>NC_141557.1:52181500-53462000 GCF_036417535.1 Chlamydotis macqueenii
GACCTCATTCAATTTCTGGTGTCATACTTCTCAGACTGTGCAGAATTCCTGCAAAAATCACTGTAAAGGGGGAATGTCCTTTTATTTCCAATACTAAACACCAGCAATCCTTTTAGTCAGTTTAATCAAAGCAATACTATTTAGGTGCTAGTTAGAAGTTTACTGCTGGAAATAAAATGCAATGTCAAATACCTGCTATTCAGATAAAATATGAAGTTTGCAGTATTTCTTCCTCAATATCTTTATAGACAAGAAAATCCAAATTTTGCATGTTCTTAGACAAAAATTTGCCACAGAAACCATTTAGCAGTCTGAGAAAAAATTGGTGACAACAGGAACACAAACCACCAGTTTTGTATTGGCTAAATAGCTAACTGAACTGATTGCCAGGTCTAGGAAACAAGATGCTATCTGTTCTAAATGGAATGGCATGTATGAGAATAATGTTGATGTTATGGTCAGAGGAGCATTTCTTTTTACGGTAACAGTATATTCTAAACATTTCACTTTTATTAAAAACACACTTCCATAGTTTAATGCTCACAAGGCAGAAAATGTTCTGGAGACGTAGACTGCATCCAAACTGTCTTCTAACACATTCCTTCCAGATAAAAATACAACAAACCATTGTGCAGAATTGTTTGAAGAGTAAATAAAAATTCTTCAGAGAACTTTCTTTCACCAGCGTTCCACTCAACTGCTTGCAAGGAAACCTGAACGCTAGCTAGGAGCTTCTGTCTGTAAATATCATTGGTATGTCAGAAGATTTCCCCCTTCCCTGCCTAAATGTCTCCTTAAATTACATTCAGATTTCTGTGGTACCATAACAACTCCAATATGCAATGTATTTCAGTATTTTGTAAAGTTTTCATTTCCATTTCCACCTCCAGTCACTGTTGGTTTACATTTTTCATCCTGGCAGCTCTGCAGGATGTACATCCTTACAATATTTATGGGAGGTCTTACAGCTCTAACATGGAATATTGTTAACAACTATATCAAAACCACATTGAGATATATACTGAAGTGATATCCTATATTATAGGAAATACAATCAATTTCACCATGTTTTATCAAACTTGTGTCAAAGCAATGCAATTCCTGATGGCAAAATAAATGAGAGTCATGCAAAAAATGGTTGTTTGGGCTTTTATAAGATTCATATGAACTTTTTTCCAATTCCATTCACGGGAATGCATACTCCTCAGTTGTGCATCTTGATTTTTCAAGTTTAAATGAGGACAAAATCCAAAACAAATCTCAACAAAACCGTTTTGCTTTCCCTGCTGTGGGTCAATAGCATGTAAAATGCCAAGACACACTTTCCCCCTGGGGGAGAAATTGCAGACGATCCTAGATTCACTTGGAACCCAGCACAAGCTTTCTAAATGGCCACAATCCATTCTAAATATTCCAGGTATGTATCAAAATCTAGATTCATTGTACAGTGTGAAAACCCTGTGCAGAGCATGAAAATTAAAATTAATGTGTCCTTAGATAATTCTTGGGTTTTATTCCATAGAAGTTATTTTTGAAAGGTTATGCAGTATTCTTTGTAGTTCAGATACCTAAAATAAATTGTTGAAATGTATTAATGTCAGAGTTTATTTCTCTTCTAACTGTGGCATGCTATCTTTAAGTACTTTATTCTAGAACCCAGTAAGAACTTGAAACTAACTGGAGATCAGCTCCTGTTGTTTTAAGTTTAGAACATTCCTTAATTCAACTAAAGCAGTGTATCTGTGAACCTGAGGTGAGGACAGAATACAGGATTATCTTTCTTTACAGACCATTCTCCAAATTTTGCACACAATCTCACATAGTCACACTCACTAAATCAAAGCAGAATTTGCAAGATACCTACATAGTGCAGGACTATCTAGAGCATGGTATGGAGAATACAAGTACATTATCTATTCACAGTATTTTCTTTGTATAACTTTCAGCCATTATATAAATCAATGTGCAAACACTGAAGACAAAGTATATAAAATGTTTAATAGATTAAATACACTGTAATACTGTCTGTACACGTCTATATTTTATAGTTCTACTGGAACATCTGCATGTGAGTACAAGTATTATATAGCATTTATATTAGAGTCTTCAAAAAATTGGGGCTATTCTGTTTGTGCTACCAACTAGACAGAAGCTAAAATCAGCTGTAGCCTATGTGAGACACTCCTACTTGGCTTGATAAGGAAGGATTAAGTGGAAGTTAACTGGTATCACCCACATCTTCTAATGAAACATTCTATAATCTACGCTTACTTTCCCACTTTCTTGTGAAATCAATGCAGTTTGCATCAAACACCTACTTAATAAGGCTACTTTGTCTTCAACAAAGTACATGGGGAAATACATAAATTTAAGCATTTAAAGCTCTGTCAATGGGCATTTTTCAGGTAGGTCTTCCAGATTCTTACCAGCTCTTGCGTATCTTCTGCTAACGGTAAAAACGTAGCTTCCAGAATAGCAACTTGATCAGTGCTGAGCTTCTGCCACAGACTAATCAGCATAATCACCAGATGGGTGGCACTTTTCAACTTTGTGAATGCCTGGAACAGGTTGGCTTGATTTTCTTCTGCTGCATCTGCTAGAGCTATTACCTGCAAAAATTACAAATGTCTGTCAAGTATAATTTTACCACCGATGAACACTCAACACTGGAATTACCTTTGGCACACTCTTGTTTTCCTTTAGAAGATCCTGAGGAATTCTATAAACATAAAGCACAGAGTATTAAATGAGTTATCATTTACCTTGGTTTTTCTTTTGCGTATAACAAGGCAATTTGAAGTCCATACGGCAACAGGATTAATCTATCCAGTACAATCAGTGCAGAAAGGATTCTGTTTAGAGCATATTCTTAAAGCTTTCCTAAAATTGATCCCCATCATATTACATAATATACGATAACAAACTTTCAGATTCATACCACACAAGACACTAATCCCTGCATGACCAGCAAGCCTACCGTATTAATAAAAAACAATACATTGATTTTATGCAATTAAAAATGCAGTATATAATTATTCCCACGTGAACATAACTGCCATCTGTTATTTTACTAACTCTCGGGTCTCTCCATGTTTTGCACTAGTTGCTTCAGCTTTTATGCCAAAATGTAAACATTATGGATCATGTATATGAAGGCAACAGCATTTTAACTGCCAGACATTATGGAAGAATTTTCAAAATAAAACAAAATGGCAGATTCTCTTCTTCTAAGATGGTAAGGTAGTTTTGCTGAGTACTTCAAGATGGTGAAAAACAGAAGAGCTATTATACAATGTTGTACTCAGTTCAGAAACAACTTGTCATTGTATATAATATTGCGCACTCACAGCATTACAAAAACCGGTATCTTAAAAAATATTGTTAGAAATGCCTTCTTTCTTGAAATACAATGTTTAGACATTTTCCATCAATGGTGAAAAGCGAAGATGATGGTTATTTCAGAGGTTTTCCACAGTACTTGCACTGAATTACTTCAACTAAACGAAAGAAATAAAGGTTAGAGATTTATCGTGGGGAAGCACAACTTACAAGACCTGCTCCTGAATGCCACTACATCTTCATGTTGCCTGAATAACGCTCGGCTTACAGCAGCGCTGATTGTCTTCATTGTCATTGAAATGAACACAAAGCACTTCCCTCCACCACTTTCTCCTTCTGTTTATTTTTCTGCAAAATGCGGTAATAGGTGCTTGACGGGAGTTGTGAAAACCCTCACAGAAATGCAGTTAAAGTGTAATTAGCACTACAACAGAATTTACAACTTAAAACTTGCAGAGCTTCATCCATTAACTTTTGGCAACAGCAGGAAAACGAAAATACTATACGATGCATCTTCAGCCGGGAAACAAAGCCAACCAGCTGTTAGCATTTGGTGGAGGAAAACTATTTTTAATCTGCAACACTGGCATTAGAGATGTGTGTGTGTTCCCTCCAAGCTCCCATGTGACTGGGAAGAAAAAGAAAACAGAATTTTAGGGAACTATAAATACGAAACATTTCAAACAAAATGTGTTGATAGCTTTTGTTTTAGATTTTAAAATGTAATGTTTCCAATAATATGGAGAACCTACAGGACACTCATGAATCCAAACACTACATAAATCAGAGCCGAGTAACAAAACAAAAAAAAAAAAAAAAAGCCCAGCTAAGCATGAGAAGGAGAAGTGAGAAATTAATCCCAAATAGTGAAAACCAACATGACATACTTTGGTTAGAGGAGAGGAACGGTATTACAGGTACATCACCTAATGTAATCGTGCCCGCATTCAGCTTGCTCAGACCAAAGCCTTGATGCTCTTCATACCTCACGTTCTGCACAGGGTGGAGTTCCATATTGCAGTTACTTTTCAACACTGTTATGGGTGACAAAGCTACATGACAAATGCAACACTACATAGTCTCCTATATCAGTTGCATGTGACCACTGTAACCAGTATGTACTATATGTATGTACTATACAGCCTCATCTTTCTGAGGTGACAAGCAACAACAGTAAAGTTCTCCTGGGTCTGAAAGTCCCTTCAAACATCTAATCACCTTTCCTGTCCAATACTCATTTGAGAATCTGAGGAAGAAAAAAAATGCTAACGTGAACTTAACACGCTGATGACATTCATCAGTATGCTCCCTATAATATAATTACTGGATGGGATAGTGCAATGGATAAATTCAGAATTCCTGGAATTTGGAATAAAGGCAAGTTAGCTGTATCTTATTATGGATAGCAGTCAGCTAATACCAATTTTGCTGAAGAAGCAGGCAAATACAGTTGCACTTGTGTGACAACTACCTGAACCTCACTTAAACAACAAAGGTAAAGGACACCTTCTAGACTGAGTCATTACTGAATTCCTAGGTGATCTCTCACTCTGTGCTGTACTTCAGCTTACACCATAGTATATACCTTGGAAGCATAAATCGCGTAAGAAGTCACTGACATGGCCCTTAACCTTAAGGATCTCTCATTTCAGAGCTTGCTTTCTTTCCATTTTATAACCATGAACAAAGGAGATGCTCACCTTTTCATTGGCTATAGATGTAAAACAAACATCTCAGTACTCCCAAACAACACCTAAGGTACCGAGCCAATAAGCTATTTTGAAAGTAGCTTCATAAAAAACCCTAAAAAGTACAACTGTTGAATAGGTTTGTATTTGGTACAAAATTCTACAGTTCTAATGCAAAGTAATACAAAATAAATATTATACCAGTGATAGGTCAAAATTTCTAAAGAAGAGGTACAGTTTTGGAGTGTTGCAGGTCACTAAAACATAGCAACGAAATCTTCACACGACTGCATATATACTAGTTCTACTTTACACTTGCAGAGAAAGAGGGACAAAAAATATTTCTAAGTACTAATTATTCTGTTAACAGATGAAGAAGTGACCTAATACAGCTTTCAGACATTTGTAATATCCAGGATAATATAAGATGAATTACCATAGGATAATGTAGGCACACACACAGATACTGTAGTTTTAAAGAAGCCTATACCACAAACAGAAAAAAAAGTTCTCAAAACAGCACCCTTTGAAATATGCTGAGAACTGAAAGCCACAGCACCACAGAAAGCAGCTGGAAAGGACTAAAGATATTTTGACAATACATAGTTCAACAGTAAATATGACGAGAACAAAAGAAATTTTTTGTCACAGAGGAAAATCACTCTAAACATCCACCAGGACATCAGCTACAAATTTTAGAAGCATTCTGGGGTTCTTCATTCAAACACTTGCAGAATTTAAGGATGAATAAGTTCTAAAAACATGACATTCACATTTTTAATTACTTTATTTTCACCTGAACTTTATCTCTAATTGTAGTTTACAACAGCTGAGAGAAATAAAGAATCCACACCCTTTGCAAACTGAGACCCTAATCTCTTCAGACTCAGACATGTTTTCTCCATAATTTTGCAACTATATCTTCCATTCTCACAGTACTTGTTCAATCTGTTTAGTTAAGACCTATTTTGTCATTTTTCGAAGCAGATATAAAATTTAAAAAAACAACCCAAACCCCTAAATCTCTCCCTGTCTCACTTTTTCACAGGGTAGCTGGAAAAACATATTGAAACCAACAGTCCCAAGTGTAGCTTAGATACAAAGATTTTAGGCCAACTGGAAATTATCAAGTAAAAAGTCTGTCTACATTGCATAAGGCCTATCATTGTCTATTTAACATTTTTCTTTCTCCTTCTTTAATATCACAAAGCTTTTAAACAAATAAAACTAAAAGCAAGTTTTTCAAACTTTATAAAAGCAGTGGAAGACAGGAAAGTGACCGATGCAGGAAAGAAATAAGAGGTACTGGAATGGGTTGAAAGTACAGTATTGTATATATATTTTTACAACTGATCAAAACTTGCTTTTCATTTACATCCTTTTTTGTTTAATTTTTTCTCAGCAAATTCTTGCTCTGTTCCAATGCACCTACCTACAGCAAAGTACAGGCCAGTGAAGTTATTAATGCTGTAAAACGAGAAGAAAGAACGAACTGTTCTCTAAATTAAGATAATGTTTAAGATTTTACTAAATTTCATATTCACAATTGAAAAGATAGAGTTGAAATCTGTAAGTATTTTCATGATCTTGAGAACTTCACCCTTCAACACTATTACCAGGATTTGAATGCAATAATTTCCAAGCACAAAGCATTTCTCACGTTTTCAGTCTTAAGTGTTCAAGCAGAAAGATTTCTCTCCATTCTTATTTCATTGCTAAGTAGACATTATAAGACGTCAAGCATTTGAAAACTGAAAACTAATGGTGATTCAAGTTTTAAAAACAACCAGATTTCTCCATTATTAGTGCTTACTTAAAGATATTTTTTAGGGCATTGTTTAACATCCAACAATAACTTCAAAATTACTAATCCCTCTTGAAAAAGGCTTGCAACATACTGACTTTTGTATATTCAGACAAGTTCCTTGGGGCAATAATGAACATCACTCTCCCAGGCTTATTCCAATAATACAAAAAAAAAATACAAATACAGTTCCAAAAATACAAAATGCCTTCTTATTAGCTGGCTAGGAAGTTAAAGAAAACTTTGAAAAAGTAAAGAGCAAGAAAGGAGTATGAAGTTCCAAAGAGCTTTCTTTTGAGTTGGTAGTATATTTTCTTGGAGTCCCTAATACCATTGGGACTGAAGATTCTCAAAGGTTTCATATGATATTCTAAAATGGAGAACAGGAAATGTGACTGACAATTTGTTTTTCTTTTTTTTTAAAACAGCCAAGAAAAACATAACTGTTCACCACTGGTGAAATTTCAGCCAAGTAGTCTTATTCTCATATAACTCTATCACACTACCTTCAGCTGCTAATAAATTTGAAGTATCTTCATTTTCAGCAGAAATCAAGTTTGAAGAGAGCAGAAGTTTGGCATTTAAGGAATACAGAATCTCTTTACATTTCATTCATAACACTTAGGAGCAAGACTTCTATGGAAAATTTGTTAAAATACTAAAAATAATATCAGAAATGTAATTATTCTGAAATGGACACAGGGACAATGAATTATCAGGACTATTATGTACTCCACAGTAAATTAATCCATAATCAAAGCCTTTATACTTGGTTTCAAAAGAGCCATTCTGTACACAATTATACAAGCAAAACTAGAGATCACAAGCTCACGTCTCTTCCAGCAATCATTCTTATGGAATCATTTATTGCAAGGCAGTTAATTGATACAACCCCTTCCAATTATTTTTAAACAAAATTAGATCTTCACAAAGCAAGATTTTAATGCATATAAAGCAGAAAAAAAAAATAAAGAGTTGAGAAATTGCTACAGAACATTTACTAATACTCTATTTCACCCTTTCCTCACTCATTCATTTTAGAGAAGGAAATACATCTCAGTTACTAAATCCATAACAAGACCAAACAGAATATTTTTTGTGGTTTTAAGAAGTCTCCATCACCTATCCTAGTTCATATAGAACACATAAGCATTTAAAGTCAAGTATTTTTTTCCTTACAAACTCCTGCACACATGGCATGCAGCCACATACAAAAGCTAAGACACCAGCAAAGCAAACCTTTAAAACATAGAAGACAACATAACCGATAATATAAATTTAATTAATTAAATCCTGAGTAACCCTTATTCTGGGAGCAAAGCAAACTTTTTTTTTAATGAGCAATTTTCAAAGTAGTTTACAAAGTAACAAAACAGTGATTAGCAGCCTGATTCCCTCTGCAGACCATCTCACTCAACAACCATTGTGCACACAGCTTTTGACAGGTGACTAAAGCTGTATGGAATGTAGGCAAAGATATCCATGTCAGAGAGCGATCTTTATCAAACACTCCGTCATCAGAAAGAATACCCATGTCACTCCCACAAGGGAGCACTTCTCAATGCTGTGGCGTTCCCACAGCGCTGCAATGGGTATGTGAGAGCACGCTGGCCTTAAGTACCTCAGGCCACAATTATCTGACCCTTATAAGAATGCCTTGGCTAGTGCTAACCATGACCACAGTTTTTAAAACTGTGGCACAGGCCCACCATGATGACAACAAAGCATCAATTCACCAGACACCAAATACTCAACCTTCAAGCGAAGCCCAACATGATCTCAATCTGAGAAGACAGTACAGACGAAAGACATGGCAGCATGACAACCCATGCTTTGACCGGATGCACCCAGCTACCTCCTGAAATTCTATTGCCTCATTTGATGAATGTTAAATTATTGATCATTACAAGTAATTACTATAGCAATCTGTGCCTCTGGAAACTAGAACAGCCAGATTAAGGAAATACTCAAGGTTGAAAGAGAAGTTGTGTAGTTTTGTTTTCTTCTATGTTATTTCCACAACAGAATTATCAGTAAAAGCTCTACTGCACCTTTCTAAATTGGAATTTGCCACTAAGCAGTATTGTCTACAAGCATAGCACAGATTACAGGTTAAGATGGCAGTCAACTCAAACACTCTGTAAGAGAAAAATGCATGTCCTGCTTAAATTCAGAATCCTCTTTTGAGACTTTGACACGCGGATCAAACTCTACAACTCAGAGAGAGTTATAAAGCAAGCATGTTTATTTGGCGCCGGGTGTGTGGGGGATTGCTCCTCCAAAACCAGGCATACGAACAGCACATTTTACCAAAAATTTATACGGTGCAGGTATACATATTCATAGGATTGCACAATACAAACATACATATGCATAAGTGAGGTGGGATTATTAAAAAACACTTGCGTTAGCATTTCAGATCTGTCTCTGGTGGTTGTTTACTTCTTCAGGGGTTTTATCTTCCTCTAGATGAACTTTAGTCATTCACCCATGCTCTCCTTTCACTTGGTGATTTCAGCAGTTTCCCGACTTCTGACCGAATTTGTGGTGGAACTAACATTCCGTCCTTTGCTAGAAATATTAATCCTTGACAAATACTAGTTTCTTGACAAATACCAGTCCCTGATAAGCTTAAGTGAGTTTCAAGGCAAACAGGATTGTTAGGCATTGTCTAGCAGACAGTTAGTCTCCTAAATCAAGTAATATGCAGACAGTTAGTCTTCTAAATCAAGCAATATTTAGCAGACAATTAATTCTCTGTATCAGCTTCACATATATCAAAGCTGTGTCCTACCTCCTCAAAACAAAGTGATAGTGGATTATTATCACAGAGAGTCATGCTGCATCCTTTATTTCCTTACATTTTAAGAACTAGTGACAATGATGTTAATAAGCCTGGAGAAGAGAAGGCTCAAGGAAAACCTTACAGTGATCTTCCAGTACCTAAAGGGGGCCCACAGGAAAGACAGGGAGAAACTCTTCAGCAGGGCCTGTTGTGACAGGACTAGGGGTACTGGTTTTAAAATAAAAGGAGGTAGATTAAGATTAGAAATTAGGAAAAAAAAAATTTACAATTAAGATGGTGGAACACTGGAACAGGCTGCCCAGAGAGGTGGTGGATGCCCCATCCCTGGAGACACTCAAGGCCAGGTTGGATGGGGCTCTGAGCAACCTGATCTGGTTGGAGATGTCCCTGCTCCTTGCGGGGGGCTTGGACTGGATGACTTTTAAAGGTCCCTTCCAAGCTGAACCATTCTATGATTCTATAAGAAAAATCTTTCGGGATAAAGCAACTATCATTTCAGCTACACAGAGACATAGTAGTATGAATATGGTCAGTACAAGAGGAAAGTGAGATCTCTATCATTTTTCCTCTTTAGAACACTCAATAAGAAAACAAGCTATTATTACTTTGTCTTCACAAGTCTCTCTTCCCTCTGCTTTTATCTATACCACTATACTCTAACCAGAATTTTTTTTTTAAATTACTCCAAAATATTTACTGAGTTCAGAACCCCAAGAACCTGAATGCATTATCCAAAAGTACTTGATTGTTAATACATTTAACCCAAAGTAAAACCCTGCTAAGATCAGTGTCACCTTGCTGCGTAGGAAAATTCTGTCTTGTCTGGACTAAGTATCTGGACAAGCTATGCCAGTAAAATCCAAGCATGAAGACCATCTGGTTAGCTCTACTTTAAATGAGTACGATCTAAGTAAATGAAGTAGATTCATATTCCTGTAAGTCTAAACATGCAGCTCTTCATATGCATAAATCAATTTTGAAAATTTTTCTATCTTAGCAATATTAATGCAGTGGCAAAAACCTGCTTGTTTGCACCACTGCTGCCAGTTTACTGGTTTTATTTAAACACATCTTAGTGTTTTATACTGCTGCCTATCATTATCTGAGCTTCCTTGTTTAAATCCACAATAACAGAAAAGAAATCCTGTTGTCTCTGGTGTTCCATCTCTGGTAAGGATTACAGTTAAGATTATTTTAACTTGATAAATACACCTTTCTCTATTTGCTTGTTTGGTTTTTTTAAAGGGGTTTAGCATTTTCGAGAAGCCAGATAAATTAATATGGTCAATAGGAAAAACACATAGAATAAAATTATTTAAATACCTGACACTTGACCTCCTCTTGATAGCCTATCCACAAATAAATATTGCAGCTAGTTTTGCATGTGAGTAACTGCTTGTTATTTGGTACAACTATTAGATACCGAGATGGGGGAGGGGGCGGGGGGGAATCTAGAAGGAAGGCTACAAACATATTCCAAAAGAAAGAAAGAAGAACTATTTTCTAAATTAAGATCATATATAAGATATGATACTTTCCAATACATTTATAAGCAAGTTCTACATTATAAAATCCAAATTTAAAAGTGGAGTTATAAAATTAGTAGCTTATTTGCGTGAAGTAACATCTGTTACAAATTACACAAAACCCTAGAAGTCAGTGAGTTACAATGAATCCTTTACTTACCCCTTCCAAACAAAATTTCCTTTTAAACATAGGGATGTGCTAAATAACACACAGATATGTCACAATATCTCTGACAGTCAATGAATATTGAAGACAGAGTTTCACTGTGAAGCTGTGGTTGAATTGGCAGCAATGTATAAAAAAAAATACAGCCAAATGTTAGATAAATGGAGACAGAGAGATGGAGAGCTTGGTTTACATCACCAAATATATAGTATTATGTAATGATGACCAAAAAAATTTTACAACAAAGGAACAAATTTTAAAAAATGAAGCTGCATGCTCTGTGTATTAAAATAATCTGTGAAACTAAACAAAGAGTTTAAAAAAATAACAGGGGTCTCATCCTGCAAATTTCTAATTGTATTTCAGTCCAATGGGATCTATGGATGGCCAGGAAATCAAAAGAGATCCATCATATCCCACTTCTGTAAACACTTATGTACAGTGAAGCTAAATAAGTAAAATCAAGGATTTGCTAACTCCAGTGGGAACATCACATTGATTCAGTAAAGCCGGGATTTCATCCTATTAAAGACCACTGCTCTCAGAGTGATCAGTCATATGCAGCTAGAGAGGAAAAAAAAGCATTTGTAGCATGTTAGACATCAGGTGACAATGTCATTTTAGAAATCTAGAATAAATCCACAAGTCATTGCTTCCCAGAAAATACACAGTAAAACACATCTCCTAAATCAGGCTCAGCTCATACTTATAGTAATGAAAAACAGTAAACATGTTGGCAAACATATCTTTAAAAGGTTAATAAAAACAAATCCAACACTAAATATAGATTTTTTCCATCTGTATAGATGAACACTAAGCCACTCCAGCAAATTTTATTCCAACACCTTTAACAATAGAAGTATCAATTTCAAACAAATCAGCAAGCTAGTCAAGACAGTGAACTTCTAAGCTAAATTCCAAACCATTAAACTTGCGATTTTGTCACTTCTGCTCCATACTTGAGGAAACATTCTCAGTATATACTAAGCATATACAGTATACACTTAAAGTATATACTTTCCTTAAGTATATACTGGGTATATACAGTATATACTTAAGGAAATTTCCAGAACTCCCCATTCAGGTAGAATTAGAATATAATCTTAAGTTATTAGATAACATTGTGGCTGTTAACACAGTGTCTGTGAGTAACAGCAAGACTCAGAACAATTAATTTAAAATAATATACTCTGTAAACAAATTTTAAATATACTCATCAAAGAAAATGGACAGTAGGCTAATTAGAAGCTCAAACTTAACTACAACACTAATTTCAGGACATCTCTCATTCAAATTACTTTTCTATTTTGAGAAACTCTATAGAATTTGTCTGTTGTTAGTAAAATCTTGAGAACATGTGCCAGTACATTTGGAAATAAAATGTCAAAGTGCAAACGTCGCAAAACATAACAATTTCTTGCTTGAATACTTTGTCTTTGAATTACAAATTTTCCATAATTTCTGCTATTTTTTTCTGAAAGAGACATAAACATTTCAAAACAAAGGAACGTCATGATGAAATGCAGGTTTTATAAACCTCAGTCAAAAATTCAGTTTGTATAAAACTTGAAGAGAATTCAGCAAAGAGATTGGAGTTCACTAGGTTTTACTGGCTTAATTGCAAAAAAAAAAAAAAAAAAAAGAAAGATGATTTCAAAAGAGTCATTTACTGAAAGTAAAAATTCATTGTTCATGCAAGGTGCCACAACAGTAAATTGCAGACAAAGTAGACCCTTGTGTTTCTCCACAGATGAAGTACAGCACAGACCACAATAATACTTGCTCCACAACAATACCCAGCAAACAACCTTTACAAACTTGAGCTGCATCCTACTTCATATGATATTTGACTTCTATGCCAACAGTGATTTCATTTTATGGGAGCAAGACAAGTATTGACAGACCAAAAATCTCCCACTGCCAAGTCACACAGCAGGTGGACTTAACCCAATAATGAAGAAGCCAAGAGCTGCTTGGGACCCTCCATCTAGAGAAAAAGAAAGAAAGAAAAAAAAGGAACCACCTGAAGTAACATTACAGTGTAATCAATGTCAGCTCTTCAGGTGGCAATCAAAAGAACATATATTTTTAGGTCACGAAGTTCGGTGTGCTGCAGATAATGGCCAATGATACTCATTCTTCTGCACACCTGGAACTGCACCTTCTAACTTTCTTCTCTCAAACTGATAAATAAGGAAAATTCCCACCTGAAAAACCCTGCTAATTCACAAGCACAAAGCCCACAGGAACAGAATCAGGTGCAGTTTTCTTTACATGTACACCTGCCCTAGCCACACAATAACCTAAGGCAGCGCATTCTGCCCGTTAAACCTGGGAGTCAGAACTTAAGCAGAAATTAAAAAAAATAAAACCAAAATAAGCTGTTCATCCTCCAAACTAGTTCATCTTTTGTTCAAAGTAAGATGAGCTGGAAAACTAGTCATTATTGTAGTACGTAAAAATTATTTTATCACAGGATTATTCTGACGAAGTAAGTATGTCTCACCATAGGCTATGGATTGGTGTCCAATATATACGCACTTACTTATTTAGAGGACTGAGACTTTATTATTAATTATAACATTCTATGTTGTTCTCCTGCTTATCTGAAGCTACATGGCTTTCTAACATAAATTTCAAAACACATTATTTAATTATGCACTTACAATCTCTTAGCCTTTGAGAAATGCCATAAAAAAACTGTTCAAAATTGTCACTATAGGCAAAAGTCCATCATCTGTGTCTCTGGAAATACAACTTTTTCCCTACTTTCAGTAGGGCAACAGCTAACTCCACTCATATCCCACATTGTTGTTCTTTTCCTCAAAATAAATGAGAAGATAGAAGAGCAAACAAAAAGATCAAAGAAAACCTTTCCAATATGTTTAGCACCAATTCTCTACTGAAAGAACAGCTGTTTGCAAACTTACCAGTGTTTGAGATAAACACATTTTTGACCCAAACACATTTTTGACCTAGCCTCACTACCTCACAGAAAAGCAAGACAGTTCAGGCCACCTGGAGTTAGAGGGAACAATCTCTCACCTTTAAAAATGCTTTGGAGGCACACTCTAAAAGATTCAAAGTTCAATTCAACTTTACTTCGTAGAAGCAAACCATTTTTTTCCATGAAGGAAAAAAGGGTTAAACTGCCTACTACCAAATGCACAAGAGTTAATGCATTTACATTGCAGCCTTCCATGTAAACATCTCATTTCCTGACTTCTCCTTTATTCTAACAGGCAGCTGAGCCTATGGAGTAGACGTGACAAGGTGTGTAAGGTCTTTTTTAAATCCGGCTGACCTAGACTAAGATTCCCACAGGGGCTGCTAGAAGCAGGAGAGCAGAGAAAAGAGATAGCAAGTGTCAGGTACGCATCAGTCTCTGAAAAGTAATAATTAACCTTGTAACTTGCTCTGTTTTAAATCTAGAAAAATCTCCTCATTGTCTGAGCAGAAGTTTATGGATAATTCTACTGCATAATATTTGGATTAACAAATAGTATCCTTAATTATGTAGAGCAGGAAAGAGCTCATTTTTCAATGCTAATATACAACCACATGCAAACACACCCCACTAAATTAGTAACAAATGCTCTTACTGATTTTGGCTGAGATAGGCTTTCTGATAAGGAAAGATTTCCCTTTCAAAAAAAGCTCAATTTAAACACTTGTCTTGCTCCCCTGATGTAATACAGCTGAAGTTCATGCCCCGATTCAGTCAAATCTAATAGTTTTAACTTAGTTTCAACCATTACTGGTCATAACAAGATGTATTCAAAAGGATATTTATGTTTGCTTTATTATATTGCATCGAAGTTAGGAAAACACATCTGGGTAGCGTACATTCTAGCCACACTGCAGACCAAAAATCCAGATAAACTTTTTGTCTAGAGGGATGACTAAATAAGTTGGCCAAATATCAGAACAAATTCACTTTGATGTTTCAAGTTGGTCGAGCTCTGAAACATGACCTAAATTATACAGTTACATCCTCTGAAAGCGTAGCAATCATATCTTCCTTTAGCGTCTGCTGGGGGGAAAAAAAAAGAACAAAAAAAAAAAAAAAAGGAAGCATTCATTACAAATGATGGCAGAGTTTAATATTAATAAAACGGAAGGAATCTAAGGAAAAAAACATTTGTCTACTTCACTCTTATTCATGAATAGTTCATGTTGATACCTTTTTCAGGACCATCTTCAGTGCTTGCCTTCACTGTTACCAAAAATGCCTTGGTGTCTGCTTAGGAGCCCACAGAGAAGAATGGCATTTGAGATTCACATTGCAGGTGCACACAGCTGAACTCAAACTGCATCGACAGGTTCCATGTAAGCAATTATCTCAGAGCGATGCTGAGTCGCTTGTCAAAAATTAATGATGAAAATATATAAAAATAGATGAAACCTCATATCAGGTGTAGAACTAACTTACTGAGCTCCATCGATCACGTAAGAAAGCACACAGCTGGCATGTTGTTTAAATTATAGGACTGAAGAGAATTACTGAGCACCGTTCCTGTGGGAAGAAGTACTAAAGAAAACCTGCTCTACAATGAGAATCTGAACTAAACATTATGTTCTTTTCTAAATGGAAAATTCCTAAGGGAAAATATAAAAGAAAAATCATTTCCCAAAGGAAATAACTCCACTGCAAAGCTTATCATTAAGGGAACTGGAGGAAGAAATGTCTACTACCCTCACAGGGTGAGATCCACAAAGACAAATTCTAAGATGAGGTAGCTTGTTTCACTTAATTTCCTCTGTAAACTGCAGAGGAGCCATTGCCTTTTTATTTAACCACAGAAGGTATCTAACTTTCAGTGCCTTTGCCTCCAGAAGACCTTTCTTTCTCTCCATTGACCACAGAGGAATTCTAACTTCTCTAGATGAAAACTGCTTTTGTGAATCTCACTCACCCATTGCATAACAAAACAAACCCAATCTATTTAAGAGATAGGCATAGATTATCTTTAGCAGTTAACACTATAAGAAAACACAAGAGAAATAGTATCAGAGGACAATTTCATCTCATTAGAATCAATCTTCATTATCAATAAATATTTTTCCCTTAACTTCACTGAAATAAGCAACTGAATAACAGCTTTTAAGATGTTGCTATATGCTTAAGTATTCCAGCACAGATGTATTCTTGTGCCTCACCACACCACACATCAGGATCTCCTTAAAATTTCTCCCTCCTCTATACAGTTTAATCTTTCTTCTTCCTTTAAAACAGCTATAAAAGTTGAGTATATTACAAATTTTAATTTTTACAACATCAGTCATTCTTAAGGTAGCATTTGTAGGCATGAGTTAATACCATAGCTTAAGTACTAATAAGACAGGCTAAAAGTAAAATTATTGCAACACATACGCTTATGAATGACATTTTTTCCCAGCGTTCATAATACCTCAAGACAAAAGCAAAATATAAAGAATAGGCAATTTCATGTGATCAGAATGATTTTTCTGATTTCCATTAAACCTGAAGTACTGAATTCAAGGGAACATTTTGAAAAATAGTATCTTAACACTGCACTGAGCATTGAATTATCTTGTTTGAATTTTTTATATTTACAAATTAACAAAGCATATTAACCAGTTTTGTAATTTATACAGTGATAATTTCCTACACAGACACACTTCATTAAATCTACATGAGGGGCATTTTCAGCCTTTCACTACCATTTGGAGCTTTTTCCATTACTTCCCTCAGGGAAGTCTTTCTGTTAAAGGCACAGGTTCTTTCTCACATTGCAGACAAGGATAACTATACACACACTGAGGTTTCCTCAACTAGCAGTTTGACTCCCTCTGCACATACTCAGTTGACAAAGCTTTAACTACCACTTTACAGCAACTGTACATTGCAGTTTGCATGTCACTTCCTTGACTAGCATTCCTTATCTCAGTAGAATGACTGAACTGTCAACATAAAGAGCCACAGTAGGTGAAGTAGTTTCAAAAATACATGGATATTTATATACCTAAGTTATGTGTTTCTGAAAATTTCATTCTTCAAAAGTATGCATCCAGAAAGCAACTATCGTTGCTTTATACTGTGGTAAAAAATAAAGTTATCCCCAAAACTGTCAGGTCACTTGGCACTACTCTAAGCCTGTAATAGTCATTTAAGGCAAGAGAATAGAGCAATGACTACATCACCCCACTTACCAACCCTCTGGTTCCAGACATCAGAGACACACCTCAAAAAATTCCTTAGGATCAAATACAAAGCAATCCACAATATAGATAGGTTCCATTTTCCACAATTCTTGTTTGACTGGGACAATCCATCTCCTGTAAATGACTGCTCCAATGCCTCACTACACTCATTGTAAAAAATTTCTTCCTTGTATCTGGTTTAAATATACACTCCGTTAGTTTCAAAACATTACCCCTTGTCCTATCACAACAGGCCCTGCTAAAGTGTTTCTCCCCATATTTCTCATAAGCCCCCTTTAAGTACTGGAAGACTGCTATCAGGTCTCCCCAGAGCCTTCTCTTCTCCAGGCTGAACAGCCCCAACTCTCTCAGCCTGTCCTTATAGGAGAGGTGCTCCAGCTCTCTGATAATCTTTGTGGCCCTCCTCTGCAGCTGCTCCGACTGGTTCATATCTTTCCTGTACTGAGGGCTCCGGAGCTGGACTCAGTACTCCAGGTGGGGTCTCATGAGTGCAGAGTAGAGGAGAAGAATCACCTCCCTCGACCTGCTGGCCACGCTCCTCTTGATGCAGCCAACGATGCAAGTGGCTTTATAGGCCGCGAGCACATATTTTCAGCTCATGTCCAGCTTTTCATCCACCAGTACCCCCAAGTCCTTCTCCTCAGGGCTGCTCCCAATCCTTTCATCCTCCAGCCTGTGTTGATACCAGGGGTTGCCTCAACCCACATGCAGGACCTTGCACTCAGCCTTGTTGAACTTCAAGAGGTTTGCACAGGCCCACCTCTCCAGCCTGTCAAGGCCCCTCTGGATGGCATCCCTTCCCTCCAGCATGTCGACCACATCAGACAGCTCAGTGTCATTGGCAAACTCGCTGAGGGTGCAGTCTATCCCACTGTCCATGTCAGCAATAAAGATGTAAAACAGGGTCTGTACCAACACCGACCCCTGAGGAACACCACTCGCTAACGGTCTCCACTTGGACATCAAGCCACTGACCACAACTCTTGGAGTGTGACCATCTAGCCAATTCCTTATCCACCAAGTGGTCCATCTATTAATTCCATGTCTCTGCAGTTTAGAAATAAGGATGTCATGTGGGACAGTGTAAAATGCTTTGCACAAGTCCAGGTAGATGATGTCAGTTGTTCTTCCCTTATCCACAAAAGCTGTAACCCTGTCATAGAAGGCCATCAAATTCATCAGGAACAATTCACCCTTAGTGAACCCATGCTGTCTGTCACCAATCACCTCTTTGTTTCCCATGTGCCTAGCACAGTTTCCAGGAGGATGTGCTCCATGATCTTGCCAGGCATAGAGGTGAGAATGACTGACATGTAGTTCCCTTGGTCTTCCTTGTTTCTCTTTTTAAAAATCGTGGTTATATTTCCCCTTTTCCTGTCTGGAACTTCACTGGACTACCACAACTTCTCAGATATGATGGCTAGTGGCTTCATGATCTATACAACTCAAAAGTTAAATAATTCTGGCTATAAGTAAACTAAAACTTTACCTAGAAACTGTTAAGAATATTCCTTTTCCCACTGAAAGAAGTCATTCCAACCTAAGTCTATATCCCACACACTTCTGCTTAAACCATAAAATACCATATAAAAGCAATCAACATAAACCCAAAGCAAACAAGTTTCCTTTAATAGGGCTCAGGTGGTTAAAGTATCATGCGTAAGAAAGGAGTGATGCGAGAGTTGTTGTTTGGACCCCTGGGGGCCCATTTCACTGCTGGAGCTGACCTAAGAACAAAAACAGTATGCAAGCGCCATCTAATAATTAAAGTTATTTTAAGTTGTTTTCCATTTTCTGTGCCACAGATAAGACATTGTCGTGGTTTTGTTAGTGAGGGGGGGCCTAACGTGGTAGCTTCTGTAGGAAACTGCTAGAAGTCGCTCCCCTTTGTTCAGTGGACTTGGCCAGGCCTAGGGCAGACCCGCTGCTGGCCAAGGCCGAGCCGATTGGTAGCAGAATGACTCGTGATAACGCCTCTGCAATAACGTATTTAAGAAGTGGAAAACAGAAAAAAAAAGAGAGAGGAGAGAAGATGTGAAGAAGCTGAGCGGGGGCAGAGGCGCAGAGGGGGAGGCGCAGGCCTCATGGGCCTTGCAGGCCTCACCCTCTGGCCTCTCGCCAGGCGGCCGACTGGGCCCAACTTGGTCTGGCCCGGCTGCAAGAAGTGGAGAGGAGATGAGAAGTGAATAAGATGTAAAAAAGATCCTGAGAGACATCTACCAGCCTGTTGTGAGGAACGACTGCAGACGCCAAGGTCAGTGAAGAAGGAGGGGGAGGAGTAGTGCGGCTCCTGGCCAAGATTCCCCTGCAGCCTGTGGTGACAACCATGGTGGAGCAGGTTGTCCCCCTGCAGCCCATGGAGGTCCACAGAGGAGCAGAGATCCACTTGGAGCCCATGAAGGACCCCATACCAGGGGAGGTGGATGCCTGAAGGCAGCTGTGGCCCGTGGAGGGCCCGCTGGGACAGCTGTTCTGAAGGGACTGAACTCCGTGGAAGAGATGACCCACGCCGGAGCAGTTCCACAAAGGACTGTGGCCCATGGGAGGGACCCCACGATGGAGCAGGGGAGGAATGTGAGGAGTTCTTCCCCCAACCATGAAGCAGTGGTGTGGAACAACGTATGATGAACTGACTGCAACCCCCATTCCCTCTTCCCCCCTGTGCCACTCGAGAGGGGAAGGTAGTAGAGATAATGTTAAGCTTGGGAAGAGGGAGGGGTGGGGGGAGGTTATCTTGTTCTCTGTCTCATTATCCTGCTGTTTGTAGTAATAAATGAATAGTTTTCCCCAAGTCGAGTCTGTTTTGCCCGTGACGGTAACTTTAAGGACTTCTCCCTGTCCTTATCTCAAACCTTGAGCCGTTTTTCCTTATATTTTCTCTCCCTGTTTTCTCAGAAGGTGGGGGGAGTGAGAGAGAGACTGCGTAGTCTGGTCCTGATCGGGGCTGAACTACGACAGACATATTCCTAGTATTGAAAAAGCTCAGATAAACAGTATTTTGTGATGGAGGTAAGTGATTTTAGAATACTGTAAAAACGGTTATTCTCTGTTTGAACCTGATGTGTTATCACAGGCAACAGTATACTGAATTCACATAGCAAGCAAGTTTTGAAACAGAATATCGTACGTTGTAGACTCAACTACAAGATGCATCTATAGTATAATAAACAAAAGTATTAAGACTTAAAAACTGAAGTTTAGAATACACCTCATACCCCTCTGGTAACTGACAGTCACAGTGCTTATGTGCCAAGTTATACACAAAATGTTCATTAGAAAATTACTGCTTCAGAAAGTATCAGTGATGTGGCTAATATTAGAATATTAGGGTAAAACGAACCATAAGCTGGGGCGGGGAACATTGTATCCTGCTGTCATCTTTTCTAGTATGTCCTAGGCACTGTAAAATTCATTAATTCTAAGTAAATTTCTTAATTACAGTATATGTAGCTCAGACTTTACAGTGTATTTTTTTTCATAAAAGCATGGATTTTTGCTCCACAGTTGTTCTATGGTAAATCTGTAAAAAAATCAAATATTGACCAAGTATAAAAAATAGAATTGACTCTACATTAATAAAGCCAGAAATTTTCCTCAAGTCAAAGATAGCTGTGTCACTGACTTCAGCATAACTGAGATCTTATATGAGCAAAAATCAAATGCAAAATGTAAACAAGGTAGTAAAACACATTTCCTCCATATAATAATACATAAATATACTAAATAATATAATTCTTAATATATAATTCTATTCTTAAATAGCAGTTTTCTTTGCGTGGATAAAGCATATTTAGCTACTATCACTCATAACAATATTCACAGAAACAGAAAAACTGAAACTGCTCTGAACTTTAGCAAAGATGTAACCCTGATGTAACAATTCACTTGATAAAAAGTAGCTCCATATTACATGAAAAAATTCTTTCCCTCAAAGGTAATATTTAGCATTTTCAGCATTCAAAGATCAGTACCATTATCAGCAGTTATTATCAGCGTACTGATGGACAAAATCCCTTTCAAAATGGCAAGGGGGTACTTCTGTCAGTAATTATCCCTGCTAATTGGAAACTGCCCTCTTTCATTTAGTCTTTTCTAGTGAGTGCTCCTCTTATCTGTTTTTCTCTGTCTGATATTAGTCAGGGTCTATATCAGTTCACCTGCTGCTTCATTTAACAGTCCTACCCCTCCGCAGTCACTTGTTCTGTTTTCAAATATCTTCCAATTTTCAACATGTTTCAACTGCGTATTTCTCAATTTATTTCTTTATTAGCAATCTATGAAAATATTGCAAAGATTTTTTTTTTGGTCACTTGACAGAACTTTTAATGGTACGAGTTATGAGTATACCTGATGTATAAGGTCAAGGTACTCTTTTTTTCAGCTTTGACAACAATGTTTCACAGATGACATACGAACAGATTTTACAAAAAGGTATTACCTGAATGTGTAATCCATCTATAGCTCTTTGAAAAGCAGCGTAGTTTTAGCTCCCTCTCCTTTACTTTCAGGTAACCCCAATCTTCCTTCTCCTTCTGTGGTGAATTTGCAAAATAATATCCATAACAAACAATAGAAATGGGAGGCAAACTAAGCAGAATTAACAACGGTAGTTACAAAACAGAATCCTGAACGTATAGCTTTTTCCGTAACCACTGTATAATAAAATTCAATACCACATAATCAATACAGAGTTTTGTGGAAACAGAACATAAATTATTTTTTGAATAATTTAAACTAAACATATAATTAAAGGAATATAAATAAAAATCTCATAACTTTCCATAAAATTGTAATAAACTTTTATTGATTATATTATAATCCTACTTAACTTTCTAAAACAATTCCATTTTAGTTATTCAATTATTTTACTCAAGATTCAAGTCAGGCCAGCATCCCTACCTTTACCTCAGTCTTCCTTTAATTCATTTGAACATCAGCTTCACCCAGTTCTCAGAAACTGCCCTCCTTTGTCACTTTTTATAAACCTTACTTGCACAGGGAATTGTTTATCCAAATCTTTAAAATTCTTAGATATGAGCTAAACTGAGGATTTTAAAAGGTTCATGGTAACGTTTAATATCCTTAGTGACTAGGGGAAGCTACTACATTATTTGATCGAAACACAACTTTTCCTTTTAGATCAATGAAGAATATATATTCAACATTTCTGCTTCTTGAAGTTACTATGTCACATCACAGCTGGAAAAAAAAAAATCAATAAAGCAGCACTTCTAATGGAAAAAAAAAAAAGGGTCTAAGATGAATGCACCAGTTTCAGGGAATTGGAACATTTCAGATTATTGAAGATTTAAATGCAAAATAATATTCAGACATCCTTTTTTTTTTTTTTTTTTTTTGCAAAAGAGCCCCTTCTCTGACCCTTCTACATACATTTCAAAACCTATCAGAAGAAAGCTGGAGGAAAAATATGCTATTAACTAATTAACTTAAATAGGCAGGGGATCAAGCAGGTTTCTTGCCTATTGTGCTGTGGTCTTTTATCCCTATCTTCTGTTCTCAATCTGACTGATACTGCTTTGAGACACACAAATACCTCTGCAGGAAAGAAAACCCACACCTGCACTAAACTTATTCTTAGAGCTTTTCTTTAATCTGTGTCACAAATGTAATTATGACAACTGAAATAGTTGTTAATATTATAATTTGTTTCCTTCCATTCCTCTCTGCTTCAAGAACATCTGATGCTGCAAGTTCAATAAGCAAAATGGCAGCCCACTTGCCTTAATTTAAGTTAACCCAATAAAGTAACTTACAACTCATTTTTCAAAGACTTCAGTTTACTGAAAATGTAGATTTTTATTAGCAGTGTGTTCTTAGATTTCATACGACAAGAAAACTATCTCAGCATGTATACAGATATATTAGTATGTAAACACATTGTGAAACACCAGTGGCATTTATGATTATAATGCTGATGTGCCTGTCAATTTGCTACAAGACGATTATACTATCAAATAAGGTCTTGGGTGGCTGTAATTAAACTTTCCACTATATTTTACATTATTCAAACCTCTGATTATATCACAAAAGCTCCATGTAAACTGGACACATGCAGGCAGTTATGTTCCACAGTAATATAGCATCGCGCAACAGTTATTTGCTTATCAGTAAGGGTCAGATTTTGCTTATAACCTATGGCCCTCTAAATTGGCTGGAACAACACTAGTTTTACTCAGTATTTGTCATGGGAGTTAAGATTTGCAGGATCCAACCACTAAGGATTCCTGGGTTCTATTCTCCACAGCTAGGGAGAACACTGGATAGGTTATTTATAGAACAGGATATTTTGAGAGAGACAGAATAGACATATTCTGTCTATATGAAGAATACATATATTCTATATATAATATAGAAAAAGATATTTTTAGGGACACATCTTCATGGCAGAGAACTATTCTCTCAAGAAAGCAATTAGCATTTAATTTGAGCAACCATCAGGCAAAATATGAGGCTTCTCTGGTCCTATTCTTAGTCAATTTTAGGAGTCAAACAAGTAAAGAGCTATTCCTTATATCCCATTACAACTACTTTTATTGATGTTCAGGTAATTGGTGATCTGATAACAAGCACCAATATACCTGTCAAAACAAACACATTCCACATATTACCTGAATAAGATTCCCATAATTGAAAGGGTAATGCATTAACCCGTGGGGCCATGTACTACGGGAGTAGCAAGAAAAGTATATGTTTTCGTAACATCTTCATCACTTTCTTTCCAATCTTATTTTGACTACTTGGAAGCCCGTGACATTATTTCAATGTAGAAATGCCCAATTTCAAAAATAAAATTGTCTCTTTAATATTCTTCTGTAATATATTGTTTTAATATTCTTCTGTAATATATTGTAATATTGTTTTAGTTCAAGAAGTAGTAAAAAAAATCAAGAGCAATAAACTCCCACCACTTTTTTCATATCACTGCTAGGAACATTGTAGCCTGAACATTTTCCTTGTTTTAACTCAATTTGTAATTGCTTCAGAATGCATTAGTTGAAATGGTCTTTAATTTAAATCATTAATGTGGCTAATTGTTAGTCTGGACTGTTATATTTTTTAAGTCTCAGATAAGGGTCTTCTGTTAATAAAAGGTATACTTTGATTTTGCTTAAGCTCACTTCATTATCATATACTATAGCACCAAGACTTAAGGGCAGTTTTATGACTTCATTTCCGTAAGTGCCTTCAGCTCCTTATCAAATATTTTGCACACAAGTTTAATTAAAACATGATGGCAAACAAAGAATGAGTTGATTTAAAATGCAAATATAAAATATATCCAAACTATAAAACACAAAATGTACCTCACTAAAGGCTATACTAACGTACATCTCTTAATCAGATTATTTAGATGTGCAGCAAATAATTTTTTGCAAATAGGTCAGAATTTGTACAACTCCTTAGAAAAAGTCATGATCATAAAAGACAATTACAAGCAATGGTCTTCCAGGCCCATGAGGTTAATGTGAATGCAAATACATTCCTAACAGCAGGGTAAGATGACCTTTATTGTTTCTAATTGGGTTTCTGTATCTCCTTCAAGCCAGTGAAAATCCTGTCTCATTAAACTGACAAACTTTTTACAGCCACCTGGTTCTGACGAACAGGAATACATACACATGAGAAATGTCAGTGAATTTCAAACAGTACATTGTGTACTTTGGCCTCTGAATTCAACTGTACATGCAAACAAAGCCTTGAAATGGTTCAAGAAAGTAATTTCTACCGGTGCATATTAAAATGCAAATTGCAGGAGATTAGTCTAATAACTCAGAATTGGTGACCTAAAAATAACGTGCTTCTAATCTCCAGTTAATTTAAAACCAAATAATTTCATAGACAGATTCTTTATCAACTGTTTTACCAATCAACATTTTTCCCCTTAACACCTATGCTATTTTTGTATAGTGCTGATTTGACGGTATTTTCCCTTCAATGGAAATTAAGCAAGGGTTCCCCCCATGTACTACCAAATAAATAGAACAGGTTTTTACTGAATTCTTTTCTCTATGCATTTAGCTGCCTTCATGCTTTCAGAACAAACTTAACTATTTTTTTTTTAATCCTTATCTTAGCTAAATGATTTAGTAGAAATGTTACAAGCTCTTTGCATCCCAGGTGAAGAAGAACATAATGTCACTGGGCACATCTTCCTCTTTGTCCTAGTACAGTTCTACTGAGATCTTTTTAATGAGTATTTTAACAAGTATATTCTTGATTCTGCACCTTTATCTTAACTTGTCAACAAGCTCTGCAATAAAAGACTAACTTGACATCTTTAACAAAGGCTCTATCCTTCAAAGACACTGGGAGTGAAGGAGCAATTTAATTAAGATAGGAAAAGAAGCTGCCAATCAAATTTTAAAACACCATTCATTAGATGGGTTAATAGATAAAAAGAGTGCCACAATTTCTGGAATCCAATCTCTTCCACTGCTGCGAGCAATACCTCACTGAACATGAATTGCTAAAAGGATTGACATAATATATTTTGGGGGAGGGAAGGGTTAGAAATGTTCACATATTCCAGTGAATCAGTCTGCCATAATGCTTGCAAAGTAACTCTGATGTGTTCCCCTTGGGCAAACACCTGTTTACGAACTGGGACATATCATTAAAAGTGACTTCACCTTCTTTTATGCTCCATGCCAAATTCAGTGCAACTCATTTGGGTTATGCCAGACAAGCATTCCATTCCCATGTTCCGGACAATTAATTGCAAATTTCAGTCTGACTGCTTATCTAAGGTGTTTAAAACAGTGCCTAACAACAAGGAAACAGACAGAAACAGCTTTCAGATTTTCCACCTACAGAAATGGTGCCACTAGCTTAGTTAACACAAACACCTCAAAACCTACGAATGAATGTGGCAAGTTATTAACTCACAGCACTTCTCATTTATTCATTGATGATGTCATACAAATTTATAGAGGAACTTTTCTTAAATACCAAAAGATAAACACACATGTCAGCAAACAGTGGAGAAAACATTCTACTCTTAAAATTACCCAAAGGACTAAAAAAAGGCTTTCGTCAACAACAGCATTTTTGCCAAATTCAGGTATGTAAATTTTCTGCAGAGATTTATACTTAGTAAATATTTTGTAATTTTTTTAACCAACGCTAAGAAATAATAAAAAAGTAAAATGGCAATGTATCTATTTCTTTGAAAAACATCATTAGAAGTCACAAGTGCAAAATCAGAAACGTAAATCAGTAATATGTAGGCTATTTAAGTACCATTGATTGATGTTCAAATTTACTAAGTCTCTTCCAATAATTTCAGAGGATATGAATACTCTAAACAGCTTGAAGTTCACTGTTATTTTAGGTACCTAAATAAGGTGTAGGAACCTACAGTAGAGTATGTAAATTTGAAAGTGTAAAGACTGGTACTTATAATATAAAAAAAAATTATTCCCCCATCTGACATATTATCATACATTCTCATTTTTATTATTGCCATCAGTCATCTCTTTTTTTGATTGTGCTGAATAACTGTAGATAACCGTGGTTAGAAATTACATCATTTGAAACTGATGGGACATTATAAACACACAGTTTTAGTTGTGGACCACATCCAGGTTACTAGGTAGATGTTTGCTTTCTGCTAACACACAGTAAGCATACCATCTAAGCCAAAATGGGGTTAACTTCCTACATCACCTCCTCCAGTATCAGACTTCAAAGCAGAGAAGCCAGCTCTGTGCCTGTAAGCTTCCAGTACCAGTCTGCCCAATCCGACTCCACCATTCCAGTGAGCACAGTACACTCTGCCTTGTACCCACTGGACTGCCTCACACAGAGCCTGTGAGCTGCTCCACAGCACACAAAGCCCGCCAGTAGTCCCAGCTGCAAGGACCTCAGTGTGCTCTAGAGGACATTTGGAACACATTGGCATGTTGTCCCCAGACGCTATTTTCGAGAGAGCACTGGAGCCTCCCTTCAAAAGTAATATGAACATGGGGTCTATAATATGCCTCCATACTCCATCACAAGAACAGCTGTCCTTGGGTAATTCTCAGTGAAATAAAATTCACTTCAAAGCCCATGATAGTCAAACAGAAGGCACAGGCTTCTCAAAATGCTTCTAACAGGCCAGACTGGTCCCTTTTCTGATGCTAGATTTTAAGACACAAGATCTAAATGAGCTAGCTAATGCATTTCTCAAGTTTTACACAAGGCCAAAGTCAGACTTTAGAGTGTGCAGGGATTGCACACTCAATATTATTGACTATTAAGACACTATACTGATCTAATAGTTTATACCGAACATGTATATTTAGATTTCTTATTTATTAATGGAAATAAAAAAAAATAAAAACCTTTTTTTAAACCTGAGAAAACTATTGCAAGGCTATTTCTTAAAGGTACTTGATAAAATAAATAATCGAAAGAATTAAGGTGAATTCATATTACAGTGTGTTCTCAATAGTATATACATGACAGTTCCCTATGTGTTTCAAAAACATTTCATAATAGTAGTAAAATTAGGGATATATTTACCTTATATATTAACCCCGTAATAAAAAATTATTGCTTAAGTTGTGAGACTATCAAAAGAAAGGAAACTTCTATTAACAAACTTACTTTCATGGAATTATGAGTAGTTTCAAAAGATTCCCATTCTTCGCATCCCCTTCTCCAGCCCAGACAAACTAGAAAATGTACATGTCTTGTACTTCCAAACAGACTTAAGGGTGACTATGACTGGTTGGTCCTATTGCCTCCATAGTCTTTTTTTTAAAAGGAAAGGATAAAAATACATTTATGAAAACTATACCAAAGTATTACAGTAATCAGGACTTTTCTTGCCTATTATTTCAGATAGTCATCTTGATCGATGAGAATGGCCACTTAACAGTTTACCTGGAAAACTGACATAACCAATGCATTAGAGTCAGACAGGCAGCTGGGATAATCCTGTCACTCTAGAAACCTTGACACAAAAGTTCAAGTGCTTATGCAGCTTACTCAAAGTCAGATAATTAATCTCAATTCTTATTAGTTAAGACGGGTAAATTTCAAAATATATGATGTCCAGCTGAATCAAACTGATGTCTTGACATTCACTTATTTGAAGGCTGATTCACCTAAGACCGAGCTTTTAAAACTGAGCTAAAATATTTTGAGGCCAGGGGAGTTTTTTGAGACAGTATTATTATGCCTCTCTAAAGAAATGTAAGCAAAGCTTCCCTCATTCGGGGTACAGATGACAGGTCTACCTCAAGTGACTTAATTCTCATAGCCTAGTTATGGCCCCTCAACAGAAAGCTAACACTCCTGCTCCTTGGAGGAGGGTTGGACTAGATGACCTTCAAAGGTCCTTTCCTCCTGACTAGATCCTTTACTTGTACAGCTTAACTGCAGAATATTACAACAGCCAGGAGATACAATGATTTTGCTATCTGTACCCAAGAATTACACTAAGTATTCCTGAAGTACACATTGCACAAAAGGAGTTTAAAACAAAACATTTTATCCTACTCTTTGCTAGTAACTAGCACAAATAATAAGTAATTTCACATATCATCTATAAGCCTAACTATGTAATTATATAAGATCCGTGCATTAGAACATAAGAATTCTGTAAGTAACTTACTATGGATATGAAAGAAAGCACTAATACCTTCGAATAATGCAAAAGAAATAAGGGGTCCTGTTCTCCAATGTGGCTGAGTTTTGTGCAATTGGTGCATTATGCTCTTTCAGTAGAAGTGAACTGAGCCACTTAACACTGAGTTCTCTGTAGCCACTGGAACCAGGCAGCAAGTCCCAATTTATCTAGTCCCAGAGGTACTCAAGCATGACCCATATAGAGGGATCTTATGAGTAACTCCTTTATATATCCTCCTAGAAGGATCTAAAAACCCAAATCTAAGACGGTAAGGTGCAAGACTGTCTAGCAACTACACGAACAGGTCAGTCAGGTGCGAGTCAGCTCTAGCCCAGAAGTTTTACTGGGGTGTTTTTAGCACTGTGCTAACCCAGTGAGCTTGGGCACGGCACTTCACACCACGACTTCTGAACTGCAGCACAGCCAGAATTAACTCACATCTGCCTACCAAAAGCAGAATGCTCATAGGGCCGTTTCTGATGCTTAGACAGTGTTGTTGCAGAGCCAAGGATCTTGCCCAACACATGCAATGTAGAAATGTAAAACATGTATGATTGCAATCTTAATTTTAGCTCACATCTCATCATTATTACTAGAGGAAGAAAGTGGCTCAGTGTTGAAAAATGAGTGCTTCAGCTTTGGGCTTAACTGTCTGCCATCAATTCCTCATGTGCTAAATAACTAGAATAAAATCTCACACCTCAGTCTCAAATGACACATCAAAACTACAGTGTAAACTATCCACAAAAGAACTGTGTTCCACTACATTTCTGCCAAATTATAGAACATATTAGGTCTAAATAAAAGAAAGTATAATGTCCAACTTGGATGACGTTTTATTCTGAACACCTGTTTTATTCTGAACACTTCATTCACATGTAAAACATCTGAAACATTCTAGAAATCAAACTGAATTTATGCTGCTAGAGGTATTCTACAGTTATCTTTATAATCTGTTTTACATAGATATGAATAGACACATACAAATATATATTTGCACACACTATATACAAGATACTATACACTACATAAATATATATCCACATATCAGCTATATAAAATAAGCACGAGGAATCTATGCATTTCCTATGCACTTTCACAAAATTGTCGTGAAATTGAGTAAAAAATAATACAACTTTACAGATTTTTTTTCTTTCTAATTTCCCTATTTAGCAGGGCACACTGCCTACACTAAGCAGAACTGGCCCTTTTCAACAAGGTCCAAAGCAGTGTTATAGTACAGATTTTTCAGAAATGAACTGTAGTATAATGCAACTAATACGCATAGAGCACACTCTCTCAGGACTAGTATTCTGCTGCCAGAACAAGGGAGGCCCACTTATTCAGCTGACCTCCCATCCTGAGAGGTATTAGGACTCCTCCTCAAACTACCGAGTCTCAATCCTGGCATAACTCCAGTACTGCACTCGTTTCACAAATGTGCTTTCAGAGCCAAGACATCTGCGTACTTCAGTGACATGCAAGTTATAAAAGGAGTGTTTATATCCAACTTCAGCATAATGTGAAAGTTTAGCAGCCACAAGACAGCTTTATACAGTGACTGCATGATACTTAAAGGCTTCATTGTACTTCCAATGACAGTACTCAGCAAAATAACTAGAACTCTATAAATTAATTACACTTTCTTCTAATAATTACTAAAGTCTCCTGGGTTTATAAATAAGATGGCCCAAGCAGCAGAAAACATGGCAGGAGTCCCAAAGACTGATTTAATATTTATCCCTACTGACCAGTACTTCCCGTTATCATTGTTCACTGCAGGAAACAAGAAAGTAAGCTTCGAATCATACAAAATGTAGCACTGCAGCTGCTGAGCTGCACAGCCTTCGGGGTGTGCTTTTCCCAGCGGCCAGTTCTCTGACGGGACCAAACTTCTCACGTGTCCATGAATCCTATGCCTGATGTGACATTTAAAGCCTTCATCTCTGTTCCCTCACAGTTCAGGCTTCTTACATGTACCATTCACTCTGGCAGACTCAAACTAGCAAACATCATGTATATTCAAGTATTTTCCCAGTGGTTTGAAAAGAATGAAAAAACAGTATTTTCAAATATCTGTCTAGCTCTTTCAGACAACAGTGGTACATACTACTCATTTGCTAAAAATTACATTTAGATTCTTAAATACATAATTTATTAAAATCTATAGTGAAATGTAGATGAGTATACCTTTAAATAAGACAAGAACAAAGTGGTGTCAGGACTTTAGTAATCTGATGGAATAATCTACATAATCTTTGCTGACTGTAAGTTATTTTACGTTTTAGTACTATCAATCATACTTTCCTACTTTTGCTTTTCCTTTAAAGATTTTAAAGTCAGATTCACTGTGACTTTGACTCATTTTCAGTAATAAGAAGAAAAGCAGAGGCAGTTTGGAAACAGGTACAGATGCTTTATTTCCTCAGAATAGCTAGAAATCACATTCCTCTTCTCCCTTTCACTTTATAGATTCCCACTGCTGCTTGCACCTTCCCATGACTTTCTATACACATACCCCAAATTCCCTGCCTGGTGGCTTTCACACTCCCCTGCATAAATTTCCTTTTATGGCACACATTCCCTTGTACTCCAGAATTAATACATGTCCAATACACCACTTTATATCTCCTTAACCATTTACACTCTCACAAACAAATATCTGAAGGGATAAAGCAGGACTGACATAAACATTTTACACAGATTAGGATTCCATCACTTTTATCTGGTAACATATGTTTAAAATTTAAGATTTTGATCATAATTCTTAGGAAAGCTAGCCAGAAAATGTTGCCAAATAAACAGTCTTTTTCAGATGGTTTACAAATTAATAAAGATTTGGCAGGTCTCGATTTTTTTTTCTCCTCACATCACTGATTGTCAGGCAAGATTTTAAACTCTGTTTTTTCCACAAAAAATGAAATAAAATCCCCATCTTAAATGTGTCATTTAGCTCCACCTTAATTTCAAAGTTGCAACTGGCTCCTTAAAATGTTTTATGTCTTTTCTAGATATGAGCAGTGCTAAGGCAACTGCAAATAAATTCAGAATTCTTTGAGAATACAATATTTAAATACAGTACACAAAGCTGCTTCTGTCAAGCTGAGGTCAATACTCAATACATTATGTTTTCTGAGACAGCTCTACTGCCTCCTCTCCATAAAGCCTTACTTGTAGAGGGGGGAAGGAGAAAAAAAAAAAAAAAAAAAAAAAAAAGCATTTTGCTGTCAAAGAGCTCATCTGCTAGCACTGCAATGAATACGATATTTTAAACTACAAGATGAATATAGCATGAATTGAATACAGGTATCTATGATCCTCCCAGCTTTAACTGCAGTGGTGTTATGCATATTTAAATAAACATCTGGTTAGGTGGGAAGGGAATGCTATGTTGAGAACTGTGGATTGGGAACAAGGATTCAGACTTCTTTCAAATGCAATAAATTGTTTACTACATGGTTTCTGTATCTCTAATGAATATAAAAACATACCTACATAACAGTTTGAAAAATATAATTAACAGAGAAGCACTCAGTGAAATTTCAATGCCAAAACAATATTTGTTCCTTCTCTTAATTATCGATGAGATGGTTGATTTTTGTTTCAACAGGAATTACGACACCAAATATCTAGACAAAGATCTCAAAGAGGATTATCAGCTCCAACAAATTTATCACAGTAATAAAAAGGCACTTAAAAAGACTATTTCAAACATTAATATGGAGCATAGTTCACAAAATTTACATAAAAATAATGTTTTAATAAGAATACATAGCTGATAAAACTGTAAAGAGAAAGAAAGACAGACAAAGAATTTCCTAAGATGCAAAAATTCTTGATTTTACTCAGTATGATTAAAGAAAGATTGAGACTCAACCGCTTAAGAACTAAGTCACAGAATCATGGAATATTTTGGTTGGAAGAGACCTTTAAAGGTCATCTAGTCCAACCTCCCTGTAAGGACCAGGGACATCTCCAACCAGATGAGGTTGCTCAGAGCCCCATCCAGCCTGGCCTTGAATGTTTCCAAGGATGGAGCATCCACCACCTCTCTGGGCAACCTGTTCCAGTGTTCCATCACCCTCATTGTAAAAAACTTCTTCCTTCTATCAAGTGCAAATCTACCATCTTTTACTTTAAAACCATTACCCCTTGTTCCATCACAACAGGCCCTGCTAAAGTGTTTCTCCCCATCTTTCCTGTAGGCCCCCTTTTAGGTACTGGAAGGCTGCTATAAAGGTCTCCCTAGAGCCTCCTCTTCTCCAGGCTGAACAGCCCCAACTCTCTCAGCTTGTCCTCATAGAAGAGGTGCTCCAGCCCTCTCATCATCTTTGCGGCCCTCCTCTGGACTTGCTCCAACAGGTCCATGTCCTTCTTACGTTGGGGGCTCCACAGCTGGATGCAGTACTCCGGGTGAGATCTCAAGAAAGTGGAATAGAAGGGCAGAATCAACTCCCTCGATCTGCTGGCCACGCTCCTCTTGATGCAGCCCAGGATGCAGCTGACCTTCTGGGCTGCAAGGGTGAATTGCCAGGTCTTGTTGAGCAGTTCGTCCACCATCACTCCCAAGTCCTTCTCCTCAGGGCTGCTCTCAACCCATTCTCCATCCACCCTATACTTGTGCCTGGGATTGCTATGTGCAGGACCTTGCACTTGGCCTGGCTGAACTTCATGAGGTTTGCACAGGCCGACCTCTCCAGTCTGTCAAGGTCCATCTGGATGGCATCCCTTCCCTGCAATGTGTCAACCACAACACACAGCTTGGTGTCATTGGCAAACTTGCTGAGGGTGCACTCTATCCCACTGTCCATGTCGCTGACAAAGATGTTAAACAGCACTGGTCACAAAACCGACCCCTGAGGAACACCACTTGTCACTCAAAAAGTCCTCTTATTACACTATCATGTGCAAACAGCATTTACTGCTTACGTTGCACTTTTAGTGCACATTTGTTAGTGCCATTTACACACTAAAATGTAGCAAATGAAGACTATAAAAGCTGTCATAGTAAAGCTGAAAAGACATTCAGATGTTTCCATACCAGATCTCATAGTATATTAATTGGATCACGTTGCCCACAATGCAACTAATTACATGTGATACATAAATCCTAAACATTTAAGTGACAGAGACTGCCTGCTGGACCTAATTATTTGTTTTCAACTGCTATGTTAAGCTATCAGTTTGAAGTAAGCAAGGAAAATCTGGCCCTAAGCATATTAAACTTGAAAGAAAAGAGAAACCGATTCCAGAATGAACCCAGAACTATATACTAGCTGGTAAACTCCCTTGCTGTTATTCGGTATCTGCTAAAAACATATTATTAAGCTTTGTATGTAATCAGATTATGTCACACTAATAAGTTTTTACCTTGCTGGAGCTAGGAATAATTAATATTTTATCACTTGTAGTATTTTTTAAGTAACTTACATCTAGCATAATGCTGTTGTGATATATATAGTAACTATATAAAATTATTTTAAAATTAATTTTCATTGAGCTGAGTAGTTCCTAAAAAATATTTCATTTACTGTACTTCATTCAAATTTTACATTCATATCGATGCTGACTGAAGACCATGGCACCTCGAGGAGCTTGTGATCCACACAACAAGTGCACAGGGCCCAGGCTGGTGCTGGGCTGCAAGCCCAGCATGGCCTTCAGGCCTGGGTTGTGCTGCACAAATCCCTTGGCCACAGGACAAATGGAACCACTTCTATAGAGGGTGTCTGCCCAGCACACTGCACATGGGTTGGAGGTGCATTTGATGCTATGCTGCCTGGGGTTCCCAGCATCTAAAGGGACTCAAGAAAGCCAAATCCAGGAAGGCATCTAATTGAAGCTGCGTATCTTTACACAAGACCATTTTTACACAGGGGTCAAAGCACTGCCCTAGAAGTGTGATACTAGGTCCCAACCCTCCTTAATTCCTTATCAAGCTCCCTAATCATTGAGATAAAAACACCTTGGGATGAGACCCTCCAAAGTCGCACTCAAATGAAGCAGGGAATGCTAAATTTATAATGCCAGAAAACAGACAACACAAACTGCAAGCCAGAAGAAATACCTTATAATGCACTGAGCTGTTTGGCTATGGCATACCCTACCCTGGCCAGACTAAATTCTTTCCCTATAACTGTCCTATTCACTGGAATGCATTCAGATGTTACTACTCTTATGAAGGTCAAATACCACACAAGATATTGTAAAAATCTTTTTTCCTTATATGCTGGATATGATCAGGTAAAGGGGAGAGAAAATACACCAGTGAGGGGTTTCACTGATTTTTGGACCGTTTGGTTGAAGTCTCTTCCCTGGTTTTTGCAAACAAACAGGTTCGTCCTATACTGTTTTAATTAGGATTTTGATAAATTCCTTAAAAAGGAATTGTTACAAATGTCTGGCATTATATATGTACATGCTGCAACTAATCAAAATGAAATATTTTAAGCACTCAGTCTACTCAAATATGTGTCTGAAAAACTGACATAAAGACGTTAGGCAATGAATCAAAGTCTATTTTGTAAAAATTAATGTAAAATCAAAGAAAGCCTAAATGTACAAGTTCTCATATTTTCTATACTAGAATCTACTCACTACCTCATAGATAAAATTTTAATACAATGAAGACATGATAACACTGCTGTAAATAACTGAGTTCTCTACCTCATTTTCATTTAAGCCCTCAAAGTTCAGTGTTTTATTGACTTAAGTTCCAGCATGCATATTTCCTTGACAGAGAAAGGGAAAAAAATCTGCATATATAGAAGACAAGTACCTTTCAGAACATCTAAAGCCTGTTAAAGAATGCTAGCCTACTTATTCTCCAAACCTCAATAAAGACCAAGGTACAATCATGCCTCTCGCAATAAGCACACACTTAAAAACAAAAACACCCTCTTTCACCATCATTGTTTTTCTTTCAAACTTTTGTTTCCTATTCTTTTAGTACAGTCTTTCTTGACTATTGAATCTATTCTTTTTGTACCTCAAGCTGTCTATCTCCCTCATTTTATCTTATTTATCCTTTAAAATCTTGAGAATCTTTGCCACCCCTCATATGATTTTTTCAGAACCATGGAAGTCGGTTTGGTTGATCTGTGAGCTTCCCAATTCTCAGACAGTCCTCTCAACTTTGCTCAGGTTCCCCCTGTCTCCAAAATTAAAAATCCAAAGAAATACGGTTTCACAGATGCCAGCCATTTCTCCTTCATGCCATATCCACCTCAAAGCACGGGATTTTTTTTTCAAGTATTCATGCCAGGAAGAGATTGTTTCATTGTTCACATAGCTGTTTTAAAAAAAAATGAAAACATTCGTAAAAACATTCTTCAAACTTTCAATTTTATTTGTTTATAATTCTACATCCTAAATATTTAGGAACTGAGATGTTCTACAAATTAATCTTCATTCATTTGTCCAGCGATTTCATTTTTGTGGTCTGGAACTCTGGAATGGAGAAGTCCCTTCATAAAAAAATGAAACCTTTAGTATTCACCTAACCAGACCAGGCCCAACTTATTTAGGCAATGAACAGATTATCACCAAATGTGACAGACACTGGGCTGGGCCTATTGCACATGAAAATTTTTTCTGTAATAAATGTTAAAGAAGCAAATATTAAAGATTCAAATGAAAAAGTTTGATTTTTTTTTTTACTAGCATTAGGCAGACCTTCCATAATCTTAACCATGCTGAGTAGTTGGCTTCAGCAAATATTTAAATCAGTTCTACAGACAACAATTTACATTATCAAAATTATACCCATAGGATTATACATGTGGACCAAAATGCCAGATTACATTATCTGAAGGCTGTTTTTAATTCTGTTCTTGTTATTTTTGTAATGTGATGGTTTCAGTTATTTGGCTCTTCTCAAGACATTAGCTATCAGGAAAACAAAGATAAAATACAAAAACTAAAAATAAACCAGTTCTGAAACATGTTGTGCCTTTCACAACTTGGTTTGTAGGTCTACAGTACATTTACAATTCTCATTGCATTGGGAGGAGGAAGGGGGAACAAAGCCTGAATAGTATCACTAAGGTGCTGTTGTTCGCTCTGTCTTGTCACTAAATGTGAAACGGGATCTGACCTACAGCACAAGTCGCTGTACAAAGACTCTTCACACAAGATTACCACTGCAGAATTCAGCAGAATGTTGGCATTGCTAATGGGATGAAACTAGAACAGTATGAATAATACATTACATGCACCAATCAATGTCACACTGTAATGGACTGATGGAAAATAAATACTCTTCACGAAAACCAAGGAAGAACTTTCAAACACAAATATTTTATGATTATTCATTTATTATCTTTAGTAGATGAAAAGAATGAACTGTGACGAAAATGTAAAAGCAGCATAAATGTTGCTTTATCTTTACCAAATATTTATTATTGCTTTGAAGCATGACTAGCTTCTGTACTTTCAGGGTTTTCTTCTCCTCCACCCTCCCTTCCCCTCCCAATCAGGACACACAAAATCTAAACACCCACTCCTGTTTTAAATAATTTTTAGGCCTCTATAAGTCAATTATTTGGATTTAAAAACTAAGACAAAGCATTATCTGTAAAAACAATGTTTCATTTTGTCTGAAAATTCCAGATTCTCTTCCTTTCTTCAGTGTGTCATCTTACCCATTTTTTCTTCCAAGTACGACCTCTACTACATTTCTCCATCCCCTAGTCTTCCTAAACTCTTATTTTCTTACCCAACGGCAACAGCCATTCACACACATGCACCTCCCTTGAGCTAAGATCAATCCTCTTTCTTAGTCTCACTAGCACTGGTAACTTATGTAGAGAGTGCTTTCCTATACAATACCTGCATCTACCTCTCTTCTAGGCTTCACAAATCCATCCAAGGCTCAGATCTTCTTCCCTATTGCCCCACAACCTCCAAGAACAGTCAGACACTGTGCAGATCATAAATACCCCCTACTAGTTGCAGTGCCTGGAAAAGTAAAAATGAAGGTTGCAAAGGGACTTGATGATATGGTAACAAAGACAGCTCTGTATTCCAGGGCCCTGAATCTCTCCTCTTTCTCTGCATGCAGTTCATGTGCTATAGTTAGTCCAAGGGCATATAGTTTGTATCGTCATTGAATCAAAAAAACATAGGCACATCATATTCTCTTCAAGTTATCACTCCACCTTCTCTTTCCCTCATCTCAAAAAAACTCAGTGAGTGTGCTCTTTGTAGCCACTATCTTAACATTCTTCCCGCTTGCTCAATTTTTTAAACCTTCATTCTACTACTTACACAAAGTGGCTCTCAAAGACTAATGACTTCTTCATATACTAATTTCAGAACCAATCTACTGACTCTTATCATTATAATTATCAAGCTGTAATTATAATCCCAGATTCTCAATCCAAAGAGCTTTTATGACTATCTTCCAGTTCATATATTATTATTACTAAATCTTTGCAATGATACCTCTATCTCAGCCACTTGTAAACTCTGCTAGTTTTTCAAACTGTGAATTTGGATATATCGGTGGTCTTCCTAGCAAAATTCATTAAGCAACTGGCAACTAAAAATACAAATAAAAACTACCTACACAGAAATCCCCCTCAGCTGGCAGGTATACAGCTGGGCCTGCCAGAAGGCAAAGTCAGAGGTTGGCTCCTGACTGCTGTCAGCACCAATTAAAAATATCTGTTTGTATAGCATTAAGGCAATGCTTCTGTAAAATAAGGAGATGCTATCTGTCTGAATTCTAAGCACTTTATTTTCTATCTTTCCTTGTTTCCATCTTCCAAACAGCAGATGAAAACAACAACAAAAAAAATTAATAAGCGTGAAGGTGCCTATGATGTTAAAAAAGGACAGAGAAATACTGTATTAGGTTGTGTAATATTTGAGGCAATTACTGGTATTTTAAGTTTGAACTGTCTGCAGAGAAGGGTTCCAACTTCAGTGTGACCACACTGTGCTAACACAAAAGAAACATTAAGATTAGGAATACTTCAGGGTAGCCCTACAAATTAGTCATTGCCACATGTCCCACACTATTTGGAGAGAATTTTAAGGTTTTCCTCATGATCCTTATGGCCTGTACTTGTTGACCACTTTTTCTTTAGTTTACCAAGACTAACAATGTAGTCTGTAAAATTAAGCATCACTTTCACGAGAATAATGAGCATTCCAACAATCATATTTTCTCATTAGTGAGTGATTCTTACATGTATTCCCCTTTGTCTTCTTATAAATAAAGCCTTTGCAAAGCTGAGGCAAGAAAAATACTAGATCAGCTTCACACCATTTTTGTTCTGTTAAGATTTTCTGGTATGGGAAAGGTCAGTAACTAATTCCCTTCAAATTAAAGACTGAGACAGATTTAAACAAAAAACAGTATTAGAAAAGCCAATAAATGAACACAGAATCATCTTATTGTGTAACAGCCTTCCTAAAAACGTCCATGCTCTTATCGCTCTGACCTTCATCGTTACCCATGATGTTAGGTTTGTTAAACTCAAAACTTTGTTTGGATTTGGTATACTGAAATGGCAAGATCTTCAGAAAAAAAAAAAAAAAGAAACTTTATTCTGTGCGTGCAGAACATCCAACACACCAGGTGCCCTGAGCCTAACTGAAGTCTATAGGTACTCCAGAAATCTAGAGTTCCTTCACACTGCATGAAAGATCCTGAATAGAAACAAACCCAGGCATTTTCAGCTTAAACATAAACTTTCTTTTACTGTCATTTGACAGATTCAAGGTCATAGAAGAAAATTGTTCAGCCTATATCAGAGGCTGTTACCACCAGCTGCTAGAGCCAGAAGACATGGGGAACTGATGGTTGCAGCAGACTGGAATGCTGGAATAGCCTGCTAAAAGTCTGCTCCAATTTCTCTCCAGATAAACATCCCTACCCCTTCAGCATGGCAATATTAGTTTCTCCATAGGTTACTTCTCTCACTGTGCCCTGGGGAATTGTCCTTATCTGACCACTGAGAAGGAGGAGGAGGAAGAGACTAGTGCAACAAGCAATACATCACACTTCTACTGGCCAAAGGTGCCAGGGAAGGGCCACTCATGGCAAAAGGGGAAGGGGACCCACTCAAGGATGGGAGGGCATACTGTGGGGATGATGGGTCTCCAGTGCCCTTGAACAACTGGATGGGGATCCCAGACTCACTCATCCTCAGTCTCATTTGACCTGTTCATGTTGATTAATGAGCTGAGAATAAACTCGTCTGGGGACATTTCCCACTTAAACTTTGGCAGTGCAAGGCATTTTGAAACCCAGGATCAGGAGGACCAGAGGATCAGGCTGCAACCCAAACAGTGAAAACATAAGCCTGCTTAGGGCTCTAAATCCAGATTCTGACATGGGAACAACACCAGAAACTATTAGTAAAAATTTATGGCTTGATTCAAACTATATAAATTTTAACAGATGGGTTAAGGAAAACTATATTCCTTTGAGATTTCTTAAGAAATATCTTACATAATCGTTTTAATTTTCAATCTCTGAATATACATATATTAACTTTTTTCTCAGCTAAATATGTAGTTCTAAAACTCATTAACATTTTTTAAGACTAAATTTCCTCTTTCCAGCTTCTGAAAAATACTACTGGCTTTAGTGTTATATAATACTATACTACTAGGTTGCCGCTTCACTATTCTTTTATATTGCTAATATCCAGCAAAGCTATGCCTATATGAAGAAGAAATATCTTAAAGTGAGTTTAGACATAGGGATATATAAGGAACATGCAAGAATCCTTCTGCATCATTGGGAATTTTCCCTAAGACTAAACTAGAATACTGATTCAAATTGCATACATTATCCAGAAACCAGTATTTGCATGGTACTCTTATTTACATTTTACAGGGTAAGTATATAATTTTTTCTCAATGGTGTCATTTAAAGTAAGGCTTCAAAAGGCTAAAGAAAATTTTTTTGCACTTTATGGTAAATGGAGACCAAAAAAAATAAGACTTGCTAACTTCTAAGCAATCAAGCCAGGGGAAAAAACAAAACAAACAAACAAACAAACAAAAAAACCAAAAAAAAACCAAAACCAAAAACATTACTAACTGAAATTATAAAAGGCAGGAGAGTCTAATAGCTTAAGTATAGGCAAGAAGGGAAAAATGCTGAATTGTAATCTCAACTCTTCCATCAGCTTGCAGTCCAGCCTCAGATAAATTACTAACCAGTAGCACTTAGCTACCTACAATTCAAAGTTCTGCTAGGCTTAAGAGAGCCTAGACTTCACTTATTCATTATACATTAACCCTTCTTTATTATTTTCCTAGTAAATTCTACCAATGTCTCAGAGTTGCAAAAGGAAAAACCTGCAGAAAGAACTTAACTAACCTTCTTATACAATTTCTCCATATTTTATTTGGTATTTTATGAATTATGAGCTCCTTATCTAAGTTCTTCCTTTTCTACAAGGTACCAACTCTTGACAGGAAAGCTAAACTTATTTACAATATTTGTCTTTTGCTGCACTCTGCTGGAACAATCCAATTTTTAACTGAAAGCAACAGTGTTTCATACACAACGCAAAAGTTAACAAAAGAGAGAGGTAAATATCCAAGAATCTTGTTTCTTGTAAAAATGTACTCTTTTGAAGCACATTTCTTTTTCAAAACAGAATTTAAACATTTAAACCTATATTTAGCTGACCTAATAAAGTGACCTGTTTTCAAAGACAGAGCACCTGAAACAGTCCTAGACATAACAGGATTAAAGAGGGCTCCCTACTGCTCAGCATAAAACTACAGCGAATTAAGTGCCCTCAATAAGGAACTGAAAAGCCTCTTGAAACACAGATTGGAAGAGTCTGGACTTGTACGCATCATTTTAACTATCCTTCACCTGATAAACACACTATTTTAAAACAGTAACATATGCACAGAAACCTAATCCCCTCCATTTGATCCCAGATCAAATTATGAAAAATTAAGAGAAAACATAGGTTATTACAACATTCACAGAAAATTAGACAAGACTTTGAATCTCTTAAAAAAATTACTACAATTTACTGGACATTTCATGAGATTTTAAAATTTATAGTTCCATTCCTTTCACTAAAAAATTAGAAAACTTACCTGGGCTAGAGAACAGACCTCAGCTTGTGTTAACAGTCAGAGTCATTAATCCCATGATAATTCATTCTGACTGAGGATCTGCTCCAGAATCACCCAAACATACTACACAAATTAAATGCAACCTCCTACCACAAAAATGCACCTGTGAGCAAAACAACGGGTTATGACTTTTTTCTTTCTTTTTTCTCCTCTCCCTAGAAAGTAAACTTTGCAGTGACCATAAACTTAAAAAAAAAATATATAATTTTTTGAAGGAGAAATAAATAACACAGATGCAAAAGAACAGAAATGTCATAGGCTTGTTCTAACAGTCTTCCAAGGGCAACAAGGAAAAGCTTTCACTCTTAGACCTGTCTTGGGAATTGCAAATAAAGATGTTGGTACCATTCCCAGAGCACAAAGCATACTTTTCAATTTTTACTAATACCTGCTAAAATTGTACCTTGACATTTTTGCTCAGAAAGAAAATTAAGGAATGATCCTTCTTAATGCTTTGTAATCCACATAAGTCTCAAAAACTCTTCTTGGGGAAAGGTTTCCACAGAAATTTTTTTTTTTTTTTTTTTTTTTTTGCAAAGAACAACAGCGCCTCTTAAGCAGTCATTGCCTTTACAGATTGCCTTGCTGAATTCAAAACCAAGAATAAATATAGACAATAATCAACAAATCACTCAAATCCTCACATGAACAGTGAAGCAATGGTTTCAGCGCTTACAGATATAGAATGTACAAACAGCGATAGGGGAAATAAAACATGAAAATAAGTTTTGAGAGAAACTATATGCTTCAAAGGTTGAAGTACTTAGCCTAAAATTGGGACAGGTCAACTGGTTTCTCAGTAAATGTACTGCTGGTATTCCCCCAACACTAGCCTTAAAAAAGTTTAACAAGACATATTTCAGAAATTAAAACTGGTTTTCACAGGAACAAATTTATATACTAGAGGCCAAATGTTTCTCTGTTCCACATATGGATTTCCCATAGAAGAAAAATCACATGAGTAAGATGAAGACTTGTATCAACATGTTTTTCTCCATTTGTTTCTAATGCCTTTGTTAAAAATAAAAGGTCAGAGATATCACAACAATAAACATAAATGAAGAGTTATACTTCAAACTGTAACCATGCCAATCTGCAAATTTTAATCCATAATGTGATAAAACATATGGGAAGAATGGGTGAAGGAACTTTTTGGAGACATTGGGCTTCAGTGCAGGCAACAATTTAAGAACTAGATAAGGAGAGGAGTAGTTAACTACTGGGTAGGAATCAAGTCAGACAGACAAATCTGTTGTAGACAAGCTTCCACTACCGTGGATCTCAGAAAAAAAAAAAAAACTTAAAAGAGGAAATGAAGCAGGATATCTTTGCATATAACAGGGCATTTCACATTGCAGAATTCTAACTAATTGCAATTATAAACTAAAATCTCTTCACATGCTTTTGCACAAATGAAAAAAATAGCAAAAGGTAAAGCAAAATAAAATGCAGTAGATGTTAATAAAATACTGAAGATTAACTCAACCTGCAAGCTGTTCATAACTTCCATGGTTTATAATTTCTGCATACAATTAAAAAAAGCCAAAAGACAAACAAGTGAACTGATCTTTAAATTTGTCAGAAAAGACAATTCAACAGCTGTTTTAATAAATCATAATCCTTATGATTCTGAAGATCAAACAATACAAACTTCTTCCCAAAAGGAGGTAAAAATCTGAAAGATAGCTAATAGTAGCCAACAACTGATCTGCTTCATATTTGTTTCAACAATAAAAAAAAAAGAAAATAAATTGAGTATATCAGATGCTCATAAAAGCTAAAAAGAATAAATGCAGCTAGAAGAAATAGAACATATTGAAAGACAACAGTCTTTTTGAAAATACTTATTTTAAGACAGACTCCCAATTGCCTATTGGAATGTTACAGACTAATGCATGATGAAATGCTCATTAAGGAGAAATGGCGGGGGGGGGGGAAGAGAGAGAGAGAAAAAAACAAAGAAAATGCAAAAAGATTACTTTTCCTCCAGCAAAGCATGGAATTTTCTCAAAACTCTGAAACCCCATTCAAATTAGAACAGAGGCAAGGGCTACTGTTTTCTTTAACATGACAAATCTAATTAGTTAGCAAATATTTAACCAATAGCTAGAGGTTGCTCCTTAAGTACTAAATAATGAGATGTAATTAAGGTAGCAAAGGCAAAAGGTTACTAATTTAGGGCATTTCTATGGTGTAGTGTTTAAATTATAGGTTTTATACAAAATGCATGGGCCAATGCACAAGAAAAAAAAATCCAATTTTAATGGAATGCAGAACAAATTAACATTTTAACATTATAATACTACTCAATTGTATAATGGGATTTTGCTAAGTGTCACAGAAAAGAAAATAAAAGTAACACTCCAAGGTATGCTTGTTAACCTCTTCAAGCTAAATATATTACAAGCCTACTGACAGCAGTAAATAGACACATTGTAACATGAAAGACTCCGAATTCAAAGGCCTTTAATAAGTGTTGCTTTTTCTAAGTAGATTGGCCTTAAGAGTATAAAAAACGAACAAGATAAAAATTATGTTACCCATATCAAATACTTTCAAATTTACTAAGGGGAAATTGAATGATTCCTTTAAAAAATCCAATTCCTGGGACATTATATGTCTTTTTCTCCACTTCTCCTTCCCATGTTACAGGAATTTAGTCTAGCAAGTATAGTTTTCAGCATCCATACATAATGTTTTCTAGCTTGACAAAAAGGCTTTTTGGAAGGATTACAGTTGTTAGGGTCAAAACCTGGCACCTCAACCAGCAGCATCCTGGTCGGCCATCCAACAAGAGATTCAAGCAAACAATTTTAAGATGTCTAAATAATACCAAGTCTGTACCCATAATAAATTGCCAATATTAAAACAAGAAACTAGGAGCCACAAAACTTTATCAAAGAACTCAAGGCAAGCAGAATGGGCAGGACATTCTGTTTAATAAAAGCCTTAAAATAATACCTCTGTAGTTATGGTACTCATCATTACTGTCTTCTTCGTTACTGATTTCTGACCCCCTTAGTTCATTACACCAACTTTTCCTGCATTAACCACCTTTTTCCTTTTCATACTGGTTTAAATTATCCAAAAAAGAATAATTAAAGGCTTCACAATGTAGAAATATCTACCGTGGGGAAGTCAGTAGTTAAGCACAAATGAAACATAAAATAAACCTGTTGAAATGCCAACTGGCAAGAAGAAACGGAGAAGTTATTTTCCCCTTTCTTCTTGTCCATTTACAGATTTAACCAACAGCTTAGCTCCAACACAAACTGTACCTTTTATTAAAAACATCTAAATCAGGAGAACGACCACACAAGTTACACTTCTCCTCAGAGAGGTAGCGGCTAGAGCAGCAGCTCTAAGTTGACTGCAAGGAACACAAAGAAACTGTTTGGTTTTTGTTGTTTGTTTTTTTTTTTTTAATAAAGTGTCTATACTTGTGGGTTTTTTTCCCTTCAGGAATCCATAGTCCACTATTATACTGCCCCTGGTAAGTAACACCAAACAGAATCCCAACTCAGCTGATCCGTAGTGTGTAACAAATATATAAGCAGTATTAGATGTATCGGGCGGAACAGGGGACTGACGACCTGATGTCTATTCCCTCCTCTGACATTGGTCTATAGGGCAGACTAATTGTCTATACAAGTGATTTTGGGTCAGCCATCATCAGTGACTAAATTAAATGTCTCATCTCTAAGAACATTCAAGATCAACAGAACAGTGATTTAGATGTTCATTCTCTATATTTTAGCGAAAGTAAGTATCTGTAGAGACTGATATAAAATTATTTTAGATTAAATTAGCAGACAAAATAGCTCAGTGTTGCTGGGTTTACAGCAAAGATACCACAGTAACCAAATCCACTTCAATACCCAATTCACACCAAGATCTGCAAGCATTAGATGAGCAAATGACTTAGTTAATTTGGCCCTCAAATACTTATTTCCAAGGTGGGTTTTTTTTTGGAGGAGAGGAGGGAGGTATTTTTGTTTTGTTTTAAATCAGTCTGGCATAAAATGCTATTAAATTATATGACCTATGTAGCTCTCTCCCTTATTATTCAGTTGTTGGTACAATGAAGAGGCAAGTCGACACAAGCCCAAGCATTGCACTGATTCCAAGTATTAAAGTCTCTGAAATATTTACTGAGCATGATTTTGAACCAACCACAATGCCAAATTATCATCTATTGTACATCCAAAAAAAAATCAGTATCACTTATCATGATCTTACAGCAGAAAATTATCGAGTTCAATGTTATTTCAGCTACCCGAATGTACAGCACGCATGTACACACTGGCAAAGCAAGTGCAGTAGCCACCCAAAAGCAAACTATTAAAATTACATCAGAAGCCATAAAAAAAATGTTCTTATTAGTGCATGTAGAAATTAACCAAAACTGATAATTTAATATTCACTTAATTCATCACTTCTGGACCACTCAATTAAAATGAGCAATTTCACAAGGATCATGTATCCAAACTTGAAAAGTAACTATTGTGTCTTCCACCACATACACTCAGTAGTTGTACTCAGCTGTATAGCTTTTGTACTGCATCATTATAGGGCTGATACACAAAACTTTATATGGAACACGAAATAATAGTGTTTTCCATCCTTCTATGAAGACAGTATCAATTCTTTTATTCAAGTTTTGATTGCTATAAAAGTGCACAGCACTTCCTCTCCTGCCTATGGAGTAAATTTCTCCCAGTGAAAGAGCCTGTCAATGATTTAAGCTTCAACACAAGTATCTTATATTTCAGATTATCAGACATGACATTTCTTTCAAAGAAATAAGACTTACCAGCATTCCTTTCTTTGGGGAATTGTAGCCAGCCAATTCCATTTTCACTCATTCAAATGCACACAAGTTCTTTCAGTCCCTACAGAAAGCCCTCTGGTGAGCTCACGTTAGGCTGAGGATACAAGATATACCCCTACAAAGAAATATTATTTTTTCCCCTTCAAAAAGGCATTAGCCAATAAAACAAAAGTCACAGGAAGTGCCAAAGAACATTTACATCACAAGAAGTTACCTAAATCACTTCCTGCCATTGCCTTTATACACCAGAGGGTACAATCTGCCCATACCCCTGAGGACTGAATCAAAGTTTGGGGAATCTTCCAATAGGTCATGTTGGAGTAGCAGCTCTAAAGTGGGAACCACATCCATTGTGGAGTTGGAGAAAGAAAAAAAAAAAAATTAATAAAATCACACCTCTGGTCCTTTAGTGATTTGAACGGAGCAGTAGGTGTTCAACCTGGCTATTCACAGGTTCAAGAGAAGTAATTCAGCAGATAGGGCTGTATGACAGCTCAGTGTAGCCAAAATCCTCATTTGTGGAAAATGTGACAAGCCAGACTGCATGCAGTCCAGCAGACCCCATCTGAGGTGTTTTGTGCCATATCCACACACACAAGGACATTTTACTTCCAATCTCTTTCTCTTGTGATAGCTGTATTGTTTCCAGCCTTTACACGCATCTAGCTGCCTCCACAAAAACCCTTACTGAGGATATGAGCAATTTTACCTGTTTGTCCCACAAACTGGCTGACCTGAAGGGAAGACTGTCCCACACAAGGGCAAGTAATTGCTACCACAGACCGAAACACAGAAGAGTTGTGCCAGCAATCCTAATATATGTTTCCCAAGCCCAGCTAACTACTTTCAGACATTTTTGGAACACATCTTCTAATAAAAAGGGGCTTTGATGACATTGTAAGTATTCCGCTGTTAAAGCTAAATAAGTCTCAGGGAAACGGAAACATAACACTATTTGAACACTAGCAAAATAGAGAATTTTAATTCTATGTAATAGCCAATAAGCTACTTTTTAGTGTCTATGAAAAAACTACATTTAGTAGAAACATCAATAAAACAAGAGAAGTTCAATATAACTCCTCCAAAGAACAGCATATTTACTCAAGCCAAAAAGACCTAATTTATACTATGGGTGTAGTTCTCACTGACATTATCTGGGGAAAATGACTATTACAGGAGCAGGTGTGATATATAGCCTTTGAGTCATGCATGATAAACTCTAACAGTTTTGCTTTGAGGTAAAAGTCCTTACTAATCAAGTAATGAATCATTCCCAAAATGTCGAGTTCCTGAGGCCATGTGTGTCAGAAGTGCGACTCTAGAGAAATACTCAATCGTTAATGACCACTTTTGAGATTTTTATCAACTGATTAATAAGCAAGGAAAGAAGTTAAGGGGCTTGAGCAAAGAGTTAATGGACCTTTAATGACATTCCATGTGTTTCGGTGAATAGAACATAATGAGTTTATTTGCCACTCACCACAAACCACCAGCGATTGAAGTGCTCCACACATTGCAAGTGCTAAAATAATTCAAGGAACAGTACTTCATGTTTACTTTTAAAACTGTAATGTCCATATTTATTTTTTACTACACCTATGTAGTAGATTACTGATTAGAAATAAAGAGCCTAGCTTCCTAAATGGAAGTGCTAAGGAGATGGACATGAGGTAAGGAGAGAAATGGGAAGATTTATTTTCGTTAGTGTATGAGGTGCTGGGCTTGTTGATATCAACTATCATGGAAGTGAAATTCTTACTTTTAAAATATACAAGTCTAAAAAGACATTCAGGAATAATTCTGAAGACTAAGATGAAGATATGATGAATTATGTGTATGTACTCATATATTTGCATGTGCACAGGTACACAAACATACACCCTTTTGTACTACTGCCTATAAATTGCCTCCATCTAAGGAGGGCAAAGCCATTTGCCTTCGATATACTCTTCATCTTTGTGCTGAAATCATTATGGAAATATAAAAAGAAATTACTCTATCCAGCCTGAAACCACCAAAGATTACTAATGTAGATATTTCCTATTCCCTAAAACAAGAAAAACGTTACTATGCGTAAGTCAATTCAATCATGTGAGTCTGCAACCAAGTCCCAGAAATAACTGATCCAAAAATCAAATGGGAGGGTGTAACTTGATAGCTGGGGGAATATTATTCTGAGAGCAAAGAAAAATGGGAAACAAAGAGAGGCAAAGAGGAGAGATTGTGCTTCCTTTCAAAAGGTAATGGCAAGATCCAAATCTCTTGTTTAAGAGATGAAATTATGTTAGAACCTTGCAATTAGGGTGACTCTGTTTTCCACACAGCTGTATTCTTCATGTTGTCTAACAATAAAATGCAAGCACACATTTTAAAATTCCTTCACAGAATTTAATTATAATATACTCTAAGTGTCAAATACACATACCTTCAGTAGCAGGGAAATACAGTATCAGGAACTGGACAAAGCTCTAACACCTGTCACCAGTTTGAGTTAACTGGACTCCAGGAAATCCTGAGCAAGATAGATATCAGATAGGATTATCAAAACTAGAGTGCATGCCTAGACACCAAATGACAGAGAGCACTTGCAATTCTGCTTGTCACAGCACCTAACAGTAAAGCAAAAGGTTAGAACAGATCTGGAAAGAAGGGTGCGAACAGACATAGAACTGTTCCACATCACCTGAAAGACAGGAGATCATGAACCATCTCCAACCGGGCGCCACATAGCTACATTACTGCAGTGCTACACAGGTGTACTAGTACGTTTTTTGTTCAGTTTTGACACAACTGCAAAAATTCCGGATTATATCACGTTCACACATAGCTGCTGTTGAATATAGATGAAGCAGATGCTTGGCAATGTCCCCAGGCATAAGGGCAAGCCCTTAAATACTGGGCCAGAACTCTGTGTCTTATAAATCGGGGTCTTTGGAATAATGATGGTTTAAATCAGTTAAGGATCTGTTCTGAAAAATGATCAAAAGCACTAAACGAGAAACATAAAATATGATTGCATTTGGATACGTGTCAAATGTTAATTGGAATATTCATTTTCATTTGAAGTGTTGAAATTTCAGAGGAAATCATATGATTTATATGATATCATAAAATTCAGAATCAACTAGTTATCTCAATTGTGACAATGATTTATATATCAAAAAAAATTTTGCCTGATACTGTCAAATACTATAAAACAGACAAGAATCGGCATACAGTGTTTTAATACTTAAAATACTACTTGAAAAAGTTTCAGCACTCTTGCTTAATCACAAACCACAATGAAAGACAGACATAACATGCACGATCAGCAGCACTAGGGTGAAAATTCCTCACAATTGTCTTGTTAAGTAAGATGTGCTCAAAGGGATTCTAACTAAGTTCCTTTAAGCTCTGTCCAAAATTCAGATTAATTACAGATTTTGCTGAAACTTCAAGAAACATAAATATTTAGTGCACTTCCCATGGCCTCCTAAATTATGTCCATGGGTACAAAAGATATGCTTTTTCTTCATACATTTAACTTTGAAAGTTTATTGTATCATAGCTTTCTCTTTTTGGATGCTTTTCTAAAAAAAAAAAAAAACATTCAGTTAACACTTTAACATGAGCTGAAGGTTCTTTTTGTATGTGTATTTTAGAGTAAAACTTAAACAAAGCTGCAGGTCAGATTCTACATGCTTTAATCAGGTGTTGCTCTAATTTTTTTTTCTTTCTTTGAGAGAAAGAATGCTACAAAGTTAGACTTAGAATTTATTATTTAAATGTCAGCTTTGAAGACTAGAATAGATCCCATCATGTAGTACAGCTACTCAGTGTCACTCTGAAAAATACATGGGATTGAAGTGCTCCAAAAGGATCAAACTGGTTGCAAGAAAAGTTATCCATAAACAAAGAATGTAAGGGCACGTAAAGACCAGTCCTGTGCTGTGGCATGAAACTGTGGGCCAGTCCTAAGTTCTAGCAGCTGGCATCAATTCATAGCACAATTGCTTAAGTTCCATCTCAAAAACATTAAATCATCTTTCTGTTTCAATTAGGCTACAACAAAGAAACGGTTGTGTAATGAAGCTCATAAAGTTCTGAAAATTTTAGAAGCATCTTTCTTCAAAACTGTCACATGAAAGAGAAAGGGTAGCCTCTGTGACATTACTAATTAAAAGAACCGATGCATTCACTTAGATACATCTGACTCACAAATCCTTTGCAAAACTAATCTGTTTCTCCAGAAGTCTATACTGAATGCTCAAGATCCCCATTGTGTTTGTTCCTATTCCCTGTAAACAGTAACCTATGAGCACCTCTTGAAATCTGAAAGACTAGTTGAATACTTTTCCCCTCGTTTCAAGAAGAGTTTTTAAGGGAAAAATTCCTATGTGCACAAATCTCTTCAAGCTGCAATTCATATGGAAACCTCATATGATGCAAGACCAAGACCATCGAGATAAATACAAACCATATACTACAGACAGTAGAATGAACTGGACAACTTCCAGTTGTTTACTAGAGCAAAATCTGAAAATTACATTGAAAGCCGCTTTATTGCTGCTTACAGCCAAGTGTTTCTGTGAGATATGTTATTCAGTAATAATATAAATAAGATAACCATGACAGAATAGCTGGATTAGGAGAAAATAAAGGGCATAAACTGGCAGCATCAACTAGTTCTGACAGTTCTGTTTAGAAAAACGTTTTAGGTTCTCTCACTAATGGCAAGAGGCTCTCAAATTTATTAAGTACCTTAAAGAAAGAAAAGCTAAAACATATCACCAATGAGATATAAAGACCCACTGTTGCAGAAGATGTACTTATTAAGCCTAGATGTCATTCAACTGTGCTGACCATTTATGTCAGACTTGTGCTGTTGTTCCATTCCCAGTAACTGTCATTTCCAATGATCACACAAAATTTTACAGTGATACAAAGATCCAGACATAATTTAAATCTTCTACACACTTTTCAAATTAACAGACTGAGAGGGGAGAGACACTATTAGTATTTCTACTGAGACAGAGAACATCATCCATCTTGCCTGATTAGGTGGCTACTGCCAGTCAGCACTACTTCACTGGCTTGAAAGTGCAAAAATAAGCAACCGAGGGGGGGTGCTGCAGCCCTGGGTGAGAGGCCAGTATTAGAAAGCACAAGCGAATTAGTGGTTTTACAGGGTAAAAGAAGAATCCTCAGAACACAGGGAAATCTAAGGTAGTGTGTAATAGTGGCATGAAAGAATAGGAAGGGAGCTATGCTTACTACATATGATGGAAGTGTGGCTATTCAGGACAAATCTATTTGCTTCATGATTTGTCTTAATCTTGCTATCTTTTATTGTAATATAATGCAAGGCAGAAGTGATTGCTTTTTTGTAAGCTTCAACTGTTCAATCTTGTCTCGGATTCATGTTTTAATTACTTAAAATTGGTTAAGCAACAGTTAACACTCTGGGAGAACTCCACCTCACCTTTCAAGTTCATCCTTCCTCCTCTTTCCCTAAAAGAATGTAACTACAGTAGTCTTCTAAATATGGTTAAAGAGTTAAACTAGACTTACTAAACTAGCTTACAACTAGACACAGGTAGTATTACTTAGATTCACTAGGATAAGATCCATGTGGGTTGAAATAAGAAATTGAACCATCTGATTTTTATAACACTTTTAATTCCAACTTGTACCGGGAATGTCAAGAGTCAATGCATAAAAATTTTAATTCCAGGGCAAGCATCTGCAGCTACTGTCAAACTATGATTTTTATTTAATATGACACAAAACACATTGTAGAGATTAAAGATCATTAAATTACACTTTCAAGCAATAACATGTCTCTCGTAGGTGAGCATTATGCAAAGTACATGCTGTTTACAACAGTTACTATAAAATTTTCTGCAATCTTATTTCATATTTGAAGTCCTTTAAACAACCAAACATCTATGCAATCTCGACTACTGTTCAATCGCCTTTAAATTTATCTAATTAAATTCCTTTCTTAGAACAAGAGCTAGCAGCACATCCAATTGCACTGGTCATTTTTTTTTTTAAACCAGAGATCAATAAACTAATTCATAGGCATACAGATAGCATCTATTGCAAATTGATTTTTCCATTATTTCCATAGCACTTTCCAACAAATCATTGCTAAAGATCATAAGAATAACATTTCCTTTTTCTAAAATACAAGTCTGCTACATATATAACAGCTTTTCTTTTTCTTCCAAAATGGAACACCTGATGTCACTACCTGTTAACTGTTGAGAACACTTACTCAAATCTATTTGGACCTAGAACATTACTTCAGAAAGACAATTTCTAGAAGAAAAGATTTAACAGGACTATAAAAGCAAAAAGCAAGTTTTTCATCATTGCACACACTGATGCCTGCTTATACATTTTTCTCTGTTATTGTAAAGATAAAAAGTAAGGCTAAATTTTCCTTATAATAAACCCATTAGTAATTTTATTGTAGCACTAAATACATCCTGCCTTGTTGGTAGTTTACAAGAACTAATAAAAAAAAATTTAGTTCATAAATAGAAATGCCTTTTACTAGACAACCAAATGCAGCTTGATTAATTTTCTCCAGTTTGGCATCTATAGGTTTGACACACATTGTACATCTGCATACATATCACACAAATACAACGTCTACTTGAAGTTGAAAATGTGAAAATTAGCATTTACTACTTCAGTTGTAAAATTCAAATTAGTTCAGCAATTCGTAACAATTTGCAGGTGGGCAAAGAAACGGTATGCAATAAGTTTAAAGTAGGTGTGTATCACACCTAGGCAATGAAACTACATGACCTGAATATTCAGAATTATTTGATTTGTGTTTAAAAGGCTGTTCACACAAAGGTTATATATCTGCTGTATAACTGTTCTGGTGCAAGGAAATAAGGGAAGCAAGAAGAGGCACCTTTCTATCCCTGTGGATTTGGAGAGGTTATACCATTATAATTTCAATTTTTAAAAAATCCTAAGCTACAATAGTTATTCTATTAAGCATGTACTTCATATAGAGCCCAAGTCCAGGAGATTCTGGGTTTAAAAGAATAATAAAATCACATTTTCATGCTAACTGCAAACTCCTTTCTGTTCTAGATGAAAAGGTTTGGAATACACTATAAAACCAAAACATATATATTTCCCTTATGATTGCAAAACTCAATGTAAACAGTAACAAAAAGCTTCTTTGTAAATAAAAATTACTTCGGTGAAAAAAATGAGGGGATAAAATAATGCAAATTTTTCTTTTCTTATTATTAATATTTAACGTAAGGGAGGAGATGAGATTCTCAGACAATAGCAAGAGAATAAATTTCTTTTGTAACAGAATATTTTATTGTGGGACTAATCATATCTATTTTATTACCAAACCTCATAAAACTTCTACATTACTTATTTGGAGTTCAATCCAAACTCCACTGAAGCAAATAAGAATCATTTCACTAAGAGCCTATGCAGTATGGATCATCCTTCTTTATTGAATGCAGTCTGCATTAGGAAAACTACTAAACATAACCATGGCACTCAAAACTGACAACTTTCCAAAAAGAAAAAAAAAAAAAGACAACTTGTTTGAACAGTTGTTCTGAAAAGCAGTATGTTCAAAAATACAATCCCATTAATTCCAACGTCAAATAGGCTACATGCTGAAAAGAATTTTTGGAATGAGACTTTATACTGTTCATATTTATCCAGCCTCATTATTTCTATACTGAAAACACACGTACCATGGTTTGAATACTTCAACTATTTGCATTAGATATACTTGTTCAAACAAAGACAGAAGATCATACTGAATTAAAGTAAACAATAACTTTTCTAATATAGAAAATGCATCATCAAACAACTTCATTTCAACCACATATCAAAGAGACAATATTAAATCCTACCACAGCTCTCACTTTCAAAACAATATATGCAGCAGTGGAGTATGGTAACTACTATTTTACTACACTTTGGTTTGTACTAACAATAACAATATTTCTTTGTTGCAAGGGGATTCACACAAACAAAAGAAAACAACAAAGGAAATCTACCAAGAAAAATGCGAGTTTGCCTAAAACAAAGTTTTAACAAATATGGAAAAATGTAAGCATTTGTTCTCTGGAAAGAAATCTTTTTCCTCATTCTCCTTTCAATTACACTGATTCTAATTTTAAAAGGTTACAACAGTAATTGTTAAGGAGAGCACTCTTCTAATTTTGGTTTGAAGGACCTTATAAAATAAGCTTCTATTTCAACTACCTGATTTTTGTCATAATGTCAGAACTCATCTTTCATTCAACTGCATAAGAAAACTGTCAACCATATCCCAGTTGCTTTTAAGTTTAAAGGCCACAGATTCACACAGCAAAAGCAGACTCAAGAGACTCGTTTTTTTCTATCTATAGGTCTTACTCAGTCACGCCATTTCAAAGTGATAAAGAGTCACCCATCTATCATAACAATATCTAGTATTCTTTAAAGTAACCAGAAGACTCCCACTTTCAAACTTAAACCATCACATAAGTTAACTCATTCACAGTAAAGACTGAAACAAAGGCAAATCTGACTCATGTATAATCATACATGGAAAGGCAGTTTTCTCCCATTTAGAGAAATGTTTTCTTAAACAGTAAGGAAAAATATTTTTCCTTAACACTTTTGTTTTTTTAATTTTTTTGTGAAATACAACAGCGCGTAAACGTAAGTCTTTTTTTTTCCAGCAAGGAATCTAATTGTGTCTCAGCTTGCCTAATAAGGCAGGTTAGAAAGTAAAATAAATCTCCCAAGAGGAAAGCACAAAACGCATAAAGTAACTTCTTAGCAAAAGGTATGTGTCATGAAACAAGGGTGATTCTAAAACAATACAGGGCTGAGGGAAGAAAAGGAAGAAAAGCTGTTTTACTCCTTGTGAACTTCCAGTATGGGAATGGTTTAGGAATGAATTTTTTAAAAACATAGTTATTCTGCAGCTATCACAATCTGAAATGATTAGAACATAAAATCCCCATAAGGAAGGACATGGTCAGCCTCAGACAATTTTGTTGTGAATGTTACACCAGCCAAACCATTCCACCAGTTTACAGTGTACCATAAAATATTTACACAAGCTATGAACTATAAAATATTTTCACATGAACTATAAAATATTTACACTATCAACATCAGTTAGGAAAGAATGATGTACTGTCAAGCTGGTGTGACCTAGGAGTAAAGATTTTGTGGTCACAGATTAAATAAAACTATTGCAAATCATCTGGAAAGTTACAAGGAAAATTAGGTTAAACAAATTACTGCTTCCTGGTCTCTTGGATGGTAAATGTAACCAGGAAAGCATAGCTTATATGCTTTAAGCTAAGTTTTACCAACAACATAAAGAAAGGTTAGGCTCATAATCAAACTGTACTGACCTCTCTGAATGTTCCTTCTAGCAAGGTATCCAGATGTTGAAGAGGAGCAGGAGTTTTGTCTTTGAATCGTGTCAGCAATCGCCGCTCAATAGCTCGAAACTGTACAGCCCTTTCAGATAACAGCTCCTGAAACTTTTCAGCATTCAAACGGAGCTGCAATTTAAGGAGTTTCAAGCATTCAGGTTAAAGGTCATATACATCATGTATGCACATTCCAAACAAAATGGGGAAATGACAGTAAAATTTTTGGGAGAGTGTGTATTATTATTAATGTCATTTATACCACTTGCATATTTTACATTCCTCATGAACCTAACATTAACATCTAAAATTCATTAGCATTTAAATTAATCCATTAAAATTCATTAACATTTAAAAGAATTATCATTTGCCACCGAAATCAAAACTAATTGTCAACAGACACAATAATCTGTGAAAATGCATAAATATCTCATCAAGAAGCCTAATAACAGGAGTGAAATTTCACCCGTAGAATCTGAAGGCTTCTTCTTCATTTGGTGTGCTATTTATGACACATACACACAGTGTACTGGACTTGATACTCATTCTAGTAGAAAGTAAATGGTTATTCCCTTAAGTATGAATAGAAATACTAAATTCTGTACTGTTTCAGTTATTGTCTTTTTCTGAAGTGGAATTCTTTTTCCTTTTATATATAAGCTACAGCAACAAGCTTTCTTAAAGTGTTCAGAAATCTTTGAACAACGTTGTACATCAAATCCCCAGGTAATAAGAATTCTTATTTTATATTTTAATCACTTTACCATTTTCCAGTACATCTCTCTAACAAAAAATGACTAAATAAAAGGTGAGTCTTTCAAAAAGCTGGGACTCCTCTGTACAGCTGATGTACTATAACTAGCAGAAGTTATGAGAAGAAACATTAAGACACATAGCTTTCCACATGTGAGCATTATGACACACATCCATTTTAAAGTGTCCCAAAACAAGCAGAAAAATAAAGTTTCCTAAATTTAGAAAATAGATTATATTTAAAAATAAGCAAACATACTATTCTGTCAGTATCCAATTATGAAGGACAGTTAAGGGAGGCTAAGAGAAAAAGAAACACTATGCAGCTTTTCTAGAAGTAGGAGGAAAAAAGGGACATCTCAAGCAACACTGTCCCAAGCTTGCCAAAAATGTTTGAACTAACAGGGATGGGAGCATTAGGATCCTATCTCCTTGATAGATCATCTGATACTTTCTAGAACAGATAATTACTGTAAAATTTCATAAACTTCAAAAGTCAGTTGCAATATAATTAGATTAAATTTCCTCACATCTACATTTCAAACTTCAATGTATTTAAGCTTGTAACACAATCTAATGAAGCCTATATTTAAGCTGTTTCTACAACACCAGTCACTAAAAAAAACCCCAAACTTCTGGAATTTCAAATTATTTCAAAGACTAACAGAATAACTACACATGAGCTTGAGAGATAGACCTGGATTGAGGCTGACTCATTAAAAAATCCCAGAGAATCCCAACTACAACTTCCATCTTTCTGTGTGGTTGATGGCTCCCTCTCACAGAAAATTTGGCAGCGTGAAAGAACATCCAATAGTATTTTTCACTCTTACATACCTACATTACTGCTTTTGCCTATTACATGCATTTAATAGACATTTTGAAATAGCTATTCTCTTATTTTACTGGAAAGATAAGGGGTGAAGAAATGCATATATTTTATTTTATTAGCTATTTCTACAAGCTAGCTAAACAATTGGAGATTTTTCATTATTATCTGCATGACCAAACAGCAAAAAGGATTTACATTTATTTTATATCTGGTCTGGTAAACTTCCTTGAGCCTCCAATGCCACTACTACAGGGGCAGTTTTTTAAAATCTGACAGAATTTTTAGTATATTTACCAGGATGATTCAGAAAAAAAATGCTAATGGCTTCATTATTATGGAATAGTAGCCTAAAAATAAGAACAAATTTTAGAAATAATTTTACAATTAACGTGATGTAAGTGAATGAAGAACTCATGGCTTCTTTACAAGTAGTGAGCAGAACAGCAAATACTAGTACCATAATTTGTATCATTTGGAGACTGCACGCTAGCTACTTGCTCTTTGTTAATCACAAGGGCTGTCACAGAGACAAGGCATGTTCCATATCTTAAAAACTAAATTACAACATTTTTTCCAGCTCTATCTTAGATGCAGCTTTCTATTTTCTGAAAGCCAAATGTCTGTGATAGCTATAGTCATAATCTGATTAATCATAGTACTAACATAAAAACACTTCTTAAACTATCAGAACATTAACAATTCACATATTATGTAACATACCTCAAAATGTCTATCAATTAGTTCAAAATATTCTTGCAGAGGAATTGAACCAGAAAAGGTACATGCAAAATCTTTGCAGTTTTGCTTCTTGAAATGTTCTTCAAGTCGAAGTATGAGCTCTTTTGTTATCAGCCAAAGGTCTTCTAGCTGGTCACTCTGGATCCTATAACGTTCTTTGAAAACAAGAATGAATACAAGACTAATGAACAAACATTTAAGCTACATACAATCCCAATACAACATAGTTTAGGTAACACACAAATTTAACTTGCTACTTGTATCCAAAGTCTATGTGAGATTTTTTAAGAGATACACGTTCACCTGTGTTAAAAAAATACTTGTCTTTTATTGATGCCAGTCCTAAGTACTCTCTCTTTTATGCCAACTTTAGCAGGCAATTTTGTAGCACAAAATGAAAGTATTTATTGCTTCAGGACTACTTATTTCAGAGTACGAGTCTGTTAATGAAGAACAAAAAGCTAAGAACTACCATAATAAGGGAACAAGAGAATTACTGGATGATACTAAGTCACAACAACAGGCTTTCTGCAATTCTCTGCCATAACATAACCTTAGTGAGCTTTTCTGAGGATCGGAGGCAGATTTAGGCTCAATTCACTGTGGACCATGACGGAAGCACAGCATCCTAAGCATCCGATAACAGTGCTAACAAACCACCTACAATCCTCTTAAAATCATGAATGTCTTTTGGAAATGGTTACTGAGTTCTTAGACAATACACTCTATAATATTTATTACATCTCCACTTCCTGGGACATCCCCTAGTAGGAAAAGTATTATCATATCTATTATGATAGACAATAATATTGAGTTTTGATAGTGCTATGCTTCACTCTAGATACAGCTAATATTAGTAGAAGGTGATTTTTATCCATCTACACACTACGGTTTTGTAAAAATGGCTTAGTGTAGAAATAAATGTTAATATAAACTGAAGTAAAAAAAACAAAGCCTGTTAGCCAGTGTGATCTGTCCCAGCAAATTAATTTAACTCATCGCATTTTTGTGAAATTCAAATTATCAACCTAGTGGGATGAGATTTTATTTCTATTGTTTCTAGTCCACATTGCATAATCTTCTCTTCAGTTTCCAGGAAATCAGAATTAACTAAATGTTGAAAGGAAAACATTGTGGAAAATCATAGCAGCTTTTTAATTTTTTTTTCAGATAAACACTTTGAAACAACAGTTCCTTATTTCGTTTTCATTATAAATCTACCAATACCTTATCCTAAATGATAGATAGAAATGCAGCTATGAGGAAAATAGTTGCTGAGGTTTGATATAAAATAGGGGGGTTTTGCCCTTGTTAACAAGGTTCACAGTAAACCAAATTAACCAGAATTCTTTAGAACTTGAACATACTTATTTAAAATTTTCTCAACATTAGTAATTCAAGATTGTTTGACATTACCACTGGCATCATTCCCAGGATACGTATTTTACTGCATAGAGAATAACAAATTCTGTTTACAGTGTAACAGGAAAGAAGCAAGTTTTATTTAAAAACATGCCTGTTAAAGAAAAGAACACCATCTGCTAAAGATAACATTCAACCTAATATGCATTTTTTAAGCACTCACAACGTAATGCCTAGATTTAGTTGGATGTATCATCATACTTTGCCTTAAGTGATTTTTCCTTGAAGAAAATTAGCTCAGATGTTTTCAGGCCAAATCAACAGTCATTCCATTTATAACTGACATATCTAATACATTAATGGTTTTAAATGGATAAAACTAATTTCCTCCAAAATGCATATTTAGTTTCCATACATTGTTTATTGGTCAATACAAACACAATCCAGTTTTACCACGGCCTGAGTAGACAGTATTGCAGTCATTTGTTTTACGTGATCTTTCAGCTCTCAAAAAAGACAAATCAGATTTAGAAACCGTATGAAACTTAGAATATTTAGTCATACTAAACACATGCTTTAAACAGAAATACAATGAAAAAGATAAAGAAATCACTATGTTTCTGCTCATCCTGGGTTTTTTTATAATAGCCAACCAACTTGTGTTAGCTTTTTGTTAAAATAAGCTCTGTTACAGAAAGATACAATAGATTTTCAGAAAATCATCAAACAGAAAAGCAGGAGGCTGAGGAGCATCAATAGGTTACACAGGTTACAAAGGCTTTTAACACCACAACAGTTTGTCTAACTAGCACAGCCTGCATCAAGAATGGTTGCCTTGCCAGTAGGTTATCTGAAGAAAGTTAAGAAGATTCTGTTCATTTCTCAGCTAGGAAGCTCACATTAGTATAAAAAAAATCCAGCCACAATTAGCAGTCAAGCCTTCGTTACACTTTGATTAAAAGACAGTTTTAAAAAATTTCAGAAAAAAATCCTTAAAACCTTAATCTATGTGGGTTAAGCTCCTTTTTAATATGTATTAACTGTCAAAATGAACTTCAGGCTGGGCTTCGTTGCAGCAATCCTATTCACAGGCTGAAGTAATGTCTTCGATTACTGCATTGTTCAAAATGGATTAGGTAATACAATTAAAAATAAATGTGAAAACAGATATCATTCATGTTTGCAGCTTCAGCAGTGAAACCCAGCTGAGCCTGGAGATTTTCATTCCTATATGAAGTTCTTCCCATTCAAAACTTGAGGTCCATTTGATATGGGATACAGAAAAAGATTTCTTCTTCCATTGTCCAAGATTAATTTATTTTATGGAAAACCAGAAATACGGACTGATGAGTCCCAATGAGCTTCCTTACTTTTCCAAAACACCATTACTTCCAGTCACTATTTATCTACACATACAATTTTCTTTTTGAAGAACATTTACACAATTACAATCTTGCACAAGTGCTTTTACAAAGTATAAACTCAGTGTTAAACTACATAGCAGAAAAAGGACCTCCTAAAAATACATTATCTCATCTGCATTCATTAGTTGCATAGATGATTTGTCTACTCAATCATGATCATTTTAGTACCATGAAATTCTACCAAAAATGCTTTTGTATTATGAATAGTCTCTGTTTATAAAAATATTTGAGTATCGAACCTTCTACAATTTTTTTAACTAAGTTTTATTTAGGTAACATTTCAAATAAGCAAATCTCTCTAAGAAATTCTGTAACCAACCCAATCCAATGCATGAAGTGGATGCTCAAAACAGACTGATAATATAAAAGGTGGCATCAATTTGTTTTATAAAGTAAGGATTCCCAGCCATAAAAAATGAGTAGTCACACTAAGAGAAAAAGATATTTAGAGTGTCCTTTGTAAAGTGAACTTCACAAGCACTGTGGGAAAGTTTATAGTAAGACGGCAAGCGTCATTCCTACCTAGTAAATAAACAAACCTGAGAGGAAAAGGTTGAGGGTTTGGGGTGGGGGAATTAAAAGTTATAGCCTCACTAGAAGCTGTAATACGTTCATTCTATAGATACAAATTTGTCCTTTTCACACCACCAGATTTAGCAACTATGCAAAACAAAATCCAAATGAAAAATTTAAATTGTAATCCAGAAGAAAATAGTTATTTATAAATCCTTCAAATTATTTAGTTTTTAGAAACTATCATTGCATGTCTAGTTAAACTGCTTAAGATCTACTATTCAAACAAATATTTAAAACAAACTAACAATAAAATAGTATGCAAATAATGCATACACAAAAACAAAAAAGGCTTTGAACCTTAGAAATGTAAAGTGATTCTTGATATGATGAAAGTTACTCTCCAGATGGTTTCTGTTTTTAACACATTTGATTACATTAGAAAACATTAAAAATATTATCTCATAGCTCACAGCTGATGTCACCAATATTTATATAACCCATCATGAATACTTATTTTTTAAAACAGTGAGGCAGATTATTTTTGTGTTAACAATATTTCACATCAACAAACCAGATTCTGGTTTCTCACTTAAACAATTTTCAGAATGCATTCTCACAGTGTTCCCTTTGAACAGGGAATTAGGTATTAGGCGCAATAGGTATTCTAGCTTTTCAATACAGTCTGCTGTATTAAATGAAGACTTTGTGCTCTGCTGGCATGGTAAACGCTAAATACAATTGAACTGATTTGGTTCCAAGGCGTACGCCAAGAAAGAGTTTAGCAAGTTGAGTACTTGCTCAGGGCAAGACCATAAACTCTCCAAAATGAAGAGAATCAATCTTTTTTAATGAGCACAAACTCACCGGTGGTTGGAACATGAATAGTCAATTCACAAAGTGCCCTATACAAGAGACACTGGACCAGGTAGCGGTATATCTACATGCATGTTTGTCCATTTTGTAAATATAACAGGAAGGAAATTGAACTCAAAATCCTGTAATTACAAAGATATACAGGTATCTAAACATAGAGATAAACATTTATTTAGATGTGGAGAACCAAGTGAGTAGGGTCTAATGCCTACTTAAAGTCGAGGATTACTGAAAGTCAGTGGAGAGTTAGAAATCTGCTTTTTAATCCCTTTCAAAAATTCCAGTAGATGATTACTTCCAAATACAGGTGTTGAAATATCTTTGAGGAACAGAGCAACAGAGTAATTTTTTCAATTACTATAATGACAGTATTAATTCACTAACAAAAACATCACTAAAAACCTGAAGAAAATCCAATTTCTTCAGATAATTGTCACTGTAGTGTACTATATTTTGGGTATGATTTTTTGTTTTGTTATAAAATTTAGTGCCTTCCCTAGTAACATAATTAGATAGTTGAGAATAAGGATAAGACTTGGGATAAGAAGCGGTTGGTTAACACTTTGAAACTCCTCCTTAATTCTCACACAGTGATTACCCTTCTTTATATGACCCACATTCTCATTTTGTACATACATTAAGTGATTATAAGGCCTCTTTTACATTACTACTAATAGCACTTACGTGATGTTTTTGAAGCAAGTAGAGTGGTTTTTGAACCAGTTAAAAACTGAAATCCCAGAACATTTGCCTGGTCATCCTCAGATGGATCAACAAAGTCTGAAAGATAAAGTTAACTACAGTTTTCTATATTTCGACACTGGTATTCAACAAACCTCAGGCCATAGCCAGGACCGTATCAAGCTTCACATGAACAACTTAGGAAAGGCAATTTGAGTAAGACTGCTCCCCTTCTTAGAGCTCAGAAGTAAAGAACATCAGCAGTAGTTTGGTATACCCTCCCTTTATTTACAGGTGGAAGCTGAGCCACACACTGTTGTTCTTCCCCATCCTGGAAACAAAAGGTAGGTTTCTCAGAGGTTCACCTGTACCATCTTAAAAGAACTGTGATTAGTGTACAGCCCAAAGACTATCACTTTTTACCAGATGCAAGGTCACCTTTAATTAAGATATTTATGCAGAAATTATATGGAAATTATCATGAAAGTGTTGCTTTTCAGCTTTCAGTACAGAGCACAACAAACAAGAGATACATTTTCTTTATTGAGTACACCAAGAATATAAAGTTACTTCACAGATCACATCATAAACAGCACGCTTTATTTCCCTCCCTCCCCCTCCACTAAAAATGCAATGAACACAAATGAGAAGATATTAATACATTCTTTTGGAACACATTAGGCCTATGCTTTGTGTTACATTTTCACCAATGCATCCTTAAGTTAAAAAAAAAAAAATGCTCTATTTTGAAAGAATCTGTAAACAGAAATCCATAATTCCATAGACTTATCATTGCTTAGCCATAATGGAAGCCTATGATTAAAACCCCAAAATGTAGACCTTTGAAAAAAGTTTCTCTGTTTTAAGTAAGTACTACACAGCACATCTACTTGAGAGAAAAGGTATATTTACCCTCAAAGTGAAGAAAATCATGCTACCAAAAAACCCACCCATGCCTACTCCATTGCTCTCAGACAAATGTGAAACACAAGCTTTTCAAGAAGAGGTGCAGCTCCACCTTAAAAATATTATATTAAAGCTGTTGGCCCATTCAGCTCTCAGAAGACTGTACCAGAACCTTAGTCATCTGAAGTTCAGAAACTTAATCACAGCCAGACTTAACTTATTCACAATCACTTTACAAGCTCTGTTTATTCAGGTCTTCTTATGCTAATATGATCATCTAGATCCATGATGCAGCCACAAAATATTTACTGAAGGGAACTGTATTCCCTTTTTTTTTGCCTATGTTTTATTAAGCTAAATGAGTCATTCCTGTTGGAGTTCTTAACACATTTCATATTATAGACGCATTTAAAAATCTACCTGGAAAAATGGTGAGAAAACTGATGGGAGGTTTATTGGTATCAATAGTTAGCTTGTGGTTTGCTGCTTTTGAAGGTTGAGCTGGAAAGCAAATTAAGCGCAAAGGCAGCTTGAAGTTACACTGTGCAACTTTTGGTGTTCCTAAAATGAAAGAACACAGATTCACCTTTCATATTCATATTCTGAGTACAAGACACTTTAGACTGTTGTCCTTAAAGAAGTATAACAAGATATTTTTAATGTGATTTAGGAATACCTTAAAACACGTAAAATATCTTAAAACTATGTAAAATTCGCAATTTTATTTAAACTTTCCACCTAAAATACCTTTAAATTTGAATACTTCTAATTAGCTTTTCAAGTGAACATTTTCAACTGAACGGGAAAGAAAAAGTTATTAGCCAAACCTACTACATACCTGTATTTACACCAATTAACATGCAATGAAGATTAACATTTTATTTAATGCTCTAGACAAATAATTATACTTTAACATAGACAACAGCTGTGTGATTATTCCTGATGCTTCAAATACAAAATCGAAGTATGTACGTTTTCATCAGGAATATCACAAACTAAATCCTTTTTAAGAACACATTTACTCTTTTTTATACCCTTAAATAACATCTATGCAACATTCATATCATCTGTCAGAGGTTTGCAGCTTAGAAAAAGAATGTACCTAATAGAGATTATTACCCAAAGGTATATTAAATTCTATCTTTCAACTCATTGCATCATAATAAAACAGAACTGCAGAAAAAACTGGCTACTACCTTTGATATTGGGATGTAGTATCATATGCAATGTTATCAGAATGGTGCAAGAGAAAAGAGGAAGTTTTAACACTAACATTTCAAGAACACATTCATTATAACGTGTCAAAAATTTGCTCAAATGTAAACATTGTTTTAAATTGTTGGCATGTTAGAAATTGCCTAGTGTGTTCTATGTGAAAGGTAAAGCGCTAGTTGCTACAAAATATGGAGTTCTTGCTCTTTTGGACAGCCAAATTATGGAGTTTTTGAGAAGGACTTTTTGATGAAGCAGTTAACAGTGAAACCTTGTTTCCTCTGGGTACAGACATCACTATAGGCAGCAATTCTCATCTTACTGAGAATAGTATTAATGTCACAGCAACAATCACTCATTCTCTCCCAAATAACCCACGAAACTCAAACACGAGCCCAACACTCACCACAGAAGAATTTAACAAAGTATATTTTTAGAGTGAATAAAGTAAATTACTGTCATGGATATACGGAGATAGAAAAGTAATGAAAGTGCTAGCTACACAGAGGTTATCAGTCATGTAAGTTTAGCAGGTTACTATAAAAATAGAGCTCAAACACTTAATAGTCATCCAAGCTTTTTGCTAACAACTTTGCTTGCTGCTTTGATCTCTCGCAATGAAAAATTATTTCTAAGGCTCATCACAGGGGAAAAACATTTCTAGAAGGCTCAGATTCATCCCTCTGGTTGTCGATTCATTAGCTCTTTCGGCTGGCTGATAATGTCTCCAAGAAACTATTCTGCAGCAGCTTACAAAAACCAAAATCACTGTAAAACAAGCAGAAAGCTTAAGACAGGTCCTCAAAACTAGGATATCCTCAGATTCCAAGGAAAATTCCTGAAAAAGTACTTGACAATAAATCCATGACCTTTCAGAATTATTCACTTAATTGTATCTTCATCATCTGATGGGAAAATTAAAATCTTTTCTTGATGACAACATAACACAAACATCTTACTATTGAACTTAGATATGGAGACTTATCAACAGGAAAAAAAAAATTACTGTCAAAACTAGCCAAAGAGATTTGGAAATTACTTTAAGTTTAAAAGATGTTTTTCTTCTTGTTTCAAACCAGCTCTTCCTAGATAGTCTGCTCTCAATCTGCCTCATCATAAACTTATTTTTGAATATTTCAGACAAAGGTCAAATCGAAACTAAATGAAATAGTATCTGGCTTTGAAAGGGGACTGAGGAGATTTCTAGTTGATGAGTCAAAAAACAACTACATATAAGAAAACCAAACCAAAAAGCTCCAATAAAATTTACCACTACAGTGAAAAACCCTTGCTGGGAAATCCTTTCAGAATATTTCAGTATTGTAAATGGTAGTAAAGAAACACAAGCAGTAGCAAAGTGTGGGAGCCAAAACTTTCTCAATTCTTTGGTGTTATATCTAGTAACACATCTCACTTTATCTAGAGCTGTGATACATTGTACAATATACAATTTTAGCACTGTAAGAAAGAAAAAATGTGAAAAAATTTCAGATTCTCTTCTACTCTGAAACACAACAGAAATTCTGTAACATTAACCTATAAGTTACTACTATTTAAAGGTATACTACGCACTTACCTGAAAAAGTAATGTTACATGCACTGTAGATACAATTTCACTTCCAAATTACTCATGCATTCATCTTAATTATATTTGAAATATAACATTGATACACATGATTAAATACAGTAAAGCTCTGATCTCTAATTTAGGATGTTAAATATTCAGAGAATTTATTTGTTTTCTGCTATTGATGACTCTGAATGTAACTAGTCCAGTGCACCTAACAGTAACCCAAACAAATTTTGTCCCAGATAATTCTACAAAGTTTATTGTGCTCCACAATATTCTCTTCAGTATCAGGTTTTCATCTTGATTAGAAATTTCTTAATACAAAATCCAAATCTTAATTTGTTAGAACGTTACCCTTTCAAATTATATAATTTTTTTTATATAGTTTATTTATATATGTAGTCTATTTTAAACAATTTTTGAAATTACTTTGTATAGCAGAAATTTGCCACATGATGATAGCTATTCTTGCCAAGAGTAGTATTTTATTGAGATAGTTCAAGTATCTATTTCCTGTACAGCACCTCAAGGTCCTCTGAAACATCCAGAAACCAGAAAAGGAAGGCAACTATTAACACAGTTATCTACTTTTATGGTTCACTTAGTATGGTCCTAAGAACATAAATATTGAAAAACAAGACTCAAATATACATATATTTATATATATAAACTTCTATTTAGGAAAACTGCAAAACTGAAAATACCCTTTCAGTTGATCTCTAAATCTACGACAGGCAACTTTTTTCCCTTCACCAAAAGGGGAATTTGCACTTAAATTATGTTTTTAAAGTTAGTAAAATATTTCCTACAAGGACTATATCTTTTCAACAAATATACAACTACATTGCAAAGCTATCCTCTCTTTTTAATCTACTTATACATAAGCTAACTTTCCAGTCCTGTTTTATCTTTTAATTGTACCTTTTGCAAGTATCATATCTACCAAAATCACAGGTAAGTTTTGTCCTGCTGGTATTCTCATTTAGAAAGCAGTATTTTAGCCTTGAATAAGATGTTTCCAATAGGAATCGGAATGAAGAGATGTTAAGTGACATCATTCTTAGACCTATTCATTCCAAACAGCATAGCATTAGCTACAAATCCTTAATAGCTGTTTCAGTTGCACCAAAAAAAAAAAAAGCTATAATTTAGCTGCCTAAGTTCTTGCTGAACATTGAAAAAATAACTACAAATATAGTAAAGAAAGAATATGCAATTGTGTTTTCCATTTCCAATCTCAATGCGTAAGGCACGTAATTCTTTGCAAAATTCCTACGCTACATATGAGAAAGTGCAATATACTTCACCAAGAAACATCTTTACTACTTTTTATTTTCCCTATGGGTAACTGTCTTCTTATGTCTAAGCCTCACTTACTTTCAATTTTTCTCAAATAGTCACACTTTCATAGCATCAAACCAAGGACAATAAGAACTTCTAGAAATAATAGGAGAAATAACAGCTCCCTTACAAATCTGCTTTATTCAGCATATGCTGTCACTCACAAAACCATTCAAACTTTGCATTTTTTCCATTCACTCACCTTCAGGATTGAGCTCTACCGTATCATCAGCAATGGGACAAAAGAGGAAAAAAAAAAAAGAATACATAAGATGCTACTCAAATAAGAAAAAAAGGAAATGTACTAACAAGTTTTAAAGAACTTAAGCAGTATTTATCAAGTAGACAATACTTAAAGACATACTACTAGCCAAAAAACAGACATGAGACTACATTCATCAATAGCGCAATCCTATCCAACTGAGTGACTCATTAACTTTCAGATGTATGAATCCCACAGAGACACACTTAAGACTGATTTGGCTACAGATATGGATATCTTAAAAAAAATTAAAAAATGAAAATGTCTCTATTCAGATAAAATGAAGTCACAAAGGCACTTAATTTTTGTTTACTAGTATATTATACTTAAGGATTTGATTGCCTTGTACAAATAACACTAGTATTTGTATGTAATTGAATAGAATTATCCCAGCTTAATTATTAAGTCAATATCAAAAAATTTAGCAGGATCTTAATTACACTCCTTTACTTAGAAGTCTTCCAAATTCTAGCATTAAAGGTAATTTTTTAAAATTTATTCTACAGTTCCCTAATTCTGTTAATGTCTTCCAGGGATTTTTTTTTTTTAATTGTACATAAACAATCAAACATACTTAAGATAGATACAAGATTTCTTTACTTCCCCAACCAAAAGACTTCCAAAATTCAATCTAATATCTAAAATACAAGCATAAGTTTAACTAGTATCATCTGAAAGAAATAATCCATTTATTTGTCAGTGAGAAATACCTTTTGATAACCTGATCTTGCAAAGCAAAATCGCAGAAGACCAGCAAAATAAAAAGAAAGCTTTCAAAATCAGAGGATCCAAGATACTTAAAAGTATACTACCTATACAGTTGTACCACAAAACCTGTCTAAAGCCACATCACTAAGCTGGACACTTAAGAAGGTACAGCATCTCATTCATAAGGAATAAGCAGTCAGAGTCAACAATACAGAGGGATTTAAGTTGTACAAGCTGTTTGTGCAGGCTCTCAAGAAAAAGTGAGCAGTGTCCTTTTCTCTCCCACCCTCTGCACTTCTCTGCAAGTCTTGTCTAAAGAGGGTAAGACCAAGTTCTTCAAAAACATGAGTTTCAGTTTTGTCTAGAAATAAACATTTTAATCATCACACAGCCTAAACTATCATCATAAATACAGTGTTTCTAGTGAGAAGTGATGTGAAGTAAGTGCTTAAATAAAAGCGTCCACATAGGACCACCACTCTCCCAGAAACCCTAACTCCACATGCATTTCTCTGATGCCAGTCTGCTCCATGTTACCCTTCCCTTTGTGCTGGCACAGCGCTGTGTTTGCACAGTGAACGAAACCAGCAAATCTGGCTGAGAAATAACTGTTGATTGTGTGAGCACAACAGGAGAGGAGGTGCAGGAACAAAGCCAAGCAGTGAGAAGTGAAGAACAGAGAGCTTAAACTGGTTTATGCTGCATTTAACTTAACATGGAAGCCTTGCCTAAATACAGTTTCTCAGTAGCCAGACACATTCACAAGGCTATGTGTAGAAAACTAAGCTAATCAGTCTTCAGTTATGGATAGCAGGGTAAATTTACATATTCTATCACTAGGGTCATTAGGGCATTATAAAACAGAACTACTTAGTTTCTGTTCTTTTGGGTTAGAATGAATATGTTCAACTGTTGGAAAGGAAGTGAGGAATAATCACTCCCAATGCTTATTCAAATCTCTTCCTCTGTGGGGAAGCAGTTATTGTCACATTTGTTAGCAGCCCAGAATGCTGAATAGTCATAAAGATGTAATTAACCTCTCACTCCAAGAGGTGGTCCTTTAAAGAGCAGAACGGAAACAAATTGATAGGACTGGGTGAGAAAGCTCATATAGCTGCTTCCCAAACCACAAGAATATGATTTTACCTCTATAAGACCAATCACATAACTTAGCAATCTTACATAAAACATGAACTAAAAATGAACATTAGACTCTGATACATAATTTTTCTTTAATTACTACTGCCCTCAATATATTTCAAAAGAACATTTATAAAAAATATGTAAAGAAAAAGACCTCGAAAAAGACAAATCAATTTGAAATCTCCAGTGGCTTACCTGTTGCTATATCATATGAAACCACACAATTTCCTTCTAGTTCTGATGGAGAACAATTCCCCTTCAAAAACACAGACAGGACCACAGTTTCAGATGAATCTCGTTCTAAAAACAATACAAAATTAAATAAAAGTAATAGCAACATATCAACAACATAGCAACAAATAAAAGCAACATTTTCTAGAACTTTGGGAAATAGTCTACTAAATGATGACAGTTGTTTCTATCAGTTCAGCTTTATCAAATCACTGGACATGCTTTTTTTTAAAATTCGGAATTTGTAATAGGCAAATTAGTCTCTCCAACTTATAACTATTTTGAGGCATAACCAATAAAACAATTCTGAACACTGAGAATATCAAAACAAATGCAGTTTTATACTGTAATTTTAGTATTTTACAAAGCCATCAGCCCTTTGCTCCTGTCATATGCTGAGAAAACATAAGAACTGTCCTTTCAGACAAAAGCAGCTGCCAGTAAAGCCCTTTTGCAATAGAGGCCATTACTGCACATTTCAGAGAAGAAACGGTCTGCAGTCCCAACTGAGGTAGCAGGACACACTTCTCTGGTTTTTAGCTTCACTTAGTCTTCAAGGCAATCCCACATGTCCCTTTACAACCGAATTGGAAAAAGGCTACAACTACCACACAGTTCATGCTAAGTTGGGAGCATATGCTAGACTGTCGATAGGTAAACAATCTTTCTGTCCCTGCTTTTAGTTTAGCAGTGCCATTTCTACATAGACAGAATTGCCAGCAGAACAAAATGCCCCAGCAAAAGTACCACAGATTAACTGATTATTTTTTTTCCTCCATCACAAAGCTGCCACCCTGCCTCTTCTCATCTGCCACACATCATACCACAATGAAGGAAGTAACTCCATTTCTTTCTACTTTGTCTTCCTCCACCAAACAGCTGTGGAGTGCAGGCAAGGGAAATCTGTAATTGCTTTAACTGCAGTATATCTGCAACAATGCACTTGATGGAGGCTGGACTACACCTTCCAAATATTCTCAGAAAAAGTAATATGATACAATAGCTACAATGGTAATATAATAATTTACCTAAATCATCAAAGATGAACTGGTCATGGGTCACTGCTAATGGAGCTTGTACACATACTACCAAGTTTGGTTTCTGCGCAGTCACTCTGCTCTGTATTGTTATCTAAATCAATTGACAGACAGAAGTATTTAAACAAAGCAACAAATTAATCTCTGCATAGCAGAAAGCAAACATAATCAGCAAAGAGATATGAAAAACCTGCAAAGAGCAATTCAGCAACACTGTTTAAGAACTTCAAATTTCAACTTCAAAACCAGTATTTTCCCTTTAAAATTCTTATTTACTTACAGCCAATAATGGAACACAATAACTTGAAAGGCTACAAAAAATGAGGCGATTTCTCACATTCTTTGTAATTTTAACCCAAGACAAACTAGTGCTAAAGAATTAACTAAAATGTTAGTATTTTGCAAGTGTCATGTGCATTTGTTCTAATGTAAATAAAAATGAAATGTTGCCTGGTTTAGGTGACTAAAATTAAAATTAAAAAAAAAAAAAGAATAAAAACGAAGCTAATGAAATAAATTATTTCCTTTAATTGCAAAGAGCAATACATAATCTTCCAAATAACTTCAGAATCAAGTTCTGTTTAATTTTTGAATGCAAATAAATTATTAAATTTAATATATAGGACATTCAGCACAACTACAACTCCAGATTATGAGAGCTGACCTAACCATAAACGTTAGTGGCCCTGGTTGCTTCTGTTGTAGGCAGTTATTTCTCTGCAAAACCAATGGATATAAAAAAAAAAAAAGTTCTTAACTCAGATCTAAAATGAAAGTGTAGTGGTGACTGAGATCTGAATGTGGTCTGCATACACGCAGACCATATCTGCTATCTATTATCATGTTTTGTATTGTTGGTCTACCAAGGAGCTCACTAAAGCCAGGTTAAATCAGTTTAGGAAAATACTATTAGTTATAAACTTCATAACACTTGACTCATTTTGATTACTTCAAAAGAATTAATATCAACATTTATTTTTGTTTAACAATACATCTGGGCTGCAAACAGGCCCTCAAGATCATTAATCACTATGAAAGTGAGCAAGGAAGGATCACATCTACCTCTGTACACACATCAGACAAACTTTGCCACATTTTCTGAAGCCAGAATCTCAATAAGATGCACAATGAAGATGGAATCAACAGCCTTACAGATGTTATGCCAATGACATGAGCTTAAAACATGCAGACATGAGGCTGCACACTTCAGAATTTGTAATCAAGACAGTGACATTTAAAGTTACTGGCAACTTCAGTGCATTACTCCATTATGTTTGGCTTTCTGCTGCATATAGGAGCTTGAAGTGAAGAATCCTGTTATCTAGAAACTTTTGTCAAAAATATCACATTTTAGTAAAACTTTTCTAGCAGGTCTGTCGGTGCCAAATTTAAATTTAAAAAAAATAATTTTAATATAAAAATAAGTATCACAAATTCTGTAAGTGTTTTTAGAGCATAATGCATTGTCTGCAGATTTTTTGGGTACAATAACAATCATAACAATGGCCAAATAATATTAATTAGTAACATTACCTACTTTGCAGAAAACATGCAAGGTATACATATACATTGGCTGCAGTTGTGCAATTCAAGAAAATATTTAATTTTAAAACTTACCAATATTGTTCTCAACTTGTCCAAATTCAGTAGTTTAGTTCAAATTAGTCTGACAGGAGTCATAACATGCAGCTATAATGTACAGTGATTTCTTACTTTCATAACTACCAATGCTTATAACTTTGTAAATATTAAAGAGTTGAATTCACTAATTAAAAGGATTTTTCCATCAACTACAATTAATTAGAATGGAGACATATGAAGATCATTTAAATGACTTTATCACAGGAAAAATATTCTGGAAAAAACCTGAAAGCATAATCACTGCTACATTTACTATTTTTGTTTCATTAAAAGGTATAAGATGCATAAACAAGAAAACAGAATGGGGCTTATCAAATACATAAACACATACATGCTTGTTTTAAACAGTGTTTGCCATTGGCCTTACAACAGCAATAACAAGCAGGTGAGGGAGAAAAACGGGACTTACCTGTGTTCCCAATACAAAAATCATAACTGCTCTCCAAAAATTGAATTTGGCAATTATAAGCACAATACCTTCCTCTGTAATAACTCACTTATACAATATATTGGCTTCAATGTAAAATAAAGCTGATAAATTCATACCTTTCTGGAGGTAATTTCAGTTTACATTACATATTTTAAGGTACCCTTATATTCACAAACAGCCTGATTCAAAGTCCAATGACATTCATCTGAACTTCTTTGAGCAAAACAGCCACAGACTTTTATCAGGATTAGGATTTTATCTTGTACCATTTTAGCATTTAAAAATGCAGAGAAAGATGTTGGACCAAGTACAACTTAACCACTCCAGCATAAAGGAATCTGGTTCAATAAATAGTCCAGCTATCCTCTGAACTTTTCACACAAGACAGAGGGAAAACTTGCAAGGTTTTCAAAAATAAGTCTCTACTGATATTCCTAGAAGATCCTCTCAAACTCAGAAATAAAAGTCATTATCCTTTTTACACAGTACTGAGGAGAAACTACAGTTGTATACACATGCATGCACACACACCTCCTTTTTTTTAGAATCAGTTACAGGCAGCAGCTCTCATGAAGGACTGCAATGATGTCAATTTTCAAATTAGATTTTCCTAGTATTTTTTTTCACTAGCAAAAGCTGTGAAAGTCTTTTTACAAAAGAAAGTCTACTTTTGCTTATTGACAACTAAGAAGGCAGCTGAAGATAAACTTCAGATTTTGAGTAACCAAGCATTTATTCCCTTTGAAAAGAGTTGGGAAAACTACTCTTATAACTTCAAAACCAACTTCATTCCACCCTAATAACATTTTTGTGTCTGCTTCTTGACCAGCCTATCAAAAATAAAACTCCAGTTGCTTTCTGACCTCAACAGAAGGCTTGCTAGAATGACACCTTGTTATACTAAGGAGAAAAATAATTAAGTATATATTGCATCTCAAACTCTACTCATTTTCATGATCTAAGTGAAATACACAGAAAGTGACAGGTTTGTTAAAATTTGCCACCACTATTTGAATGCTACTGTTTGAGTGAGGCACAGTACCTTTACTGTGACTGAAGGTATTGTCTCTGCTTTCACCTCACTGTCAATGGCTTGCTGTGAAGAAAAAGATGAAAACAGAATAAATTCAATATTCCACATGAATAAGTGAACACAATGAATGCAATATTACTTTCCTACCATCAATTTGGTAAACAGGGAATTAACAGTAAACGACTTAACATTCCTATAACAGATTAAAATACACAAAACACATGTTCAGAAGGAACACGGAAATGTAAAGCCTGTGTTTGAAATTGCCTGCAAAAAGGAGAGCAAAAGGTCATTTTGTCGTGTATATAAGAAACTAATACACTCTGATGTATATGTGAATATTTGAAACTGTTTTGCTTGGCACACTACTTTCCACCATATATTTATTTAAATTCTGGAAATACCTTCTGTTATTCAGTAGGGAAAAGTGACTTCCAATCTGCCAATATATTATATACACACCATAGTATGTACTATAAAATCACCACATACTGTCTTCTAATCAGAAATATATTTTGAACTTCAAAAGAAAATTATAGCAGGCATCTTGCTACCTCTGCTAATTGCTCTTTCAACAGGCAATTCCATCTAATTCAAAATTAATCTTGACCTCGCTGTCTATTTTAATATCTTATTTTCTGCTTATATTTCATTTTGCAACAGGTCAGTTTAAGAAAATGTTCCTGTTTGTTTAAATGACTGTATTTTAAAGAAACACTTGACTTCTGCTATAAAACCAAATTACTAACTTATACCTTCTCTTGATAAAACAGTAAATTAAGAACAATAAGATGTCCTCTACCAACTGTCCTTTTCATCCCAACGTGCCAGTATAAGATCCACATCTGCAAGCTCCTAAGAAGTCAGGAAGTTGGTAGGCTCTCTGGGTTCTAGAAATAGAACTGTGATTTGTACATTGTGTATCTTTTCCAGTTAAGAAAACACAGCTACTTTCATACTGGCTTGTCATGCCTACTGTCTCTGGTGACCAGTGGTTGATCCTGAAGCAATATCAGGGGTGCAAAGAGATTGATCCTTACCATATTCACTTTCAGAAATCAGCAGGACTTCGTGGATCAGAGGCCATACACAGGAGGTGGTGTTAAATAACCAGAACGGTCCTCCACTTGCTTATCTAATCCATTTTAATACATCTATATCCTCCTTGCTTTTACAACACACATCACAATTTAAACCTTTTCACAAGTATGGAAGTAGTATCTGCAAGCCTGTAGTTTCGAGGATCACTGCAGAAGCCCTAAAATTGTTCCTGCATTTGCTGTATTGATCGTTCCCCATGAAGCATCTTACCATTTTTTTCCTTTCTAGATGGCTACTGAAGGAATTCCCAGGAAAGCCTACCATGCAGGAAATTAAGAGATACAGACAGCCTTGGGAAACAAAGATTCAAGGCTGTGGTTCGACTGATATATTGAGTTACTTATATATGAAAGAGACCATTGCATCTGGAAGGCTGAGTGAATGAGGACATAGAATGCTTTAATCTCTAATGAGGACCTAACAGTTCTAAGTGTTAAGAGTAGATTATTGCAGCTAGCCAAGACCATGTCACACTGCCCTTTTCTCCACAGATAAGTGCTAGGACACTAGCACACTTTAAAAAGAGGCCCATTTATCAAAGAATAATAGTAGTAGAGGTAGCAGTAGTAATAACAACAGAGTTTAAACAAATACATCAAATATATATATATAAAGTATTAAAGAGCAGCTCCTTGTGTATTTTTTTAAACAGTAAGCAGTCCCGAAAAGCAGTTTTTCAGAAATTAGTAGCCAGAAATTACTAATTACAGATGTTATAGTGCAATGAGTATGCTCTGAAATGTTAAAGTTAAAAGTTTTAAGAGACAATATAAGGCCTCCTGAATCTTAATTTGAATTAAATTTATAAACTACAGATGTATACAAGGTGAATAAACTAATTAGGCTGCAACACCAGAGATATTGAATGATGCCCTGCCAGGGAATTATTATTTCTTACAACGCATCTTTGAGTTGTTTGTGTATTCTATCTTTAGAAGATCCACAGGGTGTCACTTCTACTAGGTCCCCTCATATTTTTAACTGCTTGCCATTACAAATTCTCATCACTACAAAGTTATTCCAAGTCCCAAGTTCTCATTCACTTGCATTTGCTTAGCCAAGAATCTAAAGGTTCCCAGACAGAAGATATTAAATAATTGCTAGTTAAAAATCACTAACAAAAGTTCATTTTAATTGATAGAAAACTGGGGGCTATGCAGGAGCTCAGTCCACAAGTATAAATACGTAGTAATCACTATCCATGATGAATCATTATTCACTTATGTATCAAACCAATGTTTTCAAAGCAATTTCCCTTTTATAACGATACATACAGATTCTGCATCCAAATCAGGTGAAACTTCTGCTGTGACAATTAGGTCTCTGTGTTTTTCAGATTTGGGCAAAACATCTGATAGGAAAAGAAAAAAAGTAAATCAGCTCTCCTTTAGCAAACATGCAGCTACATTTCTAAAAATAGTATCATTTCAATACCATCAAGTTTCAGACTTACATTATTACACTTTCTTTTTTTTTAAAGGAAAAAACTGACAATGCATATCATTTCTGACCAAAGAAACTTCCCAGTTTTGTAAGATTTCTACAGACAACTTAAACCTGGATCTCATTCTGCATTTCTGTATGAAAAAGCATTTAGATGCATTCTATAACAAGATTTTACACCTACTATACACAGTCTTCAAAGACTGTAGGGAATTTTTAAACTGTTGTCCTCACATCGAATCATGGAATCACAGAATAGTTTGGTTGGAAGAGACCTTTAAAGGTCATCCATTCCAACCTCCCTGCAAGGAGCAGGGACATCTCCAACCAGATCAGGTTGCTCAGAGCCCCGTCCAACCTGGCCTTGAATATTTCCAGGGCCAGGGTATCTAATACCTCTCTAGGCTACCTGTCCAAGTGTTCCACCACCCTCATTGTAAACAATGTCTTCCTTATATCAAGTCTGAATCTACCTCCCTCTATTTTAAAACCATTACCCCTCATACTATCACAATAGGCCGCTGCTAAAGAGTTTCCCCTTGTCTTTTTTATGAGCCCCCTTTAGGTACTGGAAGACCACTATAAAGTCTTCTCCAGGCTGAACAGCCCCAACTCTCTCAGCCTGTCCTCATAGGAGAGGTGCCCCAGCCCTCTGATCATCTGGAATAAACAACTATCTCTAAAATACACACCACACATCTCATGGCACTTTCATCTAAATGATTTGATAATGAGCACATTACACACAGAGAGATTTTGTGCCTAATAGAATTAAATAAAATTTAATAATAGTTATTAATAGTTATAGTTATTAATAATAATAATAGAATTTAATAAAATTAAATCAGATTTTTTTTAGTTTTATGTACAGAACACTATATGGGGCTTAGTTACAATATATTACCTGATTATTTCCAGGACTGTCAACATATAAGGAAAAGAATGCTACAGACTCACTCATATCCATGATTTAAAATCTAATATATATTCACATATGGAAAACAAGTTGTAAGGATTAAAAGCTAGGCACTTAAATACCATCAGAAATTGCAAAATCTCCTCTCAAGAGTCCAGAAGTCCAAATCTAAATCTAAGGTATTTGTGTTTTTCTTAAAAAGTACTTTCATTTCTTGTATTGTATTGGGACAAAAAAAAAAAACAAACAGGAAATGTATAGTTCCTAAAGTAACAAGGCCTGTTTCATACTGCCACAGTTGCACACAACTGGTTCTGCCAACTACACATAGCTCAGCACAATTCATTCCACTTGTACAGATTAGAAAACACCTTCCTTTTCTATCCCTCTTAACCATTTCTCTTCAGGTTGCTTCTTCAAGCAAACTATGACGCAACTTCTGATATACACTCATTTTTCTATTAGAAATAGGACAGAGATCACAAAGTTTACATGTAAGTATCAGCTTTTTGTTACTATTAAACTGAGCCAAAACATCTATGTTTCATCACTTATGTCATCCAGACTGATGCAAGTAGCATTAGATTTAAGTTAGTATAACAGTTAAGATTTTAAAATATTTCACCAGTTTATAATGTAAATCCTTATTGTTCAAAATGTATAAAACAGCTTAAGTTCAACAGTTTAATGGTCAGCACTGGACAGAAATACAAGACATTTATGGAAATAACTACTCAAGTTTTTTTTTTAATATGATGACCTAATTCTAAATACCTTCCATGTTTGGAAGTCAAAATGAAACAAAGAAAAATTATTTCCATATAAGGGTAGATATTTTCAAAACAACACAAGCTCTTACTGCACAGATGTGAATCCAAAAGATAGAGAAGACAATGGCTCATTTTAAAGATCATGCCTAGGAGTAACTTAATGATAACCAGTGTTCAAAAGTGTTTTGTATTCAACCAGACATAATTAGCAGTTATTTTAAGACTTTAGCTAAAGTTCTAAGAAAAAAGCCAAAATGAAACAAAGCCACAAACATCTAAAATTGAAAGATATTCTTCATAAATAAAAAGTTTTGCTGTAAAAAATGTTTTCTCACAAGTTTTACATCCAGTAAAGCCAAAGAAAACATAATTAGAGCAACTTTCCACAACAAAAAGAGCATTTATAAAAACTCATCTGAAAACACCACTGTAACACCTTAGATCAGATACGAAAGACTGAGGAAGAAAAAAAAAAAATAAGAGGAAGAGAGAATGGGGAAAAGATAAACAATATTCACAGTAAACTTGTCAATCATACCATGACAGTGATTAGAAAAGTTATAAAAGACAGCTATGTTTCCTTTCTGTCTTTCTAGGTCTTCCACATAATATGTCAAAACTAACAAACTAAAGCTGATTCACTTCAAACGGATTTATTTCTTCCATCATGCTTTTCTACCCTTTGCCTATGATAGTCAGATAAAACTGTCAAATACTTACAAAGAAGGGTTGTGGTAGAAAAAAAAAATCAATGGAATTTACCCACATCTATATGTTTAAATAACCAACTACTAGATTTGTGAAATTAAAAAATTGCTATTCGTCTATCACAATAATGGACAAAGTTATATGCAATTACAAAAAAAGAAATCTTTGAATTGTAGAATCAAGCTCATGACTGCAGATAAATAATTTCTTTTTTTCTAGGGATTTCAACTGTGAGCTTTTTCACTCCCATTTTTCACACAGAAAGCCACAACTATTTCTTTAATGCATTTTAAGAACATGCTAACTATCACCAGGAAAAGATTCTAATTGGTTCTTTCTATTTGCCGATGATTTTTTCCACAGTTTCCTGTCAAATCACATGGTTCCAATTCCCTGTCCAAGTCAGATACACTGTTTAAAAACTCAGTTATGAAAACACAAGCTTTGAAGGATCTCTGTAGAAATTATGTGCCATTACTTGAACAAAATCGATGCAAGTTATTAGCACTATATATAAATTCCAGAGTTTATCAGGATCAGTTATTTGTGTTTTGTTTGCTATCTCTCACTACATTCTTCAAATACAATGACTTTTGAAAGAAGTTAAAGCAACAGAAAAGTTGCTTTAACAAAAGTCATCCTTTGTTAATTTAATTACTTAAGAAGTGATTTGTAATAATAAAACAGAATTTGGCAGTATTTTCACTCTTTCTGAAGCCTAAGTGTATCAGACTGTTGCTGTGAAATTCCTTAGGTTTTCTTGCCTGAACCCTTGCATGAGTGAGAATTATCTGCAACTTGACTTAAACATCTTTAAAGTTCCAACAGGCACTATGAAAATACAAACAAAAAATTTTGTATCCAAGGCCATTACAGTCTAGGATTTTGTTTGTACATTTTCTTATTAAAACCTAAACTTTATTAAATATTACATTTCCTACAGAAATGTAGGAATGTAATTCTGGTTAAAGAATTAAAATAAAAAAAAAATATTTTAAAGTGCTAAAAGGAAAGTCAGGTGGTTAACAGTATGTACAACTACAGGAAAGGGAGAAGTATACCTTGTGTTTTTGTGGCCTCCTTAATGATTTTCTGAAGTTCTTTCATTTCAGCATCGTATTCTTCATAGCTTATTTCTCTAGAATCAACCCTAGGAGCCTGGAAAAGTGAAGGATCAGTTCCAAGGTAGGAACACTGAAGATGCCCATTGTCACTCAGAGTGACTATAACACCCTTCAAGTCTCTGCATAAAAAAAAAAAAAGCTCATTAAGAAATTGGGAAGAATCAGAGAAGCAACATCATTGAATTTATACTGCTTCCACTGTTCCATCTATAAATATAATAGAACTTCCTGGTTTTAATGACATTCTTTGACCAAAAGAAAACAACAATATTTATTCTTTGATTCAGACATGTTTATCAATATTACTCCCACTTATTGCAATCACACCTAAAAACCAACCCGTGCTAGACAGGTTGCTAAAACACGATCTAAGCATCTCAGAATCTGTATAATCACGACAGCTAAAGGAAAGGATCAGAACAAACAAGCTGAGTATACAGTACAGTTGCAACTTCTTTATTCACAAATTGTTACTTAAGTGTTTTGAAGTATGGATATTCAGGTTGGTATGTAGGAAGAGGAATTAGCTAAATATAACACCAAGTAAGGGAAGGGATGCATTAGAAGAAATCACAAACAGATGGAACATGTTCACAGCGAAGACAGCATTAGGACTTTGCTGCTATCAGTGGCATCCCTAATCCATTCTTCGGCTGCTACTGCAACTACTGCGCTGGCTTCAAAGCCTGGCTGCTTCTTCCCTGCAGTATTTTTCTGAAAGGAAGCCACATGGATCCAGAAGATTCCCCTTACACTGCTACGGATCAATACAATGAGTGTTTTATTAGCTACACTATAGTCTCTCTTCTCCTGAGGGAACAGTACTTCATTGAACTTACTCCTACAAAAATCTCACTCATTTCGCTTATCTGATCATGTACCACGCAAATGCAAGATTCAGGAAAGTATTTAACAAATTATGAGACAACAGGGAGTACTGTCAACATTTTGCTTAACTTGAAGATTTTCCCTAAAAAGAAGAGGAACTGAAGAGTAAAGAAAGACTAGCATAGATGTTAACAGCAAAAGTTAGGAGAAAGACAACTTTCATTTTCTTTTTAAAAATGTTTATTCTTAATTAAATTAAAATCTTGTATTTATTTCATGCAATAATTTGCTCTTATGCCATACTTAGAATATCTTATAGCAGCAGACATTGCCTTTGCATCAATTAAAACTGTCAAATTTAACTCTTAGATATAAAACTTAATTTTGAAAAGAAAGCCTAATCCACTATCCCACTAATTAAACTCATGTCAAACATTTCATTTATTTAAGTGTTCAAGCTATAATTCATAACAGATTAACAAAAAATATTTTAATTTACATACGCTGATACCTTTCATGTGCCTCCTCTAGTACAATCCTCATTAAAACCCAGGTAGCTGTATTAAAAACAGAGAATTCTCTCTGGTTTCCTATATTGTCTTGTAGCATGACTCCAGTACACACAAGTAGGAAATCTCATTCCAAAATTTTCCAGGATAATAGCAATTATGAAGGCAAATAGGTGTCACAGATCAATTTTGGTAACTGCTGGTCCAGCTGGACAGTCTAAAATGCTCTTTTATAGAACACTAAGGCCACAATCTCAGTGTGGTTTCACAACCGCAATCAAATATTTTGGAAAAAACTATGCTGTAATTGAGATCTGAAATCCAAGCAGTTACACTGCAACCGCATACAGAAATGAAGACTCCACTGTGCACTATACAAATAATTTGCTGCAGATAAGTTCGAGCTTTACTTTCCATAGAAAGTAATTTTTACTCTGTGAATGAAATAAATCTCATGGTTAAACTATGAATGTATGGGAACCGGTTGGTGGATTTTTGGACAACAGGTATCCCCAGTGAGTCCCTCGCTGCAGGTGGAACATGTAAATCTGAAGTGCCTTCTGGAATAGAACACACATAATGGGACTCAAAACACACTGTTCCCCTTATCTAAGCTCAGGTTAAACAGGAACAGTCTTCTCTTTCGGGAAAACTGTTCTGTTGCCACAGAAAAGCTTCCAGCTACCACCATTTTCATGTGGTAGCTGGAATTTTTAATATATATTAGCATTCACTACAAAAACTAAGCAAACTGCAATAGAAAGCTGTCTTTGTGATCACCAGAAGGCTGGAGATGTCAAGTCTCCTGAAAAAATACCTCAAGAAAAGAAAGTAGAAGACTTAGTACTGATTTTCAACTTACATATCCAGTACCTGTGTTAGCATCCATCCTGTGAATGTGATGGCCTATTTGTGACCTGTAAACTTGGGGTGTGCATCCATTATTTCTGATAAATTGTAAACTGTCAATCCAAAGCGAGAGGAAGCGGAACTAAGCATGAGTCCCGGTTTCTCTGGCTGCTTGAATATTTGCTGCGCACTATAGTTGGTTTCTTTGCTCAGGACTGGGTCTGTTGTTGGAATTACATGAAGAACTGCTCATCCTAGTTTTCTTATTCCAAAAAGCTCTGTACAACACACATCTGTGCTACATTTACAGAATTCTAGATGGCACATGGGACAAATACATTGGGCTAACCCTAAGATCTGTATACAAACAATGTAAGGAGATAGAATGTTGTGACTACTTGGACCATAACATAGTCTTGGTAAGGTATGCAAATAACACCTAATGTATAGGACTTTGCTTAATGCCTACTAAGTGTTTGCAAAGAACTTTACCATAAAAAGGATATTGTTGAAGCAGGTGCTACCATGCTACTAAATACTCTGCCCTACACTTTGCTACTCAGTTACAGCAAATAATGAAGTTGCTAAGGAGCAACAAGAGAAATTGCATCATTAGCTTGTTCCACAACTGAAGAAAGAAAACTGACACCTGAAAAAAAAAAAAAAAATCTAAAATTCCCCAGCAATGGCTTTGGATGATCTTAAAATTTCTTTCCTGATGCTATGAATCTGTTAAGCTAAGAAGGAAAGATCCATAACAACATCCGAATGTAAATCAAAAGGGCATGAAGAAATATAGCTACGCTGATAGCAATAAATCTTGGATGATATACTACTAAAATATAATACATTCAAACGTGGTTTGTAAATACAGTCCTCCCTATGTACTTTTAACTTGGCAGTCATTTGCAGGTAATCAGTCTATCAAACAAAATCAACTCAAATCAATGAAGTGATTGTCCTATATAAATTACACTTTTCTTAATTTCTGAGTTTATGTCAGCATTACAGAATGCACATTCAAAAATTCCATCTTAAAACAAACTCATTTCAACCAACTTTCCTATTAGTCATGACATCCTTTAAGTCCACAGTAGCTCAGAGACAAAAGCATTGGTTTCAGAAAGCAGCATTACAAATGACATTTTTCCCTTGCTTCAATTACTGTTCTGCTGGGTCCTAAGAAGACTGTTCAACATGAAACATATACAAATATAAAAAAGCCTTTTCCAGTAATCTTTCCTTGTTAAAGCTGTCCATGAATTTGTACATCAATAGAAACAATAAGAAAAATATGAGTAACCAGTTATAACATATGATTTATAATATATTAATTTCTCTGTTGGAATGTTTGTCAGACAGTCGAGATTGCTTTATTTTCTGAAGCTTTTATAACAATGGTTAAAGACAGTAGGGGGAGGGGAAGCATATTTAACAGTTTTATAGTAGTTTCCCCACAGCTACTGCACTCATACAATATCCCTGCAAATACCATTACTTCGTATGGCACATTTTGCACACAATCTGGAATTTCAATTACTTGTTAAATTTCTTTTATTGTAAACTCGTTTTTTTACTATATATCACCCAATAGTCAAAGTAATAGCAAATCTAAGGGGACGTTTTAACAGTGAGGAACTCAAAGTATGAAACAAATGATTCTGGTATCTAAAATAACTTTACAGTACAAAGCAACTCCTACACACATATGGTAATAATTTGAAAAACTACCTTTTATTGGATTCTGGGTAATAATAATGGCATATGCTTTTTGTAGGTCTCCTCTTACTAAACAAATTGCTCACAACATAATTCTTGAAGAAATTAAAATGCTTTGCATGTTTCCATTTATATAATACCAAATCAATCACTCAAACAATTGAAGATTCAATTTAGAAGTTGAATCTGTAATTCTGAGTTCTACTGGAATGACACAAGCTAAGCCTTGGACAACTCTTAGGACAAGGTCTGGTTATTGGGACTATTTACAGCTTTAATTATTTATATTTATAATAGCACATAAAACTTCTACCTCAATTTCAGAAGCAGTCTTAATTGATATTACTGACACAAATCATTTTAGAAAACAAGATGCTCTGCAATACTACTTTCAGTTCCTTATTGATAATGTATTATTTATAAACTACTAAATTAGGAAACTAATTCCTGAATGTAGTAGTTCAGCCCTGATCGGGACCAGACTACGCAGTCTCTCTCTCGCTCCCCCCACCCTCCGAGAGAACAGGGGGAGATGATATAAGAAAAACGGATCAAGGTTTGAGATAACGACGGGGAGAAATCCTTAAAGTTACCATCACGGGCAAAACAGACTCGACTTGGGGAAAACTATTCATTTATTTCTAAAATTAGCAGGAGAATGAGACAGGGAACAAGATAACCTCCCCCCACCCCTCCCTCTTCCCGGGCTTAACATTATCTCTACTACCTTCCCCTCCGGAGCGGCACGGGGGCGGGGGGGGAAGGGAATGGGGGTCGCGGTCAGTTCATCACGCGTTGTTTTACGCCGCTGTATCATCGTCGGGGGAAGAACTCCTCGCATTCCTCCTCTGCTCCAGCGTGGGGTCCCTCCCACGGGCCACAGTCCTTCGTGAAACTGCTCCGGCGTGGGGTCCTCCACGGGCTGCAGGTGGATCTCTACCCCTCCGTGGGGTCCTCCACAGGCTGCAGGTGGATCTCTGCCCCTCCGTGGACCTCCATGGGCTGCAGGGGGACAACCTGCTCCACCATGGTCTTCACCACGAGTTGCAGAGGAATCTTGGCCAGGAGCCATGTTACTCCTCCCCCTCCTTCTTCACTGACCTTGGCGTCTGCAGCCGTTCCTCACAAGAGGCTGGCAGACGTCTCTCAGGATCCTTTTTACATCTTATTCACTTCTCATCTCCTCTCCACTTCTTGCAGCCAGGCCGGGCCTAGTTGGGCCCAGTCTGCTGCCCGGCGGGAGGCCAGAGGGTGAGGCCTGCAAGGCCGATGAGGCCTGCGCCTCCCCCTCTCTGCCCCCAGCTCCACTGCTTCACATCTTCTCCCCTTTTTTTTCTGTTTTCCCCTACTTAAATACGTTATCGCAGAGGCATTATAACGGGACATTCTGCTACCAATTGGCTTGGCCTTGGCCAGCAGCAGGTCCGCCCTAGGCCCGGCCGAGTCCACTGAACAAAGGGGAGCGACTTCTAGCAGTTTCCTACAGAAGCTACCACCTTAGGCCCCCCCTCACTAACAAAACCAGAACACTGAATAGCGGTCAAGCATTTTGAATCCAATTCTCTCTTCATTTTATCATCCTCTGAAGTAATTATATGCAAGAGCATAACTACAATAGTACTTTTAAGTTTACTGCTTTTGAAAACCCGAATTGTTCTAAGTTTCACTACCATTTCAATGTAATCTTAGCTGTAATTGTGTGAAGTATTTGATAAAATGATGAAGGAAGATCAGACTTGGAGTAATAAACTATAAGAATTTTCTAACATGAACTAATGAGAGCAAAAGTTGAAAGTGCATCTTACTGTTACTAAACACAAACCAAAATCAGACCTTCAGGTGAATATTTAAAGTATACCTGGTGTGACTCAATGACAGCTACCACCGATTTTTAACTGGTTTTGGGTATCTGTGGAGCACCCTCGGGCTCCTTTTAAAATCTCTTCCTCATTAAAAAAAATCTTTGTTCAAATTTATGTAAGAACTAATACTTGTATGTGCAAGACTTCCCCATTCTGCTATTACACATGAACACAGATAATCTGTTTGCTCTCAGAAACTTAAATTCTTTAACACACTTTGCATACTCTGCAGAGGGCATGCAAACATTTAATGTAAATACAGTGTTCAATTATAATTGTTTAGCAATATGTAATAATATTGAGTATCATTAAGTTGTAAATAATTTGTGCTGTTGCTTTACAGAAAAGCATTCTTCATGTTTCCCATTTGTGTGATAGTTTAGCATGGCTGATCTTAACAGAACACCAGACACAAATCTAGTTTAAAAAAATGTAAATACATGTAAGAGGAAGAGGAAAATTAAACATGATTTCATCTTAATAACTAGTCAAAAGGCAGTTGAAAAAAAATAGAGAAGTTATGACTAGAACAACAAGCCAACACTTATTCCCTCTTATAAGCACTGAAATCCACTGAGAGTCAGAACTGAATAAAACCTGAATTTGGCTAAAGTGTTACCTTTTTGAACGCTTGAAGGATTCTCCAGCTTCCAGGTCTTATACAGTACTTTCACTCTACTTGGGAGTGAAGACATTTTCACTAGCACCTTTGCATGGTAACATCACACAGTAAAACAGCAAACTAGTGCCTTACTACGCGACAAATTCAGACAAGTGTTTAGCTTGTGTAGTTTTCTCTCTGAAAGAGACTCTTTGTCTAAAAGGCCAAACGCCATCCAGCGACCAAATAAAAAGGAGCATCCTCCACCAAACAAAAAAAAATTTAAAAGCAATGGAAATTAATTGTTTTCACTTTTACTGCCAAGTCAAAAACAAACACTACTCAGAGAAGTTTGGGTCAGGGGTCTTTTCTGCTGGGCCACTGCTGCCATCTGCAGGGCAGCACAAGGCTTGTGAGGGGCAGCCAAGCAGCACAGCTTTCACACAGGAGAGCTCTAAAAACTACCAGATCACATCAAATGAAGCAGGTTTGTTTGGTTGGTTTTTTTTTTAACAGGGTTAGTCTGATAGCTGGAAAGTTTAAATACAAGGGAATCTTAACAGATTATGATTTAACAATTCATGCAGAGGGACAGACTTCCATGCACGACAATCTCTTCTCATTCCTTCAGGCAGGTAACGCACATACTGGTATAGGCAGGGTAGACACACGTTCTAACCTGATGCTACAAATGACATAATAAAATTAATTTTTATCTGAAGGATGAACTAACTTAGTTTCTTGGGGTTTAAATATAAAATCAAAACTACTTCAAAAGCAGTTAAGGCTTTATTAAAAATTAGCCAGCTACACAAAATGCAGATTTAAGTTAAAATTAGTATTTGTCACAAAGTAGAATAAAACCAGAATATTTAGAGTGATGATACAGGCCTCCAGAAATACATGGTCTTGCTTCCAGCAAAAAAAAAAATGTAAAGAGCTCTTAAGTATAATATATTCAAGGAAAAGTTTCTGACTTCCACATTACATTTCTTATTATCACAGTTCTGTATCTAACACACTTATTGGCATTACTTGTATTGAAAACAAATGTGGAGACTGGTAAGAAAGCCTGATTACTTTAAATAAGAGTGCAGCCTCTAAGTCAGAGCTCCAAATAGTACGAAACAAGAGAAATAACATTGTGATTTCATTTATGACAGTACCAATGTTAGCAGTAAGAAAGAAATTAAGACCAACAGTGACACACCTAAAACATCTCCATGCTTCATTCCCTCATGGAGCTACAACAAGAAATACATATTTCTCCATTTGCACCTCCTTCACCTGAAGTCTAAAATAAAATCTGCTTCAAGGGCAGATTCCCCCACTGGCAGACAAGTATACAGCAGCTTCCAAAGGCTATACCAAAAGGTAGCAGCTACGGCATCATCAACATAGGATCTGGGAGGCCTCAAGAGTTTATCCTTCATCTTCACCTTCTCTTCTCCCACTTTTAGATAGTGGTTAGAGTCCACTTCACACCAGGCAAGCTGGAGAGGCCCCTAGCATCTCTGCTTCCAACAAAAAAAAAAGAAACTCAAAGTGCTATACTGGTAAAATCTACACTCTAGTACATTTATCGTTTTAGATAAAACTTATTCTTTACTGTTGGCTTCATACAAGCAAATATTAGACAGTACATGAGGAAAATCAGACTACCCACAGACTACAGAGAGGCTAACAAGAATAACCATGATGTGTCTTTACTACAGATTTATACTGAAAAGATTGAATACTTACGTAACTTTAAAAACATTCAACTCAAATTCATTCCCATCTCTTTCTCCTCACAGCTTGACAAGGATGTTCCTGCAAGCTTCAAAATCCACCAGCATTTCAGGCAGGAAAAAGTGCACATGCTATTACTTTTAACAATACTTACTGTCCCTTTACCTTGTCTTGTAAAGAGCAAAGCTGCTCTTCAAAAGCATCTCTGGCACTTCGCATTGCTAGCTGGCTCTCATTACCAGAGCTTAACATAAATGTGCCATCTGCTGGTCCTCGTACAAAAAAATGTCTTTCATGTTAATAGCAAAATAATCAAGACCTTCAAAACCAACAGCCTTAGACTGTTCATAGTAACTATTTTTCAAACAGGATGTCCAGCACTTCCATGTGTCAAAAAGAAAGTGTCACAATAGATCAATGAACTCCAGCCTACTGCTCAATCAACTCCAAGACTGAGTTCAGAACCTGATACAGTTATATTCTACCCTGTCACAACATAAATAGGCACAGAGAAATTGTAGGTTAGTAAAAGAAAAAAAAAATCCCATGCTATTTGTTTAAAAGCAAGTATTTTGTTTTAAATACCAGAGGTGGAGTTATTTGCCTTCTTTTTCTTGAGAAGTTAGAATTTCCACTTTTAAGGCTTTCTCTACAAGCACGAGGGTAGGAATATTTTAAGTGTTATTCTAAAGAAAGTTGAAACCCTTACAAAACCATATGACTATTAAAAGTAGGCTTTTTGAAAAAGCAAATAAGTGACATGCAATAAAATTAGGAAAACTGGCAATATGGGCATGTACTTAATATCATACAGTAAATACCATTTGAAACTAACTTGCTAGAAAGCCCAGTCATGAATTACAGTATGCGGTAGACATAGTATTTGGCAAATCTACATCTTCTGCGCTATCAAAATCCTACTAAGGTAAAAGAAATACAATCACATTCACATTTTGCAACTAAGCTACAGACAATGAAATTATCTCTTCAAAAGACCTTTTAAAAGGGTAATATTTTGTACTGACATCTTTTGACAATCCAGTGGTAATTTAGTGATGAAAACAAATGCGATTTTTTTCTTCTTAAACACATTTATTTAAAATTCAATGATGTTTAAATAGAAAGATTCTAGAACTCTCTGCATTTAACTTCTCAGATCAGGCAACATTCTTACAGAACACTCAAATTAAAATTTATATATATACATGTATATAACTGAACAGTTCATACTGTGTGTCATAACTGGCATTGCTTCTATTACAGTACTACTATATAGAAAAAGGAAAAATCTTTCAACAAACTATAAAGTTTGATTCCTGCAGTTTTCTTTCCATAAAACTGTGTAATAAGTGCTAAGTTTTGCTGGGTTTATATGTAAGCTTTGCCATTTTTATATGGTGATTCTTTAATAGTTGTGGTAGCTGTGGTGATGTCAGTTATATTAAGGAATAACAGATGGGCTGGAATGAAGAACAAAGTATTTTCAAGCATCTGGATAGCTAAAAAATCCAATGAGAAGGGTTTTATTTTGACTCCACCCACTAGTACCCTACATATGATTGCACTTTTACACCTTATATACTTAATTCAACTACAATATTTCTTCATTTAAAGTTAAATTCAGTTCCTGTTGCCCTTCTACTGTTTGGAGAGCCCAGCTACACAAAGTACGTTCATCTAGCCACCCAACGTACTATAATTCTGTGCCAGAGAACAAGCTTCAATTTCAAGTTCATATTTGGACCAGACCAGTATTTTCTCACTTGCAAATTGATCACAGATTTTAATTTTCTTCAAAAAATATTGGAAGCTAAAACATCATAAAGAACATTTTCAGCCAATGGCTATACATTAGAATTCTGAACTCCAGTCTTTTGATTCACACACCTCATTTAAATTAAACTGATCAGTCTGATGGACTACATATGAGTTCAAATCTGGGAACTAATCCTGTGTCAAAACAAAGAATTTATACACTAGCTTACATTCTCTTCTTTATGGAGACAAGTTGCTGAATCAGAGACTTTCACATATAAGCTTATACAGATAAAGTGCCATGAAGTTACCAGCATGTTAACTATGACAGGGTCAAGCTACTACTCATCTACAAAAGACAAGTCTTGGTTCTATGAAGCCAGTGAACAACAGTCTCCAGAGACTTCATACTTCATTAGACAAATAAGTATACAAACCACACAAATCTTACTAGTCATTCTAATGCTATGAAATACCAACAAATCAGAAAATACAAAAGAAGTATTGTATTAAGCATTTGTCTAGAATGCAAAAAAAAGTTATTATCTCCATGGATGTATGCTCCAATAACTGTAAAATTCTTAACTGCTTGTTGTTCGGCTAAAGATGGGATTGTTTTTAAATGCAATAAACACAATAAATGCCTCTTTCTGTATTGCGTTCCACTTTGAAATGCCAACGGATTAACAATCCTGAAATACAGCAGCACATATCACTTGGCTTATGCTTAAAGTGCAGTGGAAATGGTGTACAGACAATGTCTATTGGTCAGAGTCACCAGAGCAATTACTTCTTAGCCTTGCAGTCAAGCTGCAGACTAATGAGAGAGACTGGACAGGATCAGAGTACTGGAATACACAGTAAGCTACTAAGTCATAAAAAATGCCGAAATATTCTTTTGAACCTAGCGTTAAAGCATTAGGATTTTTTTTGCAGGCATTCATTGTTGCTCATATGGTCCTCAAATAGCCAAGGCCAACAATAACACTGACAGTTCAAAGGTGACACATCAGACTATCACACCAAAATGCCTTCCCAGTTTGATCCGTAAGTATCCTTAAATGGTCAACTCTGGTTATAAAGAATGAATGCCACAGAAAAGTCAAAGACAGGTAGCAAGCAATCAGTACCTTAAAGTAAAACAAGTTGGAAATTACTAGATAACTAAACAAGGCTGTACATATCTTTTTACACCACTCATCTGTTATACATGTTACACATGCTTTTATCAGAAAAGATGCAAGAAAAAGGGAAAGAGACAACTAGGAGTAAAATTATAACTCAGCACACAGCAAGACACTACTGTGTCAGTAAATAAGAAGTCACTGTCTCCAAAACTAAGTTGTATTTTAAAATATGGTAAAATACTCTCCTGTAATACATCTGTGTAACTGTAACACAAGTGCTGATTTTCCAACAGATAGGAAAGTGGAGTAGCCATGGCTATCAGCATCACATGAAGTAATATAAATATTCAAACACTAATTAACATGATTACAGAGAAAATTAATTTTCAGTACTTTCATTAGGCAAATAGTCTCTCCTTCTTTATTATTTCTGCAAGGGGAAGAAGGACTGATATAAGAACAACATTAGAAATTTTAGACCTACTGAATTACTTTATTTTGTCTTAGAAGACAGTTGGACACTACTATAGCATCTTAAGTCAATAAGCTGCAGTATGTCCTGCATTTCAGCCTACGCAATGCAACTTTGAATTTATTACTTTAAGTCTCTAATTCAGTAGAATCCATAATCACATAAGTAACAGCCTAGGTCAAAACATGAACACCAATAGTCTACGGGTAGCTGGCTTTAAATACAGGATGGCTGATAAATACATTACTATGTGATACAGTCTTAAAGGGTTGGTTGTTCACAACACCGATCTTAGGACTTCAGGCATGACATCTACAGTCAAACCTGCAGTAATCATACCTGGAGAAGTAACAACAAAAAATTACCCAAGTAAATTTCAGATACCATAGTCACTTCTAGTGCTAACAACTGGTAGGGACAAAAAAAAATAAAAATAAAATAAAAAATAAAAAATTTTTTTAAAAAAGGAAAATCACTTCTTGATTGCAAACTCAGCAAAGCCGAATCAGTGCTCAAGACACAGAACCCCATGATATTTTTAAGGGATCATTCCTCAGTATAAACCTAGGCAGACTTGAAGTTCATAAAGACCTGAAGCGTAGATAAAGCTTACTAAGTATGCCTGCTTACCATTTTGAACATATAAAGTCTACTTTTATTTCCTGGCTTTTCAGCAGTTACTTTTGTTCAGGAAAGAAAATTATTTTTCCCCATCTCAAATAATGAAAATCTATATACTAGCTTAACTCAAGCTAAAAAGCTGGGTTCTGGGAATTCAATACTGTAAGAAACTCAGAAATTCTTATTCTTCAAAGTTGGTAAATTACTTCTGGACAAAAAACCTTTCCAGACTGCTTTATATTTCCTTTTAGAAAACCTGCTGCTCCATTAACAAGTAAAATGATATTTATCTGTCAAATAAATGAAAGTGAAAGCAAATATTCCAGTAACTTTCACCAACTTGTCCACACCTGTCAACTCCTTGTATTAAAGTAACTTCACATTTTACAAGGCATACATGTCATTTTGTGGGATATTTGTTTCAAGAATCTTTTTTCCATGAAGAAAAGTCCTCCTTCTTACAGATACAGTCATACATATAAATACAAAAGAAAGTTGGTTCCCATATTCTAATTCCTAAATGTAGTTCCTAAAAGCAAGAGACATCTCATATGCAAAGCATTCAATTACCTACAGACAAGCACCACAGGTGGCTCTAAAGTTATTTCTTTGCAGTATTTCTAATCAAATTGCAGTGTGGCTGAAGGTGAAAATATCCTTCATTTAAACAGAAAGTTCACTGATAAACTGGTGCCTAAAATAGTAAGAGTTTCCAGTAGATTAAATAGAGAGGGAAGAATTATCTTTCTCACAACACATTCCCTAAACCCTCAGAGAAGGCTGGTTTGCTCTTAGAACTGTGCCTGCTTACAAATTCCACATGAAATCAACATTTTTTGCCATATAGATAGGACCAGACTTCATTTCTTGAAGGACAGCTGAAAGCACTAAGAACCAAAATTAGGGGCAACATGAAATACTGATTTGAAAATAAAGAGGTATTTGAGGAAGTTTGCAGTCTACTTCAGTTTAAAATAAAAAAGTCAGGCTACCTTTTCACATTCACAGGCTTATCAAATAAAACTTGAAGGCTGCATACAAGCAAAACCAAGTAGTAAAATTAAGACCAGTGAACTTTAAAAATGTTCAGAAGAAACAAAGTCCCTGATTTAAAGCCTTCATGCTTTCCTATTGCAAAAACAGGTTTGGAACTTGTTAGTGATCAAAACAGAAATTCCGCTCGTGAGAACACATCCAAGCTATAATGCTCTATCTATGTGGTTTTAACTCAATTCACAGTGGCATTTCAGATGTTTGTGATGGAAACATCCCTGAGGCTAGCAACACAAGCTATTTTGCTTCAGACTGAATGCACGTTAACATAATGTTCTAGTTTCAGGCCAGCCAGGTCAGAGTACTACTTAGAGCAATCAGTCATCCATTAAAACATGGTACTCTTAGGAACAGCTTCACCAAGGGAGTTAGTGTCAGATAAACAGAAAAGTAGTTGTCTGAGTATTTTACTCTAGTCCAAGGACCTTTTATGGTCAAGCATACAGAGATAGGGTAATTCAGGCACAGAAAAGCAAATGACTTCTGACAGGCCCTTAAAAAGTTACTTTCTGCTACTTTCCGAACAAGTTATTTCAGACGATTCAGACAAACATAACTCACCTTTTTCGTGGGTGAGTACTAAGTCACTTGCCTTTACAGGCTCAAATCCCTGCCAACAGGAAAAAAAAAATTACTTTCATATGAGGCACCTTAGCTAATAGGAACTACATAGGAACCACATTACTACGAGCTTGCTCCCTACACAATTATAAGAGGGGGCAGGGGGACAGGGAGAGAGAGAGGGAAATACAATACATCTCAAGAAGCATCATAGATTCATAGAACTGATAATCCATGAACATAAGAGATACTGCTTAAGAAATTTCCTTTGCGAAGGAGATGTGGAGGTACAAGGAAGGTCTTAGAAAAGAGGTCTCTGGTGAAACAGAAAAATGGAAAACAAAGGGCAAGAAAAAAGGAATGGACTTTGAAGTCAATGCTAAGAAGATATTTATATAATTATGGTAGATACCAAGCAAACGCTGCTGCTCATAATTACCATTTCAACACTGAAAATTTGAGCCAAGTAGGAATTATTGTAATTCCCTTGTGTAACTTCCCAGATTTCAACTGTTCTAACTGCAGCGTATGGACAGTTTCTCTTCAAACCACTCTAGAAGAGGGTTTTTAGTTGTTTTTTTGGGGGGATTGTTTGGGGTTTTTTAATGAACTCAGGCAGAAGAGTTTCACCTTCAGTGAAGTACAGTCATAACTTTAAGGATGACAACCCAGGACATGCAAAAATTTAAGTGTCCAAATAGGCTTATCAACTGGAAGATGAATTTGTGCTGAAATACAGTCCCAAGCAGTTTAAATTAATCCAAATAATCAATGCAAGTGGTTATACTTCTGAAACAATTCAGGCAGTCTTAAGCATGTAGGAGTCCCCTTGACATTAAAACAATGTCATAAGCAGTTAGTAACTACTGTACATTAACAGAACCAGAAGATAAACTTCTAACAAAATAAGGGAGAAACTTCTGTAACAATGAACAGAATTGAACTTCCAGTTCAGTGATCACAGTTATAGAGTAGTTCAAGTTTCTAATCACAAGCTTTCATAGGAAATTTTCAATTTCCTGACAGAGAATACTCAGCTTTTAACAGAAGGCCAAAGTGTACTTCAACAGCTTAAAAACACATCACTTTAGAGTGCAGAGACACATCACCAAAAATGTTATAACCGCTTAGATTTTATTCTATTTTTCCTTGTAGGTTTCTGAAAATGTGATGGAAAGCAAGCAGTTTATGCGGGAATTTAGTCTCAAATGTTGTAGTATGTTACTATCATTACTTACATACTGGTATTGGAATAGGGAAATACTGCATTTCACATTATTCTAAGAGGAAAGATCAATTCATAAAGAATAAGGAGGGGCACACACTAGAAACATAAGTTATTGTGTTGGAATTCTCCAAAGTGAAGCACTTGAACAGTCGATCTTAGAAGCAGACTATCAAGATTACAGGATAAAGTATATGACTGCCTTTATGAGGCAATCACTACCTCTATCCCAAGGGGATTTACACAAAACAGCTTCTAATAATACTCTTCTTACCCAGCAAGTCAGTCACATACTAGAAGTAATAGACAATATGTCAACAAGAAAATACAGATGAACATACACTATCTGTAGAGACAACTTCAGAACACTCCATTTACTTTGTAAGTATTTTTACAATAAAAGTGGAAAGGATGTGAAAGTAATTAATTGACATACGTCATATTTAAGGCACTTCAACCTCTCAGCAGTGTAGGATTAACAACTCTATGCTTATTAAAGTACTTAGTATTATTTATGCTACAGTAGTGCCCAGAGGCCCCAACTGCAACTGAGGCCTCTGAGTAGGCTATTAGAAGATCATTATCACATTGAGTCAAATAATTCCTTTTCAAGTTATTTTATTTTAAAGAAATAAATTATTTTGTTTAAGGCAAATTACTACCTCTATACACTTCACTACAGTTTTTCAAGTTATTTTATTTTAAAGAAATAAATTATTTTGTTTAAGGCAAATTACTACCTCTATACACTTCACTACAGTTTTTGCTGTTTAGCTCATCTTTATTTTTAATGTCAGAAAGAGGTAAAAGAATACTGCATATTTTTAAACAGAAAGCCAGAAGAATCATAGCTGTGAAACATGTATGCCCTAGATTTCTCCCTGCCTTTCAGGCCATCGGCTCTAGACACACAGACATTCCTTCATTTATTAGTACCTTTATAAAGAGGTCTATATAAAGAGATTGCTGTCTCTCCACCCTCTACAAAACAAAACCCTAAACCAAACTCTAGCATTAGGAGATCTATGGGAATTCTGAATCTAACCAGCAAAATGATCTGGGACAAATTAGTAGGCTGTCAAAATTCCTACTAAGATCAAACTACAGAGCGTTAATGTCACATGGAATAGGCAGAATCTGCATAAACTTCTTAGAGGCATTATTGAAACAGATGGTTCAATAATACGAGTTTCCAAACAAATACTTGTATGTACAATCTGCTGTTGTAAAAATCAATGCCTTTTTCAAATTTTTTTTCTGACACAAATATTTTTTCCAAACGTCAAAAGCTGTACTGTCATATCCTGCATAATTAACTTTTGGTTTATACTAACTAGCCCACTGAGACTCTTCATTATATTTTACTTGTAAGGCCTGTTGGATGAAAGCCACCACATCTCTCTCCAGAGAGTCTAAAAAAAAATTTAAATTACAACTTATTAAAAAATCATGAGGTAACCATTAGTACCAACAAAACACAAACATCTCTCAGATTACTCTGCACAAGTCAGTAAAGGTAGTTAGTCAGATGCTGCATTTTCATCTGTTATGAGATAAAACACATGACTTACGATCAAGTATTCAACAATTCAGTATATACTGGCACAGCAGCCACAAGCCTGCTGGGGATCAGAAGTAATCTACCTGACAAGGACGCTCCTACTGCATCCCGTATGCTCACTGGCACTGGGCAGCCAGCACCCACCCACTGCTCTGGTGGCATACAGTACAGACATAAGTTGGACTGTAAAAACACTACCTGAACTTTTCTGTAGTTTGCTTATCACTTCAGTGACAGACTCAGCACAAGTTATCCATATGTCATAATTTCTATACACTCGATCTCCTACCCAATCAGTTACCACCTGACCTATCTTACATGTATTTTACAAACATTTCAGTCTGTTGCAGTGCCATTTTAAGCAATGTAAACTGTTCCTTAATTTCCACAGTTTAACATTGGAGTTGAATAATCTATTCCAACAAATCATCTCTGGAATTCATATGCTCTTAAATGCTTAATGAAGAACAGATTTTCAGTGAGATTCTCTAATTTCCTGTTTCAGGAAAGGATCTTACCAGATTGCAAAGCTTAATTTTTCATTCTTTTAAAGAAGAAACTATGCTACTGGAGGTACAAGACCCCAAGTTCTACCTTCACTCAAGAAAAACAGAAAATCTAAAGCATAGTACAGCAATTCTAGTATTCGAGAATAAACAGTATGCCCATGAATGAAATTAATATTTCATAAAACAAGGAAAAAACACTTTGAATTTTCCTTTCACAAGTCACCTTATTTCCTGCATACCTCAGAACTGCTTGTTATGATCCACAAGCAAATTTCACAACTGGAAATGTCTGCAAAAAAGAATAAACTTTAACAAGTTACTTACTGTAGATTCGCTACTTTTACTGATACAGGAACGTGGGGAAGCTGAGTGGCCCATTTCAGTGTAACATCTTCATAAACATTCAACATTTTATTATGGTTTCCAACTAGAGTGTTTATTGTTCCTTCTTTCACTGTTAAAGATATAAAACCAGTTTAGGATGAAAGATTTTCAAAAGCCAGTACTCTTCTTTGAGGCTTAAATCACTACACTATATTTCTTTTCCTTTTAAACCATTACTTGTTATAAATGAATTTAGCATAATTAAAGTGTCAAAAGTCATGAAAGTTACATCAACAACAACCAAGGATATATGTGATTAAATATGAATACCAATTTCAATTGTTAACTACACAACACATGCCATAACTTTCCAAGGCTCTCGCTAGCCATGTTTGGTAATTTAAAACATGACTAACAAAGATTCGTAACTGCTGTGTTGGCATGCCAGGATAGATATGACAAAATATACATTGGTTAAATATTAGCTGCTTAGACTCTTCATGAATTCGTTGACCTGTGAATACTGATTAAAAAGTTACAGGTTTTATTTATGGTATAATTTAAATCAGAAAGTATAAAGCATGAAGATTGTTAAGATCATATTTGTAAAGTCTAAAATTATATTTTAAGTCTAAAATAAGACATGGTGTCAAAAACTTATCAGGGAGTTTTTGAAACATTAATATAGAATAGGTATTAAGAATCTGTAGTTCTGTAGTAGCATCCAACCAAGTTGTTTCCATACAATGTAGAAAATTAGTTTCATGTCCTAACAGTAAACTTTGATTTATTTATTTTTTTTTTAATCAGTAAGTGACAGAAGGTCCTCAAACACTAGTTTACTATTCCAAAACCTCTCATTCTTCCATGTTTGTTGCTTTTGTATCTAGGACAAACTCACTCAAACACTAGACAAGTATCTTAACTTGGTGATGAGAAAAATATCTATTTAGATTCTGAAAATTATGACACTTCACACTAAGTAACACTTGAAAATAAGCCTGGTTCATCCAAAAAGAGAGCTCCTATTCCACAGATTTTCTACAAGTCTTATTTATTTATTTATCAGGAAAAAAAACGTTCTTAGTTGTAAAAGTAATCAAGCTAAAGTTAAGTTGAGTTTTCCTTTTACAAACCTGAACAATAAGGAACGAAGCAACTTGGACTGTAATCAAGCTTTTTCATGAATCGAATTTGCCCATTATCCTTAAGGCAAAAGAAGTTTCTCTCACCAAGCACAAAAACAGAAGAAACTGCCTGATTAAAGGAGACAACGCATATATCCAGTGCTTGCTCTCCAATGTTTAAAACCCAATCCACCTTCAAAAGAAAAAACATGCTCCAGAAATCAGTTGACAGTTGCATATTAAAGACAAAACTTATAGAGATGGCTCAGAACACATCAAGTTATATAAATATCAGTAACATAGATAGAAAAGCAAAATCAAGGTCTTTTTCTAAATGAGAAAATATTAGTTGTCCTCTTATTTTGAAGGGAGTTGGTGACTTTACTTATTGTGACTAAAGAGGCAAAAACACCATACACTTTTTGAAGCAGTCATGAATAGTCGGCTATGCAGTTCACTTACGTGTACTTACATTTTAAAATACACATTACACATCCTATTCAAAATGAAAACTCTTTCTTTCTAATTCAGCTACCAAATCCAAGAATAGAGCATTAGAATAATTCAAATCTGCCCCTTAGATATGACCTTAGATATTAAAGGTCAAGGTTAGAGAGCAAAAAGTGACAACTTATTCTACCAATACATGTAAATGTAAAAATAGACAAAGTTTTAGGTCTCTAAGACAATATTCATGCTTGCAGTCACTAATGTACACCCTTCAATCTGAAGAATGTTTGTGTATATGGTAGCTTGTCTACTTTTCCAACTAAATAGATTGATATAAGCAGCAACTACTTAACAAATCATGCCTTGCCTATATCCTCACATCTTTAAACAATACTACTGTTTATTGATACATTTCATTGTGTTTCTTATTTCAGCTCCTCTGAGAAATTTCACCTAATTTACACATGCAAAAATTGCTTTTGACTGCTGCCAAGCTGGTTAAACAGAAATTCAGAATTTCTGAAATTTAAAAAAATATCGAAGTTCAACTGTCAGCACTTCCTATATAAGCAGCATCAATTATCTTGCTTAATGAACACAGAATATGTTAGTAAGCACACTGGCATATCTGATATATGAAGTTGGAAGTGCCATCTTAAAGTCAAAGGGGAAAAAAAAAACCCAGGCTTATTACATTCGTCTCCACGTCTGTTTCTCATTTTAGATTTTAAAAATGTATTTATCTTGCAGCATATCTGATGAAGCTTCCAAATTTCTTATTTAAAAACTCTTACCTTCTCTTAATTCAAAATATAGGATTCTGACTGACTTACAGTTTGAAAATTTTCTGCGATTAGCCACTGGAAGGAAGATGCTCTTCCAATATTTTACTGTCATACCTAAAATGTGCTGAATCTAGCATTTTATGCAGTACATCTAGCAGGTAAGCAATTTTCCTGCAGGACCACAGAGAATGTAATTCTCTTCCTCTTAATAGGAGGCAGATCAAATATTAAACAACTTAGTCACCAGTACCTCCTGAAGATCATTAAATCCACAAGTTTTTTGACAAAAAGAGTCCAGGATACTGACTATTTATGGAAACATTTTTCACTGCTGAATTTCCTCATAACACAAAGGACTCCTCAAGTAGAATTAGGTTAATTTTTTAAGTCAAATAAAAAGTAACAAATAGACTTAAATTAAAAACATGAGCAATATTTCAGGTGTACCTATTCATCTTTTTTATTACAGTTTAGATCCTGTATTACAAAGACTGTCTTGGAAATAAATATTTCTAATACACAATTATCTTTTTTTTTCCTCTCCTTAAAACAACAGTGAGTTTTAAGGCCCAACCTCAAACAACTGAGCCCCAAAGAAATCTCAATATAAATCTACTCAAGTCTTTCCATTGCCTTTAATGGCAATTGGATCAAGTCCTTTGTCAGCAGACAATGTTTCCATTCGCTACTTAGCATTGGTCTTTTTAACATGTATGCAGTGTACCATACAGGTTATGTAAAATAAACAGGTTTTACCGCAAGTCTTTTTCCAGAACTAAGTTTTTGCTGTTCTGTTTCTTGTCTTTCATCAGCATCTGTCGCAAATGCCAGTACTTGGTATCTGTTATAGAAAGTTTCAAAAAGTAAAAAAATAAAATGTAACTCTGTAGTTAATACCTTACTTAAGACATTAAGTAAAAAATAAAATATAATTATTATATTATGACTACACATACACAGTAAAAGCACAGTCTAAAATGATTGTTAGAAAGCCTACTGTAACACAACTACCATGAGCAAAGACATTAAAATAAATATTACTGTAGGATAACAGTTAAGTGTAAAGGCAGGAATTAAACTAAACCATTCTATTCAGATTTTATCTGTTGTTAAAATAAATTCAAGAGCTGAATATATTAGAGAATAGAAATCTAGACCACAAAGACAACAGAAGTAAGAAACCAACGTATTTTAAAATTGTGAAATTAGGATTCTAAAAAAGAATAAACTTTCTTGCTCTTATTAAGTTTTTTAAAAAAGGTCCTAAACTACCCTGAAATAAATCATCTGCTATATCTAGTAGTTACACTCTCAAGCAGATCCATTAAGTAAACTAAGTGGTTCCAATCCAAGAGATAACAGTAAACTGGCACCAGTAGGTGGCACATCTGTTTCAAAGCTATTTGGAAAACAAGAAAAAGATGGGAGGTTTGTGGGTTGGGTTTCTTTTATTATTTCATAACTGTCAACCAACTATACTAAGAAAAACTGGCAATGAAGACAGTAGAACAAGAGATGTCAACTGCCATAAAAGCTCCACACATCTATCTATCCTCATTTACATCTACACAATTCTCATTGTCATCATTGACTCTTCTGAAATTATTTCTTTCCTGAATTTTGCTGGTGTCCTAACTTACTGAACTACCCTGTCTTACCATATTACAGTTTGGCTGAACTATGACATATGCACATTAGGTAATATGTAATATACTGAATTTTCCTACAAAAGTGAAATACACGACAACAACAAAAAAACCACCAACAAAACAAAACAAAAAAAAAACATATCCAAAAGATCCCCAGGTTAGATTTCCAAGGCATAATCTATAAAAAGCAGCACTCTTATTTTCTTTGATATTATTTGATTACCTGTAAAAAAAAATCCTTAAGGTACTTGGTCAGCCCATTCCTCCAGCTTGATGAGATTCCTCTCAAAGGCAGCCCTACCCTCTTTATATTAGCCACTTCCTACAATTTGGCATATCCTTTAATTTCAGGATATGCATTCTGTCCTATTGTCCAGGATGAGGATGTTAAGGAAATACTGGCTCCATTATCAGCTCCTGAACATCATTCATCTTTGACTGCTAGTTAGAACTGTGGATAACTACTACTCTGTAAGGCTGACAGCTCTGTAATTTTTTCCATTCATTTTTTAGTTCTTTTTCTAATCTTGGGAGAGTAGATCTGCCCCAAACACCACACCATCTCAATTTACTGCTAGGCACGCAGATTTGAAAAGCATAAGAGCAGACCTTGTCAGTTTTAACAGAGAAAAGATGAGGCGAAGCAAGCATTAAGGTCCTTGGTCTTTTCATGCCTTTGTTGAAGTTGTCCAACCCTTTCAATAGTGGGTCAATTTCCTAGATCTACCTTTTTACATCTGAGCTACCTCTGGAAGTCCTTGTTATTCAGACCTTCTGCCAGCAGACGTTTTAGCCAAGCTTACATCTTCTCAGTCCCATCCCTTGCATGCCCACATGTTTTACATTCCTCCTTAGTAGTCCAATTTAACTTCCTCTCATACATTTCCTTTTTTCCACATCATATTTTTCTTCTTTTCTGTAACAACCTATCACCTGCTTTGGGATACAATATTAGTAAAGGCAATAAAAACTGGACATGATTACTTTTAATCTTTTTACATACTGAATGATAGCACCAAAAATATGCTGTAGTTACTGAATATTAACACATACTTGTAACTCTCAACCTGTCGACAAGAAGACACTGTAATGAAAGAATCCGTCCGAGAGCTGTAAGTCAAGGGACCAGGCAGAAGAAAACCAGGTAAAAAACGGCCAAAAGCATAGCTTTCCTGTTCAAACAACATGAGCATCCCATCCATGGACTGTATGCATATCAAATCTCGACCTAGGGAAAGCAAAATAAAGAAATATAAAGGAAACCAAGCAATGTTATTTATACAGCTTTAATCTTAAAGTTGTTACTAAATTAAAATTGTACTCATAAGTAATTCTAAAAAAAAGGTTCATTTTAATTTACATGAGTGTTTACTATGAGGAAGAACAGTAAATACTCCAACCTCAATAAAAGCTTACTTACTAAAATAAAGAAACTACATTTTTGGGGGGAATAATATTCAGAATTTATGAAGAGCAAAAAAAGTTAGATATTTTATTTCAAATCAAAATTTTTAAAGATATAACTAGTACAATTTCAGTTTAAAATGTTTCAATACTCTCAAAACTCCAAATTATTCTGGTTCTTAAATGCCTCTATACCTTACAAGCAATCATAACTGTGGTTTAAAAATAACCTATTCTACTCTTTCAAGTCTACTTAAGCAACATAACAGAAAGACCTACAAACATATATTGTTGTGAAAATAATACAATTGTAATGCTTTCCACATTTTCTGTCTGAATTTTGCATTCACATTTTCTGTCTTCCAGGAGATTAAAAAAAAGAGGCTTACTCAGTGTTACCAATAAGACTAAAAAAAAATAAAAATGAAAAAATAAAAATCAAATTAAAAAAAATCAGCTTGGAGTAAATTACTTCAAGTCTCGTCCATTACTCAGCAGCCTGAAGACATGACTTAGGACATAACTTGTCATGCCTCAAGTACACCAATGTAAATTCAAAGTCTCATTTTTAAGACTTCTGAGGTCAAAAGCTGATTATGCAGTTTGCATTTCATATGCAAGGGTAACAATTCACACAAACAATATTTTGCATGCATTCAAAGAGAGAGCTATAATAGTAAGACAAACATCTTCTGAAGTTGATAGACATATCTCTCCTGAATTCAGAGATAAGCCCCTATCTGGCAAACAACATGAAATACTTGTAATACAAAATGTCCATTCACCTCCATTAAAATACTTCATTGTGTCTCAGGAATTACTCTATATGCATGGAGGACCCAAATCAATTGTTCACTAAGCTCCATTCTCAATCCTTTAACAACCCTTTTGTAACATAGGAAGGTGAAGCAAAACAAAAATAGACTAAAACTTCATTCTTACACTTAGATAACAGTAACAAAGATCAAAGAGATATTCAGTACCTGAAAAAGCAACAAATGTAAAGTACAGTGCAAAACATTGTTCATCTCCACTGTAATTCTTCATAGAAACTTTAACTACTTAAAAAGAAATAGTAGTGTAACAGGTCAGCAGTACATCATGTGTTACTTGTCCTTGTGATTAAAACATACAACAAAAATTTAGCTTAGGCTAAGAATAGAAAAAAAACAAAAGTAAGGTAAAGCAGCTGGGTCCTTTCCACTTGCCCTCTCTCACCTCTTTTTTCAAATGTTCCCATTTTCTAAAAATCAAGTTCTCCCATCCTTCTTTCCAGAGTCTGCACATATTTCACTGCATGTTCTATAAACCCTGTTGCAAGTATCAACCACTTGATAGGAAGGACATTTGGAAGCGGAATTCACGTTCATTTCGTAGAAGCAAAGTTGAATCTCTCAGTCTCCAGTGAGAAAGTTAAAATACTTCAATCCTTCACACCAATAATTATATACATAGAACTGCAAAACAATTTCAACACTGTAATTTCAGGAATATTGATGGCATTTCAAGTACATAATCACAACACCCATTTCTTCTCTTATGTTCTACATAGATCTTTTCCAAAAACCTTAAAGGTCATTCTTATTTATGCAGTTCTGTTGGTTTTGCCTGTTTGAAAACTCCTAAAGTGCATCCATTTTGAGGGATAACATTAACTGACAACAGCAAATACTTAAATTTTGGTTTAGCAAGGTAAGAATTGCATTTCCAATTGACAAATTCATAAATTAAAAGATAGAAAATAATTGTATTCAACATTAGAAAAATCCCTTACTCCTTATTAAACATGAGAGAAGTACTCCATTAATCAAGAATCCTTGGTGGCTTTGAGGAGAAACTTAGCTGAGAAACAATGAAAACTCATCTTCTTAAGCTGAAAAACGTCAGAATCTGTACTAATAAACCAACATGTTATACAAAAGCAATTCAACATGGAGATCATTAAAGTACTGTTCAAAAGCAGTCAGACTGAGATTTTGCCTGATACTGAAGTCAAACCAATGTATTTTTGCTTTTTTTCTACTACTGCAAGTGAGAAAATTTAAATATACCATCTTAATAGCAGCTCATTAAATCAGTGACCACTTGTCACTAGCAACTTCAATTTGATGATTTAAATCTCAGAAGTCTAATCTATAACATTCTGAAGTTTGCACCACTGCACTGGAAACTTCAAATATTTGAAACGTTTCCTCTTCTGTGTGCAGAATAAAGTCATACATCTGTCTAGGAAATGTAAATTCTTTACCTCTGTTAACAGCAAAAGTCAATAAAGAAATGTTTCCTGTGACTAAATGCAATCATTTTGAGAGAATTATGGGGTTGACATAGGTCCCCAAAAGCATTTTCTAAACAGACCAATTGTTTTAGAGCTATGATTTTCCTAGGATTTTCTACACAGACTTTTTAAATTATAAAGCTGGATCTAGGGCTTCTGTTCAATCTTATAATTTATTGTTTATAAAATCAGAAACATTCTACAGTACACAAATACATTAGATATGCATATATACATACACCTCTTAAATGTGTATAACTAGTATGTTTCCTCTGAAATTTGTATAAAGCAGCTTTAAGTCTTTAAGAAGCATTTACCCATCTTCATAGGACAGATTCCAGAATTGTTTGATTTATTCCTAACTTGTAGCTGACATTCTGCAGCTGAAATATGTGCTCTTCAAGAGGTTACAGCAACTACTGATCATAGTCGCAATGAACATTTGGTTGGATGCTTATACTGAGCCTCTGAAGTCCTAGCCAAGAACACTGCAATGACTTTACTAACATATGATTCAGAAATTAGTGACAGTGATCTATAAATAATGAAACCTTATAGGTTTCAATTAAAAATTAAAGATGCATATGTGAATTTGAAAGTTATTTAATAAAGGTTCCTACAATTCTGAATGTCCTGCTTTTCATCACTAACAGTTGACACTCATTACTGTAAACAAAAAAAAAGCAAAAGAATGTATTCATAGAAGAATTGTAGCGACTATACAAGTTCAAAGAGTATCACTTGAAGCACACTAAGGCTGTCAGTAGATAAATGAGTGAAATCAATCTAATACCTCCCATAGTATCCACATATATAAGCTGATGAAGTCCAGGCTACATAAGTGGACAATGAGGTGGACTGAAGACCGGTTAAACTGCCAAGCTCAGAAGGTGTGCTGCCAGTCAGAGGGACCTCAACAGGTTGGAGAAGTAGACAGACTTGAATGTAATGAAGTTCAAAGGCAAATGCAAAGTGCTGCCCCAGGAAGGAATAACCTCAGGCATCAGTACACACTGGGGGCTAACCAGGTGGAAAACAGCTCTGCAGAGAAAAACCTCAACTCCTCCTGGACAAGTTATATCATGAGCCAGCAATGCACCCTTGCAGCAAAGGCAGCCAACAGGAAGCCTTCCTGCATTAGGAAGAGCATCACCAGGAAGCTGAAGGAAGCAATCCTTCCCATCTACTCAGCGTTGGTGAGGCCACATCCAGAGCACCAAGTGCAGTTCTGGGCTCCCCAGCACAAATAAAAACCTAGGGACATACCACAGCATGTCCAGCAAAGGGCCACACAGATTATTAAGGAACTGGTGCACCCAGGAACTGTGGCATCCAGTTACAGGACAAGAGTCAACAGGAGCAAACTTTAATCACATGAAATTCTATCTGAAGAAAGATTTTTTTTTTTTTTTTCACTGTGAAGGTTTTCAAACACTGGAACCCATTGTCCAGTAAGGTTGTGGAATGTCCTTCTGTGGACATACTGAAAACACAACTGAACATAATCCTGGGCAACTTCCAGCTCAACATGCTTGGGAAGTGAGATTGGACTCGATGATGTCAAGTGAAGAATCATTCAAATAAGGCATTCAAAGAAGGCATTCTATCTTTCATCTGTGACCTACTCCAAGGCACTATTGTACATATCTGTTCTTCTAGGCTGTAAAATTCCACAGGATTTAGTGCTATCACATACTCCGGATCAGCAAACAGTAGAAAACATTAGAGAAACTTGAGATGTTTTGCACTGGTATGCTATCAATGTTAATGACAGCACTTCCACTTCCCAACAGTTGCTGACATTATTATCACATCGCTGATACAGTCTAGAAAAAGTATAAGTTAGCCAGCTGTATTAAATTATGAGTAACCAGTAAAAGTATTCTGAGAAATTTGTACGAACATTGATAACTAGTAAAAGGTGCTTGCCCACTGGTTGCCACCACAATCTCTTAGGTACAGTTATCTTAAAGTATAGCTATTGGCTACGAGACATAACTAGTGGCATTTTTATTTGGCTTGCAAGAAAACAGTGCTTCATAACCTCAGTGTCGATGTGACCACAGTTATTCTACATCTGTTACCTCAAAATCACATATGTTCACATTTAGCATTTAAACGCATACTGAAAGCACTCTCAACACTTCACTTCAGCTAACTGTGCAGTTCCATTTCTATTTTACACCTTTATCAAGAATATAACCCTGTAAGTTCGGGTATAGAGAGTCTGCAACTCCCCTTCCACAGTTTTCTATGAATTGTCCTACCATCAGCAGTGTGCTACAGAAGAACACTGCTGTTTCCAGAACCTTAACTTTTAATGTCTAGCTTCAGTGGAACTCCCGGTACCCGAAACCTGAAGACAAAAAGATTACAGACATCAGCTTGAAAAACCTTTTTTAAAGGCACAGTAGTAGAACGCCTTTGTAGTTCCCTTCTTAAGGCTTCTTATTTTTCATCTTTTCTTCCTTAGAAAGATATAGATAAAATCGAGGGGGGGGAATAGAAAAAATGAAATAAAATTGTACATTAAATAATCTAAGTCACTAAAACACTGTAACAGTAATTATGTTTACATTTTTGCCATGCTGCTATTCTACTGTTTTGAAAGTTCTAAACACTACTCTATATATCATAAAAGACACTTAATTATACAGTGAATGCCCTTACTAACACAGAAATCTTACATATTTTTAATAGAATTAAAATTCAGGTACTTCTGGTTATACTGATGGTACTAAGAAAGCCATCTTTTAGACAGCTTCTGACTACAACCTTCAAGGTTTAAGTTTGTTTAAAATACACAACTTAGTTGTTAATTTCTATTCTTCTGATGACATTTAAAAGACAAACACTGCAGCAGATATAATTCATACGCAGTGATAATCTATTAGCTATATTACAATTCAAATCACAGAAAAAAGTAAAGGTCAGTAGAGATACTGAGGTGTTACTGCTTAAGTAACAAGTAGTAATAGCTACTGCTCTTATGTATATTATGAATATCAATCTTAATCTTACCAATTTCATTACATCATTGAAATTATGAATAGAAAATCTATAGCACCTTCTGCAATATATATGAAGCTACATGTCATATCAGACATGGAAGCATTAGTCTTTAACATTCATAATCCCTAATCACATACAAATATAATTGTTAAAATATCTCCTGGTTTAACAGTAGTGATATGATTGACTATGACATGACATAATATGACAAGTCCTTTAGATCACTCCCGCGATCTTCAAGCAAACTACAGCACTGAACCATACTGTCTTAAGAAACAAATATACATCAGGCACCTAAGACTGAATCAGTAATCACTCCTTCTGTCTTTAAAAGAACAGCATCACTTCTTAATATACCTACCACTTTATTCATCATGTTTGCATTGTTCTTACTAATTTTCAAATTTGGATTTTAACTAGCTTGTACTAGTGGATCAAACTCCAATTATCCACAGTATTACATGTAGAGCATAATTAGAGAAAATTAAATTGTGTATGAACTCTTATTTCCCACATTTTATAGGTCATCTTATTTCCTTTGGCCATTTCTTTTTAATGTGTAGCTAGTGAATGGAGTTTTTATGTTTCACTTTAAGAAATGCAGTCTTCCAAAAACTCGGCCAGAAACGTCCATTTCAAAAAAGCTTATTGCAGCCACTTGGCTTTGCCAGTGACATATTTATAAAGTGAAAATATAACCCATACTGTTTTCTGCAGATCAGATGGAATCACTTAGTGTACTCTACATAGTTTTAGCAGCTTGTGCCTCAAGAGGAATGTCTCTCAGCCAGAAAGTGTTACTTTTAAGCACAAGTCCAGCTACTGTTGTTTTGTAGTTTTGTTATTCTAGAATGATATGGATACATTTACGTCACGGTTTTAAACCACAACGTATTTTTAGAGCTAATGTAAAGCCAAAATGAGAGGCAGGTGGTAGCTCTTTGCAATAAGCTTCTAATTAAAGCTATTTTGGTACTCAAGTTTTTTGCATGTTAATGATTTCCTCTACTCTGAGCCTCCTCTCTGGCACCAAATAACTTTTGTAAAAAGTACATTATGTAATCACAAGGCCTGAGCACCATGTGAAATTATGCAATAAAAACTACAGTATCAAATTGCATAAATCAGAAAAAGCTTCATAAAGTTACAGATTTTAGTGAGACATCAGCAGACACAACTTTACTGCCTTCAATGATATTATAAACATAGAATAGTTTCGGCTGGTAATAGTTGGTCATCTAGTCCAACCCACCTGCAAGAAGCAGGGACATCTCCAACCAGATCAGGTTGCTCAGAGCCCCGTCCAACCTGGCCTTGAATGTTTCCAGGGATGAGGCATCCATCACCTCTCTGGGAAACCTGTTCCAGTGCTTCACCACCCTCATTGTAAAAAAAAAGTTATTCCTTATATCCAGTCTGAGTCTGCCTCTCTCTATTTTAAAACCACTACCTCTTGTCCTATCACAACAAGGTCTACTAAAAAAAGTAAATAATATTCAAAAACTTTGTGTGGAAGGAAACATCAATGAAATAAAATTAAAAGATAAATTGGCATTTATAACACACCCAGGAACCATCTCCCACCATATATGGGAAATGTTTTCCTAACTTGACAAAAGAAAAGTTAAATTCACAGTGCATTGACCAGTGAAGCGATGTACACAAACTGTATTCCCACACACTGGAACAGAAATTACTGTCCTGACTTGAGACAAGCAAATATCTCTTCCTTTTCCTTCACCATTGAAATTTGTCCCAAAAAAATTCTCCCAGCCCAGAGAACGAGGTGTCCTCCAGTTCAAACCCCTTTTGGAGAAATCAACTTGCTACTGAGTGTAGCTGCTGAAGCAAACAGATCTGGGTCAACTGTGAGAAAAGCACTTCAGGACTCACTTCTGACTAATGGAAAAACCATTTGAAAATATGTCGGGCAGTTCTTAAAACAATGTATGCCTAGTAAAAGGCAAGTCTTAGGTTACTTCCCTAACCCAAAGCAGGAAGCACATGTCAGTGTACATTCAGAAAGAACTCTGTATTGACTAGCCTGGTGGTCTGGTGGCTGCTTATTGCATTACTACAGAAGGGATCAAAGTTCAAGACTTCAGCTGCAGCTATTCATTCTAGGCCAGAGAATCTGACAGCACCACCAAGGCAGTGCAATACATTGAACACACGTGAACAGGAAAAGGAAAAATGCCCTGCATCACTCAATGCTAATGCATGTACCCATCCCAAACGATGCACACAGTGTACATATGCTCCAGCTGAGATTGACTAAGTGCTTTTCCTGCTGAAATCACTCCAACAGGAAGGAAATAAAAGTAGGGAAGTGGACAGGCATTTAAGAGAAACTAAGGAAAGCATTTAAGAAAAACATTAAATCCTTATTCTACTGATGTTAGCTTTAATTATTTTCTAACCCCTTCCGGATATTTAAGTATTGCAGTAAAACATGTTCACAAGTCCCAACACAAGAGATGCTCCCTCCGCAACAGCTCACACCGTAAGAAGCCTCCCTGGTCAAGCCAAAATAAAGCATGCAGTCAGAGCTGCTGTAAGAAAAATAATCTTTTTGATTCTGTCAGCCATTATACTATATTCTCTCTACCTCACCTCTTGCAGATTTCTGCCTGCCATAAAACATAAGGAGGATTTTGGATGGAAAGGGAATCTTGAACTATTAAAGTAGCTTGAAAGGCCAAACAGCCCTCACTCTCACAATCAATCCTTTAGAGACCTGTGATATATGCCTTTATTCTCGATCTGACTCTTACCACGGAAGATGACATAGTTAAATTATGCAACATGGGAACGATCCCTTTAAACCTCATATTGACCTGAGGTGGTGGTCGGACCCTTAGGAAAAACACTAGTACGGTTCAAAGGAGCACAAAAGTACAGAGATCTGAAAGTATCATAGCTGCAACATCCAGCATACAAAAGTTCCTACTGAAAGAAACCTGGTATTTCGAACTGTGTAGACATGAGAGGTAAAGTCTCCTCCCTAAACAGATTATATTACTAAAATTTGTTTATTACAGCCTTCATATTAAGCAAAGTATTTTTCCTACATTCAAAAGTGGATGTTTCTATCCAGTGCAAGAAACAGTCTCAGGAAAAATGTTCAGGTAGCTGTAAAAGCAGTGTCACACAGAGTTGTTCTTTTTTTCAGTACAGCAGATCAATTATAGACAGCATAAGTAGAGTAGGTCTTGAAAAAGAGCATTAGGTGTGCACAGGAAAATGGCTGTATGCAATGTAGCCCGAATGATGATCCTCATGAAGAAACAGTGGAATTCTTTTTCCTTAAATTCTGTTTCTTGTCTTAACTTGTTGAGTAACTACTTTTCAAGCCCTGGCAACTGCAGAAATCTTCTTTAAAGCCCCTGCATTCATAAAGGAATTACAAAACTGACATATGCTTTTTCTAAAGAAAGTAGGAGAAATTCCAGTCTATGAACCTCTTCAATGTCAAGCTGCCCTCATCTCAATTTATACATCTATCATACATTATATAAATAGTATAGAACGTCTTTACGGAACTAGTAAACCTCCCACAAAATAAAGACAAGTACTGTCAGCAGCTGCCCTTCCAAATCAATAGCCTTTGACTAAATAGTTATTTAAGGCACACGGATGTTTTAAATTAAACACAAATCAATAGCAGACCTTTCATTGAGCTCAATTAAAGTTGAATATAGGCCTTATTTTGCAATATTTTCAGTACTTTCAAAAGTTATCAGTAGGATTTTACGTGACCATCATAGAATAAATCTACCGTATTTTAAATTCCATTTAAGACAGACATACAAACTTACAACCAAATAGAATAACAAAATCCCATGGTTAAGATTCAGTGAATTTCCCCACCTTTTCTCTTACTTCTCTATTTCTAGTCTCCTTAGAGTAAGAAATCTCACGATTCCTAAGCATTTCCCAAAGCACTTTGATTCTTTACCAATTTTTGAGAAAGAGACTTGTTGAAAATATTTGACTAAGAATGCTCTTCAGAGTAACTAAAGTCACATCCAAAGAATTCATTAAAAAAAGTTTATAACAAAGTCTAACAAGTTTGAAACTTACGAGGCAAAACTGGGAGTTTACTTTACAGAATTTTAGGTGGAACATTTATACGTCTTCAAGAAGTTTCAAATATCTCATTAAAATTAGAAATAAACAGCTTGACTAAATATCCTTAAAATCACCAATAAAATACAGCCACTTTACACATTCAGATCATTTGTCTCTATATATATCATAGGCGAGTAACCAACATACAGAAAGGACTAACTCTTACTTTGTGGTCAAATTGAGTCAGTGAATTATGTCCCTATCAAAAAAAGTCCCCATCCCTATTGGTTTCATTTTTGGCAATCTCAGATTGCCATAGATTTAGCAAGTAGGAACAATTTGTTATCTTGTATTTTAAGACTGCTGGAAAAATACTCAAATATTACTTTGCCACTAACCTTGCAAAATATTACTGTGATACTTTTGCAGATAAGCAAGATGACACACATTTTCATTACAATTAGTCATCATACTAAAAAGAAGCTGCATACATTTTATTTCTGCTGTAATCCTTCCTTGTCTCTTTTATTCACTATAGTCACCAAATACATTTTGGGGGGTCATTCATGTTTATCTTTATTAAACCATGTTCATAATCAGACACAGTCATGTTAAAGAAATGCAAAAATTTAGCAAGGCTGCAGCATTATTTCTTCAGGTTACAAATACTCTCATCTGATCTGACCTTAGAATCATAGAATGGTTAGGGTTGGAAGGGACCTTCAAAGGTCATCTAGTCCAACCCCCCTGCAAGAAGCAGGGACATCCCCGACTAGATCAGATTGCTCAGAGCCTCATCCAACCTGGCCTTGAACGTTTCTAGGGATGGGGCATCAACCACCTCTCTGGGCAACCTGTTCCAGTGTTCTACAACCCTCAGTGTAAAAAACTTTTTCCTAATATCTAATCTAAATTTACCTCCCTCTATTTTGAGACCATTACCCCTCGTCCTGTCACAACAGGCCCTACTGAACAGCCTCTCCCCATCTTTCCTGTAGGCCCCCTTGAGGTATGGGAAAACTGCTATAAGGTCTCCCCGGAGCCTACTCTTCTCCAGGCTGAACAGCCCCAACTCACTCAGCCTGTCTTCATAGGAAAGGTGCTCCAGCCCTCTTATCATCTTCGTGGCCCTCCTCTGGACCCTCTCCAACTGGTCCATGTCCTTCTTATGTTGGGGGCTCCAGAACTGGACAGAACTGGACCTTATTACAAGGGGCAACAGAGCAGACAACCACAGCAATGCATGGTAAAGTTACAGATTAATTTTGTGTTAAAAATGAATTTTCAGTTCAATAACTCAAAATTTTCTTTTTGGTCTGCTAAACTTTTTTTTTTGCACTGCATTGCTTTTTAAAACTCCTCAGAATTGTCCAGTTTTCCATAAAACTTTAAAACTTTGCCGCTTGAAATGACAGCATTGTACAGCACCAGCCCTTAAACTTCCACTAGGCAGAGGCTCTGCTACTTAGCAGGAATTACGATTGATGTAAGCTCAAGGCTTATAGACCAAGCCTTGCATTACCACACAGGGGAAAACACGGCAGTCCTACATAAAACAAGGATATATAAAATGAATAGCTTCTTCAATTTCTAGTTATTTGGTGACACTTTTAAAAATCTTATTCATCTGCATATGCATAGCTGTCCAAGTTTCCCAATGATAAACTATCAACAAGGATGAGAACAAATTGTGACCATGATCTGGATACCACAAAGTCAGAATTCTCATGAATCTAAAGTAACATTATCTTGTCCCATTTTCACTGATTTTTATCTCCTCTTGCTAGTTTGTTCCCTCTCACTTTTGATATAGGCAAACTGTATTCATTGCCTTTGCTGTGCATTCTTTTCAGTGCTTGGAGGATACACTCAGATCTACTCACCACTACTTAAAATCTCCAAGAAAATCTCTCTTGAATGATGTAGTAGAGTGATTTCTAATAGGAATGATTTGCACCAAATCTAATAACCCAAAGTATAATTAGTAGAAAGCATCATAACCTGTACAAGATGCATTTCACCTCTCTGGGAAAAGCAACTAACAATGGTTTGGGGACCTTCCAAATAAATTTCTATAGGTTATAGACTTTTTTGTAACAGAATAGTCACAGATGAACACTAGAAAAACAAACAAAAGCTGCATATACACATTTCTGAAAAATCCTTTGAGAAAATGAAAGAGACTAAATAGTTAGAAACTAGAACTGCATTCTTTTGGATGAAAAAAATACGGAGCAGCAAATCTGACATACAAATGCATTCACATGAAACACTGGAGCATTTAAAAAGAAAGTACATGTGTAAATAATAAAGCTGTACATAGGTTTGAAGTAACAGAAAATTCATCATGCCAAACCATTTATTAGACAGGGTAATAATATCTCCTGCATTTCTAAACTTCAGAGACAGCATCTCTAAACTTAAGTAAAACATCTGATATGATCTCAGACAACTGTCTCACAGGAAACCAGAGAATGGCAGGCACTAGCACTAAGAAGAAGAATCTGGGGATTAGATTAAGATGATGAATTAAATATGAGTCAACAGTATGTCACCAAAAAGAAAAATGTGAGATTGGGTCATTATTAACATAAATGCGCTATTAAAAACATATGAGGCAATTATTGTTCTGCTTGGCACTCGCTGATTCTTGGCAAGAGTACTGCAGAAGCCATAACCCCACATGGAGGATACAAAACATTTTATACTACCAGTGTGCAATGACTGCACACATTTGGATACCATACGTTAACAAAAGAAATTAGAAAAAGTATCACATAGAATCTAACAAAGTTTTGAAAAACAAATCTTTCATTTATATATACAACTGTTTCCAAGGTTACATATTTCTACAATTGGTTTTACTTCATTTTAATTATAGTGATTAAATGATACAGCTACCAATAACTTAAGCAAAGTTCCAGCATACTGAAGGCAATGGGAGTTTTTACTTCAGTTAGGCTATGATCTGTTAAGAAAAGTTGAGGAAGGTGAAAGGAAACACATGACAAGAGATCCAGAGACTGTTTTCCTTGATTATTTTTCCATTCACATGTTCAATTTAGAGAAGAGGTTCTAACTCCATTTCTTAAAAAAAACACTAACAAGTTTCCAAAGTTACATGAGAAATCATTTAGAAGTAGTCATCAGCAGATCTGTTCCTTGAAAAAACTCAAGAGGATCAAGCCTTTCAAACAATCTGTCCTTATCCAGAAGCAATTTAACAGAAAGGTAACAGTTAAACATTCTGCTCCTTAACAGAAATAGCCAATAAATCAAAGTCCAAATTTATACTGCTGATGTATTTAAACATAGTCATAAGAATCATTTAACCTTACAGCATAAAACTCAGCTGATAATTTTTTTCTGACTAACACCTAATAAAATTCATTCTTGCAAAATTGTGGAAAAGTTAAGCGCAGTCTACCCTTCTTACAAAGTTTCCTGTTACAAGGTTGCATGGTTTACACATATGTTGCATTTCATTAAAAAAATTCCTCTGTACAGCACCCTCTTTGTTGTAACACTCAAAGATACTTTGCCTCTAGGCCAGTGCTGTAATAAAAGTAAAATGAATTCAAGGCCATTTGCTGAGAAAAAGATAGGGTCAAGGTATTTTCACACTTTTTTGCTTGTAACTTTTTCATGTCAAAGCTGTATTTTCTTTTTTCCTTCCCTTCGCTATTGTTTTATTATTTCCTTTTATTAGTACAGTATCCATTGAACAACTTCAAATAAATCTGAACTACTCTGGAAGACAACTTAAGGCATTCAGCTTTCGGATTAAAAAATAAATTCCAAAACCTGTGCATTATTAGGAGTATTCAATTCTAAATAATTTATCAACTTATTTGAAGAGGAACGTTTCCCTGTAAACATTCAAGGCCAGGCTGGATGAGGCTCTGAGCAACCTGATCTAGTTGGGGATTGCAGGGGGGTTGGACTAGATGACCTTTGAAGGTCCCTTCCAACCCTAACCATTCTATGATTCTATGATTCTAAGAGAATTCACTGATATTTAACTATCAGATAAATATATTTTGTGGAATCGCACAAAACAATAATATTGCTTTTGCAGTGAAAATAAAAAGCCATTATCTATAAATCAACACCATTCAAAAATAACTCAGCAACTAAGAAAGCAAGGTTTTTAAACCATGCCTTCTCTCTGTCACTAAATAAAATTAGTATTTTACTCAAGAGCAACCCAATACCTTGTGTGTCCCACTGGAAAGCTATCAATACGCTGTTTCTTTAGTTCTTAAGTTGAAGGCAAAATCTTAATAACATAAATGGAAAAGGAAATTGGAAGTGTTGAGAATGTTCATACACTCACCTTAATGTACCATATACACCCTAGAGAACAATCACAGAACTCAACTCTCACCTAGGAAAGGTTATCTTCCTATTACAGCATGTGATCATCATACACTTTCTAAGCATTTCAGATAGTAGCTCAGGAAACCTACGCTTTATGCTCCAGTTCCCAAAGTGCAAAATTTTAGTATCCACTCCTTACAGGCTGCTGTTTGTTCATATGAGCTACTATCCTGCCCACCATTCAGTCTAATGTACAAGTGACTACAGGAAATTTTTGTGATAATCTGTAAAGCTATCTAAGCTTCAAGTAATAGTGGTTCTGTTTTTACTTTAAATCACTTCTCCATCCTTTGTATCATTTCAGCAGAATTTATTGCATATACTTTCCTCAAACATAAGCCATATCTGACTCAAGGCAAACAAGGCAAAGGATGAAATTGTGGCCAGATCTGCACACTCTTTCAAAGCAGTAGTAGGGGCAATTTTCTTTCACTACATAAGAGCATAATACCACCATCTCTTATAAGCAGGCTCCACATCAGTAAATCTCTCTTTTTAAGAACAGCCAGGCACAAGTAGTATATTGACTGTTTCTCAAGATATAGAAAGACTTAAGCAAATGGCTGGCTATAAGCTAGCTGAGTTGTAATCCATTCAATAGAAACTGGTAATGTAGGAAATAAGAGCGATTTTCCATGTTAGTGTCTCTTTCTCAGATCTCTCTAAGGCCAGGACAACACGTCATGTCTAAATACTCTCAATGTGAACAATAAAAAGTAAAGGCACAGGACACAGTTTATTTCTATATATTATAGGTACAAAATTAAGATAACTTCACTGCTAATTATCTAAATGTTACATTATAAAAAAGCTATAATAATTAATTATGAAGTAATATGAATTTTCTGAACCGAGTCAAAAATTAGTTTTGCTTAATGCCAGTTTTCTGCAAATCTCCTACTGTACCAATATGCAAGTTCCTGAGATTCTTAAATAAACAGCTGATAATTATCTCAACTTTCTCGAATGACTACCCGTCTATAAGAAGTTTTAATATTACCAGAAGAATGGTTCACTGCTATTGTTTCATATAATTGAAGCCAACACTGGTAAACAGATTAACCAAAATTCCTGCACAGTTAGAACATATCAAATTCAGCATTATTTTAATTAAAAGAGTTAGAGCTACATGATTTTGGTAGAACCATAAACCAAAAAAAAATTAAGAATGGAACAAAACTATGATTAAATTATGTCAATCACACAATTTAACAATACTGGCTCAAAATCTAACCACTACAGAGCCAACAAAAGAAAAAAAAATATTCTCACTGTTTTTCAATAAACATTTGTTTTAACTTTTATTAAGTAATATGTAGAATTTTGCTTAATAAGACTTCACTATTTCTAGATTAATATCAGATTTATGCTTTAAGAACTGAAATGGTGGTATATGGCTGCACAAAAAAGAATAAGAAAGGAATTCTTAACTAAAATACTGTATCTAATTCACTTGCTTCACTCCATTCCATTATTTTAACAATGTCAAAACATGCAACTCATTTATCAGAAGCTTTCCATCAGTAGTGACTTTCAATCAGCCAAACGAAGTTCCATCACTTTGGGTTTATCAGCCCAGTACAACATTTTAAACTATGTTATTTACTTGTCCTTAAAAATTTTGATACTTCACAGAAAGCATTTGAGAGATGCTGTTCAGCATACAAACTAGAGTTCTAAACCAGCACATCCCATGCTGTGTCTAGTAAACACACAGTTTTAAAACTAGCAAAGCTGCCTCTGCAGCACACAGCAACCGCAGAAGCATAAGTACATCATCACCCACATCAGAGAAACTCCACTCAGATCTTTGATAGACAGGGTAATAATGAGAGACCTTCGCATTTGGGTGACCAAAAATTCTAAACAAGTTTAAGATGCTCAACAACTTTCTTACTCCTGTCCCAAACAAAAATATAAACCAGAGTTATGCAAACTATATTCTTGCTATTATAAATTGGTCAGGTTCTTTAACACAATCTTATCCAGTAACTTAGTACTTGACTCAGTATGTTATAAAGACCCAGAAAGACATACCACAGATGTGAAAACAGAAAATACTTTCCAAGATATCACAAGCTATCAGCAAACCTGACTTCATTAATGAAAGTTAAATTGTTACCATAGCAATCTCTGGTGGCATAATTGCATGATACCATGATAGTATAATCTAAACTTATAAAAATTATGTGATGAAATAGGTTTATATAAAGTAAAATTTTTGTAGAGTTGAGTCCTCACCATAGGTAAGGGTGCAATAAAAATCATAAAAGTGTATGGTTTTTATCTTCATTTTCTTTAAAAACAAAAAATAAATCAAAAGAGCTTACAGTAGAGAGTCACCTCAAAGTTATTTAAATTTTGTATCTGAAGTAAAACATGAAGACTGTACAATCTGTTCATTACTTAAGGGCTGTGACATTCTGTGGCTAGTTTAAGAGTTCACTTGGTTGAAAATCAGTGTTAAGCACTACTAACTCATAGTTTTATAATGAATTATCCTTTCTAAAAAAAACTCATATGCTAGAATCAGAGCATTGCAGGACAAACTCAGCTTACAGCTCTGAGAGTCTAGAAATATGAAAAGTAGATGAATGCTACATAAGAAAGGCAATTATTTAAAAATTAAGTTCAATATTTTAAAGTCTGGGCTAACAATACAGAATTTTTAAAATATAAAATGATTATCTGATCTTCATATGTCACTTCTTGATAGTTTCATGTTTTCAATTTAGCACCAGTGCTCAGAAACAGCAAGGAACAAACATAAAGTTAAAGCAGTAAAGACATGCAAAGCTCTGTATTGTAACCCTTTGCTTCACCACAGATATTTAAAGTTTTAAGTCACAATTAACTCTGCCTACCCTGTGCTTGATTTGTATTTTAATCTTTGCAGTTTTTTTCCATTTACTTTTTTAAAACATTCCCATTAGCTTTGTTTGGGATTCTACCTAAACATACAAGGGATTTCCTTGTTATTTCCCACATCCCTGGCCCCTTAACAGTTCTGAAAGAAAGAGTCAGGTTCATTTTGCCTTTCTGTTAACGTTCTACAGCTAACAGAATACATTGTATTTTAATCAATACAACACTTCTAGCTATACAGGTTTTCAGAAAGTGCTTTTGTGTTTTCTATACTTCATTAAGTCTTGCAGTAAAAACACCTGTAGAGTTAGTTCAAGTATAAAGGCAGCTTTAGAGATGCAGCCTACTAACCAATAACTGTAATGAGAGGACCATCTAGTGGTGACAAACACAATTCACACTCTGCTATTTTAAAGACAAATGCACACTTAATCTATGCAAGTCAGTGGACAATTTCTCAGTCTTTGGGTTTGGTTTTTTTTTATTCCATAGCTTTAATAATTTCTTTAGTTTAGATTTCAGCCTTCTATGATGAGACTAAATAAATGGGTTTGCTGATTTTCTTCACCTGTTCCTGTTATGAAACTGCCAGCAACTAGGGTACAAAATCAGTTTGTTTACCTCTCAATTCTCTTCTCAGATAAATCTGAAATACCTTTTTTCTAAATACAAGAGACAAAAAAAAATCACCAATTGAGAAAAACAGTTGTACTTGGTATGTTTTACATTTCTATCACACTTCAGCTAAACCGATGTGCAGTTTAACAGATCAAATTATAACATAACAAGGGTCTAAGATTGCCACAAGCTAGCAGGAACAGGAGAGCAAAACTTACATTGGAGGAAGCTGACTGAAAATGTGATACACATCTAGTGGTGTTTGTTTCTATATTTTGAACATGTCAAACAACTGCAGAGACATTCTTCCTCAGCCACCATAGTAATAGAAGCTGTGAAAAATCCTCCCTAAAGAAGCTGCAGACAGTAGGCACAGGGAGAGGTTTATGTAAGCTCACATTTAACTACAAACTGCTGAAGGAAGCTTAGTGGAGCTTCATAACTAAACCAAAACACAAATCAGCATTTGCTTCTAACAGCTATTCTGCTCAATTTATGAAAATCTCTGATAGTACTCTAGGTCAACCAACACTCGAGAGAAAAATTTCAGGCAGTTTCTCCTTAAAGACAGGCATCCTGAAGACAGTAAGCTGCTTTGTAAACTAGAGAACCAGATTCTACTCCAAGACAATCTAAATCAAACTTTAATATTATGAAAACTAAAGCTTTGGTCTAAACAAATCTCTGCCTCTTCCACCCCTGTAAGGTTCTAAACGGAACTGCAGGATTTTCAGCAACTGAAAGTGAAAAGAATGGCTGGATTGAAACAGAATTCCCTTCCATATCTTCATGTATAACTTGCTGCCTACTTATGGAACTGTTCTCCTATTTCAGCAGCAGCTGCCCAGCCTCAGATTTCTGTTCCAGCCTTTTTTATGCATCTCTTGCAACCCTACATACCCCATCCCACACTGTGGAAGGTTCTTGATGACAAGACAGCACGCATGAGCTCTTTCCCCACAGAGTTCTCTATAAAGCAGCGGATAGCAGTAAGCCTCAGCCACCTTCTTCACTGTTCAACCTTCCTTTTTCAAAGGAAATTGAAACTTTTTACAAAGGAACAAGCAGAAGCCACTACAGAGGCCAAAGAAGATGTAGGATAGGAAATGGAAATTATGTGCTGGCTTTACAACCCAGTTTTCAAAATTGACTATGCAACTTTACAGCATCAAAAGACTAACAAAGCACTTGACATCTCAGTTAAAGCCACACTAGCTGTAGTGGCCCACTAGATAGCAGAAACTGCATCTGCACATGGGTAGAAATCACATTATGAATGATTACAGGAGAAATCTGAATGCCAAAAGGCAAGTATTTTATCTGAGGTAAGAGCAAACAGTAGGGAACTGATAATTTTCGGCAGTACCCATTAAATTGACAGGCAACTGTTTGGAAGCAGTCCAATAGAAAAGAAACAGAGTATGGTTGGGTAGAATTAAGTTTCTTTACCAAATGAAGGTATAGGATTAAGAACGTCATAAAAAGAAAAAAGCATAACCTTCAGCAAGAGAAATCTGAGCAAGACTGAGCAACCTCATAGATCAAGCACTCTGTGTCAACTCCTGTAGCATTCTTTGCTTCCTCAAATGAAAGATTATGTTCCTAGGGGACTGACATCCACCCTCTTCCCCGACACTCCCACAGCATGCTTTCCCTGTGCGCATACTTTCCTCCTTCTGTTCAACTGCCATTCTCCTGTGTCTGCTTCAGTAGCTCTGTAAACATGACCTCTGAAGTGCCTCTTTCACCTTCACATTGTTTTGAGGATGCTTGAGTATAGCAATAAGATACATATTAGTCACAGCAGTAACCGAAGGCAATAAATACAAAAATTCTCCCTGTGTTTTCTTAGTCCACTTCTAGAGTGCGGTGCGGAGGTCAGACTGTTAGCAAAGCAAGCTCACCGCTGCGTGCTTACAGCACTGCCACCATCATGAATTAACCTCTGCTGAAGGCAAGAGAGACTGTTAGCAGATGCCTGGCAAGAATTCCAGGGGAGCCTGTAGAAGGCAAATAGTAAAAAAAAAATTTATTTATTTACAGACTGGTTGGCTCTCAACTGCAGCCGAGAACATCTGCCAAAGATACACACAGATAGTATGGCAGGCCAGATCAGGACAGGCATCTGCTTACTAAAATTAACAATGCTTGCTAGACCTCCTTTCTGGTTAACTCTGGCTGGTCTTGCAAGATGGAAATAAAACTGCAATACTGTCATTCATGAGCTTTAAGGAGAAAATACGGTATTAAAGATTATACTTAAAAAACCTGAAATAGATTCACTGTAAAAGGCTGAGGGCAAGATTAAAAGCACATCCTTGACCAGAATGTAATCAGACAGTGCACAAAAAGTCACATAAAAAGGACATTCAGTCCAGAAAAATCTACAGAAAAGAACATTCTTTCATTTTCCGAAAAAGACTTTCTCCAGTGTCCATTTTGCCTATTTCTCTGATGCTTCACTATATGCCTAAGTAGCCTGCTATCAGGTACCTGAACATTCACTACAATTTTCTTAGATTTAGGTCTTAAACAGAAAGCTTCTTCATCCTATGATATGAATATGTATTATTTATTACATAACACAAATCTCTGCCTTCCTTGTTTATTAACATTTTTGCCACCTCAAAACAAGACTTGATGTCATTCTTTTTGCACAGCAATAAACACACTAATGTTAACTGGAAAATGGGGAAGAAGAAAAGAAAAGGAAAGCAGCATGACGTGCTGGGACAGAAGTGCTACTAGAAAATAAGAAAAGTTTGCAGAACCTACCAGAGTTCCCTCTGCTGTTCTTGTTGCCTTGTAAAGATTGTCCCTCATTTTGACCATCCTAGGTGTTGAAAAGTGTTTGGCTGGCTGAATAGGTTCTGAAGTAAACTTTACCTTCTGTCTCTCTAGCTTGCAAAGACATTTTCTCCATTACAGCACTTGCACCCCCCACAGCTCATGATAAGGTCTGATAAGAGACAGGTCTGGCATCAAGATTGAGTTGGTGGTCAGACCTCTACTCAGATGTCCATGGTAAATAAACGTTCATGTTAAAAATCCAGAGAGTTTATTCTGCAGAACTGCATGGTGGTACATGAGTATTTGTTTTACCCCTGAACCATTCCAGACACTCCCAATTCTTAGCTTACAATCCCCTCAATACTTCTGCTACTGCAATTCCAATATACTATGTCAGGAAGCACACTATTCCCTCTTCTCAGATTTAGCAAACTCCATATTGTCTTTCTGCTGTCAACAGAAATACGCCCACGCCCTACACACTCACCGCTCAAGATATTCATAGCACAGATGCCTTCTCACCCACATAAGTTGACCATTTTTCCCAAGATGCTTGTGCAAAATTAGTAGGAGAAAATCTCTTCAGTCAGGATGAATTTTAGTCAGCTGAATTTAATATGGAACAAGCTTGAGTTTAGGGTAAGGCATCACAGAATAATTACTAGAAGATTATTACAGACACAGAACTGAGGGATGGTCTGCATATATTTGCCACACTGACCCAGAAGACTGTCTGCCTTGGTAAAGTGGTATCACTCTGCCAATAGTTTAGGGACACTACTTGTGTAGATGACTACCAGCTCCCAGTATCATTGGACAAACTTTACTTCTGAAGAGAAAGAGACATCATGTAGAGCAAACCTAAATGCTTCCAGATTGGAACATAAAAACATCCATAATTGTGTCACAGTTCAAAAAAGACTGATACCTATTAAACTTATCCAAAACTACAAACACACCATAAATGTTATTTTCCATTGTTATGTTTTTCCAATCAAAGTTTAAATATTTTTTTTTAAGTCTGCATTATATGTCTTTAAAGACACTTGATATTTTAGGTGCACAGAATGAAGCTGTTAACTTTTTTCTTTGTCCAGGATAAGCAAGTTGCAGAAAACCAAAATAGAATCAAAGCACAGAAGAAAACAATTATTTTAGATGTTAAAGTACTTCACAAAGGAAGAGCCAGGGCTTTTGTAATGTTTTTTAAAAATCAATATTATCCTTGTAAATTCATATCCTGTTGAAGATATGAGGAAACAACTATTCTGCCCTTAATATTCCTTGCCTCATTTTAACTTCAGTTATTTTCTATATGCATCAGATAAAAAATACCATCATTTATAGAAAGATGGTTTCCTCTAGACAGCAGCATCATGTTGCCTTTCAAAATTAAAGTTAATTCTCAACTGTTTACAGTTAAACAATAAATAATAAAGAATATGCAACAAGGAGCCTACCCTTTACACCACCAAATGGACCATAAGTCATATTACAAGCAGTTCTCTGAAGATTGTGCTCATACATCAGTTTAATCTGATACTGGTTCCCATGTTCCACATTTCCCAGAGTTCCTACAAAAAAAAAAACCAACGGGTATATATTATATCTTTGATCCATGCAATGTGGAAGAAGTAAAGTTTAAACAACCTGAAAAACTATAACTTTCTCCTAGTGACTTTGCAATATGAAGGCTCACACCCCTCTTTCTTAAAAAAAAAAAAAAAATATCACCAAGCTACAAAATTCCTAAAGGCCAAAACCAGAAATAAGGTCTCATTATACTAAATACGGTATAAAAGCTTAGCAAGGGGCTGACATTTCATTACTTAAATGTCTTTTTCTTCATGTTAGACATACCTCTAAGACCAGGAAAAAAGTCAGCTCAAAGAGGAATTCTTATGATTCTCTATTTATTCGGTGACTATACTATATCCAACAGCCAGCCTCAGTTGTAATAATCTTTGTCTCAAACGAAGCTGTAGCTAGTCATTAGCTATAATTTGACAAAACTACGCTTAGGGCACATTTATCATTTGCCTTTACTCTGAAATTCAATGCAGTGATAAACAATGCAAAGATAAGAGACAAATATATAGCAACAAAAATAATTTTAGGATACACATCACAATCTCTGAAAAGGTCTACATGAACTTTAATTTCCTGACTCCTTCAGAGAACTAGCAGAAATTCAAAAGTTCTTTCTAAAGAAAGTGAAGTTAAGCTCCAGTTTTGATAATCAAAAGTCTTTCTTGCCCGCCATGAAGACAGCAAAGCTCTCCATCATCTAGAGTAACACTTAAGAACTACTATTAGCAAGCAAAAAAAAAAAAAAAAAATCCAAGAGAACAGTCATATTATCAGGGAAAAAGGCGTTTTAAGTGAATGAGATGTAAGCTGAATTCTTGCACAGCTTTAAGTATACAATAATTATTCCAACATCATCTTAAACAACATGCTATAAAAGATTTGTAGCTTATGCTAACCTTTTCAGCAATTTCTCCAACTAAAATCCAATATAGTTTTTAAGCAATTACCCCTAAAGCAGGCCCACGTTAGGGAAAGGATTGGAAAAGACATGAGGAAAAAAGCCCTGGCCAGATAAGTAACTAGCTAAGTAGCAATAGCAGAGGGAAAATAAGTTAGAAAGTGTGTATACTGACCATAATACAACATCCAGGCCATACTTCAGTCAGAATTTTTACATTGATTGTAATACAATATCCAGGCCCTATTTTAGTCAGCCCTGAAGGACACTTTCATTTGTCAAGAAGCAGCAGTTATTTTGTTATGAATAACAGTTATGGCATTATGTATAACACAAGTGAAAATTCCAATTAATGGAAGTGTAATTTCCCATGGAAGCATAAAGAAATAAGGATCATTATTTCTCAAAGGAGCTTGGTTCAAAAGTACCCGTTCAGATGACAGAAATTACCATTACAGCATGAATGCTTACAAATGAATATGAAAAGTCTATCGAAGCACTGTAAAATTTTACTTCTATTATTATTTAAATGCTTAAGCCATGTAGACCAAACAGCAAATTGTAACTAGAAAAAAATTCTAGATTGACTTATTGTCAAACTTAATCCAAACTTTAGAATACACTTAAAATCACTGGAAAGCTTGTATCTGTAAACTAACCTGAAACAGCATATACACAGAGTTTTCGAAAATGCAACACAGCCAGATGAAGTCCTTCAGTACCACTGTAAAGAAGGTTAAAAGCACTGTTTTCAGATAGATTCCAAATAAAATGCATAAAGGATAACATTTCAAAATAATTTTCAATATAAAGTTAATATTGCAGTTAATTTCAAAATTTAAATTAATCCTTTAAGAACATATATTTAATTGGCTGTAAGAGAATCTACTTAGGAGAACATTATTTTTAAAATAAGAGAAAAACCTGTACTAACAATGGGAGAGACTTGTGCTCTAAGACCAAAGGCCACAAGCTGAAAGGCCTATAGGAGTTGGAAACTGCTCTTTTATTCAAGTACTCATAGAGCAATGAATTCTCTGCAGAAAATACTGCTTAAGTCTGGGGGAAGAAGAATGCAAATATGGGATTTTAAGTTTATGACTTCTGCCTTATATTTTAATTAATCTAGGTTCCACTCAGCTGGTACAAAAGTGAATTAAAAAAAAAAAGTAACTTATGTGGTTGCTGAATAATACTTGTTTGGGGTGATGATCCTTATATTAATTTGGGTTTTTTCTCTTGTTTTTAAAATAAAGTGCTCCTAAGTAGATTCTCTTACAGCCAATTAAATATAAGGCCTTTTCCTTAGAGTCATAGTATCTCTCCTCTACCTGGCCACTTACTTCCTCTAAGTTCATTGGAATTAAAGATCTTCAGTGCTCTATCAACCCCAAAACAACTGGCCAATATTACATCTTAGATCATAACAAGTTACTCAAGTTTTCTTTAACACCTAAAAAACTTTCAATATAAGGTTTTTCAGCTCTACATGCTTTATAAAAAATCATACAAATATTTGGAAGATTATCCTCCACATATACATTAACTGAAAATTCTCTCAAATCGAAATCATTCAAGAAGCAGATCAAATGCATACTACAGTATTCATAGATGTGCTTAATAGTTGTCCATCTAGAAATGTAAAATTCACCCCCCAAAACAAAGAAAGAAAATCACATCTAAGCCTTAAGAAAAGGGCAACATAGCCTGTTGTTGACTTACGAAACAAATTTTCCCACTTCCACCTGCAATATTGGTTCTCGTAACTGTACTTCCAAGAGCAAGTCTTCAGCTTGTACTCCATCTCCAGGTTTCACAGGATGTGGATTAAAGATTCTTAGATATCCCATATAACTGCCCACAATAATTTTATCTACAAAAAAAAACAACAAAGAAGACTACAGAATACAACAGCACATATGGAGTTCAATTTGCTGCATAAGTGCTTCAAAGAATACCCTAAAATGATGGAATAATTGCATTATTCAATTAATGTTGATTATGCTCTGTCTTCCAGGTTAAGGTTAGCAATTAGCTTTTTTGCAAATTCATGAAAACCTGTCAGCAAAGGGTTCAATATGGCAATTATCATGGTGGTGGCACTGACTATGGTTACTATTCCATCATTTTAGATTGATGTTGACACTTCTTTCAAAGTTTCTCTCTGCTTTTGAAGAGTACTTGAAACTTTCAGCTTCTACATCTTGGATTTGTGCATACACATATTACACCAGCAGAAGTGTGAAATTTTAAAATTGGGATCAATTACATTTATCCAAATGCAAACTAAAGCCAGAAAATTACTACATCAGGTCAATAAAGCTAGGCCTTGAGATCCATTATCCAGACAGATCCATTATCTCAAAGAGGAATGCAAGTTAGATCAGAGTTATTTTGGAATCAGTATTTTAAGCAGGTAGTTATCCGGTTGTTAGTGAATAACAAAAAAAAAATAATGAAAAAAACCCAAAGAGGTGCCTCTCATGGTAACAACCAACAACCCAGGTTGGTTGCCAGTGCTTATTTCCTCTAGATATAGGTCATCATATCAATGCAGATCAAAATCAAAGCCAACAAAACTTGTCCACAAATCAGGAGAACCTACACATACACCTAAACCAAGTTCACCAGGCTCTAAAGGCTTGGTATAGTTCCACAGGGCCCCACACCAAAAGCTCAGAACAGCTGCTTGCATCCTCTTATCTTCAGCCAAAACAAAAAACTTACAATTCCAAGTCTCACACTGAGAGAATACTGACTGCCTTCCCCACTCTCATCTTTTCCTCAGTTCAGTAGCAAGGATTCCATCAGCAGTAAACTAAATCCATTTTAGTTATTCATTCCTTAAAAATACTTATGTTTAAGCAAGGACATTTTGACCTTTGGTTAGGCAACTGCAAGTAGCTGATTCACTTTTGCTCTTGAACTCTGGTAGAAAAAGAGCCTAGTTTAAAAACAAAGAGAAAATATAAAACTGAGAAAGAAAATCAAACAGCAGACTACTACTAACACAACACTGTTTAAGTCCTACTTTTATAGCAATTACATTTTTTTCTACTAGGAAAAGACTATTGAGGACTCCAGCAGAATATTAGGTTTTGTGATCATGGACCAGTCCACACACCAGGCCTGCTGGCAACTGATGGGGTACACTTGTCTTAACACAGGAAAAGGATCCTTACACAGGTGTTAGCAGGGCTCACTGAAAGAGCTTGAAACTCTATTTTAAGGGGGAAAGCAATAAAACTAAGCTCACTAGAGAAAAGCCTAAGGGCAATATGTCAATGTTTGAGGGATAGAGTGCTAGCAAGGTCCTTCAGTCTGTCACCTCAGAGGAGGCAGGGGATGGAGACCCACACAACAGCTCAGGGGTTGTTGATGTTTTAGAAACCATAGAAGCATCTGAGAACAATCACATAGGAATTAGGACTTCTCCCTCAAAAAAGGTGGCGGCATCAATAGCCCAACTGAAGTGCATCTACATCAATGCACGCAGTATGGGGAACAAAGAGGAGGAGCTGGAAGCCATTGTGCAGTGGGAAAACTACAATATAGTTGCCATCAGGGAAACATGGTGAAATGGAAAACTGGAGTGCTGCTATGGCTGCCTGGCTATGAACTCTTCTGAAGAGATAGGCAAGGAAGGAGAGGCAGTGGGGTAGCCCTTTATATTAGGGAGTGTTTTAAGTGTTCAGAGTTTGAGGTTGGTGATGAAGGGGTCAAGCATTTATGGGTAAGAACTAGGGGAAAGGCCAACAAGGCAGATATCATGATAGGAGTCTGCTACAGACCACCCAACCAGGATGAAGAGGCAGATGAAATGTTCTATAAGCAGTTTGGAAAAGTCTCACAATTGCTAGGCCTTGTTCTCATGGGGGACTCCAACTTACAAAATGTCTGCTGGAAATACAATATAGTGGAGAGGAAACAGTCTAGGAAGTTCCTGGAGTGTGTTGAAGTTAACTTCTGGACACAGCTGGTGAGTGAGTCAACTGGGGGAGGTGCCCCACTGGACCTGTTGTTTGCAGAGAAGGATTTGTGGGTGATGGGATGGCTAGAGTCTGCCTTGGGCATAGCAATCATTAAATGACAGTGTTTTCACTTCTTGGAGAAGTAAAGAGGGAGGTTAGCAGAACTCAGGCTTCTGGAGGGCAGACTTTGGCCTGCTTAGGGGCCTGGTTGACAGAGTCCTTTGGGAGGCAGTTCTGAAAGGCACAGTAGTCCAGAAAGGCTGGACACTCTTCAAGATCGAAATCTTAAAGCCATCAGGAGCAGGCCATCACAACATGCCAAAAGACGGGCCAGCAGGGAAGAAGACTGGCATGGCTGGAACTCAGGAAAAAAAGGAGAGTTTATGACCCTTGGAAAAAGGGGCAGGCAACTCAGGAGGACTACAAGGATGTTGTGAGGTTATGCAGGGAGAAAATTAGAAGGGCCAAAGCCCAGGTAGAAATTAATCTGGATACTGCCATAAAATACAATAAAAAGTGTTTCTATAAACACATTAACAACAAAAGGAGGGCTAAGGAGACTCTCCATCCTTTATTGGGCGCAGAAGGAAACATAGTGAGAAAGGCTGAGGTACCTAATGCCTTCTTTGTCTCAGTCTTTAATAGTAAAATCAGTTGTTCTCAGGATACCCAGCCCCCTGAGCTGGAAGACAGACACAATGAGTGGAAAGAAGCCCCCATAATCCAAAAGGAAATGGTTAGCAACCTGCTACACCACTTAGACACACACAAGCCTATGGGGCTGGATGGGATCCACCCAAGGGTACTGAGGGAGCTGGTGGAAGTGCTCACCAAGCCACTTTCAATAATTTATCAGCAGTTCCGGATAACCGGGGAGGTCCCAGTTGAATGGAGGTTAGCAGATGTGACACCTATCTATATAAAGGGCCAGAAGGAGGATTCGGGAACTACAGGCCTCTCAGTCTGACCTCGGTGCCCGGGAAGGTTGTGGAGCAGATCATCTTGAGTGCAACCACACGTCACATACTGGACAACCATGTGATCAGGCCCTGTCAGCATAAGTTTATGAGAAGCAGGTCCTGCTTGGCCAACCTGATCTCTTTCTATGACCAGGTGACCCACTTAGTGGATGAGGGAAAGGCTGTTGATGTCATTTACTTGGACTTTATTAAAGCCTTTGACAGTTTCCCACATTCATTCTCCTGGAGAATCTGGCTGCTTGTGGCTTGGACAGGCATACCCTTCGCTAGATTAAAAAAAAAATGTATGAATGGCCAGGCCCAAGGAGCTATGGAAAATTGAGTTAAAACCAGTTTGCAGCCAGTCACAAGTAATGTTCTCCAGGGCTCAGTACTGGGGCCATTTCTGTTTAATATCCTTATTAGTGATCTGGATGAGGGGATCAAGTGCACCCTCAATAAGTTTGCAGATGACACCAAATTGGGTAGGAGTGCTGATCTGCTTGAGGGTAGAAAGGCACTACAGAGGGATGTGGACAGGCTGGATCAACGGGCTGAGGCCAATTATATGAAGGTCCAACAATACTAAGTGCCAGGTCCTGCATTTTGGTCACAAGTCCATGCAACGCTACTGACCCAGGGAAGAGGGGCTAGAAAGCTGACAGACAGAAAAGAATCTGGGGATGTTGGACAACAGCTGGCTGAATATGAGCCAGCAGGGTCCCCAAGTGGAAAAGAGGGCCAACAGCATCCTGGCTTGCATCAGGAACAGTGTAGCCAGCAGGAGCAGGGAAGTGATTGTGCCCCTGTACTCAGGCACTGGTGAGGCCACACCTCGAATACTGTGTTCAGTTCTGGGCCCCTCACTACAAGAAAGACATTGAGGGGCTGGAGCACATTCAAAGCAGAGCAACAAAGCATCTGATGGAACTGGAGTTGTTTAGTCTGGAGAAGAGGAGGCTCAGGGGAGACCTTATTACTCTCTATAGCTACCTGAAAGGAGGCTGTAGCAAGGTGGGTGTCAGTGTCTTCTCCCAAGTAACAACTGATAGGACAAGAGGAAACATCCTCAAGTTGCACCAGGGGACATTTAGGTTGGATATTAGGAAAAATTTATTCACCAGAAGTGTTATCAAGCATTGGGACAGGATGCCCAGGGAAGTGGTGGAGTCACCCTCCCTGGAGGTATTTAAAAGATGTGTAGATGTGGTGCTTAGGAACATGGTTTACTGGTGAACTGGGCAGTGCTAGGTTAACAATTGGACTATGATCTTAAAGGTCTTTACCGACCTAAATGATTCTTTGAATTTCTACTGAAAAAGGTTTTACACTAAACCAGTAACATCTTGACGATATTCAAACCCTCCTGAAAAGGGACGATCTAAAACATAAAAATAATTTTAAAATATTATGGCAGTGGTGAAATAAGACTCAAGTATCTCTACTAACCAAAAACAGAGCTCCAAGATGAGCACTAATGTATCAGAGAAAGATCAAAAATATTTATTAATTAAAAAAAAAACCCAAACAACCACACACATAAGAACTCCCTGACAGCAAAGATCATGAATGGCTGTAAACTGTCGTCAGACACATCACTTCCATACTTTATTTCCACATTATTAATGACTACATAGAAGACCAAGGGTTTATTCACGCAGAGTCTCTTATTTCAATGGCCCCTTATTTTCCAGGCAGAAAAGGTTGTGTGTTTTTCTAAATTTTTACCTTATTAGCTCTCACATTCCATTTTTTCCTTAAGTTTTTTTCAACAACTTCTAACATGTGTTTGCTCCCATGACTAACTGAAAGCATTCTATTTTAAAGCTACCATTGAGGAAATAAAACCTGAGAGAAATTACTACTGAACACAAGGAAGAATTAAGATTTTTAGAAATCTACAAATATACAGAGACAAGTGGCACTGAATTTGTCTTAAGCCTAGAAGGACACATTAAAGATAGCAGACTAGACAACTAGCCTGCCTAGCAAGATTTCAGTACACGTTGGTCAAAGCAAACCTGCAGCTGTGTAGCTTAAAAGTCAGTAACCACATTGTTCTGAATTTACCTTGTCCACTGCCACTATTATCAACATCAGCAACACACAGACAGCCTTGGTCAAATTCTTCTTTTTCTCCAAGTGTGGTAGACCACCAGTCTCTAGCTTTAAACAACGACATTCTTCTCTACTGAAAAGGAAATAAACCATTGTTAAAGTGTATAGTAATAGATATAGAAATGTTTATATAATAAACTTTTTTTGTTAGCAACAACTTTTATTGAGTATAACCTGTCTCAGCTTCACATTGCTGTAACATGAGCTGAATAAGCATTAATTTCAGGTGGCTTGGGTTTCTGGTTATGTAGTTCAGAAGGCAACCTTAGGAAACTTCTTGTCATTAGTTTACAAATTAGTTATGATAGACCCTACTAGTTACATGAAGAAAAAGCAAAAAAAAAAAAAAAAAAAAAACAACCAAAAACCCAGGTTTTTAAAAATTGTTAAAAGGCTTCTATAACAAGCATTAAGAAAGTAATACAAATTTTCAAAGTCACTGAACTGATGTTTCTTCTCTTACCGATGCATATCAGGAAAAATAGATTCTGATGCAAGTCTTCTTCAATAGAACTTATTTTTAGAAAAGTAAATGAAGGCATAAACAGACAACATCAAAACCTCCACCGGGTAATCGCCTTGAAGATGCCGTAGTGACACGGCTAAAGAACTCGGTCAGATAGGGCACAAATCAGCTTTTCTGCTCCCTACCTGCTGTTATTTTAAGGAAGGGGCGGGGGAGAGACAGGAGACTAATCCTTTTGTAGGCGGCTTGACAATAACGTTACCCTCGTTCAAAACTCACTGCTCTGCCACGAGGGGGACAAACCTGGACAAACCGCGGCCCCGCCGCCCGCGGGGGAGGTGGGGGCAGCCCGGCAGCCCCAGCTCCAGCGGTTCTTTCCGGGAAAAAGGCAAAACGACGGGGCACACCCCTTGTTTTCCTTCGGAGGAAAAGCAGCCTGCAAGCTCACGCCTTCCCTCTTTCAAGGAAACCGCATCCAGGAATTTTTTTTTTTTCCCCACCCTAGGCGATTACCATCGTTAAGGCAACCGGCTGCTGCCGAGCGCAGGCTGGCGACAACACAGCCCTCCCTGCATCCCCTCTCCGTCACAGAGCTCCTCACAGCTGAGCCCCGCACCTCAGGAGCCACACCCGGACACATACAGACATCCCCCCCCCCCGCCCCATCCCATCCCGGAGCGGGAGAGGAGAGGCAGAGACCGGTTGGGGCTTTACCTGGGCGGGAGACGGCACCTCCCGGGCGCGGCGCGCTCCGAGCCGTTCCGGGGTGACAGTTCCCCTCCCTTCTCCGCAGGAGCTTCTCGTTCAGGTGTGGACTTGAAGAGAAAGGTGAGGGGCAGACCGGCAGCGTTACAACTCCCTCCCCATTGCCGCCGCCATCTCCAGCGTCCCTCTCACCGCGCGTTAAGTACCAGCCGCCTCGCCCGGCCCGGCCCAGAAGCGGCCGGCACTGGGAAATGTAGTTTGGGAAGCGGCGCAACGCGCCCTTGGGCTCTTTCATTTCTTCCGGTGCAGGGGGGGTGAAGAGAGGCATTTCTTTGTGTTTCCCGAGAAAAAGCCTAAACTCCTGGCGGGTGCTTTGCCTGTTTAAAGCCTGACAGGAACCTTTCGCCCTTGAGGCCGAGCCCTGCGGCGCCCACCTCCACCAGCCGCCCCCCTCCCTTCCCTCCACCCCCACCCCTCTTTTCCTCTGGCGTGGTAGCGCCGGCAGGCCGCGCGCATGTGACGCCTCGCGGGCAGCTCACGCCGGAGCTGAGGCGGCCGGGGCGCGTGTTGGGGGCGGCGGCGGCGGCGGCGGGCGGCGCCGTCGTTGTCGGTGTTTCCTGGGTCTGGTGGTCGGCGCGCGGCGCCGTCGTTGTTTGCCGGGTCTGGCGGTCGGCGGGGACCGAGCTCGGACAGGTGCTGAGGGGCACTCCCCCCTCGCCACACAGACACACGCCTTCAGCGAGAAGGGGGGGCGGCCCCGCTTCCCCACAGCGGCTCTGGGCACCTTACCGTGCCCCCGGGAACTACCATGGACAGGACCGCCGTGGCGAAGATGGGCGCGGTGGCCAGCGCCAGCGTGTGCGCCCTGGTCGGCGGGGTGGTGCTGGCCCAGTACATCTTCACCATGAAGAAGAAGACGGGCAGGAAGACCAAGATCATCGAGATGGTACGTGGTTAAGAGGCCGAGAGCGGGGGAACGCAGAGGAGGCCGGCACCCCTCTGGCCTTCGCCGCGCAGCCCTTCTCCTTCCCCTTAGCGGGGGGCCCACGGCCACCTTCGCTGGTGGGTTCCCCACGGCCGCCCCTGTGCACGCTGACGGATATATCCCTCTCCTCCAAGGCGTGGTCCGTCCGACACGTGCCGCCCCCAAATACCAGCCCCTTGCCCAAAGACCACGGGTCCCTTGTTCGCATACCTGCCCTACAGATCCTGCTGTAGGCAGTTGGTCTGCTGGCTGGCACCAGAAGTTAAGCTAGGTCTCCTCTCCAGATGCGTGAGGCAGTCTTGTGTCCACCCCTGGAGGCGAAGGGGCAGGGAGGGGTGTTGAGCCCTGTTTCTGATCATAAGGACAGCCGCTGGAGCAAGGGCAGCTGGAGCAACCACAGCATGATCCACTTCCACTGAAAATGTCTGCTCCAGCCCGTCCTGTCTGGCTCATATGTACCTATGCGTAAAGCTATAGGTCTTGGTGGTAATTTAAAAGCCTGCTTGTAACTTGTTCAAAAGAAAAGGCGGGAGGGGCATGTTCAGCCATCTGTTGAAACTGGGAAGCAATGTCTGTTCACAGTTACTATAAAAGGAAGATGGAGCACTCTCTCTACTGCCCTAGTTAAACTTGTTATTTAGGGTATTATTTAAATATCTGCTTATCAGTAACTGGATGGCAAAAGATCTTGGTTTAGACAATACGCTGATTACATTAAAACCCTTCAAAATTTGAGTTTATGATTTGGACACCGCTGTACTGAAGAACTGAACTGAAATCAGTAAGTCGCTCAATGTTAGCAATGGATATTTTGTGATCTCCCCTGCAAAACCTTTCTAAAAGCTCAGTTTTATTCTTTTTATTTACACATGGAAACAGTTTTTACTAAGAACTAGGGTTCTGCATGTAGATTTTGAGCTGTGTAACTACTCACTTGGCCATGGGATGCAACACTTGCCAGTGGAAGTCATAGAATGCAGTCTGTGATAGTGTAAGTCAAGAGACAAATTCCACTGTGCATTTTTACTAATCATACAGTCATACTTCCTGTTGAAAAAAGATTTGAATGCTCTTTCCAGTCGTCAGTCACGTCATTCAACAATTTGGAGAGGAGTGTCTTTGTTTTTAGTTTCTGTGACCGCGCTTACAACACCTTGTGGCAGAGCAGAAAGTTTGGATTGCCACTTCAAAGAGGTTTTAGAGCTATTTCTAAAAAAGGGCTTCAGACAACTCATTTGAAAATTTACAGTGGCATAACACTGGATAGCATTAAAGTGTTCTTTTTTTTTTTAGTTTTAGTTCTAATACTACAATACGAGAACTTACTTTAGAGTTATGTGGACAATAAAATAACAACACTTAAAAGCCTGATTCTACAAACACTCAAAAGGCAGATCCAATAGTTTCACCAACTTCTGTTCACAATATCCCATTTGAGCTGTAGTTCACAAAGTGCCTAATAATTGCTAAAGATGTGTTAATTTTTTCTACAATATTTAAATGGTGTTCTGGCTGGGAAGACTGACTTTTATCTTTGTTGCAAAGACTTTGCCTTTGGTAGGGAAAGAAAATTGTTATGCCAATGTTGCATTGATTTCTGATAAGTTAATTTCTTAAGTATTTACTTCAGATAACATTTTCAGACCTATGTTCTTGAAGACAGATCAATGATCCTAAATAGATACTTTAGAAAATTCTGCTTTTATGATCAGAGCTTTTCTCATCTTTAAATTGCAAGGGAAAAATAAAGCTTGTTCAAAGCATGTCAGCTTTCTCATACGGAAACATTTTACCAGTTGAATGCAAGGTATTAATACTGTCTGCTCACTTAGAGAGCTGGCATTTCAACTGATACTCAAGTTGGCAGCTTCCTCAGCTAACGAACATCTTTAGTTCATCAGCTGCAACTCTTTTTTCTTCCTCAAGAAGACGCATGTTCAGTGGACACATGTAATCAGGCTGTGAAATTTCTTTGAAATAAATGAAATAGTTAAGTAAACGTCCTACCAAAGAGTTTAGTTTGTCAAATAAGGGCAAAAATGTGTTTGTTTGTTTTATTTGAATATGCTGCATTTGGGGAATTTCCTGAAGTAGTTTCATCCACCAGTGTAGATTAGATTCAACATTTTTCATTTACAAGACATTGTATCTGTTTTAGTTTATCATGAGAGAGACACCTTCCTTTGAGCTTTGGGGAGAAGGTGCTGTTTCCAGTCTGTAATTTAGTGTAAGCTGCTTTGTTGAAATCTTATTTTTTCTAATACATGAGTTACTATACCAGGCTGATCATCTGTGTTAGATTAAAATGCAGGGATTGTTCTTGTAATTTTGGTAGATTTTTTTGGTTCCCGTTTTCTTTGGGGAAGATTACACTTTGGTTTTGTACCACTATTAGACTCAGGTTTACTTTGATTTATAACTTTTATCAAAATCAGTAGGGAGCAGACCTATTTACACCTTAGTTACGTGACTTTAAGTTTCACCAATGAAATATTCTTTCATTATAATTAATCACAGCAATATTTTTTAACTTTTTTCTTAGTTAAACTAGAATTAGATTCATATAAGACTCAAATGGAAGTAAAAAGCTCAGTTATAGCAGTGTTAAAATACCAAAAAGACAGTGACCTTTACAAATCAATGAGAATATCTATAAAACAAGTTAATATCAAGGATTATGATGCTGAGAGTGTTTAATATGAAGAAATGTGGAAAGGATTATGAAGCATTGTGGAAAATACAAGGGTAACCATGTTTTCTTGTTGAATAGTAAAAATCAAGAAATTCTTAAGTATCTATCTCACATTTCAGTAGATGAATTATTTTGCAAAGTAGTTAGCCTGGTACACAAATTTAACAAAGACACTATAAAATTACTGCATCTTATTTGTACACAAAGGCTTAAATATGGAATTAAAGTATTAATATTGTGTCTTCATTGACCATCTGAAGTTTGCAAATAGGGAGTTTCCCATAGGCACTGATAAATGTAGGCAGAGTTACGTCAGCTCCACTTCTGAAGTAACGGAGACATTAATAGTAAATATATAGCCAGTCATGTGAAGTTTTACCCTGTGTATTAAGCGACAGCTATCTCCCAAAGCCTGCTGTATTACTTTGTGCAGCCAAACTGCCATTTCTGTGAAACTATAAAAGTATTCCTACAGTCAGGTGAAGGTAAAAGTTAGCCGCAAGATTGCTAACTAATTTAAAGAGAAGGTTAATAATTAATGAGATTCTTAAAGTAACTTATTAGATAATGTTTGATAACTACTTTAAAAAGAGATTAAACCTTACAGTAACATTCAATCTTTTGGATTTTTCAGGCCCCAGAGAAGTATGCAATGAAGTTGTGGATCCTTATATAGCAAATCAGTTCTACTGACAGTAGAATCAAGTTTCTTGCTTACTCTTTGCAAAGCCTTTTAGAAACTCATCAGAAAATAGGTGTTCACAAACTGGAGTGAAAAACGTTGCCTAAGTCTTTCAAAAACACTAATCTGTAAGGAATAGCCCATACTAATTAAAATATGGGGTTTATGTAAGAAAAATCGCTTAATGGAGTTACAGTATTTTTTGTTGTTTGTTTCATAAACAAAGTTGGTAGAACCTTGGATTTTTTTCAGCAGCTTGTTCCTCACTCTTTAGTTTTGGAGCTTTTTATTGTATTTATTTTATAAGGATGAGAAACATAATAGAGCTTGTTGAAAATGGAATAGCAGAATACCTTCAACTGAGGCTTATTCTCTCAGGTTTATTTTCCAGAAAACTGGGCAAATGCTTAGTTACATTTGTCTATTTCTCCATTCTGTCCCTGAACTGAGAGGATCTAATTGTCTGAAAAACAGACTATGTATCAAATTTCAACAACAGCAAATTAAAAATCCACTTAAAAATCAACTTTAAAAATTTCTCATTTTACAGGAAACTTTTCAACCAGCCATTGTTAAATGTGTCTGGCCAGTTTCTTTTTTAATATGTTGGGGAAGGAAAAGAAATGTGTGGATTTACGCAGTATTATAATTCACCTGGAAAGGAATAAACAAACAAATAAGAACTAAGATGACTGCTATTTATCTGTTTTCCTAAGAAATAAAGGAACATCTTCTGTGAGTACAACTATCATAGAGTTTGTGTGGGGAGATTTTTTTATTATTATTTTTTAATTTTACATGCCCATATCTGGTGAGACTGGCTTCTTGTTTCATAGGGCATCAGAGCATTTGTGCCACAGATGAAGGATACAGACCTTTACAACTGGCAGCCATCACATACTACCCCACTTCTTTATTCTTGTCTTTTGCTAGTAACTAGTTGTCACAGTAACAGTGACATTACTCTGGCATGAGACTCTGATGACCTCCAAGTGGAGAATAATGTAAAGGAGTATGTTATATGTAGCATACATATTCAAGAATATAAATGGCTAGTATGTGAAACTCCTTCTTAGATACTTTTTCCGTTATAAAGACTAAGAAGAGTTTGAGCCTGAGCAAAATGGAATCAGTAAAAGGGGAATGTTAGACTGTCTAACAAGACTACTGCAGGACACTGTCACTTTATGGGTATTGCAGTGATAATATTTAAAATGTCATGACCTTGAGAGCTATCCAGTGATGTGATCCATGTGGGAATAATACTGTTCCAAAAGAACAGTACCATAATATGAACCTAAGCAGTGAAAAGTGAAAGAACTCCTGAGACCTACTACTGCAGCTACCTATTGACATGTGACTGACAGCCCTTACATTACTAGCAACTAGAGTATTAGAGTAATTTTTAGAATATTGTTAAAATTTTAAAACCAAGTTAAATTTGATATTAGTATTGGAGATGCCACATAACTATTTCTATAAAATCCGGTTCTTGCTTAGGCTGTATTCCTCAATAGAAAAATCACATTGACAGAGGAATCAACAGCAGCGTTACTAAAACAAGGTTATATTGCCCACAGGATTTTTGCACAGATAATCATAATATATAATAACCTAAAATATGGCTTGTAAAGCAAGCCAGGAAAAACACTTTAAGAATACTTCATGTTGATACAACTTAGATACTAGTAATAGGTTTTTATTCTCACTGTAAAATAATTCACTTAGAAATTTTTAAAATTTGGAACCTAAGAGAAGAAAAAATGACTCAATTTCAATGTTTTATTCTAACACTGTTAAGAATCAAAAAGTAGTCTACACATTATGTACACACTAATAGTTTGCTTTATTTACTGTAATAATCTGATCATACAATTGAGCCATCTGTTTCAGAAGTAAGTTTTGATTTTCTGAAATCGCTGCTGCCTTTTTTTTTAATTCAGTAGATCTTGAAACATATATTCTTATCAGAAATGGGTATGGGAAGATCAATTAAATCTTTAGTTCTGCATTAATTTATTTGGAACTCATTTATCCTAGTTATAACAGTTATCGAAAACATGATGATGAACTACACCTGAAAATTGAGCTCCAAGTAGTAAATAAATGTCAGGATATGGTATCTAGTGAAGGTATAGGCTCAGAAAAGCTTGTTTGCTGCTTTCTCTTATCTTTTGTACAAAGGCTTTCTCCGAGACAGAAAAGCAACCTTTCAATGAGTCATTCTGCTCTGGAATATGTTTACCTTTTCATAAATGTTTGGTATGTGATAATTCATATTTTCAAGTTATTTTTTTCTCTTCTTTGCAATAACTCTCGATTATTGGTTGAGCAATAATGGCACCTTTTCTATTAAATTCTTTTTACAGATTAAGACCAATAGCAAATACTGCAAGTATGAAACATTTTACCTTTAACTGTTAAACAATATAAGCAGTAAGAAGGTTTTTTAATTGTCTGAATAAATGTATCATTGCAAATTTGTTCACATTGTGAATTAAAATTGCATAGCATTTCAACAGCCAGTCTTGAGTTAACAAGAACTATCAATTATTGTAAAAAAAAATCTAAATTGATCAATATAGGCATTGAAGAGACCCAGAGTATGGATCAATGCATTTATAGGCAGGAGAATACTACGTGTAAATTCAATACCAGTTTTAAATGTGCCTGTAAATGTATCAGTGTCACAAGTTATGTAAGTCTGGAAACTTTTTAAAAATACCTGAACTTTTATTGCCTTAAAAAAAAAATAGAATAGTGGCCTCTCACCTTGTTTTTTCACTTGAATTAATTGCCTAATGCAAAATACATAATCTTTTTCTATGTTGGCTATTTCCAATTCACATTAATAGCCTTCAAGCCATCAGTCCTCTTTCTTCCCTCCATGTGTGCATATGTATGCATATTTTGTGCAAGTATACTACAGTATACTACACTCACTGTGAAGAGTAAGTCTTGGAAATAGTTTAAGGAAAAACATTGGAAGAGAAGCACACTGTTAGATTTTATTGCTATCATTTGGTGCATTTGTCAAATGGTAATTAATTTTCAAGATTTAAATTTTAGCTAGTTGAGCTGCAGCAAACAGTGTAGAGCAGTAGGTGGCACTGGTGTGAATTCTGTATCTATTTGCACAGTAGCTCTCTGAAGATGAATTTACGCTATTTTGTAAGTAAGCTGTCATTTAAGAAATACTGTCCCACAACAACTAGCATTTCTTGGCCACTACCTGCCTCCAGGTCAGACGCACACAACTGAATGGCTCCTGCAGGCAGAGGGCCTAGAGTAGCAACTATGTCTCTACTGCTTGTCAGATACTCAGTGCTGAAATTTGGCTGATCCCATTACATGTTAAGTGCAGCTGAGGGGCAGGAATAGCTCACAATTATTCTTCCTGACCTCCTTTCCTAACCAGCATGCAAAGAGATATAAGGCCAGATAAGACTGGGCAAGAGAGTTGGGTAAATATACTGTTGTAGAGGATGTGGAAAATAAAAGTTAGGACATGAAGTCTATCTTTTCCCCTGGCCTTCTTGCAGTCATGTTACTGTGCAGCAGTTGATCTGTAGTGCCTATTTCTTCCTGGGACAGAGGTCGTCTTATAGCAATTATGTTGACCAGTTGCTGGATGTCAGCTGCTTTCTCTTACCCAAAAGTAATCAATCACTGATGGTCAGCTGCTGTAAAACATCAGAGAACTTAAGATGACTGCAGTAGGCAGATTTTTAGTCCTGTGTCAATCATGCAACAGCTTGACTGGCCCTGTGCCACTGAGTTGGAATCTGTGGCTGTTGTGTTGGTCACCTCTATCTTAGATTATTTGTGTGGAGTTTCTGACTGTTTAAGAAAAAACAATGATTGCTCATTAAAAGTCCGCTGGATTTTTCTACTTCGGCTAATCTTTATAACAATAGAGTGTTTTACTTGAATGTTAAAAAAATGAGGCATTTTTTCAGTACAAGTGGACATATCCTTAAAGTTGCAGCACACAGGTCAAAGAAGACACCATATTTAAATACTAAAAGTAACTGTATTCTTTTTGTTCAGTAATGCCACAAAACAATACAGAACTGCACTGATTTCTCAGACAATTATAAAACCAATTTTAATAATATTTCTATAAATTATTTAAATAATGTCTATTGCTATAAGGAAATGTGGCTTCTGCTTTCATATATGCCAACCTTTAAAATAAAGAGTTTATTTAATTTGTAATTTTTTTTTAAACGGTGGAGCAAGGCTCAGGATGGGACACTGAATATTCAGTAAGTGTCTGAATATAGAATTTCAGACTCCTTGAGCTGGTTTTGCCACCAAGAAAGATTCCTGTTCAAACGTACTATTTCTTCTTACTTGTTTCTCCACTCATTAGCTGTAGCTTCCTTCCTGCATCCATATATGTGTGCTTAGCAAATTTGATCACTTAATTAATCCAAGTTTATTAGAGCTTTTGTTCTTACCTAAAAGTTTGTTTTACTCCACCTTAATGCTGACAGAATGAATACCACTGAAATGTACCATTAACCCTGTCTGTTTAAAGCTTTTCCTCTTTGTTAGAAATATATTCGTTATCAGACAAAAAGTGTAATTTTTACACTTAGCAGTTATTAATGCAACACATTATTATCCTGGATTGCATCTGCCTTTGCAATGTAAATCAGTTATGGGTAAGCCTCAATCGGGTCTGCGTGTTACCATGGAAAAATTGTATGTGAACTTGAAGGGTAGGAATCAGTACAAAGCAGTAGCAGTATTGGTACTTTAGCAGTAGTAGTGGTAGTATTAGTACAAACTGGTTTTGAACATGTCCTATATCCCTTCCAGGTGGCAAATACACAGAGATACATGGAACAAGGAGCGTCCAGTTGCATCTTTTAATGGATCCATCAGTCAGGAACACCCATTAAAAAAATGAGACATAGAAGTGAAACAATCCATCATGCCTCAAGTCATCATGCTGCCTATTACCTTTAAAATGAGTGTATGGTAGCTGTGTTTCATATTTAGACTTAATGGATTACTTTTTCAAGAAGTTTAAAGAAGGGTTTGTACTCAAAGAGATCCTAAGAGTTAAAAACTTAATTAGTCTCAACGTGTAACTTTAATTTGAATATTGTATTAGCACTGCATTCTTCCATCAGAATTGTAGTGCCTGGTAATGCATTGTAGATTAAACTTTGTCCTGCTGACTTTGCTTTCAAAGTGGGTCCTGCAACTCCACCATTCAAGGGTCAGAGTTTATTTGATCTAGATACAGCATTCTTAGGCTTAGTAAAAAAAAAAAATCTAAGCAGATGGTTTTTTTTCTTACAAGCAGATAAGAGAAGAAGAGAATCAGCAACAACTGCTTCAGTCCAGGCCTTGGGCTTAATGCAAATTCCATTCTAGGTAGTGTTACATGGGAAACTTCTAGGGAAACAAGCATTTGTTTTAACTTCTTTCACCATATATGCGTATAGATACATACAGGATATTTAACTATTAAAAGTACACGTGCAAATCTACAGTTTGGGAGAAAAATTGTATAGGTCATCAAAATTATGTTATCATGCAAGGTGAGCTTTTGCAGACCTGATCGCTAATTAAGAATTTATAAATATACCACAGTATCTACACACTGCCAGTTCTTAGAATTCTGTACTGTTTGCCTAGGTATTTGGAAGAAGGATTAGTTGTACCAACAACCTCAGCTGTAAGCATTCTTTCAGTAAGTGTTAGATTCTGTGTAAGATTAGAGGGAAGTGGGTCTTTCAGATAGCCAAACTCCAGCATCTATCCTGTTACCTTAACAGTATTAAAGGAAAATAAGACTACTACTCAAAATTCAAAAATTCTAATTTGTCAAAAATGAATTTACTGTCTCTGTGCTTTCTGAAGAACTAGGAGGAAAAAGGAAAGATGGGGTAAAAAATAAGATACTTGAAATGAAACTGAAGCAGAGCAAATTGTTCTCTCTGTTTTCGCATGTTACAAACAGGGAGTGTTGACTTACCTTCCATGATAGGTGTCGCCTGATACAGATAGTATCATCTGCCTAGCAGTGGTCTGTAGCAGAGGCCTAGGGAAGTCATAAGAATGGGGCAAGTTCTCATGTTTTTTTTTTTTCCAGAATGATTTCCCAGCCTCCAGCAGCTTGTATTTCAGAGACAGTGCCTGTAATTTAAGATGAGCTTTTTTTCATGTTGTTATCCAGTACCTTTTTAAGGCTATGTAAACTTACAGTATCACCAGAAAGGAATTCCACATCTTAGTCCTTCACTTAATTCTATGACCTGTATCTGACTCCTTTCATTTGCTTTGAACGTGCCTCCTGTTAATTTTAATTGATGAACTATACCTCTTACAGTAGAAAAGACAGTGAACAATTTTTCTCTATTAACCTTTTCTATGTCGTCCAGTCATTTCTTTTCCTGGCTGAAGAATTCTATTATACTCAGTTGTTCATTGTATGGAAGGTTTTCATATCATGACTCATCCTTACTGCCCTTCTCAGGGCCTTTTCCAATTCTGCTCCATCCTCTATAAGGTAGGGAAACCAGAATTGCATTTGGTATTTAAATCGAAGTGCATAATGGATATATAAAGAGGGCTATCCAGAAAGCATTTATAAGAATAGGCACCAATGAAATCAAGCATGAAGACCAAGAAAAAAGGCTGTTTTCTTCTGTCTTGGATTGAGTGAGTGTCAAAACCTTGTTTTCTTCTTTCAATTCTAGTGCTTTAGAAGCTGTTTGTAAAATCTAAGCATAATACAATAACTTCTTAGTATTAATCTGAGCTTACTTATATTTAGAATATTTTTATATTCTTTTATTTTGAAAAGAGGAGGAGAGGAATAGTTAAGAAAAAAAACAGAAGCTTAAATTCTGGCTCAGGAAGAATGTCATTTATAGACCAGTATTTCCAAGATACATAATTACTGAAGATCACTTGATCATTTCCAGATACTCACTAATTACTAAACAATACATAAATTTTGTTTGTTTGTTTTTTAATCTACCTGTTTCAAAGGTTAATTCTCATCAAAGTGAGGGAGTGGGAGCAAAGCACAAAGATGAGGTGATTCCCCTAACATAAATACATACATACAATCTGAAGCAAAAGATGCCTGCCCTGAGCTGTATTAATTCAATCCCAGAATCTTCAGAACTGGCTCTGTATGGTTTATACCCCATATATTCTCTCAGAAGGAGACTAAATTTTTGCCTGGAGTAATAACTGACAGGAGGAGATCACATGAAATACTGGAAATTCAGGCCCTAGTTACTATTATTTCTTCATAGATTGCTGTGATGCAATACAGAAATATTATTTGTATATGAAAACGTGTGTATATTATAGAGATGACTCATGAGGAATGTAAGAGATTCTTTAAACAGAAAGAGCTTGAACAGCTCTTTGAACATAGAGGATTTGAAAATATGGCATGAAGTGTCTATTTCTATTGCCACAGTTGTTACAGTTAGAAGGAATTGTACTGTGTAACAATACTTCTCTGTTTGAGAAATATGTTTTTGAGTAATGTGTAAGTCCATTAAAACCTCTTACCCCTATGTTCTATTACCTGGACTTCAAGATACTAAGTCAGCAATGTATTTGGCTTGCCTTCATTCCTACTTTCTTGTGAGATCCAAAATGTCTGTTGATTTATCACCAGCAGAGCTCTCTACTTTTAGAGTGTTTTTGTAAGCACACGAGGAGGGTGCATAAGGGACGGTAATGCTGCAGTATCTTTTATTCTCTCATCTGAACAATCAGTTCCATGTAGAATTTTAAGTCATGGCTTCCTACAGGTTTCAAATTGATGCTAAAAACTCTGTTCATTTTAGATTTCCAGAACTGCAGAAACTGGCTTTTTAAAAAAACAGAACAAAATACACACACCCCGCCCCCCTTCTATTTCTGACCTCATTATAGACTTTCCTAGAGTAACCACATTAAAAGATCATTAAACCAGAATAATTTATGTCACTGCATGACCTTACATAAGCTAATCATTGTTCTTATCTACTGCTTAAAATGTTTGCTTAGGCCTAATGAAACTGATTATCTACCCCATGCTTAAAATATGCACAGTTGTCTTGCTGAATTAAAATGTATCTTTAAATTAAAATATCTGCCTTATTTTTTTAATGAATGACAATGGTTTTATCAAGATACCATTTTTCAGTGAGTGCAATATCATAGTGATTGTTGTATTAAACACAACAAGAATAAATACTTAAGAAATTTAGCTGTTCTTTATACATTTGAGTATAACATAACTGTGTGTTCAATATGGTCATGAACAGTCAGACTATAGATGATCATCAATTTTCTCTTGTAAAGAGGGATTGATCTCTGATCAGATCAAGAAAATAAAGTTGCTAAATATGTCTTGTGATAAAGTGTTTACCTCCTCTAATCTGTTCTGGGCATGCATTTATTTTTGCCTTATAAAAATATAATAGCTAGGTAGACAAAACAAATTCTCAGCTAAAATGGTGCTGCTGAGTCTTAAAACCATTCTGGTTAAGACCCTCACCTTCTTAGCATGTGTTTTCTCTGGATTTGTCACAATTTAATGAATTCAGTCTTTCATGTGGTCTTAGCACTTCTCCATAGCAAGTACTGTTCAAGCTCTTTCTGTTTAAAGAATCTCTTACATTCCTCATGAGTCATCTCTATAATACACACACGTTTTTCATATACAAATAATATTTATGTATTGCATTGTAGCAGCTCTAAATATGGCTAGCATTTTTTTTTTTTACACCAAACCTGTACTGGAAAAATAAGTGGTATCCAAAATTCCTGCAGGGCACCCTTCTAAACCTTTTTTTACTGCAGCTTCATCAAACTGAACATTTATCTTACTTTCCTTGTAATTATCACTTACAATTATAAAAAGCTATTGCTGGAACCAGTGTGCTCCTAATTAACTCAGTTCGCTAGGGCATAAATAAAAATCATGTTTGAATTTCATTCTTTTATGTTGGTCCGTTTCTTTTGCTTGGTTTTGGTATGTGAGTGCTAAGGTTCAGTTAGCTTTCCTAGTCTTGTGGAGATTATATCCCGGACTGCATCAAAAGAAGTGTGGCCAGCAGGTTATGGAAGGTGATTCTCCCCCTCTACTCTGGTCTTGTGAGACCCCACCTGGAGTATTGCGTCCAGCTCTGGAGCCCCCAACGTAAGAAGGACTTGTTGGAGCAGGTCCAGAGGAGGGCCACAAAGATGATCATCTCCTGTGAGGACAGTCTGAGAGAGTTGGGGTTGTTCAGCTTGGAGAAGGCTCTGGATAGACCATATAGCAGCCTTTGAGTACCTAAAGGGGGGTTATAGGAAAGACAGGGAGAAACGCTTTAGCAGAGCCTGTTGTGAAAGGAAGAGGGGTAATGGTTTTAAAATAGAAGGAAGTAGATTTAGACTAGATATAAGGAAGACATTGTTTACAATGAGGGCGAGGAAACACTGGAACAGGTTGCCAAGATTGGTAGTGGTGGATGCCCCCTCCCTGGAAAAATTCAAGGCCAGGTTGGAGGGGGCTCTGAGCAACCTGATGTGGTTGGAGATGTCCCTGCTCCTTGCAGGGAGGTTGGACTAGGTGACCTTTAAAGGTCCCTTCCAACCCTAACTGTTCTATGGTTCTATATCAAGTAGTCTGCTTGGGGAAAATATGTACTAAGTAGACCCATTACAAAAGCAAAATTAGAAAACAAATACAGTTCTTTAATGTTTAAAATTGATTCCTGCAATAAAACAAAGTATTGCTCAAGTAAAGTTGGGCAGTATGCTAACTATATGGGACATATTCAAAGTTGTTCAGTTGTAGTAGGCTCATTAAGCAAGAATAAAAGGCAGTAAGTTCATGAACAGCCGCTAGCTAAATGTTTATGCTGTAGACAGCATTCAGTTACCTCTAATTTTTGTAGCAAAAAGTCTAATTATAATTAACAGAAATTGTTTTTATATATGCCCTCTTTCTTGATCTTTAAAAACTGATTTAAGTTTAGTTGAAGTATTCAACTTTTTACCTAAGCAATTAAGCTGAACTTTTTTTCTTTTTTAGGTTAACTTACCTGTGCTGTGTTCCTTTCCACAAATAGGTGCAATTCAGACCAGTAGAACCAGGTTTTTTTTGCTTCAGACTAAAACTTCTAGTGCTTCATACTCTGATAGCATCCTGAATCTCTACAAACCAAGGTCACCTACCACACCGCCATATAAAATTGAACCTTTTCCTAGTCTTATATGAATGACAAATCATCTAATGTTTTAAGTGTTGGGTTTTTTTTCTCTCTCTTTTCTGTGTAGAATATTCTGCAGTTGAGATATGGTCTTCAGCCAAAGATAAAAGGTTAAAATAGAATCTGTTGAAATAGTTATACCTGTTTAGTTCGTGGCTCTTAAAATATATTTAAATGACCTTCGGTATTGTGAGAGTAGAAATGTCATGCTGGACTTTGTTTCTCTTTCTTCAAAAAAGAAGCAGTAATCTTAATTCATCTCTTACCAGAAGTTAAAAACTATAAACAAAATGCTTAACTGATTCAAAATCAGCAGTAACAGAACATGGTCAGAAGTAGCTGTTGTTAGTTAATTAAAGGCTTCGACACAAAGGTTTCTTAGAGTTGCAAAGGCTGTCTTCCTTGTTTTGTAGATAAGGAGTTTCATGTACAGCATTTTCATTAAAGTGAAAGTTGTTATTAGAGATACAGTAGATGTTTTTCTAAGAATTAGGTGTTGGCTGCATTAATGTTTATAGAAATTTTGCTCAAGTCATTTTCTAGCTCTTTTACTAACGCTATAATCATTGATTTTAAATGCTTTCTAATTAGTCTAGTATAGCAATTCTGAGCAGATGAGTGCTGATGAAAGTTGCATGTTTTGCATCAGTTGAAATATTCACTAGTTGTTTCATCGAGTCAAAACACAGAGAGAACTTAAAAAAACGAAGGTACTCTGTGTAGCTCAGAGTCTGAGGAATCCTGACAGATTACATACTGGCCTATAGTTAAAATGTGCACACAAAACATATGGATCCACTGTACTATTCAGAAAAAGTCTATTGCTTTTTTTAAATGTAGAAAAACAGCACATCCTCCTTAAAAGGAAATTTTCATAACTAATGAATTTTTAGAGTCCTGGTAACATGGGATTTTTTTACAGTGCTATGGGTTTTGTATGTACTGCACTACTAACCTGCTCTTGCTTCAGTTCTGATGATTGCATTGGTCACATTCATGGCTACATATGAATTGGTCTGATGTTTGTGGTTAGCTCTGGCAGCCTGAAATAGTGATCGTAAACCTAAGGTTGAACATGAATTATGAAATAGTATATGGAAGCTTGCACTGCTGCTATAACAGGAGTTAACTTCATGTAATGCTTCCAAGCATTTACACAATTACAAAGTGTAAATAAAATTAAACAATACTTCCTTCATCCTGTCACAGTAAAAAAAAAACTTTCCTTTTAAATACATCTTCTGTGTCACCTAGAGACTGTTTTTGATGAGGCAACATGCCTAATGACAAACTTCTGAAAGCATGTTGATTTGCCTTGTGTCTCAAAAATCCTGACAAACAAGCCTCCTTGATTTCCTGTTTCAGTATCACATAGATAATTAAAGCCAAAGCAAAGATTAATTAAGTAATTAATTTGCTGCTTCTACACAAATAAATGTGTGCTTCCTTGTAAACATTAATGAGACCGTATCAATGAGCTATAAGAAATTTGTGGCACTCTGCAACAGGAAATCCTAAAATACTTGGAAAGCTTTTGTAAAAAGGTTAAAAGGTAACCAAGTAGTAAACTTCTGTTTTGAAAAACAAGTGCCTTCCTCTGTTAGAGCAGTCCAAATTTGCCAGCTGTATCCATGAAAGCTGTTCATTCAGTGAAGGTCAAAGGTTTTGTTTTTGGTACACCAGCTGATCGTCTGCAAGCCTGTCAGTCTGTACTGCTGAGCATAACAAACTGCTGTGCACTGCTGATGTGCGTCACAGGACCCTGGGGTTTTGCACGGGGATTAGTCAGGCTGTATTTGGAAACGCCCTCGGCTGCACCTTGTGCAGCTATATTAGTGTTTCTCAAGTAAGAGGAATTTTCTTTTGCCTCTGCAGCTGCTCCTGCAAAACCCTCTGGTAAGTGTGCACAGCTTCTGTCAACAGTACTCTGTCTTCTGCCTGCATTTTTAAGTCGGGGTTATGAGTAGAGGCGTTACTTACAGTTGTTTATTGTGACATTGTATGTTTAAAATAAAAATTTGATAGCAAAGAATTGGCAATAGCATTGAAGGAATAAATCTATTTACCAGTTTTTATTGAATAGGTTAATTTCACTTAAATGTTTCTCTACTTTTAATTATTTGTACAGTAGTCTTAAGTGTGGATATTTTCAGAGTGATGTAGCTATATACCATGCATGTCTGCTTTTATTTCTGTACAGCAGGAATAGCAAAGATCATATAATATAGCAGACCAGTTCTGAAAAGGATTTGGTTGGCTTTTGTTGGCAGCCTGTATGCAAGCCCTGCATCTCTGGACTCTGCTTGCCACATATGCTGTTGCAGTAGGACAAAATCAAGGACACAAGAATCAGGAGTGCCCTAAGCTCAACGCACAGGTACTCTCCTTTAAAAGCACAAGAGGAAATACTGTTGTCATGTTTTCTGTGAATGCTCTCCCTCCAGATTTTTTAATATTTTTTTTTAGAAGTAAATATTAGAATCCAGCCCATTAAGTATAAACAGATGTAAATAATTAAACAAAATAAACCAGGAAAAATTAGTACGCATCCTGTTCCATCTTTTAAAAGAGCTTAGGTAGTGAAGCCACTTCCAGTTATTTCGTAGAACCTGTGCTGATTATTCAGTTTCGCAGCATATTATCAGGCAACTGTGAAGATACCCAGTGTTCTGTGATTTCATTTCCATAATAACATTTGCCTATTTACTTTTTAGCTAAGTAGTCCTAAAGCTATTTCTTGGCAAAACTACCAAAACAGTAATTTGGTAATTACTAGTTACTAAGGATTTCTTACCATATTAGACTTTATATCGTATGAATATAAAACATATTATGGTTTTGGTAATAATAAATGGATAAATATCTGTCTTGAGCTTAGGTTATGCTAGCGGACTGCATGATCCCTAGTGCAGTTCTCCTGACTAGCTGCGCATAATGGAGTGACTGATGTGAATACACTCATGTCCAATAGCTTTTAATATTCTTTTCTAAAAGATAAGCGGACTAACAGCTGGGGCTGCTACGAGAAACCTCTGTTGCACTCATAGACTAAAACTGAAATTGTTTGAATTAAATACAAAACTTCGTTTATACATATATAAGCATATGAGCACATGTAGTTATATATGAGAATATATAGCTGGAGGAAAAGATACACGCACAGACTGCCATTCTGTGGTTTTTTGTTATGGCTGCCCCCCTTCTTGCAACTCACACATTACAAATAGCAGAAGTTACATAAGAAGCTTGCATGATTTTCAGAAGTTTTTTGGTAAGCTTTGTTTTCTAGGGTAAGTAGATGAAAGTAATGTTATGTAATAATATCAAAAAGAAAAAGGGAGTGGATAATAAGATGTAAATTAAGGAATGCACTCCTTTTCTTTACAATGTCACCAAACTGTTACTTTCTGCCACCAAGAACACTGAAACCAATTTTCTGTAGCTTGCCAGGGTATCAAATTTCACAGCTATCACTGATGCCATGCCCTCCCTTTTTTGGTACATAACCATAAGTAAGTATAGGAGATAGCTAGTCTCAGACCTTGGAATTGAGCATTTGCAGTTCCCAAAATAAATGTCATTTATTCTTGGTTTATACTCTTTTACCTGGAAGCTGTCACCATAGACTAGAAATAAAATTTACAAATAATTGAATGCTATCTATTTTATCACTTTGATTTGCATTTTGCTTGTTCAGAAATAACATTAATGGTTCCCTCCCCTTGCCATCCCACCCTTGTGTGTCCTCTATATCAAAAGTTAATAGGTTTGGAACCTGGTCTAGTTTAAGGCAGGTTTGCCAACAAAGTAGAAAAAAATAAATTGTGTGATAATTGAAATTCACATACCATCAATATTGTTACGGCTAGTTCTTAGTCATTGTCTTATCACTTTTATGACATAGTCATCTGAAATTTTGTGGAATATTACAAACATTAATATGTTTGTAAGTGCGAGAACACTCCTTATTCAGAATTACTAACACCTAACAAAATACTCTGTCAATCACTGAGAATTATAGAAAAGTTCCCTTAAAATTTTATCCACCCTTAATGCAGGGTGTTTTCTTAGCAGTGATTTTTGGGAAGCATCCATACTAGATTAGTCTTTGTAAAATAAGAAAACTTTGCACTTGCCAAGTAGTGTAGGCTTACACGGTATCGGTATAAAAATACTTAGCCCTTTTTTTTATGTCCTTGGTCAAAGATTACTGAGGAGACTTACGATGATAACCTGTATTTTAATTATTACTAGTAATATTTCAGGCTGTGTATCTAGATTTAATTGTTAAATGAGCCATATCTCCATGTAGTTAAAGTAGCAAGTCATTCATGGACTCATCCTTCCCAACTTAAAATTACAGATAGTGAAAACAACAGAAAGTCTCACAGTTGTAATTTATATGAAGTTTCTTTCTATTAGTTACTCTCCTGTTGGACATTACTTTTTTTTCTTTTTTTCTTTTTTTTTTTTTTAATCATAGAGACTTACATTGTTGTTTGACTGGTAGGGGGAAGGAAGTAACAGCTCTACCTCCAGCACTCAGTAGATTCAAAAGTTCAGTATAATCTTAACTGTGGAATATAATATTATACCTTGTGCACACAATTAGTTATTAATTCCCTAGGATACCTGATTGGAAATGCCTAGTATGGCAGCTGTGAATTCACGTAGACAGCTGCCTTTCGTGTTAGTGATTATCACCAGCTCTTGTTTGATAACCCAACTGGTGCAACATGCACTTAGATATACACTGTCTCAAATACTGAGAAAACCGTGTGTTTAAGCAGCACCTGGACAGAACGTGAAAGCAGTTCTGTTTGCACTCTTGCTATCCAATTGCATATAAGAAACTCTATTTGAAAACTAGAATTCAGTATGGCCTTTACAGTAAATACTTTTCCTCTTTATTTAATCCAGCTACACAGATGCATGTGTCATGTACTAAATAGACTTGTAATTTTCAGAACTATCCTTGTTGTAAGTGACCCATTCTGTGGTTTGTAGGACTGGGGGATTTCCAAACCTGCGTGAATCCATTACGGTTGAGTCACCAAGGTATGACTATAACATTGTCAGCTACAAAAGAGTTTCTTACATCCTTATTCCAGTTACCTGCTATCACAAACAGGCAGGTCTTCTTTTCCTTTTCATAGATCAAACTGAACTCAACCTTTAAAATAATCTTTTTCAGTTTTGTTCTCCTTGCTTCTCTTTGAAAGCTCCTTAAAAAATGTCAGAAACTAGAAATTTAAATATATTTGTGGCCAGTGTATATGCCAACCACAAATTATCTTTGGGAGTTGTCATCTTTTAACATGTCTTTTAAAAGAGATACCAGTCTGTGGGCTATTTCAGTAACATATAGATGTCCTTAGAAAGCAAAACTCTTCTCACACTTTTATAAAATGATGGAATAAATAGGGGCACTTAAGTTATCCGATATGATGTACTTTCAGATGTCACAATGAAATAAGGATTCCTTTTCCTGTGCTTATATAGTTTTAGACCTGTGTGTAGAACCTCCTTGCTCTGAAAAGCTTTCTTGCCTTTCTTAGGTGCTGTGGAGATTTTTGTTTGGCTCTTTCTCCATACCTGTTCTTCCCAGTCAACTGGTGCATCAGAGTTTTGGGCCTTTTATGTATATTGGACTAACTCCTAGAGCTTTCTTAAACAAGTAATAAAAACACAAATTTTATCAAATGACTGCACTTCTCTTATTACCATTTTTTCACTCTTTGTTCTTTCATCTGTCTTTCCAACTTGAATCTACTTGTGTCTTTCAACTATGAAGAATGGCAAATATGCAACAAAAAAACAAAAGCTGGACTGGACGGGAGTGTAAGACATTGAAGGAGACAGTTTGCCAGAAAACTGGTGACTGCTTGTTAGACAGTTTTTTTTTTTTTACTTTTGATATAATATTTAATATTGATAAAGCCTAAAGAAATAATTGCTACTTAATGTTCAGCTGCAAATATGAATACAAGGAACTAGTGATGGGGACATTGGATATTTTAACTAACCATATTTGTCTGAGGCTTTATCAGGTGCCATATCTGTAATGAAGACTTATTTTTGCCTATGAAAGTGCCTGTGCGACTGAAATTGTCTGGGTTGTACTCACTGTAGAAGACACTTTTTTTCTCCCTAAATTAAAATACTCTTAAATTCACTTCAATTCTTGTGTAAAAATGAAACATGTATTAGAAATAAATGAACCTTAAAACCTGATCACGAGTAGGAGTATCAGTTTACGACATCAAAGCAGGAAGCATTCATCATACTTCAAATCTTAAACAATGTCTTGTTTAACATCACCTTACTAAAGTGTTTACTAAGGAGGTTTTTCCTCCTTAGTTTCAGAAACTTACGCAGGGCCTCAGTCTGAAATAAAACAGTAGCAAGCAGTCCAACTTTCCTCATACAGTCTCTTCCTCTCATCTCTCCATCTCCTCCAACATCTGTTCTGTTTAAATCAGTTATGTTGGGAAGTCTGTTGCTTAATGTCAAAGTAAACCAAATAATGTTTGAACTGCTTCTTACAAAAGGACACATTTAGATTACACTTTAATTTTTGCATTCCAAGTCTAAAAATACATACATAATTTGCCTCCTGAAAGTCAAAGGAATTTATGGTGGAAAAAAATTACAAAACAGAGTCAAATTGTTTTATCTTTCATTATAGAGGAAAAATTCTGTATGCTCACCAAACCACCAAACTAGTGGTAAGGTTACTTTTGTTTACCAGCACTGTATAACATACAGAAGAAATACCATAAAACACCTTTAAAGAGTTGCAGATTATTAATATTTTCTTTCATGAAGCTAGATCAGTTGACATATCTCTGCTGATAGTCAATATCTATAAATGCTTTGTAGCTGTATTTCTCAAAAGATTAGGGATGAGCAACTGACATCATCTACCTGGACTTGTGCAAAGCTTTTGACACTGTCCTGCACGACATCCTTCTCTCTAAACTAGAGAGACATGGGTTTGATGGACGGACCACTCAGTGGATAAGGAGTTGGCTGGATGGCCGCACTCAGAGAGTGGTGGTCAACGGCTCAATGTCCATGTGGAGACCGGTCACGAGTGGCGTCCCTCAGGGGTCCGTGCTGGGCCCGGCCCTGTTCAACATCTTTGTCGGAGACATGGACAGTGGGATAGAGTGCACCCTCAGCAAGTTCGCCGACGACACCAAGTTGTGTGGTGCCGTCGCCACGCTGGAAGGGAGGGATGCCATCCAGAGGGACCTTGACAGGCTGGAGAGGTGGGCCCGTGCCAACCTCATGAAGTTCAACCAGGCCAAGTGCAAGGTCCTGCACCTGGGTCATGGCAATCCCAGGCACAAATACAGGCTGGGCAGGGAATGGATTGAGAGCAGCCCTGAGGAGAAGGACTTGGGAGTGCTGGTGGATGAGATGCTTAACATGAGTGGGCAATGCGCCCTTGCGGCCCAGAAGGCCAACCGCATCCTGGGCTGCATCAAGAGAAGCGTGGCCAGCAGGTCGAGGGAGGTGATTCTGCCCCTCTACTCTGCCCTGGTGAGACCCCACCTGGAGTACTGTGTCCAGTTCTGGAGCCCCCAACACAAGAAGGACATGGACCAGTTGGAGAAGGTCCAGAGGAGGGCCACAAAGATGATAAAAGGGCTGGAGCACCTCTCTTATGAGGACAGGCTGAGAGAGTTGGGGCTGTTCAGCCTGGAGAAGAGGAGGCTCCAGGGAGACCTGATAGCGGTCTTCCAGTACCTCAAGGGGGCCTACAAGAAAGATGGGGAAAGGCTGTTTAGTAGGGCCTGTTGCAATAGGACGAGGGGTAATGGTTTTAAAATAGAGGGGGGTAGATTTAGATTAGAAATTAGGAAAAAATTTTTTACGATGCGAGTTATAGAACACTGGAACAGGTTGCCCAGAGAGGTGGTGGAGGCCCCATCTCTGGAAACGTTCAACGCCAGGCTGGATGAGGCTCTGGGCAACCTGACCTAGTCAGAGATGTCCCTGCTGCTTGCAGGGGGGTTGGACTAGATGACCTTTGAAGGTCCCTTCCAACCCTAACCATTCTATGATTCTATGATTCTATTACGGAATTCTTTAATGGGTATTTTTCAGGATTTATTTTTTTAAACACTCATTAGCTTTCCCAATGATTCCCAGTTTGGGATATAGCTGATAGTTGGAAACCAATCCTGATGTACCCTTTTTTTGAATTTGCTGTGCTAATAAAAGTAGCAAGGCACTGCAGCCATATTGAGAACAACTGTCATGGTTTAGGAGGTGCCACTTTTTACAGAAGATATCTCTGCCATAGGACGGCAAAGGAAAACCTTAAATCTTCCAAACCAAGTGAAATGAATCCAGTTTTTTTCTTTGTGAGACCTACAAAGCAAAGAAGTACTAAATACTCTGTCATGACTTAAGAATTTTTTGCAAGATATTCTGCTATAGGGGAGACTTTTTGGATGGATTATTTGGAAAATTATCAGAGACTCATGATTAGAGTTTTAGAAGGATTTCTATTTTCTGTTTTCATTAGTGTCTTTGAGGATATCAGCCAGAAGTAGCAGTAAGCATACTGGGGATGAGAATTATTTGTTACATTGAAAAATAGGAGCACTGATGCGGTGCACAGCACAATCCAGCAAGACTAAATGTAAAATTTAGCACTTTGCGCAACTACCTATTTCTGCCTAGGAGTAATTTTGAAGAATATTTGGTCATTACCAACTGAATTTGAATCATCATCACAATATTGCTGCGAATAAAGTAAGCGTATACAAATGTATATGCAAAGGTATTATCTGAAGACATCAGCCAAAGCGGCACTTCAGCTGAGGCCTTTTCAGAGCAGAAAAATTATACCTAGTTAATGGATGCTGTGTTTCAAGAACAGTGTGGTTCAAACAGATGGGCCAGGATGACATCAAGAACTGTCAGAGGTTTAGAACATTGTGCTCTGCAAAAGAAGATTGAAGAAACTGGGGTTCTTTAGTTCAGAAGGAAGGGAAAAATATCTAGTGAGCATCTGTGAAAAAGAATATATTACTCCAAGTTGAACGACCTAAAATTTACAGTAAGAAAGATTAAATAGAGATTAAGCAAACTTTTCTGAACGTAAAGATAGTTGAGCACTAAAATACATGGTTGAGGAAAGTGAGGAGTATGTGAGTGGAGGTTTTGAAGAAAGGGTCAGACAAGTATCTGCTGAGAATGATGTAGCTGTAGTAGTTTGCTCCTACCTGAGGGCAGAGTGGACTAGAGCCAGTATTTAAAGGTACCTCCAAGCTCCTTCTTTTCCCTGACACACAAGGGTCTTTTCCATTAAAAAGCATGTGTTTGCAAGACTTTAAAATGTAATCTTTTTCTTAAATTATAACCTAATTACAGTTTCACTGTGAGTTGGTTGTTACAAATAAACAAAAGGCTTAGTAGCATCAAGAGCAGGAAGAAAGAGTGTTGTGTGTCTTACTAACAATTGGCGACATGGAAACTCCGGTTCCAGAAACGTGTCTGGGTTTGGAAATTTTTTTTTTTTTTTTTTTTTTTGTAATTAGCTCCTTGCAGTAAAGATTACATGCTAGGTATAAGAAAAGGAAAGCTGAATAATCAGAATGTAAAAAATATAATTCCTAGCACTTCATCATCTCTGAAGTTCTATGCACTGAAAATAAAATTTACTACTTACAAATGCCCATGGAGACAGATTGCAAATGTCTGATACCTTTGCTTTAGAAATAGTTCATACATGATTATAAAGGAAGGAAATACATACAAATTTGGAGATTTCTGCCCATAAGTAGTTCTTTTACCATTTCTGCGAGGCTGAACAGAAAAATTTTAGAGTAAGCAAAGCCTTGAGAGGGGAGGGGATGTTGTTCGGGGGTGGTGGATTTTTTATGTTAGATTTTTTTTTTTTTTACCAAATCAGCATTTATCATAATATTCAATAAATATTCTTCACTCAAAAGGAATGTGTGGTGTGATAGCATGTGTTATTTCAAAAGTGTGCAGTAAAATAGGTAATGGAAAGTGATCGATGGACTGACTAGGGAGCAGGGATTACTGCGTGGCCTTGTTTGATTGGAGTAGTCAATATGGGCAGCATTCTCAACAAAATAATGAGTGTCTAAAATCAGCCTGTCTTTATCTGTGCCAAAACTTTGAGGGCATATTAACTGCACAAAGAGCTAGTTTTAAGGTTTACCATCTCCCAGCGACATATTTGAACAGCAAAGTGATCCCATATGTCCTGTTTCTATGTATCTCCCTTATTTCCTGCAAATAGAGTTCTTGTTTCCATGAGTGTTAGCTTATTGAAAAATTTATTAGGAAGGGGAATGAAAACAGGTATTGAAAGCAAAGAGAACTTAATGCAGTCATCAGTTATTTTAATAACTGATGCAGTCACCAGAGTATTTTCTGTTCCTTTTCACTCTTAACTTACCTTCCTGTCCTGAGGATGTCTTATGTCACATGAAACTGTTCCTAGATGCAGAGCTTCCAATCTGATGGTAAGTTTTCTTCTGTAAGTGTATTTCTGTCTTTGTTCTTACTCTTCATAGATGCCAGAATTTCAGAAGAAGACTGTCCATATTAAGGACCCAGGGAGAGTAGAGGAGATTATTTGTGGCCTCATCAAAGGTGGAGCTGCCAAACTTCAGGTAAAGATAGTGGAAGGCATAACCAGTTTGGAATTAAAGCAATCATATGATTTTTGCTCTGTGCCAAAAATTCTAAGAATATTTATAACAGAAGTCAGCCTTCAAGTAATCTCCAAAACTTAGACATGTTAACTCTTTTAACAGGTCTTTTTCATTCAACTGTAATTCAGACAGGTGCTAGTTAATGAAATCATATAAGCTTAGTAATTTTAGGAAATATTCTGACCAAAGGAATTAGAAAAACAATTCAGTCAGATTAAAATTATTCTTGTGGGATATTCTAGCTTACATTACAATAGTTCAATAAAATAGGGAGATTTCTGTGGCATATATACTGTTCAACTGCACCTATCATTGATCGTTCAGAATTTCTAGCCATTCTTTATTTTGTCCCTCCGTATTGTAAGACAGTTTTGCTTTTTCTTTCTTTAAATAGATTATTACAGATTTTGATATGACATTAAGTAGATTTTCCTACAATGGAAAAAGATGTCCAACTTGTCATAGTGAGTACTTTTTTTTTTTTTTAAATATGGATTAGTTTGTTTACTCCTTTTAGTTTTTCATAGATTTTAATTTTCTATCCAAGTTATTCCCTAATATATGAGATTTTATATTGCCTTGTTACCCAACCTGTACATCCTAATGAAAAAGTATTATAGTGAGTGTCTATGTGTTCTATGTATATATATTTTAAGCACAATCTTTGTGAATTAAAATCAGATAAGTTGTCATTCAGAATTAAAAAAACTAAGTTCTGAACTATAAGATGTTACTAGCTAGATATGGTAGATTTGAATTATTTTTTAAGAGGTCATAATAGTCCTGACACCTGCAAGACTCAGTAAACTCCTTGGAATTCTTGATATTTTTATCCTGTACCCTTTTAGAACAATAAAAAAAAAATGATTTAATAATGAAGTAGGAATCCTAAAACACATAGGAAGTCTCATTATGATTTCAGGAACAGTTAAACCTCAAGAAACAGATAAGAGGCTTGTAATTAACCTTTTAATTGAGAGATGAGGGGAAGGACAGTAATACATCTCATGCTTATGAAGAAAAATATGCCTTTTACGGGTTGCTGGTAAGAAAAGTTCTGAGGAAACATAGTGGTATGTCATCAAACATTGTCTTCTATACTATTTACAGTGTCATATAGCAAAGTAAAAGAAATACAACATCTTGTTTAACACTTTTTTTTCCACCCCTCCAGATATCATTGATAACTCTAAGCTCATCACAGAGGAATGTCGGAAAAAGGTAAATGGAAAACCTACTAGCTGTTGGTTATTCAGACAACTGTTCTCATTCCCTGGCTGCACCGTGTGTTGAATTACGCAACACAATGAGACAAGGGATACCTTCAAATCCTTAAAGCTCTCTGACCTTCCTCACTAACTGTAAGGCATCCAGTCAGTAATAGAAGTGAACAGAAATATTTGTATTCTTGACAATAGCATGTAGTTCAGTTTAACAGTATCCATTTTTTCTTGTTAGATAACAAGCTGACTCTTAGCTCAAAGAGCATTTCAGATTCCATTTTATTTAAATAATGTAACCAGAATAAAGGAAGTTATTTTGATTGATTAGATCAAATACCAAGTGTTATTTTATTAAAATACATTAAACATCTATTGTTTTTTCCCCTTCAGTTATTGCAGCTGAAAGAAACCTATTATGCTATTGAAATTGATCCAGCTCTCACTATTGAAGAAAAATATCCATATATGGTAGAATGGTAAGAGACACCTCCCATCTTCAAATTGTGCAATATTAGATTTAGTAACTTTTCAAAAGCAAATTAATGTCAGTAATTAGCTTTTAGCTAACACATTAACTGAACTAATCTCTTGGAGTGTTCTGCAACAACTGCTTTTCCTTTGCTGTTAACATGAATGAGGAAGAATTAACCATACAGGATGTTTTCCATCATGAGATTTAATGAAAGGTGAACCATTACAAGTCAATTTCCATCTATTTTTTGTTTATATTCTAGGTACAATAAATCTCATGCACTACTTGTTGAACAAGGCTTACAGAAGGATAAGTTTGCAGAAATTGTGAGGGAATCTGATGTTATGCTGAAGTAAGTTCCTTTTGATTTGAACAATATTCTTTCAGAGTATTTTCTATAGATTCTTACTGTGCGTTTTCAGGGAAAAAAAAATACATGCTTTCCTGAGAGTGTGACACCATAATCTTGGAACATAGTGAGCTTCATGCCCCCTCTTTATTCATATTTTGTAACTAAATGCTTACAATGATCACAGTGTGTACACTAGAGCTCTTAAAAAAAAAAAATAAAAAATGAGTGTCATCTCTACAAACCTCATTTCTGTAGACTTTCATCCTCTTGAAATTGAACTGCTGGCTCTTTTTTTGTAAGGAGAATGTAGAGTTCAACATTGTTCCTCTGTAAAACAATTGCTATATTAATGTTATCTGAGATAAAAATGCAGTGACTTCAGGAATATGTTTCATGTGTTGTATTAAATATTGTTCTTACTTTGTGGCTAAAGGTAAGTTTAAAAGCCAGCAAAATCCTTGCTTGAAATGTGCTGTGGCTCCCATGTCTTTTAAAGTTCTCTAGAATTGTCTGTAAATTTTGGACTACTGATACAAGATGTTAAGGCTTAATTTGTGGAATTGTTTATCATACTGACTAAATTATTGTCTTTTCAAAACAGACAAGCACACTGTCTCTACCTGTTTGAAAGCCTAAGTCTGTGTGTATTGAATCTTCATTCACAAACTAAAATTCCCTCAAAAATTTTCATCATCATAATTTTTAAAAAAAATTTAAAATTCTACTAATCAATGTTTTTGTAGAGCAGGTGTACAGAGATAATATTATATTGTTCCTGAAATATTATACATATATTTAATTGGGCACTGAAAACTAAAAAGCTTTCAGGAAAGAGTAACAATAAATGTTTTCAGGAATTCAAAACAAAACAAAATCTGTTTTATGGTAATAACCCTATAGAAAGTCAAATATTTAAGCAAGGAAGACTGAAAGGAAATGTACAGCCTGATAGTCGCTAGAGAAAGTTCTACTAGTTGCTTGCTTCTTCTGGGATATTTGGGGAGGAGGAACTAGTTTTAAGTCTTTAAAAAATTATTAAATGTTTGGAGGGAAAAAATTATATAGATCAAGACCAAACAGCTTGATGCAAGAGTTCCTTGCTAAAACTATGCTGCCTTATGTTGGGTTGATGGTGAGGCATCAACTTGTGTTATGTTGATGGTGAGGCAAAGGAAATAAAGTGAAACGTTCAGGGAAAATTAGGGGTTTTTTCCAAAGATGATGTTCTGAAAACTGACTTTTCTTAGCTTTCTTTCTTTGAGATTTGACTTGTATGTACATCCTGTGTTACAGAGAAGGATATGAGAACTTCTTTGATAAGCTCAGTGAACATAATATTCCTGTGTTCATATTTTCTGCTGGGATTGGGGACATTCTTGAGGAGGTTATCCACCAGGCTGGAGTCTACCATTCTAATGTCAAAGTGGTTTCCAATTTCATGGATTTTGATGAAAATGTATGTATGAAATAACACCTTCTTATCAAACATCACTGTGGCATTTAGTAGCTATTTATATATACAAAAAGGTGAACATTTTAATGCAACAGATGTAGCCACCTGCCCTGCCATATAGAGAATTAGAATTGCATACTTAGTGCTCTTCCATGCAAAAAATAAGCAGAGGATAACAGTTCAAATGCTGTTAGTGTAGTACAAGTAAGGTACCATTCATTTCCTTTAATGGCAACCTCACACTCAGCCCAGTACAGCGCTATTCCTCCTCCAAGTAGAGAATCGCTGTCTATCTAGTCTTAACAATGCTGTTACAGTCATTACGTTATTTAACAGTAATTTATCTTGTTCATCATTAGAGATTACATAGTTCAGTGTTAGTTCAATAGTAATATCACCTGTTTCATTCTAGATTCTGTCTTGTCTGTATGATACTAGAAATAACTTAAGTGTTTGGGTTTTTTTTAATAGGGAATATTAAAAGGATTTAAAGGAGAATTGATTCATGTTTACAACAAACATGATGGTGCCTTGAAGAATACGGAGTACTTCAAACAGCTAAAAGACAACAGTAATATCATACTGCTAGGCGATTCCCAAGGAGACTTAAGTATGGCAGATGGAGTAGCAAATGTTGAACACATTCTTAAGATCGGCTATCTCAATGATAAAGTAAGTAGCCTTATAACCTTTTGAACTTTGAGTGAAATACTGTAAGTTATAAACAAGTTCATTCTAATAAGCTTCAGATATCAAACCAAGTGTTTGGCCCAAATTCGTTTGGAGATTTCAAACATTTTTCATGGATTTCTTGCCTCAGGTTTTTTTCTAACCCAAATGTAAATTGCAACACAAATGTAAATTGCTTTGGTTTTTGTACTGAAGTAGTTCCAAAAAGGTATTCTGTTTAGGAGTAAAATTCAGAGGCTAGAGAAATTAATTCTCTTAAATTCTTACAGCTCCTCCCCTTCCTTTCAATACTGGATTGATAATTGAGCAAAATTATAATCTTCCAAATTAAAAAATTAGGCAGTGTCTCTTTTTTTTTTTTTCCTCTTTTTTTTTTTTTTTTTTTTGAGGAGACACAGAACTGATTGTTTGCTAAATTATAATGCACATCCATTTGCCTTCAGGAGAGAGAAAACTTCAGTTTTCTATTTCTTTCTACCTTTCAGGAAACTGAGGAAGTAAGTTTTTCTTTCAGTGTTTTTATGTGTGAGATCCTGGAGTAAACATGAGATATTATATCCTGGAATGTGCACACAGTTATTTCAGGCTACTCCTACTCTGTCATCTTGGGAAATTCTCTCATAGGAGCAATACAGATTTGCATGGTTCATTTCCTGAATTTGGTGGAAAGACTGGGCAAAATTTTAATGACAAAAAGTCTTTCAATAATTATTTCTAAAGTGAGTCTTTCTCTTTATCCCTTCTGCAATTAGGTAGATGAGCTTTTGGAAAAATATATGGACTCTTATGACATTGTATTGGTGAAAGATGAATCCCTGGAAGTTGCCAACTCCATCCTACAGAAAATCCTGTAAATTGCAGTCTCAAGTCACTCCAATCCTTCCAGGAGACAACTGGACAGAAGAGCACACGTGTGCTATCTTTGATGTGTTTATTACTCATTTACAGAATTGTTTAATTTAATTTAAGATTTTTATCCTCATTTTGGTATTTTGAAATATATATGGTATCCATTGTCAACTAGAAGCTCCTTTTACTGCTCTTATGCTGTTCTTTATTGTCTCACACTCCTATTATAACTAGATTTAAATTGGATTTATAGATGTGATAAGCTGCTGCTGAAGGGATACTATGGTTGACTGTCTTTTAATCAGGCATTTCAAAGGAGCATTTTAGAAAATGTGTCTATTTTGTAAAATTGAAGATGTAAATGTTCTGTGAATAAGTAGTGTGCACGTTTGTGTTGCCTTTTCTTCTTTCAGAGAAGATATTTCAGTCAGCTGTACTTTGAAGGATCTTACTCATATGCTACAGACTTTCACAGAAGTTTTTCATACATATATTTTTCTTCAGTAAAAATGCTTTATTCACCCAATTCAGAGGAAATGTTTCTTCTTAATAGATTTTTGTATCATTACAAAATATTCTATGTCCTTACCATTCCTTTATTCTCTGTGGAATGGGAAGAATGTTTTAATTTAGTGTATTGAAGGTAAAGTTTCTCATCTTTGTAACAACAGATAGTTTCATAAGCTAATAGTACAAGGCCGTAACTTCAGGTCCTTTTCAGATCTTATTTTGTGTACTAATCCACTTCCAGCCTGCTGTTTCATATCAAAACATGGCTTATCTAAAATAATTTCTCTTCGAATTGTCAGTGAGCTGCTCTGGAGACAGAAAATCACAACAAAGCTAGATCTTAATCTTAGATTTTAAAAGCAGATTTAGTGGTCTTGCAAAATCTATTTTTCTTGCTACCAGCCCCATGCCTCAGAAGCATTTAAGGAACACCTCTCCAGGCTGGCTTTAGGTCGCATGCCCACTCTGCAAATTGTAAGCACAAGTATCAGTGTAACATCTAGCTCTTTTAAGTTCATTATGCAAGTCCTCTCTGTTTAAATAGCTACTGAATCTTCATAGAATGGTTTGGGTTGGAAGGGACCTTTAAAGGTCATCCAGTCAAACCTCCCCTGCAAGGAGCAGGGATATCTCCAACCAGATCAGGTTGCTCAGAGCCTCATCCAACCTGGCCTTGAATGTTTCCAGGGATTGGGCATCCGCCACCTCTCTGGGCAACCTGTTCCAATGTTCCAGCACCCTCATTGTAAAAAATTTATTCAGAAAGTATTTTCCCGGTACTGAACACCTTACAGTACCTGTCAGCATCATGTACAGAATGATACAGCTTAATACAGCTGCAGCTCTGGAAGCTTACTCTGATACGTTGCAGGAGGAGTTAGAGAGGGTGTTGTGACCCCGGTCCTAAGAGGTCACAGCTGTACTCACTCTATTCATTAATAAAATAGAGGCAATCATACAACTTCCCTAACATGCAATATAGTCATTGTTCCCCTTAGCTTTCTTTTATACACAACAGGAACTTTGCCAGATTTCGTTCCCTGAGTAATTGTAATGAAAATATGGGAGAGCCTAGATCTGCACTGTCTCCCACCAGCAAGTAACACACATCTCAAGAAATGGCCTCTTTCCGTCCACCCTGTGGTCCATTATCTAAATTCTGACTCGGTAGCACCAGCCATATTTTTTCCAAATCAGTACACTTACATCTGTTACGATGCTGGCTGGAACTTTTCCTAGGAGGCAAGATGGGGAGTAGTTTCCTTACCTCACCTCTTCATCCTCTGCAGTCAATGGAAATTAAATCATCCCCATCTTTTGAATACATGGCAGAGGCTTGATGCACAATCTGAGGTGGTGTGAGCATCCTTTCGTAATCACATTGCACGTGGTGTGCTGTCGGGGAACTGCCGAGCTCAGGGACCTTTCAGAAATTCCAGCTTGCATCTTAACAGGCAAAGACCATTTGAGGGATTATGTCCTCCTTGTGTACAATCCACAGTCATGTAATTCCCTACTCCTGGCACAGAGGCAGCTAGATCCCCAGAAGCAGGAGCATTAGAAGCCGTCCATTTGAGCAGAAAGCCACTTAAGTCATACAACAGCTGGGGAGAGGATGGCATCTTGGCTGCCTTCCATTTGAGAGCCATGACTCAGGCAGCAGCAGACTGGAAGAGCTGAAAGTGCCTGGGCAGTGCCAGTGACAGGAGGAGATGGGAGCAGCAGCTGCCTCAGCCCTAGCCTGCCAAGAGCGTGTCAGCCAACGGCAGAAGACAGGGAGAGCTTGAAAGCAGTAGTGACAGCTGCTGAGTCAGTGGGATCAAGAGAGCTGCTATTCACCTTCTTTTTCATACACACACACAAAAAAAACTAAGTGCCCAGCGGCAACACATGCTGCGGTTGATGAGTCACTGACAGGAGCAAAGACTGGCCGAGGCGGAGACACTGCAGAGAACGGGCTGAAGGTGAGAAGGCCTTGTGGCAGCGAGGCTGAGCAGGGAAGATGCTGCAGGGCGAGCAGCTGCCTGGGGTGGATGGGGTCACAGGCAAGGGCAGCAGATTGGGATGTAGCAGATCCCCTGGGAGCAGCCAGGGATAGCAGCTTTGTAGAAGTCATCACAGAAGAGCAGGTAGAACATGCCAACCATGGGACGAGACAAGCTTGCAGGTGCCCCAAACACGCAGCCAGGAAGGGTAGAAAGGATGTTCCTCAACACACAAGCTAGGCACTTGGTCTCCCTTTCTTCTCTTGCTTGGATGTGCCATGGAGCTAAACTGTCCCCCCATTTACCTGGGCCAGGGAGGAGGGCAGGATGATTTTGTTGCAAAAAGCATAAGGGAGGGAGCTGCCTTCTGCACAGTCATCTTCTGCCAATGCTACAGTTTCAGCCAGCAAGATAAGCGGGGTGATGTTATGTATGACTCCCCACAGGACATCAGTGCAAGCTGCCTGCTCAGCAGCATGGTCGGCACCACGCTGGCCATGGCAAGGCTCCTGGGGAATGCTGCAGTGTTTCCAGGGAGGGTCAGCAGACACTATTTATTTTACAGTCTACCTTTTGAGTTTTAGGCACCTACAGAATTTACATTAGCTGAGCTAACATCAGAGTTTTAGTGAGGATGGAGTTTTGGTGATTTTTGTCTTTTTTTTTTAAACAAGCAATCGTGCTGGCTTTTTTTGTCATACCTGCCAAATAAAAGTCCAAAAGGCAAAGGCCGTCTGAAAAACACCAAGGTGTTTGGATGCACTGCTTACTCAACCAGTCTCCAGTTGCAAGGGGCTAATTACCAGGCATTGCTCCCAAAGTTTACAATGGGACAAGATTTTCCGTTTACAGGCGGGTCACCTTTGGAATATAGGTAACAGTTAAAATTTAGAGTATGTGAAAAGTGGCTGATAGACATAACTCCACAGCGCATGATGTGTCAGCAACACGCTCTGGCACAAGATTGTTCTGGCTACAAGCATAATGGATTTCCCTGGCAATCCTAGCATGAGTGAAATGTTGGGGGCAATTCTGGTCTCTTTGCATAGCATTTCCGACCCCATGTCCTCATCCAGCTTGCGTCAGGATTTCATATGAACTCACTGGTCCTCCCCTCAAAATTTTTCCTCAGCCTCACCCAATCCTACAGGAAGCAAGCCACCACTCCTTCAGCATGATCACGATCTCACTGTTCAACTCATTTAAAAACTCTCAATTAAAAAAAAAAAAAAAACCCCAACTCAATTAAAAAAAAAAAAAACAGAATACAAAACACCACCTCAAAACCAAAAAAAACCTCACCAAAACCATACAGAAAAGCACATGCGGAGCAATATGGAAACGGATTAGGCAGCATCTTTAAAAGCAGTTACCAAAACAGATCTCCAGCTCGTTCTTAATCCAAGTTACTGAAATTATTATTCAGCCTGCCTAGGGCCCAAGCATATCAGGAAGTGATCGCTTGATGCTTTCCCAACTACACAGACACTTAAAAGTCTTTGCCTTGGTAGAGGATTTCAGATCAAAGAACCATCTGTCAAGAATTATGTAAGGAAGATTTTTCAATCTCACCTCCAAGCAGATGTACGATGAATGGTCAGTCACCAAATGTTCAGTCCACAATGACAATCACTTAAAGGATTTTTATGCTTCCGCAAGGAGGCAGGTAAGTTAAGATCTCCAGCGCTCTTTTCTCCTTCCGTCATTAAATCCTGTCAGCCTCAGATTCTGCGTTAAGGGTCTGCCAGAGCAGTGAGCCTTTACTAGGACGTAAGAACAACTAAACCATGTTGCAATCATCTGATAGAACAAATTACCTGTAAAAAGGGTATCTGCACGCCCAACAATTTACTTCTTGAAATGCCATACCTATAGCCTGCTGGAAAAAAAAAAAGTTACTTACATAATCAGCTTGAACCAGGAGGTCTGATTTTAAAAAAAATCTACATAGTGCTGTCCAGATTATCAACGTCCTTTCATCATCTCACATCCCACTGTGAACCATAACTCTTGCTTATATGGTAGTTAAGGGAAAACACAAGATGCATTTTTAGATATCCTCCACTTTTTCAAAATCCCATTTTTTTGGCACTACTCTGTTGGCTAGAAGGAAAAATGGATACTATCAGTTGCCTCTCCAAAACTATGAACAAAATTAATGGCAAACAAAATTAACACTGCAGCTACAGGTTAAACTATCTTTCTCCAGCAAGACTAATTCTTGTAATTGCCATCTAGATTCTGCATTAAATTTTAGGAAAGAAATACTATGCATAGTATGTCTTTCTAAATCAAATTTATAACCAGAAACATTTTGCAACTCTAAAAGTGTATTTAATTTATGATTCGGTTTGGAAAGCAAGGTGTCATATATTTCCCAGACCATTTTCCCACAGCCAAAAGAGTATTTCTAAAGTTTAAAGCAAGGAATAAGCAGCAAAGTTAAGTGAATTTGTTACTCCTCCCCCCCACCCTACTCACAGTATCTGTTCTATCCGTAGCACATGTCCAAGGTCAAGTATTTGGGACCTTTATTTAGCTAAAAATGTTTCCTCCTTCTGAGTGGGTGTTACAGCCAGCTCAAATGTCCTCTCACTGTCAAACATACACTAATAGTTGTAAACTGAGCCAAATGCTTTCACCAAGTACTAGCTAAATATGCCATTTTTAAGCTTAAAGGAAAATCTGATTTTTTTTTTCCCACACAGAAAAAATAATATTTCACTTCAATAATTGCAAACTCTGAATTAAGTATAATTTCTTAATATACTTGGAATATGCAGAGTTATACAGCAGAAAGTATCACTGTCAAATTAAGACTGAAAAATCACACAGAAAAATCTTTACCTAGATTTTTCTGGCTACACAGCCATAATCCTTGTCTCTTCCACTGAGCCCCTGACAATCCAGGAGGTAACTGCATCTTCCTTTCATCGACCAGCTGCCTAACAGGAGTCAGCTGCCCAGCTCTGAGAATAGCACCTGGCTCTTTCATTAGAGGAGCAGCAGCAGCCTGATTTCTGGAGAGCCTCTCCTTAGCTAAACCATCCATTTTTATCCAGCTCTTAATGACCTTTAAAGAGTTATCATCTATTTTTCTAAATAAGTTAAGTATGTAAGAAAGTATTTAAATAGATACTTTCCATACACACAAAAAAAAGTATTTTACACTTTGAGGTAGAAAGTATTTCCCTTACATCTATATCCACTACAGGCCACTCTCTCTAACAGGATGCTGATGTAGAAAGATTCATTTATCGCTGGAGGTGCAGGGGCTGTGCTGAGCTCTCGCCATCCATACCAGCACAAGTTCACTTCCCAGCCAGCTCCCCCAGGCTCTGGGTTGGCTCACTGGCAGGCAGACTACACTCACTTTTAAAAGGCTGCCACACATGCTGAGAAGCAATGGGTAGGGGCATTCAACCTAAGTACAGTCCTGGGAAGGAAGGTGGCCCTGAGCATTCCCTTGACAGCAAAACATCATTTAGATGGATCACAAGCCATGTTTGCCACGGCCTAGGGAGCAAAGGGATGAGAATTTCAGATGTACCTACCCTAGCTGGAGGCACTGATAAAATCATACCTACTACTCCATCACTGATGTACTCTTCCAAAAAAATCCAGCGTGACCACCTCTGGGATTACCAACTGACTGCACTTCTGTGCGTGGTGCTGCTCTTTTGTCCTGCACTGCCCTGCAGTACGGCTCCGCTGTCCTGGTTTACCTGGAACTCGTCAGGAACCACCTCCTGGGAACCATCTGGAATGATCCTCTGTGCAGAAAGAGCTATTCACTAAGATTTTTTTTTTTTCCACACAAAACAATCTGGGATATCCAGAAGACACACCTGGTATTTTAGGGTATGTATGAGAACAGAGTAAGTTGTTTCCACACTGAGGACCGCACTCAAACCACAACTTGCTTCCAGCTCCTTGTCTCAGCGCCATAATCATGCAGAAGCAATGCATTTGAACCACAGCTACCTACTTCCAAATAAAAGGGGAAAATTTTGTTCAATAGTCTTCTGAGGAAGCTGTTTCTTATGTAAAATGATTTTATTTGATAAGAGACTTGGAGCTCCAGCTGAGAGAACCATCATCCTCCCCATTGTCACAGCTGATGGCAATATGGGATGGGTAATTTAGGGATCTCCTTCCCAGGCAAAAGAACGACTTCACTTCACCTGTGTGAAGTACTAAAACAAAATCTTTTCCTGTGGTTTATTATTTTCAATATTTTTGATTCAAATAATCTTAGTTTAAAATATTTTTTCTAAAGATCAATAGCAACATTGAACATACTCAGGATAAGCCTGCTATGTGTGCAAGAAGAGTGCGGCACAAAGGGTATTTGCTTCCACTCAGATTTCCCACCCATCAAAATGCCAGAAGTCAAAGAAACTTTGACAGTAATAATTGATCAACATTTTATTTAACAAAAAGATCAGTTATCCAACATTTAATGGTATCAAACCCCAACAAATATTTCACTGCACTTTCTATAACAACCGTATTAAAAAAACAATACAAAATGTTTTCATCCCATTGAAATACCAGTTTTTAAAAAGAGCATCTCAGGGAGCTTAGAACCCACATGTACAGATCAAGAAAAGCAAGAAACTAGACACAAAGCATATAATGGAAACACAGCTCCCTTTCTACTTGTCTTTGACAGTGGCGCACTATACGTATTTGTGCTCTTTACATGCAGTGTGCTGCAGGGGATCATAGCGCCTTCCAGAAAAACACGTCAGTTTAGGGTATGTTCTGTTAAACAGCTTGCTACATCTGTAGATCTAAGGAGTGACTGTCTCAAGAGTTCACATAACCTAAACAGCACTCCCAGGCCTGATTTTGTATTGAGGGACAGGCCAGAACATTTGCAGGCACAAACAGATGGGCCTATTTCTTGATTCTATCACTGTCATTTTGTTTGTTCGCCGTGCCAGACTGCTCTGCTGCGTAAGCTCTAAGAATTTAATCCTTAGTCTAACAATTCCCAAAATAGGAGGCAGAAGCCCAACACAAAGTCAATTGTCTCCAGTATTTGGACCCCATAATACTAATATTTAAAGTCTAACAACACTATAAATAAGACTGCAGCTAGAAAGGTTTGGGAATCACTGATCAGAACACTGTTTCAACACGCCAGCGAGAAGAGTCAAGGTTATTAATTAAAAACAATACAGATGATAGTAACAAACTTTTATTTCATAAGGTAAAAACCCAGCACACACATGGTTACAATTCTAGGCCTGTTTAATTTAATTCACAGCTTATGGACAGTTTGCAATGACGTAGCTATCATTGGCATGTTCTGCAATTTGCAAATCAGAGCTCCTGCTGGCAAATATACGTAGGAGTTTGTTCAGTTACTGGAAAAGAGTGCTCATGCCTTCCGAAAGGCACTGGTCTCAATATCTGACAATTTGTACAGGTTATTTTCATGGGGAATGTTTTCTGGTTTGTTCTCCTGCAGAAACATTTTGGATACAGAAGGTTTTTTAAAACTCTTTTAAAAGCACTCGGTATAACTTTTCTCCCTACCATCCACCCGCCCAAGCGACTGTGTATTGTTCAATGATGGCTTCCAATCTTTAGCATAAAAACAAAGCACGTGGTTCACGACACCACATCTGGCAGTACGCTCTTTATCCGTTTATACATCCTATCTTGAGGCACTTAACACTTTTTTCAAATATACCTAACAATTCCAACTGCAAATCTCTTCTTATTTTAACAGCCTACCAGCACACAGGCACAGGCAGACACAGGCTCTCTAGCTGAGTGCTAACCTTTCAGAAACATGCTTGCCGAAACCTCTTCTAGTACACGCGTTCGAACAGTAGGTCAGCTCTGGACTCTTCTTTTTTTCCTAGCTTTACAGTTCATCATGTTCCTCTTTGGCCTCCTGGTCTTTCAACTTGAATTCTTCAGCGGTAACTTTACCATTTCCATCCCGGTCTTGATTGGTGAACATATTTTTAACAATCTTTTCAAAATCAAAACCAGGAGCCAGTTTTCCTTTGCCAGAATCAACTTGAGCTTGAATGTACTCTGAAAACTAGGTGGAGGGAAAGGAGGAGAAAACAGCTCACAGTGAAACAGCCACTTAAAACTGAGGAGTATTTACACAAGTAGCACTTATTTGTTGTTTACTATTTAGCATTTTACTACTTAATAAGAAGTGTATATAAAAGTAAACTGTTACTATCTTATAAAGCTTATAATCTAAATTGAACTAATTAGGACAGACACTTGAGGGTAAATCACTCTTTCTGGAGTTCAATGGGGATTTCCTCACTTATTCCAGTGAGTCCTGGACCCAAAACAAGAAAAGTTCTTTTTCATAATTTAGGGGGAAGATGAGTTGAACAGAGAGTGATACAGGAACAGATCCATACGGAGACAGATCCGTGCAGATACAAGAAGGTCACACTGTAAAACAGACATCCACCTGTGTTTCACAACACACAAGAAAAAATAATGAAACACAGCAATGAGACTGTAGGTATCAGGATGCCATGAGATTTATTAAAGCAGTCTCAGGCACTATACCTTCCACTCAACTCCCACTACTTTGGTGGGCGAAGAGGGATGAAAAGGTCACAAGGTTACAAGGTTAGTTTTCCCTAAAAATCCTTTTCCTTATACAAATTATGAAGTTATTCAAGGTGATTAGACAACGTCTGACAGAAGTCATACTGCTGGCTTTCCAAAATCAGAACATCCACAATCAAACACCATTTTTCCAATTACTGTTATCTCTGGTGCTACTTGTTAAATACGCTTCAGTAGTGAGAGCTATTCCTGACAGTCATTTACACCTTTTAGGCTACGCATCCTCTCATATCTCCTTGGCTTCTCCTCCTTGCTCAGTGACCAGAAGGATGTGGGTATCAACAGTCACATCCCACCTCAATCATTCTCTAGTCTCTTTACTTCTCTGCAAGGATAGAAGTGGAGGTAAACACAAGAAAAAAAGACGGAGAAAGGAAGAAAACAAAGATGTGGAAGAAAGCACTAGGGAGAGGGAAAACAAGATTTTTATTTTACCCTATTGCCTTGTTAAAATGCTGGAAGGCATCTCATGCTGTTCCACAGGTCCACAGCCTGTACCCTGAGAGCTGCAGGCAGCACTACTCCAACAAAGACAGAAAACAAAATGATAGAGAAAAGCATCAAAGACTGAAAAAAAAAGAACATAAAACCAGAACTCCTCAGTTAAGAGAAAATGCAGAGGAAAACCTCACAGAGGTTTATATTATCAGAGATGGTGCGGCAAAGGCAAGAGGCTTTCAATTAGGGCACCCAGTGACATTCTCACACTGCAGATTTTAAAAGCAAGCAAGGGGAAGGACTTCTTCACACATCACAAAATTCACTCACACAAGGAGCAGCCACAGGCACTGCCAGGTTCCAGAAGCGATTAAACAGTTCCTGGATGCACTGCTGCAGGCTCAGCTTTGGCTCAAGAATTCACCATAAACCTCCAACTAACAGACAGACACTGTGCAGGCTGATACAGTGAAGGATCTCTGAATACTGACTCTGCCTCTTACACCCACCCATGCCCTATGTTACCTGTTGCTGACCACAGCAGGAGACCACAACAGTAATTGATCTTAAGTAGTATGGCCATTCTTACATTTCTTTTTTCTTTTTGGTTCAATCTCTAAAGCTAAATAATCATGTTTTAACTGACAGGCTGCCTTCCTGTTAACTTGACAACAAACACCATGTGAGAGGAGGAAGAGAGGAGGAAGAGAGGAGGAAGAGAGGAGGAAGAGAGACTCCATTCTTCAGCATCTGAGTTGATGGTGATAGGAGAAAACATCTTGATGACGGTAGCAGGAGAAAACCACTGCAAATATTTACATTTCCTCAACTTACCTCCTCCAAAAGAACCTCTCCATCATGATTCTGGTCTATTTCTTCAAAAAGATTGGGAGAGACTTCACCATTCCATACAAACATGTACCCTTCAGGCAAGCCAGACACCAGTTCCAGCAGTTCGATGTCAAAAACTAATACAGCACTACCAGGCACTTCTCCTTCTGTCACAACAAATGGCAAAGAGGGGTATTTATCCTCACTTGTATTGAAAAGTATATTTCCTTTTAATCCATAATTAAATTCCTCTTCCTGCTTCAAGAGATGCTACTCTACAGTGATCCCCAAGCCCTGCAATCCCAAGTCCACCAAACCTTCCTGTTCACTTCAGCAGAGGTGAACAAAACATAAAGGAAGCTTTCATAATAAAACTGCATCCTTTTTTTTTTAAACTTACAAAGGTAAAATTGTGGGAATGAATCAATTTTCCTTTATCTCAACAATACACTGTGTATCAAGGTGCTACTGGTAGACTCAACAGCGAAGCAACAGCTTGAGATGTTACCTTGATGAAACCACAGAAGGAGTTTATCCTTTAAAAAAAAACCTGAGGTCACATCTAACTTCTGGCTAATAGCAAACAAGAGCAATCTCTTCAGGTATCCGGGTATATACCAAAACACTAACAATGATGCAATGTTTCAGACCATGTATATCAAATGCAATTTGAATGATGGCTAATGTCTATCACAGGTATGTTTATAACGCTTTTTAACACAGCAGACTTTTTATATTACGAGGAAATTTTCAACTTATATAACTAAACAATTTTATATAATAGTATAAAATGTTGCATGTATCATACTCATAATCTTTCATGGAAGACAGGTACAAGTGAAAATGCTTCTTTGTCTCTTATCACAAATCGATTCTCCATTAAGCTCGGCACATGATGCCTGACAGACAGTCTTTATAAAACACAAACTGTTCTAGAAGTATTCAAAGAACACAGCAACTTAGGCAACTGTTTCCATACATATCAGTTTGTTGACCTTGGTGATCTCCCAACAGACTCCTTTCCCTTTTATCTCAGAAGATCAGCAACAACCACACTGGGAGATGAGAGTTCTTGTCACTTCTATATTGTTCTTTTTATTATTGTTGTCCCTGTCATTCAAAATTTATAAGCCTCAATGCTCTAAAACAGAGCACACTGCCTTAAATGTGTTGGGGTTGGGGTTTCAACGGCACTGATACACTGTTTCATGTCTTACATTCAGTTTATGTAGTTTCTGAATTTTGAGTTTTCTTTGAATTTGCCAACATATTAGTGCTGAACAGTCCCCTTCAGTTTTGTTTCCTGAATAACATGTCGCGTGTTCAAACGTGAGTACCTAATTCCCTGTCACAGAGAACAGTGTTTACATCCCTCTGCAACACAGGAGTGCCTGGAGCTTTCTGTTTTGACAAAGCAACATTACTGGGAGCATGTGTTCCCTTTTGTACTGAGATTGCCTTTATATCGGCCACAGTAACACTGTGACTTAAAACGCAACACAGGCAGTATGTTCATTTCATTAGGGCACCCGGGGATTGTCTAAAATAATGAAATTTAAAACCTCTAAAAAAATCCCGTTCGGGCAGATAAGAGAGACTCCCCGAATATCCTCATGCATAGCAACTAACACACCATGCCTACTTGTGTTTCATTTACTCAAGAGATGCTAAGTGGATGTGCAATAGGTTTCACTCACTTACCAACTCCATCTTCTCCATAACCGAGATGAGGCGGAATAACAACTGTTCGTCGTTCCCCGACACACATGTCTTGAAGGCCCATGTCCATCCCCAACACCACCTGTCCAGATCCCAGAACTATGTTGTAGGTCTTGCCAAGACTATGTCTGGAGAGGAGAGGGAAGTGAAAAAGAAAAAAAAAACCTCAACATACTACAGAGAATTTCTGTTGTTCAAAATCACCACAGAAAAAGCAGTTTCTAATTAGTGTCTTATCATTGCCAAAAATTAACTTCATGTCCAATGTTCTACCAAGCAGCTACCTGAAGTTGTTCTCAAGTTATCAAGTTACAGCCAATATTTGGCTCATTTCTAAAAGCAGATATTATCATGAGTTAAAAACTCCAGAAGTTAAACATGTATTGTGCTTCCAGAAGTGGAGCGTGCTGTGATAAGACTTTTTCTTTGGTATCTGTCACAACAGCAGGACCCTTTCTTCTGTCAGTCTCTTTGCTTATTTGGCTTGGCTATACCGCTGCAGGGCATGCTTGTACAACAGAGTATTATTTGGAAAGAAAACAATTCAGTGGCCAGGAGGTCAGCCTTAAAATTAGGAGCACAAGATTCATGATCTCTGACTCTCTATAAACTGCTTTGAGTAAAATAGTCTCACCATCCCCTGGTTCCTGCTACAAAATGGGAACTGAGCATTCCTGCCGTATAAAAGGTGTTTTGAAGCCAAACACATTACTTGCACACATACTTGCCTACAGCATCACACCACGTGCTTCAGTGTAAGCCAGCTTTTCCACTCTGCAAGCTATTGTGTACCCTGTGAAAACTATGAGCTGCTTCTTATGTTAATTATAACCTGTTTAAAAATAGCTTTTCCCAGCTTCCCATCCAGAAATAAAGTATTATTTAGATGGCTTGTGCTATCCAAAAGATGAAGGTAGAAAAAAATCTAGCAAAAGTATTCTTGTAGCTGCAGCAAAGAGTGCAATGGGCTCACTTCAGTTCTATGTTCGACAGACTAGAGCAATCTCTGTTTCCCTCATAAACTTACTGTCAACAGGAAGGAGAAAGAGGAACATTATAATCACAGTCATGACCAAGCCCTCTGATATTTTCTCCATGTTGACACTTACCGCAACACCACCATACAGGAAAACCAGCACACACATGTGTTACAGACATGATGGTGACCATTTACTATAAAACACATTTACTATAAAACACCATTTACTAAAAATCAAGCTAGCTTTAACAAGACTACACTGAGTGTGTCTACCAGATCCCTCTCAGGAGCACTGAATCAGTGTAGAGTGCAAATCCTACCCAAGAAACTTAATGCACTTGGACAGTTCATTCATGCAGAGCCCTGTGTTGCTTTACAATGACCAGCCTAGACGCCTGAATTAGCCCATTTAAACCGACTGCCACACAGACAACCTGCTTCACAAGTCCACCTGTAGTGTTTCTGTTCTTGTCCAACACACTCCTACCTCCTCTTTGTTCCCAGTTCTCTCATTATGCTATGATAAATTGTCTTTTTCTTTTCCTCCTTCTGTATAGCTTAGACAGGTATACATAAAAAGAAAAATACGTTCTACATAAATACTAAATTTTTAAATTTAAAATTATTTCTTCCCTGCCAGCCCGCTTTGCAGGCAAGTCATTCTACTTTCACAGCTACTAGGGACAATTTCTTTACCAGATGATATACTTACGTCGAGTCTAGCAAAGTGCCATCCAGGAGCGAAGCATTGTAGTGATACTTCAAGTAATCTCCTTTCTTACTCAGCACGGTGCAGTTGGAAGGTTTGTAGTTAACAGTAATGCTGACCGAATCTGAGGGGTTGTGGAAATCAACCACGTGGATGTCAAAGACCAGCACTGCAGATCCTGGAATCTTTCCTAAATAGGAAGCAAATTAGACAAGTAGAGAAAGAAATGGTACCCAAACAGGCTTATGATGACCAGGTACTGCACCCTGTAGGAATATATTTTCCCACGGTATCTGCTACTGAGTCATTTTGCCCTTCTTGTTCAGAATTAAAGGACTACATTTCCTCTGTATGCAATAGATGCAAGCTGCATCTAATGTGGGAAGCAGAACCAGTGGAAAAGCACTAAACATGCACTCAGTTCAACAGTGAAGGAAAAAATTTCCATTATTCTGAATTTGAAAATTATACAGAAATGAAGCAATAACCATGTATTTCCTGTGACCATTCTAAACAACTGATTTGTGTTTCATGTACCAATTCACTATTGATCATCAGAATTCTCGTAGGACTTCTCATGTTTCAAGGAATGCCTTTATGTCTAAAAGCTTACATTTCCTTAAAATGTCCTCATAGCAAGCCGCTTCTTCCCCCTCTTCCAGGACAATGTGCACCTGCGTTACCAGGATGGACAGGCACATCCAGACCCAGGAATGGGTTATGTTGGTAGAGGAGTCTAATTCCCAGATCAACAGCACAGAATTTGCATTCCCAGAAGAGAGGCTTTTCTCCTAAGTCACTTTTTCCAAATACCATCCCAGGAGGTACCGTTTGAAACACCAGCCATAAAACTGTGACTGGCTAGCAGGGTTATCATATTCAACCTCTCACAGCAATCTTTTTAGGTATTAATGAGTTTTCCCAAATGAATTATACACACACAGATACTTTGCTGTTACACGCATCCATTGTTCACAGAGCCGGCTTAGGAGTCCACAAAACCTGTGGCTGTGGAAGGAATGGGGAAGAAAACATAACCCAATTAATTCCTTTAGCGTATAGAGCTTGTTAAGACACACAGGAAGGAAGATCTCACGCTGCAGAGCTCCTGGCATCCAAGTACCAGTCTGTCAGAAACACTGATTATCTAAATGAGTTCAGGTCACCAAGTACCAGCATGCCTGAAACACTAATTATCCGAATAATTTCAGGTCACCAATTACATGGGAGATTGTTCTGCATTCTTATTGTCCTACATTTTTAGCTAATTAAAATAATCTCGCAAATTCTGGGTGTAATCCTGTCAGTTGCATGCCCACAAAATAATGAACTAATTCATAAGCCTTTCAAACGCCAAAATAATTCAACTACACACTAAACAATAAAGGAAATGTCATTAATTATGAAAGACTGGAATGAAAAATCACTCACCTCTTCCTTCTTCTCCATATCCAAGATGAGGGGGGATTATTATTCTTCTTTTTTCACCAGTGCATACACCTAGCAAACCTTCATCCATTCCAGCAATCACATAACCCTTCCCAACATAGGTGTTGTATGTACGATTTCGTGAATAGCTATGGAAAATATTTGTATTTTAGCAGTGTCAGGTGTACTCTTGCAATAGGTCTGCAACATAATTCTTAAACCAGTTAAGGACAAACACAGAGTCATTAAATAGCACTGGAGAAGCACAATGCAATCACCACGTTCAATGACTCTAGGCCACCAAGTTTCACCAGCCAGTGATGTGTGTGTCATTTATTAACCAGCACTAGGACCCTGGCTAGGGAACAGCTATTTGCAAATATGTTTCTACTATATCTTGAAAGAAAATCTCACCTATTTATGTATTTTAGACTAAACAGAAAATATGTTTTGGTAACTGAAAAAAAAACAGTCTTCTCCCTTAAATTTTCCTCTGCCCTGATTCTACTTTAATAAGTGCTTATCAGCTAGATACAGTTTACGTTCATTTTCATGAGACAGCTTTCAGACTATCTCATTTTGTAACCACAGCTATGTAGTTCAACTACTACAAGCAGGAGGTCAGATAAATAGGTTCTCCTGGGATGTACATCATTAAAATGAGTCATAACAACTAACCAGTATCAACACTATCCCTCCCTTCCAAACTATGCCAATCACTTATACATAAGTTGAAGGATCTACTTCAACACCTCATGACAGAATAAAACAAGCCTATAACAACAAATGATGTTTATTACAAGGATACGTCTGTCTTCTGCCTTTCTTCAAGGCATGCCACATGAAGGCACAACCCAAGGAAGGGAAGGCAGAAAGGTTTTAATTCATCTTTACGAGATAATTCTGGGAGACAGCAAGACTAATGCAGACTCTGATGTAATTCAGGGGTTTATTCAACTGCTTTAAGTCCACATCGCCCTGGGTGAGCTGCCCAGGGGCAGCTCTGCAACTGAATATTGCAGAGGGAAAAAAGGACAGGAAAGATTACTTAGAGCTCTCAAACGCAGCCATTCACAGTGCTTTTGGCATGCTCTCTGTAGGAGTGAGAAATTTTTTCTCGGCCAACTCCAAGGCTTTCAATAACTATTGTGAGCTGCTCTATTTCTTCATAGATACTTGTTAGGTATTGGCCTTTCTTTTAAATTCTGTGGGAAGCCAGGACATGACACCCTAATGAATAAGTCCTCTAATAACTGTCAGTGCTTTAGAATTATTTACAGGCTGCTGCCTACAAAGAATTTATTACCATCTATTGACAACAACCCTAATATAAACACGACAGCCATTTTCAAAAATTGTTTATTTGCTACAGACAATACTCACATTTCAAAAAAGAGAGATTCTGGGTAGATGCACTGTGGATAAGCTTAAAGTTCTTAACTTACAAGTTTTCATAAGCTGTAAATTAAGGTCTACAGTGACGGCTGCTGATGCAGGTCTCCTGCTTTCTATTCTCCCACCAAGCTGGGCAGCTGAATGGGGAGGTAAAGTTTGATTCTGAACCTTACTACACCTCAGTTCAATTACGAGATAAAATTCCCTGACTCCTCCTCATAGGAAGTAGCACACACGGCATAATACGCAGCTTATGCTTGAAAACTGATTCCAATCTTCAGCTTGCAGCAGCTGTAGAAGTATGAAACAATTTTCCATGAGTTCATGTTGTGAAACATTTTACAGTGGCTCATTTTCAACTCTTTTTAGCTACTTGTGCCAGCTGTTCTGAAAGCTGGAGTAGGAAAGTAAAGTATTGCTCATTAAAGAGCAAACAAAAGTGACAGGAAACTACAAGGGTATTATTCGTCATATAATTCTGTACATGAGGCTCATGTGCTCAGAGGGCTTTGAATTTGAAGTGACAACAATCTTTCTTCCTTTATGACAGAAATCCTGTTGCTGAATTCAGTCTTGAAAGACATTAGCTTATAAAAGGCAAACCGCTTTCAAGTACAAAGGGATAGGCTGTCCTAAGGTTAACCTCCAACTACCCACCAGCTCACTGACTCGATTCTCACGACATAAAATGGGAATCATAGTTGTTTTCTCTCTCTTCGGGAGTACTACCTATTTGGCAGATAAACTCTACAGGGCAAAGCGTCTTTAGGAATGCGTGTCTAAAGCCTACACAGCTTCACCAGGTAGGTCACCACCCCTAGATGGCGTCTGTGATACTGTCATAATACAAAATAGGTCTTTGTCTTCCTTCTCATATTGAAAAGTTTTGTATGAGTTTTTTAAGAAGAGAAGACTCCAACTCCACTCAAAAATTTCAAAAAGGAAGGAAAAACAAAGAATTGTATTTGGGTATATTATGGACAAGACAGATGAGTCAAACTGGAAATGGGATCTGCAGGGCTGAACGGTTTGGTTACCTGGAATCAAACAATGTGCCATCCAGAAGTGTGCCATTGTAATGGTATCGGAGAAAGTCTCCTGTCTGGGTTCTCCGCTCGCAAGATTCAGGCACCTGCTGATTTTCAATAGTAATACCATCTTTGGGGTTATGGAGATCTAGCAAAACCACATCAAAGATGAGGGAAGCTTGGCCAGGGATCTCCTTACCTACAAAAGTGTTAGAGCAGAAAACTGGTAAGAAAGAACAGATATTCTAGAAGGAGCTTAAACGTGTTCGTTGAAGAAAACTAACCTACTGCTGAATATCAGGCACCTTCCCTCCCAAAATAAATTAGCATCATCTGCTTCTAGTCAGTCATTTTTGTTTCATGTGTGGGTTTGTCACTCAGTTCTCTAACTCAATTATTTCATTCTGTTCCTATTGTGATGGTACTGCCTTACTGAAAACAACAGCTTCCTCAGCAACACTCATCTTCAATAGTATACACCAGCTCCATCTGAGCTGCATGGTTTAGTCTACCAGTATTTCCAACACACTTCATGAAAGTGCATAAAATAACCATTAGAATGCAAATGTGGTACAACCGCTCTTCCCATCCTGTCAATGTCAAAACAGAAGACCACATGATGGAAGCTGAAGAAGAGTAAATTGAGTATCTTGGTGAAAAAGTACCCTTCCATCAATACACAAGTTATAGTGTGGGTTGCTGTGACTGAGAGCCATTGAGCTCAAGATCTTAGCAAAATTTTCAAATGTAACTCCACAAAATTTTGTTATCCATGGAGATGGCTATCACTGTTAATGGTAATGAAGTCATGGAAGGGGTACGAAACCCTGTAGATCACAGACAGATTCTTAAACTTTAGTGCAGAGAAATAACTTAAAGCATCATCCCAAACTATATCTAACTGCCCCCTCATTTAACAAGGGGATCTCTATGTATGACCTGCAGGCTGCATACGGTCTCACAGGACAATTAATTCATCATTGCAAATAAAAGAGCAAAACTGGCACTAAAGATACATTTTTCTTTTTTTCAAATGTTTTCTGCTCTCTGTGGCAGTCATTGAAAGAATGATGCAGTTGCTTGACTTCAAGTTATTGGAGCCACTAGATAATCAGCACAGATTATATTATCTCAATTAAATAAAATTTTGGTACATAAAGATTAGAATTGTATCAACAATATGTCTGTTAAGCAACTTACTGTTTAAATTTTTTAAAAAGTCTTGTATTTTCTAATCAGTCCAATCCTGTACATAATACATTTTGAACATGCCTTTCCATCATTTTGTTCCCTCTGTCTGAAATGGGCAATAATAGTGCCCATAAATTTAAAATATACAAAGTACAAGTTTGTTTCAAAATATGGATGACTTGGATTTAAAAAAAAAAAATAATAACTTTTACCATCTCCTTCTTCTCCATATGCTAAGAAAGGTGGTATTGTGATAATGCGCTTCTCTCCTACACACATTCCCAAGAGACCCTGGTCCATACCAGGAATCAGCCATCCAATTCCCACATAGGTATCGTAAGTTCGCATCCGATTATGGCTAAAAATGAAAAAAAAAACCAAACAACAAAACCACAACCAAATGTCAGACAGCCACAGGAAAGAACAGTATTAATCTTCAAAAGCCACACACTATGCACAATATAACTCACGAGTTGCTGCTCCAAAAGGATTCCTTCTTGATTTATCAAGTACTGGCTGGGTAGTGTTTTCCAGAGTGCTTAGCTATTTCAGGAACCCAACAGAGGTTTTGAAAACTGGCTCACAAACATAATGGCAGCTATTATTAAAGCATCATTTTACACCAAACTTTAATGAACTACACATGCTGTAAACTTAAAATCTCAGCATGACAGCATTAGTAGCTCAACTTCATTATGAACTCTGCGTCGTTTATAAAGCTTGTATGTAACTTGAATAGCTATGCTGCAGTGGTTATAGAAATTTTTAGCTGACTGCAATAAATAGTAACATAGATACCGGGAATAGACTTAAAAAAAAAAGAGATCGGAGCTGGCAATGCCCATGCAGAAATAATGTACTGTTTTACTGGTTTGAGTCAGTACTGCTGTCCCATAATCCCTGATTAAATTACTGACACTTATATGATGCTAGCTTTCATTTCCTGTGTTTCTGGGCAACTAGCATTAACTGTTATACCAGTAAAGAGGGAGAAAATGATGGTTTTAAGTGACCTGAGATACCTACTGAAAGACACACAACCCAGCTGCATACCTGGAATCAAACAAGGTCCCATCCAAGAATGTGCCATTGTAATGGTATCGTACGAAGTCAGACACCTGGACTGTCCGAGGACACTTCTCGGGTTTGAAGTAAGTCTGAACCTGCACTTCATCCTCTGAGTTCCAGAGATCAATCAGAAGCACATCAAAATGGAGCACAGCATTGGGGGGTATCACACCAGCTGCAAAAGCAAAACAACACAACCAGTTTTATTTCCCTTTTTCTACAAGGCACCAGCTAAAAGGGAACCGATCCATGCGTACCTTGAAAAAAAACCTTACGGCAAAACTTACTCCTTTTGGTGCTTAAACCCCCCCGTCCCTTGTCACTGTTGCAGGTACTTAAGGGGGGGAATCGGGCAACATGAACTGTTATCAAATACGTCCATCAGGCAAATTGATCTTGATTTAGCATTTGTTTTCCCTGGGAGTCTGTACAGCAAAGCTGCTTTTGGCACTAACAAGACCTTGTGCAGCACTGCAACACCAAAACACAATAACTACTTAACAGCAAAGTAGATATAAAAAATAGTTAACTTCAATAGCAAGGCTCATTTGCTGAAGGTCTTCTACAGTCTCTTCCTTCAGCACGAAGTGGGAGCCTGGAGCGATTAGCTAGGCTATAGGCTTAACAAATACCCCTGAGCAGGGGAGAACATCTGTGAAATCCACTACTTGTGATTTCTACCCTTCTCTCCTGTGACTTCATTTTCTATCTGCTCTGCTGAATCACTTGCACAACCAGCTATTCACGGGCCCGGTGCTGTACTTACAGACACCTTCACTTCCGTAGGCGAGTTTGGGAGGAATTTTCACGAACCGCCGCTCGTTCACACACATGCCGACCAGAGCTTGGTCCATCCCAGCAATAAGTTGACCTTTTCCCACAAACACGTTGAATGTGGATCCCCTGTCATAGCTAAAGGGGGAACAGCAGGCAAAAATGTTAGTGGTACATTTACCCACCCTTCCACTGTTTTTTTGAGAGTTTAACCTCCTTGCCTTGTGTCGTAGTTTAGCCCCAATCAGGACCAGACTAAACAGTCTCTCTCTCACTCCCCCCACCCTCCAAGAGAATAGGGAGAGATAATATAAGGAAAAAAGGCTCAAGGTTTGAGATAAGGACAGGGAGAAATCCTTAAAGTTACCATTTTGGGCAAAACAGACTTGACTTGGGGAAAACTATTCATTTATTACTAAAAACAAAGCAAGATAATGAGACAGAGAACAAGATAACCTCACCCCATCCCTCCCTCTTCCTGGGCTTAACATTATCTCTACCACCTTCATCCCCCGCGCGGCACAGTGGGGAAAAGGAACGGGAGTTTCGGTCAGTTCATCGCACATCATTTTATGCCGCTACTTCATCGTCAGGGGAAGAACTCCTCACATTCCTCCCCTGCTCCAGCACGGGGTCCCACCCACGGGCCACAGTCCTTCATGAAACTGCTCCGATGTGGGTTATTTCTTCCACGGGGTGCAGTCCCTCCAGAACAGCTGCTGCAGCGGGCCCTCCACGGGCCACAGCCTCCTTCAGGCATCTGCCTGCCCTGAGGTGGGGTCCTCCACGGGCTGCAGGTGGTTCTCTGCTCCTCTGTGGACCTCCATGGGCTGCAGGGGGACAACCTGCTTCACCATGGTCATCACCATGGGCTGCAGGGGAATCTTGACCAGGAGCCGCATTACTGCTCCCCCTCCCTCTTCAAGGACCTTGGCGTCTGCAGCCATTCCTCTCACAAGAAATTCTTCACAAGAGGCTGGCAGACAGGTTCTCTTCACATCTCATCTCCTCTCCACTTCTTGCAGCCAGGCCGGGCCAAGTCAGGCCCAGTCGGCTGCCTGGCGGGAGACCGGAGGGTGAGGCCTGCAAGGCCCAAAAGGCTCGTGCCTCCCCCTCTCTGCCCCCGCTCAGCTTCTTCACATCATCTCTTCTCTTTTTTTTTGTTTTTCCCCTTCTTAAATACGTTATCACAGAGGTGTTATCAGGGAACATTCTGTTACCAATTGGCTCGGCCCCGGCCAGCAGTGGGTCTGCCCTAGGCCCGGCCAAGTCCACTGGACAACGGGGAAACAACTTCTAGCAGCTTCTTACAGAAGCTACCAACGTAGCCCCATCTCACTAAATAAAACCAGAACACCCTGTTAGCATAACTTTGTCATGAGAGAGCTGCTAAAAGAAGGGGCAAACATGAATGTTTCTGAGACTTCAACCCAGCTCTCCTTCTGTTCACTGCTCACCGTCTCTCTGAAATGCATTCTTGTAGCGCGTGATGTACACGACGGGCACTCCAAGCCCATAACTACAAACAGCTAATTCTCATAGTAACACTATAAGCAGCATTACAAAAAATATGGACAAGAAATAAAAATTAAAGACTATGACAAGATATGAAAGGATGACTGCTCCCATAGTAGGATCTCAGCATATGGATTTTGGTGAGTAATACCACAAAAATATTAGGCAAGATCGATAAGCTTTACGTGAGACATCACGGTTGGAGATTCTCTGTGGGAGAAGAGGAAAGGGAAAAAGATGCCTTTTCAAGTAACAGCTGTGAGATATGGCAATTGGTTATTTATTTTCTCCAACTGGTTACTTATTTTCTTCTCCACATTTCCAGCCCTTATGTCATTAAGATGTAAATAGCAAAAAATAGAGACGTACTTTAAACAGCAAGTTTGCCAGACCAAGAATCAAGACAAGCTAGCTGCAGATTTTCCACTAGGATAATACATGAACATTTGAATGGTAAAATAAATGATGCTTAAATTATAATGAAGTTTTCCACAGAGAGCTGTGTTACCACAGCAGAACACTAACATTAGCTTACATGATTAGCAAGCTTAAAAGCACCACCTGAAACGCGCACAATGATCCCACTTTGCTGTTCCTGAATTACTGCTGTTAGTTAATTTTATTTAAGCGCTGTATAAACATGCGACAGGAAGCATTTCAAAAGCTTTGTGCCTATTTTTAAACTTTTACTGCTTACATTTTCTCAAATTCCTTCTATAATTTAAAAGACTTTTTTTTTCCCCCCTAGATAAAAGGCAGCACTGGAAAATAATTTTTTAAAAAAGGCTTGTGCCTCTTTGCCTGCTAAAATATTCTGGAAAGCAGCCAGTAGCTAGACATCGCTAGGGAAATGATGTCAAACTTTCCTTCAAAGACTGCACACATCACTTCCACAACATACTGAGCCTCCTAACAGACCCACAGCCTCAAATCCCTCAAATACTTTTACTGAGTGATCTCTCTGTTTGCTCCATCATTTTTTTTTCTGGCAAACACTTCTCTTAAAACAGACAACTCTCTATATAGGCCATTCACTTTCGGTTGCACAAATATTCCTACTCCCAGGCAAGGATGGAAAATATTTAAATTAGCTTCTGACATTCTATTATACATACAAAAACATAGTTAAGATATTAAGACTTACAATAGGTTCTAAGAAACCCCCTAAAAGTGGTATTTCGAAGCAATTGACATAGCTTGGCAACACATCTGGGATGGACATAAAACAGAAAAGCTCTTTTTTTTGCCAAAAATAAGCCTACAACTAAGAAAACACTGATGCTAAGCAGAGAACTGAACAAAGCAGTGAACAAATCATGTAGCTTTGCAGGACTGACTTTCCAGATTCCTTAAAACTAAGCAAAATTAGTTTCTATTAGACGGATTTACCAAATTCACAGCAGGTAACCAGGCAATTAAATTCAGACTTCAAAATGCAAATCATTTTACAGGCATGGAAATAAAAATGCAAATATTGATGAGGAAAAAAGAATAAACAGGCACATCAGTTAATCTATGTGATGCAGGCATGAATACTAAGACTGTCACCAGCCTGTTAACAAGAAGAGCTGTATTACTACCTTCTACTTGGAAATACAGGAAAATAATTTCAAACCTCAAGAATATTTTCAGCAGCTGAAGAAGAAACAAAGTAAAACAGCCCTCAGTTCCACACGCGGAGTATTTTCTGAACCAATTTCATAGTCGTGTTTGTCTAAACTGAGGCGGGTAAGCACTTTCATAAACTTAAAAAAAAAAAAAGAACAGCTAGCAACTCTGACAGGTAGAAAAACGTGCTTTCGAACAGGTCAGTTTTACTATAAATTGACTAAATATCTTTAACTTGTATACAGGGAACACTGAAGATTTTATGACAAATACTCCAAAATATTTCTTCCATTAACCTACAGAAGCTCCTTCTCATTTTCCATTGTCTTAACATGACAGACCACAGTCATCAATCTTAAAAAAAAGACCATAATTAGCAAGTAACAAAAATGCATGTCAACATGAGTTGCCATCTAGTAAAAAAATGACAGTCTGAACAAACCTGGCTTTTTGCACCCTTTTGAAGTGAAGACAGCCATACAAATAAATACGCAAGTTAGATTAGACTATCATTGTTATTATTTATTCACTGATATTTAGAGGACTCAAAAAGATAAACATTGTACAGTTCTGCACAGCCTGTTCCTGCCCCAAATAATCCAGAGCCAAATGACAAGGGACTTGGAACTAAACCAGAGTCAACACCTGGGAAGCCTCTCCAGGTGCCCTGCCTCAGCGCAGAAATTTGCTGGTACAGCTCAGCGTACAAGTAAGCCCCAGAACGTATCTGCAGAAATCAGAAACACATTTCTGAACACATGGCTGGTTTTCCAATTGTCGCATATTTGTAAAATGAGCCGTGAGGACACTGCCTTTCTTTGCGTGTCCTCACATCCACAGCTAAAACTTATTTTCCGAGACTGTCAGTTCCCAATGAATTCACTGTTCTTGCTGTGCTTTTTTGCTGAAACCACACCAAGGCCAGCTGAATCACCAGCTACCGCATCCCACACTTTATCCAAAGCGCTAGTGAAGTGGCACTACTGGCGTCCTGAAGTACAGTCAGCTCCAGAGGAAGAGCTGAGCTTACTTTGAAAGACAGTTATTTCCCTAAGGCTATAGATTTTCCATGAAGCACAAGGAAGCTTACCCGGATTACTGAAAATACATTTTGCTTTTTCTTTCTGAGTAATACTTTGATCAGTGGCGATGAATGAAGCAAGAAAAAACAAATAAGCTGTCAGCAGCATCAGCATCCTTCACAATCTCCTGATCCCACTATTTAGGCTTCCTGATCCCAAAACAACAGCAGGAAAGTGGCCAGACGCTTCACTGTACATAGGTCACATTTATTCAAGGGTGACTTATCCAAAAATTTCTATGTAAGCACAGCCTGCTAACTCTTGTCTTTCTGGTAAAGATAATGATTCAGAAATGTTTGTGTTCCAGTAGGTTTGAGCCTGGAGGAAACGTACAGAAAGAAACGGGCAGGAAATCACTAAATACTGCCACTGACTGCAATATCATACATGCTCCCAATTACCAGGCTAACCAAATATCCTTACGGTCTTCTTGTCTTCCGGAGCGGAAAGCTCCCGGTCAGCACTTCAAAGCAGCAGCTGGAAGAACGTGGTGGGGATCCATCAGGGCACGCAAACTGCTGCAAGCTGGACCAAGCCACCGCAGTGGTCTTGCTCCCGGTCCCCAGCAGTCACACCCCAGCCCCTTGGCCCTCTCACCTTTCAAAGTCATCTTCCCATGGAGGGGAGGGAAGTACACCCTGTGTTCTTGCTCGTACAGCATCGCCCAGCTTGCCACGAGCCCGCTCAGGGGTGGTCACCCCAAAACGGCCTGCTTAGGGGTGGTCACCCCAAAATGGCTCTCAGGCCACAGCAGGTCGCAGCCCTCCAGGAAGCACTGCGGGAGCTGAACCAAACCTCAACCGCAGCCTCCACCCACCGCCCCCATCTCCCAGCACCCACAAAACTGCACCCCCACGGCGGGCAGCACGGCTAGCCCCCCTCCCCAAAGAGCACCCTCGCGCCACCCAAACCCCGATGCACGTATAAACCCGGGGTCGGGGAGGAGGGGGGCTGCCAGCTGAGCCCCGAGGCGGGCCCAAGCCAGACCTGGAGTCGAAGCGGGTGCCGTCGGGGAAGGCGCCGAGGTAGTGGTACCGCACGAAGTCCCCGGGCCGCACGGCCCGCGGGCAGCTCTCGGGGACGAAGCGCCGCTCGACGCGGAGGTCGGTGTCGTCCCCGGGGGGCTGGGCAGCGGGGACCGGCGGCGCCTGGCAGGCCGCCCAGCTCACCAGCACCGCCGGCAGCACCAGCAGCGCCCCGCAACCGGGGCCGCCCCGCCGCCGCCTCCGCCACCGCCGCACGCCCGCCGGCCCCGCCATGGAAGGCCGGCAGCCGGGCAGCCGCGGGGTGAACCAGGGCGGCGAGGGGAGGAAAGGAGCCCGCCCCGGCCCCTCCCGCTCCTCCTCCCGCCGCTGCAAACTTGCAAACGTGGATGAAGCGCTCCCAGCCGGGACGGGGGAGGAGGAGGAGGAGCAGCAGCCTCGGCGCCGGCTCCCCTCAAACCCCACGCGTCCGGCCCCCCTCCCCGGGCTGGCGGGGAGGGGCGGCGGTGCGACGTGGCGGGCCTGTGTGGCGTTCCCCCCCCCGCCTCCTCCTCCAGCCGCAGGTTAGCAGCAGCTCTTGGGAGCGGTGCTGGCTACCCTGGGGGGGAGCGTGAGCGCCCGGCGATTCATCCCGGAGCTCGGCATCGGGGCCCTTTGTGACGGCGCCTGGCACCGCCACACCTGTGCCCCGCGCTGGACTCTGCGTATCTGTCGATTTAAAAACCCCATCGCAAATGTTCCACTTTAAACCAAAACTCCAGAGATACAAGTCTGTGTTGGCGTCCACTGCTTGACGCAGACTGGTGCTGTCACAGGTATTTGCAACCCCTTGTCAGGGAAACTTTGTAAATGACTCAGAAAAAAAAAATGCCCTGAGAAGCACCCAGTAAGACACCAGTTGTCCAGCTGTCTCCGCTTCCTCCCTCGATCTTGCACGCACTAGTGAGAAGGAACTGAGGTTTGCTCTTGCTTACTCTAACTGGTTTCAGTGAAGAAGTATGGAAAAGCCAGGTATCTGCACATGAAGCACCAAACTCCGAACAAGATAAAGTTAAATAATACAATATTTTTGGAAAAGCAGTGAATTTTATGGCAGCAGGCTTGGCTTGGAAATGCAGGCACACCTAGGAATATAATTTCTTTAAGAAACACCGACGGTAAGATTCTGTTATTGATAAACCATTAAAGAAGTACAACTCACACTTGAGTGGACTGCTTGTGAAAAGAAACCACCAAAACCAGGGCAGCTGGTGTGGCGATAAACGCCTGAGCGTCACAGTCAGGAAGACGACAGCTCCCAGGCCCTGTGCCCCGTTCCTTGTGCATCCGCCACCCAGCTGTATTGCTCAGCAACAGAAGGGATGCAGCGAAATCAAATGTTTTTAAAGTGCTTTCAGAAGTGCTCTTGTATCATATTGACGTATGGCTAGGAAATGGCTGCTGCTTGATGACCTAACCAGTGAAAAAAGTTAGCAACTCAGACAGCTATTTAAAGATAACCAGATCTGCAGTTACAAATCACGTCTTCCTTCCAACAACAGTCACACTGCATGTTCCCAATCAGCCGTGCGAAGCATCCTTTAAACAAGCCGTGTAAATTGTCTGGCAGTTGCCTAGATTTAAATAGCTTATTTTTTTATATTGGTTCATATGGACACGCTTTATTTTCTTAAGGAGAACTCGTCGTTCACCTTGGGAGTATGTTGATACAACCAACATCAAGACAAAGCTTACCCTGCATTGGGCACTTCTTTTTGCCAGGCAATGACATAGTCTTTATGCCCATTTATTTAAAACATTTTGTGTTTTCAAAACAATTCCTTGGACTCTCACTAATTATGCAGTTTTATACCCATTACTCATTACCTCTGTCAATAACAGCTCTCCACTTCTGATGTAATTACCACTGCCTCACAACTGCTGTAAGTGTTACCAGTTCTATTAACTCCCAAAAGAGCTGCGTGTCGGTTCTGTGTTACCAAACCTGCGTGCTTCATGCCTCCGCTTCATTCTCCCTGTAGCTGATGCATTATGGATCATATGCCTCATACGATCATTCACCTAGGATGATATGCCTCTCCATAAGCACACAAAGAGATCAAGGTAGCTGCCAGCTAGGCAGGTGCAGCTGCTTTCTGACCTCCTAGTTTTGTTCAGGGAACACAAAGGTAGCAGAATGCAAAATCTGTCCAGTATTTTCCTTAGAAATGTCATTTTTAACATTTTGCTATTTTTTCAAAGCACACACACAGACACACACACACAAAACAAATTCTTATTTATATGCCGGTTTGTTTGAACACTAACTCAGCTTCCCAATAAGCATTTTCGGGATGCTGGCCACTATCAGATCTGTTCTTCAGTCAGCCCAAGCACAGCAATGACTAACACAGTGTGAGCAGGAAGATAAGCACAGACATGCACAAAGCTCCTAAAGAAACTAGTCCTGGAGGGAGGATTATCCTTCCCAGACTTAAAAACACAGTACAGCTAAGGTACATTCTCTCTCTGAAAACGCAGCTTCCAGGAATGTCACGGGTCAGACATTACATGAGGATTAAGGAGCTCGGATTTGTGCCTTTGCATCTCCTTTTGGAGGATGCTGTGTGCCTCATGCCCAGGACAAGGGGTAATGGTTTTGAAACAGAAGGAGGTAAATTCAGACTGGATATAAGGAAGAAATTTTTCACAATAAGGAAGGTGAAGCACTGGAACAGGTTGCCCAGAGAGGTGGCAGATGCCCCATCCCTGGAAACGTTCAAGGCCAGGTTGGACGGGGCTCTGAGCAACCTGATGTAGTTGGAGATGTCCCTGCTCCTTGCAGGGGGGTTGGACTAGATGACCTTTAAAGGTCCCTTCCAACCAGAATTATTCCATGGTTCTATGATTCTATTCCATTCTAATGTTCAAGGAGCTGCAGTTCTAGCTTGGGCTACACTATATCAAACTAAAATATATTTCAAGGATTCAATGCTGTTCCCAAGTCTTTTGAAGGGCAAGGAAGGAAAACTCCAGCTCTCCTTCTCTACCTGTACATCACAGCAGTGTTACTATTTGAGCCTGTCACAGAGGAGAAATTCAAGAGCTCAGGTGGCAACATGGTAGATGCGAAAATTTCTTCATACACTGCTGGTACAAATCATGTCTCAGAAGCACTGAGGAATGCTGAGGAGCATGCTGATGAGTCATTTCACATAAAGATTAATTTATGGTAACACGGGCAAAGGAAATAAAGCCTCAGCTTGAGCCTGAGGTAGGCAAGATACCACTGGTGTGTAACTTGAGATGCTGTTCTACTCCTTGGAATGTGCTTGAAGCCAAGCCCCAGGCACTCATGAGATGGTGGGCCTTATCTAAATTAAAATGTTTGCGACACATTTGGTCACATAAACATAGGAGAGGTTGTGGCTAGTGAAATATTCTGCTGAGTAGCCGTTGGACTTACCAACCACTTAACCATAACTGTTCTCAATTACCCATCACACAGCTAAGATTACAGGCCCAAAGATTCAGTCCCTGGACGCCTGAAGTATGTATTGTGCTTTCATATGGAGGTTTTCTAAAAAGATAGCATACTGACACAGAAAAATATAGAGTGGATTTGCAGTGTTTTCTAAATACACTATTATAGATCAAGAAAAACAGAGGTAGTCCTTTTTTTTCTTAGAAAGAATATCTCAGATGCTGCAGCTTGCAGATACATTGAAATCATGGCAGGCAAATTTAGAGAGAACTCAGATACAAGAAGTAAAACAGTGAGAGCAATGAGAAACACAGCTTGAACTGATATAAAATCCAGTTCAAAAAATATCAATCTGCTTTTAATCAGTAGGTAATATTCAGAAAGATCACAGTGTAATGCTGATTCTGGCTGTATAATCTAAAGGGGGATTATGTGAAGGGACTCTGAATTGTTTTTATCTTATGCAGTTTTCCACAGCTGTTCACCTCAGTATGTACTCTCTTTCAAACTCCTAAGAAGCTCTTTAGAGAACAGTTTTGGATTACAACTAACATGAAAGAACCACAGTGCTCTCTCTGCTGTGCTGAATTTCAAGCAAGGAAAATAAAAACCCTGACTCGATGCTAATTTCTCCTTTCTAAAGATCTGTAATGTTGGCGGAGATTTTCAGATACTTCGAATCAACCACTGAAGAACAGTGTATCAACGCTGGTTTTCAGTATTAAATATGGCTAAACTATGTCCATAAAACATTCTCAGTAGTACTGTTTTAAGTAAACATCATTTTGAACAAATACAATTTTATTTTATCCAGCTATATGATAAATTCAGAACACCGGGAATCTGAAATAGCTCTTTGTGCCCAAATTGATAAGTTATATCAATTAAACGTAACTTAATTATGAATAATTTACTGTCAATGATGTGACTCATGAGGGACAGAGATGACCCTAAATGTCTCTGGTGACCAAATTGATAGAGGTGACTTGGTCTTTTTCCTTGGTGGGCCATAAGAAATACTGTAACACAGAGCTCTTTGCAGAGAGTCATGCTGGCTGATCAGTCACCTCAACAGGCTATTTAAAATGCAGAATTTATTCAGATTTTTTACTGCTAGTGGTTTAGCAGAAGTGTTCAGAGCATGACAGAAATTAATACACTTTAAATTACTGTAGTTAAATTTAATTTACTTCAACTCAGCTTCAGTTGATCTCTACTCCACCCACTACAGATGTTCTAGTGAAAGTCAAACAAGCAGCAGTTAATGTTGCGAACAAATACCCTCTTCCATACCCTGCCAGTCTTACTTGCCCCCAGGTACTCAGCAGCTCCCCTGTTGGAGGTCACAGCGTAATGAGATACACCAACAGAGATGTCTTAATTAGTGCTTATCAGCCTGTCATTCCAAAGGTGCCATGCTAAATTATTATCCAAGTGATTTAGCAAATCCGACTTATTTTGACAGACAAGGGTTAGACAGCGCTTACAAAAGCCCACCGCCACCAGAGATGAGGCAGTAGCTCCCAACAGCCAAAGACAAGGATGGATGACAATTGACTGCTGTCTTCCAACAACAACTGCTGCTGTCTGTAAGGTGAACAGCTACCGAAAGCAAAAGCCTAGATCGCACACTTCTGAGGCATCGGACATGCCTTCTTTTGTGTTGACATTGCAACTGTTGTAGTCTGTACAGTACTGAAAGTGAACAAATAATTGTAGCAAGACAACACTGGGTCATACTATTTTCTAATTATACTACAGCAATTGAATTTGCCTCAGTGTAAATGTGCCAGTGTATGTTCTAGTTTTGTTAGTGAGGGGGGGCCTAAGGTGGTAGCTTCTGTAGGAAACTGCTAGAAGTTGCTCCCCTTTGTTTAGTGGACTCGGCCGGGCCTAGGGCGGACCCGCTGCTGGCCAAGGCCTAGCCAATTGGTAGCAGAATGTCCCGTGATAATGCCCCTGCGATAACGTATTTAAGTAGGGGAAAACAGAAAAAAAAAAAAAAAAAACGAGAAGATGTGAAGCAGCTGAGCAGGGGACAGAGAGGGGGAGGCGCAAGCCTCGTGGGCCTTGCGGACCTCATCCTCTGGCCTCCCGCCAGGCAGCCGACTGGGCCCAACTCGGCCCGACTGGGCCCAACTCGGCCCGGCCTGGCTGCAAGAAGTGGAGAGGAGATGAGAAGTGAACAAGATGTAAAAAGGAACCTGAGAGGCGTCTGCCAGCCTGTTGTAAGGAACGGCTGCAGACGCCAAGGTCAGTTCAGAAGGAGGGGGAGGAGTAACATGGCTCCTGGCCAAGATTCCTCTGCAACTCGTGGTGAAGACCATGGTGGAGCGGGTTGTCCCCCTGCAGCCCATGGAGGTCCACGGAGGGGCAGAGATCCACCTGCAGCCCGTGGAGGACCCCACGCCAGAGCAGGTGGAGTCCTGAAGGAGGCTGTGGCCCGTGGAGGGCCCGCTGGGACAGCTGTTCTAGAGGGACTGCACCCCGTGGAAGAGATGACCCACGCCGGAGCAGTTTCACAAAGGACTGTGGCCCGTGGGAGGGACCCCACGCTGGAGCAGAGGAGGAATGGAGGAGTTCTTCCCCCGATGATGATACAGCGGCGTAAAACAACGCGTGATGAACTGACCGCGACCCCCATTCCCTTCCCCCCCCCATGCCGCTCAGGAGGGGAGGTAGTAGAGATAATGTTAAGCTCGGGAAAAGGGAGGGGTGTGGGGAGGTTATCTTGTTCTCTGTCTCATTCTCCTGCTAATTTTAAAAATAAATGAATAGTTTTCCCCAAGTCGAGTCTGTTTTGCCCGTAACGGTAACTTTAAGGATTTCTCCCCAACCTTATCTCAACCTTGAGCCGTTTTTCCTATATCATCTCCTCCTATTCTCTCAGAGGGTGGGGGGAGTGAGAGAGAGACTGCGTAGTCTGGTCCCGATCGGGGCTGAACTATGACAGTGTAAAACTGAAGAAAAACTACACGATACATCCAGCTTTTCCTACCATTTCTCACAACTACATATTGAAATGCTACTGATTTCCGTTCAATGTTCATGCATTCATCAGGTAATATATATGTGTGTATGTGTTACATATGAAAATGCCATTATCCTCATTTCACAAAAAAAAAGGCTTTCAGATGTTAATAACCTTAAAAATAGAGACTGCAGAGGTTAAACCTAACTTTTTCAGAAAAGCTGAAATTTCAACAGAAGTATGAAAATCAGTTGCCAGTTTTTCAGAAAAAGTCATCTATGGAGAGGCTAAAATTTTTAAAATCTGTTCATAAGTGACATACTCAATGTAACATAAGTAGCTGGAGACAAAATGGGAAATGTGTTAGATAACAAATTACTAAAACTCATGTGAACTAAAGCATATTCTAAATAAATTGCAGGTACCCACAGTGTCAGTGAATGGTTTTGAAACCATGGAGTGCTTATACTAAGCCACAGAAAGACTTGGATATTCCTAAGAAAGGATACATGTGGTTAAGTCACAGATTTTCAGTCTGTGGATTTCTCTAAGGCTTGTGCACAAGCAGTAAGGAAGCCTGCTTCCCAGTTGTACTCCCAATGAATAGAGGTTTTTATCTGCAACGGAAATGATCTAGGAGACTGCACTCACACACACACACAAAAAAGCAGAAATACTGCGATCTAAACTTCAGCCTACAGCCATACAAAATTTGGAAAACAGTCTCATAGAACTTTCATATGCAGCATGCACAATCCCAGAACCACGTTGCTCAAACTGTGCACAAATGAATGGTTCCTGCAACAAGGATCCTGCTGGTTTTATTAAATTCATTAGAAACAAATACAATCAAAAAATTGCCGATAGTTTGCCTGTAGAAAGGGTCTTCACTGACTCAAAAGGGAGAGCAGGAGCACCACACATTTATTTGAAGACTAAAAAACTTCTCAAGAAGCAGCATAGACTCTAAGGTCTGAAAAACAAATGGTTACAATTGGGTGACTAATTAATCACGCCTAAGTTTTATCATTCCTGATCTGTACTCTGTCTGCTAGAACTGTTATGGCTTTATAATTAAAAATAATAATGTTTTGTTCCAACATTCTTTTAAACAAAGCTGCCTTAATAAAGTTGGTTTGTAAATTAGGTGTGGACTACGACTCCTGCCCAGAAAGACAGAACCCTTTTATCCAAGCTCCAGCCTAGCCCCAACCCCCACATCCACCCATCCCCTGCCTATAGCATTTTGCCTATGAAATGCCTTCTGGAAGCTGTATGGGCTGGGAGGAGAAGAGGAAACAGTTCTCCTGCAAATAACTTGGCATAAAACAAATTATGCAAACTCTCCTGAAATGTAAGGGTGTCTGTTCTACCAGGAGTAAAACCAGCCTGCATTTTGAAATGAGCACGCCATTTGCCTGTCTTGGGTAAAAGGATTATTTGCAGGGGTGGTCCGAAAAAAGGCAAGTCAGGTCAGTCACTTCTCTGCATACCGGCGCTGTAGCTGCCAGTGGCCGCTGCCTACGCAAACTGGAAACAGGACACCTTGTTATTTTTCCCCTTCTTCATTAATATACATATGTGAATCCCCTAGGAACTGCCCGCAGTGCACAGGTATTACGGAATAGTGCCTCTTGGTTCTTATTAGTGTAGGTAACCATTAAAGCAGATGCTTCTCAGGCTTCCAGTGCAAGAAGATCACTGCAACTATCTAATTAGTAAGCACTTCATGACTCTTGCATGATTTTTTATTTACATTTTGCATCTTGAGAGAGAAAAAGTCATGTATTCAGGTACTGACTTTTAACACTTCACTTCTACTAGAGATTTCAACATTATTTTGGAAGCAGATGGACATGGATTCATGGGATATTAACTGCATTTCTGAACTTGTTTTTAACAGAAAAGAGTCCATCTGTTGAGCAACTGTAGGGTGACATTTCAATAACCTCTTTCAGACATCTGATCTGTGTAGTAAAGGACAGTTTTAGGCCCAGGCTTACAAAAATTGGGTGCTTTAACCTCACACAGCCATCTTTAGGTGTCTGCATAGCTGTTAAGATCATAGTGAATGCTGAGCACATTCTGATCCCATTCCTGAGCTGTTGCAGCACGAGTCACAGTCTTGGTTGCCAGCCTTCTCCATCAGTTGTTGTACAGAACCATGCTCACCCTTCCACTGGGCTCAAAAGTCAGTAACACTGGTGTCCTTTAGAAAAAGCAAAGTTCGGTTATAGTAAGTTGTCAGCATCCCAAGTTCTCCATTATGAGTACAGTGCTAATATTTATGATGTCTTCTTGCCAGGAGGAGAATGATGTTGTCCATTTCTTCCTCCTCACTTTACGTCTGCTTGGGGTCGTTTTTATATGTTTGCTAACAGTCTGTTAACTTGTTCTTTCTTTTTTGGCTCAAGTTCTGTGTTGTATCTCAGTTTACTACATGTTATAGGTTCTACTTATGTTGCAGAGTTGTTCTTTGTTCTATTTGTTAATGCACAACATCAATTGACTCAACTTCTAAGGCTTCATTACTTTAGTGTCCTGTGGTTGACTATTTGTGGCCTCTGTTATTGCCCTGTGCTTGAATTTTCAAGGCCTCTGCCGTTATCTTGTACTTGTATTTTGTGAGGCACAAAATGCCCTGTTTTTTTTTTTCCCCACAGCCTCCAAGCTGTGGTTTCCAGATAATATAACTAATGTTTTATTAACACAGCCTAATCACCTGTAGCCAACATCTACTTGTTTTGGCAATATCACTGGCACATTATTAAAATTACTTTATAACTGGGCAGAACACCTCTGATTTCTTAGTTTATTCAAGCATGACCCAAAAACACCGCACCACCCTGACAGGAGAAAGCCGGAGTAGACAATGCTAAATGGATTGTTTTTACACACTCCAAAAGTGACATTCAGGAGCACAGGCCATGGATGAGTGCCTGCATACAGATTGGACTAGGAAAGAATGTGTTTTCTCTGTCTACAAAGTTGTATCTATTCTTGCATTTCTGTATCTATACAACTACAGAGGACAGTAACCTTCAAGCAAAAGTAACTATCAGGGAATGTTTCTGGATGTCATTCACAGCAAAACTAGCAAGGAATAAAAATATAGAGGCTCCTATCCCACCATGGTAAAATGAGTACAGAGGAGGGACATGAAGGTGATCAGAGGCCTGGAGCACCTCTCCTATAAGGACAGGCTGAGAGAGTTGGGGTTGCTCAGCCTGGAGAAGAGAAGGCTGCAGGGAGATGTTATAGCGGCCTTTCAGTACCTAAAGGGGGCTTATAAGAACAATGGAGAGAAACTCTTTTTAACAAGGCCTGTTGTGATAGGATGAGGGGCAATGGTTTTGAAATAGAAGAAGGTAGATTCAGACTGGATATAAGGAAGAAATTTTTCACAATAAGGAAGGTGAAGCACTGGAACAGGTTGCCCAGAGAGGTGGTGGATGCCCCATCCCTGGAAACTTTCAAGCCCAGATTGGACAGGGCTCTGAGCAACCTGATGTAGTTGGAGATGTCCCTGCTCCTTGCAGGGGGGTTGGACTAGATGACCTTTAAAGGTCCCTTCCAACGCAAACCATTCTATGATTCTATGATTATTTTAGTGTGTTTGGCATGAGTTTCAACAATCCAATATCATAACTCCTTTCTCGTTCCTGTTAGAGACACTCCTGGGTCAACTTGCTTAACTAATCCTTGCTTCATTGCTGTACCACTGCTATGTTAGTCTTTCCATATTGCCCTCTTGAGAGGGGCAGGGAAGGAAGAAGGTCTAGAACTGTGAGTTTCCATTCATTTCTTTTCAGTTACCTAGAAAGAAGCTCATGGTAACTCAACATATGGCAAGTATGTTAAGCTTAAAGAGCTGCAAACTTTGGAGAGTTTTGAAAAAACTACGGTTAAGTGGGAACAGCTGTTGTGCAGGAAACTAACTGATGAGCTATTTTAACAGGAGAAAGTAATCTTCTTATTTAATGGAGGTGGCAATCAGAATCAAGAATCTTAATCTTTTTAGATTGTATTTTTCATCAATTTATTTCTGTAGGTTTTTTTAGCCACTCAGAAATGTTGAAGCCTTTTTTAGGCAACTGAACACTGGAAAGTTGGCAACTCAGAGGGCAGATGCTGGCACTGAAGTTGAATTTGCCTTTTTTATTCAATATGCTGGGCATCATTTAAATGAGAACTGTTTTATCAGTCACTATATTATGAAATTTCAGGAGGCAAAACTCAAGAAAGGAACCTGTTTTTGCAAGGGAAAAGTTATTCCAAATTGATCACTGATTTAAGAATATAGCCAGAGCTCAGAAGGAGGAATTTCCTGCAGCTATGAAAAAAAAAAAAAAACTGGCTACCAGGCAAAAAATCTGGCCTTCATCCCTCCTGAAGTCAGTAGCAAAACTCCTGCCAACTTTGATGACAGTAAGACTACACTCATTAGGGGTTAAGCAGCAGTATATATAGATTTAATACATAAGGAACATCCAACCTGGAATAGTTATCATCCCTCTAATAAGCGGTTCAAATTGCAGTGATCCTGACTCAACCTCTCATCTGTCAAAAACAGATAAATAGAGAATTACAGATTTCATTGCATCTGGCTGTTTCGTATGAAACCAAAGTCCTGCCCACTCAGCTTGGGAGCAAGCAGATCCCACAAAGAATGGTATGTTCTGTAAGAAGTTGGGAGACTGTCCAAGGGTTGTCAGCCAAAATCTCCCTTCCATACTCTTGTTATATAACGCATCTCTAGCATCTGAGTGCTCCTGCTACTCATACAGTTCCCAAATGTGCTCAGTCCTTACTCAGGCAAAGTCCCTTGAAGGCTACAAAGCTCTGCATCAGTAAAGGCCTATTTGAGGCCTTCTATTAACAGAAGAGACACAGTGTCAGTGTATACCTGGAGATACAGTGTTGTATTAATAGTGTACTACAGAAACACACGCCCATCAAACGGAGCCTCTTTCTTGAAAAAATGTCAATGGTATTTAACGCAAAATGGCTGTGACTACATACAGTAGTCACAATACAATACAATTTGTATTTATTTATAAAGACCAGAAAGCAAAGGGCAAAAACTAATGAAAAATGTAAGTTATTGAGTGACATAATGTCTCTAAAGTCTTAAGTGAGTTAAAATAATTAAGAAAGATGAAAGATGGATTCTTTTCACAGAGTTCTGGCTTGACGAGATGTTAAGCACTACACTTCTGACGGAACGGATGGCTTTTCCACTACAAAGTCCAAGTAATCGATAAGGCAGTATCACCATAGAAGGATGGAGGGAGTTCATCCATGCAATCAACTACCAGAGGCTTGGAGGACAGAATTTACAAAAAGGAAAACTGTAATTCCTCTTGCAAGCAGTAGCTTATCAGTCTTCGGGATAAATCCAGTAAAAAGACTTGAATGCTTAAAAGGGGATGTAGCCTTACAAAAGGACTTCAAACAGACTTGCTCAACTGCTGTCCAACCCTAATTTCCAGACATCTCCTTGATTAGCCGGAAAGCTTTCCTGCAAGTGCGCATTTTTAATACCTTGGGTAGCAACATAGTCTTTACAGAAATAAACAATTCAATGCTTAATTCACACCTGTGCTTGGTTAGGATCTAAAACTTTGGCATTCTTCTGCTCTGTTTTCCTAAAGGCTTGCCCCTGTAGACATTTAGAGAGTCCTGAACACTGACAGGAGCAGGACTGTACAACTTGCAGCTGTGGCCATCATGTTCTTTCAGACATTTGCTCCCTCACTCCCTTTATGTGTTGACATATGGCAGTAAACACCACGTTAAAGGTTCAGGTATGTAGGAGCACTTCCCCCACCCCCACCCCCCCCCTCCCTGCTGAGCAGCACTATCATAAACATGAGATTAATCTGAGCAGGGGAAGCAACTGTCACCTGGTGCAAAAGTGCTAATCAAGGGAGAACTGGGCTCTGGCCCCTGCTTAGAGCATTGATTTTGTATCTTACAGAAAGAAGTACAGTTTCCAGTGCTGGGGTGAGCATACCTCTTAGTGTACTCACAGCTAAGTTCAAACACACTTGTCCTTCTGACTCCAAGAATCTCAAATGCTCTTCGCTACTGCTTCCAAAGAGCGGAATATGAATGGTGGGTGGCCCCCACCAAAGTAGCCATTACCTTGATGGTTAGGGTATTTTTTCCTGGTGGGACAGGAGCCATCATCACTGAATACCTAGACTGAGGAGGGAATCAAATCCAAGTCTCTCATTTTCTAATTGTTAAAGCTAGTATACAAAAGACATTAGCAGCACTACCACTTTAAGCAAAAGTTTTCATTTCTCTGTGAGAAAGGATGTCAGCACCTCTCTTCACAGCTGAGGTTCCCAAATGGGCATAAGTGTCACTGCTGTTCCTAGGGAGCCTTCCCTGAGGTCAGAAACGATCAAGATACTGGGCTTACTCTATTCTGAATGTTTCCTACCAGCTAGCTTCAGGCAGCCACAGGCTGGCCACGCTGGATTTAGACTGTGCTCTGCTCAGCGTGCTGCTTCTTCTGGATCCCATTAGGAGGTGCTTAACTTCCCATGGAGTCTAACACGGGTTCTGGATTCCTTTCCTGTGCGTAATATCTGACACATAATCAAAAACAGATCCTGGCCCAAAGCTCTAGCCAGCCAAAAATGGGGAAAAACAGATTGGCTAACATTATGCCATGATTATTCTGCCATGGTTACACTCTCACACATCTGATGCCCATGGGATGACATGGCTGTAAATTAATTTGGTCTCAGCATTATCGCTTGTAGTTGAAACATTCTGTTGTTTACAACAAAAATAAAGTTGTAGTGGATATTGTAAAACATACAGGCCTTTCAGATACTTCAGATTGCGACAGCAATTCCAATGTTTCTGCTTAGATGTTTTGGGGAAGACGGAATTACAGTGCCATGACAGTCAGCTCTTACAGTAAGACAACATTTCCCAAAAATTAACGTCTTGAAATGTCTGAAGCGCTACATTCAAATAAAGGGAAAAAAAAACCAACAAACCCAACTTCAAATAAACACCTTGCTAAATACAAGGAACCAGATCCTCAGCTAATACAAACCCTTCAAATAGAACAGATTTAGGCAATTTACAGATACTGACGACCTTTGCTCCAAAATAAATATAACTGAAAATAATCATTGCACTTTTTCTACGCCCTCCTTCTTCACAATTCATTTTGTTTCGATCTTTTCTAAGGAGTGATACAAAAGCAATTGTCTCCTTGGGTAAGTGTGCAACAGTCACAGAAATCCAGAGCTTTTCTCAGCAAAGGAGGAAAAAGAAACTTTGGAGCTACCTACAGCTTTAAATTATCTCCTTCTATTAAATATGGGGGGTAAAAAAGTCTGACCTCGCAGCTAGGTACTTCTGAGCTGAGTAATAAAGTTCATTTCTAAGACAGATGAGGAAATGCATTAGAAAATTATTTGTATCAAACCAAAGAAAGAACACATTTACACCACTGTGACTGAGCGAATTTAGGTACCTATCTAATTTTACCTTCTGTCTCACTCCTTAAGTTGCTGTGGTAAAGAGTATTACACAAATGCCCTGATCTGCTCAGAAATTAGGGCCTGGATGAAGCCAGTGGGATGCAACGGACGCAGCCAAGCTCTCATTGACTTAACAGTAAGAAGAGGACAATATACCATGGTCTGCGCATTTAGTTCCTGAATTTGTATAAATTATGCTGTCAAGGCTGAAGTTACTGAAGCTGAGGTCATCTAAGCAAGGCTCTTAACAGCTCCAAACTGGCAGAACTCTTCTTAGTTCAGCCAAGCTAAGAAAGTGAAGGGCATATGACAGCGAGACTGATAGGGTTTCCAGGGAACTCCAGAGAACATCTGTCCCATAGAATACCATTCATAAACAGGAAACTCTCTGTCTTAGAATTAATTAAGTTTCCTGTCACTGTCCTAATGCACTGTCAAGCTGTTCCAGAGTCTGATTACTCTGTTGGTTTGAAAACATGAAGTAAAAAGGCACTTGCAAATACCAATATTTGCAAATAACACTGCAATTATTTTGTGTTGCAATAACACTGGAATGAAGGGCGGGGGGGGGGCTAAAAAAGTCCATTATATCACTGGAGTTTGGTGCCAAAATAAAGTCTCTGTTTAGTAGGCATCAGCCCAGTTGGTACTTAACTTTTAGTAACTATTGCCATTTCTCTAAATAGAGTGAAAAAAAATTATACTGTGTCTCACTTAAGTTCTTTCAGACATTTGAAATGTAATTGCGACACCTCAAAATATTTCTCCTTCCTCACTTGTTGCTTGAAGATACATGACCATGTAGGGGATCAATTGTCATTTACGCGTTACCACACACTAGCAGTGTTGCAGCAGCAAATCTCTTAGCCTCCGGCAAACATCCAGTCATCTGCTTAACGCACTCCATATTGGATTACCTTGCATTTGGCTCATTCTATGAGTAGCAACACAGATACTTAAGTCAGATTAGCAAATAAACTAATTTTGCCTCTGAGCACTTAGACAAGAGGTCTTCATTGAGTTTTGCACCTCCAGTCAACTGCTGTGATCTGCCATTATCAAGAGACGGCAGCCACTCGGCCTCTTCTTCTCAGGTTAGGCCCAAAGAAAGGCTACTCATAAAACTCAAAAAAGGCCCAGAACTAAGCAAAACACACACACTCACTGCAGTCCCATGGGATGAATGAAAATGTTTTTCTCACAACTTACATGCCACCTCGTGACATCTTGGCCAGATGGGTATCTTGGAATTAGTTTATGAAGACAAGAAATTGATTTTTTTTTGAGAAGTATATCTGCAAGATTATGTCGCTTTGCAGCTAAGTATTGTTTTGTGGTAGAATGGCCACTGCATTCTTTCCAGTGCCAGTAAACCTACAAAATTCAGTATATGGAATAAAAATCTTCATCAATAATATATATTCATGGCACAACATGCAAAAGCTAGACTACTTTGTTTAAACCTTAAAATAAGCACTGAATTCTTGCAAAAGACTGTGACAGAATTAACTGGACAAAAAAAAGTTTCCCATGATCTGAAGTTACAATGGCGGCCACTTTGTTGAAAGCAAGTGAGACATTTGATTTTTTGTCCCAAATAAGTAAGGTTTTACCCAGTAAATCTGAAATAATATTAAAGGAGTGCTTGTTTAATAATATTACATTCTTAAATAAATCCTAAGATTGATATTTCACTTGTAAAATGTAAGTTTTTAAATGACTGTTTTCATCTTATTGGGCTTTAGAACCAGAGGGTGCTGCTACTACCAGCAAACAGCATCCTTTGCCTTTGACGCGTGCTTTTGAAGAACTAAGATGATCAGTTAAAATCACCTTCAGTTCCTGGACTTCTCCTTTAAGATAGAGAAAAAAAAAATCCTCAAACCAACCCAAAACTAACCTGTGCCTTCACAAGAGATGGCCCTCACCTTCTCCTCCCTTCATCCGCACGCATTTTCACCTCCTGCAAGTGTGGCCCGTGACCACCCCGATGGGGGCCCTCCTCGCACACCCGGCCACTCTCCCCACTCCCAGATGCCCCTCAGCCACGTCTCCAGCCATCCCCGTCCCCCGAGGCCTCCGTGAGGGAGGTGACCCCTCAGCCTCCCTCTTTGACCCAGACTGCCTGCTCCCCAGTGCCGTATTCCACCGTATTCCCCCGGGCCCCATCCATACCCTGCCAAGCAGCCCCAGTGTGTAAATGTTTCTGGCACTGGCATTTGTTAGGTTTTTTGTTTTTTTTAATAACGGTGTTTTGAGGGCGCAACACCCCACACGTTACTTTTAATCCCCGGGAAGGATGCGTGAGCGGTGAGCAGCTTGGCGGGACCGCCCTGCTGCCTCACGGGGCCTTCACCGCCAGAGCCGGCGGCGGCGGCGGGAGGGCTGAGCGGGGCTTCTCCTCCCGCCCGCCTGGGAGGGAGGCGGGGGCCGAGGGGAGGCCGCGGCGCTGGCGGGCGGCTGTGGCAGCGGGCGGAGGGGGCGCTGCCCGGTTGGGCCGCGCTACCGCCGCCGAAGGAAGTCGGCGCTTGGGCGGACGCACCCCGCCCGGGAGGGGAAGTGAAACCGAAATGCGCAGCGTGTGAGGGCGGGCAGGGGGCGTTGCCGCGGCCTCGCCGCCCGCCGAGGCTCTGCCCGGCCGCTGTGATGTCCCACAGGGCGCCAGGGGGGCAGGAGGAGGAGGAGGGGGCAGAGGAGGAGGAAGCAGCGGCGAGGGGCAGCCAGGTGCGGCCCAGGAGCCATGCGGAGCCCGCGGCGAGCGGCGGCAGGACCCAGGACCGGCATGAGAGGAAACGGAAGAGGCGGGAGGCGCAACAGCTCCAGACGCTCCAGCACCTGGAGTCCTTGTAAGGAGCGGAGGAGGGGAGGCTGCCCGGGGCTCCCGCCGCCCCCGGGCCCCGCCCGGCCCCCCGCTCTGCTCTGAGCCCCCCTTCCGGCGTTTGGGGCTTATTCAGTGTGGGGTTTGGGGGCGGAGGGGGTGGTGGTTTTTATTTTGTCCCTGCCCCCCCTCGGGAGACAGGGGCCCGTTCCCTTCCCGCAGCGGCTGCTCCAGCTCCGTTACATTTTAAAACCCTGTCCATTAAAAAAAAAGTAAGATTAAAAGCGTTGAGATCTGCCTGATTACTCCATCAGTAGCCCGCAGTGCTGTAAAAGATTTAGGCTATTTCGTTGAAAGGGGTGTAAAGGAATAAAAAAATCAGGCGGTTCACAAGAACACAGTTTTTTTTCCTTTCCGAGCGAGAGTAAAAGTCTGGGTTTTTTTTGTTTTTTTTTTTTGTGAATTGCACTGAACAGCGCTCGCAAAGTTATTGTAATAAAGACCATTTCATAGTGTCCTGGCATTTTAACTCCTAAGCACATGTGCTTTCTCAGTTGCTGTGCTCTACATCGCACCTGCTTGCTGATTGGATTTCAATAAATTTTATATCTGCTGTTAGCTCCAGAGAAATGCTGCAGGAAAGATGGTACTTTGGTCAGTAAGCTTCTGTCTTTAGGTTTAACACAGAGATAAGAAGATGAAATTGTTATATTGCTTTGGCTGGCGCAGCCAGGTGTAAGGAATGCTCTGACTTGACATTTTCAGCTGAGCATGGTTCAGCAGCGCTGGAGTAAAGAGATTTGGATCAGCGAGATCTTGGGGAGAGGTGCTGCAGAAAAAGAGGAGACAATTGTGCATTTATGGTAACTGAAGCTAAATTGGATGTACCACACATCCCTGTAAAGCAGTAAGATAAAAGCAGTTGTTCTCCCACAAGAACAGGAATCTGAAGGATCTTTGCAAGAGACGTGTGTGGTGATATAACAAACGCTGTACCTCAGTCTGCTTGCATCCAGGTATCTGTGTTATACTATACTTTGTGGTGATTATTGGTGGAGTAAAATTTAAGGGAATATGTAACGTGAAGGTTTTAACTCTGTAGCATTGAAATACTGTATTTTCTCGATTTATTTATCTTTGCTAAGCTTCAGGGTAACAATATTTCTATTGCTTTTCAGCTATGAAAAACCTCCCCCAGGGCTAATTAAGGTTGGTAAATATATTGCAGTAAATTTTTAGCATTGCGGGGGATTTTCACACAGCCTGTCTTTTAGGTGTTTATCTTAAGTGTCTATGTTACCTATATAAATTACAGAGAAGTAGATGCTTCCAGGGGAAAACTCAGAGATCCTCAGTTACAAGCTGACCTTTCTGACTTGGTCAATCCAGAATGAAATGTGCAGAATCAGCTGGAATGATACCAGTTCTTTCATCACCTCTTAGCACACACACTTAATGCATGGTGAAGCAGATTTTCAGTTTGAGTGACTTCTTTTCAGGATTCTTCTCTATTGCTTGTGCTCAAATATTTGTATAATATACTTTCCTTTCATAATGATATTTATTTTTGCCAAATTTACATACCTAAACCATAATCTAGTGCTTTTAACCTAAAAAATACTGCTATGTGTTGTAAAGGCTGTTTCTAATGGTTATGTCTTGTTAGCAGGAAGAGGAAAAAGAAGTCTCTCCTTGTCTGCTAAGTTTTTATTGCTATTATTTGTTTAAATAAATTACTAAAATAAAGAGGAAGAAATGGAATTAATATGGTAATAAAGTTCAGATTGGAAAATTCAAGGGTGAAGGGAAAAAGAAAATTACTTAATGCTGTTAAAAGGGTCAGGTATTTTAGATCCTTTATGTGTTACAAAAAAAAGAAATGTTACAGGGCAAATAGGTTCCATGTTAGGTGAAGGTCTGCATACTTGGAGTATTAATTTTTACCAAGTTAAAAAAAAAAAAAGAAGTTATTTTATTGTCCTTATCTTCTTCCGTAGGAGAATGAAACAAAACCAGAAGATTGCATACCTGATGTGCCAGGCAATGAAAGTGCACGAGAATTCCTGGCACATGCCCCGACAAAAGGGCTTTGGATGCCATTGGGAAAAGAAGTCAAAGTCATGCAGTGTAAGGCTGAAAATATTGCAGATGTCACTGGACCTTCCTCTAGCCATCGGTTTACTCTGGGGGAGGGCAGAATGGCTGGTGGACAGATGGCAAGGTCCCGGTAGATTGGCATCATATTGATAAAAAAGCAGCCAGTCCCTTGAAGGCTGTAACTAAATGTATAAAATGCCTTTTATGGGTGTTACATTTATCAACGTAATAGTTGTATCTATTTATTTATTTCAACAAATTGACAATATATTCCATAAATAAGGGGTTTTTTTTTTCTATTCTTCTTCTGAACTCAGAGGTGCAATTTACTGCCGCTTCTCTTTTTAAAGGTTGGAGGTGTAAACGTTATGGACACAGAACAGGAGATAAAGAATGCCCATTCTTTATTAAAGGCAATCAGAAATTGGAACAATTTAGAGTAGTGAGTACAAATACTGTAGTATTATTGCTTGTATTTTTTAATATTGATGATGCATAATCTTGCAAGTGAAGAGAAGCCTGTTAGATGATGCTTTGTTAAGGACTTTTCCTCTGTCTCTAGTATACTATAGATGCCGAAAATCTCCTAATAAAGAAAAAGCTACAGATGTGGTTGGATGTTTGACTACTTTGCAGAAAATCTACTCTTCAAGAGGAAAATTAGTAATTTTTACATTTAAATTGTAAATCTCTGAGAACCTGTTTCAACCATTATATTCAGTTTTTGTGATTAAAATGTCAGCGTAACAAAAAATGTTTAGTCAAGCTTCAGCTGCCCGCATTGCAGCTGCTTCAAGCCTTCCGCTCTCACTGTGAACAACCACATCATGAAGCCTGGTGTCTAGGTCTGTAATCCAGTCATTGTCTACAAGTCTGATCTCTTGCTACACGAGGCTGCATCTCAGTTCTGCAGATTCTTTCTGCATGACCTCTTTAACTTTTCCTGTTGCTCTGCACTGTTAAACTGTATTTCAAGCTGTCATCTCTTTGTGTCTTATGTCCTCTTTTCTATCCTTGAAAAATGTGACTCTGTCCAATCAGAATGCTACTGCAAAGAGTGTTTTTATCCCGCTCCCATGACCAGATTGCCTCTATTCTTCATTTTTCCTCAGGCTTCTTCTCTGTTGCTTCAAACTCTTGCTGTATGTCTAAGGCCCTTCATGGTGCATCCCCAACATCTTTCATTTACTACTGACATTTTAATTCCCACCTCTGGTCAGCATCTGATATGTCCTCTCTGTTGAACTCTTTGGCTGAATCTTCCAGCAGAAATGATCAGCCCATCTTTTTGCTGCATTCTCACATGGCATGAACTCACCTTAAGTATCTGCAAAGTTTGTTTGCTGTCTTCCTTCACAACAATTGTTTGCTGCAATGCGTGTTTAATTTAAAAATAACCGATTTAAGAACCAATAATGGTAGCACATAGCATGTTAGGATAACTCCAACTTCATTATCCGTTTGCCTCTATTCTTTACTCCTGTGTAATTGTATCCAAGTTTTTAAAATATGCTGTAAGGGCACAGCTCATTATGGCATTCTCTTGGTTAACTGTGATCGGAAAGGGAGAGAGACAGTATACCTAAGGAGACTTGCCTTTGCTGGTGATGTAACTAGATAAGCTTTTCCTAAAGTGAAAAAAAACCCCAACAGTTCAGATTAACAATGTAAAGTCTGAGAGTATACTTGTGAATTAAGAGGTCACTAAATGTATTTCATCTTTTGATAAAAGCCTCTTGCATTGGGTTGCTGTGGTTTATTTTTTTAAGAAATATAACAGTCAGTGATAAATACTTTTCTTTATCAACATTGGATTTCCTGTTTTTCACTTTAAAGGCACACGAAGATCCAATGTACGATATAATAAGGGAGAATAAACGTCACGAAAAAGAAATTAGGTAAGTGTGTTTCTTTAGTAAACTGCATTTTCAATTTGGTTTTGATATTGATAGCATGATACTAATGTATAGGTGAAACTTTTATGTAAGCTGCCCTTACCAACTCAGAACATTTTTTTAATGGCAGTTTCTTTATGTTGGCAGACACTAATGCATTTCTACTTTCTCAGTAATCACTCAGTAGTAGTTCTTATCTCTTTAATTCTATTAGCATCTATATTTTTTCTCAAAACAAAGTTTAAAGAGAGGTCATATTCATTTATGCCATAATATTCAGGTATTTGAGTTTAGTTTTGGTTTAGGCTTAAAAAACAGTTTGATTTTCTTTTTTTCTTTCACTGATTTCACTGAGATGTTTTCTAAAATTTGGTACATCAAAGTGCCTTCCATAGATGTGAAGGGGTGGATTTAGAAAGGTAGTTCGAGGCACCTGATGTTGTTCCTCATGTGAGGTCATTATTCAATATATAAAGCAGCAGAGTTCTTTAATGCTTTCTTACTTGAACTACATCAGTGAGATTACTGAAAAAACTATAGGTAACCCATAGAGTAGTGCTGCTGCTGCATGTGTTGCCTTTTTTTTCTTTAAAAAAAAAAAAAAAAGGCAAATCCTTGGAGAGAATACTGAAGACAACAATAAAATAAGCAAATATTTTGTCCCCATTTGCCAGTAATCCATGAAAATTTCAGAGGAAGAGTGCCTCTTAAAAATATCTCTGCATCTAAATTAGAGTCTACTCTGTCTGCTTCATTGGCATCATCTCTGTATCAGCAGGGCAATTAATTTCATACCATAATCCTAATATGCATCTCTGTATGGGTAAGCATAGAACTTGTTATGGTGGTCTAGTGATAGCTGTTCCCTCATTATTTTGCACATATAAATATTGGCCAATAAGCTAGTCTGTCTTTGATGTCCTATGGGATGGAAAGTCCCTGAGAGTAGGCATCTGCTCATCTCAAAAGAGGTTGCTTTTATCAGTCTGTGAAAATTGTTAACAGGAGTGTCATTCAGCAAAAGAGGAAGTGTTCCCCTGCTCTTTGCATGCAGCTTCCATTTCTCAAGCTAGGAAGAAAACGGATGAAAGCTAGAATAAATTATTATAGGTAGAGGAGGGCCAGAAAGGATTCTCATTCATATTTTTTAAACTCAGGATACAGCAACTGAAGCAGCTCCTGGAGGACTCTTCCTCAGATGATGATGATGATGACAGTGATGAGGATGATGAAGATAGCAGCAGCTCTACTTCCTCAGAGTGTAGAGATAAACACAAGAAAAAAAAGAGAAAGAAGGAAAAGAAAAAAAAAGAAAAGAAGAAGAAGAGAAAGAAAAAGCGTAAATTGTCTAAGTCTAATGAGAAGTCAGAATCTGATTGACAGCAGTCACCTCTGATTGACAGCTTATTGACCTCTACTTGTGAACTGCAGGGAAAGATCCAAAGAATGAGGGAGAAACCACCAGAAAGGGCTTTATTAAACTCAGAACATACAGATGGATACATCCAGCATCCTACACTGGCTGTGCTCTTCTGCCCCTCTGCAGTGCTGCAGCCAGAAAGAGAGCTGCGTTAAACAATACTCAATCAACCGTATCTTTATAACGTCAAACCTGTGCTAATGGTCATTCATCTTGGTCAAATTTGGCCTTAGCATTGCCACATGTGACTGTCAGCAGAAAGCAGTGACTACCAAGGTATTGCCAACAAATCTGCAGAATTCAGCAGATTTTTCTATTGAAGTGTCTTTTCTCCATGAAGTTATTTTATTACATACGATGCCTCATTGTAATGAGACTGTGGTTTGCACCATGCAGAGCACTGAGAGTTCACTTACAGTGCTTATAATGAGCAGGTTGTACTGTATTTTTTGTCTCTGCATACTGCCTGTGTGGTGAAGTTCAGTGTACTCATCCCAGTACTGGCAGCTAGGGAAATAAAGAGCACTGCTGAAGGGGGAAAAAGTTAATCAAGGCGATTTACTTTTAACTGCAGTGTCAGCAAGACTTGGTTTTTTTTTTGTGTAGCAAAATCTCAACATCACCGTTAACATGCACAGTTCTGCAACACTGAAAGTGATCTCTAAAGCATAGGAGTAGGACCCAAGTGTCAGATGTTCAACTTTACAGTAAAGAGGTAGTGTTTTAGTTATTTTAAAAGGGGGGTTTCATGTTAGAAGTGAAGAAGATTAATTTCTACATACACTTCAGTATCAGTTGTTTTGATACATTTGAGGGCTTTTTTTTTTCCTTTTAAAAAGGCTTGGGGAAGTAAACTCCAACTTATTTATGTTGACTGGAATGATTTTACATAGTAATATTTTACAAAGCATCCCACAAGAAAGCATAAAGCTTTCAAAAGGGTTTTCAAGTATATGCATATAAGCCATAGAACAGTAGTAAAGAACTTGTAAGCAGGAAGAAGAGAAAGTTTTGTGTGCTTAATTAACCTTGTGGACTGATCACACTTTTCTTTCAAATAATCTTGCAAGGCAGACTTGACTAGGAAGATTGAGATAGCTATAAACTGCATTAGAGTAAGCATCTTTTTGAAAACACCAAGGTACAGTGGTACAAAGCTGTGACTTGAGGACCTAGATGATGTATAGTGGTAGTCTGCAAAAGGAGAAAGAAAAATAGATTTGCTTTGAAAGGACTAGGAAGGACTTCTATAGAAGTTAGCCTCTGTGGTTATGCTTATATTGAAAAATAGTATTGTAAAGCTCTAACATCAGTAGAGTGAGCATTAACAGGGAAATGAAGGAACCATAGACTAAAATGCATTTAAGATTTTTCCTCTTGAGAGCTTTAGAAGAGAGGACAGGGGAAAGTATATGTTGAAATGTGTTTTCTCCCTCCTACATGTCTAAGAGTCATTTAGTAAAAATAAACCCCATTCCTTGCCATTTATTCACAATATGTTCTGGGGAAAGACAAGGTAGTCAAGGCCTACTTCCAAAAAGATTATCTTATTCTCAGAGTTTGAATGTGAAATTATGTTTTAGCCTCCAGTATTATTTAGCAAATCTCCTTGTGGTAGGATCTACTGGTGACTCCTGATAGTTCCCTGTATCAGCATCATCAAAAATTCAAAGCTCCTGGCTCTTTCACCAGAAGAAAAAAAAAAAAACAGCTGGAATAGCATGAGGAGATTTATAATGGCCTGGTTCTCTGTATTGCCACATTTGGTGCTGAGAAAATCCTTCTGTTTATAGCACTGCTGATAGTCAGACAGATGCTGGAGGCGACAGCTAGTATTCACCCAATGCATTCCAAGAGAATTCTTACTCAAGCTTGTCTAGAGCAGAGCTGACCTAAAGATCTCTTCAGGTACTTCAGCTTTTGTCATTTAAGAGTCTTCTGAAGTTTAATTAACTAAAAACAAACTCAGTTTTTCCTTCGTCTGTCATTCCTTGTTAATGGGTGCTTCCCATTTTACCTACCAGGATTTACCATTTGAACAATCCAGGAAAAAACTGTAGAAGACCATTCTCTAACTTAGATCAAATGCAATTTAAAAACTTGGTTTGTGACACCACATCACTGTTCTGTACCAGACTGAAGGCTGTTTACCCAGTATCTTTTTCTGTTTGTGGTCAATAGTGGATGCCTACACAACAGAGCAGTGCAAACTATAGTGGCATTATTTCTCTTATTTCACCAAAATGCTATCTCAGCCTCTGCTGCTTGTAGTGCAAGTACTAAGTCATAGGTTATATTTTAGTATTTAGTAGCCTTCGATTTTTTTTTTTTTACATCTAGTGACTTCTTGTAAACTTTACAGTTGCCTTCAGCAAAGATCTCTAGAGAGTAAGTAATTAGCTAGTGAAGAAACATTTACTTTCAAACTGCTCCCTGCTAGTTTCGTTTCATACACCCTAGTTCTTGTACTTGAAGACACATGAACAACCGATTCCTATTCATTTTCCCCATATCATTACCAGTTTTATAGATCTCTGTCATATCTCATACCTGAAGATTTTAGTAGTTCTCTACTGAAACTGATAAAAGCAGAGCTAATTTCAAAATTAAAGCTGACAGTTTCAACAGAGTAAAACTTTGAGTAGTGCTGACTGGCAGCCAGGGCTAGAGTGCTAAGAAGCATGATTCATTTCATTTAGCATTTTAAACAGCACCAAAGCTGGCATTTAAGAGACTCTAGGTCTAGGCTACTATTTCTAAGAAGAGAGGAATATCCACCCCCATTTATATTAATGGAAATTAATTCTATATAGAAGTAAATATAGAAGCAAGATAGAAAGCCATAGTCTTAAAAGACTAATGAGCCTTATGTTTTAAGTCTTAACCATTGAACTATTTATGTTTTTGTTCCAAGAATCTCCCTCCTCCCCCAGCAATTCTTGCCTTCTATATCAACATGTACATTTCCATTTTAAAGTCCTGTTGAAGCCCAAGTGATAGTAATAGCGTGATTGTATAGTCCCATGAATCTAAGCAAGTGTGAAAGGCAGCTACAGCATACCTCATAGGCAATACAGGTTAACAGGTCTTCAGCTTCCAGGTCAGTTTATCTTCATACTCTGAACCATTCTTTTCAGAAGAATGACTTCAGCAAAAATACCGACAATTTCTTTGGCTGTGAACTTACTTGGGGTTTATAGTCTTGTTGACTGAGATGGCCAGTGCCAGTGAGTCAGTCGGGGAATCAGAGGGGGGTTTTTTTGGGGTTTTTTTTTTGGTTGTTTGTTTGGTTGGTTTTTTTTGTTTTAAAACAGTGCTTTTGTTTTCCCTTGGTATGCCTACAGTTAGCATGCAATGACTGGATCTGCCATTGGTTCCTGTCTCACATTGTTTTATTTTAATAGATCTGTAATTAAACTTTTCAACATAAGGCAGAAAACAGGACATTGTAACAGGGAAGTGTTTATGCCACGCAGATGCTACCAAATTGAAAATTAAAATACAGAATTTAAACCTGGCAAGCCAACGTAACCCACTGGCTCCACTTCAGTGATTACACCACACCCACTTTGCAACACAAGTTTTAGTTAGCTGCAAATAATGACTTAAATTCTGAGTCACAGACAGTAAGTCTGTCCAAACAAAGCTCCTAGTATGATGGTCTCAGAGGCCTCTAAGGTTTATTACTGGTGTGCCAAGCAGCAAATAGATTCTTCAGCTGCACTTCAGCAGAAGCTTCAGGAAGCGTGTGAAAACTTCACAGGCAATGCAGTGCTGCTACAGTTACAAGTTCACATTACTGCCAGCACTGCATTTAATCACTAGGCAATCTAGCTGCAATGGTAACAAAAGTTGACACATATATATGTCTGTAAAATTAAATCTGAAATATCACTGCAGCTAGTTACCTGGCTGAATAAAAGAGCCTGGACTGTAATTCACTGCCTTGTAAAATGCTGTTTATACTTCATAACCTTTCTGAAGCATGGCCATTTTACCCATTAGAACATTAGTTATAGTTGTAAGCCCACTGACTTAAGATGCAGTCCACAAATTATCCATGCTGCTGAGTGAAGAAAGAGCCAAGTAGAAGATTTAGTTATAAGGTCACAGGACTAGCACTGTCAGAGCAGAGTACACCACATATAACATCATCCAAGAAGTATTTCTGGAGCACTAGAACATTCATGCATACTACCTTGAGCGTTGGTGTGGATCCGTAGCATGGGCACACTACAAGATTTTAAGAAATTAGTTTAAAAAAAAAAAAGCATTTCTTTTCAGACAAAGAGCTGTCTAAACACTCATACTGCTACTCCCTCACACATTCTTGGGAGCTATAGCATGACTAGGCTGCAAATTGCTTCTTACGCCTGGGTAGAGAGCACTGACTAGGTGCAAGACCTGTGAAAGGGTGACTAGCATGATCTTGGGAGTACCTGTGAAATATTAGCCATTCTCAAAAATAAGAGTGTCATTAAGTGTGAGGTCATGAGTATTCCTTTATCAGACAAGCAGCGAAAGACAAACAGTTAAATCTGTCAGCAGAACTGGCTTAGTATTCAATCCCAAAACTACACTCAAGTTCTGGGAAAAAGAAGTCAGTCCTTACCCAAGATGTCTCAGTTGTAGCTGAAGGTTACTCTTAGGTCATCACTTGTAGTCTTCAGTTGAAGAGATTCTACCACACTTTATTCTGATGGGAAGAATGAGTATCCCCCTCTAAGAGCAGCAGATTCCTACATTAGGTAGCCAAGAGCAGCAGTCCTATGTTTTACAGAGTATTGAAAAGCTCCATGCTTGAAGTAATTCTCTTCCCTATTTTATTCTTTGAGGTTCTGATGGAACAGAGGTTTTGTGCAGCACAAAAGCCAAATAGGAATTTATATTCCTTATTTTCTTGCAGTGCTTAGGGTAGAGAGGAAATAAAAACTTGTCATCACAGTCTTAATGTGGATCTTTTCCCCTAAGGGCTTGGGGTAAAGGCTATAATCACAGTAGCTCTTTAACAAGTAAGCAAGCGCTACTAAAAATAATAGATCAAAAATCAATTGGGTAGGGAAACCTCAATATTCCTCACCGAGGAAAAACAGCATAGCTTCAGTTACAGGTCAAACTAGTATTAGGTAGGCACAAAAATTGAATGCAGTCACAGGAAATGCTACTTTTATCGATGTAGGTTACTCTAGGGCACAGACAGAATAAGAACATTGGGAGAGGAAGCAGAAGATAAGTCCTGTCTATCCCCCCACTCCTTTAATAAAGATTTTTTTTTTTTTTACTACAGTTTCCCCTCAGTTTTTCACTCACACTATCACTTTATTTGGGAATCATCCAAGAATGGCAGTATCATGTTTTTTCTTCTCACATGGTGATACTAGCCTTCATAGACATGGGGGGGAATAAATAAAATAAAAAAAAAAAAAATCACACATTTTTGAGCTATCCACCTTATCTAGATCAGTCTATTTCCATTATTGATAAGATAGCCCAGAGACCTAGTTTTATGATCTTAGTTCTATGAAGAGACTTTTCTGTAGTGAGTTGCCAAGGACAATATCAACTATAATAGAAGCCATCACTAAGAAGTCAGGAAGCAGGGCATACCACTGTTGTAAAAACTTCTGTTTCACCTTCAAAGACCACCTCTCCAGCACACGGTCTCTGTAGAGGTGTCAGAAGCCTCCACAGAAAAAAAAGGAGGAGAAAGGGGAAATACCACATCAACTCAGTGCTTTAGTTTTTAAATGTATGACTGAGCACTAAGACAGTAAGATCTGAGGAACTGCCTTGAAATTTCAAGTGAGTATTTGACTTGATACAGCATTAACTGTATTCCTTTTTACTTTGACAAAAAACAAACACAGCCAAAAATCCAGCTGATGGAAGAAAATCTTGTACCTATGTCCACATCATATAGACAAACTGACTATGAATGGTGAGATGACATTGACAGGCATCACAAGCCTGCAGAGCTTAAGAACAGGACAACAGTAAATAGCATGCTACAATGGTATGGATGCACATACATCCATACCATAAACTTTGTTTCCATGTATCAGTGGAACACAAGTAGTCTCAAAGTGCAATTCTATTAAATTTATTCTTTAAATAGTGGACATGCTAGTTGTAAAAAGGTGACTTCAGTGTTAAATACTTAATTCCATTTTAATAGTGTCCTCAGTCTTTACAGTGCTACTTCTTACCCTTTAAGAGTCCACAGCAACTTACAAAACATACAAGAGGATAACAACTGAGGTTTGGATTTATGGAAACCTCCAGTATATTTTCCCTCTCCTGTCCCAATATCTGCAGTTATCTTCTCTTAGAGGACTTTCTTGTTCCATGTCCTAAAGGAGGGAAAAAAATTAAGGTATGCATTCTCCCTCCAAATAATATATGTAAATTTGCTTCTAAAGAAAGACTAGGCATCAGTGATTGCCTTCTTCTGTCGCAGGAGAGGACACTGATGATTGATATTAGAATTATGTACTCAACTTCCCAGAATGGATAAATTTTGCAGGAATGGTGTTGGACTACAGAATATCCCAGTATAATAGACAGATAAGAGTTCCATCTCAAACTCATAGCATATTTTCAGCGTGCTCTTGTCCAACACCAACTATTCCTGGGGCAAATATAAGAAGTATTTTGGGACTATGTAAGTGTCCTGGATGCTTTTACTAAAAAGGGTCAGCAATTAAAGATTTAACACTGATGTTTAAATAATCTGACTTCAAGACTGATGCCAATTTTGATTAGTAAGATGCTTCAGTCTAAATTTCTGTTTCTGGCCTTGCAAATCCTCTATTTAATATGAGAAAGACAGTCTTTCCCTAACTGACTGAATATTCAAGACAGCTTTACTATGCCAGATTGTTCTTTTCCAGAAGAAACTCTGGTCATTTAGGTAGCTTCTTGTACGTACTAACTCTTTTAAGTTTACAAACCTTTTCAGACTCTCCCACAAATGCACAAAATCATATTTGTTATTGAACCTACTTCAATACTTGTTATTTTCCCCATTGCCCTCCGAAATAGGAAGAAGTTCCTAATCTATAAAGTTGAAATCCTTAAGAGTTCTCTAGGTGCATTTATGTTGTATCAAGTTAGTGTTCTGGCTGAGACAAACCTGTAGCTTAAATAAAAGGGTATCCTGCAAAGTGACACAGGCCCCATAATTTTAAAAAGTTAGTAGAACAGTTTGAAAAGCAACTAGAGTAAAATAGCAGGTTTCAGTAGTTTGTTTTTTTCTTTCCCCTCCACCCTTTCCCTTAAATGAAGGGTAGGAACCTAACCTGGTCAAAGCTGCAACAGTATTCATAGCAAACTGAGTTAGTGTTCAAAGTTTAGCTTGCTTTTTTTCTTCATTTTGTCTGCATACATAGCGTTTGCTATTATTTCACAAGCTATCCAATATCCTTGCAGTTCGAACCAAGAACCATCAGTGCCTGAGACAATAATGAAAAATGCTTGCAACAGTCATTTTTGTACCTTGTCACTGCGTACCAACCTTTGCGCACACCGCTTTTAGGCATCTCCCACAGTTCTGCTTCTTCTACCTCACATCTTGTGTCTCTGCGTTTTGAAGGTGGCTTCCCTATTCTTTTCTTCTTTAGTTTAACCAAAGATGGCCACTCTAAATAGCAAGATACAACTGGTGTTATTTCTCCAAGGCATAGTCTTAAAGCAGATTTAAGCTTTGCTTTCCCCAACTGGTCTGTAGCATTCCTTTTTCTCCCTTTCCTTTATGTGCCCATTTTAGTGGCAGATGAAACTGACACTACATATGCAAAGCAGTCTTATATGTCTACCATATTTAATCACTATCTAACCATAATTCAGGGTGCAATGTATTTTGGGTCATAACTTTGATAGGTGCTAATGCAGCAAAAAAAAGAACCCAGTGGGAGTTGGATAATTCTGCTGTAGTTCACTTTCTCACTGTTCAAGCCTAGTTGATAGCTGTCCAAGTGACTCAACTCACCCATTGTCTTTAAAAAAAACCCCCTCAATTCTTCAGACCTGTTAAGTCATGCACCACAGGTACACAGTTTAAGAAGCCAAATTTAGCTTCTATTACTGTTAAAACAACATATCTTGTTTAGCCAAACCCCCTTTACTTGCAGCGCACTTAAGATTAATTTGAAGAAACCAGTCCTAAGATAAGCAACATTCTTAGAAGTGCTAGTAAAATTACACCCTTTTGAGGCATCCATTGGCATGAACAGCATTAATAAGAAAACAGTTCCTGCTTCCTAATACTGAATGTGATAGCTTCTTGAAATTACATAGGCTGGAAAAGGAGGAAGAGAAAGCAGGGAGTAACAAAAGCTAAACATCCTCAGTATGCCATACCATCTATGACTTCAAAGAGATAGAAGGGACATGCTGAAAGTTAAAGGTAACATAATTTTTTAGAACTGTTTTATTATCTTCATGAATCGTAAGGAGCTAAGAACAGTGCTGCTAAAGTAAAATGTTTTGAACTTTTATAAAGCAGGCTAGCATAAAAATCCCACAACATTTTAAAGAAATCTGTGGATAGAGAGAATAGAAAGCCTCCAGTGCAGGCAAATCCCAAACATTGACATTGGTCAAGCAGGAAAGCAATGCAGAGAATGAACTCTAAGAAATACACTCTAAAGAACAGTCTAGTGGGCTGCTGATACAGGAAACTTGATGTATATTATCACTAAACTGAGAGAAGCAAGTCAGTCTGTTCTGAAGATAACTTCACTCTTTGTTATTTGATAGACTAATCATTGAAAGCTCATGTCCCAGGAGAGTAGTAATACTCAGACTACAGCAAATTCTACAGTTGTTCCAACAGCATTTACACTAAGAAACACCCGTAAGAGCATTGAGAAACAGAGCTGAATTCCAAGTAGACCTTAATTGTAAAGAAAAAACATTCTGCTTCAGGAGGAAAGAAAAATATATGGAAACTATCTAAATTTTTTACTTTGTTAGAATAACTTGGACGGGTTCATCTTTTCCTTAACCACATCAAGACAATTTACTCTCAGACATCCTTTAGCAGTAGTGGTGCAACTGTTGGTCCATGGTAGTTTCTCTGAACATTGTCCTATGTAGCTATCACACATGACTTCCTATACTCATCAAGATTAGGAACTACCACTGCATGTGCACTCAAGAGAAGCATTATCTGGGTAAAGAATTAATACTACAGTTTATGGCAGTAGCAGCTTTGCACAAATAAGGGCTTTGCTCAGCTACATCAAAGTACTTGATGCTTTGATTTCCCATGGTACCTTTTAAAAAAAAAAAAAAGTAGCTATAATGCATCCTTATTCACATGTTTGAGTTTGAGAAGGATATAAATATACCGTGAGATGTACTGACTGACAGGCATTTAATCAATACCAGAGCAATGAGAATTACTTTTATTATCTTCAAATCTTATCCAAATATCATAAGCTTGCTATTTTGTATCCTATCCTTTTACACGTTCCTTGAGAACAGAAACACACTGAAGAAATAAGTTGTACCTTGTTCTTTGCTCTTGGCTGGGGGTGAGAAACTACCATGTGTTTGGCTGGTAAATTTGGGTTTAGCACCACTTCTAATCCAATACTCTTCAGGTGGTATCCCTGTGTTCTTCCTTAACAGCCTTCCTAATTAAGAAAAAAAAGAAGAAGGTTGATTTAAGGTCAGTATTTAATTTTGCTGATGTTAATATACTGTTTGATCCACAGGTCAGAATGCAAAGCTAGCTACTGAATCTAATTGTAAGAGTCTATTAAAATAAAAACATAGTTTTCTGGAGACCACACTTGACAAAAATTACAAGCTGCTTTAAGTCTGCAGATTTTGTAGAAAGAAAGTAAGGTTTAAGAACACTAAGCCTGTTATTAGAAGTAGCCTTTCACAATACAAGACTATACTAAACAGCAGCCACTTACTGAAGTTCCCACATAATCAGTTATGAACTCTGACTGATAACTCTGCTTATTCTCAGCTCAGATTACTCAAAGGTAGATATTGGTAGAAATTGGATTAAACAAAATGTTCTTTTCCAGATCAAATTTAATACAATTTCACACTGATTTTGTGAAATTACAGCAAAACTTTTTTTTTTGCTAACAGTAAGAGAGGAGCAGCAGCTACAATTAAAAAAAAATAATTATGTTTTGATTCCTCTTCTACAGAGGAGTTACACAGAGTATGACCACCAAATTATAATTAACTTAATCTTGTTTAATCCACCCAACATGGGTCTGCAATGAGAGAGTCAGTCTGTGTAAATTTAAATGCCAAGTTTCCAAGATTTTGAACAACAGTCAAAGTATAGTTCAAATGACCTTAAGCTCTTCAAATGAATAAATTGCCACTAATGTCAGAAAGTTAAGTATATCAAATCTAACTCAAAGGAGAGTTTCTACAAAATTCTCTGCTGGTTGTGAAGATGCAGGATCCTCATGCAATAAGTAAAAAATGTCAGCAGACTCCCTCTGCCTCACAAAAGTATTCTGCAGTACTTCTGGCTTCAAGTGAAACCTGAAGCTACAACATTCTCCGACCTTCACACTGATTCAAGCTACAATTTTCAACTGCAGTTAGGCAGGGTTTGTGTGTTCTGTGAAGCAGCACTTTGTCCTCAGCAGTTAGCTTACCTCCCAAGAATTTCCATAGCGTTCGCTGGTGTTCAAGTCCCTCTTTTGCTGAAGGCCTCTTTCTTGCATAGTGCCTGTAGTCACTGTGTGCAGCTTCATCTTGTTCTCTCTCCTTTGGCTTGTAAACTACACCAATGTTTTCACCAAGCCCACTCCTAGTTTTTATTTTCTCTGGAGCAGGCCAGCTAATTAATTGAGCTGGTATACCATTTTTAGGTGGTTTCCAAAGAACCCTCTGGCCAACTTGGTAGAAGCTTCCTTTAGTAGGCATCAAGATTCCATATGGAGTGGCTTCTTGAAAGAAATACTCAATTTCATCCATGTCATCTTCATCCTCATCCTCCTCATCCTCTCCATCTTCATCCTCCTCTTCTCCCCTCACAGAGTATTCTTCAGAGTCCTCAACTTCTGACAAACTCTTAGATGCTTTTTTCTTGAGATAATTTATTTTTTTCTGACCAGAAGATCTAGGAAGGGCTACCGGCTTTCTACCTTTACTAGAAGCCTTTTTAATCTTCATAGTTGAAGAGTTTTTGACATCTTGGTCATTCAAGCTGTTCATCTGCTCCCTTCCTACCACTTCATCTTCATTAAGGGAGCCACTACTTTTAATTTTCTCTTTCTCTAAGCCGTCTGTACTCTTCTGGAAAGTATACATGCTTTTCTGAAGCACATAGTCAGGGACAAAATAAGACACTGGGGCATTATCAATAGATGAGCCTTCCTCTCTAGAGGACATGTCATCAGAAGAAAGACTGAGTACACTTTGGCGTTTCCTTTGTGGCAAACAAACATCATAGTTGTAGTTTGTGTCCATACTGTCCAAACAAGCCAGCCAACTATTAGAGGGAACATGCTTCTCAAAAGTATTTGGTGTGAAGAATCTATTATCTGTTTGAGATTCATTGGTTGCATTGTGGCTTAGATTGAGCTTTTTCTGCTGAAAACTCAAGTCACTCATTGCCTCCATACTAGATGGAAGTAGTCCTGCTTGTTGAATAAAGCTGGGCTCTTCTTGAGAAGCTTTTGAGCCTGTAGATTTTTTAGAGCTAGATTTCTTAGCTACTACCACATCCTGTTTTACCACTGGTTGATCTGCACTAACAGATCTTGCCAACTCTGTGATTTGCACTGCCATGGTTTCACGTGAGGGTGATTTTGCCCGTTGACTTGTATTCGCTTGCTTTTCTGCATCCAGCTTCATTTCATTATTTTGGATCTCTTTTTCTTGCGCAGTTTCAACACTCTGTTTTGTGGTGAGAACAGCTTTTCTCTCATCTAAGTAAGCTCCTGGCACCATTTTCTCCCCTTCATGAGGGCCATATATCATTCCTTCACATGAACTAACAGCAAATAAGTCACGCTGCACTATATTCTCGGGGATTGGTTTCCCACTTGCAACATCATACAAAGGGATAGTTTCTTTAAAGGACTTCCACAGTTGAATAGCTGGAGAGCCATTTCCGTACTCTATCCTCACTTCTTCCTTCTCAAAGGCATAGCTTCCAGTAGGAAGATTTCTATACTGTGTAGAGCTGGAAGGGCTCTTGTTATGAAACTCTCTATCTACCACAATGGAAGATCCAGATGAATCTTGTTTCTCTGAAGTACTTGCAGTCTCTGTACCTATACCGGAAGAAACACAGGCCATATTTCCTGCATCACAACCTTTCGTTTCTGTACGAGTATCCTGATGCTTTTTTTGCTTGTTTTCAGGCTGTCTAGGATCGGTCTGTGTTTCTTTTGTCTCCATTTTTTTCCCACGGGTACTATACTGTCTAAATCTTGTTGCATGATAAAACATTGGGGAAGGTGGGGGAGCATTAAAATAAGGCCTTCTGTTAATTCTTGCATGCATTGGATGCTGTGGAACAAAATATCCAGGGTACTCATGGAGCGCAACAGAATAAAATGGAAAATATGGATTTCCACTTCGGAAGCCTAGACATTGGGGATAAAAGAAAGTAAAGACAAATATATCTTCTTTCTGAAATAAGTCATTCTGATTAAAAATTGCTTGCATACACAGGGACAGCTACAAGGTCAGGTAAGTAAAATACTCCATCTGTCAATGCTTTGAAGCAAATCTAGTGCAGAAATCCACAGAGAGTTCCTTGTTATGAAACAGCTTATCCAGACAGCTACACATTAACTAGAGCTTGATTTTTTTCCTTGGAACATATACCAGTTAGCTTTCTGTACTTTTTTTTTTTGCTGGTTTTTGGACCATGCTATAGCATTTCTTTGAAAGAGACAGCTCCAGATAGAAGTTAACTCAGGTATCCCATTTACAAGACACATTTAACAATATTGTTTCTGGGTGGATTTTTAGGTTTATATTTATCCATACATACATGGAACTCATATATACACACATAATTAATCGTTAGGCACATTCTAGAGCTCTGTATCTGTAGGAAAACTATTACTTAGTATTTTACTTAATTTCTGGTTTCCAGAAACAGATGCTTTCCCGCACAAGAGCTACACATTTAACTAACACTTCATAAACCAGATCTATGACAACTAAAACATTACATTAACTCTACCTTAAACTCCCAGGAAGCTTGTTGACACAGATACGCATTGGTTTCCTCCACTCCAGCAGTAATTTACTAAGCAAAGTTACCACAGACAACTCTCATTTACCTTACCTGGAGCAGGCACGCAGTATGGACTGTATGCATGACTGAGGTACCATGGACTTGGAAAAGGCTGTTGCGCTGTTGGCTGTGCATAAAAAAAGGGTCTTGTGTGGTTTGTGGAATACGATCCACTTTCTGAAGTTGAGGCAGTATTCATTTTTTTTTAAACACTGAAAGAGATAAGTTATCAAGATTAACCACTTGAAAACTGTGGGACTTTATTATTTCTATGCTCTGTTAGAACTCAGCAGACATTCCTCTCCTGGCCCAACAAAACTAGATCTTTCCAGAAGAAAATTACTATCTTCCAAACAGAAAGTAGAAAAATATCACGGCCAAATATTTTATTTCTCCTTTGCCAAGCAAGCTTTTGTGTGCAGCTCTAAATATTAGTACTTAAAGCCAATCTTATAACACATCTTAAAGCCACAGGACAGTCTGCATACATCCATATAAGTAGTATTAGTATTCCACCCAATTAAAAACTAGCAGCAATAGAGGGCTTCACACAATCAGAAGTTTCGTGCTTCATGAAGAAAAAAAACAACAACAACAAAAAAAACCACTTCTCAATACCAACAAATATGTTGTGTTTGAGATCACAGTAAGAGCTCTGTTAGTTCAGGATTTGTACTTTATGACATACTTAAGAACAATGACAACTAACATAATAAACCAAATATTTCAGTGACACCATGCTTCCTGTGCTTAAACTAAGTGACAGATAACAAAAAAAAAACCCCAAATCTTTATACATAAATTCACATTCAAAGCCATACAGATTTCCTCCCACATTTACATATTTCCTCAGTTAACTAATAGACTAAGTTCAGTCCATTCCAACCCATGCAAGTGATAACAACCCTATCAAACATCACCCATAAGAAGAAAAGCAATCAAAGAACACAAAAGATGTAGTGACCACACAGAGGGGGAAAAAAAAAAAACAAACCCTAAAAAAAACCAAACACCCCCCCAGCAGTTCAACTTTTTTGAGAACTTAAGCACTTCAAAATTGAAAAAAAAAAAAAAAGAAAAAAAAATTCAAGACCTGTTACAAACTAGCACACAGTTCAGCCTACAGTTTCAGAAAGCTTTCAGGAACACTGGAGCCCTCTTCAGTTTCCATCTAGAATGCTCTGTCCAGTACTTGTAAGCACCAAAAAGCCTATGGACTCCCCTCACTCTCCTAGGCCAACGCTCTCAGAATTATTTTGACCTTTGAGAAAGAGTGATGTAGGGGAAAAAAAAAAACAAACAAACAAAAAAAAAACCACACCAACAACCCACACACAACAAAAAACCCCAAAGCAAAGCTATTCCTGCCCCATTAGAGTCCCTCAAAACTAAGGTCCATGCTGCTGCTGCTCACAGCCCAGCAAGAAACTAACCAAGTGCCCAGCTCACCCTCCTTATGGCAGGCAGTTACTACTGGCCCACTCCCCCTTCCACCTGAGGGTCATTTAACAGTGATGTGGGGGCCTTTTTCCATCAATGAGTGAGAGGGAAAATCAAAACATGAGGGTAGGAATAGTGGTAAAAGCCTTCAGCTGGTGTACAGAAAGCTAGCAATCTCATCTTGCAGACATTTAAGCTGCATCCCTAAGTGAATCCAGTGTATCACTTTTGCAAAATTGGAACTTAATATTAAGAAAATAATGGGTGTGAAAGGGAAGTATTGCCCATCTTCTACTTAAAACTGATGTTAAAGACACTTTTTGTAGGGAGAAAAAACCAATCAGACAACGCAAGTCAACGTTTACATTTGGTTTTAAAGTGTATCAGTTTCTCAGTACTGAGTAAAGGGAGCAATGCTCTTCCATCCTAACACAGCTAAGGGGACTGACCAATGCAATGTTCTTTCCATATAACAAGGAAAGCATTTATTCCAGTTAATTAATTACATTAAAGTAATTAATATAACAGCAAATTATTAAATTTCTGTCATTAGCATAACAGAAATTAATGAAACATGAGGTTCTAATTTAAGTGTGCCCTGGGTCTTGCAGAGGATGAGAATCTGAGTGGCTGCTTCACAACTTCAGGTCTCTGAATGACAGAGCACCGGTGTTGGGAGAGACAGCGAGAGAAGGGAGCACGAGTGCACGGTGCAAGTAGGTGAGCAACTAGAGAAAAACAGAGAGGTGTGGATGCTCAGAGGCTCTTGACATTTCTAGGTTGGGAAATTGCTGTTGTTTGGTTTTTTCTTTCTATAATGTTCAGATTAAACTTGTCCTTTGCACTAAGACACAAATTATAAAATGCCTGGGAAGGATAAATAATCTCGTTCCTCACAGAAGTCATAGAGTCATAGAATGGTTAGGGTTGGAAGGGACCTTAAAAGGTCATCTAGTCCAACCCCTCTGCAAGGAACAGGGACATCTCCAACCAGATCAGGTTGCTCAGAGCCTCATCCAGCCTGGCCTTGAACGTTTCCAGGGATGGGGCCTCCACCACCTTTCTGGGCAACCTGTTCCACTGTTCTATAACTCGCATTGTAAAAATTTTCTTCCTAATTACCAATCTAAATCTACTCCCCACTATTTTAAAACCATTACTCCTTGTCTTATTGCAACAGGCCCTACTGAACAGCCTCTCCCCATCTTTCCTGTAGGCTCCCTTGAAGTACTGGAAGACTGCTGTTAGGTCTCCCCGGAGCCTCCTCTTCTGCAGGCTGAACAGCCCCAACTCTCTCAGCCTGTCCTCACAGGAGAGGTGCTCCAGCCCTCTGATCACCTCTGTGGCCCTCCTCTGGACCTTCTCCAACTGGTCCATGTCCTTCTTGTGTTGGGGGCTCCAGAACTGGACACAGTACTCCAGGTGGGAGGCTCTCGCACTTCGTGTGCACATCACTTGTGTGATTTGTTTGGGGTGCTTTACATCTTTAACTCCTGCATTCATCAGCTGAAGCTTTCACCTTTTTAAAAGTTAAATTCCCACTCTTTCTCTTGGTGGATAGACCCAAAGGGAAATGAAAAAAAAATTAAAAAGCACTCCTTGGCTTTTAAAAACCTGCCCGTCTCAGGATCTTCCTTTCCCTTGGACCAGACTTCAGCCTCCAGACTCCTCCCGCCTCCCCTGCCCCTGTGGCTTCCCTCCTGCGGCGGGAGCAAGGCCCCACACGCCTCAGGCGGCGTTTCCTCGGGGGGGGCAGGCAAACCTCCCCTCAGAGGTTCCCGCACTTGGCCAGAGGACGTTTCAGCCGCCTGAAAGGGGTGCCTCATCCCGCAGGAGAGCCCCGGAGGAAAAAAAGAGGCGCCGGGAAGAAGCGCGGGACGAGGTCCTGCCCGCCCCTGCCGCCGGCCTCCAAGGCTGCGGCGACTCGCCGCCACCAGCAGAGGGCGCTGCGCCTCCTCTCGCGGACCCGCGCCTGCGCGGTCGGAAGCGCCGGAGCGGCCGCCGGCCCCTCGGCGCGCGGGCGCTGGCTGGCGTAGGCAGGGGAAGCCCGGGGGAGAGGGACAGGAAACGGGGGCGGGCCCAGGCGCGCGGGGTTCGCCCCCGCCCCGCTCTGAGCATGCGCAGGGGAGAGGGCAGGCGCGGCAGGGAGCGGCGCGTCGTAACGGCCGCTGAGCGGCGGTGGTGCTGTGGCGGGCGGTGTGAGGCGGCGGAGGAGTAGGGCAGCGCGCCTGCGCGCCTAGGGGCGGCCGCCTCCGCAGCCCGGGTGAGAGTGGATCCTCCTCCTTCTCCCCCGGCCCCCTCGCCCCTGGCCGCCCGCGCTTGGGGACGCTGAGGCTTAAGAGGAAGCGGCGGTGGGAGGTTTGTGTGGGGCGCGGGGGGAGTAGGGGCGGGATGGCGCCGGCTTTCCCGCGTTCGCGTCTCCGGTCGGCGGCCGCCGTCCTCTGGTGCGGCCCTCGGGCCGCTTCCCGTTTCCTCACCGACGGGCGGCAGCCGCCTGTGGGGCCGGGGCGGGGGTAGGCCGCCCCCCGCCGGGAAGCATCCTCTGCCCCGGCGGCGAGGAGGCCCCCGGGGGGCTCTGTGGCAACCCGCCGCTCCCCCTGCCTCTCCCCCCGCCTGGGTGCGGCTCCCGCCCGCCCCTTCCGCGACCTGCGGCCGCTCCCGCCCGGCAGCTGGGGCTCCTGGGCCCGCTGGACGCCGGCGGAGACCCGCGGCGGAGCCTTCCCGAGGAAGAAGGCTCCTGGGGTCTCCTGCTCGCCCTTGGCCAGGGCTGGCTCCTGGCGCGGCGGAGCTCGGGAGAGCCGGGAGGAGGAGAGGAGAGGGAAGCGCGCCGGGCTACCCGCGGAGCAGGAAGGTGCCCCCTTCCTTAGGGCTGACGGGGGGCGTCTTAGGGAAGCAGGAAAGGAATTCCAACAACAGAAGGACCGGACAGCGCACCTGGGTGTTAGGAAGGGGCGGGGAGGGGGGGGGAAGAATAAATAAATGTGATCTTTCTCTAGTACCGCGTTGCTGTGTCCCGCAACCAGCGGGACTGGAAACTCGGGCCTGTAATGGAGTGGGCAGCAGGGCTTCCAGCGTTCAGTGCTCCGCTTCGGCTGAGCAGGTTGGGATGTTTGCAACTTCGGTGGGTTTTTTTTTTTTTTTTTAGAGATGCTTGAAGGGACAGACACGATGAAGTCATCTAGGAGAACAGCATTGTAGTGGTATTGCCGTTTCTTGTGATTGCCCACCTTGTCGATACATTTAGTTGTGTGTGCATGTATAGTATTAGTACCTACAGCGACCGAGGGTGGGCTTCAATGTTTGTGTGTGGATTTGAAGAGTCAGATAGTTCCTAGTGAGCTTTTATAGACTAAATACAGGTATAGCATAGCCATCTACATGCCTAAGCTTTATTTTTTTTTTTTTTTAGTATTTACTATTACTTCTGTTATCAACAGGATAGATACCTGCTGCTTTTGAAATAACTAATTGTGATTTAGAAACGGATTTGTGTTGTAGTTAGCATCTGCATTTTTAGAAGTTCCTTTTCAAAGCCACAGCTTGGCTTTCTACATTGCTTGATGATCATAGTGGACCTGAAAGACTCTGTGCTGTTGTGAGCTCACCTAGGGCTGTATCTACATAAATTTTGTTAAGGTGATGTATTTAGGAGATCATTAAAATATATGATCAGCTTAATTCAGTTTCTCCTAAATGTACCAGGAGAAATAGGTAATTGTTAATATTTGACGTACACAGATGTGTAAATCATGTAGTTTTATGATCTGGGTATAGGTGTCACACTTCTTTCCAATTCTTTTTGTGCATGGAGTAAAAAGGTCCTGTTACACTCAGTGCTGTGTAACTATAGCATCTTGTAGGGACACACCAAAGCAGAAGAAAGGATATTGCTGCTTATTTAGTGGGTTTTTTGACTATGTTTGAGACAGGTGGTTATTGTTGGGGTTTTTTTTTGAGGCAGACTTTTTTTGGTTTGGTCATGTGATTATGAAACAGGCCAGAACTGGTGCAAATCCTGAAATTTCTCTTTATTAATTTAGTGGCTGTTGCATTTTGAGGATGAATTTTATATGCATGAATAAGATATCCATTGTAAGACTCTTAACCTTTCAGGAACTAACTTATGGTTAGTTAGGCTGCATTAATTATTAATCTAATTTCTTAATGTGGAAGTACTCAAATTTATAATTTAACATTATCATATCTCATAGTGAATACTTAAGGGAGTGACATTTATTTGTGAACTAGAATTTAAGTTGTTAAATAAAACAGACTAGCTTTATTAACATACTAGATTTTAGAGGAAAAAACCCCACTTTTCTGTGCATACATGATCTATGGCTGGATCTTACTGCAGACATCCATGACCCACTTTTTTTTAAAGGTTAATTTTTCAAAACAGGTCAAGTCTTTCCACAAAACAGAAATGCCCTTGGGGTGGAAACTACCCGTGCTTCAGCGTAGAAGGCCAGTTGTTGGTTTATCTTGCACTAATTTTATTTCTGAGCAGCTATTTCCTTTAGTGTATAACTTCCTTTAGGAGCAGAAAAACAGGAAAGAAACTGGTCATGAGGAGTGCATTGTAACCAAACATGTTGTTAGCAGGGAGTCTGACACTAATAGTCTCTAGCTTCTGCGCAGTTTCAGAAAGCTCACCTACCTCAAAGTTGTAACTTGCCTCCCAAGAAAAATATGTATGGAAAGTAGTAGTAGTTTCCAAGTGAGTAGTAATTTTCAAGATGATAACATTGTAGGAATAAATCCATCCTTGTTTTTTGTGAAACTTTATGTTGTTGCCTTATTTGAATCAACTTGATGTTGTTGGGTTTCTGGACTGCAGTGCTATCAAAGACACCTTTGATGGCTTTAGAAGAGAGGAAAATGTCCAAGTCTGGAACTGCTTCATCAGTTACCTATTTCTGTTTCGCTGCCAAGGATGCAAATTTGATACATTACTCAATCTAGAGCTTCCAACTCCTCCTTTCTTTCCTATCTTTAGATCTTTTGGCTAGGTGTATTGATTTAAATAATTGATTTTAATTGTTTTTAGTACTTGTACTCACCCTTGCTATTAGTTGTCATAAACATTTTGAAACATGTTGATTTGTAACTCAGCAGTTCCTTAATAGTAACTAAGTATTAAAGTGCCTGAGCTTGATACTGTCATTGCAAGCTTGGAGGACTGCTATCTCCACACACATGAATGCTTGTGTAGTTTGGCTTACGGTTGTTCAGGTCTTAATTCTGACATTTTATTATGTTAAAATAGTGAATGACTCACTTCTTTAGATGTGTTTTTACTTGTGATTTGTATGAAGCTACCCTTGGATGGAAATACAAATTTCATTAAAGTGCACAAAAGTAGTCTTTAAAGCTTTTTTTTTTATTAGTTAAACCTAGATTAAATGAGTTGAATGTCCAGAGAAATAAGGGTTTTTTTGAGTTTTTTATTTTCTTTTTCTTCCAAACATACAAGTTTATTGAAGTATTAATTGTAGTTAGTGAAGTCAGAATTGAAGAGGTATTTAGATGGCTGAAAATGCAGATCTTCATCCTCTGTGAAACTTTCATAGGTCTTTAAGTATTTCCCAGAATTTTACTGGAAGTTAGGCATCTTATCTGGCAGACTTATGGCATTTTCAATATCTGAGTTTAAAAAACAACATCAAAAAAATGCATGCCTATATATGTTTTGCCTTTCTTATAATTTAGAAAAAAGCAAATTTTTTTTTTGTGAATTAGTTCATTGAAGAATATTACAGATATATATCTTACACCTTTCCTTACTAATTAAATTGGAAATAGTCAATATACTTATTCTGTGTTATACATTGAAATACAGTGTTAACACTTCTATGTGTGTAGTGCAGCATGTATCTCTGATTATTGGTCTTTGCTTGACCTCAGAAGATAAACAGATTCAAGGAAGGCAATTAATAGTCTGTTCCAATACTCATTAACATTTGATGAGTTCATTCAGATTTGAAGTACATGACAAGTGTTAAAGCCACCCCATTAAAATTACTTCAGCTAAAAGGAGAATGACTTGAAACTCTCTTATCAACCTGTTACTTAATGTTGTTCTCCAGTTTGATGGGGAGTTACTCTGGATCACCTGGTAGAATTTTGATTTAGGTTGTAATCCAGTACTTCTGTGGCCTTCCAGCAGCTACCTGCCAGTTGTGTTTTAGATAGCTGGCTTCCAAGAAGTTACCCAGAACAAAAAGGTCATTCTGGTGACATCGTTGAAAGGGAAAGTCTGATTCATAGAACTTGTATTCAAGGATTATTTTTATTCTATCAGAATTTCAGTTCAAGATGTTAAGCTGTAGATATTTTCATCCATAAATCGTCAGTGTTCACCACGGTGTAGTTAGAACTATAGGAGACTGTAGCGCATCAGTAGACATCTTTTCAAGTTCATAGTTTTCCAGTTGTAAGAGCTGTGTGCCAACCAAGCACAGTGCAGTGAGAGAGATGTTAGGCTGGGACTGGGGAGAACTGAGCCTCTTACAGTTCTCCTTTGGCAAGTGTGTGGCTTTGGACAAGCTCATTCTTATGCCTCAGGTTTTCAGCCTTTAAATTGAGGACAGTTGTCTCCTTTAAAATTGTCTTGAACGCTTCAGAGAGGTGTGAGAGAGGAAGGTAGTCTTGGATGACTTTCCAGGCACAAAATGATGTTCCTACACCACTTATCTTAATGTTTTGAACAGATTCACTTCTCTTGGGCCAATGACTGCAGAAATTATGGTAATTTTAGACCAGAAATTCAGAGATCCCTGATGTATTTATTGTTTTCCTGAGGAATATTTAGTATGGTTCCGCTAGAAGGGGATGGGATGTGACTCCTGACTTTGTGACAAGTACAAAATTTTGTTCTTTAGAGCATGATTATCACTGGCAGCAAAACACAGTATGGATGTGGAAAACAGGAATTGCGTATGTAGCATGTTCCTACCATGTGTACCTTCATGGAGCACATCATGGAAACGAGATGGTTTGGGATCGACTGTAAACCAAGGACTCCAGCTTTGTAAATTTTACAGTTCAGAGGTGGTTCACATCACATAAATGTTCTGCAACAAGATTCCTGTCATCTCCTCAGTCTTTTCTGCTACTGAGGGTCATACTCATATGTTCCAGCTATTTATAGTAATTAATTTCACAGTTTCAACTTGTCTTCTGTGAACAGGTCTGCTTTTTCAGTTATCAACTGCCAGCCTCATCCTGCCAGAAATGTCTTTAATCTTACTAGCAGGTGTATATCAGTTTTTCTGTGGCATTCTTGACTGGTTCTGTTACCTAATGACTAAAACAATCTGTATTAGTTTTGCTTTTTTTCCTTATTTTTTAAGATTTCTATTCTTTAGAATTACCTTAGAATAGGAAGTTATGATATTGGAGACTTCTTTTGCTGAAGTTTAGTACTACTGATGCTCTACTTGAACAGGGCTTAATCCACCAGTTTGTATTGTTCTTGAAACTTTACTCCTAAGCCAGGAAAAACAATGCTATAGAGAGACCCAGGATACCAGTAGAGCCACGAGCTATTTATTTATGTGGGCCTAACACACTTAGGAAGTGTGCGTGTCTCTGTAGCCATTTAAAGTTCAGTGCAAAATCTGTCAATGGATTAGGTTGCATGTCAAGCTGTTATCAGATAACCAGGATGGTGGTCAGTGATGCAGAGATAGATGCATGCTAATTTGGTGAAAAGAAGCTGTGACTTGAAGCAGAAGGTCATTGCTTTAGATGAGCAACATCTTTGTATGTTCTTGATATACTTCCAGTTTATTGACTTCTGCACCTGAAACTTGAAGTCAAGACTATGCTAATATCTGTTGTTATAGCAGATAGTGGTGTGTCCTTCTTCCTCCCTCAAAACACCTTGTTTTAATTAACTGGTTTCACCTGAACAAACTGAACATTGGGTTTAAGTACTTTGACTGTTTTCCAGTTAAACAACCAGTGAAAACTAAGAGTTTGAGATTCCTGTTTGTGAATATTTCTTCACTGAAAAAGATCAGTGACACTAAATCAGTAGTAATTAAAGTGGCATTAATTAAGCATATCTGTTTTAAGTGAGTGAATGTTAAGAGACAGCTGTCTTTGAATTGTATTACAGGCAGGGCTCTGTTGAAATAGCATATCTTTGATGTGGCTGGCAGGTAGCCATCTACAGCCTTCATCTTACACCAAATTGTGTATTTTTGTATGGAATTTAAAGTATGTCATTTCAGGTAAGGTATTTCTACATTCACTGTTCATCATGAACTGTAATGATAGTGGTGCCTCAGATGTTAGACAAACGTGGCCCTGGTTATCCCTCGATTTTGGAATGAGAGGGAACAGTGCCAGATTAAAGAAATCTGGAAGTATTTGATAGATGTGTACCTCATGTCCTTTATGACGGTGATTTTACTGTCACAACTATCCCATTAATTATGTTTCTGTCTTCACATGGAAGATAAGATAAAACCTGACCTCATTTTTAAGAGGAGGAGAAATGTCCAAACAAGAAAATAGATAATGGTAATCTGTGGTCATTACTTTATAACAGGGGTTATAAGTGTTTTGCTACTACAGCATCCCTTTGCTCCTGTGATCTCCTTGTTTTTGTTTTCACCTGTCTGTCACAGTCTAGCAGTCACCTGGCTGTATGGAAATGACTCAGAAAGGGAAAGAAAAACAAAAAAAAGATGTGAAGGTGAATAGGTGAAGCTCTTCTGCACACAAGATGAATCAGATAAGCATTGGGAATATAGGTTGTTAGGTTTTTTTAATCCTTAGCTCCATTTCTGCTTGTTCTCTGGTAGAATGCCAAAGCTGAAATAAATGGATTGATTAAGATGTTGAGAGGTTGGTTGGAAAATGATGCAATGTTGAAGAAAATGCATTTATAATTTTAGTGGCCTTTTATTGATAAGGTCTAAGTAGTGAAAAACACAGAAGCAGAAATAATAGCTGTTTAATATAAAAATGAAAAAAAAAAAGTGGCTATGTTATCAGTAGTTGAAGGAAATGCACAGTTGTACTCAGTGGGAAAACTGAGTAATTCTTGGAAGAGGAATAAAGTCTTCCTGAACCTTATTTTAACTCTCCAGTCCTGTAAGCTGTGTTGACGAAATAAATTATCTTAATTCATGAGTCTAGATCTTGATGAGAATTAATGTACAAACTCTTCTGCTTTTCATTTCTCTTTGATACTTTTGTTGTTTAATTTTTTTTTCACAAGAGTTTTTGTACAAGTAATTAAGTACTAACTTATTTCTAAGCTTGTTAAACAATTACTTTTAAGGGGTAACTATGAACAGTTTTTGAAAAAGTGCTAATGTGTAATTGAATTTTATTTTCCTGCTTTCAGTCACTCAAGTGCTGATCACGAGATGCTACCACGAAATCTACCTCAGGCTTCACTTTTGCTGATTCATTTGCTGCATCAGAGATCTCAACAGGAGCTCTGCAGACACTCTTGAAAGTCTCTGAACAGGTTGTGACATCAAGTCAAAGCATGATGACCTAATAGTAGGTCAAAGTCTGAAACCTTGATTCAGCAGTCCAAGATAGCACTGCCTTTTTTTCAGTATCACCTTGGAAGGCTACAGACCTCCTGCTGTTTCTTCCCTGGTTACTTCAGAAACATTCAACTGACCTTTCTCTGGCGAAAAGATCTTGACTTTTCTCTCTGGTCCTGGAAATATTAATGGAATACAGTCATGTCTACCCAGGACGAGAGGCAGATAAATACAGAGTATGCTGTATCCTTGCTGGAGCAGTTAAAATTCTTCTATGAACAGCAGTTGCTAACTGACATAGTGTTGATTGTTGAGGGCACTGAATTTCCATGCCATAAGATGGTTCTTGCAACATGCAGCTCGTATTTCAGGTAAGTATTCAAAGCAGGATTTGTTAATTCTAGAAAATCTATGATACCTGATAGTATTACTTAATTGATTAACAATTAATGTGTTGCAGAGAGTTTTAAAGATCAGAGAAGTAAGTAAAAAAACCTAAGTATCATTACTTGCCAACACCAAAAGAGTAAAATATTTTTTCCAACATGTTCTGACTTACTCTGGATAGTTACTGTAGTTTTTACAGTGAGTGGGGAAAAAAAAAATCATGCTTGTGATAATTTGCTTTCTTTAGGGACTTAATCAACTCAGAATAATTACTAAATTTGTTATTTCTCATACTTCATCTTTAAATATTTAATATTTTTTATTTCCCTAGGTAGGGTGACAAGGAATACTATTGAGACTTGGCTATAGGAATTCCATTGTCATATTTATTAACTGTAGTTTCTTAGCAGAAGCCTCTACTAAAACTAGGGATTGCTGTGCAAGTTCATGGCTTCCTCTTCTGAATCATCTGGTTTTCTCTGCTGAGCAAATAAGTTAGAAACTCTTCTCTTGCCTGGGAGTCTTGCTGCAATGTAACAGGTTTTTTGTTACCTTCGTTTTTTTTTTTTGTTGTTGTTGTTTTGGGTGTTTTGCCCACTGGGATGGTGGTGCAATTTTTAATTCGGTAGCTCCTGATTCCCAGCTGTCTTGGTTTTTGTCTTTTGAAAAGTTTTTATTAATAAGATAAGTTGAATGCTACTACTTTTTGTAGATACTGTCATAGCAAGTCCTAAAAGATGAGGCACCATGGACTTTCTGCAGTGATTAATCATTTTTTTGTTGGCAACACAGTATAATTAATCTGCCTGTCTGGAAAGAATTTTGAAGCTTTAAATTAGTCTTGGTGACATGCACGCGTGTTTTAACTTCCTGATGCATTGTGAAGGAGTTATAACTTTTCTTTTCCATTTAATCATGGGAAGGTTTGCAGATTTCGTTTTCTTGTTGAAATGGGGTCACTATACAGAACACTTATAAAATATTGTCTGTATCTTGTCTGCTTTCTTGTATAAAGAATAACTTGTAATGCAAGGAAGTATTCTAGGATTAATTTGACTTTCAGGTAAGTTTGTTGCTGCTGTTTTTTGTGCTAATTTTCTCATCTCAGATGAGTCTACAATTTTTAGCAACAAGTATCGTGTGATCACTAGATAATGATTATTGCCATTGGCCTTCTACAGATGACAGTCTGTAAAATAACAGCCACTGGAAATGTGGTCAGATTTAATGTGGGTGGCTAATCATGGAAGCTGTCATGAGTCCATGCAGTGTACTGCATTAGAGTATGCAGTCAGATCTCTTATTCATATGTGTGTGTTTATTATTTATGGAATGAGGTTTTGGCACTAGTTAAAAGAAGTATCAAGCTTGTGGTTTTGTCATGTTCTGTTTTTCTTCTTTACTTTGGTTTACAAAAAGATGCTCGGCTTCCTAAATTTAGCTTTCTTATGAAAAATTGATAGCCCCAAAGGAGGCTATCAGAAAAGCATCTCTTAGCGTGATCCAGCCATTGTGTATGACTGCAGCCAGCCTATCTTCCATCTTTGTATCAGATGCTTCTTTGAATGGCTTTGCTTAGGGAGTGCTGATCCATGCCCCCTTCATCTCTGCAGCTGGAGGCAGGGCTGCAGGGTGCACCCACCGTCCCTTCTAACTTACCTCATATCTGGTTTGCTAAAAAGCCTGAAATAAATATAAAGAACCTTGAGTTGAATTTTCAATGCAACCATAAATACCAAATCTAAATTAATATAAAGCTTTTAAAATAAATGCTTCTCATTTTAAGAAAACTGGCAAGTACTTGGTTTACAGTACAGTAATCCAGTTCATTCTTAACTCTTGCAATTAAAAAACCAGAATGGGCAATAGGTATATAAAGCATTTTTAAAAATTACCTTTCTACTTCTTCAGGAAGATGTAATGGAAATACTTACGGGGTGTTGTGGGGTTGGGTTTTTTTTTTGTGGGTGGTTTTTTTTTGGTGGTGGTTTTTTTTTTTTTTCCCAGACCAAATCTGATAGTTTTTCTTCTGTCATTGATTTTTGTCCACAAACTTGATGTTTACTGCATCTTATTATGAATGGTATATAAGGAATACTTCATGGAGTGCTAGTGCTTGCTCCTTTTTCTGAACTTTTCCCTCCCAGAGGAGCACGCTTTTTGACATGACTTAGCTCAGTCCATTGCACAAATCTGCTGCTTTTGTTTTAGAATCTAAAATATCTGTGTATGTTTCAACAGTATTTTCTGGAGGATGTTTCTTCCCTCTTATTGCCTGACATAGAAAAGGTTTTAAATTGCATCATTAAAACTCTAAAATCATTAGGGTTCTCTGCTGGTTGAGACAAAAGAGTTTGCATAAATATAAAATACTTCTACAGAAGGCACTGATGGTACTTCTGGAGTGTTCTGTAGAAGTGCTTTATCTTAAATACTAGATGGTAGCCTAGGATAAATACTAAACATCTGTAAATGGGCAACCAAAAAGAGTGTTCATGTTTTGGAGTGTAATCACTGAAGGCTTACAGGTGATAAGTGACTTTAAGATTACTGTAGTTACTGTTGGTCCTTGTCTTAATATGTCTGTTTCTCTTCAGAGCCATGTTCATGAGCGGGCTAAGTGAAAGTAAGCAAACACATGTACACCTGAGGAATGTGGATGCAGCCACTTTACAAATTATCATAGCTTATGCATACACGGGTAACTTGGCAATAAGCGACAGCACGGTAGAACAGCTTTATGAAACTGCCTGCTTCTTACAGGTAGGAATGTTTTATTTGGCGTATGAAATAACTGCTTCTAATCTGTGAACCATTTTTTTAATCTTGTTAAACAGTCTTTTCTGTTTAGTCATTTCAAAATACTTTTATTCAGTTTGCTTGGTGTAGACAGAAGTTGCTTGCCATGTATGTTTCATGTACTCATCCCTCCTTGCTTCATGGACCCTATGGAGGATGAGAGTAAAACAGTGCACTTCTAATATTTAGGTAATTAATTTCTTAAACAGACATAATCATGTGATGTACTTTGTATGAATCATTTAATTCATTGCTGTATTTTTGTGTATATATAGTATTCCAGGCCTAAACTCTGGTGTTCAACACTAAATGCATGTACTTAGGTACTGCTGGTATGTGAAGGAATAGATTGTATGCAGTAATACTTACTATGTTGTTTCTTTGCATTACAGGTAGATGATGTGTTACAACGGTGTAGAGAATACTTAATCAAAAAAATTAACGCAGAAAATTGTGTGCGTCTATTAAGTTTTGCTGACCTCTTCAGCTGTGAAGAGTTAAAACAGAACGCTAAAAGAATGGTAGAGCACAAGTTCACAGCTGTGTACCACCAGGAGGCTTTCATGCAACTGTCACATGATCTACTGATAGATATTTTAAGCAGTGACAATTTAAATGTGGAAAAGGAGGAGACGGTTCGTGAAGCTGCTATGTTATGGCTGGAGTACAACACAGAATCACGATCGCAGTATTTGTCCTCTGTTCTTAGCCAAATCCGAATTGATGCACTTTCAGAAGTCACACAGAGGGCCTGGTTTCAAGGCTTACCACCTAATGACAAGTCAGTGGTGGTGCAAGGACTGTACAAGTCAATGCCGAAGTTTTTCAAGCCCAGACTTGGTATGACAAAAGAGGAGATGATGATATTCATTGAAGCTGCTGCTGAAAACCCCGGTGGTCTTTATTCTTCTGTCTGTTATAGCCCCCAGGCAGAAAAAGTTTACAAACTGTGCAGCCCTCCTGCTGACTTGCATAAGGTTGGGACGCTTGTAACTCCTGATAACGACATCTATATAGCAGGTGGGCAAGTTCCTCTGAAAAACATGAAAACCAATCACAGTAAAAGCAGCAAACTCCAGGCTGCTTTCAGAACTGTAAATTGCTTTTACTGGTTTGATGCACAGCAAAACACTTGGTTTCCAAAGACACCGATGCTGTTTGTTCGTATAAAGCCATCCCTGGTCTGCTGTGAAGGATACATCTATGCAATTGGAGGAGATAGCGTTGGTGGGGAACTCAACAGGAGAACTGTGGAGAGATACGATACTGAAAAAGATGAGTGGACCATGGTAAGCCCATTGCCTTGCGCGTGGCAGTGGAGCACAGCAGTAGCAGTTCACAACTGCATTTATGTAATGGCACACAACTTGATGTACTGTTATTTTCCCAGGTCAGACGCTTGGGTAGAAATGGCTATGCGACAAACAAGTAGATGTTTTGCTTCAGCTGCTGCTTTTGGTGATAAAATATTCTATATTGGAGGACTGCATATTGCCAGCAATTCTGGTGTAAGACTCCCAAGCAGTACTGTAGATGGGTCTTCCGTAACCGTGGAAATCTATGATGTGAATAAAAATGAATGGAGAATGGCAGCTAATATCCCTGCCAAGAGGTATTCTGACCCATGTGTTAGAGCTGTCGTCATCTCTAATTCCTTATGTGTCTTTATAAGAGAAACCCACATGAACGAGAGAGCGAAGTATGCCACCTATCAATACGACCTGGAACTCGATCGCTGGTTTCTAAAACAGCACATATCCGAGCGTGTGCTGTGGGACTTGGGGAAGGACTTCAGATGCACGGTAGGAAAACTGTATCCATCTTGCCTTGAAGAGTCCCCATGGAAGCCTCCAACATATCTCTTCTCACCAGACGGAGCTGATGAATTTGAGCTGGATGGTGAGATGGTTACTTTACCACCTGTATAACTCCCAAATTAGACTGCACAACTGATTCTGTGCTCAGTTACCTTGAAATAAATGGTTGTGGAAGAACAGGTCTGGAAACAGAAATGTCAAACCTCTCTTTCATGAGTTGTATTTCTATGCCCTACTTAACACTTGCCATTCAGTATGAATCAGTGAAATGAGCAGATACGCTTCTGTAATCCGAAATACTATTATCTGATAACTGAGAAATGTCTATGTATATCATGAGCTTAAGCATCTGACTTGTCTAAAGAATTAATTTCTAGTTCTAAGAAGTCTCAGTTCAGGAAAATTAGCTTCAGAAAAAAAGTAGTTACTGTTTCTAGGACGATGTCACAACTCTCTTGAAAGTATCTTCCAGTTATATATGAACTACTTCTGGATATTCTACTTAAGTGCTAGTTATATAATTGTCAGTGTGGCCTAATTAAAGGACTGTGCTGCACTTAATACTAATATCCATGTTGGTATAGTAATGCCATTAAGAGAAAAAGAAACAAATCCCATGGATCTACCTGTGGTAGGAAGGGTAGATCTTCCATTGTATGGTAACATGCAGGGCAAAATGACTGCAGGTTCAGTCAAGCTGTATTATTAGGTGCATGTATCCTATTTTCACTAACTTATACCTGTCTATTTAGAATACAGGTCTTCCAAGCAGCTGGTAGTTTACCAGGTGTGGACTTAAGTTGCTGGGCTTGCAATAGGAATTGCCAGCCCTCATAGTGCGGGTCTATGTGGAGCTTTAATCAGTAAATGCCTCCACATTCTGTATTACAGTAACATTGGCTCATGTATATTACTTCCTGCTGCTGATGTATTTTTCCATTGTAAAACGAAGTTCTAGTGTGGATTAACCAGGTCTTTATTTTCTGTTAATTTAATAACAAGCATTACTGTAGTGTGATTGTGTGTAGATATCCCTTAGCTATCAGGTTTTCTACTTTGGGGGTTTGGGTGGGGGGGAGGGGGCAAACTGTTCAGGAATATCCTGTGCTCTGTGTGCAGGAGAGCAAATGACTAGTGCTGCTCTGGCATTAATCCCAGGAACCACTAGCAGTAGCGGGGTGCCGCCAACCTAACATGAACACAGGTGCTTCATGACAAACCTTACTAGCATGTTCAGCTGCATCATGTTCTGGCACTGTATTTTGAATGACATTAATTTATTAAAAAAGACTGAATCCAACTGAGTTTGAGTGTGCTTTCTGGTTGAAGTAGATACAGTTATGACACCCTTCCACCATGTACATGCTTTTAGCAAGGTAGTTTGTTGAAAGCGACTTGAAATGGTGTGGCTGTGAAAAGCTTGGAGAGGTGCATTAGTTGACTGTGCTTACTGGTCAGTGCAAGCTGGAAATTAGATATTCAAGTAAAACTGAGGATTATATAAACTTAGATCCTCCACTATGATTTTTGTAAATGAGCATTTCTCCAATCATGGGACAAATTCTGCTCTACTGAAAGTGAAGAAGGGCATTAAGGAGGTAATGAGGAATCTTTTCCATAAACTCTGAAGATGGGAGACCTATTTTCAGTCTTTTATATTAAGAGCAAATTTATTTACTTCCTCAGCCAGGCTGTCACTGGCTTTTCATTAATTCTGTTTCTTATTCCAGTAAACGCAATTACAGCTTTCAACAAGGAAGACATATATTTTTGAGGCTAGGTCTCAAGTGGATTTACAAAGTTTTGTCTTGTACAATTATGAATGATTTTGACCAGAAAGGGGGTTTGGACAAGAAACTTGCCTTATATAAAACTCTTCCTAATGCTTTGGCATTTTGTACTATGTAAGGATTTATGAGACCCAGAATAATGATGGCTCCAGCAGAAAGAGGCAAGCTACTTTGCATTTACCATTACATCAACTTTTATTTATTAAAAAAAAAACAACAAAAACCACCTGAATTGCTTAGGTAAGAGAGGAGCAGTGATGTGGGGGACCCTGCTGATACATCTGTTTATATTGCTTTCATGTAGCCTGGGACAGCCAGGTGCAAGCCTGTTCAAGGGAGTACACATTGAAAGAAAAACAGTGATGCTACTTCAGAATGCAATTTGGAGAATCACATATATCAGGCAAAAATAAGTGGTATCCTAGTAAATCCAGCCTGAATGGACTGCTCAGTTAGAATCATAGAATAGTTAGGGTTGGAAGGGACCTTCAAAGGTTATCTAGTCCAGCCCCCCTGACTAGATCAGGTTGCTCAGAGCCTCATCCAACCTGGCCTTGAATGTTTCCAGGGATGGGGCATCCACCACCTCTCTGGGCAACCTGTTCCAGTGTTCTACAACCCTCAGTGTAAAAATTTTTTTCCTAATATCCAATCTAAATCTACCTCCTTCTATTTTGAGACAATTACCTGTTGTCCTATCACAACAGGCCCTACTGAACAGCCTCTCCCCATCTTTCCTGTAGGCCCCCTTGAGGTACTGGAAGGCTACTCTGAGGTCCCCTGGAGCCTCCCCTTCTCCAGGCTGAACAGCCCCAACTCTCTCAGCCTGTCCTCACAGCAGAGGTGCTCCAGCCCTCCGATCATCTTTGTGGCCCTCCTCTGGACCCTCTCCAACTGGTCCATGTCCTTCTTGTGTTGGGGGCTCCAGAACTGGACACAGTACTCCAGGTGGGGTCTCACCAGGGCAGAGTAGAGGGGGAGAATCACCTCCCTCCACCTGCTGGCCACGCTCCTCTTGACGTAGCCCAGTTCTGTGGGTTGTTCTCACTTCAGCCTACCCTATCAGGCTCCATTAGGCTTTAGGACAAGCCGATGTTCTTCAAGTGCAGATGATCTATAGCTAGTGAAGGAGCAGAGTGGGTTTGTTCTGCTACTGAGAACTTTCAACTTGTGTTTAAAATCTTATGCATAGTTTCTTAACAAAGGAAAAAAAAAAGTACATTTGAATAGGAGATAGGTAACTGAATTGCACTGTCTGCAAGTCACAGTTGCCTCTCAGAACCTGGAAGAAGTGTCCTTGATTTTATCCACTTAGGAGCATCTTTTAAAATACAGACTACTTCCTGCTAGTCTGCATTTTTAATGTATTATTTTTATATTGTTTCTAGATGTTATCTGCATTTTTAATATTTCATATAGTCTAAGATTATGTACCTTATTTAAAATTAATTTTGCATTAATAATACAGTACTTACTTACAGACAAGCCTAGTCAAGTGTTGAGCAGCTATCTAGTGATTCTGTTAGTAAGTTTGTCTTTATTAAATCACTTACACAAGTAGTTGCTGCAGTCAGTATTCAACCCCAAAGGAAAACACAGCTGGAAAATGCTATTCTCAAGTCTAAATTCTTTCCTTGCATAATTTGAGAAGGAAACTCTGCAGGCAAAGCATTGTCATGTGCCTGGGAAGTGGTCACTAGTGGTAGAATTAGAGAGACTGCTGTGGGAACAAAGACAACAGCTGAAAAAAAAAATTACAGTTCTCATTTAATAAATAAAGTAAACATGATTAAAGCCTTCAGAGGGTTCTAAACTAGGATCTTACTACAAAGCTTCACCCTAATACTAGCCTATTCACCCTGTACTTGGCTTTGAAGTACATTTACATGGATGTTTCAATGAATCAACTTTGTATGTCTACAGGCTTTGCTGTATTTGCTTCTTTTTTGACAGAACTATTTTAAGTAAGTTAGTCCTTCATATTTTACGTGATGTTCCCCCCTACCTGAAGTAATAAAAGGAAGTGATCTGGCTTCTGCTGATTTTTTAATGCATCCACTCATTTTTACTGTTGTTTAAATACATACCTAATTGCAAGTTTAATTTTTTGCCCAAGGGAACCAGTCAGATCTAGGGCAGGGAATTATGTCAATCTTTACAGAGCACATGATCAGCTGGATAGTTAATTTTGGCAGAAACTAATCTGATATAATTTTAAATTTTTTTATTTTATTTTATTTTTTTTTTTACAGCTAAGAAACCTGCAGACCATTAAACTTATTAGCAGGCTAGTGTTTTTCCTCCTCTGTTTCCTATTTACATCTACTTTCAGCTCATTTTTCTCTTTTTGCATCTGGATTCCTACATGAAAAGAGCTTTAATTTAAGCAGACCGAGGCAGGCTTGCCCTTAAAACCGGGTTCTTTCCACTTCATGCTCAACATCAGGCAGACAAAGTTCTGTTTAGTTCCACTCCAGAATTATTTTAAATATCTCCCTCCTACAACAACATTCATCATGAGTACAATTCTGCAAGGCAGAGTTGTTACTCATCGGGCTTATAGCCTGGAGGAGGAGTACTAGCAGACTGAGTAAAATGTAGGGATGGCTCATGATGCCAGGAGGCAGTCTATGAGATCTGTACATCTTCACACACCTCTTGAGCTCCAGTATGGAAGAGGCTGGTAAACAGCCTGAACCCACAAGTGAGAGCAAGACTCAGGTCAGTACTGAGTTACAGAAACTTTGAGATGTAAGAAAGGACTACTGCAAAAGATGGGACAGCAGGAACGTGAAAAAGAATAATAAAATTATCTATTTATCTCTTGTGTGTGCTTTTCTCCCCTCCTGCTCTGAAAACACAACTCTTCCATGGCCTGGTCTAAGTGGTAAAACTAGATACCTTTCTTTCAGCAAAGAAAGGGTTTAAGCACTGCATATACACCACTCCTGAAGTGCTAAAGTATGACTGGTCACCTGAAGCATTACATGATTTAATCTCTTAAAACAGTAACTGTACCGAATACAAACGTGCAGTCTTGGGCCCCTCTACTGCATTAATATGACCAAAGAGCCACTAAACAGGACAATAAAGGGTACTAAAAAGGCAGTGATGTAACATAGCCCTTAAAGTCTGTTCAGATTATGTGCCAAACATCAAGCTAAATCTTGATGCTGAGATTTTATTTAGAAAGTAAGTGCAAGAGGGATGGCTAGCTAATTTCACTTTGAACACATTTTTATTGAAGAGAAAAAAAAAAAGTTAAACAAGTTTCATGGTTCAAGTGGACATACTCTTCAGCCAGCTCTTTGGCACAGCATTACATGTGTCAAAACACATATACACATAATTTATTAAGAGCAACAAAGGTCAGTCACCACAGGTTGTATTAGGGAATATATTAAACTCAGCATGACTTCTGCCACTCTCTGGCATGCCTGAACTTTTAAAAGCTCCACTGTTTCTGTGTGCATTTCATAGTCTCTGCATTCAGAGACAAGGGACCAATTGAGTTTGCTTCTTCAGTATTTTCCATCTGTTTCATTTCATATGCAAGTGATGTTATTCCCCATGTTGTTTTTAAGACAACAAAGTACCTCTATGTCTGCCTTCACTTTAGGTAACTGTGCTTCCTTCACTCTAAACATGCTTACTTTATGCTCACCTGATCTAGAATGCACTGCTATTTTCTTGGTGATCTATATTAAGACAAGAAAATAAGATTATTTTGTAGGTGTTCTCTGCTACTATTGAGACAATTAGTAATTATACTTTCATCAATGTCAGTACATTCAGGCAGGGAAGTAAAAAAAAGATAAATTATTTTTTTATCAGTTGATTTTGGAATAGTGTTACAACAGGAGCAATGTATCATTAGGCAATTTTGAATCTATACAGAAGGACTCAACAAGACAGCTAGACTACCACGTTCCATCATAACAGAGATTAAGTCACCTGCATTAAGTCACCACATTGTGCACATATGATGTCAACTTATGGGGAATAAAGTAATCTCGTAAGGTTCACTACTTAACCAACTATTTAACTGATAGAAGTGATCCATCTCCATATTTTTCTAATGAATCCGAAAACACTACTTCTAGTATTTGATAAAGAATGGCATCAAGACCAGAAAAATGACAGAACACAGAAGCTCCGTGCCTGTTTTTTTAAGTCAGTCTCTCCTCTACTACAGTATTAAAGACTCAGAACACCATGAAGTGATTTGTCATACATCTTTAATGGTCGTACAATAATGCAGCGTTTCTGCCTTTAATGAATTCTCTCCAAATCACCCTTTTTAATGGAAACTAAATATGTGCAAAAAAAGTACAGTTACACTGCATAAATAACATGATGTAAATTTATCTTTCAGCATGTTTGAACAACTACTTGCATATGGTCAGGAAAACTTCAACAAGTTTCAGAGAATTGGAACTGTTTTATAGCCATAAGCTACACATAATTCACATCTGAAGGGATCTCAAGGCAGTTGCATTTCCTTCTACTGGAAATAGTAATTTACCAAAATTACAATTTACCAAATAATTCTCAGCTAGGTAGAGAAGTTACAGTAGAAGTTTTTTTTAAGGTTTTAAAATGAACCGTTAGTGAATAGCTCACTATGGCAGAGCTGGGTGTGCAGTAATTAATTTACTCTGCATCCTGATTTTGACTAGATATCACAATTATGAACTACATACTATTTTGAAGCTAAATCTACATCAAAATTTTACAGTTGTACCTAAAGTTCTCACTGATGTAAGAGAGGTCTGTGACCTACTGAAAACTCCAGTCAATTCACAATAAGCAGGACCCAGTAGGGAACAAGAAGTCACACTAGAGGATCCTCTTGTCCTAAATTTGCAAAAAGCAGCATCCACAATCAGTTCAAATGGAAGACAAATTTCAAAAAGACCACCAGTGTATTACAAGCAGCTACCAATATCAAAATCGGATGCCTGCAAGTGTCTTCTGGTAGAATTTTGTAAAATAATACAGCTTTTTGAGCAGACAACTTTAAACAGGCCAGATATATTTATTTTTCAAGCAGCACAAGAAAAATCAAATATATTACTTGTTTGTTCAATTATCAAGCAACAGTTTTTGTTTAAAAACTGCACTCACACCTTCACTTTTACAATTAAATACTGTCACATTAGTTTCTCTGCTTAGTAATAATTTCTATGGAATTCAGAAGCTTGTTTAGGCAAAAGTCTAGATTTAATTACAAAGGTGCTTCAAACACGTACAAGGTCAAACAAGTGCGATGTACTAGAACAGTGATCTAAAAATGATGATTACATTGTGATATTTGAGGAAAATGGTGTCAGATGTGCACAGGAATTAAGGTTATGGCATGAAAATGATGGACAAAAAATGCTGAACATTTTAGTGAAATGAAATATTAGGTCAACAATACTTAGTCTTGTGCAGTTGTGGGGACTTGCACCTATGCTCAATAGGCAGTTCCTCAAATGCCAGCACTACAAAAAGCAGAGGTTGATGCCAGAAGGTTGAGAGGTGCACTACTGTATTACCAGTAAGTCAGTTCATGCCGCACACTGACAGCCAGCAATATCTTTGCAACACATCACGACAGAACCGTACCAATAGCTTCGCAGTTGACTCACTAGAAGCACTATCACCAATTCATTTAGGACTCTGTGTTTCCTGCTGTGCAGAAATGGAAGTCAGGGTCTTTGAAATGGAAGTTGACTGTCTAAGTCTTTCTGAAAAAGTAATGCTTGCACTGGAAATTTTAAAAAAGAGGAGAGGAAAATAACTTGCATTTGCATTGGATTTAACTAAAGAGGTTACAACCACTAAATTAAGAGGACTATGTGAGCTTAGGACATGAACTTAGGTGATGCTCAGCAGCTGCGTGCCTTCCTACAGCCCAAAAGTAAGTTTAAGCAAATGTCAAAGAACAAACATAAATGTTAATGAGGACCACATATTACGAAGATCACTTCATGTCCACCCACTGCACAAATCTTAATCACTGTATGAGTTTAAATCACAGTCCAACTTGCTATCAGGATGCCAGTTCTTAAAAAGATTGAAAGTGAATACAAATTTTTTATCCTATCATTTGTAAAGAAAGGAAAATACTCTTATTCAGGCTGTATGTTTGGCTCCACAAAAGAGACAGGTGGGACAGTGGGAAAAAGACTACAGAGAGAGATCTTTCTGATCTTCTTGCCCATAAGAGAATTACTGTGAAACATCCTAACAAAGTCCCTGTACAAAGCAGCAAGCAGCTGTACATCAGCTTAGCACCGCAAAGGGCACCTCATTCTGCCTTTCCTCAGATCAATCTACCAAAAAGAAAACCAGTCAGCTTTCTAATATCTCTGGGCCAGCGAGGGAGTCTGTGGGAGTAAGGGGAACGCAGAGAGCTAACAAATCGGCAATACAATTTCGGGGCACAGGAGAATTCTACAGAAGAAATTCAGGTGAGGTGACAAAGACAAGGATATTGAAAAGGGATCCTTGAAGGTCCTGTATCTATACCTTGTCCAGGCAAATACTAACTGCTTGCCTAGCTCCTAGAACTCACCATCGTGAGCCCCTAAGCCTAAATTTACCTAGTGTGCCTTAAGTTGCCGAAGTTAGTTTTATACGTGCTTAAATCCTTTATGCACCTTTATTCAGTCTTCACTATAACATGAAGCCCGATCACTTAAATCCTAGACAGCAGATAACATGTTAGCCATTTCACAAAAGCAAGCGATTATGTTCTTATCTGCATGCTGAATCAGAAAGCTCTAGACTCATCAGGAATAAATGCAGCCCTAGTCTTATTTCACCAGAGCTCTTCCTGCATATCAAGTATTAATTAGTCTTTGAAAAGGTATAAACACCTATTAGAGAGCTGTAGAATAAAACAGAAAAAAGCATCAGAAGTTTTAGGAGATACACAAATACACACAGAAACCAACAGCTGTAGTTCTATAGATACATTTTACTTGCACGTCAGAAGCACTAGATAAGTCTACTTTAGAGGCCTTTTTTGCCCTTCTCAAATGAAACTGCTCAAACTAGTTGTATACTCTCAGATTTTCCACAGCCACTCTGTCTAGTTTGTCCTGGAAAAAAATAATGAAGGCTTTAAAGCAGATCCTGTGTTTTCAAATTGCTGTTTGAAGTAATGAAACTGAAAACTAAGGTGTTAGACAGTAACTATGTGATGCAAGTGTAGCTTTTCAAATGCACCTAAAGAAATTAGAATGTAATTTCTTAAAACAAATTATACTCAAGTGTTCTTATTTGTCTCTTGTACAGCTGCTGTATTTTATTTGAGGGATAGAAACCTTGAAATGTTGGCCCCGGGAGAGAACATGGCAAAATGCTGACAGATAATGATGAGGCAATAAATTAAGAGCCTTTTACTACAGAAAGTTGGAACATTTGATGATGTCATGCAGAAAATATTAACAGCTATCATGTGGGGATGTTAGAAGGCATAGATAGGCACACACGCTGCAAGAAACAGGAAGAAACCTCTCTCAGAATCAGGAAATGCAGGAAGTGGAATATGCTTGCATACAGAAGACACCGCATGCATGTTACATAGGAAATGCAGCATTATGCCACATCTTTTCACATAAACTATTACATTTCTTCACACAAGGATATGAACTGAGCCATTTCAGTTACTCTCTCAATTCTAGTGTTACTTTCCTTATGAAAAAAGTAGTTAGCCAAACAGAACATTCCCTGAGTCGACACAGAAAATAGATACAGCTGCTTCTCGTTTGGAAGAGTCTTCATAACTTTACTGGAGGAAAAAAAAAAAAAAAAAGCCATGCAGAGTTTGCTACTGTGCTAGTTTTATGTGTTTTAATACTTTGTATTCATATGTATGTAAATACATTGATGGTGTAATTACATCCCAATAGAGCAAGACCTCACAGAGCTGTCCTGTGATCCAATCCCAATTTGGGAGAATTGTTTTGTAATACTTTTCCTGAAAAGAAACTGGAATCCTATTCACATCCCAGGGTAAAAACACAGCCCAAACGTATGCAGAATTATGAAGGCCTACTGCATAACATCAAGAAAATACTGATTTCACAACCATCACATAGATTTGGGGACATAAAGAGAGCTAGAGACAGATTAATGCAAACAACTGTACATGGCTACAGAGGTAAAAGGAAAAAAAAAAAACCCTTAAGGTCAGCCACAGTCTTACTTTGCACCCTGTCAATTTTAGTTTGCAGGTGAAAGGGAGGAAGTTCCACCTGGCTTGGAACCCTTTAAGGGTTTCCACCGTATACTTTTCGCAGAGATGCTCTCAAATCCAACCGGAATGGAATTAGTATTTATACTCTGCTTATTTCTAACAATACTTCACAAACATTTGGCTATTTGATTGAAAAATATAACTACTTTACATAAATACTTTCAACATCCAAGAAAATGTACAAATCTAAAGTCATACACATTTGGCTTGCAACAAGCCCCATTTGCTAATGTCTTTATAAAGGCTCAGTTTTAAAGAAAAGTAGTAATTTTAAATACAACCAATATACTACAAATGCCATCCCACTGTACAGAGACACTCACCGTTCTTCTATACTGCTAGTGAAACTGAATAACATTCCACATCTGCTTGCAAGCAACATGTACCTTGTTTTGGTCCTGGGTAATTAATCTCCACTGCTATGTTGTGGAGCCTTTTTACAGCTCAGAGAAAGCATTGCACCTGAAATATTCAGCAGCATTGTGCAAAACTATCATTTAGTCCCCGAGGCTTTGGGCTGACTGTGTAAACGTGGAAAACCACGACGACATAGCTGATTTTGCACTTGTGAAGGCTCCTCCAACTGACTGACCTGCATTACAAAACCAAAGAAAGAAGGTCAATAGCATAGTGTTATAATTACTAAGCTACTACAAAGAAATATAAAAAAAAAAAACCCAAACCCACACAATCAATTGTCCAACTTGGGATTTAAGATCCAAGTCCAGATTCTGTGTCAGAAATTATTCAAAGAACTTGAACAGAGTAGCTCAGCAGGAATGGCCTATGCCATCCTTCACCCTGGAAGGTTTGCTGGACTTCAGGACAAAAGGTGCTTCTTGCCAGAGTGTACAGCAAAAAGAGTAGAAAGACTCCAATGGAATAAAAGAGGAAGCTAAGTAATTTTTGGCAAAGCTACTGCGGAACAACTATCGGGTTCTTCAATGGGTGTACTCACATTGTCTCCCACTGCAGGATGACAATGTGATGTCCCTGTTCAAATGCAACATGTGCTTTTCCAGAAAATTACAGACTATTGCAAAGTCTGCAGAAACAGATACAAGGTCTTCCCCTGATTTCAACCAGCTCTGGATAGTTTCAGTCAAAGCGATATAAGAAAGAGGACAGCTAAGTGCAGAAGGTGGTGTCGTGGTCTAAGCACTTCCAAAGTACGTTAAAGCTTTTACCTGCACATCTCTCTTCCCACTTTCATTTCCAGCCCACACTGGAAAAAGAATTTACACTAAATTTCTTTGTCTAGCTGCTTCTCTTTCCACTATTACACAACATACAGGGCCTCATTCAGCAGCTTTACTCCTCAAAATGTTGCTCTGTTTTGTATGCATGTTATAAAGTACATTATGGACCAAAGTGAAATATAACTGGGATACAGGATGCTTCTGCAAACAAAAGATACCGCTTTAATGCAAGCTGGTTTAAATAAACTTCTTACCTACAGCTTTTCCTGTTTGTACCACATTTCGGCTCGTAGAAACCATCACATTTCCAATCTTCTTTCCACGTTCACTGTTTTGCACAGAGCTAAACAAGAGAGATACTGAAGACTATTAGCTGACTGACTTCTTATTACTTCTATGCGTAAATAAAATACATAGTTAAAATATATATAAATACAGATTTACAAAGCATACATATTTATAGTTTATATATACAACACACTTTATACCCTTCCTAAACGTTTAACAAAATGCATTTGTGTTTTAAATTACAAAGTCAGATTTGCAGTAGTTTTGAGAAGTTTTAGCCCTAATATATAAGCTTTAAACAAAACAGTAAGTGCTTCTGATCAGTCATTATTCTTTTTCCTAAAGAGAGTTTACTTTGTATCTAAGATTAAATTTTTTATCAAGTACAGTTAACACTTACGGTTTTGTTAAAGGAGTGCAAAAAGACAACAGACACTATCATCATTTGGAAAGAAAAGCACAAAAGCAAAAATTTCTTCTGCACAAGTGTGATCACTAAAAAATAATCTTGTTTAGTTTTAAATTATAACATTCAAGTCCAAATTTCAGACTTTGCGAAGCCGTTTACGTAAAACTTAGCAACACAGCATGCCACATTCTTTTCCCACTTTCCAAATCTTCAATGTAGATGCAAAAAGCAGAAAGAATAGAGTATATCAAGAATAAGGTTAGGCTCAGTTCACAAAAGCAAGTCATTTTCATAATTATCTGATAGCAAAGTCACATCTGGAGAATAAAGGCACTGTTGTAAAAACACTTATTACTAGAGGAACACTAAGAACAACTGCTCCTTTTATACTGATTTCAGGCTACTCAGAAGAGTTATCTCTGAGTATCTCCCCTTTCAAACACAAGAATAGGGCAAGTAAAAGATTATGGACACCTCCACATATTTCAAATTCAGTCTTTCTACAAAGACCATTCATTAATAATAAGAGCTGCTATCAGCATGCACCTTATTGTAGGCAACTCCATTGAGATAAAACTTGATTCACTCGCATTCTCAATCACCATCATGGAAATTTAATCCGTCATTGGTCAGGAAAAGCAACAAAAAAATTCAGCAGGATGAAGTCTGAACCTTTTGATTCCTCATGCTTCCATGTTAGCAATGTTTTAGGTCTACTCACAGTGTACTGAAAATAACGGTCTAAGTCAAGGCAGGTGCAGAATCAGCAGCATGTATGTGTTGCTGATTTACAGGCATCTTAAAGAACCAGGCTCTGATGTTCTATGATCAAGATAGCTGAGTGAGAAAACAATCTATTTTGCCTGGTTCATAAACAAGACTAGACAGTCAACTGCAACTCCGAGACTGAATTCTGGCTTCAGTTACAGATGAACAGCTATGGGAGTAACAAGCACCATGGAGTTCTAGACTTGAATACTACAGGTAAGAGCTGAGACCAGCTTCAAAGTTCAGCGGAGTGTGGTGCAATAGAGATTATCTAAAACTCATTTTAACTGAAGAAGCCAAACCATGTCTCAGTACATACGCAGTGAACTTTGAGAGCTGCAGAACAACGCAGAATTAAAAACCAGCTAATTTAAAAAACCTGTCTTCTAATAATGAAACCTAAAGTCAACATACAGAAAAATACTGATTAAAGTTTTAACAGCTTTAGTTTACAATTTAAAAATAAATATACAAAAACCTTATAATTGCAATACAAAAAAATCAGGGCTCTGTTGTGTGAAGTCCAACATAAAATAGTGGATGAGCACTGTCTGTCCCTATTTCAGGCAAATGTTCCATCTTTAGATGTGGTGATGTTTTGCAAAAGGATGTTGGGTATTGTTTCATGCACGTGGCCAATTTAAATCATTATTTTGTTTAGTCCACCATAGCAACAGTTATACAGTTATTAATATTCAACCACATTTTAAAAATCCTACAAATTAAAGCACTATATACTTACTGTGACAATCTTAACTTAACATCTGATACAGAGTACTGTCCCTGGAATGGGTGGCTAGAAGAGAAGGAAAAACCCGAGAAAAGAGTAAGTATTTTTTTTTTCCACAATGAATCTGTATCACACAATTATTAGTTGTACTACTCTGCGGCTTACAAAAACAACTTCTTTTGTAGATACACTACTGTATCACTTTACAGAAGGCTAGGTCCCAGTGACTATTCAGGTGCCTTCTATTTACAGACTAGATATTCACAATCTTTTCACACTAAGGCAGAGGCACCTCCTTCTACCAACAGAGAACAAATAAAAAAGAAAAATGATCCCTTAAGTAGGCCAAAAGAGCTTTGTAGGTCTAAAAGAAAATCTTCTTGAGACTACAGAAGCTGAAAAAACAAAAGCAAACAAAACTTCCTGCAGTAGAGTAATAACCCATGCTAAACAAAACATATGCACAGCCAACAGTGTTACCAAGCCTGGCATCAGCTAACTTTTGATGTGGAAATACACATAAAACAATCCAAAATATAGAAGGTGCAACATAAACCAGACAGCTCCCCTCCATCCCCATCAATGACAACCCTGGACACAGCTATTCCCTAGACACCTGGAAGCAATTAAAAAAAAGCTGAACCATCTGAGGACAATTCCTAAGGAATGACAAAGTTTCTACAGCTGGGGACAGCCAACAATCAACTTGAAAAAGTTTAACTTCTCCTGACTCTGGATATCTTTTTCTTCATAAAACTATAGCACATAATTAGAGGAAGGTATTGAAGAACAGAAATACACAGAATAGGGCCCCAAAGTTCCACTCTCAGGCTTTTATAGAAGGAACAAAGGGAACTCACTAATTCTACAGAATAATGTGTCTGACTCCACATACTAAGAGCTTTCCATGTCAAATAAACAAACAAACAAACAAATAAATAGTTCCTTACCTAGAATTTACCTCTGCAAGAGCTGGATGCTTGTTGCTATTCCAGACTCTGTAGTTGTGGGTATTTTTCCAGGCTGCTACAAATGCCATTCCAAAGTCTGATAAAGTCTTTTCATTGTCTGATAAATTAAAATAAAGATGAGAATTTGCAGCAATTCATTAGAGATGTAATATAAGACAAATTACTTTTTTTTTCTTGTAAAGAAAAATTAAAATTTTCCAGGCTTTTACCAAATCAAAGACAATGAAAACTCTAGTACTAAGAACTGGGCACTTTAAAATGAAAATAATAAAACATTTCTGAAATGTCCCAAATATACAAAGCCAGGAGGAGGAAAAAAAATAAAAAGAGCTTTAAAAATACTTTTCTTATTTTTAATTCATTTATAAAGTTCTAAGTAAAGAGCTCAACTGGAAAAAAAAAAAAAAGTCATCCCAACATGGGCCTCTTGACTTATTCTCTAGGCAAAGACAGGAAAGGGGAGAAAATGGCCATATAGCAACTAAGAACAAAAACATAATTTGCATCGGTCTTGGTCAGACACATTGGGCTTTGCTGTACTACATTATTACTTATCCAAACTCAGTAAATCCCAAATCCACTCCAAAACTGCGGTATGAACTACTGCGGAATAAACTTAAAATAACAACACCCCCTTTAAAACATGGAAGGGTATAGGAAATTGTTTTAGAACCAACCAGTGAAGTAGTATGAATTTCCAGAAAACCCTGACATTTTGTATCAACAAGGTAATAATCTTAAAATACTAAATGTTGTCAGATAAAGAACTTAGCATCTTCCAGACTCTAAAATCCGTTTCTCAATACCATGTTTTCTCACAAATACCAGAGAACAAGGTCGGAATTAGTTAATTGATGTGAACAGAGAATAATCATGATGAAAGTGTCAGGATTAGTCAGGGTCGGTGCTGGTCAAATTAAACATTTTCCACAAATAAACCACTGATTCTTCTAGTTATATTCATGCACAAACGGCTGGAACAGAGAACTCCCTCCAAGTTAAGACAAAAATGTTGAGCTCCAGAAAACACAAACTTATAAACCCCCTAGATGACACTTTTCACTTACTTGAAGCCCTACTTAAGACCATGACAGGAAGGGGAAAAGAGATGGAACAGCCTCCTAAAGCCTTCCTAAAGACAGCCACTTAACTTCATGTTTCCTGGAGTCCAATTAGTTCCCCAAAATCAGGTTGCAATAGAGTTTGTAAGACACCCACGTTTGTAAAAGTCTCATCATACATGGGGTTTCAGGTACTTTTACTTATTTAGAAAGTTTAATTAAATCAAGGAGACAAAGACAGTCAAAAAAGAAAGCACCTGTAAGGCTGTGAAGTAAGAATTAGTAATAAGCTTGTTAAAGAGTAACAAGAATAGCCAAGGACAACTGAAAAAGCAGCCTAAAAATGAAGCTTTACATAGAGGGAAATCCAATAACAGACCACACATTTAACACAACAGAGCAAATGCTTATTACACCCACTCTCGTATCAGTCCTTAGACAAGGTATCTGCTCTACCTGGTTGCAGCACAGCAGCAAGCAGCGCATGAAGATAAGCACTGAACTGAGCCCTGATCCACTCATCTCCTCCTTCCCATCCAGTGCCATCAAGGAAAACATCATCTCTGTTCTCAGTTACATGCTTCACCAAGTAATCTGCAAATCTCAGGTCAGCGGTTGTTGGGTTCAGGATCTTTCGGAGTTCTGGATCGTGGATTTGTACATGAGCATCTTCTATCTGTTTGAAATAATTCCAAGGGTAAACATTCATCTAAAGAAAACTGTTTATATATGCTACCATATATTGCTCCCTAAATCTAAACCCACAGTCCCCCAAAATACCAAGACGAAACAAACAGCTGAACAAATAATGAATTAACCATTCTCAGAAAATCAGATATTCCTCTAATACGACCAGAATTTCATCATCTTCCCAGCACATTATTGCGGTTTAACTCTAGTCGGCAACTAAGCACCACACAACCGCTCGCTCACCCTCTTGCTCCCCACAATGGGATGAGGGAAAGAACCGGAAGGGTAACAGTAAGAGAAACTTGTAGGTTGAGATAAGAATAATTTAATGATTGAAATAATAACAACAACAATAATGAATACAACAAAAAGAGAGAAATAAAACCCAAGAAAATCAAGTGATGCAACTGCTCACCACCTGACAACCAATGCCCAGCTAATCCCCAAGCAGCAATGGCCAGCTCCCAGCCAACTTCCTCCAGTTCATATGCTGAGCATGATGTCATACATTATGGAATATCCCTTTGGCCAGTTTGGGTCAGCTGCCCTGGCTGTACTCCCTTCTAGCTTCTTGTGCACCTCCAGCCTTCTTGCTGGCAGGGCATAAGAGGCTGAGAAGTCCTTGATTTAGTGTAAGTACTACTCAGCAACAACTAAAACATCAGTGTGTTATCAACATTCCTCTCATACTAAATCCAAAACACATATTAGCTACTAGGAAGAAAATTAACTCTATTCCGCCTGAAACCAGGACACACATAGTAAAATCTGCTTATTTGACAGGATTTGGCAGCGGAAGTTTGGTGCTCGCATATATTTTCCTAGTGGCTCTTTGATTATCACTTCAGTTTATTAAGTTGGTTACATATATTAGCTATCTTAAGTTATCCAATGCTGATTATATAGTTGTATCTAGTTGCTAGAACTGACACAGTGCTTTCTTAGATGCTATTTTTTGACCTCTTGATTAAATCAGAAGGAAGTCAATAGTAATGTGTTACCAAGTATTATCCAACTATTTCTGTTTCTCAGCTGCGAGCACTTATTTTTGAAGACCTTACTACTAAGTTCTGAAAAAAGCCCATGACGTGAAAAGTAAAATTACACCAGGAACAAAATAAAAATTTTGCAAATTAAAATACTGGAAATAAGAATATAGAGAAAAATATGTATTGGTTTTGCAAGCTTATCTAATTCCATCCTAACAAATGATACAAATTTAATAAGCTTCTGCATTTAAGAATTTATTTCATATGGAAGTAATTAAAAATTTGGGCATAAACATAACATTTTAAAGCTATATTTAAAATGCAACCTCTGCTTCACCTCCCCACCCCTCTCTCCAGTTCAAGAAGTTCAAATGCAAAGGCACATACTTCCACAATTGCATCGCTCAGATGTTTCTGCTGACGGAACAGGATATTGGTGGCTCCTGCAACAAAGCCTCGGACTGTTACATCTGACAGGAGATGATGCTGCTGCAGTGCCATGTATGGCAAACAAAGGTATCCCTAAAGTAACAGAGATATTTAGAGGATTAACATAAAGCCCCTGCCTCAAAAAAAAAGTTTTCTATATTCAGAGTTTTTCCTAATAAAAGCCAGCACATTCCACCCAGAACGAACCTTGGTTATTACAATTTCAGCCACGATTATCTATTGTTTTGCTACATTATATCTGCAAAGCAATGCAATCTGATTCCACATGAATTAATTTTTTCAAGAGGTTCTGCTGGCTCTCAGTCTCAGGACTGAAACTGAAATACAATGCAAAGGACAGTAATCAAATGTGTTCATCAGGCAATAGAATAAGCAGTATAAAACAACAGTGAGGTCTCAGGTCAGTTCAGAGACAATATGACAATAGAGATAAAAGTTCATCTCTCCACTTGATGGCTTCTGGTAGTCTTGAAGCAGGTAATGCAGGAAAGCTACAGACTGCTATCCACACTTCGTAGATGGAGATTTCCAGGCTCCAGAGATAGCAATCCATTTTTTATAACCATATGCATGCCTGCTTTAAGAAATAACAGGACAGAAAGCAATGCACTGTGCTTTTTAGCCACTCTATGCTTGTTAATCCAGCATCCTACATTCCAATTAAAAAAACCCCAAAACATTTGGGAAAAAGTCACCAACCTAACATGGAAAATTTTCAAAAAATATGGCATAAGAACCTGACAAAGGAAGGTTTAATTACTGTACACTCAGGTAGCAAAGTCCTGGAAATCTTTCACTATTTGAAGTATCAAGTGTCAGTTCCCAAATCCACATTTATCTGTCAGTGTAATAACTTTTATTTCCATGAACATGTTCCATTCTTTTTTTTAAAAGAGTGCAAATGAATTGAGTATTAGATCTTACAGAACTGGTACTAAAGACATCAGTATCACAACTTATTTTTCTTTATGCTCTGGTCTACTTGGCTACAGTATTATGCTATCTGGCAAAATCCTCTCCCATTCAAATTTGTCAAATTTTTTAGTCTTTTCATGGTGTGGCATAAAACAACCCTGAGATAAGAGCTCTAAAAGAGACTTGAAGCTTTCCAGTGAGTGGTTAAACTGTAACTTTGAATCACATTTTTCTGATAACTTAGAGATGTAAAGCCTTTTCTGCTTTAATTACATTGAATGAACTCAAATTAAAAGTGCCTTTGTGAAACAGAAGGTAAACATGTACAAGCTGTCAGCTTCCTTAAAATTGTTTACTTTTCCATTTTATGAGCTTAGTAGCAAAGTAAGTTTGCCCTCGTAGGTCCCCTTATCAAGTATTTTCTTCTTGCTTTCAAGCTAGTATTTTCAACAGAACTAGACTAAACACAATTTGCAGGCTATTATTTTGATTAGACAGACCATGAAGACAAACACTAGACTGCAGATCTTTTTCAAAAATGTGAGGCAACACAGGGCAATGACATTTGAGCTGCTCACTTGGGCCCACATAATGTACTGTTTTCAATAAAAGTTATTGTGAGAAGCTCAAACACTATTATCAAATACAGGGCTCTGCAAGGAAATGCAAATAAGCACTCCCAAAGGAAGAAAAAACACTTTGAACCCCATCAGCTGGATGAAATCTGAATCTCCCACTTTCTGGGCAAACGTTCATCTAAAACGTTATGACGTTAAAACCAAACCAAAACAAATGTATTATATCACTTTTTTTACTGATAAAAGCATCTTTAAAAAGGGACACATTTTCCCCATTTTTTTTTAATGGGAAACCAGCCCTAGTAAATGTACTGCTTGTTATCTGACAATGCCCACCAAAGTCCTTTGAGAGACTCCGGAATATTTGGAGTTCAGTTAGGCATCAGCACAAGTTTAAAATTCAGCAGCTCAGCATCATGCACAGGGCAAGAGCCACAGAGAACCAGGAACAGTTACCATGTAAAAGAAGGGTAAAATTATATACGTGTATTTTATGTATTTTTATATTTGTCTGTATATATACACACATTTATATAAATATTTTGTGCATATATATACACATACACATTTATTTTTTTATATATATATATATATGTATGTATGTCTTTATAGAAGAGGAAAACACAGTGTCAGCTCAAATACCGCTTTCAGATTCTGATTATAGATAAAGGTATTTAAACACTTCTTAAGTACTCTGATCTTGCCCCATATAGGTTAGATCAACAATTCTTCAGAGTGAAAGAAAACAGCAGTTACTGATAAATGTAATTTCTTAGCCACAGTGGAATTGCAGGTTATCATCACGTAGAACTGAAAACAGTATGTAAGTACACACAGAAAAGAAAAGTGGAATGCATGTGTGCGTGCGCACACCCCTCTCAGACATGGACTCACACTTTCTACCTGCCTAGGAACACAGCCACTTGCTAGAGACTGTACTTACATGTTCTGTAGTACCCTACTGTCCATTTGGAGTTGAGTAACCAAAATTATTAGCCACTTCTGAAAAAACAGAAGTCTTTGTGAGTTACCAGGTATCATGAACAACATGTTTACCTTTGTAAAAATAGCCAACGGCATACCATACTGGTCCTCTTCCAACCCAGATATCGGTCCTGGAACAAGCACCGCGTGTCCTGTATTTGCTTGGGGCTGCACAGTAATTGGAAGGCTTTCTGAGCTTATGCCTTTGCTTGGAAGACTTTCAGCCTGTTCTGATGCTGTGTTTTCATGCTCTCCTTCTTTCAAATTAGACTCCTCCAAAATGCTAGGGTCTAAGGTCTCCCAGTCACTTTCAGAGGATGCAGGAGAACTGCGCGAAGGAACTTTTAAGCGCTGCACAGTACCATTGGAGGACTGAGCTCCGTTGCAAGTCTTCTCTGACTGGGAGAAAGGCACGTTTGTTTTTTGACCTTCTAGCGAATGGTTTCCTGTCATCTTCTTGCCGCCCTTTCCCATTCGTAAGTTTGTATTTGAAGTATCAGCAGCAGACACAGAAACATAGTCATCTAACCGTGGTGTATTTTCCTGCAAGCCAGCATCCTCTGATATGCTCTTTCTTGGTCTATAATGTGAGCTGTCAGAAAGACCATGTTCAATCATACCTGGAAAGTGACAGTGCACATGAATATCAGTATCTCAAAAGAAATTAAGTGACTTTCATTGAAGACAATTAACAAAGTGCTCTTGTGTGCATAGTGGAAATCATGTATTTTAAAACACTACTTTGGGGAGGGAGAGGGTGAGTGTTAAGAAAAAAAAAACAAACCAAAAAACCAAAACCAAAACCAAACCAAAGCCAACACTTTCTCTCCCCAAGAATCTGCCCCAACTTTTTTTTTGCTTTGAGACGACTAGTTAGAAGCTAAAAATTAGCAAAGTTAAGGATTTTGGTTTTGTTTGCTTTTTTTTTGCTTTTCTTTTCTTTTTTTTTTTTTGAGGCGCGCATATAGAAGGGAGAGAGAGAGAGGTTTGTATTTTTGGTTTTTAAGGAACTTGATGGGAATGTGTGCCTTATTCAGGGTGCCATGTATGTTACCCACAGGCAATACAGAAGAACCAGTGGCTCTGATGAAGCACAAGAAATAATGCATAGAGTGAAAGTAGTTAGTACTGGGATCTGTGTACATACACACAAGTCACTCATTTTTCAGGCAATATACCAAGATAACTCTATTGCCACATAAGTTATTTTCCAAATCAAACAGTACAGTCAATCTCAGTTATCACCAGAAAGCATACAAAAAGAAGTCCAAGCTTCTCTTCTTACCAGGAAAGAGTGACAGGACAGTCATCAGAGCTCCCACCAATCTATTTACTGGAGAAATATAAAACAGCACCTGGTGGCAGAAGGGAAAGGAGTAGGGGGCAAGAGAGCATGCAAGAGTAGAAAAGGGGAATTAGGGAGGAGAGAACGAGAAAAATAAAATTACACTTAAGCATGACAAAGATAGACAGAACACATGCAAACTATTCAAGGCATTGCTTTTTATTTTATTTTAGAAAGTCTACTTACCAACAAAAGCTCTTGTAACAGTTCAAAGTAAATATTTAAATGTCTATTGTATACTTGTGTTTTACAATACTTCTAATACATATATTATACATGCGTGTGTAATATATACTTGTCAATCATTCGCATTTTTTCCCAAATTGATCCAGCTACTGAATGATTGACAGAAAAAAAGTTGTTCCTGGCACGCTGCATAAATTCTTGTTCATTTGTAGTACATCAAAATCTCTCTGTTATAAATCAAAGAGGCCAAATAATCTCCATTCCAGAATTCTGACAAAAAAAATCTATGCAAAACCACCTATTCTAAGAAAATATATATTAAAGATATGTAGATAAGTGAAAAGCAGCATAAATGCAGCATACATTTCTTAAAAGTATCTGCCTATGATTAAAAAAAAAAAAAATTTCTGGAAATAGAAGACATGACTGATACTAACTTCAGTAAAACTCCTAAGGCATAACATGGGAAAACACAATCTCCCTAATTAAATCAGAGAGATTGAGATTAGAAAATTAGTTAGGAATTCAAAAGGGGAGTGCCAAAGGCTAGCAATGAAAGAGGGAACACAAGGCAGACTGAATATTACTACTGGAGTTCCTCCAAGACAGGCCTTCGGGGGGGAAGAAAGAAGAAAACCAAACTCAAAACAAAAAAAACCCTCAGAAATATCAACTTGCGTAACAATACTGTTTTCACATCCTCAAGCAGCACAATACTAGAAAAAAATACACAAGCATTACAATGAATCCACAACGCAAAGGAATGATTTAACTTGATGACTTTGCAGGTCCATTTAATAGGTATACGATGAAATCCAAACTACAAGTTTGTGGACTTAGACTTAATAAAATACTCCAGCTGTAAGCTTGGAAGACACTTTAGAAGTAACTGATGAATAATAACTCATGATCCACTCATATTTGCAAGTCTACAAGCTAGTGATTTGATGAAACCAAGAGAAAGACCTATGCGCTTCTAACACAAATGAAACCATGTTTAATGGTGCCTCAGCTAGAAATACATTATGTATACTATCTTGTACAATTTTTATTTTTTCTACGTTCAAGATAGGTGAATTCAAATTGCAACAGCCACAGAAAAAGTATGATGAAAAGAACAAGCGGCTCACCTGAGAAAAGAGCTTCTGCTGACTTGAATGGGAGTAAAAAAGTCTAACTTCTTTTAAGATGCTGCTCTAAAACATGCATGTATAAAAGATGCATGATATAACAGCAAGGAACTACAACAGAAACCCTATGATACACCTACAGGTTTAGATTATTAGATACCATGCATTCCTAGTCAATCTTATTTTTAAGCCTACAGAACTAATTGAGTCTATAAAGAAGTACCTTGTTTTCAAGAAATCTATTCCAGTTTAGGTTTTTGTTTGGGTATACTGTTTACTTAAGCCAAGTACGTCTTGAGTATATATATATACACACACACACATATATTTGTTCCACCAAGTCCCTCTGCCATCTTTCTGTCTAGATGAGTGTACACTTCTTAACCCTCCTAACCCCATTATATGGCCTACAACATTTCCATCAGCAAATTGGGTGGTCCTGGCAGCAGAAAGTCAAATGATCATCATCATCTGGAAGTAGTCTTCCAGCCTAATAACAGCTGAGAGGGGAAAATAAATAAATAAATAAATAAATAAATAAATCCTTTAATCTGCGGAGAGGCATCAACTAAACTGCTAAGGATTAAAGGAAATCAGTCTGTGGCATTAAGGCATTTTTCAACTGAAGGAAAACTGGCATTACTAGTGGCTTCTTGCACATTATATTTAAGGTCTTTGAACATAGAGAGTCCCACAGTTATTCTGGAACCTTAACATCTGCCAGAAAACAGGCAGTGCCAGAAAACCAAAATTCTTCCTTTTGAAATTGCAAGTATTGTCTTCCTGTTTGGGCTCAGGGAAAAACAAAAACAAAACAACCTGCAGGTTTATTCAATAAGTATCCAGTTATTTTCAAAACAATTTTATATGTTTGAGTCATATGAACATGGCTGGGAAACCCCCTGTCTCCCCTCTTCCTGTGCATTTATGTCTTGTGGTTTCAGCAGCTTCAGTAGCTCAGTGAAGTATTTTGTTTATGTATGTCCAAGTGCTGTACTGACCTGATGAAATGCTATTTTAAGTTTTTAAACAAATCAGCTGAGATACTTTATAGAACCTTAACTGGAAAATACTTTTTCCATCTATAGTGCAAACAAATAAATAAATAAATCACTGTAGACTTTCAGAATGTGTTAAATTACTTTTGGCAGAAAACTGGCCTATCACGTCTTGAGCATATACATTTCTACGTGTGTACTCTTTCTGTATCATAATATTTTCTCAAGTATACCTTTTCAATAGCCTTTAATATAGCAGTCTTTAGCATATAGCTCCTGGAGAAGCTGTTACTTCTATTTACTGCCTCACAAAAGATACCTAGGCCTTGGATAGAGACTTAAAAAAAAAAAAAACAAAAAAAACCCCAACACAACTGTTTTGATATCTTATAGATTAAGTTCCACTGACTTTCCAGTTGCAACTAACAGAAAATTCTAATATTCCTTCTCAGCACTCTGAAGAAGCTGGGTTTTAACACAGCAAATTCACTGAAGAAAAAACGACATTTGGGAAACTGAAACAAAACTTTAAGCAAAAATTTTTAAAAAGTAAAACAAACAAAAAAAAATCCCTGTAAAAATGTGTTCAGGAGCTGACACATAGTCATTTCAAGGAAAGTTCTTTTTCCAGGGTATTAATGTATACATAGAAGAAACCAAATGTATCTACTATTTCACATCTGCTTGTACATTTTGCATACTCCACTTAAATGTCTATGACAGCATTGCTTCTGAGGCAGTACAAAGTTGTTGATATGACTTCAGACACTTTCATTTTACTTCATTTTACTTTAATTCATTTTTCACTAGTATACGCTACATAACTTCATAAAAAAAAAAACTTAACAATTGCATTTCTATTTCAATTACCTGCCTCAGCCTACAAAACGTTACCTTTTTCTCTAGAAGAATCAATTTAAAAAGGATCAAGACCTGAAAAACACAAAAATGAAAAACATGGTGAGTGAACCAGTGCCATTTATCAAAAACACTGTGCAAGCCCAATCGCTTATTCAAGATTTCATCTTAATCACTGCATGACTATGAAATGATCAGATACATTTAACCAGTGAAAGCCAGCATTCCAATACCCTTTCTCCACCTAAGCACTCATTTTAAAATAGCATTTGAGATGCACAAAGAAAAACCTGCACAAACAAGAGCTGTGTAATTTGAATCATACAAAGATAATAAGTAAAAACATGTTGTGTAATTCTAGAATTTTAAAAAAGAGTAAACTGCATAAACATAAGAAGTTCCTCAACAGAAATATAGAAAAGAATCCAGCAAAATACCAAGAACAGCATTCCCCTCACCTAATTTTAAGCATCTACAGATGAAGCATCTAGATCAGAAGTGGCTGTCCAGACCCTTTACACTCAAAGAAAAACAGAGATGCTTCTGGGGCATGACTGGCAGACACATGAAGTTAAACAAAAATGCGTTCAATCCCCAAAATCTACTGAGCAGGTGCAAATACACCATGAAATCCTGATTCTCAAATTTGTTTCCTTGACACCTCTCAGTTAATAAAAGATTTGACATGCTGTTTGTACCTTAGCTATAGGATACACACTCAATTTCAATATCCATTAGGAAAAAGAAGGAGAGGTGCAAGTTCCCTCAGGTCCTTTGATGGCAGAATCTACAAAAATCACAAGATAAAGGGAAAAACGCTCCAAACTGTGTCTGCACGGACTTTAGCAATATTCTTCTATCACATTCATCTGACTAGAACCAGGAAAATAGAAACAAGACCGTAACTGAGATATCACTTGCACTTTGGGATAGGACTAAAGAAATGTCACACAAACCTAGAAATCTCCAGGGAATCCAGCAGATACACTTCTCAGTCTGGGACCTACTTTCACTGAAGTTAAGTAGGTGGAAGGGGAAGGGAAATCAGGAGGCTGTAACCAGAAGTACTTAGGAAACAGTCTTACTCCTAGCTCAGGTATTTCTAGAGAAGTTTATTTCAGAGTTCCTCACAGAGTATTTTACTCCACAAAATAAGTGCTGTACTTCATGTATGTAGCAGAAAACACCTACCTTGTGTCTAAAGTGAAGAACAAGATCCCGAGGAGACAGACCTGAGATACCGGAAAAGTGAGCAATTATTACAGTTTATAGCTAGTAGAGATATTAACTTACTTCTTGGCTCCATTTTAAGGGGAGCAGGACACCAATTATACATTCTGTGTGAACCTCTTATTTCAGTAGCAGAACTCATATAAAATTATTTCTTTTGAGTAGAAGCCAAAGTTAAATCTACAGTGGAGACAATAACAACTTGAATAGTCACACTTTGAGCTACTCTTGTTGGTTGCTACACAGCATTATGGAGACACTGAAGTAAATACTACACCATGCACTCAGAAAACACAGGGAAGAGTCAGAATCAAATGGGAGATGTCCCAAATAACAGGCAGATGAAAGCTTAAGCATCCCACACCATCAAATAGTTCCATCTAAAAATTAAGAAGGTACTGTTTACCAAAAGCAGCCAAGCAGTTGCTTGTCAGACTGTTAGGTCAAGAGGTAACATGGCTTTCAACCTACAACTAACTCCAATTATGAGAGCAATGCTACATTTATTTCACATTTATTTAAATCCATTAATAAAGAAATGCCTAACAGAATATTGTGCAGGCACACAGACCTCTGGTGCTTAATCTGTTAAGCCACATAAACAAATTAGCTCAGGAAGGGAATGCATTGATTAGCATAGTATTATCTCTGCTGTTTGTACAATAAAAGTCACTTACCAAGATAAACTTGTGACCCCTCTAGCAAAGTACTGCCCAAGGAAGTATTCATATGATCATACAGTTCCTGTAAAAGTTAGAACAAAGGCAAAAAAACCCAGAAGCCATTAATGGCACATGGTCACACAAAATCTAGAATAAATAAAATTCACTTATTCAGGTATTTCAATGTCTTCTTCCAGAAAGAAAGTAAAATTTTACTAATGGAGTCAATGGAGATATAGGCTGACAATCACACTCATTCTTGTATTTCATTACAAATCAGAAAGTTGACCCTCTGTCAGACTTGCGTAGCTTATTTAGTTCACATTAAGTTATTACAAGAGCTGAATAACTGAATGACCAATGCAAATGGAATATTTGAGTAATGATTAAAAACACCATAGCCATACACTGAAAGCTTTGTTCTGTGTGGCTATTACTGAAAAGTTACCTTTAGAATTGAAATTTGTGAGAAGTCTTTCTCTTCAAAATACGCATGTGTAATGAGTTGCAGCTTTGCCTGAAGTAACCCGTATAAAGGCTTGGAAGAGAAACAAACACAAAAGCAAGTGAAGAAAACTTATTTAGTCACTCATTTTGAACTTCAATCTTCTCCCATTCTTATCTTGCAATACAGACATATTACACAGAGTTCATGGAGGGAAAGTCCTTAGTTGCTAACTCTCAGCTTCTTTCTCCTGTGCTCATTTTAAATGACAATAATTCTATTTTCTTTTCACTTGCACATACCATACTATCACCAAACACCTTTCTGCAAAAGTACTCTCCTCCTTTAACACTGCTCAGGCAGCTCCAGTAAGAGTTCTTTCTTCAGCTGTAAGCACAGAAAGAATTTCTGTTCCCTGCCTGGTGACTAATTGCTTTTGCTAAATAGATAGAAATACAAGATGTTCCTTCAAAACAAGAGCATGCTGTATGTGTGACTGTCTTAAAACCTCTTTCACAGTTGTCAGTAGCCACTCTCTCCAGTTATTACAATGGTCAAACCCCTTAATCTTTACTCCCTGAAATAAAGTTAGTAGCACTTAAAAATAATCAAAAGTGCAAATAGATATCCCAGTTCTTGACAACAGACGGACACTTTTACAATTACTCTTACAAGGAGATACCAATTCAAGGCAGCTGACTCAAATGCTATAGCCTTCCAATTCAATTTTGTTTCAGTATTTTGTTACCCTCTGTAATGATTTAAAGAGAGATGTTTGGAGCCAAAAGTTCCAAATAAGAAAACAGAATACAAATAATTTTTAATATGTTATTTGAAAGTGTTTGGGGAGTCAAACATTCTTACCAGCTGACTGAGAACACAGACACTTTTCTGTACTGTTTCTCGGGTGACGTCTGCTTGCCGTACTTTTAATGCCTAAGAAATAGAAGTGTTACAGTATTTTTACCCACATTTTACACACAATGTCAAAATATGTCAGAGTTGTGTTCTCATCTCAGTGTGCACAGCAAAGACCCAAATACAGCTGTGATGATAGGCAGAGGACTGTTTAAAAGACACTAGTGTGAGGAAAAGGCAATAGCCCTGTAAAAAGGTTACGACATTTTAACTCAGGGTAATGTGACAGAAGAGAAGCCAGAAAACATCACTCCTCTAACATTATCTGTGAAAATGGATCACGTTGAAAAGTCTTTGCCTAGAAATTGTTTGCTTTACACTCAAGGATTTTCTTTGAGCCACTCATAAAATGAAAGAGGTATCATCTGCAGAATCAACTACATTCTCAGTCAGACCTAGAAAGGATGGGGGCAGAAATACAGCAAAGTGATTCACTTAACTGTACAAAACAGCAAGTGTGCAGACTGCAGCCCACACACCAAAAAGGACAGATGGAAAGAGTGCTAGAGCTGTCATAGGAAACACATTAGTTTATATTCTACTTGTTCCAAAGAGTTCATTTAAAATATCTATTTATCTTCTTAATTGGTTACTAAACAGTGTAAACTGGAATCAAGAGCACAATAAAGCCAAGTTATTGCATCGTAAATAGAGTAAGATTCTAATCACAGAATACAGTGAAGGCTGGCTGCAAAAATAATGAGTGAACTAAAATCAACATGGATTTAGTTCAAAAGAAACAGTTAAAATGTGCATGTGTAAGATTTCTCCTATAGCATAAACAGGAACTTGAAAAATAACCAAGGTATGATTAAGATTAAAACAGAATACATCATTTACATCTTCTGAGTACAAGACTCATTTAAAAATCAAATTCACATGGTATTCCAGACTCTTGGCATTTCACTGGAAAAGGGACTAATTTTTAAAGAGATCTGTAAGAACTTCTCAAATGTAAGTGCACAGATCATACTACTGTTATTACTTTTGAAAATATGGGCAGATTCCTGTAGTTCAAGTACACAATTTCGTCAGTGTGATCAGGTGCACACCGTAGCTTTCATGAATTTCTCAGCTTTACTGCTAAAAGTTCAATATTGGCAAGCAGCTAAAATGAATGGAAAGATTCTGGTCTACTCTGCAAGTGTACTTTTAACATAGGAGGGAGGTGAAGAAAAATATTCCTACCCTTGCATCATCAGATCCCAAGAAATACTCTAAAATTCTTCATGGTCACACACTAGAGAAATTTCAACTTTTTCCACCCAAGAGGCCTACTTCCTGGAGGCACGACTTGGCTGCCTGACAGACTGTCAGCTTCATTTTGCTACTTGGTGCTGATGCCTGGTTAGCTCTCAAGAAGCAAAACATGTTTTTCAATCGCTTTGAACATTTCAAAAGATCACAATATGCCTGCTGACAAAACGGAAAGAAATAGTTCTCAAGTTCTGTAGCTATCTACTGTGTACACTTTCATAGATTTTTAATGTAAGCTGATCATGCAGTTCCACTGTTGGTGTAATGTAAGCCACTGAATTTTAGGGTCATTAATGCATCAAGTCTATTATTTCATTAATATAATTCAAAACTCAGAGAGTTACCTTCGCTTCAATCTGCCGATAGCAAGAGACGCCATATACTGTAGTTCGATCCCCACATCTTGGTGGCAAATGGAAAAACACGGTATCTACGAAAAAGAAAAGATTGTTTCATAACGCATTAACAAGAGTTCAGTATTTTTTATTTTCAGCATAACTTATTCATAAAAGGTTTACTGCTGAAAATATCGACACACTTATTTTCTGAGATTAAAAAAAAAAAGAAAGCAGTCATCTATAAAGCTATGCCTGTACTCAGGTTTGTTTCCAAATTGCAAGATGCTTTGTAGAAGCTTCAGCTGTGCCAATATGCATATTCTGACAACAGCCTCATGTTCAGCCTGACTAAGCTCTATAAGTCCACTGACAGATTCTCAGAAGCAGCTACTGACAGCAGAAAAACACCACTGAAACCTACAGGCATGCTGCTTTCCAATTCAACGTGGAGGAGCAAAGACAAAGCACTATGAGGCAAAGCATGCAGTTGGAGCGTGATGCCATTAAGAAGGTAAATGCAATGAAGACAGGGGAAAGAAAAAACCCGCCAAGGAGGATAAATAGGGTTGAAAGATTAGAGTAGCTGCTATCACTGCCAAAGTAGGTATCCATGCACCAGCAACACTATGCTAAGAAGGATTTGTGAATCCTAGTCTCACACAAAATAATTACTGTCTCTGTGCAACTGTGACATGAAAGACAATAATCTCTGTAACAAGAGAAAAGCTTTTATGGGTCAAGATACATACACATGTACATATACACACACACTTGCTACTACTGCAAAGAAGTTGCCAAATCCTAAGTAAAGGAGAGGACATTATGACTATTTGCCTTCCAAAACATGAAATCTGTTTTGAAACCAGCTATTAACTTTCTGTTTGCTTCATAGCAACAAAATGAACAGGAGAGAGAATCTCATATGCATTAAGTCCAAAAGAAAGAGGGACTGTTCGTAATAAAGCTCATTCCCTTGAACAAGTTTAATTATATTACAGAGATCATCTAGGGTTTTAGAAAGCCTTTAAGACTAAGTTGTTCTCTTTGCAAAAATGCAACTATCAGTGGGAATTAGTTTAAAACTCAAAAAATAAATTATTATTTTCTGAATAGATAATTATTATCTGAAAAATATTTGTCTGTTTCAAGTTCATGTGTATTCTTGCCTACAAAACACAAGCATATATATCCGTTTTGTTGCCAAGTCTTTTTTTTTTCCTTACCAAAAAATACACATGGATAATCTCTTAGTGCAGCCATAAAAATGCTCAAAGTTGAGCACTAACTGGGATGGTACTGAGCCAAGAGAGAATAGGTAAGTGCAGCTACATAAGATTTTCCTAGCTTTTAATGTAGCCTACTTCTTGTTACATATTTAATAACACTGAAACTGAACACAAATCATAACCCAGAGCAGAATCAGACTCTTACTGCTGCTAGGAAGGGGATTATTTTGATATGACTTCCTCGGCTTCCAAATGAGGTCTCTGGAAGCTGGAGAATTAGGAAGCTAAGTACATCAAGTTTAAAAAAAAAATCATATTAAAAGTAACATTATAGAGTTTCTGTGATTTCACTTTAAGTGTGAAAGTTTAAGTGACTTCCTTGTTCATTGCTCTGCAGAAAAAAAAAGATGAAACAACTCAACATGTATATAAATGTCACGGCAATGAAATGAACTGCTGTCAAACGAACAAAGACATAAATGCAATCCTAAACAAACAAACAAAACCCAACAACAACCCTGCAGTGAACTTGCTCGTAACTACCTAACAAAGGAATTATTCTGTCTTCCTTCTGCTAACAAATACACTAAAGCTCCTGTTCCTGCACTTCACATTTTCTGTTTTCAAAATACGTCATTCTAAGAATCTCTAAATTAGTGGACGGGAAAAAAAAATAAATTATAATGACTATACACATTACAAAGTCAAATTTTAGAATTTCATTTTTCCCTTACCTCAAAACTGGATTAGGTTTTACTCAAGAGATTATTCCCCCTTCAAAGAGCTTCTGAGAAAGTTGGTAGCCTTGTTTTGCACGCACAAGTGATATGTAACACTTAAGCTTTTATTGACATCTGATTTCCTGATGCAAGAGGTACATCTTTATGATCTACTTTCACTTTAAACTCTGAAGCAACATATCATTGCCAATGTATTTTGCAGTTTAAACAAAAAGTACAGGAAGTCTACTAGTGAAAAGAATCAACGATCAACTGTTCAGATACCAGGATTTTTCTTTTGATTGCAGTAGAAGCAGAACATACAACTTCCTCTCTTGTTTCTTACCTTCCTGATAGTTGTGAGCGCCATCCGGTAAGGCGAGAAATGGCAAGTATTTCCATTCCTCTGGTAAACTGTGGCTGTCATGTCCTTGTCCATGCTTTAGGGGAGGGTAGGAAAATTCAACCTGAACAAACAAACAGCAACAGAGAGGAGTCAGAGAGATTACGTTACTGTTACCAAACAAGCAAGCCTCTGTGATTCAGCCTAGCACCTTTTCTTTAGCAATTGTATGAAACAAAGTTTTTCTTCCTACTAGCATTCCTTATCTCTTCCTCCAAAGCACTCGAAGACTGACTCATGTGTGGCCTAACTGACAGGCTCTGGGCAGATTTGCCTTCTACAGTGCTTCCATCCAGCCTAGTACCTTTTCTTCAAAAGAAACATGAAACAGATGTTGAAGCAGAAGACATCACCCAGCAGCTGAATACCTTCTCCCCTGTATGCACACAGCCATCAGCACACTGCTGCACCTGCAACATCAGCAGGGGTCATTGCTGGGGCACACACATCCTGAAATCAGATTTAGCTTCTCAGGTCCTCAAGCGCTCATGACCAGGTAACACTAATATGTGCAAGCCTCTATTTTACCCTACCGGACACTGAATAATCTCAGAAACTACACTAACAGCAAAATACCACTTTTAAATATTTTTATGCCCTTAACTGCAATAAGTGCTACATGTAGGCCTAAAGTATCTCCTTCTTTCCCCAAGAAATCCTGCCTTTCACTTTCACCTTTCATTTATTTGCCATTAACCTCTTTGTCCTAGTATTAGAGACGACCTTTCTATTCCTCGCACTACACTACATGTCTACTGGAGATCTCATAATTAGCATCTTCACAGTAGTACCCTTTCATCTTCTTTTCCTATGGAGACTCCTCTGGGTTTCCAGCCACTTTCACCAACTCTTTTTTCCAGATGTGCATTTCTAAAATTACTGAGAAAAATCTAAGGACAAATTTATCAGTAAAAGAAATTGTTTAAAGATATCATAACTTCTCTTGAAGGACATTTAGCTATGAACTGGTGAACTGTAAAATGTACACATGGAAATTTTCCACGTATGCATGCATGGAAAATAAAAAAGTATGACAAAGCAAGCACACAGAAAATCTTAACATTTGATGGACGATAAAATAAAAACATTGTAAAGAATGAGAGTACTTATGAAGAAATGGGAAATAAATCAAGGAATGTGAAATTCTTCACCTTAACACATGGTGTCACTCTTTCCACAACTGTTGCCAACTTGGGAAAAAAGCACAAAAGACAAGAAAACGCCACCAGAAATCAGCCTTGCTACTTGCTTACTTGCTGTGTCAATTCCAAGTTTTCTTATTCTTTGTATTATAAAAGAGATCTTGAAAATATCCACAAAAAAATACAGGTCTGATGAATAACCAAAGTCCTGAGCTAAATGTAAGTAACCAAAGAATAATTATGCAAGGAGGTGGAAAAAAAGACATGCAATAGAAAATGGATTAATTTTGTCAGAGGAAGGAGGAAGAAATCCAGACTCTGATGTGCAGTTATTATCAAGAATCCATACAGCCTTTTAAACAAAATATGCCATTAAGCAAAGTAGAAGAATATCTGATTTCCAACGGAGAGACAAACACTGGAATCGGCATCCATACAAGGAGCTGAGAAACTGCCTGCCATTTAGTATACACATAAATCCTGAGAACTCCCTGCTATTCTTTTCAAATCACAGACTAAGAAAATTAAAATGTTAGAAGCTTCATGTAAATATCAGCAATAGAGAAGAGGATTATATGATACAATTTCACGCTATCCAGATTCAAACTGGCTGGCTGAAAACACTGTTTATAGAATTATTGCACGAGGAGTAACCCTAGCAATAAATAAAGCACAATTCCTATGTTTTTAAAACATAGATACTGTCAAGAAGCATCTACACTAATGTCCTGAATCAGGTACTCTATTTCACTGCATGGCCAACAGAGAAGGGTTCGTGTTTACCCTCTGCAGGAGCTTCTTTCCATCAAATACAGAAGAAACCCTGGGTCCCTTAGATTTCAGTTAATACCTTCAAAGCACCATTCTTGACAGGGAAAATACTATAAGTAAGGATCTAAGACATCATTGCTTCCAAGCACCTGCAGAACCGCAATTGTATTTTGCGCTCCAACAAAAATAATGAATCAGAATCATAGAATGGTTTGGGTTGGAAAGGACCTCTAAAGATCATCCAGTCCAACCCTCCTGCAAGGAGCAGAGACATCTCCAACCAGATCAGGTTGCTCAGAGCCCCGTCCAACCTGGCCTTGAATGCTTCCAGGGATGGGGCATCCACCACCTCTCTGAGCAACCTGTTCCAGTGTTCCACCACCTTCACTGTAAAAAATTTCTTCTTTATGTCCAGTCTGAATCTACCTCCCTCTATTTTAAAACAATTACCCCTTGTCCTGTATTTAAAGGAAAGAGTAGGACAATTCAAGCTATATGAAAAACATTCACTAAGGAATACTCCTTTTTAAGATTCATAATAAAGCAGAGAGATCTGGCTCCTGTGTTCTATTGATAGCGTGAAATTTGCTGAAAAACTACTTTGTTCTAGCTCAATATGCTATCAACACCTCAGCTGCTATCAGATACTCTCAGAACAGGGATTTCTGCAGGCTCTGAATGTTCCAAATTCAACAAACTGAACATGCATTAGTGACACTGATGATAATCCTGGTTTATATGTCTGCTTCCTTCAAAAGTAAGTGTTCTAATACAGAGATTTCTGTATGTGTGTGCGTGTAAGTGAGAAAAGATCACAAAACTCAGACAAAGCAGAATTAAAATCGCTTAAGTGGCCCTAAATAATCTGTTTTACAGATCCACTTTATGATAGACTCGATTTACATTATGACATACTATTCCTCCCTCTCCCCAAGAGGATCCATGCAGGAAGCATCTTGGTTTCTAAGGAGGAATCACATTTGTGTAGTTTAATACATTGCTGCTTGTAGAAGCATGGCCTCATACTGCGGAGGCTGAAAGGGTGGAACTAACAAAGCAGCAGAAAAAAGGACAATCCAACAGTAAGGACAGCATGCAATGCCCTGGAGAACTTCCTTCCACTCCTCCTCCGACTTGAAGAACTCCCAGTGATTTCATTTCAAAGAATTAAGTCAAACTTTTTCACAAATAGTCACTGCAGATGGGATTCACGTCAGCTGACTACATGTCAAAAGGCAAGATCTCTGAGCCAGTTTTCCTAAGCATGGTGCATAGTCAGAGAAAACAGACACCTGCAGAGGACAATTCATCAGATCTGTTTCTCTCCATCATCTCTGAACAGAGCTTGCTCAGACTTCTAAGACTAACTCGCAGATGACTGAATTAATGCGGATGAAACTCACCCTAACTGTTCCTCATCTTCTAGACATCCTGCTTGATTTCTACAGACCAACTTGCAGACTTGCATCAATTCCAGTTAGGAATCCTTTGTGTAGAAAAAACCCCTTTATTTCAAAACCAAAGTATTATAAAAACATTGAGAGGCTTAAAAAAATGTGAAAAAACTCCAAACTCCACAGTTCTTGAAAATCTTGAAGCTGAGAAGTGCATGTGTAAAAAAAGTTACAAAAACAGGGTAGAGACAATCTCAGCTCTATCACTCCTGAGTTTTTGAACAACAAAATTCTTCTCTGAGCCTGTGTGTGCAAACTGTACAGTATAGTGTTTCCAACCAAGGCAACTGAAGAAAGAATTAAAAATAATTTTTTTTTTCCTCACCTTCCACTTTAAACCCAAGGTCAACCATGATAGGGGGATGGGACAAGACAACAGAAGAGACCTGTCTCACAGCTCCTCTTTCTCCCTCTTCACAGAATGAAGCAAGAGGAGCTCATTTTTTGTTTAAATACAACGGATTATTATGTAAATCCATACATGCATGCATGTGCATGCATAAACACGCACTTCAGTTTCCCTGTTTGTCATTAGTACATATATGCATTACAAAAAATGCCTGCAAATATGAGAAATAAAGTCTTTTAATAAAGCTCGGTAGCCAATAGGAACAAAGAAATACAGGCAAATTTTCAGAACTGGAGCAGATTTTACAGTTTTTTGTCTCAAGTTAATGAAAAAAAACTCCCCTCAACAAAATGAAATTCAAAGCTGGACTCCTCAGAGACTTCAGAAGAAACTACATAAAACATGAACTAGAATCTCCACCCATTTTTCACTCTTCCAAGTGTCAGGGATCTTCGTTACAGCTGCAAATATTGATTATGCCTGCCAAGGGGTTTTGATGGCAATGCCTTCTGCCTGTTCAGACTGCCTTATTCTGTAAGCAGATTGCTCTATCTAAAATTAACACACAATATTGTGTTGTGATTTAGTGGAAACACAAATAACTGTGCTCTTCACTACATAAAGTATTTCAACTCTTGTGGATTACCAAGTTAAAATAAAATAAAATTTTAAAAACTCCCTTGAGTACAAATGAATTTCTGGAACTGATATTTTTATTTTTCTGTTAATTCAGTAATTACTTTTCTGTAATTTTCTGTAATAACCTTTTATATGCAGTTGGTATTCAATCTAGCAGTTTGGATGCAAAGCACTAACTGATCAACAGTTCTGTCTTTTTTTGTAGAATAAAAAAGTCCAGGCAAGCTGTTTTAGTTCCTTGTCTTTAAAGGGTCTTCCTAGCTAGAATAGATTTACTAAACATTCATTAACTCACAGTAAGAAAAAGTGAGCGCAGGCAAGAAGAAATGTATTTCAGTTCCTACATTTAGGAACTAACATGATAGTTTTTCTTTTTAAAAAACGCATTGATATTGTCTTCTACTGCATTACAAGTAGATAATCAGAAGAGAGGTTAAAAAAGGACATTAATAAAAAAAGGAATTTTCAAAATATATGTGCATGTCCACCTAAATTATCACATTCAAACATCAGACATGTGCTTGGCATTAATTTCTGATAAACTTTATACCCAAGTAAGGTGGTTTCCCTTATCTGTGAAAAGTGTTAACTGTTACCAATCACAGCAAGAGGAAGATCCTCAGTGAACATTAAACAGGGATAATTTAAAACGTAAGTCAGTATAAACTCCTCATCCTCCCACTCCATTTACTATGATATGTTTGAACTACACTGCTTACAAGTTAACTTACCCAGCACAGTCACAATATAAGCTTTCCTCTTTAATATGGGAATTTTGTAAGATTTCTCTTCAGACTAGAAATCAAAAAAATCTGGACCCATATAAGTTTTTTCATTGGTTCAATGGAAAATGGAGAGCACTTAGTCTCAAACCCCTAAAAAAATCTGAAATATTTAGAATGACAGCATTATGTTAAAGACAAGGATGCTTTCAGTAAGTTGCAGAATCTAACATACAGGGAACAAACCCATTCAATTCTCTGAACAGTTGCACTGATGACCTCCCCCAATGCTTGTACTGCACCAATAGGTAGAACAATTGCTTCAAATTAAGGGGGGGGGGGGGGAGAAATCAGCAAAATTCACTCATTACAGTCCTATTTAGGAAAATAAAAAAAAAACTTTTCCCTTCATAAATTATTTTAACACATTTCATTTTGAGGTTATCAACTCCTCCTCTGTCATTTAAGAAAGAAAAGCAGAATGATATTGAGTATTGAGTATAATGCTAAGCAGCAGATTAAAACTACACCTAAAACGTGATCCCTTATTTCAAATAAGACAGTATTTATTCTTCACTCGAAGTAGGGCTTTTAAAAAGAAGTCTTCTTGACATATTAGTCGTAGCATACTCAGATCCAGAGAAAACCAGCACACCAATGATTTTATCTGAATCACCATAACAACTGCAGCATGCAGCCAAATGAAAACCTAAGAACATTGTTACTCTTTTTGCACTGAGAACAATTTATTTTTTAAATCAGAACTTAACCAGATTTAAATTGCAAACTTTCTCCATTGTTATATGGCAGAACCAACAGATCAAGATCTACAAGTTGAAGAGCCCATCCATATAATAACATTGGCTATGCAGTAATATAATGATCTCTAACAATAAATTTTAAAATATACTTTATATATGTGTAATAACTATGTATAACACATACATATTTATATAAATATGTAGATGTAGAATAAATATGTATGATACATATTCATATAAATATATTTTAAAATCCATTACATACACACACAGTAACAGCGAAGGAAAATCATGTATTACAAAGAGGTAGGGCATAGTCTTTTTTTTTTATCCTTCCAATTTCTGAAACTGGAATGTCCTAATGTTTCCATATTGCTAAAGCTGTAGAGCAGCCACTTACACAAGTTCTAAGATACCATTTGTATTACTACAGATGCACAATATAACCATTCAGGTTTGCTTCGAAAATTTTGAGTAGGTTAGTAAAGTTTTAACTCTTAGGCTTTTAGAAGATAAAATATCCTGAAACACTGAAACCTTTGTAGTTTGTTTTTTTTTTTTCAGTCATCCTAATATGCATTTTAGACACTCTTTTCAATTACTTAACATGCAATTTTTATAGTCATACAGTTCAAGCCAGACATAAATCCTGGGCTTTGGAACTTTTGCTCTTATCAGTCTCCTCAAAGAAAGTAAAGAACAAACAACAAACAAACTCCCCCCATTAAGAGGAACATAATACTACTGCAGCCATTCCAGCCTAGGAGACTTGCTAGGGAACTCTGTCCCCTCAAGACAAGACTTCGTGGTCTTAGAGAAAGTAAGTTAGAATTCATACAGGATGAACTCTTAAGAAGATACAAGGTACCAGCGAGGGCAGTTTCCTTAATGAAACAAGAGAGGGTAACCCTCAGCTCTTACATTGCCTCTACCCAAGACAGCAACTGGTATAGACCAGGGTCAGCAGGAGACAATTTTCCACCCACACAACCTGCTGCACCCATTGGCTCTTAATGGAGACACCCAGCTACAGAGACTGGTGGCATTTCCTCTCCCCCAGGACAGCACCCAGACCTCATCACATACAAGACTCAGACGTGCATCCTTTAACCAGCTCAGCTGCGTGCCCTGGGTGCCAATGGGAAGGAGTCCACACAGGATGGCAGGCAGTTGTCAGCCAGTACAGTGACTCCTCCTTTTCCTGGGAAAATGGAGGACCAGGACTGTAGGCACGCTTTAAGGAACATTTACTCATCAGTTTAGAAACAGACATTTTGTGTAATTCATACAGAACTCATGCAGTCCAACCAAGCGACCATCTCTTGTCTTATGAGCCAACAAGCATTTCAGGTTCTTTACTACAGGATGCCTGATGGCCCCAGAATGGCTCTTAGTGAACATGCTCCTTCCTTACAAGTTTCAACATTAGATTTACTCCTGAGAGCAGATAAATCTGGCTCACTACCAAGTATGAAGCTGACAAGACACACAAACACAGTAACATCATGAAGTACAGAACATGCTCTCCTCTAGGTAACCCCAATGAAGGAGGCAGACCCATGCCCTATCCTCCAGCATGTCAGAACAGGCAAAGAACTTGCTTTCACATCTTGTAGCCACAACTTTCTGAGAGTGCTTTTAGAAACAACATGCCTGCATAGATGTAATAATTCAGTACTACGTACAAGCTATGGGACAGATTACCAAAATTGGACACGTATCATAAAATAAGGCAATACTAGCACAGGGAACACAAAGTTGAAACCTGCAAGTTCCAGCTTACTCCAACTTCAGTGACCTCTGTTCAGTGATTTTACAGCTTTGAACCTCCCTCTGTTTTATATATATGTATGTAAATTACGTTGCTAGCTTTATACAAGTGCTGAGAGCCCGAGCTGCTATTTGAAAGCATTCTGAAACAGGTAGCTGAAAGGTGCAACAGAGGTACAGAAACACATATTTTACTGATTTGGCATTTATTCATTTATTCAAGAGAAAGGTCAAGATTCCTGGTACAGAAGGTTTAAATAACTACTTAGATGTTACGACACATACAAAGAACAGGTCATAAGATGAAAGTTAACAATTATGACTACGGAAAGTGTTAGGAACCTTTTATCAAATCACACATCAGGGCAACTATGGAGAAAATATCCAGTATGGAACCCTTCAAAGAAATAGCTTGCTTCCTGTCCAGGAGTTAAAGGAAGCAAGTGCAAGATTATCAAAGGATAGCGCTCTTTAAAGCTTGAAAAACTAAACAAAGAAACAAAACAAAACAAACAAAAATCCACCATACCTGGGAGTTTTTCTTGAACAACGAACACAAAATACTAAGTAAGTGGATTATATAGACATGCAAAGAGTGAAACCCACTGTTTCACACAAGGTCAGAATTGTGGTACTGTTTGCAGAAGTGTGAGATAGCAATTACACCACGTACTCAGCAATGCATTGTGTATTTAAAGCGATTTGCATCCCATGCTAATTTGAGTAGCCTTTCTAATAAAAGCTAAAAGCTTCTTTCAAAGTTTCAACTTGTTGAACGTAAGCAAATCCATGTATTTTAGACAACAGGCTAATCTTTGATACTCGATGTATGCTATGATTAACTTCATCAAGAGATTTCATGCTCGTAACAGTCCTTTAAAACCTTACATAATATTATTACAAGCAGGAAACAAGAACAAAGGAATTGTGCTAATGTTTACAGGCTGTCATCAATACAGCCAGGAACAAAGCCCTTCAGCTTGATTCCAGCCTAGTTATTTTTCAAGTTATTTTATATTTCTGTTGTTCCCTTAACAAGATCTTGTTTAATCACTAGAGAAGATTACCTTTTGCATAATACCTGCCTACTGTGCTCCATCAAAACAAAGACAGAAGGACTTTAAAGACAACGAAGCATACACTTCACTTACATGGTTAAGAGCATCAAGCACATCTAACAGAATGACAGCAACTACTGGGTTGGCAGAGATCACAATAAGGAAAAAGTAGTTCTCCAGTAAAGCAGAGTCTTAGAAGAAACACAGCAAACAAACGGGGACTGAGACAGGCTAGAAGTGTTCCCTTTAACAAAAGAAAAGAAAGATGCCTCCAGAAAGGCTGCCTGTGAAACCTACTGAAAGAGAGCAACTTCAGTATTTCCCTCTTGGAAAAAAAGTACTACAATTGAGGATTCAGGAGACCTGGCAACATAGGCAGTTCTCAAAAGAGCTGATAAAAAGAGCTGACTGAGCTCTCTTTCCTTAGACATCTCCTAATTCAAACCTAACGTGTCAATAATGCTGCTTGAAGACATGAGCTCCCTAGGTATAAGTAAAAATGGCCATGAGCACGGATTGCTCAGGCCATGTTACCGTGCAGATTTCTGCACATCACAACAAGCATTACCTTCCTTCAAGTACTTGAAGCTCTCAAATGACAGGGGGAGCATATACACAACTGAGGAAGGGAAGAAGTCTTAAAGGGCACTCTTCCTCCTCAAAGATCATATTCAGGCTCTTCTCTGGAGCTTAGGTATTGGCTGTTTCGTTCCTGATCTTAAGTTTCCTTTGCATGCCAGGAAGAAAATCTACGGTCACGCAAGATAGTGGGACTGGACTTCAAACACTGTCCCCACAAAAATATACCCACACATACAGGCAACTCAGACACTTCTTTGAAGAAAGCCAACATCACATTTACGTGAAAAAGTTAAAGTACTTTGAAGATCCTTAGGACAAACTGTGGGAACGGAGAGTGCAGCACAGCTGTCTGATATTGAAGAATTTGAGCTATGTCCTTGAACACCACTTGCTCAATAACAAAAAACAGCAATTAGAACAAGATAAGTAAATACCAAAGGCAAAAATAGTAAAGACAACTAAAAAATCTATAACCAATCCAAATGAAGTTTAAGGCGTGTGAACAGTATATTGCTACCAATCGAATTAGATGATTAAGCGCATGTATTTCATGTGTAAATTAGAAAAGATATAAAAGACTTATGCTGACAGACAATAAAGGTCTCTGGAACACCATCCACAGAGTCCGTGCCTTTACTGCAACAACAAACCTTGGGATTCCATGGGAACACGCCTTTTGGTATTTGCAATAATCCACTCTGAGGTTTGTGACACCAAGTTGGAAATGGCATTGTCCACTGACATACAGAGAAGTGGGTCAAGATTAGCTGCCATTATTTTACAGAGCAAGGATGCTAAGCAAATAAAAGTGACCAGCAATGTGAGCAGTCCGTGACACACATAGCACCTTCCCCACTACTGACACTTTAATTTTTTTCAGCAACACAGTAGGAAATGTAGATGTTTAGGAGAGTCAAGAGCAATCTGGATGACAGTCAAGCCCTTGAGAGGATACGTGAAACAATGGTCACCCACTGGACAAGGTCAGAGGCGATCTGCAGAACTGCTTAGGACACTTGAGTGCAGAAAAGCTGTGCCTTGCCCCAAGTGAAGTGAGATTATGTACGGCCTGACTGGTGGTGACACAGGGCCTGAATCTACTCCGATGTAACAGCCTCACAGCCTCGTAGCATCAAGAGAAGATGGGGATATTGTGCCAGGTCAGGTAGTACAGTAGGAAAGGGACCATCTACCTCCTTAGCAACCAGCCAGGGGGCTTACAGGGACTTCTGCATAGCTCTCTTGTCCACAAGTTTTTCCAGTAGTGCTGAACATTTCCTTCCTCTCCTTTTCAAATAAATCAGTTCTCATTTTAACTTTGCCTTCAACATGAACAATTTTTAGAGGATTCAGGATTTTTAGAGTACTCGGGTCTTCCTACACCCTCAGAGACTATTATCTCTCTGCCTCGCCATGTAAATAAAGCTTGGAGACAGCTCAAATGAGGCTTGCAGTACAAATGATCACTAGTGGTGAGCTACACCTCATGACTCTCAGTCCTCCACCTTCACCATAAAATGAAGGTGTCTCCATGTATTTTTCAACATACAACTTGCACCTACTAGTCAAGCTCTCTTCAGCTTACATTTTTGGTAAAGATCTCTACCATAAGATAGATAAGGACTTTCCACACCATTTAATGCTTTCAAAAATCAAAATGTTGTAAGGCAAATTAAGTGCTTTATTGCTCACTTGTAATGAGAGGAAGTATTTCACAATTCTGAAAAAAAAAACCAACAAACCTTTCCCTTTATTTGCTCTGAAATCACTAGCCACTAACTGCTACAATTCCTGAAAATTACTAAGGAATTTGTTACCAGCTGCTACAGAAGAAGGGCACAAACAGCCCTGAAATCCAAGTCTTACCATGCTATGTTCCTAAGCAGGTCATCAGCAGAACATGACAAAAGCCAGGGAGATGGACCCTCCCTGGCTAACCTACTGCAGTAACTAATGAGTCAAGCAGCTATGGAGACTCCAGAACAGATCACACCATTTCTGTGGCAGGCTTCTCTTATTATCGATTTATGCTCCAATGCTTTGTGTCCCGTGGAACCTGAGAAGTGCGTAGAAACTCCTACCATAACAAAACTGTGTTCTACATTAACGGACAAGAGTATGAGCAACTACTGATGATGAAGGGCTGTGTTTGCTTTTCTTTTCTCCTTAGGCCACTTCTCTTAACAGTAGTAAACAGGTATCAAAATAGCTTTTTTTTTTTTTTAATACTAATGAAATGTTTGAAATTTCATTTCAGATGAATTAAAATCATGATGGAATGAATACTACCCATGAGCTCTGCCCATTTTGGGACATTTGCTGTTTAACGATGCACTGAGGAGGGTTCCTGTAACAAGTCAGCCGGTATGTACAAAGCAAAGCAACCTGTCATGACGCCTGCTTCACATCAATTGTCATTCCCTTCCAACTTGTTCAGGATTTCTAGCTTGAAAATGCTATGTGCTGCTTCCACACAGCACAAACCTTCCTAACAGTGAGTGGCAACTCCAAGTTTTTAAGAATTGCCCAGGAAACTACATCCTCAGACTACACACAGTAAACCTTCACTTTGTCTCTGAGATAAGCCTACTTCACCCAGCAAAAAGACTCATGGTCCAACAGTAGGCCCTTGGACATGCTCACGGTCCACAGAGCACGTGGAACAATCATCACGCTTGTGCTATCACTCAAAAGGCACATAGAAACAGATCAATTCCCTGACTCTCCTTCTCTTTTGTAAACAAACACATACGGATTGCTTTTCAAGTCTGTGCAAGAAAAAGATGTTCCTATAAATTTCCAAACTGTGCATAAAAGTCTTTGCTCTGTAGGTTAAACGTTTCTTATACTGTAAGTTAATCAACAGGAAAGAGCTGTACACTTCAGATGATCAAGCTTCAGAGGAAAAGTCAGCTAATGAAAACACCTAGCATCAAGAAATCCATCAAAATGTCTAAATCCACATGTATTTCCTAGTAAGACTACAGAGAGAACCAGAGATGGAAACACAGAACTCTAAAGGAGCCTTCTCAGGCAAACCTGGTAAGTTCCTGTTAGGACAGGCAGGCTGGCTGTATGATCTCTATATACAAATTCACTCTGAATTTCTGCCATTTGAAAGCTGCTTTGGAACTTTGCTTTTCTGCAATTAGCAGTTTCTCGTTACAAATCCACAGCGCCTCTGCAGAGAGTTCACATATATACTTGTTCTTGTACCAGCGCTGTCTTTTAGATTAAATGGTTGGGTTTTTTCCTCCTTAATTTTCACTTTCCAACGGTCCCCTGGAATACAATTGCATTCAATGCAGTGGTTCAATGAACACTTCAAAGGCCATTATCAAATATGACAACCAAAACCAGAAGTCCCAGGCTGTCACTTCCAAGAGACTCTTTTCCACCCCCACAGTAGTCTCCTTGTGCCCATAAAGCTGTTTTCTGCAGACGTCTGGCTCAGCAAACAGAACCCGTGAATCAACCGGCTCAAACCCAATCCATCAAAACAAGGCTTTTTTTTTGGTCACCTCAGTTCCCTGTTTCAGCTTGCCACACAACCACCTCTGCTTTCCAGGGGTGAAGAGGCAGGAAAGGAAAAGGGGAGAAGGTTCCCATATTTGCAGATGCAGCTTACAGTCTTCATATGAATACAGCTTCAAAATCCATTTTGTCAGCCTACCCAGCCAAGCTCTTCTATGTCCCTCTTGAAAACAAACTGCCTAAGGACTATGTCGTCCATTCCTGGAAGTGACAGAGAGAATCCCAATCCATTTTTCTGAAAGGCGGATCAGAGTTTTTATACATCAATATACATTATTACACTATAGGACTACATTTTTTGCCACTCTCGCCCCTAAATCATACCACTTCTGTGACTTATCCTTGACCATATGCAGTCTCTTTTCTGTTCCAGAGATCTCCTCACATTAATTCCTAAGTCCATACTGTTATTATTCACTCTTATTGCATGACTTTACAAGGCACCCCATTTCTATCACTCCAGCGTTCCTCATCATCCAGCTCTTGCACATTTCAGTCTTCCTTTGTGCTCATCATAGTCAGATTTAACTGCATAAACAATGTCAGCGCCACTTATACGGGCCCAAGTTCAGTGCAAGCACCTTCAGACCAGCAGTTCCACTTCTCACACAAATCTGATGCTGCTTCCTCTCCTTCATACTGTTCCTTACTCAAGTACTAGCTCTTATACTAATTCTCCAGTACCTTCATCTTAAAAAAAACCAACCAAACAACCAAACTTTTTTTTTTGTAGTGTTGCATGGTCTGTTATCAAGTTCCAGTCAGATTTGAGCTGCTCTGTTTCGTTCACAGAGAAAGTAAATCAATCATTTATTCTCACAAAAGATGCAGGTCAGTCGGGCATGATCTATCTTTAGTAAAAGCCCACAGGACTCAGTCTACTTAGTTTCATGTTATTAATTAATTCCTTCACAAATTCTCTAGAGCCTTGCATACTACTGATGTCAAACTCATTAGGCTATAGTTGCACAGCCCCCTGCCTCCAGTCCTTTTAGGAAATGATTTTTATAACTCAGTCACAAATCTGCTAAGTCAGAGGTAGCATATATTTAAAATTAGATTTCTGGTTAGATTTCCCATAGGAAGCCTGTCTGTCTGTCATTATGTTCTTGCAGTTCTTCTCCCTGGGTCACAGATACCCCATCCTCTTCCTCTCCAACTTCTCCAGTTCATCTCTTGAGATACTTAAAGACAACTTTGGTTCAGAGGTATTCAATTTTTGACAGCACCGGAAAACATACTTCTACAAACATTTTAATGACAGTAAGATACTGTCTTCTTCTTCACTGCTACTAATTTATAGGTTGGGGGGGGTGGTTTTTTTTTTTTCTGCTTTGCATCAACACTTCATGATGTTACAAGAAAAAAAATAGAAGCCCAAAAAGAAGAACAGAAACAATGAAAACCACCTCTGCTTTTGTTTCCAACCTATGTCTTTTCCAAGAGGCCAACAACAAGGTGAGGGCAAAAATGCGCTCTTCCTCCTACAGACACCCGACTAACGCTCATCTAACGATCTCTGACAAGAGAGCAACTGATAAATATCACAGACTTTGTAACGTAGATGATTAAATTACTTCACAGGCACTGATCCTGCGAACATCCACATGTGAACAGCCTCTAGACACCTTGAGGAGAAAGGACGCATTATGAAACCATGCAAGTGTTTCAGAAAAAAAGAGATTAAAGAACATCTACAATGAGCTATTGCACTTCCGCTTTGGCCTCTGTTGGTATGAGGAATTGTTTCACGTGTTACCATGCTGTCCTTGTTTTGTTTCCTGACGCATTAACAAATATTAATTTAACTCTTGTGTGAAGCGAGTTCATGTCAGGCCAATTCTTGTATAACAACCACCATCACATTCATTATTGTTTTGGCAATTTTGGTAAAGACTAAGAACGCCCCATGGAAAAAAGACTCCAGGAATTGCAGGTCCAATATTACATCTATCTGCTCTTGTCACAGAAAAGCATCTCCTGTTTCAAGGGTTAAAACAAAAAAACCAAACCCAACCAAAACAAACAGAGCATAAAATACCTACGAAATACACAAAATTCTCCTACCTTACAGGCCACATGAAACAGTCAAGCATTTATGACAGATGGGAAGAGACACGCAAAGGAAACTTAAACCAAGGGTGGACTTATGCCCTGGGGCCATGAAGCTGCTTGTGTACAAATTGTACCTGCGAGAGTTCAGCGCGGTGCCGCCCGGCTGGGCCGGCAGCAATAGAAGGTAGATTAAAAAAAAATTGTGGGTTTTTTTAATCTTAATTCTCCGTCTGAACGCATTAAACACGCAGGACTGGCAGCAGGTACGGGTGCCAGATCTCAGCTGTCCCCCGGCATTTACAGGCACACGGAGGTGGAGGGAGCACCGGCGGTGAGGGAGGGCACCGGCGGCCCAGAGCTCACCCCGCCGGGCCTCGGTCCGCCTCGCCCCGCGGCGGAAGCGCCCAGGCGGGACAGGGCGCCGTCACGTACGCAGCTCCACAAACACCCAGGGCTCGCAGCCAGCTGAGTCACGGCCCCGCCGGGCAGCTCTCGTCCCGCGGCTGAGGGAACCCCTGGCCCGGCCCGGCCTCTTCCGCGGGTGAAGGGAAGGGAGGCCGCGGCAACGAGGGCCCTAACGCGCTTCGCCGGTTTCAAACTGCCCCGTTCAGCCAAAGCAAAGGCCTCCCCGGCCCCATCAGAAGCGCTCACCCACTCCCGAGGGGCTCAAGCCTTCCCCGCGGGGCCGCGGCCGGGCCGCCCCGCCGCAGCCTTGGAGCGGCAGCTGGGGAAAGGGGACCCGGGGGAGCGCAGGGAGGGCGGAGGGGAGAGGCGGGAAACGAGAGGCACCCGCCCGGCGGGCGAGGAGGAGGCGGGCGGCACCCGCGCCCCCTCACCTGGCAGCCCTTCTTGTGGTGGAAGCCCACCACCACGATGTGCAGCACCGGGCCCCGAGGAGGGGTGGCCAGCGGCGCGCCCCGTTTCTCCATGGAGGAGCCCCAGCGATGGCCGCTCCGGAGGACGCCGCCCTGCCCGGCCTCTCGCCGCCGAGGGTCCTTACAGGGACGCAGCCCCGGCCACCTGAGCTTCCGCAGCGCCGGGCCGGGGAAAGGTAGGGCGCCGGTGGCAGCGCCTCCCTCTTCCCGTGTCTCCCTCCCCACCGCCGCCGCGGGGGCGGGGGTTCGCTGCTGCCCGTCCCCTTAGGAGGAGGCCTCAGGCCGTGGGCTGCGAAATGCGGGTTGGAGGCAGGGCTGCTCCCCTTCTGCTCTGCAGGAAAGCTCCCTTCATCGAAGGGGCTGCCAGGGAAAGCGGCTTCGTTTCATCCCGTGGCCAGGAAGACGCACCGCGGGCGGGCAGTGGGAGGCGGCCGGCTGGGCCTCGGCTGAGGCCTTCCCGCCGGTCCCCCCCGGCGCACCCTGCGGACACGGCGGCTGCTGGCAGCCGGGCTGCGAGCAGGGGCGACAGCGGTGCCTCTTTCTTCTGGTCGTCATCTTTTCTGAGAAAATCTCTTCTCGAAGCCGCCCTGAAGCGCGGAGGGGACAGCACATCCTCGGGCTGCGTCCTTCCAGCGTGAAGTCGTGCAGGTTCATGGCCGCGCAGAATGAAGTCTAGGGACAGTTTTGGTCCAGGTGTGTCAGGTTGGTTGCTGAAGGTTAAAAATGAGAAAAATCAAGTTAAGGCTTCTTCTGTTAGCGCTGTTCTGCTGTTAAACATACATTATGATACAGAAAGACAGTTCAAAGACTTGTCCAAGAGCACAGGCAAATTTAGTGTGAGAAAAAAAAAATTAAAATCTATCTTACCACACTCAGACTATGCTCCTTTTTTAACCTTTGTTATATTTCGATTCTGGTTATTTAAATCAACAGCATTTGCTAGAGACTGTACTCTTAATAACTAAGATTCTCTGTGGAAATTGGAGGAAGAGATTATTTTTGAAAGAACCGTAAAAAAACAGCGATTAAATAAAATCTTATCACTAACACAGTACCTAGAGGCTCAAATTATAACAATAAAGCGTGTAATTACATATTGTTCCTCGGCTCCAACAGAAGTGCCATTATAGAAAAAATATACTACAGGGAACACAGGATAAACTACAAGGTAAAATCCAGCTCTGGCAAGTGAATGATTTTTTATTAGTTTTAGTCTGTAACTTACTGTTTAGTACCATTTCAAAAAAGAAAAAGGTATGAAATATTGGTCATTATCTCCTGCAGTAAAGAAATATCCCCCAAAAGGTGCATGAGAGTGTTTATAGCTCATACTCCGTTGATTGAGGAAAGCGCAGTCTGGCGTCACTCTTACTGCTATGGATTTTGCATTATAGAGGTGTCTCAGTGATACTGCTGGATAATTGTGGCTTATTGCTTCTCTGAATACATTATTACATTTTTTTTTTTCTGTTTGAAATTTTCTCTCCTGCTAAGGCAGTAAAAATGTTGGACTGACAACATCAGCCTGTTCCAGGAAAACTAACTGGTTGACATCACCTATATTTTTCTTTTCACAGCTCACACTGCTTGTATTTATGAGAAAGAAAGGAAGGTGAGAGCTGCTATGGAACGGAAGCTCTTGGAAAAAGTCTCAGCTGGAATTTTCCTTCTAGGTGCACACCTAACAAATAGCAATGAAAACTCAGCCCTACAGTTCTTCTGTTACTCAGAGGTAATATTTTGCATAAGAACCACCGGCTATTATATCATTGCCATAGTAATCATAATTTGTTAGTCATTCTTCATTTCATAACAGTAACAAGGAGTTCTCAACTTGGTTTATGTGCAATGAGACTTCCTGAGATGGATGAGTTTTACCTGGGCAGTTTGATAGTTTATGTGAGGCAGTAACATCAGAGGTGAGCAGTGCCTGTGGTAGCTGGTAGCTCCACTCTATTTGTTAGGTATAGCCCAGCTTCCTAAAGAAAGAAACTGAATTTGTGGAGACAAAGCTGTGAGTAAAAAATAATCATTCCGGGATTTCTGTTGAAGAAAAGCATAAATGAAGTCCTGGCATGGATCTGAGGTTTGTAACTAATTTCTTCTGGATAGCAATCTCACTTTGTGTTGGAGTAGATTTTTTTTCTGAAGCAGTTGTCCTAAATTTTAGAAAAACTGAACTGTATGCAGTAAGGATCATAATGCGGGTTGGGATTATGATCTCTCACTTGGAAACTTCAGTAAAGTAAATAAGAAAGAGAAAAGACTACAAAATAATTGATTGGACATAAATTTAATGAGCGTCTCACAATATTAAAAACTGGAGAATATTTTACAAAGATAAAAATCTTAAATATGAATAGAAAAATATAGAAAAATGAGTTAAGTAAACAAGCAAACAAAAGTAGCACAAAGAACAAAGTGATTATCTTATGTGAAATATGAAAAAAAGTAGTAAGGCAAGAGGAGAAAACACTGCCATGTGAAAGGCCATCCACGTTCACTGTGGTGAATGAAGTTGCACAAGAATTTCATTAATGCGATGATTAGGATAAGTTTACCCTCACTAACTACACCCATCTTCCAGATGGGGAGGAATCCTTGGCTGAAGTTATTTTGGGGTAACCACAGGCGGCCCTTCACTTCTGCAGGAGGCTGTAACGATCGCTTGGGTCTGGGTGCAACATGACGGCTGGCGCCATGGCCAGCCCACCTTGGCTCCCGTCGCATGGTGAGCACTGCCGCTGCCGCTGGTTGGCAAGCTTGAATTGGGTCAGTCCAGTTGGGGCGGCCAGCATGGAGGGGCCTGGCTGTGCCTCCATTTCTCCTCGGCTGGCAGCAGGGGTGGTGTCGAAATACTAAAAGTTAAACCTACTAGACTTAACGGAAATTGGAGAACTAAGGTTTTAAACAATGTGCCTTTGTCTGACTGTCTAAAAGTAAGAAACATAAATGATGAAATGCTAGCTTTATTGGCAACCCATGAAGAACTGCTTAGGTATGCCAAACTATTGAAGAAACTAGGAGAAAGGTAATTCTGGCAGGGGTTACCGCGACCACCAACTCACAGACCCTCTACCCAAATCATACCACCGACTTAAAAGGAGTAGGCAGAGCGACAAGACTGAACATGTGTACTAATTTACATGCTAGGTGATCTGACCAATCGTTTACTAAAATAACAATGAGTATGTATTGGAAAGTTGAATATGTTAATGCTTTGTGTATAAATAACCATAAATGTGAAGACTTGGTGTGCTGTCCTGGGACAGACACCCATACCTGTGCATGCATGCAATAAAAGGAAATACCTCTGCTCTGTGTGTGGATTGGCTCTTTGCACACCAGGTGACAGACCCAAGTTCTGGGACAACTGGATGGTAGTAATTTTACTCTGTAAAGGGATGTTCTGACATATATATTTAACAATGCTAATAATGCACAAAAGCTTGTTAATGTTTTACACGACATACCTTCACAGTGATCTGTCTTTGGACTAACATCTTTCTATCTGAGAAGCACAGTATATAAAAGCAGAGGAAAAGCAAGTCAACTGAAATAGTTTCATCTTCTTTACCTTTAAGAAAAGGGGTTTTACAATCTCGAAGAAACAAGATAAGAGGCTGCACTACTTTCAACTGCCTATACATTGCTGTAAAATTGTGCAAAAGTAGAGCACTGAATACATAGGCTTGATCAATAGAATCATAGAATCACATGGTTGGATGGGACCTATAAGATCATCTAGTCCCAACTGTTTTCCCACTACCATTGCTGCCACAGGTACTAAACCAAATATGATTATCAATATTATTATTATTGACAAATGGTGAAGAGGCAGGCAACTTCAGCTCTCACTTCCAGTGTTACCAGTGGGATTATAAAGTCAGAGATCCCCCTGGTATTTCTGCAATATCTTCTTCTCCTTTTTCCCTGATGATTCAAACCCAGTTTTGAATTCGGGAAGATGCTCATGAAGAACCAAAGTTAATTCACTCAAACAGTGTCCTGAGTGATTGATTAAATAACTTGACTCAAGAAAAAGTATTCAAGTCTTAAAAAACAGGTAACCTAAAACTGTACCCAAGAAAAGATAAAATAATGCAATCTGATGAAAAAGGAAGGAGGATTATACTTCTATAATCTACCAGCTATACCAAGCTGACAGAGGCAGACACACCATTGAGTTAATCTCCTCCAGAGAGTCATGGTTGCACTGGGCTAAGTGTTCACAAGCCCAGTCATATCAGAACATTTTCCAACAAAGAAAACTTGCCTATCAACTCAGGCCAAGGAAGTGTCCGAGAGACACTCTGCCCTCTGACCATTAAGAGCTAACCCTAGCTCCTATTTTGTGCCTGCTCATGCGCCATCATGGCAACAAGTATGGTAGGAATGTAGAAAAGGTGTCCTGAGATCTCCATCATCCGGGATGGTTTTCATGACATGAAAATGACAGTGCTTGTCGGCACTTCCTCCTCACCTTCACCATCTCTCTCTCTGACTAAAAGCTAGTAAAAATCTAATCCAAATAAAAGAGAAAAAAAATCCTCTAAAGATTTGGTCTGCGGAGTGACCCCCCAAACAGCCAGCTCCCAGCAGATGGTGCCACCCCTGCAGCCAATACCAGTCATAAGCGCATCATCCAGGAACGATCTCTGAAACAAGTTCCCTGACTCCTTTGATCCAGCCTACTGAACTCAGTCCTTGCTTCCTTGTCCTATCTTTTACATTCATGCTCAATATCATCATTTTTGTTGAAAAAGGAGACAGAGGATTTGTTTGAAGATAATCTGCATACGACTCAAACTCGGAAATCTCCCTGTCTGCCTCCTGACCTCCCTCCTCCCGTTCTTTTTGTGTTTATGACACTGAAGACTGCTCTAGTTAGATTTCCCTTAGGAAGGAAGCCTGACTGTTTGTAGTTCTAACGATTGTCATTCTATTCCTGCAGTTCTCCCTGTGACACAGCTATTCCATCCCCTTCCCCAGCTACCTTCTTCTCCAACCTCTAGAGTTACTTAAAGACAACTTTAGTTAGGACATCTTCCCCCACCAAAACCTAAACCAGATGAAGGCCAAAATGTGCTCGCTCTTCCTCCTAGAGACATCCAACTAACATTCATCTCCTAACGGTCTTTGACAAGAAAGTGACTGATAAATACCACAAACCTTGCAACCTAGATGATCAAATTCCTTCATAGGAATTGATCCTATGAACATCCACATGTGAACAGCCCTGGACACCATGAGGAGAAAGGGTGCATTACAAAACCATGCAGGTCTTTAAGAAAAAGAGACATCTGCAATTAGTTATTGCACTTATGCCTCAGTCTCTGTTGGTATGAGGAATGGTTTAATTGATTAAATTAACTCCCTGGTACCTTGTATGGAATGCGTTCACATCAGACTAATTCTTGTGTAACAATGGCCATCGCATCCGCGATTCTTCTGGGAATTTTGGTAAAGTCTAAGAATGCTCCATGGTAGAAGACTGGCTGGCCTTCTCCCGCTTTCAGAAGAGCTTCTTTCAGGAGTGTGGAAGACCACTGCCATTTCAGGGCTATTTTAACTAGAGCATTCAGTTCTCCAGCAACTGAAATGTACTGAACCATTTCAAAAAAGCACCTTTCCAGGAATGCAGAAAAACCCCAAAGGCTAGTGAGTAGCTTTCCCCACTGAAACACTGAAATAGAATCTCTGAGGCTTAGCTACTGAGAGAACAGAAAGAGGGAGGAAAGAGAAGGGAGAAGAATGAAAACAAATCCAATTTTGTGTTAAACAGATTAAATTTAACATTCACTAACATAAGTTAGAAGCTCAGATTTGTTTATGCAATAGTAGCAGCAAAGTGTGCAAGGAAACTAGAGTGTCTTTTCTCCCGACTCTTGCAGCATGTAGACAAGTGGTCCTTTGATGTATTTCCCATCAGTGACGTCAGTGGAGATCACATGCTGAAATTCATTTTCTGTGAACTTCTCACCAGCTATGATGTGATCATCTGTTTCAAGGTCAGTAGTTAGAAGATGGGTCTCTTCTTCCATCTAGGGTTTTGTTAACTTCCCTCTCGTCCTGCTTTGTTCCATTCCAAATGCAATTCTGGCACTATTTGAAAGCTTTGTGGATGGTGTATTTTCCTGAGAAGGTTAAAAGAATCTTTTTTTTTTTTTTGCAGTAAGCAGGACCAAATGTTATTTGAGCTGTGCATTCAATTGCAGTAGGGCACCATGAAGTAGACAGGGTTCCAAACAGGCTTCCCCATGGGAAATACTGTATTTAATGCTGTGAGAATGACGGTTTGTAATTCTGTGCTGTTTTCCTCAGATCTTCACTTCTGCCCTGGTGTCCATTGTGGAAGCTCTGGAGGTTGGCTACAGCCAACACAAAATCCCCTAATCCTCAACCTAACGCACGACACAGATGTGACGCAGATGGTCCGTTACCTCCTCTTCAAGACAGACATAGCAGTAAGTACATGAGCCAGCTAAAGCCATACGACACTGGCAGGAACGGATTGAAGGCTTAAACAAAAAGAAATACTGAGCAGACAGTACGTTCCCACAGTGGTTGTCAAGACAAAGAACAGAAATATATTTGAAGATGGACTAGAGAAACTGAGGGCAGACAGTGGTGATCAGTTTGGGTTCAGCTGGGGATAGGAGACAACGTGGAATGTCCAATTTGTCCCTAGCCCTTGAGCCCAGTCTTGGACATTATGTCCACTAAAGTGTGTTCCTTGGTCACCTTGTATTTGGTGAGGGGGTGTGTATTGATAAATGAGTTGTTCTAAAGCTTCAGTTGTGCTATGTTGATTCATATATTTGGTGTGTTTAGCAAAAACCAGTCCTGACCCTATATCCACAGCAGTGAATACATATCCCCACCCCCTTGACAAGGGGTGTAATCGACCTGCCAGGTATTCAAGACCCACTGACCCCATTTTATCTTTCCCCATGGCCTATATAATGCCCTTAAATGCAGCCGCAGACTGACTGCGAGCAGTGTCCCACACGCGTGCAGCACGAGCCCCATCGATGTCGGCAAGCTATAACGCGCATTTATCACTTGAGCATCTAGTTGGGCGGAGGTCATATCATCTGCTTCCCTATTGCTGTGTGACTCAGGCAAATCATCTTCGTGATGAGCTGAGACATGCTTTACTTCTTAAGGGTACTTTTGTATATATTGCCAAATTTGTTGCCGGTTCTACCGAGGTCACTGGGCTGCTCAGTACCGGTGGTACCGGCCACAGCTCCGGGCGGCGCTGCCCGGCTGGACTGGCGGGAGGGGAAGAAAAAAAAGAGTTTTTCCTTTAAATCTCTATCTGGACGCATTCAGCAGACGCGACACATGAGTCCTACGACCCCCGCTCCTCCCCGGCACTTACGGGAAAACGGTGGGAGGGCCTGGGGCGGGGCGGGGCGGGGCGGAGCGACGGCTCTGCCATCCGCTCGTCGGGGCTGCTGTGCCGGCTCCCGCGGGAGGTGGCAGCGATTGGTCAAGCCTGGGACCAACATGGCGGCTACCGCGACCACCAACCCCTCTCAGCTCCTGCCGCTCGGTAACCGGTGTTCGGGGCGGCGCGGCCCTCACGGCTCCTCAGTCCTGCGTCTGCCCGGGGCAGCGGGGCCCTCTCGCTGCTCGGGGCTGATCACCGGCGCAGTCGCGGCCCGCGACAGCAGAGAGGCGCTGGGGCGCCCCGGCCTGCGGCGCGGGCAGCGACCGGGGAGGCGGCTCTGGGCTGGGTTTGGGCGCGGAGCGAAGGCCGGCTGGGACGAGTGTTGGTGCTCGGCCGTCGGGCGGGGATGAGCGGCACAGCAGCGACAGCGAGGTGTTCTTGGGGGAGGGGACGGGTTCCTGCAGCCTGTTGCTTCGGGAGCTGATTTGTGTGCTCGCAGCAGTGGAGTGTGCAAAGACACTTTTAAAAACATACTTCTTTGTATTTTTTCCCCCCCTCCTTATTTCTGTGGTTTTTACCAGCGACCATGACAATTCCTTTTTTTTTTTTCTTTTTTTTTTTCTATCACAATGTCAAGATTTTTATTCTAATAAATCTATGTTCTATAAAGTAATCTCTTGCACTTTCATTTTTTTTCTATTTTTATTTACAGAACTTGTGGACAAGTGCATAGGTTCACGCATTCATATTGTGATGAAGAGCGATAAAGAAATTGTTGGAACACTTCTAGGATTTGATGACTTTGTCAGTATCCTTTGATGGAGATGTTTAAGGCCATCTACTTTATGCTTCAGCATTTATTGCTTTTGAGAGGTGTGAGTTCACTGGATATAACCTTTTTGTGTGGATTAATTGTATTTTTCTGATATTTTTATTTTACATATAAAATCATAATTCAATATAAAATGAAAATACCCTTAAATATTTTTATTTTAAAATTCTGGGCCTTGTTTTCCTTGAAACTGAATTTTCAGATATGGTGTTAGAGGACGTTACAGAATTGTAAGTATTATTTCTGCCTCTCGTTGCTATTTAATTTTCAGTTTCCCGAGGGAGAATATTGTATAAGCAAAGTGGTTTTATATTTTTGGAATACTTCCCAGCTGAATAGGTTATACTTTGGACTTAAACTACAGAGGATGATGCGTTCAGGACAGCCATGTTGTAGAGTAGGTGTTGCACATTTTATACTTGTAATCAGGTCCCTAACTTGTGGCCTTAATTTTGCATGGGTTATGTGTTGAACTTTCCAGTAGTTTGCTTGCTTTTACATTTCCTTAAGGTCTAGGCAAAGATTTAAAAAGTTATCAGACTTAAGGATAAATATTTATTACTTTGTCATGCTATGTTGCTATCTGAAACTTATTTTGAGTATTGGTGGTATTCAAGAAATTGCCAAGATTTTGAGGGTGCATCTTTATCTACTGAGCAGAAAAGTACAGCGGAACTTTTTGGTTGCCAGGTATCTTTCTTTACCCAGGTGGTCAATTTAGCAAGATTATGCTGCAGTGTGGCTAATTTACTTGTTAGTTCCAACAAATGTAACCTTAATGCAGAGATTTATGCCAGTTCTGTAATCAAAATTGTGATGGTTGCCCCTGGTTATCCGTTCTTACTTACTTTTTCTAATGTGATTTCAGTGAGATTACACCTGAGGGCAGAAGAATCACAAAGCTAGACCAGATTTTGCTAAATGGAAATAACATAACAATGGTAAGTCAATATTGTTGAAAGGCTGCATGCATTTATTTTCTGTACCTGTAAATCAATCAGTAATTGAGCTCAACTATAAGCTGAGCTTTCCAGACGATTCCATTACATGAGATACTTTCAAGTAGCTTCTGGGGCGTATGTGTATATAAATGATGCTGGAAAAGTGATCTTATTCTCTTACTTGTTACATATTACAGTTCAAAATAAAATTAGAGCCATGCTTTTGTCTTTATTTTTTTCTTAGTGAATGCTTTTCTGGTCTTCAGGTGTGTAAGGGAATCACTGGCCTTGTTGCCCACTCTGTAGGGTGGTTCATACAGTGGCTTTTAACTCATGAGTGTTTGCATGCATGAGTATGTCGGGTGGGATACATCTACATTTCTACAGGCTCTTGGAGCAGAACTTGGTGATTCTTAGAGTGCAAATTTTCAGTGAGACATAGACGTGTTTCTGTATTACATCTTGTTTCTTTTGGGGACGCATCTTCCCACATCAGGAAGATTGTGCTTTAGACTTTTTCTTACTCAGTCCCAAAAGCAGCAAAATTTTTTGTCTTTAGAAGTTCTCTGCTAATTATTAAGAATATATCAGTGGAAGGAATGGTTATCCTCTTCTTTTTTTCCCCCTTATTCATGTTTTTCCTTTTCTTTTTCTTTTTCTCTTGTTCAGTTCTTTACTTTCTTCATGGGAAAATGCTATGCTGACTTACTCCCTGCTGCCTGTAGAAGGGTTCAGGCTCTTTATTAGTTTTTTGGGCTCTACTCAGCAACAGAAGTTGGAAAGAGGAAATCAACTTCTCAGGATAGCGACAGTCTGGGAAAGAATCGGCGATTTGAGAAATGCTTCATGAAAGGAAGCGTGTTCTCTGTCCTTTTAAAAATGAGCTGTAGTATTTCTAGACAAAATCATCTCCTTGAAGTGAATAACAAAGACAAAAAGCAAAGTGTGTGTTATCTAGGACCTCCTTTGTGTTTTGTTAAACATTCTTTGTATTTTGGAGATTCTTTTTGGCATGTGCTTCTCTGATAGTAACTGACTTCCTCTGTTGGGAGAGGAAGATAATGCTGAATCTAAAAATCACTTTTGTGGTCTACCATGAAGTCTCCGTCTGCTAAAATGTTGTAAAACCAGAACTGTCACATATGGGTTTGTAGAACTCAAATCTATGCCACTAACACAAAATTGTCTTACTCTTTCACAGCTGGTTCCTGGAGGAGAAGGACCTGAAGTATAAATTGATAGAGTTGTCATCTATGAAGACGTTATATCTAAACAGAGATTTTGGAGTATGAGCGTGGGTGGGTTTTGGTGTGAGTTGTTTGTTTGTTTTGGTTTTTTTGTTTGTTTTCACACTGTTGCAGTTGACATGTTACAAAAGACAAGGATTTCCTCTTCAGGAAAGGTGCGTAGCTGATGATGATGCTCACTTTGTAAGTTGAAATCCTGACTTTTTTGTAAAGACGCACTAACCTGTTCTGAATAAAAAGCTTTCTTTTTGTTACTTATTGTGTTCCATTATGTAAGTGTACAAGTTATAGATACTTTTCCATTCCATCAACAGGTTATAAAACTAATAGTTACGTTTCAGTTGCTGTCAGTGTTCAGTTTTTTTTACAAGTACTGCATTTGTTTATGGCCCAAATCTATATAAAACACAGGTCCTGAGCCGATGTTGCTGTTCTTTGGAGTACAGCCAGATACTAAGCTAGATCATTTGTTTAAACATGGCTTCAGGCTGTGTCGCCAGAAACCATGTGTTACCAGTGCTATAGAGCTAATTCTGAAAGCTCTTTGGAATGGATGCATCTGTTTGGTTCCCTTTTGCTTGGTAGACTTTTTCTTCTAGTAGAGGCACTGTGAAGGTATTTGGCAAGTGAGGACAGACAGACTAGACCTAGCTCGTGTTCAGCAGGAAAAAAAAAAACAAACCAAAACCAAACCAAAAAAAAGGCTTGTGTTAAAACTTCTCATTCCTGTCAGCGGTGACTCCGCTTTCACCACTAAGTGGAGCTGTGTATACTTAATTAAAGTCGGGGCTGCCCGTGCCTACTTGGTAGTTCAGAATAGTCATTTTAGAGTAAATGTCCTTTTGGCTGCATCTGTTCTCCTGTAATATAAAAACTTGACAGATATTTGGGGCTACTACTACTTTAGGAGAATTTCTATAAAGTAAGGAATTGCTGTTTTTTATTTTGTCATGATGGACAAAAAAAATGGTGGTAAATCATGTCCACTGCAGCTTTTGCATCCATAATACACTACTGAACTGATTTCCGTGTGTAAATGTCTTTGGAGAGGAATCACAGGTGCCTGCTGTTACTGTAGACAAGCAGGGTAGAGCATGAGCTCATGGGGACAGGACATGCTTTGACTTCCCATCACCAGAAGAAGAAAGAAGAGTTGAAGAAAGGGGCTCAGAAGCAAGAGACTGCAAAGAAGTTGCTGTACTAGATCCTTTTGCCTTGCTGTATCTGACAGAAAAGCTGCCTTCTGGAATAATTATTTCCTTGTTAAAAAAAAAAACAAAGGGGAGGGGGGAAGCGGAGGAAGTGAGGATAAAAGATCTGTTGTCTGCCGATGTTGTATGCTGCTCACTCATTTTCCCATAGAACTTACAGGTTTTTAAATTTTTCTGCCTTAGCCCATCTTCTGCACCTTTGGTCGTCTCCTGAAGTTTATCTGTAGTTTCCTACATTAGCAGATAAATGTAAAAATGTTAGTCCTACTACTGCTCAAGGTCGAGAGATTGTGGGAAATGCAGAGAGTTTGTATTAAAAATTACGGGCATTTTTCAAGATATTTTTCCAGGTCTGAGGCACACTGGCAGATTTCTTTCATGTAGTTGTGTGTTTGCTTTCATTGACTTCAGCAGAATACATTGACTTAAACTAGCTGAGAATCTGACGATAAGATTTTATACTCTACCTAATGTAGTGTTGTGATGACTTGTCATCTGAAATCAAAATTGTATTTGATCATCTTAACAGGAGGCTGGATCTTTGATCTGGAAATTATACTGATAGTGATGTTACAGAACCCATGCTCATAACTTCACTTGTTTCTTGTAGCTCCTTAAGTTCATTAAGAACAATAAAGACCTACTCTCTTTTGTTATGGTGCTATCATCAGTGATGGGAGTATTATGTTGTCACTTGTAAGGCATGTGGTTTGACTGCTGTTGGATTCTGCTCTTATGCCTGAAAAACCCATTGATTTAAATGGGCTTGCACAGCTTATGCTAATTATACGACTGGAATGAAAGAGGGTCGTGTGTACTCTCATGCTGGAACTGCATATGGTCATGGTTTGTAGCTGGGTGGGAGGGACTGGTTAAAGCTACCTATTTGCACAATTTAATATCTTAGATAATTGGAGATAACAACAGTATAATTGGAACAGATTCATTTTTACAAGAGGGAATTTATAGATCAGTTTTATCCTGTATTAGAATTAAGAGATGTATTTACTGAAGACAGTGAGCCTAGCCAAACACTGAAACACTTCAGTTTCGCATACACTGTAAGAACTTTTGTAACATTTTCAAATTATAAGGGTCTGTCAGTTTATGCCTGTGGTCTGAGACATTACATGATGCCCTACAAAAAGGTAAATGTTGCTAATAATTGATTTGCAGGCGATGCCTTTTGTATGCTTTAAGTCACACCTAAATAACTCTTACTGTTTCCTTTTTATTTATAAAAATTCTGTTCATCAAACCATATAAGCACATACCTAAATCCCACTAAATTCAGTGTTAAACTTCCTAAGTTGCTATAAACTGTTGCGTAGCTGTAAACTATTTTGGCTGGTAACCTGAGCGGTCAGCTTTGTATTCCAACATGTATGTGCGATTAATATGCAATAGCTCAGAATAAGTTACCAGGCAACCGCGCGCTCCAGCTACAAAGGAGACACAAAGCACCTGGCCTGTTCCTTTTAATCAGTGGAAAAGTACAGATTCTCCTGTGACCTAGGTCACTCTGTCTAACATACAGATAAGAGTATTTTTATACTTCTCTTGCAGTGGGAGGAACACTGTGTATGTTTCCGCAGTGTGTGAGAATCACTGTACCAAGATGCTTTTATTTCTAAAACACTTGGGGGCGGGGAGGGGGGAAGGAACCAAAACACCATTTTAAAACTAATTTAACCCAAGGCAGACTTCAGCATTCTCATTCTCACATGTTATTCTACAATTGTATAACCTTGTGGACTATCCTGAAAATTAATATCTTATATGTGACATATTTAAAAGTTTGATTTTTGGTGTCTTAGACACTTCTGCTGATCATAATGCCTTTGTTTGCCAATGGCAACTGGTGACAGATGATGCATATTGGTTTCAGGGCACTGTGGAACAGAAAAGGTAGTTTGCCAATGTTCTAACCGCTGTTGCAGAGCATTGTTTCAGTGGATTGCAAGTAACGCATTCCAGGTTCCTTTTTCTACTATTGCTGCTTTTTTTTTTTTTTTTTTTTTTTTTTTTTTTTTTTTAATTGGAAGAATGTCTCTGTGCTTCTCTTCCCCACAGACGCATGTTGACCTGGGTTGTGTGCTATTGCAGAGTCCTCAGTCTACTGGTTACAGATTACTCCTTTCAGTTCTTGTGCGTTTATGAACGCGTATCTACCTGTATACCTACTAAACCATAACATTCATTCAGACTAATAAGCAACTGCTACAAAAGTTGTCTGTTTTGCTAGTTATGGTGTTTGCCTTCAGTCAGTTGTTTTACTGTCTAATAAGTACCTGAAGGCAGAGACGGGGAATGTCAGAAAGTAGATGAGTTGGGCTTTATATTAGAAATGTTTTTTTGTAAGATTTAAGAGAACACAATTTTGGAATGAGGATTTAAAGTACTGCTTACAGTGATTTTTGGGCTACTGTTTTGCAATAAACTGAGGTGTTTAACTTTCAAATACTGTTTATGTAAATTGGCTTACCTATGAGCAATTGCCTTCAACTGTGTGTTACATAGAAATAAGTTAGCATACATAATTGTAGGTGCAGAGCTGGAGATGATGCTTGTGTTTGGTGCCCATAGAAATACACAGGGGGGCAGCAATGGGGAAATAAGAACCTTTAAAGATAGTCTAGTGTTGCTCTCATTCTAAAGGTGAATGATCAACTTTCTGTATCATTCTTGACAAATGCATGTCTAATTTATTCTTTAACATTTCCTATAATTATTATTACTATTGCAAAGATTGCTACGTACCCTAAGTTTTTCAGGATGTAATTTAAGCCCCATTATTCTGTGTCCTATATGCAGTGGATGTACACAGAAGTTTTTCTTCAGAGCTGCCTTTTTAGATGTTTAAACATTGCCATTTCTATTGAGGTTAAGCAGCTGTTTTTCAATTTAAACTTTGAAATCAGACTTTTGTAGATCACTGAGCACCTACTTGGACTTCCTGTAGACTCCCACCAGTTACACTACCCCCTTCTTGGAAGGCAGTACATCATCTGCAGGGTTCAACAGTTAATCCATGCAAATATAATGCAGCAAAAATAAAATGTGGATGTACTAACTCAAGTGTGATGTGTGACGAGGAATCACTGGGCCTTTTAATTATTGAGAAATAGTACTTAAAAAGTAGGTGACAGAAACAGGATCTGAGGCTGGCATAGTGGTCTTCAAGCTTGCAATACAGCTCTCTGGGCTTTGGATGACTGAAGAAAAGCATGAGGCACAGGAGAGAACTGCTGCTGGATCTTAGTGAAAGATAGTAAATGATTTGGAGAGAGATTTTCAAAGTCAGAAATTCAAGTCAGGTGCCCAGTTCCAAATTGCCTGTGAAGTCATGCTGTACTTCCCTCCCCTGTGTAATTTTGTGTTGCATATTGTCTAGCAGCTTTTATTTCAAAGTTAACAAAGTTACGCTTCTGTGATATGTGATGTAATAATCTCATCATAATGGGCATCATCCAAGTCAGGGAAAGATGTCGGCATTCGAAACAGAGCCATGATGAATTATAATAACTTATACAACTGTCGCTTACCGTGCCTTTCATGTTACGACTACCTTTATCATTGATGCTATTTCCTCAGACTTTGAGCTGTAATACCTGATTTTTGTTTCACGGTACCTTCTGAAGTTGCTGATGGCACTGTTTTAGCTAAAAAGAACAGCAAATAATTTGTGGATTGTTAGTGTAAGCAGCAGTCAAACAGCATTCTTTCCAAATTAATAGGGAAGGAAGTTGCACCACTTTGTCTGGGTTCTCAAATACCAAAGGTCTTATATTTATTAATCCTTTTGTATGTTCCTCCTTGTTCAGGATCAGTTCATGACTCGAGCGGATTGTCACGTCCTTGCAAACTGCTTCTAACTATGGAAAAGAGATTTGTTATTTCCTCATCTGATAAGTAGACATTGAAGAAATGGTATGCTGCTAATCTCTAAGCCAGAGATAGGAATTAGATACAAATGTGTTACTGGAAAATAAAACAGAACTGGGTCCCTTGGGACAGAAATGTGTTGATGAAATAATGTTAATCCAAATATAGCCACTGTTTTAGCAGGTAACAAACAGATCCTATGCTAAAATAATGTCTGTTCCAGGTAATTCTAGTCAGTCTCTCAAAGCAATGGATCTGCTTTGCAAATGAAAAAAATGTGGACCTAAATATTGAAACAGTAAGGGCTGTTTTTCTTCTCCATTTCAAAATTGGCACAGCAGAGCCTATATAGTTTTGAAAGGGGCGTGGCTCCTTCATCTGCTTGTTAATATACAGAGCAGAATCAGTGCTTTCTCCAGCTGCATGACTCTTGAAAGAAACTTGGTTGCACTTGTTCCCTTGTTGGAAAAAAATGAGATGTTGATCAAGTGCAAATGTAGTTACTTTGCTTTAACTGTACTTTTTGCTTAAAAAATTAAGATTTTTCCCATGTTGATACTCATTAGAAAAAAAAAATCAAAACTTGAAAAAAATACTTTAAGGATTAAGCTATAAGATTGTTTTCAGAAAAAAAAAATAATTAGAATAATAATTGGAACTTATTTTTAGAGAAAGTAATTTTCATAGCACTTTAAAGTGAACTAAAATACCTGCCTGTAAGTACAATGTTTAAGCAAAAGGTATTTGGTCTCTTTGTAATTAATTTTGTGGCCTTCTAAATGAAAAGTCTCACTGTGTGTGCCCTAGTTATTTGTGGTTTAGAAAACTGATCTGCTTTGCAAGCTAAGATTATTCTGAAACAGAGCGAAGTATGAGAGACCTGGTCTTGTAGTTTTGGCTACTATCATGTATAATTGAAACATACTGTATAACAGCTAAATCTTTTTGTGATTTAAAAACTTCATTTAACTGCATAAAGAATGAATGTGGTCCAGGAATAGTTTCTCGTGTTCGTGTCCATTGCCAGTGTTTTACTACTGAGGGAAATTCTGGCAATTGTAAACAACTGGATAACTCATCAGAACCTCAAACGTAAATGTATCTCAAATAATTTTTGCATCTAGTCTAATGCATTCACTCTTTATGTTACAAGCTCTTCCATAATAATCTATTTTTTTATTTAGTGGGATAGACAATGAAAGAATGTCTTGAAATATCTAAAATGAAACATTGAATGAGAAAAGAGGAGAGAGTTTTAAAGTGTCAATGCAATATTATAGATTGTGTTCCAGGTCACAGAGGAAAAGACTACTTTGGTTATGATACCAAAATATTTCTCTTCCACATCTGTAATCACTTATTATTTCACTCTTAGAAGCTTAAAATATCCTGAGAAGTTAATTTCAACCTCTTAATAAAGGCTACTTGGCAAACATAATGTTATTCCATCTATGGAATCTATAGATCTATATATCGGAATGATTGTTGAGCTGCAAGTTTTATTTTCACATGTCCTGGATATCAGAAATGATAGGACTAAGTAAATTGTCAGAGGTTTGAATTTACAAGCTTACTGAAGCTTTTAAGTGCCTGATGAATGTTTAAGAGCAGAGGAAACCCTGCTGAATTCAAGTGGAGACACATTTTTGTCAAACAGCACACCTTTTAGTTTTACTACACTCAATGCTAGTTTAGAAATGCTGTAACTATGTGATGCAAAGCAGTGAAATCATGTGAAGTTGCTCTTCTAATTTGTTTTATGAATAAATTTTGAATGAGCAATTTATCCTAGCAGATTCTGTGATGTACTGTTTCCTCCTCCATAAAGCGTAAAAACTGTAATAAATATCAGATTGTAAGTTCTGGCTCAAGCAAAAGTGATTTGCTTACACTTCATCAAGAGGAAATTTCAACTTCTAGGTGATCCAGTAGTACACAAATCTAATAATAATGAAAATTGAACTACAACTTCTACACTTTCTTGGATTGAAGCCAGAATGTACAGTACCTTACAGGTGCAAGCTTAGCTGTAGCCAACTGTTTTTATCATATTGTAAGTAATATTTTTATTTGATGTTCAGTTTCAACGTTATTGTGAATTGCTAAGCTATGTGTATGCCATAATGCAATACATTTAGTAAGTTGAAATGAATGTTTCATCACAACACAAGAACCAAATGACACCTGGCATGGCATTATGATTTACCCCAAAACCATGGCGGGAGAATTTTGCCAGGAAGTACCTGTAACCAAAATCCATGATACTGCCAGGTGACCTGTTTTCTTCACAAGGAAAGATGGGAATTTTCAGTAAGACACAGCTAAATGAAACATGTAAGCAAGGAAGAATCTATTATTGAACACAAACTAATATTAAGCTGAAGTCAAGTTTTCACTGTGCTTATTCTTGAAGTTTCAGATTGCATAAAAAGGGAAGGTATTTGTCAACTGGCATTTTCTAAGATGTGTCCTGGAAGAGTGTGTACTTTTTGCTCCAAGGTTAAATTAGCACCTTATGCAAACAGCAGGGGCAGCTTTGAAAGTGAAATCCTTTGCTATTTCCCGCTGAAGTCATCAATGCTGTTGAGCTTTATAAATAGTTGAAGTTTACACCAAATTTAAAGCTAATCATTTCCTCTTGCAAAGATTTAACTGTACCTTGGGGAAAAGCTGCTTCCCTTTGAGATCAAAAGGGAATTACTCCTACGGAGAATAGCTGTATATAATATAAACTTCTCTGCCGGCTGTAGCACCCACGCTCACCTATAGAAAAGCAAACAGATCTAGTGAGTTTTCTCTACAGACCAAAATGATGTGAAAGTAATTTTACAATAATGACATTTCCCAGCTACCCGTAACACTTTTCTGTTTCATGTTTAACATTCAGCTGAAAGTACTCTGTTGTTCCCTGAACTCCGGTTGTCCTCTGCACTTACAGTGGGATTGAGGGTAAAAACAGTCTAGTTCTGCAACCTTGGTCAGGATGTGAAGATCTTAGGGAAGAGCTGTTTTAACTTAATCTTTGTTTCTGCTTAACAAAGAAGATATGACACTCTACTCGCTGCTGATTTTTATGATGTTTCTTTTCTCCATCTTCCTCTTTACTTCTGTGACCTGCTTGAGCTCAACTGGGTTTTACTACTTTTAATAAATTCCAACTTTGGAGATGGAATTAACTTTTCAATTGGAAACTTCTTTTGCAGTAGATGAGGGAAAGCCCACAGCTAGCTAAAAATCAGGTATTTTTTTTTTTTAAAAAAATACCACTTCAACAGCAATAAATGTTCTAAATAAACATATTTAAACTGCTTGGTCCATGAGAGTATAAATGTTTGTTGTCTTCCAAATCATTCCTGACAAAGGAATCTTTTAAAATGCTGGCTAAAGGCAAGAAATGGTGATTTAAATAGTTTTCAGTGTAAATTAAATAAAAAGTTAATCTGTGTAAACAGAAATACTTAGGACAGTCCATTGCATAACTTGTGAGTGTTAAGAGGCTGCTAGCTGTAAGCTGGGGGGCTACAATGAGGAACAGTCCAGGGAAACGGTGCGGTCGAGAGGATTTTTTTCTGTTGAATAGCTGCTGGACCTCAAGGTTGGTAATGGAGGAGGGGGAAAAAAGATGAGCCTAAGGGTCGAAGATGCACTTTGTGCTCTTCAGGAGAGAGAAAAGAAGCAGATGGAGCAAGAATGCAAAGGCCCTGTCCACCCTGTGTTGTGGACCTGGCTTTGCTGCTGGAAAGCCTGTTTAGTCGAACGCAGCTGCTGTAGTATATATACAGTGTATGTTTTAGTACTTCTCCAGGTCGCTGTAATTAAAATGGTCGGGCTGCTGGTGAAGCAGAATGAGTGCACGTTCTTCTTCCTCCCCATTAGTCTTCCTCCCCGACACATGTTCTCTGGTTGCTGAGCAATGCCACTCTTCCCATCTTTGTTATTGGCGCAGACTTTGATGTCAAGTGCCTGCTGGTCCTGCTTTGTCTGCCTCTGCTACGGATGAAATGTCATAGCTCCTGGCAGAGGGCTTGTCACCTGGCTGAGGGAAAGGGCATCCGTTTGCAGCTCCCGCCTCTCCTCCTCTGCTGGGAAATGTTTGCGGCAGGGCACAACCCTGGCAGCTGACTAGAGGGAGGCAGATCTCCCTCATCTTAACTGTTACATCAACTCATGAAGCCTCATTTCCTCCCAGTGTGGGACTTGAATTTAGAGGCTGGTGCCTGCTACGATGTAAGTTCATGCTGCAGTCTTTTCCACTGTGGAGAGGAGGTTTTGTTACTTATTCCTACAAATTCCTTCATGAAACTTGCATTAGCTTTGCATCTTTGAACGCTTTACCCTTTTAGATTCAGGTAAATCTGATAAAGAGTTAAAAAATTATGAGAAAGTCTGATCCTATAAGCCTTATTTTCCTTTAGGCTGAAACACAGCAACAGAAGACCATTTCGGGCCGAGCTGGAAGAAGAACTCAGATCTTGTTTTGTGACAGATCCCAATTTCATCTGCTTTGCATTTCAGAAAAATAATTTGACTCTCAGTCCTCAGCTCTGAAATAGCTGTGCCTGTCATTATGTTGGTGTCATGACTGTAAGGCAGCTTTCAGTTGATGATTCACCAAAACCCGGTATTTGTCATGTACCCCCTGAAAATCCGAGATGGCCCAGCTCAGGAAGAAATTGCATGTTATTCTTTAGGTTGTGTGTGCAGGGCCTGTGTAGTAGTGTCTGTGGTGGTCTGAAGAGACTGTATGGACATCCTGTATTTAGAGCTTGCTGGTGATGCTATGAGGGAAAACCACACGCATAGGATCGTACAGTTAAATGGAATGATGATGCCTGTGTGCAATTTGGCTTCATGTTGGGCTGCCAAGTTTAATTATCGCATTTCTTAAGATTTTGTGCCTGTGTTTCATAATTCTGCAATGCTGTATGTCATTAATAGTTTTACTTATTCAAAGTGTTATCTTTTAAAAAATTAATATTTAAAGAAAGCAAACTGTCCCTTACCACACACTAAAACTGAGGAAAATGTGGAGATGGGGTTGTTCTAGAACATGGGCTAATACTTTTTATTTCCAGTCCCATCTTCTCGTGCTTATGGAAAGTCCTTCCTGACCAAGCAACATCCCCAGAGAGCAAGACGTGTTCTCTGCCTGACATGTTACTTTGTGCTGAAACTGTCTTCCCTGTGAGGAGAACCAAGAAGAAAATACAGGAAGAATGAAGTAATTGCAGAGCGTTAAAATGAACAGGCTGTGTGCGCCATTGCTTTCTTGCTTTCCGAGGCAGTAGTGGCACTGTTTTCGTCCAGAAAAGGAAGACCGCCCTAGCAAAGGGAATTCCCATTCACATATTCTTACGTCAGGGCTGAGCTACTTTGGGATCTCACTTCAGAGTGTAACAGGAGAGCGAAGCAGCCGGCAGCAGCCAGCTCTGAGGAACAAAACTGCTCGGGAAAGGGGCGGATTCTTTCCAGGCGCGAAAGAGAAGCAGGATCACAGGTTCCAGTGATTTGACTTCTGTTCTTGGTAGCAAGGCAGCTGGTTGTTACTTTTGTGTTGCTAATGGGTATCACTGAAGGCTTATGTGAAGAAACAGAGACACTATGTTCAGGAAAGTGTGTCTATATTCTTCTGTCATTTTAAACATCTAAGGAAATGTGTGTCACAGTCCTGTATTACAAGGGTACAGAAGTGCCTTTACAACTGCCTCATAGTGCCCTGGTGAAGTTTTATTATGTGTATTTTACAGATACGGACTTAAAGTCAGCTTTGGAAATTTCCAGTAGCTGAGAACTGTGTTCAGACTGTACAAGACCTGTGCTGTTATAGTCGGTGACTAGATCTATAATAAACATTGAGGAAGTAATTTTTTACAGTGAGAGTGGTGGAACACTGGAACAGGTTGCGCAGGGAGGTGGTGGATGCCCCATCCCTGGAAGCATTCAAGGCCAGGTTGGACAGGGCTCTGAGCAACCTGATCTGGTTGAAGATGTCCCTGTGGACTGGATGACCTCTAAAGGTCCCTTCCAACCCAAACTCTTCCATCACTCTAAACTCTGCAGTTATAAGCTACCAACACGGCATGGCCAGTGATGCTGTTACATTTAACATCGTCCAGTAGCTGGGGTTGGAAGTGGAATCGCATCCACTCCGAACACCTGTGAAAGTTAGGGTCAGCCGGAGCAGGGCACGCAGCCTGAGCCCGCTGCGCACCACCGTGCTTGCCTTTCTCTCTCTCCCCCTTTTATTGCTCCCGCGCGATAACTCTGACAGACGGAGAGGAAGCGTGCGGTTTACCCCCGCTCCCTGCAGAGGAGCAGCACGGACGCCTCCTTCCCAAGGGCCCGATGCGCAGCCGGTGCCCGCAGCTCCCCGGCGCTGATCGCCTTCACCCCCCCGCCGCAGCGGACCCTCTTCGAGGTCCCTACCGCGCCAGCAGCCGGGCTTTTAATTTTTATTAATTTTCTCTTTTTTTATTTTTTTTTTTTCCCCAGGAGGGGAGGTGGGGCCGGGGGGAGCGGCGCTCCCGGCCGTGCCCGGGGGCCGCTGCCCGCGCAGAGGCGGGGCGCGGCGGGGTGCGCAACCGGCGGCGCCACGCGGCCATGGGCTCCGCCGCCTCCGCCCTGCGCCGCCCGCGGGGCGCGCCGCTGCGGGGTGGGGCCCAGCCGCCCCCCCCCGCGCCCCCCGCCGCCGCCGCCGCCGCTCCCCGCCGGGCCCCGCCGCTGTCCGCGGTGCTGGAGCCTCGAGGGGAGGAAGAGGAGGAGGAGGAGGAGGGGGCGGCCGCTCCGGCGGAGCCCCCGCCGCCCCACCGCAGGCCCGGCGCTCGTGAGTGTCTGCGGGCGGGGGGGGGGGGGGAGGTACGCGGAGCCGCCGGTGCTCCCTGGTACCGGTTACGCGGCGCGGGGCTGGTCCCAGCGGCGGGCGGCGCAGCCCCGAGGGGAAGGGCAGGGGCTTCCCGGGGGTGTGCGGGGGGAAAGCCTCTTCCCCCTCTCCCCTTCGCGGCGAGGGGTCGCGGGGCTTTTCGGAGCAGCGCACCCTCCACTCGGGACGGGTGGGGCGGGAAGGGGGCCGGGCTGGTTGCGGCGAAGCGGATCCCTGGAAGCGGCGTGAAGCCTCCCGGTTTTCTTAGGCGATGGTCCCGGTGCAGCTCTGGCACGAAGGGACGAGCTCGGGGAGCGCCTGGAGCTCCTTCCTGGGACGCCGGCTGTTCTGAAGTTGCTGCTTCTGCGTCAGAACTTCGCGATTTCTGGTCGCAACTATGCCTGTCTGCCCAAAACTTTTCCCATCGCCACACTTTTTGGGCGATGGAAAATGATTGGTGTGCTTTCTTCAGTCAGGAGTAATAAAAATCTAAGTCTGGATACCGCAGGGACGTACTCTCCTACGGAAACAAAGTTCCTTACTTGGGGAAGTGAATAACCTGCTCCTCGTGCTGCTTCACATCAGCTTGTGCTTGTTCGTGTACCCCCACGAGTTCGTACACTCACGGTAGGCGACTGCTTGCTTCACAGTGCTCTGTTGTTGCAGCCACGCTTTAGACCACACACACGATCATTTGAAATCAGTGACCTAACAAAGCTTAAGGGCACTGATCTAACTAAAGGCTCCTCACTTTTAAATGCAGGGTCTCTAATGAGAAGGCTTGACACGGTGACCTTTTCATTTGTACCATCTGTCCTGGTTTCAGCTGGAACAGAGTTAATTTTCTTCCTAGTAGCTGGTATAGTGCTGTGTTTTGGATTTAGGGTATTTTAATATCTCCTGTTTGTGACATTATATGAGTTGGAGCAACTGTTTTTCTGTCCCATCGATTTTTTCTAAGTTACTGACTCATCAGTCTTTTCACTTCAGCTCCTGTCGTTGTGTCTTCAGTGCCATGCACTCGATACATGATCAGCCTTGTAATGCCAACATTACAGATTCCTCAAAAATTCAGAATAACATGGTCGCATCCTGAGGGGTTGTCATCCCTTGAAATAGACATAATGACAGTGGTTGATACCAATAATTTGCCATTAGGATTTACCTAGCTGTGCTTTCTAACTCTTCGCTCTACAAGAGAAAAGAGTATGTACAGTGGAGTATGCAGTCTACTGGGTCTTAGTTTCTTCTTTACACCTGGTCTAGATGCTATTCACCTAGAATTTGAGCTGAAGGAATTAATTCAGCATTAAAATAGATTTTAGAGCACTCAGCACTTTTCTTTTTGTTGTTCCTGAGTGGTTCATAGATTGTAGGCTTCAAATACTTTAAAACTCTTACAGAAGTGCATAATGAATGGTGTAGTTGTTTTTGTTAAGGGTTATTACTGTGCTAAGCCTCGAGGCAGTGGTTTGATGCTGCTACTTCCAAACAAATATTTAAGTTCACAGAGTGTTTGATGTTGCTTAGCTGCACACTCTAGATTTAAATATTTCTCAAGATTGTTATTCTCAGCAATGATATCACCTTTTCTTCTGTTGCAGCCATTTGAAGTATTTTTAAGGTATTCTTCTTGCTTATACCAGGAGTGTATACAAATATTAGCTAAGCAGCATCAAATGTAATTAGGAAATAGATTTCCTCTCTTGTCTTGTAACTCCTATAATTAAACTTAGGAATGATGACTTACACTGGCTGAGAAATTAAACAGTCGGACATGATAATCTGTTTTGAGATTGATTAAGTTTCACTGAAGGAGATGATAGTCAGGAACTATTTGATTTGGCTGGATTTTTCTTCCATCAATTAGAGGCTCAGTTTTAGCCCAGGCTTGTGTGGTCAGTGGGGCAGAGGTGCAATGCTCTTATGGGAGTTCCTGGAGAAACCATTCCTCAAGGGACTTACCTGGTAATTTCCTGAGCCCTGGGGTGCATATGTACAGGGATGGTGGGAAATGAAGTCCGCTGTTTTGCTTGGTTCCCAACACATATGTCAAAGAAAGGGCCTGACACATTTCATCCTGAATTGCCACAAGTGCCAGGATGTGACCTTTCAACTTACAAACATTTTCATCCACTTAAGAGCAACATATATTTCAGTTACAGTTTGCAAAGTGGCTTCCAATGGTTTTACTGATCTTAAGGCCTAGTCTTTAAGTCACAGTAGCATAATGCAATCATATGCATATTGTATGATTGCATTATGATGCTATGATTGCAGGGAGACTATCTGTTTATAGTGTGGTATATGAATAAAACAAAAGGCATAAATTAATGAAAACTTAATTTATCTCTAATGATTTTTTTTATCCTAAGGCCTCAGACAGTAGAGGAAAAAGGTTTATCCTGATAGAGTGCACCAGTCTAAGTCACATGAACTACCAGCCACTTCTGATCACACACGATAAATGTAGGAAAACAGTCAAGCCCTCGTTTGTTAATTAGTGCTAAAAACTTATGAATTAACTCCTTCATTCTTCCTCTTTTCAAGCACTGGATTTTTTTACAGAAAAAAAAAATAAATGGCATGGTTCCTATGCCATTGTCGATGACTGCTTGGCCTCCAGATTTGCCATGTCAATTTCTCTGCTGTTTCTTTTAACTTAAACTCCAGTTATAGGTTTCTCTGATACCTTCAAAGCCCTTTCCTGGCCCTCAGTCGAGGACCTGAAAAGTCCGCCTGAGCAAGGGTGCTCTTTTCCATGGCTAGCATGCAAACAAACATCCCACATTGTCTCCTAGCAACCTAGCCATCCTTTACAGAGCCCTCAGCTGTTAAATTGCTCTTTCATGTCCAATCACAAATGTTACACCTCCCACCTCCTCCACAGAAGGATGAGAGCCCAACACATGATCTGCAATGAGTTTGAAGGGTGAGAGGACTCGGTGAGCTGCTTTGTTTCTCTGCCCAGGTGCCAAACAGTCTTGACCGGTTCTTACAGCTGAAGGGCACAGGCCTTAGTGAGGTTCTGTCACCTTGTCACCTCCTGCTTCAGGCAGCGTGGGAGTGCATCAATGACAGGCCTTTCTGCTAGATTAATGAAAAAGTCTATGTAGAAATATTACCCGTGGTTAGTCTGTGGTTGAAATGCAATATATTTGTTCTGGATACTTTTTAGATTTATTTTTTTATTCTGTAAAACATTTGTCTAATCTGGGGGACACATTGTTAAGCTAGAGCTGTGCATACATACCTTAGAACAATGGGAATCACTTCCCAGTCCTAAAGGCCTAAAGGGCAGTTATAGGAAGGTAGGAGACAGTTTTAATGTCATATTTCCATCCATTGGACTCTGTGATGCTATTTGTTAGCCGTGTCGTTATCTCTACCAGCTGAAGGAATGATGTACATCCAGTACCACTGAGCAAACTGGAGAGGAAAAGAGAAATGAGTTGGGGGTGGCAGGCCATTTTGACTTTTGCGGGGATTTGAGCTGCAAGCGTAAGCATAAAAACAATTTCCTAACATCAGCAAAAATACTTAGAGGTTTTAATTTGACTTTTAGGGAAACAGCATACTTTGAGGTGAGAACTTGGAAGCCCTTCCTCTGCTAACAGACAACATTTTGCCAGACACCTTCCATTCTTTACATACTATGTTTTTTACATGGATTTTTATTGATTGTTTTATATTTTTGTCTACTTCTGTACTGTCTCCATTCATGATCATTTTCTAAGACATCCAGAACTGTATCTCATAATGAATGCAAATCTACAGAAAGTGTCTGACTTGTGGCAATATGTGCATATAAAAATAGTTAAAAACCACATCTATGTTAATTACTTAACTTATGGTGCCTCAGGGCTCTAGTGCTGGCTGTTTATGGAAAAAGGAATAATTTAGGAGGCTAAATTTGTATTAAACAAGTGAGATATATGTCTCTAAATTGGGCTCTTGGGGACTGTTTCAGGGTAAGAGCATGCAGCGCTGATAAAACTTGCTAATTACTGGCTAGCAATGTGGTTACTGCTATCAAATATGAAAGATCAGAATCCAGTTCATCCTGACTAGCTGAAAATGAGTAAACCCAGTAAAATACCGATTTCATCTGAAGTTTTTTGCTAGATATGTGGCTCAGGTAGTGCTGTGAAAAACTAAATGGCTGACATTATTTCAAGGTGGTGATATCTGGCTGTCAGAGGAAGAGGGGGCATGTTGCCAAAACGCTAATAGGGATTTTCAGAAAACATACCATTTAGTCAACGGTTGGTGTGCCCACAGCCTTCTGGTCCAAAGCACAGATCTCTGATATTTCAGCTAATGGAACAATTAACGCAGCAGTACAAGACTTTATTACCCTTTTGAGCATGTAATGTGCATGCTGACAGTAGTTTGTTAGATTAGTAATTTATGTATAACGACATATTTGACAAGCTTATGGAAGAGATAACAGTGGTTAGCAGGAAGCTGGCATTTTATCTTGATGGTAGAAAGGGTTGTGGTTAGAGTCATAGTTTGCGCAAGCATGTAGTCTAACAGGCAGAATTTAAATAGATTAGTTTTGTGTTTAAATATTAGCTTCTCCCAGTTCTTCCTAGTGTCTCATTTAAAAGTCCCCTGATGCTTATATTCCATGTGAATATAGTTATTTTCCTAGTAGTAAAGACTGTGAATGAAAAAGAAATATTGAACACCTTCCAGTGGAGGAGATGGAAGTCAGAGTCCAGAGGTTTTCAGGTCAGTGCTGCTTCTCTTTGAATAAAAAAATACTTGGGTAGGGAACTTCATTCCCTTTCTGGAGACTGCTGGATTGGTCCTCATGCTCTTGAGGACCTTTGAGACAGACCTTATAATTTAGCAGTCGCAATGCGGAAGCCCTCTAAGGGCACAACTCTGAACACCCTAGGCAGCCCAAGTACTGCATCCAACAGCAACTGGACAAACCTGGGTGCTGTTGTTTCTTGTATTCCAGGCATGGGTATCTCATCTATTCAGGTATTGTTCAGAATCACAGAGTGGTTGAGATTGGAAGGGACCTCCGGAGATCATCCTCTCCAACTGCCCCAGCTTCAGCAGGTCCACCTAGAGCCCGTTGCCCAAGACCATGTTCTGGCTTTTGAATATCTCCAAGGATGGAGACTCCACAACCTCTTTGGGCGACCTGTGCCAGTGCTTGGTCACCCTCACAGTGAAAAAGCGTTTCCTGATGTTCAGAGGGAACCTCCTGTGTTTCAGTGTGTGCTCATTGCCCCTTGTCCTTCATGGCACCACTGAAAAGAGGCTGTCTCCATCTTCTTTGCACCCTCCCTTTGGGTATTCATATACACTGATGAGATGTCCCTGAGCCTTTTCTTCTCCAGGCTGAACAGTCCCAGCTCTCTCAGGCTTTCTTCAAGTGAGAAGCCCCAGTCCCTTAATCATCTTTGTGGCCCTTTGCTGGATGCTGTCCATGTCTCTCTTGTCCTGGGGAGATCAAAACTGGACACAGTGCTCCGGCTGTGGCCTTAACAGTGCTGAATAAAGGGGCAGGAGCATCTCCCTTGACCTGCTGGCAGTGCAGCCCAGAATATCGTTGGCCTTCCTTGCAGCAGTGGTACATTGCTGGCTTGTGTTCAACTTGGTGTCCACCAAGTCCTTTTCTGCAAAGCCGCTTTCCAGCTGGGCAGCCCCCAGGGTATACTGGTGCATGAGGTTGATCCTCCCCAGATGCAACTTCGGTCTATTAAATCACCTGTGCTTAGTGGAAAGATCCACTGTGCTGCAAGTGGATTAAGGAACTAGTACTGGGAGATGAGGAACATTTTTTAAGTTGAATGCAACCAGTTTTCTTGTACTTTTCTGAGCAATGTTTAATCTGTATCCCACATTTTTTGAGCACTCACAGGCAGATTTCCCTCAGTTACTCCTGAAAGCTCAGTGAAAAAATACTCTCTGCTTAAGCTTTTCTTGGGTGCTGGCCTGCCCGTACTTTCTCTAGGAGCACCACTTTGCAGGTTGATGGTGAAGTGAGAGGGATGTATGGGTTCCTCTCACACTTTTGAAGGATTTGGAAATGAGCTTGGGCTGTCTGGACAAGCAAGGACCTTGAGATTAGTAGGAGGGAGATTTCACGTTATACTTTTGATTTTAGTTCAGTATACAGTATCCAGTGCCTGTTATACAAAGCAGAGTTGTGTTCCTCATGGTTAAATGGGAATATTAGTTCCATATTTTTGAAGCAATTTTTCCCCTCTGTGGGGAACCTTCAGTGCCAAGGCCTTGAGGGTAGTAACAGCTGTAATTACACTGATCAGCCCCTCCTGGGGTCTCCACCCACCCTGCCCAGCTGGCTTAGGAGCTCCATTTAAGCTCAGCCTGGGGCTGTCATTTTCTCCCTGAGCAGTGCTGTAGGAGTGTTGGTCTTTGTTGCTCTAGACCCTAGTATGTTGGCTGTTTATTGTCTTTCTTGCCACTGTGGGCTTGCCTGGCTACTGTGAGACTGTGTCTGACGTCAGCTACACTAGTTGGACGTGAGCCTGACTTAACTTACTGGCTTAGTATTGGACTTGTGTTGTCACCATGGGCTTGCCTGGTGATCTGGACTTGTAGCCATCTCTGGGGCTGCCCCACTACCTTACTGGGATAGGTCCTGCTGGCCCAGAGATCCCCATCCCTTGAGGAGAAGCCAGCTCTTGCTGTCCCTGGACTGGTAAGCATTCTTTCAGCCTGCTTGTAGAGCTGGGGCAAAGCAGTTTAGATCAGCCTAGGTGTGTCAATATGATAGCAGAAAGTTTTTGTTTTGGTGGAGTTTTTTCTCGCCCTGCCCGCCCCCCCCCCCCCCCCCGCCCTAAGGTTGTTTGTTGTGCTTATTTTGAAATCATGTTTTGGAAAATAAAGATCTCTAGTTTAGCACAAAGATCTGAAAATAGCTGAATTATGAAACCTGTTGAAAGTATTGGCATCATCTTACTTCAATGGTTTGGAGCCTGGGGATAAATGCTGTTTAAGGGTAGTTTATCTTTTGAGTCTTGAGAGGCTTAAGCTGGCTCTGTATGCAGTAGCAACTCCAGAACCAAGCGTGCTTGACTGATTAACTTAGGCTGGACTGATTACACTGGGTACTGTGTTATCCAAATACAGCTGCACCCGTTTGGATGCAGGCTGGTGGGGTCAGTACAGTACGCGGTCTCAGGCCATATGGCATGGATGTGCCCTCAGTGGGGATGACCTGATTTTCCCAAGGCCCAGCAGCAGTTCAGGATGCTTTTTCTGTGTCTCATGGCGTTTTTTTCCTTGTCTCCAACTCTCGAGATACAGTTCTTGGGAAACTGCTTGCTGTGAGGGCAGGATGGGGTGGGGGGCAAGGAGTGGCACTGTCATATGCCAGGACCTGCAACATGGTATGGCAGGCTCATCAGCCTGTTATGCAGTCCTGTGCTGCACCTGTGACCTCACTTTGGTCCCAAAGTAGTCTTTTAAGGAATGAAATGCCTTTTTCTATAGTCTGTACAAAAGCATAGATCCTAATTTTAAGCAATAACTAGACCTGGGAAGACTTTCCAAGAAAAGTAAAAGTCATGATGCATGCTTGATATATGAGAAGACTAAAGTATATCTATCATATCTATTCCTGGGCCTCAGAACTGGAGCAACTTGGCCAAGGTTTGTGGCAGACAGGCACACAAATCAGCTTTCCAGTGTTTTACTCAGGTACTCCATCTACCTACTCCATCAGGTCATACAGCCCTTTATGGAATCTGGGATACTTTGGGAGATCTGCATGAAGATGCCTTAGGTGCCCCTGGCCTGCAGTGGAAATGGGTTCTTGCTAAGCAGTGGGCAGGAATAGACAGTGAGGGATGTCTATTGATTGCTCGTGAGCAATAATTCCAATGCCTTATTTGTACAATAAGACACCTTTTTTTTTTTTTTCTTCTTGATGGTGAATGCAAGCTTGCAGAAGCTACCTGGCCACTCCCAGTGGCTATTATCAGCATAGCATGGTGTGGAATTAAGGTTCAGCTGCCAGGGTGGCAGGTGCTTTGATTATGTATTTTGTGGTTTGTTTACCTTTTTCTTGAGATCTGTATTTAGCTGCTCGGTGCATTCTGAGAAGACACAAACACCAAAAGGCTTGCCCAGCTCTTCATTGGCGAAGTTCAGAGACCTCAAAATCTAATTAAATGCTTGAATTTATTTCTATAATTTAAAAACCCAGAGGAAAGAAATAACAAAATCTCTGCTGATGTAATTGTGACAGTTGTACTTTTTTTTTTCTTGTTGGTGAGCCAAAACAACACACATAAGAGTATTTCAGTGTAGTAAATGTGCAAATAACACTTTGCTTGTTATCTATGCAGTGGCATTCCATTAATAGCTTGCTCATACTCAAATGCTTCCTCTCAAGGTCCAAGGATCACAAAAAGACCTGGCTGGTTGGATGTATGGCTATCCAAGTTTCAGCAGCTCCAAACTGCTGAAACTCAAAAACATTGAGTTCCTGAGACAGGAAATTCAGCTTTATTCTGATTGAGGTCTTGGAGAGCAGGCAGGTCCATGGACTGTGTGTGCCTAGTGTAAATATAAAAGTAAGGTTTGCACCTCTGCATTTTGGTACGGAAAAAATTCAGTCTTCTTCCTGAGAAACTAAGGCCCGTCCCATTTTATTTCCCTTCTGTGGTCTGTTTTCAAATTAGCTTCTGGTGGGCAAGAAAAGCACATTGGATATTGAGAAGCTGTTCTGAGAACAGGATAGCTGTACACCTCTGCTGATACTGCCCATTTTGGGAGGCCTTTGCTGCTGTTGCGGGCAGTGTACAGAGCTGCAGGAACCTTTGGACTGACTGCAGTGGCTCCTGAGTTGTGCCTCTTCTGAGTGGCTGAGGGAAATCTTTTTGGCCTGCTGGGCTTTCAGGCAATGAGAGTGGCTGTTGTCAGCACTGTGCACCAGCGCAGTTGCCTGGAACTGCGTGGGCTTTCATTGTTGGGAATAAGCGTTAGGGGGTGGTGCGTTGAGGATGAAGGTTTTCTTTCTGTGTTGGATTCGCATGTTTCCTTAAAGCGTTCACGTGGAATTTCTAAAACTGTGTGAGGAAGGTTACGGGCATATCTCTGTGTCTGCGTGTTCTCATCCATTTCTGTTTCTTCCTCTAAATTATGGAGATATTGCTGGTCTGCTTGCCCTTGTCACCACAGAGAGGAACCTGCTTTTTTTTTTTTTGTAGTTGCTGTCAGTGCTTGTGACTCACATTTGCTTATCAAGGGCATAATTACATGAAAGCCTGACACTGGGATTTTTACAACACGAGATGTGACTAAAGATTATTGTTCTGAGCTATAATTAAGCGCTCATCTTATTGCAGCGGGTCTTGAAGGGAACTTGATAGTTATTATTATCTGTAAGTGTGAATACATATATCTGCAACAAACAACTGCAGCTGCTGTATTATTGCTAATGCAAGATAAAGCAGAATCCTTCCTCAGTTTGCTTCCATCCTAGGCTTTTCCTAATTCCTGGATACAGTTGCATGCTTCAGCATACATTGTTCTGTTGCACCCTGTGTATAATCATCTAGATACCAGTTTCTGATGTCCCTTTTGGGCTGTTCCAACTACCTAGAGGAGAAGGAAGCTGCTGGAGATGCTCATTTTGCAAGAGCCAAGGGATCTGTCCTATTTGGAGGTGTGTTTTTTTTTCTTTTTTTTTCTTTTTCTTTTTTTTTTTTTCTCTCCACGTGACCTCTATAGCCACAGTAGCATCAGTGGGCAGTATCTAATTCAGTATCCAGGGATGTGTCAATGCTGTACTTTCTCATGCAAAGTCCCAAGGTGCTTTCAGACCATATCTGCACTGCTGAACGAATGAGCCCAAACACTGCTCACCCGTCCTTCTGAGTTGTTCCCTGCTGTGCTGCTGGCCTGGGTGAGTGTCTGGATGCAGCTGGGTGGGTGGTGGCACGCAAGAGACTGTCCTCACAGATAGTAATACAAGACTGGCCCAGGTTTGGATCCCTTCATGGGTGTGCCCTGGGGCCACTGGGTCCTATGGGAGATCAGACAGGCCAGCTTCTGGTTCTTGGTCTCAGGACCAGAAACCTGTCTGTGGCCCTGTTCTTTTTAGCCCTGTAGATGTAGACTTGAGGGCTGACCACCATTGTGCTGTTTGATGTGCTATGGCTCTATAAAAGAGGAATTCCTTATCATAGCAGAATTTTGTAATGTTATCCTGAAACTGAGATGAGAGTCTGGCTCCTGTTGCCTCTAAGCAGGGGTGAAACTTGCTTGCGTCCATAAGACTCCTTTGGTTCTGTGTCCCTTCAGGATTAGAGCATTGCATCAGCATTGAGCTGGCCAATGGAGAAGTTGAATTTTATTCTCAATGAGAGTAATTAAATGAAGTTACTAGCTGAAGACAGGAAATCTGTCAGTCTGAGGAAAAAACTTTCATGTACAAATTCTGGACAGTACAAAACTGTCATCTGCAGAGCCTAGCAGTCTCTTGTTCCTCAGACATGTACTGTGTGGGCTTCTACACTCATCCTTCTAAAATGCTTCCTTATTTGTGTCCAGAGTAAAACTCCGTAAGCTAGCATCCTGCTCTGGTGAAGGAATATGGCATTCAAGACATTAAGCATTGCTACTGCAAGATGAGAAGTAAATCTGATGTATGACACTGCTTTGGTTTTCTGTATTACTATAGTGAGAGTTCTTCAATCTTGATTTGCAGGTGTGTAGTTTGTTATCACAACAGGCTAAAACCTTCTATTTTAATCTAGTTTTATTGACTCTATTTGAAGTATGTCGTTAAAGTTGTTGGCAGAAACCTCAGAAGAAAATTACTTGAGGGAATTGAAAAATAAAGTTATATTTGCACTAAAAATTTTTGATGCTTTTAACTAGCTTTCCAAGAAGAAAATAGTTTTTTCCACCTTCTCAGTAGTCCTAAAAGAAACACAGATAAAGATCAATCAGCATCCACGGGCTTAACTCCAGTCTCTCTAGAGGAAGTTTGTGTCTATTAAGAGGTGATTTGTAAATGTCCATTTCTGTGCAAAACCAATTTGCCTTGATAATCCCTGCCCCTTCTTCTGAGACTGTTTTGTATGACATATACCAGTTGTCAGATTCTGTGGTAGTTTTATGTTTGTGTCCAGTTACTTGTAGACTTCAACATTAAAACAAAACCAAAGTGTGCCAGCTGTGATTTAGCAAGTTTTTTTTCAGAAAGCACAAAAGGGCACTGGCGCTTCACTGAAGTCAGTAAGTGTGCTTTTTTTTTTTTGGTACGGCTGAACACAACCTTGGAGGCAATGGTTTTTGTGCAGACCAGGAGTTCTTGAAGAAAAAGAAATTGATCTTATGGTTTCTTTTTTTTTCTCCTATCCTGGCCCTTTTGGTTTTGGCAGATCTGAGAATATAAAGCCTTCCAGTATTTGTCTTTCTGTTTTAGTGTCTCAGTGGCTACTGCCTTCCCTTCCACCTGGAAGATACCTGTTATGTTGCTCTGAGGAGTCTGTTGGATTCAGCAGCTGTGGTAGAAGGTTTTACTGCCTGTAACTTTTGTTTCCCTTCTGCTGGAGGCTATCATCGCAGCAAGCGTGGCCAACAAATGCTGGCTCCTCAGCTCCTGCAGCTTGAAGCTGGCTAGCACAATCCAGTGTATTAGCACTGTGAACTTGGGGTAACTGAAGAAACATTGGACAGTTGCTCCTGTTGCCCCTTTTGCTTTTAGTGTTCACCTCCAGCAAAATAGAAGAGCTGGAGATGATAAATATTGCTCCTCTGCCAGAGCCCACGTGACATCCCAGACCTGCAGGACTTGTGTGAGGTTGGGTGAGGTTCAGGCTGTGTTGAAACTGGCAGAAATTTACCTAATAAATTCAGTGGGGTCAGTGTTTTGAGCTTGATGTCTCCGGAGTGTTAGATGGTTATCTATTGCCAAGGTCATGGACTGAGGACCAACTTTCTTTCACTTCAGACCAACAAAAGTAGGCACTCATTAAAGTTCCAGTGAAGTTAACGCAAGATAATCTGCTTTCAAAAGATTGAGTCTGTCCAGCAAGCTCTGTAGCATTTGTGTACCAAACAACAGAATTTTGTAGCAACCTAACCTTGCATGCATCACTTGACTTGTATAGAGTTTTTTTGGAAACGTTTTCTTTCATGTTTGTGATTATGCATACAGGTTTTTTTGGGGGGGGGGATGTGGTAGCTGGGGGAGAGCAAAGGTGAATTTGCAGTGTTCTGACTAAAGACTTGCTGTTAAACCTTCAGATATATTAATTGTGTATTATTCTCTTGGTTGTAAGCAGCCAAAGGAAAACAATTCTGAAATTAGCAATTTTATCAATTATTTACAAAGTGGTCTGTTTACAAGGAAAACATCACTTCTAATTCTAGAAAAATGAGGTCCAAAGGAAGTAGAAAATGCCATCAACAGCAGTTGGCAAGTGTTTTTTTTTTCCCAAAAGCTAAGTCTGCCTTAAAACTGATTTCTTTTTGTTTTGAACAAAAAGAGGAAAGGAGCAGCAATAGCTTATATGTTGTTGTAGATTATAACTGTATGTCCACATCTGTATTATGACATTAATTTGTAAAGATGTTATAATAGAAGGGTGCCATCAGCATTTCATTTAAACCATTTCAGTATGTGGGAGTAGGCCCCAGTTTTTACTGTATACAGTACAGGAGCAGTCTCGGCACCTGTTTGTTTAAATGTGGATCCCAGCATGGAATCTTTATTTTGTTTACTTGAGTTTGACTCCTACACTTCTGAAACTGGTCAAGGTAAGCAACAGAGTCACGCTCTGTCTGCAGTGGAGCTGAGTCAGCTGTTGGGATACAGCAGTCTGGACTCAACTTCCCCATTTCTAAGTGGAGCAGTGTGAAATGTCCTGTTGGATATTAAGCTTGGTCCTTTAAAACAAAACAAAACACCCAGTTGATTCCTCTAAATGCTTACAGGCTTTTTTGAATGCAGCTTTTTGCCAACTTAAAAATTGTCCTGTTCATTAAAAATGGTTTTGGGTGTTGCAGGCATATGTGCATAGCAGGAACTCATCAAGGAGCCATACCTGTGCAGGGATCTGAGGTAATTGGTAACATTGAGGCTGTCTTAAAATTTACTGGGGCCCTGGGTACTGGTTGTGGGCCTGAACAGAAGACTCTTGATCATGTGCTCAAGGAAAACAAGCATTTTGGAGCCCTCTACACATATATAGAGCTCTCCAATGTGAGTATTGCACCTCCAAAATGGCACTGGCAGTAGTGTTTTCAGCATCCAAACTGTTTCTCGTAGCTCTAGTGTTGAGGATCTAGTTCCAGCTAAACTGCTGTCAGCCCTGCTGTGACTAGAGGAGGCCTTTGGGAGCCTTCCCAAAATCCAAGCAGGGGTCATTCTCACAGGGCATGGTGAGGATTGAGATTTCTTCCTGAATCCCAAACCTAAACACAGAGCTCTGCACATGTTGGTGTGAGTTGAGTGGGTGTTACGAGTGTAGAGGCAAAAATTGTTATTACTTTGTTCTAACTCTATTAACTTTTTGTCTTTGTGGGTTATCCCCAGAAGGCAAAGAAGCACCATATATTAACTGGATCGTTAATAATGTCTGCTGTCATTTGAAGCTAGAATAATATTTACAAATGATTGCCCAAATTTGAATGAGCTTTTGGTGCACCACGATTTCTAGCTAATGGAACATGGCTGGTGTATTAGCTGGAGTACTGCTGTTATTTAGCCATTAAATTATATTATTAATACTATTTTATCTTGTTACCAGAGAAACAAAAGAAGCAGTGAGTTACAGTCTTTAAGGGCTTGAAATACACAGCTGTTTGTGGGGAAAGTATTAGTAATTAATCATTCAGGCAGGACTACCAGCCGGGTTATGCTGTCCTCCTGCAGTGTCCACCAACCTGCCCACCTTGCTGCATAGGTTCTGGTTTGGGCAAGGATCTGAAGTGTTTAGCTTGACACATTGGCCCTCTAAGTGTGATGAGTGCTGTATTACAGGCAGAAGCCCACGTCTTGTGATGACCCGGAGAAAGGCAAATATTGACTGAAGCAACATAAGCCTCATTTGTGTATGCAAATAAGATTTCAATGGATAAAGTTGTCTTGCACACAAACTGTGGGGACAGTATCTAAAAGGTTGGAGTAACTTTTTCAGCTATCTGAATACATCTCCTAACAACAAAATTGGAGATGTTTAGACGTGACATTTGGAAGCAATCAGTAGCAATGTGGAAGAAATGTGCATGTGATTTGTTGAAGTAAAAAAAAAGTCTCTTTTGTTTCACTGAGCCAAGTTAAAAAATAAACCACACCACTCTTTTCAAAAGAGTGTGCAAGCAGCAAATGATGCTTAATCACATTGCTCTTGTTGCTGCCCCCAGGACTGTTAGCAGCTGGAATACGTACAGAGATTGCCAGGAAAGGACAGTTTAGCGCTGGTGGATGAGTACAGCACACAGTATGCTGCCAGCCTCTGTTACAGAGGTGTCAGAAAAAAAAACCAACAAAGTGCAAGATTTTTTTTTTTTTTTTGCAAAATCTCTTGTTTTCTCTGCATGGTGAAAACCTCTCAATAAGGGGGGATTTCTTCATGTCACTTCCCTAGAACCCTGTAGATAAATAACAGTGTCTGTCAGTAGAAACAATGCAAAATTTCCACAGAACAAGACTTCCCTGATCCTCTGAAGTCCCTGAAGAAGCAGCTCTCCCCCTCTGTCCCTGTCCTTGCACTCGAGCTGTGGCCTTTTTTTTTTTTTTTTCTTTTATCTCCATCTGGTGGCCACTGTGCTCAGCTCAGGACCAGGATCAAACTTGGTGCCCACATTAGTTCAGTGTGCCTGCAAACAGCTATTGGATCACAAGGAGTGGGATATGGTGGAGAGAAATTCCTGATTTGTGGACCGAGGTGGCTTTGGAAGCCCTCTAGGACCAAGGTGAGCCTGTGCTTATTCTGCTGCACAGCTGGAGAGCAGCATGGTGCCAGCCAGCTGTGCTACAAGGCACCCTATTTCTCAGAGTGTTCCAGGAATGCAGTGTGACGAATTTTTGTGACCCCAAAATACTACTATAAATGCTCATTTGTTTTTTTTTTTTTTTAACTTGGAAACTGTTTCCTGTTAGAAGACTTGAGAAACAGGATTTCCTTTTCCTTTTTTTTTCTTACTGGAAACAGAAAGCTCTGGCCTGCACAATTATGAATAAATCTGGAAAACCTAGTATGGGTGACTCTGGAGTCTGCTTCAGTTTAGGGCAGCTGCAAGCAAAAATTCTGGGAGATGTGAATGCCTGTGAATTACTCCATAGCATCTTGACGTCAGGAGTGCCTTGCAGTAGAGATCTGGCCTCACTAGAGGGTTCTGCATACGGATGTGTCTGTATCTGCCCTCGTAGTGCCCAAGATGTAGTTGCCAGAGATGCACCCTAGGTGCTGGGTAAGTGTTTGACCACTTCTCTGTGGCTTTTCTTTTCCCAGAAATTGGTGGTGATTTCTTGCTCCATCTGGGAGGAGAGTAAATCTTTTGTTACAGCCACATCAGAGGATGATCTTCAGGCATGGTGAGCACCTAAGGCTCCTGATCAGCTGGGTCGAGTCTTGACTTGAGCTGAACCTTCAATAGCTCAGATACTTTTACTGGGGATATTGCAAACAAATACGCATCCTGGTAATAGTTTAGCCGAAACCAGGACAATCCTTATAGATATATACTCCAGAAGGCATTTTTAGATTGACACTGAGGTTGGTGGCAGAGCAGAAAAAAACCAGAATGCCTATAAATAAATATTTATGTAGAGGACTCCCTATTTTTCTAGATTTTTCTATTGCATTGACTGTGTAAAGGGCTGGAGAATCATTGGCAGGGTTTTCCAAGATTACTTTTCCTTCCTATAGTGTCTGGCAGAAGATGAGGATGTGGCAAGGTATTATATTCTCTGGTTATTCCATCCTGCTGTATTGAGTCTTTAAGGTCATTGCTAAATCTTGGCAGTCTCCTTTATTCGAGGCTTGCTTTTTCCCTCCAATCTTGCATGCTTTTCTGTTGTTGCTACTGTTTTATTTAAATGATTTTAAGATTAATCTTGTTAAAAATGTTACCTGAACTGCCTTTCTTGGTAGACTTCCATCAGTAACACAGTTTCACAAGGACTTAAAATCTTAAATACAGAATTTTATACTATATACCACTAATCCAAAACATCAGAGTATCAGGCAGGCTGAAAAATAAACCTCTGGGCACATCTGTCAGGCAGCTAGGCATACAGAAGCTTGATGTATATGTTAACTGTGAAGTAACACATGAAAAGCTGACAGTGAATGAGGCCGTCATTCATTCTGTCTTATCCTGGCATGTGGAAATAAACAGAGTGTAAAGACCCTTGCTATACGATATTGATTATAATATATATATATATTTTTTAAGAGGAACTGAGTGTGGGGGGAGAGGCCACATCTTGGCCATGACCTGGAAAAACAATGTTTTAGGGAACACAAAATGCCAGAAGTTTTTCTTCAGTCAACCGCCTTCCTCTCTTGTTGCTTGACAACAGGACTTCTGAGTCATGGATGTTGCTTCCCTATCAAATAGCAGATGATTTCAGAGTTCATAGGTAAATTCATTCCTTGCTCTTGCAGACCTGGTCAAGGCTGCACGTTGAGCACCATTTTTCACATTTGACTTTTTCCTCTGTGCTGCTCTGAGGTTGGGGGCATCTGTTGACTCTTTCTGGCACCCTGGAGGGATGTGGTGGACTGCAGGCACTCAGCAGGGCTGTTGACCCACCAAGTGGGTCCACCTGTTGTGGTCCTGGCTTGACAGAGGTGAGAGAAGAGAGGTCTGAGACCATCTACTATCTGACTCTCCATTCTTTAACATAATGGTTCAAGTCACTGGTTGTAATTGATTGCAGGGCGGTCTTCAGTGATGTTTTAAACATTGAAAGATGCAAGGTCAGTTTTTGCCAGTGAATATCTGCTACTCTATGCATAGGCATAGCTGAACTTTAAATTGAATGGAAGTACCTCTTCTCTTTTTCTTGAGAAATTATTTTTTTTTCCTCCTCGTTAAGCTTTGCTATGCTCTCTCTCTGCTCTGTCACTGACAACAATGCTGAATGATAAAATGCTTCTTGCCTTTGAAGTCAGGTCTAATAACACTAATTTTCAAACCACTTTGAACTCCTTTGGGGAAAAAGATAGGAAAAAGATAGGGCCATAATTAGCTTCTTTTCCCCCCTTATCTGGTATAGTGTGTCTTATTATGGCCTGTGATAACCATAGCAACAGCAACAAATAGTGACAGATACATTGCATTAGGGTCTCTCATCTCAAGTAATCATATTTTGCTTCCAGATGCCTTATAGGTCACAAAGTAAATTAGCATACAAGGGCAATACATCAAGATGCTGTAGAAAATTCCTTCATCCCTTTCAGAGAGATGATCCAGGTTGTTAGGGACCTTTGAGCAGCATCTGACTTTTCTGAAGTCTGACATTATCCTAACTTGACAGTTACTGAGCTGGCTGCAGTGTGAAGGTTAGTGAAGTTGTCTGCCCAGATCAGTTGGTGCAACTCTACAGGAATCAGCAGATGGAATTTAATTCAATATATACTGGCAGAAGAAAGAGAAAGTGGCTTAAGGGGACAGGGTGTATTGGAGTTTTGGGAGCAGGGCACTCTTTGTTGTGGGGTGGAGTTTTTCTTAAAAGCCTTTTAAAGTAAAAAAGTTTACATTTGTTTTATTTGTTTGCTGCTGTTTTGCATTTGAAACTCTGGCATAGGAGCTAAACAGCATGGAGTGGCACGTGGTGCTTTTGGAGAGTATTTATGGTCCAGGCACAGATGTGAGCATAACACTAAAGTGTCATGTAATTGGAGGGGGGTATGCTGGTGCAAGAGGTCTTGGGTGAGTGTAAAAGCCATTGTGATTACAGAGAAAATTAGCATGTCTGGCTCCCTTGCCAACATCTTGTAGGAAAGACTGAAACCAGCAGCAGAAGTGATGTACTGGATGCACTGGAGAACAGCTGTGCCTTATATGAAAAACATCTATAACTGATCCTTATTTGAAAGGCTGTTAAATTACTTTTGGCCTCTGTGTAATGAGAAAGGTAAATGTGTCTGGTTTATGTACACAGCAATTGTGAAATTTAACAAGTTTAGAAAAGTGAGTTTTTGCCCAGCCACAGGACGTCCCGAGTTCAGTAGGAGAACAAGTGGGATAAACAGCTTCTGAGGAGAGTCTGTCACTTCCTAAAAAAAAGTTAAAAAGATAGATCAACTTTTATATCTTTAAAGTCAGAAGAGATCTCAGTCCTACAGGGAAATTTTGTAAAGCATTTAAAAGGATGAAACAGAAGAGTGATTAAACTGATTGGTTGAGTTACCTGCTAAAATTGTGTGTGTGCATGTTGTTAAATCTCTTGGGCACTTTTGAAAATAATACCTTTCCCAAAAAGTACTGAGCAAAATACACTTCTAGATAGGGATTCTGCATAAGGATGTAATACTTCTAAGGAGAAACAGAATTTTGTTTGTTGTTATCTAACAAATTTGCCTCTGGCCTATCTACTACTTCCTTGTTACTAAAATGAATTTTTCTGAACAGTTCACAAATATGTCAATCCATAGTTATGGAAATACATAAAAAGCAAACTGCTCATAGAGTCAGAGGTGGGTTTTTGTGGATGGCTGTACCGGAAAGGAGAAGTAGGAATTCTGATGGTGTGTTTGTGCAGGCTTCTCTTGCCAGCTTACCTACCCCGCACGCACCAAAGCCCCACTCCGGGGAAAGCAGGGCATCACACGGATACCGTCAAGCCAAGCCTTCAATTTAATGCTGCGCAACACAGGGTTAAATACCCGTACACCCGCTACGCACGCGAACGCACCCGCCCCCTGCGCCCATGAACCTATCCGCGCCTAGCGCGCGAATCACTGCAGACTGCCCCTCCTGCATACATGCAGCCCTGCTAACGTTACCCCACAATTCCCCCCCTCTGTGCTAAATCATTCTAGTCTAATGGCTGGTACCCTGAGGTGGATGCCGCTATAACATAGTTGATCATGTATAGTCGCCTAGTGACCCCTCAATCATAGCATGCACGAAACGTAGCAGTAACAGAAACAAACAAAGCATTATCAACGCAACTGCTAGGACTGTCAAACCCATAGACACAATATTTCTTAGCCATCTAGGTAAACCGAACAGGTCTGGAAACTACCCCAGTCCTTTAGGGCTTTGACGTTGAATACTGACTGGGCAGCATGCGCACGTGTCTTCTCCAAGGCCGAGGAGGTGTTCTTGCTGAAGTCCAAACAGCAGTAACCCTGGAGACCTAGGACTCCCTCTAGGTCGCTGCAACTGATGCCAGGCCTCGCAAGGGCATAATCTAATGCCAACTTCATTTGTGTCAGTCCTTCATTGTGTGCTGCTAAAGCAGTCGCCAGTTCAGATATGGCAAGGGCTGTGCGGTTGGCATTCCCAAGAGCCCAACAGGCCACGCGCTATGCACACCTGGGTAGAGTTGGTGTAATGCGTGAATTGCTCCCAAAAGTTAGTCGTTATCACTTGCATTGGAAGACTCACAATCAGGATCAATCCCACTAGGATGAGCTGGAGAGTGCCACGCCGCTCGGTTACCCTGCTGATCTTCCAGCCACAGCTATACCAACCAGGCTGGCATCCATCGGGTCCCCGCACCTGTGGAGATACAAGCATACCCTCGTCCCCATGTTAGCAAATCAGTAGGACCTTCCCAGCCTGTGTTTTCTGGCAGGCGGAACCGGATCCCCGGGAGTGCCTTGCCCCCAAACAGCAGCTGACATGAGGAAAAATGATTTTGGATAGGGGAAACGGGTTAAGGGTCAGCAAAGGACATATGATTCAGTACCACAAGTACTTCACTGACCAAGACTCCTGGCAAACCCCTCTTTTCCCCCTCTCTCAAGCAGATTAGCTGTGCTTTCAGGGTTTTGTGTGCGCCTTCTACAATCACTTGCTTGGTGCTGTTCAGAGGAATGCCAAACGTATAGCGGACTCCCCACGTCTGCAGGAAGTGGTGAGACACCCGTGACGGCCCACGGTCAGTCTTTATTTTCCGAGGTACCCTAGGCAAATAAAAGCCCAGCTCTGGTGCAGGATGGATTTTGTGTTATGGACGTTGTGAATGGACACACGAAGAGACCTCGGGAGCAAGTGTCGATCGCAACATGAATGTATTTGAAACAGCCAAACAGCACATACGTCTGTGATATCTAGTTGTCATACCTGGTTTGGAGCATACCTCCAGGGTTAACGCCTGGGTAGTATAAGGCCTGGTTCGGGTTAGGTGCTTGACATGCTGGACAGGCTGGCACTACAGCCCAACCGTGTGAGATGGGCAGTTGGAACTGACGTCATATGGCGTGTGCGTTCTGATGTATTATTCTCTGTATCACTTTTATAGACAGGTGACCAAGCACAGAATGTTAATGATTATACCTAGTATGATGCCTAGTATCACAATTTTTTAGCTAAGGATAGCAACCACCTAGCTATGCCTTACACAAGCTAATAAGATTACTAATGACACCTTATATATATATATATATAAAAAACCCCTAAATTTAACTATTTTCTACTAATTTTCTATTATGATATTCTCTATTACTACAAACATAATAACTTCAATAACTTTCTTATCTACAAAGCCAGTGACTAATTTTTGCAGGCCTCTGTTGAAACAAGCCATAAATTTCATTAACAATGTCTTGTATCTTAAAGCTTCCCTTCTCATTCCATGGCTTTCTCCCAACGACTATGATTGTATCCCCCTCCCAAGGTCAGTGTGTTTTCACTGACCTACATCTCCCCTTGTTTGTTTATGAGAAGAGGCTTGTTTCAACGCTTTATCTATTACAGTCTACACATATTTCAACACACACATGGAATACAGATCAAAATACATATATAAAAAGAATGAATAAGCATCCTGCAGCTATTTGTAATAAGCTTATATCAATCCACCAAAAGATTTCTGAATATATCAAAATCATCACTTTGTTGCAGTTTTTTTGTACTCCTTTTTGCAAGTTTTGAATACTTTTATGAATAGATTCCGAATGATCAGACAGATTCATGCAGCAAAGCCCATCAAAATCCTGACAACCATGATTTTGTGCTAATAATAAAAAATCTACTACTGATCTATTCTGTTACCAACCCGACTACGCCAAAGACACCGCTGAGCAAGAGGATGTTTATCAGCAGGGTCAGAGCAGAGAAAGGAGGCAGGCGCAGCACCTTCAGGGCGTCCCCTGTTGTTAATAAAGTGTGCTCTGGGTCCGTCCTCTCCCCTTCGCTCCGAGCCACCTCTGTTTATACCCTCAGCAGATTCAGTGAAAGAGTACTGACTAGGTGTTGCTGCATGCGTGGCCAGTGCACACAACAAGGCCTGACTAGACGTTGCTGCATGCGTGGCCAACACATACAACAAGGCCTGACCAGATGTTGCTGCACGTGTGGCTAGCACATGCAACAAGGTCTGTCAAATATGTGCTCTGCAGGCTAACAGCGGTTCTGTTTTGTAAAATAGTATAGCGTATAGAACCTATATCAATTAACAGTGTTAATAGTACTGATATAATTGCATGTGTTTACTTAGCAAGCCAAAAGCCCAATTTATTTAGCGTAGCTAAATACTTGCCACATCAAGTGCAAAGATTGAAGCAGCAATAATTTCACCTGGTTTCCAAAACTCTATATTATCTTGGCAATCAAATTTAAAGCTATGTGTACTTTGTTTAGGTTTTTATGCTGTCAGGATTTTGATATGCGGTCGCATGATTACACCATGCTGTGCCATTGCAATGTATAGATCTTAAAGCATTTACAATCATTACCCCTCTAGAAACATTAGCTCTTGAATAGTTAAAAAATAGACAGAAGTCCATCTTTACTGATCCCAAAAAGTTCCATCTTTTGTAGTTTTAGCACTCAGCACTCGTGGTTGCTGCTGTTTTACACAGAGTTGCTGTCCTACCGGTATCTGGCAGGTCAACCAAACATGTTCTGAAAGGCTTACCCGCAGATGATACAGACAGGGATCCACTTGTTTACTGCTCCTGTAAAGACATAAGCGTATCCCTTCCCCCATGTTATAAGAGGGAACAGTCCTTCCACTTATACAAAGCTTGACTCAGACAGGAGTATCTGTTAACCATGTCAGGGGCGGGGGGGTGGGGGCGCCCGGCGGCGGCTGTGGCCCCGGGCATATAGGAGGAAAGAAAACTAAAACCCGAGGTTTAAGACAAAAATAGGGAGAGATTCTTAAAGCCACCGCTACAAGCAAAACAGACCATCACTAAAACCAAAGTAGGATAATGAAAAAAGGAACAAGACAACCTCCCCCCACCCCTCCCTCTTCCCGGGCTTAACACCATCTCTACCTCCCTCCCCTGCCCCTTGAACGGGACAGGGATGGGGGGCGGGAAGAGGGAATGGGGGTTACAGACAGTTAATCACGCGCCGCTTTATTGATATCAACGGTTCAACTGCTGCACCTACAGCAGCAGCCATGACTGTAGCCGTTTCTTGTTCTAACATTCGCTCGGCAGCTTCCAGCAGTTGCCCTGTACTAGATCCTTTTGGCAGCACACTAAGGGCTCTCTTAGTTTTTTCATTAGCATTATTAAAGGCAAGCATATCTAAGAACTTTGCTTTCATGTCATCATCCAGATCAGGGTGAGCCATAATTGCAGTGTGCAACCGATCAATAAATTTCCCATATGGTTCTGTGGGACCTTGCCTTACTTACGTAAAGGCAGGTCCGGACTTTTCATCGTACACCCTAGCAAGTGCTCTATAAGCCAAATCTTGGTCCAGTTGTAATACTTCAGTAGAAAATTGCACTTGCCAATCAGATCGTGTGTAGGGTCCCGCTCCCATCAGCATTTGAGTTTGCACCCCGAATAATGGATTACCCTGTTGTCGAGGCATTGCAGGTGCCCTATCACAAGCAGTCTGCCAGTGCTGAAAGAACTGCAGCTGCTGTGACAGTAGCAAAAGCATCTGGACAATCATTCTAATATCATAAGGAGTTAACAACTGTGACAAAAAATATGCTGCAACACAGATTGAGTATATGATGATTTTAGAACTGCACTGCACTTTTAGGTTCCTTCAATATTTTCCAGTCTAATGCTTGCCACACACTTCTCCCAGTATTATTGGTCACAACTGGAAATGCCATGGGCAAAGGCTCTCGTTCTATCAAAGCATCTCGAATCACCTCTTTCCTCTGCACTATCGGATTCAAATCCCTGGCCCCTCCCGCCGGCATCCCTGGCAAAGGTGCAAAAAGACTGATCTCACCGGATGCTCCATTTGGAACGAATAGGCTGGACGCTGGCAGGTCTCGATGTGGCACAGGCGAAGGAGTTGACAAGTTTCCCAGCGACACTTCTAGGCGAACCTCTAGGGCTTCCAGCCTTTTTAGTGTCTCTTGCAGCTGTGCGTCCTTCAAGCCAGATGAATGTTCATCCCCCTCTTCCTCACACCGTGGTGGCAGGGAAGAAGGTGGTAACGGGGGATAAACCGGAGCTGTTGGCGCTGGCGAAAAGGCTCGTGACTCTGAGCCTGCACTGGCGCAGCGTGGCGGGGTGCCTGGCGGTGGTACATCTGATGGTGGTGAAAAGCCTTTTTAGTGGAGGCCACTGATCCAGAAAAACCCTACATTAGAATGACATGGTTAACCAACAACCCGGTATGGGTGGATCAGTGGCTGCTAACTGAAGAAAAATTGAATCAATTAAATTTGCTAGTAGATAGGGAAATAGCAGCAGGACATTTGATACACTCAATAAGCCCCTGGAATTGTCCAGTGTTTCTGATAAAAAAGAAGTCTGGAACTTGGCGATTTTTGCATGATTTGCGAGCAGTGAATGCAGTACTGGAAGACATGGGACCACTGCAGCCAGGTATGCCTTGGCCGTCCATGTTACCGGACAGCTGGCCGGTAGCGGTCATAGACATTAAAGACTGCTTTTTCTCCATACCATTGCATCCTGATGACAGTAAGCGATTTGCCATGACGATTCCAACAATCAACAACGCGGCACCTGCAAGATGACTGCAGTGGACGGTGTTACCACAAGGGATGAAAAACTCCCCAACTCTATGTCAGTTGTATGTTTCTCGCGCCTTGCAAGAATTTCGGCAGGCCCATAGAGACTGGGTGATTTATCATTATATGGACGACATTATTATATCTGGGCCAGAGGGGGTGGAACAGGCAGTTGAGCAGCTTACAGCTGCCCTGCAGAGTTGGGGTTTAACAGTTGCTCCAGAAAAGGTACAGTTGCAGACTCCTGTGCAGTATCTGGGAACCTTGGTAGAGCAAACAATGGTAAGGCCACAGAAACTGACCATAATGAAAGAGATACGTAACTTGCATGATTTGCAGGTATTGGTGGGCAATCTGCAATGGCTACGACAGTTTATTCCTATCACACATAAAGAACTAGGTCCCCTAATAACTGATTTAGCAGGTCCACCAGATTTGGCTGCACCTCGTAAATTAAATGAAATGCAATTGACACTGTTACAGGACCTAGCTTCTCGGCTAAGTCAAAATTCCCTGGCCAGATATCAGCCGGGTGTCAAATTGGAGCTTCATATAGCTCTGTAAAAGGAGGGGGCAAACGCAGTAGTGTTTCAGTGGAATGAGCAGCAACAATTTTGTCCGCTACTGTGGCTTTACACCTCTATCAAGAAAAATGCTGCACCCCAATACACAGAGTTACTAGGGGATGCTATACGCCGAGGGCAGCTCCGCTGTTGGCAATTGTCAGGAAAAGATCCTCACATCCTGTCCAGTTCGTTATCTATTGCAACATTAGAAAATTTAATGATGATGGATACCAACATTCAGGGGGCGCTAGCACACTTTTCTGGTGACATCTGTCCAGCCCGGCCATGCATGGCGCTAAAGGCATTGGAGTCAGTCACAGTACTGCCAGTTAGCCCAATTGTAATGACCCCAGTGCAGGGACTTACTGTATTCACAGATGCCTCCGGATAGACTCAGCAAGCGGCTATTGCTTGGTATGACCAAGGAACTTGGCACACACAAGTTTGGAAGGCAGAGGGCTCTATTCAGGGCTTGGAATTGCAAGCAATAACGCATGCCGTACACAGATGGATCAGTATCCCAATAAATATTGTGACTGATAGTGAGTATTGCTAACGATTAGCTCTCCGCTGTACGCTTAGTTTGCCCGGAACTACAGCCCCAGCACGACTGCTTCAAAATGCACTAGAACAACGTAGTGCACCTATTTTTTTTGCGCATGTTAATAGTCATACCACGTTACCAGGGGCTATTACAGAGGGTAATCATCGGGCAGACGAGGCCGCAAGTACTCTCTTACAGATAGCAGCGGTGGGGGTTCCTGCTCTAAAACAAGCTCAGTTATCTCATCAGTTCTTTCATCAAGGGGCTCGAGCTCTGGCCAAAAATTTCAAAGTGTCCTTAGTGGACGCACGAGCAATTATCGCTGCTTGCCCTCGCTGCAAATCTACCTCTTCCATAGCAATAGGTGTTAATCCGCGGGGCCTTCAAGCAAACCAGATCTGGCAGCAAGATATTACAGAATGTTTGAGCTGTTAGGAGCTATCTGCTGAGAGTGGACTGGATGTCAAGACTGCTGCAATGGGTCTGTTTCCAGGAGAATATGAGGCATTACTAATCTGCAGGGGTTTCTCTGCAACAAGCATCTCAAGTGTGCATGTGAAAGAGAATGATGAGGTATTCCTGTGTTAGTGATACTGGAGGTAGAGACAGAGAAAGTACTGTCTGGATAGCATTATAGGAATTATTTTTTTGGAGCTCTACATGTCTAAGCAGGTTTTACTCATGTTAGAAAATGAATAACAGCACAGACTTGCTCCTCTGCCCCAAATAAGTCACTCCTCCATTACAAGATGGCTGAGTGTGATGAGCAAAAGGGACGATGGAACTTTCTTGCTAATTTGTGGAAATTACCTCCAGCTTCCTTACTAGATATAATTTGCCCTGGGGAAGTAATTTGGGAATTACTGTGGTTCACTGAGGTCAGTATTTGTGAGTGACTTGGAAGCTTGTGTTTCTGAGAAGGGGACAAAACTCCTTTGAGGACAGTTGCTGAGCAGTTGTACAGATGTGAAGCTTTTTTTCTTAACTAGACCACTTAGAGATGGCCTTACGCTTTGCAGCATGTACTTTCTCTCTTCTATTAAAAATATATAGCAAGTGTCCAGGGATAATTCTTCTCTTCCTGAAATAATTGCATTAAAATTCATATTTCTACCATGCTCTATTATGTGTAGAAATAATTAAATCTGGCAAATTTTAATTCTTCTACTGAAAGTTCTTAGGAAGAAGATAGTCCAAACATGATTTTTCTTTTTTTTTGGAAAAGACCTCCTAATCTTTTTAAACATGAGATTGAACTACATCAGTGGAGGGAACAGTTTGTATCAACTTCTGTGTTTATAACACAACAGATCTCATGTCAGACTGCAGTGACACTACAGTTGTTGCTTCTGTTCCTGTTTGTGGCTCATGGCGGAGGATGCTGCAAAGGCAGGTTCATATCACTTGTCTGATGCGTCTCTGCTCGTAGCCAGTCTGCACTGCCTGGACTGGAAGAAAGTGTAGCAGCTGGACTGTGGTGGTGGTGAAGGAAGTAACGTAGCAACTCTAAAGTGCACATGCTGCTTCAAATGTTACAAAAAAAAAAAAAAAAAGACAATGCAAAAGACTGAAAGTGAATCTATCAGTAGCATGTGTGGATTTTTTGGGGACCTTCTATAGTTAGACTCTTGGCTGCTCTATGGTAGTGTATTTCCCATTATGTACTTCTAAAGATCAAGAAGGTTTGATGTAACAATATATTTATTATATATTTTTCCATTAGCACTGATAGAACTAGTTCTACAGATGCACATGAGCCAACTTCCCCCCGCAAATGAAATTACTGGGCAGGGACACCCTGTCCCCTGCTAGGAAGGGGTCTGTGCCCCCTGCATGTGGGGGAAACCCGCAGAGGCAGTGCTGGAGCTGACCCTGGGTCACTCTGGTGCATTATCCACCTCGGTGGCCCCGTACAAGGTCTGTGCCCCACCTGCAGGGGCGGCTGCATGCTCCTCATGAAATTATGGGGATGTGGGAGCACTGGCCTTTGAGCTTGAGATGGACAATGCTGCTCCATGGCCTCTCCCCAACACTGGCTGGTGCAAAGAAAAGAGCGTAAGAGCAGGGTGCCTGCTGAGAGGAGTGACCTGACCCTTGTGGTGCCCTTGTAGCTTCAGAAAATCTGTAGTTTACAGTCCATAAAACTTGGCTGCTTCTCCTCCATTTGCTCATTGCTAAATAGATTTCTTTCTTTCTTTCTTTTTTTTTTTTTTTTTTTTTTTTTTTTTTGTTGGCTGCATGCATGCAAAATACCTGTTGGTAGAAAACCAGATTTGGCAGAGTCATAACTGGGCTTAAACTGTTTGATTTGACTTCCTCCTTGAATTCAACATTTAATTGAACCAGCAGTCACACATGTATCTGAGCAGGCTTATCTGAATCTGTCCAGCAGATGTAGGTGACTGTTCATGCTGTATTGCATAGGTGTCCTGCATCTACACGGGACAGTCATTCAAAATTGTTACCTAATAGGTTAACTTCTAAAAATAATCCTGAGTTACAAAAACAAGCAGAAAAGACTTTACCTTTGGAAGGATTAATAATTTTAAAGCAGTGGCTGAATTTTCTGCAGTGAATTGTCTTTGAAGCAAAGCAAGCTAAAATGGAAAAAGCCACTACCCTTCTGGAGTAATCTTACCCGTTACTGAGAATTGTTTTACATAATTATAGGGGTATAATTATATCTGTTGTTTCCTGGAGTAAACAAGTTCTCTGTATGATTAAAAAAAAAAAATCAAGAAGAGAAAATTCACATTTATATTGCTACAGTCTAGTAATGAATAATAGCTGGAGTATTCCTTTTCTCTGTTAGATGAGTCAATGCTTAGATTCAGTGTTCATTAAAGCAAGTTGCTTGTTAGATCCTCTGCTTTTCTGGAATGTTTTAATTTCTAAGAGGGTCACTCCACATGGAAACAAACAGCTTAATCACAGATGGACTTGAGAATGGCAGCCTGTTTCAGAATTATTGTGTACAAACAGCTCATAGCAAGTAAATATTTTAGAAATTTGGACTGAAAATGTGCATTCTTTTCCATTCTAATGAAATTTTGTGACATTTGAGTTTTTGTGCTATTTTTCCTCTTCTCTGTTAGATTCTGCAGCACAATTTCTCAGTAACTTAAATATTTCTGTGGCAATACTGTATAATGACTTCATTGTGTATTTCCATTTCAGAAAAGTCTACACAGAAATAACATTTATGATGCTTGTTTTGAAGTATTTAATTGACTACTGCAATAAAATCACATGCAGCTTTGTAAATATGCAGCTTTATATATACACTCAGCTTAATGTATGTAGCACTTAAAAATGTTGATATTGTTGGTGTGTTACTTATCAGTCCAGTCACTCTGGGTGTAGCAGAACAAATACTCCCTGAAACATTCTCTACTGCTGTCTTACTTCCAAGGCAACAGCTCATCCTGCAAAGATCACCTATCCAGAACTACCAGCTGGAGGCTTTTGCATTTTGAATATACTTGATATTATTATCTGTTATTCCGGGAAATGACAATTCTTAGAGTGAAGGATTAATTTTCAACCATGAGTGTCCTCTCGTGAATTGAGGTATTGGGCTCATTGTTTGGCATGAACAGAACATTTTCTGTGAGACTTGATATAAGTCTCCGTTCACCTTGCTGAGCACTTCAGAAATGTCAAACGGAGCAATGTGTTCCTCTTGAAACAGCGGCTTCTCCGCCTCCACAGCTCAGACAGGCACAGCCGCAGCCGTTGTTTTGCAGTGTACTCAGGTGCTCCAGACACTGCATTGAGCTTTGGTCACAGCCTGTTCTCAGACCTCAAAACCACTGAGAATCCAAACACTTCAGTGGAGCTGCAGAAGGGACAGGAACACTTCTGCAGTCCTCAGCACTAATATTCCCAATTTTAAGGACCTGGCCTTTAAGAGACACTCTCTGTTCACTACAGGGTGTTTTCATGCAATAATCAATGGTGGCTACGTATCCATCATAGATGATGCTACAGTTGCAAATGTGGGAAATCAAATCCTGGCACATGCTGTTGTCACTGGAGCAGCTCCCTAGGATCCCTGCTAAATGTCACCAACCTGTGCTGGAGCCATGTCACCACGTTTGCACCGTCACTTGTTATTTCTGTCAATTTAACGTGATCGCAGAGGTGTATTTCTCTTGGCTTCAGGGACCCTGTAGCTTTATTCTTCATTGCATTAACTAATTCTGTACCCCTGAGTATTTCAAGCTCTAGATGTTTGCCAAGCAAACTACTTTGGTTAGAAAATGCATACATGCCTTCCCTTGGATTATTTAATAAGAAACTGCTGATGTGCATGTTATCTACAAAATGGCATTTCTTGGCACCATCACCCAATTAACTTTGTATTACTCTTCACTTACTGAAACCTCTGCCTTTGGTTCACAAAACCAGTACAGGTAGTTGAATTTTTTTTTATACTTCCCTGCATGGCTCAGTAGGCTGAGCCACTGTGCACAGCATTATAGGACCTCATGTGGTTTCTCATTTGCTTGCTTTCTTATGTGTGGTCTTGGTTCCATATGCATACAGGGAAATCAGTGCCTATCTGGAGAAAAGCCTGTCATCTGGAGACTTGAGTTTTTGGAAATAACAGATTTCACTGGCTGGCAAATATCCAGTGGCTCAGTCACTTTCGTAAGTGTAAAAAGCTTAGTGTTTTTCTCCTGTAGAAGAAGACGAGCTTTAAATCTTCAGCACAAAAACTGTATAGATAAATAGTAATCTATTCTATGAGAAATATTTTCAACATTATACTAGTAGTAATTTTGAATTAAATCTCCTTGCTGCAATAAGGAATTACTTATAGGATAATTGATGCAAGCAGTTACGTAGCAGAAAGTGCTAGGTGTGTTCAAGAACTGTATTTGTGGAAACCTGAAAGTTGTCTTGAGCAGTCAAATTGGAAAAGGTGTAACTGACTTTAAATTACAGTGAGTGAGGCCATGCTTGGTTGATAGCAGATCTAATACTTAAATGGGACACTCTTGTGACATCCTTAGATTAAAAGTATGTATTTTGGGGGCGGGGGAGGGAGGGAAGGAGCATCCTTATTCCCCTTAGAAGAAGCAGGGGGGGAAGCAGGTGGATGCGTTTCCTGGGACAGTGGAAGGATGATTGAGCTGGGTGTTTCTCACAGCCAGCCTGCAAGGCAAGATGATGAAGAGGAAGCTTAGAGATGAATGATCCTGGTACATGTCTTTCTTACCCCAACTGAAAGGATCCTCTCATATCCCATGCAATGCGAACTGGTAGCATTTGCCAAACACTGAACATTGTCCCTAAACCCACTAAAGTCAGTGGGATCATGGATTGCAGGCAATACTACAGTTTAATGTTTAAATTAATTAAAAGAGAGTCAATAATGACTGGAAATATTCTCCAGAGAATGTCCTGGTCGTGTCTCATCAGGCAGCTGCAAACGTATCCTATTAAGCAATGAATATGAGCTAATCATTTTAGTGTGCACCAGTAATTCTTCCAAGTGGAAGAAGTTTATGTAACTCACCGGAAATCACTGTTATGCTTCAAGTGTGAAATTGCAGGCCCTTACTGGTGGCACCTTGTGTGTGCTGTGTACGTTAAAAGCCACTGCTTGCTTGGTCTGCTTTGTCTTGTTACAGGAACGTAATGGCATCGTGTCTGCTGCAGCAGGATGCCTTCTTCCTTCCCACTGAGTAGATGCACATGCTGCCTCTTACAAGAGCTGGTAGTAGGAGCATCAATGGAAGAAAGAAACCCTGCACTGAAGTAAGCTGTTCTCAGGAGTTGTTTCATTGCATTCAGTGGGGCAGCAGTGCTAGAAAACTGAGGTTTATTTTGAGAGTACCAGTGGTAGGTTCTTGCACTTGATTTGGCTTTGGTTGGGATGACAAACTTGTTCTGTGTTGTACAGATTTCTATCAATCTTTGGTAGGTGATGTGCCAGAATTACTAGGAGGTGGTTCTTGTAGCCTTAAGTTGTTCTTTAACACAGGAAGCATGATGACACTGATCAAAAGCCTCTGAATACAGAAATTCTTAGGAACGCACACAGCTCTGTGTGTATAGTTAGTTTTGTGCATTGTGAGTGTATCTGTTATTGATGAAATGACATATCCATGAACTTTATTTCTTTAAACTAGTGCTTCTTGTTCCCACGTAAAATGAAGGGCTCTTGTAAAACTTAGATTTCTGTTCTTAATACTTCATTTTTTTTCCTCTTCTTCCTTGTATTGCAAGGTGCAGGAACAATCTAAGCAAACTTTGTACAAAAATTACACTTCTGAATTTCAACAAGGAGCCCACATCTCCTGATTTGTTTAAATCACAAGAAATAGTGTTTCTAACAGTTTCTATAAATATGTGATAGGTGGTAATGCAGCAGAAAAAAACCTGAATAATATTACATACTGATCACTTTACTACAGGAGCCAAATTTTTTTTAGCTAACTTTTGCCGTGCTACACTTGTTTCTTTCTAGAGATATTGGGGAGAAAAAAAGGGAATATGAAAGGGAAAATGGGAGAAAAGGTGAGTGTAGAATGTGAAAACTTACATACAGGTTAAACTTGCTTTATTCTTAAACATCCCCCAGTAGTTCTACAAATACAAAGATTTTTCAAGAGAAAAGGTACACTGAGTGTTTTCTTCTACTGCTGTGTGAAAGAATAGCCCATGACTAAGTTTGCCACAGGAATACAAGTAAAATCTGAGTAAATCTGGACTTCAAAAACTTTGTAGCAACACGATAGAGCTGTGAGATGACAGGCCTACCCTACGCTTCTAACACCTCGCCCGCCCACAGCCTGCAGGCAGGCAGAGCCAGAGATGGCCAAAAACTCAAGATGGTCCATGTAGTGAGACAACTGGGGCACAGATGGAATGAGGTTTTCTTTCCCACGTGCATTACCTATTTTGAAAAACATAAACAGTTCCCTCCTCCTTAATACTTTCTTTTAACACTGTCTGCTAGCTAGTCACTTGGCCACATCAAGACAGCTACAACTGTGCTTTTTGGAGCAGTCAGGAAGCTACATTTTCAGAATGGAAGGTGCTGTCACTTTTGTAAAACCTTGTTGGGTGAAACATTATGACATGTCTCAAGTGTAAAAGTTATTGGAATTACTCTGTCAGATCGATCACAGGATTTTCTCAAGTCTGGGCTGAGAACTCCTAAAGCTGGGCCATAGTTTGCAGTTTTCTCTTCTTGTTCTTCATGCAGCAATGCTGACTGCATATTGGGCCATGTCATCATGTCCATGATTACTTAAAGGAAGCATTTACACACCTCTCTTCAGCACATGTGAGGCCATATTTGTAGCAATGTGTCCAACTCAATACCAGAAATTTGTTGACAAATGAGTAAGTCTGGTCACCAAATTGGTTGAGGCTGGGGAGCATGGGACATAAGAGGCTCTGAGAGCTCTTTGCTAAGTCTGAAGAACAGGAAGCTTGAGTGGGCTCTGACAGCTGATTTCAAGTACATAATGAGAGTTTACAGAGAAGATGGAGCCAGGCTTCCCTTAGAGCCTCATAATGATAGGGTAAGAGGCAATGGACAGAAGCTGCAATATGGGAAATACCAATTAGGTTGTAAGAAATTCTTTCACTATGAGGGAGGGCAAATGTCAGAACCTGGGCCCACAGAAGTTGTGCTATCTCCATCCCTGCAGGTATTCAAAACTGATGTGGGCAAGTTTGTGGACAACTTTATCTAAATATGAAGTTGGATCTAACATCAAAGTTGGACCAACTTTGAGAAAGGTGAAAGGGAATATTGAAACTGCTTAACCAAATGACCTCCTGAAGTCCCTTCCAACCTCAATTAATTAATTATTCTATTACTCAGGTATATAATTGCCGGCTGTCATTATTGAAAACTAACAAGACCAGAGTCTTCCACCTTGACTAGCTCCTGGAATCTAGGAGAACAAGCCCAAGTTTGACATTTCTGCTGTTGGTTGCAGATAATGCAGTGGCAAATCCAGTTGTGTCCTAAATAGCTGTGATTGAAACAGGGCTGTTGTAGCACCACCTTTTCTGGAAGCAGTGGCAGCAGCATCTTTGCTGCCATCTCCTATATTCTGCTCTGACCAAGTCCCAGTGCTGTGGTATTATGGAATAATAGTGAACCTACGATGATATGAAGCCATGTTTGGTTTTTTTTTCCTGTGCACTATGAGGAAACTCCAGGTCATAGCACTCCACGTAGCTGTGTTGTCTTGAAGAATGACTATTTTTCTTCATCTCCTCATTTTCCAAATCAGCTAGTTGAATTGTGGTGGTCCTCTAGTCATGGTTGCACTTGATGACTTGGAAAACAGTGAATATTGAAACGGAACCCTTTAGCGCTGCTTTTCTTTTTTATTTTTTTTTTTTCCTTCTGTTTCCAAAGTCCTTAATTCTTGGGCTGAAATGAAATGAGTACTTGCATGCCAAAAGGGATTATTGTACTCGGGTTTTGTGGAAGAGGAAAGAAAGAGGTTCTGAATAGGGATTGAAATAGCACTCAGAATAGCCTTTGCTTGCAGTAGAAGGAATTGGATGCTTCAGTCATTTCAAGCTGCAGTGATCACCTTAGCAAGCAACACTGTAGAGTATGAGGTGAAGTTACTCCTGTGTAGAATACTTTTGTTCACTCTGCATGTATAGATAAAGAAAATAAAACTGTTCTTAAAACTTCGATTTGGGAGGTTTACAGGGAAAGATCTGATATGTAATACAAATAGATCGATCTCCCTGGGGACCATTTGCATTAATGAACCATCTGCTGCCCTTTCCTCTATGAAGCATCATGGACAGCATCATGCTCTTCCTGTCATGCAGTGATAAGAGGATATTCAGGTGTCTTTGTAACAGGAGCATGTCTGACACATTTTTTGGTTGTTACTCCTCCCTCCCTAGTGACTGCCTCTTGTCTCAGGCAAGCTAGTCCTGTCGGTCAGTACAAATGTGACACGAGATGGAAATAGCCAGGAGGTCTCAGGTCTCCTTGGCAATATGGCAATTATTGTGGGCTGTACAATGACTTGATTCATTCACAGAGGAGGTGAGTGTGGAGTTGTGAATGTTTTGCATACATGGCATCGCAGCATCCAGTCATGTATGGCAGGTTGCTGCTACTTTATTGCCTTAAGCATCTCATTTTCTCTTTAAAAAAAAAAAATTAAAATTCATTCTTTACTGATTCTTACAAGGTCTGAGGCATCTGATTGTCACCTTGTATCAACAGAGAAGTATTTACACTAGCTATGCTTAAAGAGGATTTTTAAAATTAACTTGCCTATCTGCAGTTGTGCTATGCTGTCTTCAAACACTGTTTCCCTTTCTGAGCATGTGAAACAGAAGTGAAGGATTCTCTTACATGCATTTAAACAGCAGGGAAACGAATTCTGATTTCCATACAGTTACTTTGGATTTACACTGTACTACCAAGGAGAGAATTGGTTCTAGTTTTGCAGTAGTACAGTCACACGGAGATTATTGGTTATGTCAGGGAAAACTTTGTTGTTTAAACACATTGCACTGAAGCTCAAACTCTGTAGCCCTCCTGTGCTTCCGTTTTGTTGGCAGTAAGAGATGCTTAGTTATCAAAGGAGGCCTTGGCAGGGGAAAAAGGGTCAAACCTTGCATGTCTTCTCTGTGTTGGCTTGTATGAGTAGAGGCTGTGCCTCCTGGTAGTACAAAGTTCAGCTTTTCTAGTTTAGGAAAAGATAAGTTGGAAAGAATATAGTCTCACTCAAGCTTTTTGTCTCAAATGCACAAGAATGACAGACTTAGATTTTTATTACACAGAAAATAATTTTCTCTTTAAAAATGTCTCCTGCTCAAATGTACAACTCAATTCTACTGACACTACTTTTTCTTGAGGCTGTCCCTCATCCAGTTTTGGCAACCAGAATGTCTTTTCCAAACACTGCTGTTCTATGGTTTCTTGGGTCTTGTGGGTGTGGTGGTCTTTCATCTTTTAAAGTAAAAGCCAAGTCACTTATTAAATTCTTTCCTTCCCCCGGTGCATGAATCCTCACAGCACAGATTTTCTTTAGTAGCAGCTCACAGATCAGGTAATAACTGGTAGACATCTGTGATCAGCTTGTCACTTGTGTCTCAGGTGCATATGATTACAAGGGGAAGCTATCATATAAATGATTTAAACTACCATTTTGCCATTTTTCTTCCTCCACCACCATTCACTGTAGTTAGCCTCTCTTTTTGAAAATACCGATAATCAAATTCATGAACCAAGATAACTAAATAATGAATTCTTTGCCCCAACACCAGCTGTTCTACTGTTTTTCTTCCTGTCGGTGCTCATAAACAGGCAAGACTTCCTGCTGTATTAAATAGCCATATTTTTGGCAAAAATGTTGCAGTTTGATGCTACCTGAATATGTTAGTCATTAATGAAGAAAGTCTGGTAAGTGTTTGGAGGACAGCTGGTGCTCTGAATAGTACTACTTGCTAGCAGTTATCCCTTTTCTCTCTCTTGATATTGTGCAAAATGAAGTAATTCAAAAGTTAAAGAAGATCACTCATCACCGAGAAGCAATAAACTAACATTGTAGGAAACTAAGAACAAAACAGGATAGGAATGGTAAAGTTTCTCCATGCAGCCTTGTCAACGTCTAACAATATCTAATCTCCCCCTCCTCCATCCCCTTCCCTTGTTATGGTGGTTTTGTGTTTTGTTTTGTTTTTTTTCTTTCAAATGTTTGTGTACATAAAGCCTGTTGGTATACTCCGATGGTCTGGGGAGATTTGTGCCTGCTTAATACAAGCAAGGGAAGTGTATGGTTTGGCTGATTTTTAGGGATGAAGAAGAGGGTGCAGGAGGCAATGCCTGCCCAGGCTCGTCAGCAACTGTGAGCTGCGGCTGTCCCCGCTCGGTGGGCTCCCATCTGAGCTGGGGAGCTGCGACAGCACAGCCAGCAGCTGCCGAGAGGAGGGATGTCTGCACTGGTACCTCACGAGGGGAGAGGAAAATGTGTCAGGGAAAGTAGAAAACGCAAGTTAAGGCCTTTTTTGAGAAGAGCGACTAGCTAAACTTGTGCAATGTGCATATGAGAGACTGGGTGTTGAAAAGGTGTTTAGGCACCTCACAAAAGTTATTCAGGCTTTTTCAGTTGACCCGAGCTGGTCTTGGGGAGGAGCGAGGCGTCAGCAGAGTTGAGTGTTCAGGCTGTATCCTCTGTAGCACTGAGCAGGGGCTGGTGATTTCTCATCTGGCCACCAACTTTGAACATCCCATCTGTAAATTAATTAGTAATTCCAGTTTGATCTGTCTAAATTTCTTTCTTATAGTGGGCAGTGGTATTTTGATGTGTTGCAATTAAAAATCTGAAGAGAATGGTAAAACTTGAAAGTGACCTTTTGCTAATGGTCCTCAAGAGTGTTGGAAAGAATTTGTTTGCTTAAATTGTGACTGCTCCCTTGTGAGGAGCTTCAATCTATTGAGTTTAATTGGTCTGTAGATGTTATTCTCCTGGTGTTACTTAGTTTGGAGGGAGGGGAGAAGTTAGATGAGTTACTTCATATCTTTGTGTTCTTTGGTTTCTCGCCCCCCCCCGCCCCCCGCCATATGTCAGGGTTTTCTGTGTTCTGCAGAGAACACTGGAGTTGAAGTACCAGAAATGCAAGGACAGAGTAAGAAGTCTCTTTGAAACTTCATTTGGTGGAGGTTAAGAGGGAAAGGAAATATGGTTATTTTGTCTATAAATACCTTTTTAAAACTTCCTTATCTTACGTGCTGGGATCTTGGATTGTATTCCAAACACTCATAGCATTCCTCCCCACCAGGAAAGCGTTATCCTTGTTGTATGGGTAAGAGCTATTGGTCAGAGTGGACTCTCCTCCAGTCTGTACTACACAGGCTAGAGTTTTTGCTCTGAGAGTTGCAGAGCCTTTCCACTTGTGCCTATTCATTTGAAATGCTCTCAAAAAGAACAGTAACACTTTTCCAAAAGTCAAGGCAGAGAAGAATTGGACCCAGAAAGCCCATCTGGCCAATTCAATAGTGATTTAAGGAGTGGGGAAGAGGAGAGGCTGGAGGCTATGGGCAGTGGATATTCTTCATTTGTCTATGAGCAGGCAGCGTGGTATGGTAATTTGCCATGCTGGTGTGACCAATGCGACAAAACCCTAATTCCTTCTTCCACTGACTCTGCTTTTACCCTGTGTCCAGATCAATTGGGGACAAAACCCAGGACTCTTGATGCCCTGTCTTCATATCTGAATACTCCACGCTAGGTGGGAAGCCAGGCCTGTTCCTTGTGAAGGGCAGATAGGTGGTGTTCATACTGGAAAATTCAGCAGTTGGCACACCTGAGTTTTTTATTCCCAGCACTGCTCCAAATTCCTCCAGCTGCTTACTCTGTCTTGTACCTGTGGAGGTCCCTGTGTAGAGTGAGGCACATCTGCTGGGAAGGGAATGTCAGTGCTGGGTTCAAGGAAAGGGGCAGTGTGAATACTGGAGAGCCTAACCTGCTTACTCTTCTCCAGAGAGGTGCAAGAGATTCTAGTAATAGTTCTCTCCTGCTATGAATTGATTTTTTTTTTCTTTCTCTTTGCTCGTTGCCAAGGTTACACTTGAATTCTGTTTAGCAAAAAAGCCCCATATGGAAACTTGGCCTTGGGGACTTCCAGGTTGATAACAATGGCTCCTTTGTGTGCATTGTGTTCAGCTTCCACTGTAAGGGATGGGGTCAAACAATTTGAAGACAAGAGGATGGGAGAGAGGTCCTGCTTCCTATTAAAATCTGCAGTTGTTTTGAGTCTGATCTTTCACTTATAAACTTTTTTGGTAAATTTAACAGTCCTTAACACACTGTGAAGCTGAAGACCACAGATTCACTCCATAGAACCCAGACAGTGTCTATTTCTATTAATGCCTTACTTTCTTTTTTGTGGGTCATAAGGCAATCAGATACATGCTTAGGTTAGATTATTCACACATTGTATGCCGAAATAACTTTGACTTTATGCATTAAATAAACAATCATGCATTAAAGTTCCTACTCAGATAAAAATCTGCAGTAAATTAAGAAGCAAACATTTTATGCACATTTTTTCTTCTGTTACAAAAAAACTTAGCAAGAAAATATACCACATTTATGCTACTCACTTTTGTAATGACCATTCTTGCTTGGGGGTTTGTTCTTGCAAGGTGTTGAGTGCTCTGGCTGTAATTCAGCAAGATTTAAGTGTGTAATTTAACTTCAAGTATGCAAGTTGCTTTATTGCAACCACTTGAGTGATTAAAGGTACATAGGTGGATAAGTGCTTTGCTGGATGGAAGCCAGAATGCACAGAATCTTCCAACATCAAATCCTTAATTATTAAATTGATTTAGAGCAGCTCTTGTATCCAAGGCAACAATGGCAATGAGATGGTCGAGTACTAAACTCTCTATACATCTAAGAGAAATGCAGTTAGTTAAATTATGCTCAAATATGAGTGGACATGGCTTACTGTAGACTGTTCTTCTCAAACAGGCAAAATCTGGCTTGATAATTGTGTGTTGGTGAATATAAATGGAGTAAATGAGTCATACTATGGGTCCTATATGTAAATGTTTATGGGGTCTTTTTGTTTGCTTTCTAACTTAACTCAAAACCAGTCTTCATGTTACCTCTTTTTTGCGGAAGGTTAGCAGGTCTTTTTCATCAGATACATGTTGCTGACCGTCATATATTATTTGATAGTACTTGAAATACATATTTCTTTTGTCTCTCGTTCCTGTATTTCATTTAAATGCGGAAGAATATTTTCTAGCTCTTATACTGCCAGATTTCATTTACCTGTAATATGCTAAACTATTCAGTAATCTAAAACTCTTAAAATACTGGAAGAAAAGTAAAAGACCCTCCCCCTCCTTGTTCTATTTATATTTAAAGAATCTCTTGATTCTGGAATAAGTATATATTTTTTTTTTTAATACCTAAAACTGGGATATCACTGACATCATAGTTCAGACAAACCAGTTCAGACTGAATCAGTTCTTCAGTATTTTAGTCAAAATACTCAATTGCTCTACAACAGCTGAAATGTAGTTCCTATTGATGGCCTAGGTAGGCACAAATCCATCCCAGGGTCTTTCATAGGGAAGGAAAGATAGGGGAAAAAGTGAGATTCTCCACAGTTCTGTTCGGTTTTGCATGGTCTTTCTGCATAACTGTCAGTAAGATGAAGAGTAATCTTGTTTAGGGTGAATACATTGCAAGAATGTACTGTATCTTCTGAAGTTTTTGTAGTGTCAATTAGTTGATTTATGTTAGTGGTGGGTCATTTGTAATTATACCCTATGATCTGTGTTTATTTACAGTTTACCTTGATATTGTTTTGTATCTTGTGTGACTACAAATGCTGCAGAAATAATAGACTTAAACTACTGGTGAAAAGAGCAATCTGTTTCCAGTAAGACTGCCTTCTTGAGTCATTTTGGACTTTCAGGAAACAGGAAAAACGTGAACTTCAGAGTACCCAAATTCTGTTGCCGCAGGGGAGTTCACAGTTTGAAAAACCTGGGCATCAGTTAAAACAGTGCAGAGACTACCAGGCTGTAGGCTTCTGGAAAAAACTCCAGGTGATGTAAAGGTGTGATGAATTCTTCATTGTGTGAAGATAAGCACAAAGGTAAGGCTACTTTTTCATGTTTGTGGTCCTATATCACTTTAACTTCAAATTCATTTTTGGTTTAACAGAAGATATTCCCACAAAACTTCTACAAACTGTCTTCATTTTTTTAACCTACACTGGTACCAGCTTTGCCACAGAGATAAATGGTGACATGGTTCAGAGCCATGGACAAGGAGGCCGGTTTCCTGAGTCTTGCTCTCTGCATTGGTTTTGCCTGTTTATTGCAAGCTTTTGCAAGAATTGCCTCCCACTTTGAACTGCTGCAAACTTGATTGCACCCAGGTTTCACCAATGAGAGGGAACCATCAGCAAATTGAAGGAGCAGATGCATATGAAGTAGTTCTGCTTGGGGACTAATGCAAATGCAGCTGAATTATGTGAAGCCAGTGTGTTGTTCTCTAGCTAATATCTTGATTTGGTCTGTGCTTAAAATGGTTTGTTAGATTAGCTGTCAGCTCGAAATATGCTAAAAACCAAACCAGCTTCCCACATGATGGAGAGCTATGTTGGTGAGAGTTCTTAAATGGACACAGTTATATGGGCAAAGGGAGAGAGGAAAGGTCCCTTTGGTATCATCTGATCCAGCTGGGGAGCTGGCAAAAGAATTGGAGGTGTAGATGACACCTGTATAAACTCCCTCTCCCAATTTGCTGGTAGATTTGACTGGTAAAGCTTGGATGTTTGTCACTGTAGGCTCTTCCACAATAATTTTATTATCTGATGGAAAACAGCATGTGATCTTTGCCCAGTGTTTTGCAGTCTTGCAGTTTTAGGACTATTCTGTCCATAGTTGTGTGTCTCACACCACAGATCTGTCTAGTGCGCTGCTGATATCGCAGGGCAGCAGGATTTTCTCTTGAAGCACTGCACAATGGCAATGCTGCTGATTCCTGCTGCCACCACTTAACATCAACCTCAGCCAGTCAACAGCTTGAAACCAGTACCCAAAATAACAAGACTAATTTAGATATGAGATTCAAAACCCAGTAGTTCAGTTTGTCTGATTTTTTTTTTTTTTTTGCGCCTTTTGGAGCTTATTTTTTAAACCTTTATCCAGGTTGTCTGTTGCTGATGGAGGTTGAAGCCTATGGTAAGGTCCTCAGAGTGTGGAACTGTTCCATTGTGCATTACTGGGAAGTTCCAAAAATGGACACTGGTAACAGCAAAGGGAATTGGCCAAAAAAATTATCTTTGACTAGGAAATCAGTGGATATAGTGTTAAGCTGAAGTTACTTCCCTAATGCAAGTATTAGATAAGCAGCTATCTTTTCCTGATTTTTGGATTTTACACTGTTTTTTTTATTACTGATTAATAACTAAGCATGGTTTCAGGAGTAAATTGTACCTCCTATGCTCAGGATCCCTGCATTTTTGGTGCTATTTTCTCAGTACGCTATTATTCAGTGCTTAAAATCCTTAATTGGTAAAAATTAAATGTTGAAAAGAAGCAGAATCCTTATTTTAAAACATCAGAGCTTATTGGAAGAAGGGGGAGTAAAGCAAAACAGTGTCCTCAATTGAAATTGCTTTACATGCAGCTCTGGCTAAGCTGATGTAAAATAAGCACAGGAGGTTTGGCTTAAAAAAAAAAAAAGAAATAAAAAAATAAATTAGAGGAAATAGATGCTTTGTGTATAGATGTCCCTGCTCCTTGCAGGGTTGTTGCACTAGATGACCTTTAAAGGTCCCTTCCAACCCAAACTATTTTATGATTCTATGTATCCTACTAGTTTGACCAATAAAACCAAAATGGGTAAAAATTACCTGAGATACCAAGTTGGTGATTTAGAAAAAAAGCCAAGGATAAGGAACATCAGACTTGCTTTTTTCTCTTCTGTAACAAGCAAATGGATTGCTGTGAATACCCATTGCTGAAAAATCATCTCTCTTGATGCCAGTAAAAATGATGCAAAAACCAAACAGTGGTCCTAGAGACAACGAGCCTAAAGACCTATGTGCAAAAGTTGCAGGAGTAACGTTGCCTTCTCACAATGCCTTGTTTGACAGCACCCAAGTCGCTTTGCCTTCCTACTGAGTGTCCTTGCCCCCGCTGCACCAGCCTGCCTGCTGCTGTGGCACATTTGTTAGGAAAAGCTGCTAGTCTCTTCCAGATGCTAAAGATCAGCTGCAAAGAGTTGTTAGTCTTGGACTGCCACAAAACTGCAAGTTGTTTTGAAACATGAAGGAATGATTTATTGAGGAGGAAAAACTGGCAGCATTTGGGTAACAATGGTCAGAACTGGTGGCTACTGTGTAATACCAGCACTTGAAAGGTGGATAATGGTACTTTCTGCTGAGGGCATGTGGTATGGGGAAAGCATATGACCAGAGGTTAGCATTTCTCTGCCAGTACGTACTTACTTTGACCAGGGAGCAGAAAAAAAATGAAATTTGGATGCTGGGGATCTCTGACATGTTGCTGAGAGACTAAGTAGCCTTTATCTTTTGTAACCACCCTAAAGCAAAAGTCTAGCTACTGGCTATTGAAGGGTGTTTTCCAGGGAATCACTTGTTTGTTCTGCCCACCAGCCCCACGGAGCTAAGCACGTTATCACAGCCCCACTGGGCAGTGGTGTGACATTTGTCAGCTTGTTCAGCTGGTTTTGTGTGGTTCTGTTCTTAAAAAAAAACAAAACCACAAAACAAAAAAAAAAACCCAAAACCAAACAAACAAAAAAACCAAAACAACACCCCCCCAATGGGGTTGGAAGGGACCTTTAAAGGTCATCTAGGCAAATGCCCCTGTAAGGAGCAGGGACATCTCCAACTAGATCAGGTTGCTCAGAGCCTCATCCAACCTGGCCTTGAATGCTTCTGAAATAAAAGCCAGGGAATTTTCCTGCCTTTTTCGTTTCCTTCCTATCAAAAGCAGTGAAACTGGTGCAGCTCAGAGGCTGGTAACCTTCACTGAGGGAACAAGGAGGGAGAGAGATGGGGCGAAGTGGCTGAGAAAAACCTCCTCATAGAGCTCTGCTTTTGATACCCTAGTGATTTACTTCACAAGCAGAAAGAAGGGGTAAAGACAAGGGTTTGCAGAATGAAGGAGTGAAAGAGGCTCAGAAGAGGGCAGCACCCAACAGGGCTCCTGGCACAGTGGAAAACAGACAAAACAAGGAAGTGTCAGAAGAAAGGAGACACTATGATCCTTCCCAGTGTAGAGATGAGGAATGACAAGTCACTGGTGTGCTGGGGTAAATAGGGCTGGATGTCTCAGTGGAGGAGGCATGCAGGGAGACTTTGCACTCATACTTTGCAGCAGAGCTCCTGACTGGTTAATATTATGGCAAATTAAAAACATTAAACTTGCAAATAAACTGTTGTTTGAATTGGATGTTAATAAGTCATGTGAAGTTACCAGTTTCGGTGATGTTTCTGAATTGAGTTTCAGTACTGAACATGAAGATAGTGATGGGGGACCTCCTCTTAAAGATACTTTAAAATAATCTTTTCTACTCCTGACACTTATACCTATATGAGGATAACTCTAGAGAATGTTAGTCTTGTTTTTGAAATGCATTGGGCTGCAGGGATACAACACAAACAATTACATTCCAGGGGAAGATGTTTCTAGATCTTCTTAGTAGGCTTTCCTTCCTCCTACTCCACAAATGATTCCTTCTCCAGACACTACTGACATCAATATCGGTGTAAGGAAGCCTTTAAGTGCTGAAAAAGGCAGTAACAGATCTTTGTATGAAGAGGAGCCAAACTTGCATGCCATTTGTGGGAGGGAGTGTTTCATAAAATTACTTTTATTATTCTGATATTATGTTAGAAAATCATGTTGCTAAATGTATGAGAGAAAAATTATTATAATGAAAAGTGTCTTAGTGTAGTTTAAATATCTGACAAGAGTATTTCAGAACGAAATCATTCATGCTCCCACTTGCTGCCAACTGTAACCTGCTGCCTTTCTCATGATAATATGATGTCCCTAACTTGCAAATGAAACATTATCCAGTAATGGCATAGGAAATGAGCGGGGGGGGGGGGGAATCCGTGGAAACAGAGTTGTGAGTTTGCAGTACAGTCATGCAAAGCGTTGCCCATTCTGATGAACTGAAAAGCTCTCAATGAATTTTGCCATGAAATTCTTTTGCAGTGAAGATTTTTTTTTTTTCCCCCAGGCTGAAACTGCTAGGGAACCCTAAAATCCTGAAATTTGGGTTCCCTGAATTAATTCTTTAACATCTTTGTCTAAAACTGCCACCAGGTCTTCCTGGAAAACTAGTGGAGTGGGCGAGTGTTACTGGGTCTGTAGGCACTAAAACCAGTGACAGCCTCAGAAGAAACCCTGAGCTGCCCCACTCCAGGTAGATAATATAGATAAACATAGTGTTGCTCATAATATACACAAATGTGCTTGCTGTTTTGTGCACTGAGGACTAAATAATACTTATAAATAGTAACTGTGTTGTGGGATTAAGATGACTGTGGAGGACATTGGGAGGGACACTAGAAAACTCTGCTAGATGAGCATACATTATGTAAAGTATACAAAATCACTGTCAGCTTATTATGCTTTGCTACCTTACATCAGTGATGAGTATTCCTGCTTACTGATTCACCAAATCAAACAAGTCACTACCTGTCCTCTGTCCTCTTTGGTGACAGATGGCTCTTGAGAGCTGCTTTCTCATAATGTTGCTGCTATGCTACATATGGGATAATTGCCTTTTTTTTTTTTTTTCAAGCATACATACAGTTGCTAATGCAGGACAGGCTTTACCAACACACGTTCAGCAGAACAGCAAACTCCTATTTTTAAGTCGCCTTGTCCTTATTTCTTGATAAAGTTGTCTTATGAACACCAGTTCTGTTTCAACAAGCTTACACTTAGAAACTCTCTACATCAGCAAAAGATCATCTACAGTTTCCCCTATCACCAAAAGAAAAGTTTAGAAGTCTTTTGCATGCAGAAAAACAATGAGGAAATCTATACATTGGCCTACAGTGAAGGGATGGCCATGGTAGGTCTACACAGGGTGACGGTAAAGCTTTGGCAGATACAGCTACATTGGCAGTGCTTATAATTGGAATATCAGTTCAATGCAGAGAAGCTTGGAGAAGGAATTAGAGCTAAAGTCCAGCTTTGATAATGTAAAGAGTTTGGACTGATGTGTATCCAGGGCTGAACCTCTGTCCTAGCAGTGGTCAAAACAATGAAAGCATCAAGGGTCTTGCGTATTATGGCTTGTTATTCCCTGCAGCAAGTGAAATGGTCATATTCCTCCACCCTGTGCTCTGCGCCCCCCACAAAAAAACTATTGTCTTTTGAGAATACTTCTTAAAATTGAAAATAAAGTTCTCTGTGTTCTGTTTCAAATCTGTTGCATGGTGTTAACTGGAGTCATTACAGCAGAGACTTTGCTTGGGGTCAGCATGAGGCTGTTTATCAGGTTCTGTAGGATACTGTGAATGAGCTGACTGTGTGTGTGCTCTGCATCCGCTTTGATCAGAAAATAAATACGGTAGATCAAAACTGCCTTCAACCTGTTAAGATCCAAATTTTTAGTGACCATTAAATATAATGAAAAAAATCACATAGTACTGTGGCACAATGGATGAAGGTGTGAACAGTAGTAAGAGTTTAGCATCAGTAGAGCTGCAAGTAGATTCTGTATGTGGTCCTGTCCATATCCTTTGGTTATAACAGGGTGGCATCTTCCTTTAGTGAGCCTTATGCAATACATTGCTAGCAATCTAAGAGGTAAAACACTTAGGGTGCCAGCATATTCCATCTTTAGTACTTCCATAACAACTAAGGAAGCTTGGCATGTGGTGGGGTCTCTTCTCTCCTTCATACGTAGATACAGCTGCAATTGATGCTGGTGGGATTGAGGAATCCGAACTGAAGGCAGAAGAGTCCGTACTGTTTTCATCAGTTCAATAGTCTTACGTAAAAAAAAGCTCTGTGATCCTCATACTGGGATTGTTTGTCAACCTCTGGACCACATTCTTCCATAGGGTATCTTGATGAAATCTGGCTCTCTGTGCTTTTTATCACAGAGATCTTTGTGCAGTTGAGAGAATTACTGGGTTGTTTGTACCTAACCTGTATTTGCAGCATGGAAGCTTAAGTTAGGAAGTAGTTGCTTTATTCTTGTATCATGTACAGCAAAGAAAAAAAGCAAGAGAAAGTGGTTATGTTCTGAGTGACTGATTTATTTATTTTTGCTCAGGGAAAACATGAACCTGAGCAACTTACAGATACTTCACTCCTACCAGTATATATTCTTATCTGTCAATTAAAGATAATGTTCGCTGTCACATTGCATGCATCAAATCACAAGAAAAATAACTTCCTTCTTTGAAGTAGTGAAGTGAATGCTTTCTGTGAAATTGGAAGTATCTTTCGTTTTCTGATCTTTTCTGCTTCAGAAGTCTTAGCAATTCAGTTGTTTGGGCTGTTGCTAGGAAATTTGGGGTTTTTTTCCTCATTTGATGATTAAGAGATGTAACTGTGAAAGGCAGTTGCATAAAACTAGGCACTGCACTTCAGTATGCATTGTGTTGCGGGATTGAATTTGTGAATGTGATGTCTCAGTTTTGTCAAGGTAATGGAACTGAAGGTCTGTAAATGGGTACAGCTTTGGGTCATGGTCTACAGTTTCTCATGTATTTGTTGTAAGAAAGAATTCAATCAGAATCTTTGCATGAGTTTCATACATTTCAAATATATAGCTGTGAAGAAGGGGCTTTTAAAATCTGTAGCGCTCTGCAACTCTTCCACTCACTGTGTGAATAAACTCTGACATAAAATAGGAAATAAAAGATGGATGCCTGAAGGATGCTGTGGCCTGTGTGAAGCCTGTGCTGGAGCAGGCTCCTGGTAGGGCCTGTGGACCAGTGGAGAGAGGAGCCCAGGCTGGAGTAGGTTTGCTGGCAGGGCTTGTGACCCTGCAGCATTCCCATGCTGGAGCAGTCTGTTCCTGAAGGACTGCACCCCATGGAAGGGACCTACACTGGAGCGGTTTGTGAAGGATTGCAGCCTGTGGGAAGGACTCGGGTTGGAGAAGTTCATGGAGGACTATCTCCCATGGGAGGGACCCTACACCAGAGCAGGGAAGAGTGTTGAGGAGTCCTCCCCTTGAGGAGGAAGGAGAAGCAGAGACAACAGGAGATGAACTGACCACAGCCTCCCATTCCCTGTTGCCCTGCGCCACTCGGGGCAGGAGGAAGAGGGAGAGAATTTGGGAGTAAAGTTAAGCCTGGGAAAAAGGGAGGAGTCGGAGGAAGGTGTTCTTAAGATTTGGTTTTATTTCTCATTACCCTGTTCTGATTTAATTGGTAATAAATGAAACTAATTTCCCCAAGTGAGTCTGTTTTGCCTGTGACAGTAATTGGTGAATGATTTCTCTCTGTCCTCATCTTGACCCGTGAACCTTTTGTTATATTTTTCTCTCCCCTGTCTAATTGAGCAGGGGAAGTGATGGAGTGGCTTTGGGCACCTGGCCAGGATCAACCCACCACAGTATGAAGTTGTAGAGTATGGGGTGTCCCTTGGTCACTTTAGGTCAGCTGTCCTGGATGTGTCCCCTCCCAAGCCCTTGCCCACCCCTAGCCTTTGCAGGGGGATGTTGGAGAGACAGCCTTGATGCTGTGCGAACGCTGCTAAGCAATAGCCAAAGTGTTGGTGGGTTTATCAGCGCTCTTCTAGCTACAAATATGAAGCACAGCACTATATGGGCTGCTATGGGGAAAGTGAACTCCAGCCTAGTCAGACCCAGTACAGCATGGGAGGACAGTATGAAACTACGGCTTCGTTTTACCTTTAAATTATCTCTGTTGTAACTGCTTTGATGAAATACCACAGTGGCGAGAAAGCAGCTGTGGTTTTGGTATCACTGCAGCTAGTTAAGGCCAGCTTTTGTTGTCCCCTCAGCCAGGGTCTGTGTGGATTAGCTCCAGGTAAGTGTAACTCCAAAGCTTCATGTCTATATTAAAATATGTTTTAGTATTTATACTGTGTATAAATACTGAGGTGATTTGGGAGCTGTCGGTTGCATAAAAAGAAATGTGTCCAGCAGGTCAAAGGAGGTGCCTTCCCTTCTACTCCACTCTTGTGAGACCCCACCTGGAGTACAGCATCCAGCTCTGGAGTCTCCAGCACAAGAAAGACATGGGCCTGTTAGAGCAGCTCCAGAGAGGGGCCGTGATAAATGGTCAGAGGGGCTGGAGCAATTCTCCTATGAAGAGAGACTGGGAGAGTTGGTTGTTCAGCCTGGAGAAGAGAAGGTTCCAGGGAGACTTTGTTGTGGACCTTTCAGTACTTAAAGGGGTCTTTTTAAGGAAAAAATGAGATACTTTTTACCAAGTCCTTTAGTGACAAGACAAGGGGCAATGGTTTTAAACTGAAGGAGGGCAGATTTCGATTGGATGTAAGGAAGAAAATTTTTACAGTGAGGGTGGTGGGACAGTGGAACCAGGTTGCCCAGAGAGGTAGAGGATGCCCCATCCCTGGAAACATTCAAGGCCAGGCTGGATGGGGCTCTGAGCAACCTGATGTAGTTGGAGATGTCCCTTCTCCTTGCAGGGGGGTTGGACTAGGTGACTTTTGAAGGTTCCTTCCAACCCAAACTGTTCTGTCACCGTGTAGTCTTCAGAGATGACTGTCCTAGCAACTTCTGGAATCAGTATAGTCTTTACCCTTTCTGAGAGAAAGAGGGTGAGAAGTTACATGTAATCTGACGTTTGTGACAAATAGTGGCCACTACTATTGCTTACTGTATTGCTTCAGGGTCATTCCTTGCAGCCCTGCTCACCCACTGTGTGCCAGACCAGCTCTGGACTCCACGGCCTGCCAAAACAGCCCAGCCGCTTGCCCTGTTGTGAGTAGCTACAAGTCTTTTTCATATTATTGTTCCACAGCAAAATCCAGCACAAACATGCTGTAGAAGTAGGCAGCTTCTGCAAAATCTTAGAATAAAAGTAACATTTAGTAACCATAAAGAATGGTTGAAGCAGTTATATTTGCTCATTGTATTTTTCAATACTCAGTTTTTAAGAGGAGATACATCTTTCACTCTTTTTCTCCCCCTTTTTCCCCTCTCCTTTTTCTCTTTTCCTTCAAAAACTACTTTGACGTATTTCAGTATCATAAAAGCTGGACACAGATCCATCTTTGGAAGACTGGTGGGCGGTAGCGTGGGCTGGGGTTGGGTCAATTTATTGTTCAGGCTTTTAAGTGGAACTGGAGAAAATTGTGAAATCAAAGTTGCAAGGAGAGGCAAGCAATACATGATTTCCTTTCCTTTTCAGATTACCATTTAAGTTGCAGAGTACAAAAACATGTTGAACAAAAAAGAAATTGAGTAACTTAGTTCTTAATTATTTCAGATAATCCTTTCTCTGTATGTGAAGGTAAAATAAAATGCCAATGACTTTTCTGTGTTAAAAAAAAAAAATCTTTTAACCTTTTGTTCAACATTCTCCTATTTGTTTGTTGTAGTTTCCTAAGGCTATTATGTATTAACAATATCTGCATTGTGCAAGTGCTTGCAAATCCTGTTGTTATGCCACACGTTTGTGGGACTCGAAGGCCAGCTCAGGTTGCAGTGAGTTGTGTTTTCTGCGTGTTCAAGTGATTCTAGAGACAGGGCTTGAAGAATGGTGGGGGAGTAGAGCTGTGAAGTGTTTAAACTGTGAGGATGTGAATTAAGTGACAGTGAATGTTTAAAACATCAGAACCCCTTAAGGGTTGCATGGGTTAAAGCAATATCAGGTATTTACTTTCAGACAGCTTATACAACAGACTTTGTCAAGATCTATGTTCGTTATCTTATAATGAGAGCAACTTATGGAGGAGGAAAGAGATGTTGCTGTGGACCCTTTGACTTACAAACCTTGACGTGTAAGCTTAAAGCTTAGAACTACTGATATAAACAAGTTTAAGTGTGTATCCATTGTCTGGAAACTTTAGAAAAAATACTGGAAGTTTTCTGGTTAGTAGAGAAGCTGAGACACTTATTTAAAAAAAACCAAACAAACAAAAAAAAAACCCCAAAAAAACCAAAACAGCAAAAACCCTTCAACCTGGGCCAAATTTTCAATGAGAGGCTGAACAGATAAGTGTTCAAGTCCTGGAAAAGTTAACAAGAACTGGATGCTTCACTATATATATATATAAAAAAATTTTTTTTCTTCTCCTTTCCCCTCCAGAGTTACTTCTTGGGACCCTATTATCTATCAACATGAGTTGCTTTTGGATGAGTAGCTCTGCAAAATCCCTGAAGCAGTTCTGAAAATCTTATTATGCTCCCTCACTTCCCCCCAAGATTTTTTTTTGGGAGGGCAAGATTGTTACAGCCTGCAACTGAAGTATAAATATAATTTCTTTACCAGCTTTAAAATACTGTGCACTTCTGGTGGAAGAAACAGTCAGCAAAGCAGATGACAAGTGAATTTGAAGCTGTAGTCTTCATGATCGCACTGTCTAGAATATTATTTGGCTGGCTGGCTTTAGGACTCAGCACTTCTTTGGCAGAAGGTAGTTTTGGGATTGAAGGAGAAATTAATGAAAGCATTATAGGAAAGTCTACTGTTGCTCTAAACTTTTGCTCGCAAGCTGAACTGTGATTCCAGTGTAGCACAGTACTGCTTCCACTGGTGTTTGTGGGAGTAGGATCAAAGACAGGTGATTCATAACCTCTTGAGATAGACTCCCATGGTCACATATGATAGACAGATGGAAGAAGTGACCATCCTTTTGCCATCTAACCAATGGTTCCTGCTGTTGCTTTGCCTCCCTATTCTATATGCTGGTAGACCTAGTGGTAAAATACATGAGACATGACCCTGACTGACTACTCTTCTCCCCCAAATTTTCTAGCAGCTGCTTTTAATATAGATCACTTCCCTGTTGTGACAAAGCACAGCTGCAGGAGGTGGTAAGCTCTGGCACAGAGGTGGAAAAAACCTGTAGGAGCAGGAATACTTTGAGGCCATAAACATCAGCTCTTGATGTCATTTTTAATGGGCATCTTTAACCATGTGTAGACACTGGAAGGCAGGAGTATACACAGTTTGACTGTGACAGTTATCTACTGGCTAAGCTGCAGAGTAAATAGCTGGGACTAAAATGCTCCTAGGCTAAGCATTAATGTGCTCACTAGCCCAGTGCAGGTATGTGACGAATCTCTGCTGGCCAGGCAGCTGTCAGTGAGGCAGGGAGGTGCTGCCCACCATTGTCTCTGGGAGTGGGGCTGATCCATGATCTTACCAGGTGTCCATCTTCTGAACCTCTGCTTTTCTCAGAGTTTTATACATGTTGTTGATGTTCTTTTTGAGTCCTTGAGTGACTATTTCTGACTCCATAATTTCTTTCTTTGATGTGTTTTTTTTAAATTTACTTAATCTTGCTGACTGTAGTTTGTGCTCTGTTTACAATAAGTTTTTCTGAGTAAAGTCAAGCCAAGGTCACAGCCAAGCCTCAGGTCACATTCAGATGAACCTCAAAGGAATGGGCTATGTGTTAGTTTCCTTCTTTGATGATTTGATCTCTCTTGCTCATTGCCATTGCATTGTTGATATTAGGGTCTGGTACAGAGATGAGCCTCCACTTACACCTCTGCCTAGTGGGCTGCAGCAGGCTTTGGAGTCTTAATGGCAGTGCTGAAATAAAAATCCAGTACCACAATATATGCAAACACCAGCCTAGTTAATACCCGAAGTGCCTGCCATTCATCTGCTGTATCAGTGTCGATCCACCACTGTTGAGGTTGTGGTCATTGCCACATAAGGAAAAAAAAATTCAGGTGCAGCAGGGAAAAAAAGCACTGAGTCATTAGGATGATGGAGAATTTTTCATCCTGTGCTTCTTGTGTGGTGTTAATCATTTTATATCTGATTAACCCTCTGTGTTCACTATGAGCTTTTGGACTGTCCAGCTGGGTGAAACCACTGTTTAATCCCTGATATTTTTTCTTTACTATGCGTTCCTTAGACCCTTTATATCAGATTCTTACACCAGGAGAATACACTACTGAACCTTTGACAAGCTTTCATCTCTGCAGCAACATTTTTGATAGGAAGTGTCTTTTATTCCTTGAGTAAAGATCTACTAAAATGTATCCCCTCTCTTTGGTTGTAGGTAATAGACTAAAGTATATTTGGACTCTTGTCCTAGATATGTCTCTTTCTATTGGCAAAGGTTTTAACCTGTGTGTGTGCAATGATTCATGGATGTGGCAAACAGATACCTACCAGTGTTTGAGTGAGTGTCTTCTCCTATCCCTAGCTACTATTCTGGAAGATGTGTGGCAAGATCTATGCCATTTACATCATAATTGCAATATCAGGATGAAATTAAAATATCTCCTAAAATTACAATTCTGGTGTAGCTGAGTGTCAGGGCTGTGCCTGTGTGCTTCCCCAGTGTAATTGATGATTGATTCCCTGGGCAGGTCAGAAACTCCCCAGCTGCCCTCTGCATAGATGAGACAGATTGGTCAGTGATAGTGAACTGACTTGAGACAAAGTGATTGACGGAACTTCTAACTTCAAACTCCAGAGCTCTTGCAAGACAAGAACCGCCTCACATTCATCTGCCAGCTCCTACTGCCTAGCCAATTCAGCCACCCCTTCACATGAGGGTACTGGTGAGCGCCCCATCCCAAGCAATCATAATTTTTTCCTTTAATCATCGACGTTTTCCAAAACATATTCTGTGCATATCTTTTCCACTACTAGTGAAGTCTATGTCTTGGAGCAGCCCATCCACTACAGTACTCTTTCCCAGCCTGACCTCTGACTCCTGCCGTGGCCTGGAGATGGTGGCCTTTCTCTGCCGCCCTGTTCATTCCATATGGGTGGCCCATCTGTGCACGTGCATCTTCACAGAGTGGGTCAACAGATCCCTCTTTCCCTTTCCTTTGGTTTAACACTTTTGTGCTGCCATGAAAATATGGCCAGCCTGTGTAACCTTATTCTTAAGCCTGGCCCAGATCAGACATCTGCATGTCTAATGGTCCAAGAATAACTTTGGGTGTTGCCTTCTGCCTGGAGGTGTTGCATCTGAGATGCCAGACACCAGCCTCTTGCAGCAGAAGCACGCTGTTGAGCCTTATTGCTGAGTCTGTTCCTTAAACACCTTATTCTTAAATTTTAACTCCTCATTTGCTTTTTCAAGTGTTGCATTTTGCCCAGCACTATTCTTTTGCTGACTTTAACAGGCCAGTCACACCTGTACAGTCATACTAGGCAGGCCTCAGTGAGGCAAGGAAGTGCTGCCTGCAATTGTCTGATCTTGCCAGATAACCATCATCTTGACCCCTTTTGTCCTCCTCTAAGTTTTGTAGCTTTCCTTGCTAGTATATTTTTGACTCCTGGAACGACTCTACAATTTCTTTGGTGTGTTTTTTTTTTCTCTACTTAGCTTGCTGACTTTAGTTTGTTCTCTCTCCTTTACGGGGCAGCAAAAGTTCTTTTGTGGTGGTGTTTTTTGTGTGATGTTTTTTTTTTTTTTGTGTGTGTGGGTTGGTGTTTGTTGTTTTCCCTGCCACTGCATTTTACACCGCTGAGCCTAAGAACTGGTATGAAGGTTGGAAGGCTTTGCTGCTGCACTCAGTACTTCATTAAGCAACCTTCACTGCAAGTTACCATGGGTCTGATAACATACCCCCACTTTTTAGGCCACAGTAAATGGACCACTTATGATCATGGGAATTTATCTTTAAATCACAGAGCAGTCCAGAGACAGGAGGACTCTTAATTGGCACAAAGTTGGATTAAAAAGTTGAACTGCAAAAGCTGTGCTGAAGCAGTAGTGCCTGGGCTTTGGAAAGCAGGACACTGTAGTTAGCAGCCTGCATGTAGTTCTTTGTTTATGAGATGATGTCTGTGTGTATTTATGTCCATCGGATACCATCATACACATTTTCTGATTGGCAGTCCTTCTGCCTTAAGCTTCTAGTGTAACGTGGGTGTGTGTATATACACACACACACATATTGCCTGTTGAATCGGAGGTTTTAGGGCAGAATCATGTAGGTATCTATAAAAGTAAAAAATTCCCTCCCCTTCCCAATACAAACATGGCCCCTTTTGCTCCCATCAAATGGCAAGCAAACTCATAAAACTCACTTAAATGTTTTTATAGTACTGGACTAGGTTTTTTAGTTAATTAACACATGCCTAATTTAAGATCTTTCTACTGGAAATGACTATATTACTAAAAACAGTTCTGTCTGCTAGTGAAATGTTAAGAGGTGTTGGAGAGCTGTTCAGATGGCCTGTGTAATGTTCATATTCTGCATGTGTGGGTATTGTACGTCTGATTTAGTATGGCTGTTAGCCAAGGACATCTTTGTAAGGGAAAAAAAAATCATTTGCATTCCTGAAAAGGTAGGAGTTGTATTCTTGAAGGCTCCTTACAGATGAACTGTGCTAGCTTCCTTAGGCCTTCATACCCTCATGAGGTCTGGGAGCAGACAGTCCTTTGAGCTTGCTTAAAGCTGAAATCTGAGGCTTCCGATGACTTTGTCTCCTGAGGATGACAGGCCTTGCGTAGTTTTACGATAATAGATGGAAGATGCATTTATCATCTGATTACTAAATTTTGGCTGTCTTCAAGGCTTTCAGGTTGATTCATCATTTCTGACAAGTGATGTTAACTATTCTATCTCTTAGCTGAGAGCTTCTAGAGGTAGCTCAGTACTGACACTCCAGCCCTAAGGTGTAATGAGATACGCAGCAAGGTACCATGGACCTTGGAGGAGTCCTCTAAGATGAGGTGCCAGCAGGAGCCTGGCTTCAGGCACAAGGCTGTGCCTTGAGTGTTTCTACTACTTTGAGAGGACTGCACAGGTCTGGGTGGATTGTCCTTCAGTAGTTTTATGCAGGGAAGACACTCTGAAGCTGAAATGTGAATGCAACACTGGTTTCGGTAAGGATGCAGTTGGATCAACTGATCCGATCTTCCAGCCTTCTACTGCTGCAAGGAGATGATCCTGCCGCACTCTTACATTTTTCTCAAATTCACCCCGCATCTTTCTTGCTTCCTCTCAGTGCAAAGCAACTTTAATTTTACATTGGGGTGAATACTGCAGACCATTATAAGACTCATCCTTAAAAAAACCAACCAACCAAACAAAAAACAAACAAACAAACAAAACCTAAAAAGGCAGAAAGGAAATTCATATTAAGAATAAGTAGATAGATACATTCAAGTCTGAATATTGGCAACATCATATCCAAATTTTCAGTACCTTCCCTGAGCTCTGGTGCTCATTTAGCTCGTCTCTAAACAGGTCTTGGCTGTGACAGTGAAATGAATTTAATGCACCAAGGGAAAGGGTGGGGCAGGATGGAGAACCCCTTGCCTGTTGTGCTAGTGGCTGACCTGGCTAATTTTAAAAGCCAATTGTGCTTGCTCACCTTCGCTCCATTGCATTGGCCTCTTCCACCTTCACTTTTACAAAGATGGACATCAGTCAATTGTTGTCAATCTCTTTTTCTGCAGATCTTTTAATTTCCTGAAATTGTTACTGTGAAAAGTTGATTCTTCATACAAAAGAATATTTTAATGACTCTAATCGTCGATGGAAGGGAATATTACTGCTATGTGGAAGTGAATGCAGCAGCATACAATTCTTTAAAAATGGCGTTAGAAAATGCACATGAAAGTAAAATAAATCCTTGTATTCATGTCCAAATGTTAATGATTCACAGCTGAATATTTAAAGCCTTCCCTCCTTTGCTAGACTTTGTGATCTGTTGTACATTGTGCTCTTGAGTTGACTGCAGATGTATACTGAAAAAATAAATATGAAAAAAAATATGCCCTTTCAAACTGAAAGGTTATAATCAACTTTTTTTCTTGACCCAAATCGCCTGCTTTGCCGAAGATGTGGAAAGGCTGTATGAATCTGAAGGAAACTAGTTCCTTCCTGCATTACTTCTCATAGTCTACTGGCTCTGTGTGAACACTTGGTATTGGTATTCAGCCGTCAGACTATGGAAAGAGATTGCTCAAGGGTCTATCTTCTAATCAGCAATGATATATCCCAAGTACTTAGATCAACATAACATAAAAATCTCTCTAGCTAATTGCCAAGGCTAATTGCCTCATCTATCACCTCAGAAATGGGTACTTAGTTACGATGAATTCTGCTTTTCTTAAGACACAAGTTTGTTTGCGGATACTTGCTGTAAACATAGGTACAATTAAACTAAAACAATGTTTTCCTGATGATAATGGAAAAAAATTGCTCTGTTGCTTTATGTTCTGTGTTTAAACCCACACCCAGAGCTGGGGGTCAGGAAGACTTTTTCTTTTGGGTGAGATTAGTGAGGTCCATTGCTCTGCTTGTTTAATTGCTTGGCTGTTCATTTTTTCACCTTCCCTTGAAATGTGGAGAGGGGTTTGCTTCCTTGAATCTTCTGGGAATCTTCATCTTTCAAGCTCCTACTAGTACAGGGATGTAAAGTATTGCTGCTGCCTTGGGTGTCCTGCCCTTGATCTCTGGCACTGTTCTTCTCTGGCACATTGCACATTGCACATTGAAGGCCTGTAGCTTAATCTGGGATGTGAGATTGTCTAGTGACGTGGGCTGTGCAGAGTTAGAGAGGCAGAAGCCTCATGTATTAAATGTCTTTATTTTTGCTGCCTAGGACTGTGAGGTTGTGGATCTGACAGTCCTTACCAGTCCTCATATTACTGTGCAATTATGTGGTCTGGGTACCCATAGCACTGAAGGGGATCCTGTGGGTGAAAAAATGGTAAAGCATCATTTTAATAAAGAACAAACTGTGATGGGGTTGCATGAAGGAGCCAGACTGCCTTATTATATTCATGTGCATAATGAAACATGGATTTTTTTTTTTTAAATCCACCTACTTCCTCACTCCCCTGCCTCAAACTCTAGTAGTAGCACTGTGTATTTGTATGTCTGTAGGTACAATGAGAAAGCAGTGCTCCTGACAGTGCTCCCTTAGCAGCCCCAGATTTCTGTTTCTTTGCGCATCCCCTAGTCTGACTGTCCTTGTCTTTCCTTCAGAAGTCATTCAGATTATTGGGATGAGGCAAGGGTGCAGATAACTGAAGGCTTAGTTGCGTATGGGTAAATGCTTCTCTTCTGTGAAGAGTGTTGTAGGAACAATATCATGGGTAGCAGTTCTGTTCAGCCGCACCTTGGTATCTGCATGGTATTGGCAACAACTGGGAACCGCTTCTAGTTTTTGCATGGCTGAAGGTATTCAGTGTTTTAGGTGGTTCTCAGGCAATAACTGTTCAGCTCTTGGCCTTTCTGGGTGGGCTGTGAACAAGATGCACATAGGAAGTAAGTTTATGGAGGCAGCTGCCTACTTGACATGGCCAGACTTCAGATGGGCAAGCTACTGGGAGATAGGCCTTGCTACATAGGCATGACCCAGCCCATGGTGGTTCCTACCTGGTCACTGAGGCAGTAATCCTGAAGGAGCCAGCAGAGTGGTGCTTACTATTTCCAGCCTGCAAGTGAATGAATTACTTGGATCTCTCCTGGTACGTATCCATTCAGGGCAGGATTCAGCTCCTCTAAGGCCATAGACCCAATTTTTAGGCAAACACAAGCTAGTCAGCTAAGCTTCCCTGGTACTCAAACTAAAATTCACTATAGAAGGACCCCGTCCCTGGGAGTGTCTGCCTAATTAGCTTAGGCTGAAGGCCTGCTTTTCAAATGGCTGGAATTTAAGGGAAATTAACTACTTTCTAGGCTTCTTGCTTTTTGCAAAGGTAGTTTTCTAACAGCTCAAGGTCTCACGACCAGAGCTGCCAGTTGCGGCACAGAGGTTTAGCCCTGAGTAAAAAGTAAAGGGCAGATGGCTGCCAAATGGGATGATATTATATGCTGAGTCTCCTATACTTAAAATAATTTATGGTGTATCTGAACTAGCTTTGCTACTTCTGACTTTTTAGGAAGATCTGGATTTTTATATATATATATATATATATATATAAAATCTAGCTGGTAATTCTCAGTACACTCACTTTTCATCTAATTTTAAAAAATCAGATTAAAGCACTAAGATAAATGGAAATATCATAAGCATTATCAATTTAGACAACAATGGAATTCTAACAATGCAAAATATGCTTATTGAATCTCTGACTTTTGATTAAAAATAAAATACTAGCTTACACTGTATATAATTTAAAGGAAGGTTTTTTTTCATCACTAGCTTGAGTATGCTGATGATTAAAGTATTCATTATGGGAACGTATTTTTTAATGATTCAGCAGTTTGATCAGAGCAATAGGATTGGTTAGTTTTGAAATATGTCAGCTACATACATAGTGATGGTAGCTCTGGTACCTGTTGCTCGTTCCCTGTGGTGTGGCCTCCATCCTGCCATTAAATCTACGGGGAACCCAGAGTTGACTGTGTGTTTAAATTCAGCACTTACTGTTATGTGCCTGAAGCATATAGTGTGGAAACCCTTTCTCCTCTCTTGCCTTTCAAAGTAGTATTTGCTGATTTAATTCTTCTAGGGACAAGGCAGCTTTGCACTGCCCTTCTTTTAAGAGATAGTGTAGAACAATCACCTGTGTATTGCACATGGTATGAAAAGGTGTGTGTTTGTGTGTGGGGGTGTGTGTTGTGTAGGGGTGTGTGTTGAGCGTATGTTTCAAACCAGCCTTCTGCAGCTTAATTTCCATTTATTCTAGTGTATCTGTATCAACAAGGAAAACAGCCAGTCCTGCAAATAGGATACAGGCTATGTTCATTTAGCATCAAGGACACTTTGATCTGGCCAAAAAAATCTTGGGTCTAGCAATTGCGTGGCTGTAGCTGGCAATCTATTTTTGGATACCTGCTAAGCGAAGTTGGAGTTGTTGCCTGTTTCACTTACTTGTGTTGGTAGGATAGAAGAAGGAGCAGCTGGCTCAGGGAGGGAGTGGTTTGGAGCACACGCAGGGCATTAGGTTGTCATTTTCATCTAGGTGATTTTAAATTTTTTTAGGTAACTTGAAGAATGTAGCTCTAATGATAACTCAAGCACTTTAAATTGTGGTCTGGAAATGATAAAGTGTAAAATCTAGCCAGAAGTAGCATACACAATATAGACAAAAGCAAGTATATCTACAACGTACATAAAAATAAGGAAAAGCAAGGCTCTTGGCTCCTTCAGGAGGATTCCAGTGAATCTACCTTTACCATTGGGAGCAATGGTATGGTAAAAGCCAAATGCTGCTATGAGGAAGCTGGCATTCAGGACACTGGCTGATAAGAAGCTTTTCAAGCAACACAGCTCAGTTTCCCCTCCAGGCTGGAGGGGAGGCGGCAGATCTTGATCTTAAAAGCTAGGACAGCTTTGCTGAATCTGGCAAAGTTGTACTGGTTTGCACCATCCAAAGATATACTTCCTTGCTCTGTCTATTGTAGCGTGCCCTCAATGTTTTTGCATCATAGATAAAGCATGTCTGTGGATTTCTTTAGCACAACAAAATATCTTTAAAACTAACTTTGCAGAAGAGGGAGGAGGGAAGAAGGGAGAAATCCAAAGCAGGGAAAAACCCACTAGGGGTACAATGAGTGACTTGGAAAGCAAAATAATGGCTTTCATGATTTGACTGGCCGCTGCCCAAACCATCAGGGGGAATGATGCCTGCCAAGGAGTCAAATGGGATGCAATGATTTGGATGCATGCACTAACTGCTTACTGCTCTTCCACTATGTGGTGACTTTTCAAGAGGAGTAGTGGGAAGGAATGAAGGCAATTCCACAAACAAGGCAACTTATGGTGCAACTACCATGAGGATCAGAAATCTATCTCTGACAAGATGGAAAGGAAAATCTTTCATTACCACTTTAATAGTGGGATAGTCCAGTCCCAGGAATGATGTGCGAAGTAGTCTGTTGTCATCACATGTATATGGCAAAATAATGTAGTGTTAATTCTTTTGCAACTTCTTTTTAACACTGTTACTCTAAGCTTTATTTTGTTGTGTAATTTTATATTTTTTATTGGTTCTGATTTTGGTTGAATTGCTTTCAAGAATGCCTACTGTAATATGGAAAAATCACGTTACACCAGAGAATCATACTTCAGTAGTATGCAAAATAAGACAAAAAAACCCAAATTAAAACATAAAGGCAAACAAAATCTGATCGGTAGCACTGTTTAGACAAGAGTGGAATTAGAGCGCTAAAAATGTTTTGCTGTTGAAATTCTATTATTTGTTTAAAAAACCCTCAAGCAAACAAACAAAGGAGAAAAAATTCTCATTTAACAAATGAAACTACACCCAGAGGTAGGGATACTTTTGGCTTTCATGGTGCTAGGCCTACAAGTTAGTGTGTGAAGGAAATACATGAGGATAGGTGTATTTACAGGGATCTTTCAAAGCCTTCATGTTCTCCTTTCCTGCTACAGCCTCTTTCCCGTCATTTAACTTTTGGAAATGTCCAGACCAGATGCTCTTTCACCACTTAGTCTTGCCCGATTGCAAGTTGCACTGGAAGCTATATAATGCAATAGTTTGTTCATACAGCATTTTTCCTGGACACATCACAAAAGATGGACCTCACTGTTGCTACCGCATTGCATCTAATTGGAAAAGGATCATGATTTACCATGTTCCTGTCTGAGGGCAATCTGGAAAGAAGTATAAGCTATTGCCAGGGATTCTGCTGCTCAGCTTTAGTCTCCTCACTAAGCTGCCTCTTCCATATCTTAGATGCCTTGGGCTCTTTTGGTCCTCCACAGAGAGAAGGAGCTTCTCCAGAGAGGGATTTGGGTTTTAGGAGTTCTGACTCACCTTTGGGGTTGCCTGCTCACTGCAGGGGGAGCCTCAGGATTTCTCATTTAGGCACCTCAGCTAGGTACCTAAAATTAGATGGTATTCCTCCTGTGTTTCTAAAGAAAACAATGCATTTCCTCTGAGTTACAGAGCTGCTTGAAATGCATTTCCTCTGAGTTACAGAGCTGTGAAGTCCAGGCTCAAAATACTACAGGTTTGTTTTTTTTTTTTTTTTTTTTCTTCCAACTCTTTCCTGTGCCTGGAATTTATTGGATGCATTTGGATTTTCATCCATGGTGTGAAGTCACTTTAAATAACACAAAATGAATGTATACTGAGAAATACAAAATAACGTAACCCAAGACAATACTTGAGCGCACTGGAGACTGTTCCTTTTGTCAGTGTTTAGTAAGGGAGAAAACGGTAACACTTGAAACAAGCAGAAGGCATTACAACAGCCAAGCATTAAAAAAGTCTTATTGCCTTCTGGCTGTCATGCCTAAAAATAACTTAAATGTAGTGGATATTCCTGACAATGATGATGTCTGATAAAATCGTCACAACATGCAGATGGAGTACTTCTAGGAAACGGTAAAACAAAGAAGCTTTCAGGGAAGAATGCCATTTCTCCATAAACAACCTGCAGTAGATAACTGCATTGTTGCTTGTGAGAAATATACCAAGCGGATTGTAGCTTCATTTTTTTTCTCTGAAGCTGGAAGACATTTTCTTAAAAGATTTATTCATTCTTGGTGCATCATGCTTAGTCCTGAAAAGTGCTGAGATCTTCTTTGAGATGTTAAACGTTTTCGGGTGACACCAACACCAGTGATGAGAGAGCCCTCTGGAAATGCTCTGAAAGATATCTGCTTGTAAAATTGATTCAATCAAAGTCTGTGGAAATGAGATGTTCCAAACAATGTTTTCAAAGGCAAGACCCCATAGGACCTGCCTGATGTTTCAGTGGTCCACCCTCACTGTAACCCACAGTCTCAGAGTTCCTTACCACTGGACGCTAGGGACCCCTCTGCCTCCCATATAATCATTCCTCGCCTTTGGATTCATAGCCAGAAGGCTTTAGAATTGATAGTTATCAAAGTGAATATAAAGCTAAAGAGCAACCATATATTGAGAAGGAGAAGGGTTCAAAACAAAAGCAAGAAGTCTTCATGCAATGTTTAGTTAAGCTATGGACCTTCCTACTGAAGGGTGCTGAAGGCTTAAGCTGATTGAACAGAAAACTTTTGACTGTTTATGAACATACAGAAAACACAGCTGGCTCAGGAGGTACTTGAGCTAGCGGTGACTGGATATCTAGTATCACCCAGCGTGCCTTGTTCTTGATAATTTTTAGCATTTTAATCGTTTTCTTAGCATCTATTTTTGGGTGGTGATGGAGATACGATACAAAGCTGGATATAGGACACTGGACTCAATCGACCTTTAGTCTGACCCCGCAGGGCTGCTTTTTTGTTTTAATATTTGAAGTCAAGTTGTCAGTTGACTTAGAGTACCTGAGACACTTTTGGAAACGTAAAATTCTGCTAACCTCAGTGGCAGGTATTACAAAAGCATAGGGATGCCTGAGGCCTAAATTCATCACTGCTCCCATGAAACTTGATTGCATTAGGAACCAAGTCAACAGGAGTACAAGTATGGAAAACCAGGAGAATAGAGGTCCAGCCCTGATGAAGTGAGTGCAAGTTTTGTCCTTTGACTTCTATGGGGCTAGGACTTTACTTAATGCTTTTATTTTTCCTTTCTTACACTGCAAGAGCCAGGGGGATATAGGACTGAAATAACAAGTCATGCCTTTGAGCTGATACATAGAAGCATTTCTCCATGCAATTGATTTTCAAAATTTATGCTTGGGAAAGTATTTGGATGTTAACTGCAACTAAAAATTTTTCGATCTTGCTCAGACAAATTTACATGCATAATATGCCTTTTTATACTGCAGGGCAGGAACAGACTGCCTAAGGGTAGGAAGGATGGTGTTGCATATTTGTTTTAGGTGGCTGTTTTTTCACAACTTCCTCTAGCATGTATGTTGGAGCATGGCAGCTTGGATGGATCACTGGTTTAATTTGATATGGTCTTTGGTTAAAATGGACTTCCTGAAAACATGCAAACTCTTCTACACATGGACAATGGAAAATATTAAAGTAACTGCTGTTATATGTGTGGACAAATGAAATGTTACCATGGATACTCTGGTCTGTTTACAGCAATAATAATAAATATTCTCAATTCACACTGTGCTTTTCATCTCAAGGGATCCCCAGGTGGTTTACAAATGACATACATGGATTGCTCTACACGATGCTGAACTGCAGCCCCAAGAACTGCCTGACAACCTATACTGGTACTGCCTGGCAGTGGAAGGTAGAAAATGTACTGTACCCAGAGTGAATCTGTAGGGATTGTTTGGGAGAACAGAACGTAAATGGTAGAACTGAAATCTAGCCAAGAGCTGAACAGCAAAATGCAAAGAATCAGATAGCATCAGGTATCAAGTTACTGATACGATTTGGTAATTCTTTGAGCAACCAGATTAAAGTTTTACTAAAGCTGGGAGGAAACCTTCCTTCTTGAAAAGCCTGCAAGTCAAAACATTTCCCTTTTCACTCCAGGGTGAGTACCTCTGCAGTTTTTAAGGGAGAGAGCACCCTGCTGCAAACAGCCAGTTTAAGGCCCTCTCCAGGGATGCAGGAGATCCAGTTTACAGCCTTATTTGATCACTTTGTCCTGCAGAGTATGATGGTCTTTGCTCTTCCTGGGGGAATTGTTCACTTTGACCTAAGTAAAATTATCAAATTATTTGAATTAGTATTAGTTAGGACTTGAACAAGGTATTGTTGCAAGGTAACTCAAGTGTGTATAGCTGCTGAATTACTGAGTCTTCTCTCTGGCAATCTGTACAAAGTGGCTGAAGCCGTAATGAAGGAAATCAGGAGTGAGCAACATGGCACTAGCTTTGTGATCCTGGTATTTTCCTGGGAAAAGAAATGCTAATACAACTCTCCTGCTTCCTACATGAATACATGGTCTAAGCTAGGGAGCAAGCAGGACTGTCTGCCTGTCTTTTTTGGAAGAAAGTATCTCCAGGAACTAAGAAACTTGACTCAGACTTCATGATCATCATTGGTATCTTCCTACCTTTTTTTTTAATAATGAATCAATGCTTTATAGCTTAAGGGAAAAAAAAGTGGCATCAAATAAATAAATTGAAAAAAAAACCCCAAATCTTGACAGTTCCCATATTTACCTTTCCTTTGGATAACATTTAACTTTGTGCTTTCTAGGTATAGCGTGAGTAATTCTCTGTGCCTGTGCTTTCTTAGGCAGAGCATTAGTGCTTATGTAGGTGTGTGACCTATATATCCAGTGACAGAGAAACTGATTTCTTAAAAACACTTTATACTCAAGCTGGTTTTCTACCTTATTTAGGAGAAGCAGCTGCATGATAGAGTCCACTGAATTGCTTCAGAGTTGTTCATTGGGGTGGCTGCCTTTATAGCAGCAGCTCCTTTAAATTCCTGAGTTGTGCCTATCCTTAGGAGGTCAAAAATAATTGTAGGTGCAAGTGTGATGGGAATGTTGTATCCAAGTGATTATTACTATTTCACGCTTCAGCCTTGAAAGGCTAAGAAACCTGGAAGACCGGGTCTTCTGTCCTGTGAAAAAAAACCAAACCAGAACCCTCACCTAACTAACTGCGTTTTTCTTAAGGAACCTGCCTTATACTAATGAGCATCCAAATAATTTAAAAAAAATGTTAACAAAAAAGGTCTGTTTAAAACTTTTCACTGGGCTAGAACTAAGTGGAATTTAAATTAACTGTACTGGAGCTCAGTAGTGACTCTCTTCCATCCTTTGAAGAGGGGATTTAAAAAGTGGAATGTCTCCATCTGACTTAAGCTTTTGTCAAGTAAGCAAGGGAGGGTTGAGGTTTATACCTTAAACACAGACCAGGTTTGTTGCTATTCTGTAAATATTTTGGTGTGCATTGGGGAAACTTTTAGCAAACTCTCTCAGCTGTTATTTTGATGGCACTCTTCTTGAAACTCAGTGTTTCCGTGTGGTTTCCATCCAGCAGAATGCAAAACCTGATGAATTTACCCAGACTTTACTTTTATGCTTGGGAAACTTAAAAGTTGGAGCGCTTTAGTAGCGTATTTCTATATTAACACAGATAGCAGGAAAAAAAAAAAAGGATTGCACAGATTTATGTGAACTGTAATAATTAGGACACTGACAGTGTTTTCTTGGATACCTATTTATAAAACCTTGGCTTGCTGCTAGCCTTCTGTGAAAACTTTGCCAGCCTTGACTCTAAATTTTGTCTGTTCATAGGGTAGGGGTAATGTGCCTGCCTTTTTCAGCAGATTGCTGCAAGCACTCTGAATCACACTTTTAAACATCCTTGGGTAAAAAAGCTGCAGAGAGGAGTTTATAAACCATGTGATGAACCACCAGGAGGAGAAAGAGCTCAGAAGACTTTTGCGGTGTGTTTGCCTGTACATTTTACTCAGTTTATCATCATTACTGCTAAATTACTTTTGTTGTTTTCCCACAGTCACTTACACTCTCGCTTACTGATAATCTCTTGTGTTCAGCTGCCAATTGTATTTCCAGAGACATGCCGTTAGTATAAGTGGTAGATGATTGACGGTGTACTGTAGTCTTGGGTTGATGTGTTATATCTTGAATGATAAAAACATGCTGCTTGTATTTGAAGGGCTGAAATCTGAGCACAATTTGCTGCAAGTCAGAAATCCCTGTGAGCAAGGGGAACCACAGGAGCAGGGGCTGCAGCGTAGCAGGGAATACAAGGAGCATCAGCGGGTAGATCACAGCAAAATCTAACCCTTCGTCTTTTTTTAATTGCGTGCTGAACTCCTACATAGAGATTTGACAGATACAGCTGGCTTACTGACTCGCACTAGTCTTGCACTAATTGACTGCTGGTTTAGATACTGGAGCCTCTAACCAGTTGTTAAACTCAGAGTAGGCATGTCGGTAACATGCCAGCGAGAGCGTTTGGGGGAGGAGAAAGCCACTGGGTGCGTGCCTCTCGGATTCGGCTCCTCGCGCTGGGAGATGTGTGAAGTTGGGTGTGCGTGCTGTCACAGGCAGATATTGCAGGGCAGTGAAGAACGAGCTCGAGCGCTCTGCTTCCACGGGGGAGAGAGAGGCTGCTGCTGAAAGTACAAGCTGGCAGGATCATGACAGAGCCAAGCAGCAGAAAGGAAGGATTTAAAAAATGCCGGAGTGCTACTTTCAGCATTGATGGCTATAGCTTTACAATTGGTGAGCCTGATTTAACTTCTTTCTTTCATTGTCTCTTGACTCCTCCTTTCTCTCTTTCTTTACAGCTCCAGTAAGTACAAGCTGTCCAGGTAAAAGACAGCTGTTGACAACTGCCTTTTGTCAATATTTGCCTTTAAAATGTATAGATGCCTGCAACTCTTGTCTAGGTTTGTTTTCCGTTCTGCCTTCTGTTTTTTCTTCTGCCCACGAAACTTGCCTTTGATATGCAGCCGCTCTAAATCCTTTTGCTGGATTTTGGCACGGATTCTCTGAGACGTTTGCAGAACTTTTGTTTTGGAACCTTATCTCAGGAAAGCCTGGGCTTTAGGATTGCTGGTTTCCAACTTGCTAGCTGCGTTTCCTTCCGATGAGCCCAGAAAGTAACCCTTGGGAGCCTTGGCTTTGTTTCCTATCTTTCTTTGTTCACTCAGCAAGGGTTTCCAAATTTTGTAATCTTTTGCCGTTTTTCAGTTTGCGTAAAGATGTATGTAACAGTTCTTGTTGCCTCTCAAACAAAAAAAGCAAAATTGCTGGGGCAGAGATAGATACAGAAGAGATTAGGAATTTTAGGACAGGTTGTTGTAGCTCTTTGAAGAGTGCAGGTCATTGTCTGTGTTCACTGTCTGAGGGAAAAGTGAGGCTTCTCAAAGCGACAGGTGTCTGTGTTTTTCCAAGAGACTTGCTGTGCAAAAGTTAAAATCTGATGATTCCCTGAGTAGGCTGCTCTGCTAAAACTGCATATCTCAGTAGGCTACATTATATAAATCTCTATAGATCCTAGAAACAAAGCAAGCTTACATTCCATTTTAATTTTTAGTTGAAATCCAAGTTAAAATACATGGATAATTGACATGTAATAATCAATCAATACAAATTCCCATTGAATACCTTTAAGATGACAGAGATTCTATTTCCTTGTAGTTGTGAAATCAGGAAAGATGTTTCTGATTTATACTAGTGTAATTGGGTCACAATTTCACCTAATAATGGTGGATACAGGCTTTTTAGGGAGAGGAGGTACCTGTTTATCTATTCCTCTGCTTTATGGTAAACTTGTTTTGCAGTTATTACCATCTAGCATCATGCAAACATTAAACTTGATGAAAAAGACTGAAGATGGAAATGTATGTTTCATTAAAATATCTTAATGTAGTCATCTGTTAATGTGGATATAGTATTTTAAAGGTGAAACTGCCAGGCAAATGCTACTTTTTCAAAATTCTTTCTCTAATGGGAAGGTGGTAGTCCCTGCAGAGGTTAAGTTGCAACATGGTTACTTTTGAACTCCCTATCTTAAGCTCTCTCCTTCTCAGCATCACTGCTAATAGTGTTATTTCATCAGTTTGTGTCAGTCTGGAGGATAAACATTTCCTTTTTGAGCCTAGGCAAGAGAGTGCTGTGTGAAGACACTGAACGTCTATGACTGTGCCTAATTATTTTGTTTGTTTATGAACACACCAGTAGGATTGCTGTGTTTGTTGCTCTGCTGTCTTTATAGCTACTCGTGCTCACAAAACAACTAGACCAAATTTTGGATTAAATGACTCAGGTTTATAATTGCAGCTCTTCTTCTTAGGACAGTTGTTGCATAGGAGTTCCTGTGCTATTTTCTTCTATTTGGTGCAGGCAACCAGCATATTGATTCTGTGAATTGTGCATTATATAACGTTTATTTTTATATCTGGGCAAATGTACATTGGATTGACTCATATAACGTGAAAGCTTTGTAAACATGCTATCTCATATTACCAGCACTGTGTGGTAGACAGACCTGAATGATTCATATATTTATTAATCGTTACGCTTGAGAAAATTAAGGTATCCAAAAGATCACATAGCAGCTTTAGAGTGTCGAGGATGGGCTTAAACTTCTGTTTTTTTTCATCAGATGAGACTTCTGTGTAGGTGTCTAGTTTCAGGTACTGCAAATTTTTGGGAAGTTCTTGGGAAATGCTGAGCTGTTACATCTGCTGTTGAAGTATCAGCTGGGAGAGAAGGCTGATATTCTTGAGGAACACAGTAATATCAAGTTGAGACAAAAGTTTAAAAAAAAAAAAATTGCATTGATTCACCCCTATTCTAACTGCTAAGAAAGGATGATATTCAGTATTTTGGAAAATGATCACTTAAAATTAGGCTCAATGAAAATTTTCATGAAAGACTTGAGCCTAATGTGGAACATGGAAGTATGTAGGAATGGAAAAAGGCTAGTGCAAGAAGAGCTCCTTGCTAATGGTTTGCAGTTAACCTCATGTCTCTGGAGATGGTCAGAGCAACCTACCGCAGCTTCTCAACCGCTCTGGTTTTCACCTTGGTTGCTTACAGTGTTGGTGATGGGACAGGAGAGCTGTGGGAACTCGGCACTTCCAGAAGACTTCATACATCCCCACAGAACAATTTGGTTTGCCGTACCAGAATGGCAAATGTGTGCTAATACTCCATAGCTTTCTTCTCTACAGAGACACAAGGTAGTTGCAAATCACTTTCCTCCAGACACCACGCTTTCAACAGAGACTTTGAGGAGGACTGAGGTGCGCTGCTTTATGCCCACTGAGGATTTCTGTGCCGTTAGGATATTATGCTTTTATGGCCTGTTTGCACTGGTGGCATGATGTAAAGGGACTATAGTGGAGCAACAGTGAGCCATTTAGTGGGACCGTTCAAGATGTGAATCATGCAATTTAGTTTGCTCTAGAGGGTTTGATGTATCTCAGATGAAGTCTTCAAGATCTTTATTTGCTATGGTCTTCTGGAAATTTCAGAGTCTATGAATTTTTTAAATATACAAGTTGTTATATTTGAACTTTGGCTAAATTTTCCTCCACTAAAAGTAAAACATAACAGAATGACAGCTGAGTTTAAAGGAAAATAAATAAAGAGTTAAGGCCTATTTTCTTTTTTGTCCTGCACCTTGTCTCCTCACTCCTGTGCAAATAAAATGCTATTAAATCAGAATGCCAGTGTGTTACTGACTGACTAAAGGTGCAAGACAGCGAAACATCTACTCTCTTTAAAGCTGGGAAAATGGTAAATACAAACATTAACAAAAGAATGTTTCTTCCTCCATTTATTACCTTCCTATGACTAACAGCTAGCTTCATTAAAGCTCGCACTCTCTGCCTTTCATATCCAGAAGCACCTGGCAACACTGCTTTGTCCTGTGCAATGTATCTAATAAATTTATTTTTTATAGGTTAGAATGAATTGATGTGACGGGGAGTTCTGCTGTAACTCAGGTGTTACTGGAGAGGAAGGATGTGGCACTGAAACACAGTCTAGCTCACAGCAGCTTTTTCTAAATCCTGCAGGAAAGTTGTGGGGGTTTTTTTGGTGTTGTGGGGTTTTTTTGTTGGTTTTTTTTTTTTTTTTTTTTTTTTTTTAGGAGGACACTGTGTCCATTTTGCATGCAAAAGCTCTCCTTCCAATTATTATGGAAGATCTGAGTTTTGTTTGGTGGTGCTTTTGGGCCCTATTTTGAAATAATTCCTTAAAAATGTTATTTTCTTAATGTTGCTGGAGTTTCTCAGGTCAAGTAGCAGTTCACTACTTGAAAATTTGTTTCAACATCCTTTTCAGTATCACAGGTCCCGCTGACAGATCACTCCAGATCTGTGTTTTGGTCAAAGAAAATGTTACTTGAGGGGGTTGTGCACTGTGGTGGTCTGAGGTGGGGTGGGGAAGATTGGAAGCAAACTAAATACTGAACTCAGCTTTGTTAGGCTAAGGAAAAATACTTTCAGCCCTGTGTCACGTGCTTAACTTTTACAGAAAATACTGCTGAGGATTTTCTGTTATTCTCTCCTGAAAGGTTGTCCATTAGGAGTGGAATAGACAGGAATGAATTTTTAAAATTTTTCTGCAGAGAAAACCAGAGAAATAAGAGCAGTTTCTTTTTTTTTTTGTACTGTATTTTAGCCAGAGAACTGTGCACATTGTAGCGACTAACTGTTTTTGTTCTTGTGTATTAATTCTCAGCCTTATTGAAGTTTGTCATTCATCTGAGGGCAGTGGCACCTTTGCAACCCACAAAAGAGGCAGGTTTCAGCAGAAGGCACCCGTAGGCCCATAGGCAGTGTGTTTTCATGGAGGTTTCCTTTAATTCTGCCCTTAGTTGCTTCTAATAAGAAATGTCAGTTTGACTGAAAGCACACTGTAATTATAAAGTGCTGACAAATCTCTTGCTAATTCTGCATATGCGTCACTCGTAGCCTTCCTTCAACGGAGGTCTGGGAGAAGTGTCTGTCTGTGGGGTCAGTTCGCTTTTGGGGAGGGAAAGAGGTATCTCTGCCTGCATGCAGTGTCCCTGGCAAAAAGGTGAAGGGCGAATGCATAGCCACCACTCTTGCTGTGGATTATAGCCTCTCATTGTCTTTGTACCTGAACTCTATAATTTTCTTTTATTACATCATACAAAAGATATCAAAACCAACAATGGAACCCCCAAAACTTTACTTTTTTTTTTTTTCCCCCTCCCACTCTCTCTCCTGATAAATTTTCTTGAGAGGATATTTTCTTGGTAAGAGCTGATAGGAAGCACTGATTTCTGCGTAAACAGTGGAACGCTGCTGTCTGAAATCTAGGAACTTGGAAATCTAAGTTTGTTACTGTAATACAAATACTAAGCTTGCAATAGGATGTGAGACTTTTGATATTATTTAGGGAAATCTGATGTAAGTTATAATAGACTATAAATAATTAAATTCTCTTTCAACATAGTCCTCCTGTCAAGAAATTCACCTAAAGCAAGCTGTTAGCAACTAGATTGTGAAATAAAATTCTAAAGTTGTGAGAGGTTTTTTTTTCTGCTTCTTCCATTACAAAGTTGTGCTTTAGCTTCAAACCAGTCTGATCTGTCTGCTCTGCCTGAAAATACACTAGAAAAGAGTCTGCATAGTTGACGTGTGTATGACGTGTGTATGACACCCAGCTGGCCCTTTGGGTGGGATGGATGGTCTCTGCCAGAGTGATGGGCAATAGGAATTCCCACTGTTGGTACTTAACCTGTAAATGCTTCTATAAAGGGATGGAGATGGTGATTTCTGTGGCATCTACAGGGTCTTGATGTTGCAATGATGTCTTTGATGTTCCAGGAGTGGACTGCTGTAAGCTAAATAAACGATCTTTGAAAAGACTGCAGTGACAGTTCTTGTGTGGGAAAAAGCCTGGCAATGTTTTAATGGAGCTCTGCCCATTTGCCTCTGTGCATGGTCTACCTTATCACTGCTACCTGCTGTTCACAGCTGTGCTCTGCTGCCTGTATCTTGGCATCCAGAAACCCAGTGAGTGTTTGGGGCTCTCCCCTCCTCTGTCAGAGTTGTTTTGTGTGAGAGGTTACCATGCAGAGTTGCACACCAGGTTCGTCAGCAGCTCACAAAGGATCAGATTCAGATGAGAGGTCCCTGTGGCAGGGTCACATCAAAGGTGCTATTTTCCTTCCTCCTTTTGAGTTTGTTTTTTTTTTTTTTTTTTCTTGGAGAAGCTGCGAACAGCAAAACGTTTGCAGTATGTTTTGATGTGAGTGAATGGGCATCCCTGTTGCAACTGAGTTCCATACATGGGGAAAATAACCTCTAGAGCCGTGGGTGAGGGGAGATGTTGATGGATAAAACCATTGTTATCACTGTCAGGAAGTGTTCATTTAATTATTTTAGATGATTTTTTTTTTTAATAGAGTTGGCAAATTACATATGTCCATGTCTTGCTGCTTGGTCCCCTCCAAATCTAGCATCAGGACTAATGTCACCAAATGGTCTAAACTCTCAATGTGTTGGGAATAAGATTCACTAATGGGAAGTAGCTATGAAAACTGGGCTTGTGGGTCAACAGAGCCCCCAACACAAGGTGCAAATAGGGCAGAAGGTGGAGGCACCTGGCTGGAGATGGGGACTCCTGATCTCTTTGTGTCAGATCCCAGACCCATTGTGCTGTTTGTCCTCCTCTTCTTCTGTGAGGGAAGGAAGCACAGTCAGTCCTCCTCTAGAGACAACAAATGATTGTTGCTCTGTACCAGGAGGGGCCCCATCTTACCATGGCAAGAAATAGCATTGCACCTGCTTTTGTTTTCTCTCTGGTCTTTGACCAACTGCTCGTCCTTCCAGTGCCTTCTGAATCGATGCAGCAAGATTAATTACAAATTTCAGATTTTCTAAAACGCCTAAAGTTCAAAAGAAATCAACAGGCATGAACTCTTCTGTGCCTTTTGAGCTCAATTTTAGGCAGGCAGCCAGGCCTGTTCCTGAGCAGGCAGGATCTGACCGGGAGCAGCCTTCCCTCATTTGCAGCCCCAGAGAGCTCCCTCTCCTGTGTTGAAAGCCAGAAGTCTGCATCCTCCTCGTACTGCTACTGTAAGGACCAGAGTCTAGGAGCTTTCAAAACTAATTGCCTTTGGGGATTTGCATTTCTGCTGCAGATCTTCTATTTTTAAACCCTCGTGATGTACTAATTGGTCTATTTTCCTGATGTAGAGTAAATGCAAGCTCATTTTTCCATGTTCTGTACCTCTGCATGAGTAAGAAGTATCCTGCACTTATTTGTGTACTGGTGCAAATCGAGTCAATAGGCAGGATCCTGGCCAGTGGTAAATCTGCATCACTCCATTGCAGTTGGGAGAACTGCAGTGATTTAAATGAGCAAAGGATCTGTTCTGGATGGTCTTTTCCAGTTAAAGCAAATGTGGCTGTAGGTTAGAGAAGGAGATGCCCTGCTTACAAGGAAGACGAATCACACAGCTTTTTCCACGGCTTGCTTCCAATTCACAATTTTGCTGATATGATTTTGTTCCCCACTTCTCCCTGCCTGGTGACAGAGCTTGTATCTAACAATCCTGCTGAAACTAGATCCCAGATTTCTAATAGCTACAGGCTTGAAATTTTCAGGCCTGGGAACTTAACCCTCGTGACTGCATCAATAGCCTCGTGCTATGACTCTGTGCAAAGTTGCAAGCGTGGTGTGGGGAAAGTTGTAGTAATTACGGAACAGAAGCACTTAATGAAGTCTCTACTGGCTTCCCAGCTAGCGAGTCGAGCCGTGTGCTGGGACAACGTGACAGCAGTTGCTCGGGTCGTCGTGTGACATCACATCCTCCCTCTTGTTGTCATAGCAGCTGCAATCAGCCCCCTGAAAATTTCCCTCAGGAAGACTGCAAACATGATCTCTCTCTCCATTAAATGGCACTGCATGGCGCTTAGTCTCTTGCTACTGCTGCAGGATGCTACATCTTATTTCTGTTGATTTAGTGCCCTTTCCAGCTCCCCCAACCCTGCCCCTTCTCACAGTGATGCAGAGCGATGAGACCTGTCAAATGGTGTGTGACTGGGAAAGGAGAGAGGGTAGACAGCTTGCTCAACCAGTACCACTTAATTGGGTTTCAAGTCCAAGTGTCTCTTCTGTGTTTGGTACATTTACAGCCGGTTTATACTCGTCGGAGGTGAGGATAAGGAATGCTGTTTGGATTCAGGTTGTGTACCCTTTCTCTTTTAATATTGACAATAAATGCTCATTAGGTGTGAAAGCTTTCCAAAATCAAATTCTGCCCTGTATACATGGCTGGCTGAAGTCCTTGCAGTTCCCCCGTGTGCCCAGTTGCTTTTTATGGGCTCGGTTTTTCACATTCTCTTTTTCTCTTTCAATTTCTGGATTTTGTACTCTTGAATGGTGGTAATGGATCTAGTCCCCAGAATTTGTACTAGTGTTTTCTTCTTTATGCTTATTCTTTTCCCTCTTTTATTTTGTGCTTCCTGAATGCCAGTGTGATTTAGTTTGAATCATGTAAACTGAAAACTAAGCTTTTTTTTTGCTTTAGGCCCACCACACAGCTAAGTACATACAGAAGATTTCCAGGGATTTTTTTTTATTGCTAGTTCAAGTAGAACAAGTTATTAAACCACTTTGGAAATCGACTTGAAGTAAGAATTAAAAATATGTTCACTTTCTGTGAAGCAACTTACAGCAAGATATTCCTTGGCTTAGAAAAATGAGTTTGAGGGGTTTTTTTGGTTTTTTTTTTGAACCCTATAAATAAAGATGAATGATTTACACATACCAGGCAAGTACCCTTAAGAAAACCTAAAGGAGATTTTCATTCAGGCCATGATCCTGCTGTTAGATGTGCAGACGAAACATTACTGAAGTTGCAAGATTTTTCAAACAAGTGGTCCTCAGTTAGTTGCAGGCTGAGGAGTTCTGCACAGTGATAAAAGTGCGCTCCATTATTAGATGAGAGCAATCGGTACTTTCACCAAATACCAAATGGGTACAATTGCAATTGTAACACTCTAGGAAGTGAGCAAAGAATGAAAATGCATGAAGAAAAAGGATTCTCTGAAATTTATATGTGCTACTGTCAGCTATGCTCCAAATGCAAAGTATTGTTTTCGTTTGCCATTAAAACTGGTGTTTTGCAGTGTAGGATGTTTTATATGCTACTCTGCACAACGTGAATAGCAGAATACTAAGCCCATTTAGTTTGTATTGATTTCCTTCCCCATTCCCAAAGCTGTGACTATTACCAGACGTGTATATTGTTAATAATGACTATTTCCCTTGAAATGTACTCTGAAAATGGGATCTTTAGGATGTTCAGACTTCTTTGTTTGCCCTTATTTGGTGGCACTGTATCCAGATTTTATTAGTCTATAAGAGGGAGATGGTCTTTTGTCTCCACTGCTGGCCCTTAATCTAAAGACAAGCTATGTTCTTTCCGCCTTGAGCGTTACCATAATTCAGAATTGCAGATCTTGCAGGCCAAATTACATCCTGACTCTTATGCCACCCTGGTAACTCAAAACATAATTTGGCCTGCAGTTTGCATTGTTTTTCTTAAAATTGCCATATAAGCACATCTAAGAAATCTCTGGCAAACCTGTGGGTTTTTTCTCCTTGCCAAAATCTGGAATATTAAAATAGAACTGGATAATCAAAGCTGATTTCAATCTGAGTCATAAGGAGGGTGATCTGTATTGTATAGTCCATATAATGTATGTATGGTGTATAGTAAAAAAAAATGTTGAATGTGTATATAACTTATGGAGCACAAGGGACTGTGGTAGATTCTACTGCTGCTCCTACGAACGTAAATAATTTTTCAGCATTAATTTACAGAATGTAATTTCATGGTTCCTCAAATAACAAAAGCGGCAGAATTTTCCTGAGCACCAGCTGTTGACTAACTCTGCTGTTACAAAAATCAATGGATATCTTTAGAAAGTCCGGAACAGGACACTCTGTGCTACTTTTTGAAAGTTCCTTTGCAGGTAAAGAGTTAATTTACTTCTGGTAACCTCAACACTTAAATAGTATTCCAGCAGGAAATACCTAAGACCTAATGACTGCTGCTAACCTTAGCTTTTAGTTGATTGTCTGCTTTTCCTAAATTATGCAGCATATATAGACCAACTGATAATAAGCATCTTGCTTGACTTCAATGGAATGAATTCCGAATTTTCACAAGCATAATTCGGGGTAGATTTGAGCTGAAAGTATTTAATGACATTTGGGTGCCTGTTTCTTCTGCAAAAAATGATTTTTCCACGCTGTGAATTTTTGGTTTTGAGAGAGGTGGATATTAAGGTAGTTGTTTTACCTCTCCGCCCTATTAAATGTAGATAGAAATGGTTACATGGAAACGTCCTGCCTCACAGTGCAAAGTGCCAGCGTACTGATGTGTGTCGGTGCTGGAGCCTGGTGTACTTGAACAACGATTATCTCAGAACCCAATTGAACAGGAGGTGTAGCAGCTTCTCCGTGATCACAGTTTGCAGTCTGTTTTGCTGCAGAGAGTAGTCACTGATTGCTGGTAAATTTAATTCGTCTGGCTATAAAGTTGAGCGCTTTCCTCTTGGCTGGCCCTGCTGCTGGAGCAGCCTGTGGGAGAGACACGGGACAAAGACAAACAGCTGGAGGAACCCTGACCACACTGTTGCTGTTCAAAATGTCACCTGGGAATTGTCACAGCAGAATGGGGAAATCAGGGAATCTGGGCTGTTAAATGTTGTACGTGAGTTTCACTTGGACAGGCTGAAGCTGTGACTTGACTATGGACCCGTGTCAGCTGGTGTTAGATCCTGTAACTAAGCAAATGCCTCAACTATCAGTCCAGCCTGCTAAGCTAATGCTCCCCGGCATTCCTCCATTCCCAGAGTATCAACAGATTATTATTACAGTTGCTAGGTGGCTTCATGATATTATTCCTGTCTCCTGTCTAATGCTTAATAAGGCTTAATTGTTCTTGAGTCAAGGGAAGTGTAAGTACTGAGAATGGCAATTACAGCACTGCTGATAAGTGGGATCCACTTGCTCCTGGAAGATGCTCCTGTCAGCTTGACAACATGATCAGAGTAAATTTTCCTTGACGGTACAATATGTTTATTCTTTAGTGATGTTTGCTGCCTTATGTTCCAGGCTAATGCTTCCTATTAATTAGAATTCATTGTGCCATTTAAGTGAAGTGGCGTTTTTCAAGTGAAATTCTGCATGATGACTTGTCATTTACTCTCTGATTGTGTTTGCCTGCTTGCCCTCTGGAGCAGCAACAATAATTTGAGCCTTCTGTTTTATTAGCTGTCATTTACAGTAACACTGTACTTGCATAATTATTTTTCTCTAGCTCTGCGCTGATACTAAATGAAACCTCTGGGATGTATTCCCAGCTAATTGTGTGTTTACACGTTGTATTCAGCGACTTGCATTTGATCTTTCTTCTGTTGCTTGTGGCAAGAAAGTTTTAGTCTCCTTTTAGGAAGTTTTTAGCTTTGATTATTCCAATGTTTGTTAAGCACTAATCTGCTCAGATGCTTTAAATAAGCCTTTTCAGAGAATGCGTGTATCTTTAAGTCCCTAAGCCAAGAGGCAAAGGAAATTCGGCCTTTAAGCACTTTGGGAAACTCTGCATGTAGTGCATAGGTGCTGTTACAAACATGTTTTGAATTGGGAAGAAGAGGATGTTTCCATGTTGGTAAAATGGGTGTTACGTTGGAAGGAGGGGGGAAGATTTTAGACTTCTAGTTGCACATTTTTCCCCAGCCCCCATAGTCCTCTCCACCTTTTGGCAGTATAATTCCTTAGCCCTGCTGCTTGCTGGTGCTGCTGCTAACCAACAGGAGGAGATGGAGTTTTTGGGCACTGAGGGTCTTTCAAAGGAACCTGGAGGAAGACCGAACAGAAGACTGGACATGCTTTGAATGCGAAAATCTCTCTTGATGGCTTTGCTAAGACTAATTTGTGTTTCTGAAGAAAATAATACCATATGTTATGTACCTTGGAATCCTAAATTGAAATGATGCAAGTTGGAAAATGCATTGGGAATTTTTGAAAAGAAAGGAGCAAATATCCCAATACTTTTGTGATTGTAAAATAGGCTTCTAGCCAAGCTTACAACTCCAGAATGAAGTGCAGGGAAAACTTTGGACACACAAAAGTAAGTCGTATGCTACACAATTATTATTTAATTTAATTCAAAATACTCCTTTTCAGTTTTAAGATCAGCTTGATGTATTCAGTGAATTTATCACATCCAGTAAACTGCGTGTGCAGACAGTACATGCTGTGTTTGTCATCATCTCTACAAAATATTTGTGTTCTTCTTGCAATAAGTTGATTGTTGAAGTCACTGAGCAGCATTTGAATGGCTAAGACATTTGTGTCTGCTATATGAAGTCATATTTGGTACCTTTGGACACTCAAAAAGGAAAAAAGAACAGAATATTTTGAAATTGTGTGTCATTACCATCAAATAATATCTGATAGCTACTAAGATAATTTTTGTAATATTTTGAATTTTCTTTTGTCCTCCATTGCCTTTCGGTCTATGTAAGATCTGTACTTGTAAACATAACTTCATATTTGTTAAACTGCAGGAGGGAATAGCACTGGAAAATGAAGGCATCTCTTCATAAATATGGCTGCTGAAGAATAAAACATCAATTCCAAAACTTGTTAAAGAAAAATAGCAGTGAGGAGCAGGAATAGTTAAAGAAGACAGGATTAAGGATTTAGCCTATATTTCTTACTTAGTCCAAATCCCTTACAATATCAGTGACCAGAGAAAGGAATTCAAAATTATACCCAAGTTATTTAATGTTTGAAAATGAGACTGGTATTTTGCATAACAATAATGCTTTTTAAATGAAAGGAGCATTTGCTTTACAGTTCTTTGTGGCTGCAGGACTATGTGCCACAATACTTAGAGGTGAGGTGTCTAATCTGGTAATTTTGCTCCCTCTTGGAATTTGGTGATCTAAAGAGGGCAACAATGGTTGGTATGATTCTCTCTTCTCCAGTCTTTTGCTGGTGCAATTCATGCCATTGTAAGGTGTTCTTTAATCACAGAAATTTTGGGACATGGAGGAACAGAGCAGTAAGTGTAAAATAAATTAGACGTAGTTGCAGAAGGTGGCAGATATTCACAGAAATGTGAGGATAAAGTGGTCAGCATGAGGCATGAACATTATATGCCACTTAAAAAACATGCAGTTGGACTTCCCCAGTGAAAGACTTTAAGAAACCAAAACCAACAAAACCCCAGAAAACAACAACAACAACAAAAAAACCTAAAACAACTTGAAGAGAAAAGTTAGAGATGATACTGTTAAACATTTTTTAAAAGACAGCATGTGAGAAGATTCTCTAAAGCATGGCAGAATCGAAGAAAATCAGTGAAGGCTGTAACTAGTGAGAAGTATTTTGAGCTCAGTCATGCATTTCTGTGTGATTAGTCCCATTACAATAAATGAGAGTACTTACTACTGCAGGAGCTGCCAAATTAGACTTGCTCGTAATTATAACTTCTAAAATACAGGAGATGCTTTGCTTCAGGAGCTCAGTCATGTAGCAGTTAAGTGCTATGCCCAATGCGCTTAAGAAGTAGTGTTTCTGTGGGGCTTGAGAGCACATTGTTCACAATACCTTTCTGTAAAATGGGGAGATGCTTCCCTTGAGGTATCTACGTATTCATCATGCCTCCTGCCTCATCCTGGGAGATACCCATGAGAAAATATAAGAGCACAGTCGTCTCAGAACCACTCAGTAAAATATAGTCAGACTCCTTCCTGTGCAGAGAGCTACTGCTCTAAGACCTTTTGAAGGGCTGTGGGTTTAACCCCCTCTGCGTTGCATCCACAGCATCACGTGTTTTGGGGCAGAAGGCCTTACACTGTTGTCATACAGCTCCTTCAAGGTACTTGCACCTTCTGCTGTGCACTTGTAAGGCCAGCAGACAGCTTCTGCTGCACAGAGAGACCACAACTGGTTTATCCTGATGAGCAGATGACCTCCTCCTGACTTCTGAGCACAAAACCCGTTTCCAGCCAGAAAACTGAGCGTTTGCTGCATTGCACGGACTCGGAGTTCACCGCAGCCTGCTTGCCCTTGGAGCTGCTAAAGTAGTACAGTCTCTAGAAAGAGCCAAGGGATTATTTTCTATACAGAATCAGGGATATGCCTTAAAAACTAAGGTGTCTGTCAGGAGATGTGGGGGAGATGTAGCATGTATTACTGCCTATTTCCGTCTGCATGATACCTGCAATAAAGTAAGTTACAGTATTACTGATGAAAAAATGATTCACTCTTCGCAGGCGTTTCATTTAGTGGCATTCAGAAGAACAAAGCAAACAAAAGTATTTTTCTTGGCTAATGTTTCAATTTAAAGAGCCATATGCAACTTTAAAGCTAAGATTGACACAATATATTAGCCAGCGTCAGTGTCTTGCTCAGGGCCTTCACCAAGGGTACGTATTCAAGCGCAGTGCCATAAATGCTCTGTTTCAGGCCTTGGATCTCTCCTCCTTTTATCACAGGTTGACAGCAACTGGATGTGAAGCTTGGTGAATCTTTTAAAGATATTAGTTTTAAATTTATGTAGTATTATGACAAAGCTGCCCTCTTTAAAGTGGGAAAACAGCTTTGGGCGTAGAGTATACATTATAATGGTCACTACTTTTATGGGTATTGGTAGTTTATGTGGAGTAATAATGATAACGCTGGCAAATACTACCAGTGGCAATTTTCATGTCAGAAGTGCTTAATGGCTTGGGTGTACTTGCTTCCAAGTGGGGATTTTAAAAAAACAAGTTAAGAAAGTGTTTTTATTTTAAAATGCACAACATCGCTGTGTGAGTAAATCCTTTTGCATCACCACTGGAGACCGGTTGCTGCAAAGGTGACTCTGAGAAGAGCCGTCTGCAGGTACTCGCCGACAGATTGCCAGTGACAGGGAACTGGGAAGCAGCACTTGGTTTCTATATGCACCAGCAGCTTTAGTTATTGACCTGAATTTCATTTGCTTGAAACAATTATCTCAGATAGGATCATGTCACCAGTCCACCTCTGCTGCGAGCTGGTGGAAAGCAGACAAGCTGAAAAGGAGAGGCACATGATAGTCGTCCTATCATCTGCACCGGCAGCTGATGAAGTGGTGTACCGTTACTGTATGGTTGACTTGCTGTGTCGCTTATTAATGAGAAGTTTATTTACCAGGATTATCTTTCCCAGCATTTTGCACATGCCGTTCTCTATTTGTGAGAAACCCTTCCTATCCATGCCACCTGGCAGGTAGGCCAGAGCAGGGTTAGATTTTGCTAATTAAAGATCAGGCTTGATTTAATGAGTTGGAGGAGACAAATCCTGCCCTGCACTTGGCGTGCTCTCTGAAGCACAGGCACATAGGCACCGGGTCTTTTCATATTCTGGGTTTAAGGTTATGCAGTGCAGGGTGCTTTGTTGCTGCAGGGCAGTATTTCTTACCCAGCCACTCAGAATGGAGTCCTGAAATAGGTCTAAAAGTCCTTTATATCTGATCCCATGCTACTTATAAAGTAAATAAAGGGTGCATGCATTGGTGCCAGAATACACATGGGGGAATCCTGTGGCACCTCAGCAATGCCTGCAAAGTGACCACAAATGAAGGAAGCTAGAAACCCATTAATGAACTACTTTTGCAATATTTCTAGAGCCATTCCTTGCAGGGTTGTAACTGAAATAAAACCTCAGATACTTATTTTCACCCTATAACTCACAAGCAGTGTGCTTTAAGTCAGCCTTACTTTGAGCAAGGACTGAACCTTTGAAGGTTCTTCTCAACCAAAATTGTTCAGTGATTTTATATATGAATGAAAAGTTACTCTAGATTAAGGCAAAAAAGAAAATAATACTTTTAATTTTTTTTCTTTCTGTTTCTACTTGCTTTCTTATTTTTTGCATGTCATGAAAGGTTTTTATTTTCCTGTTGAAAAGTATGGGAGTGCAAAGTTCTGCTAATTTCAGTTGGATTGAGGCTTGGATTTGCACAGACAGAAATGCATTTACATTGCATTAAAAGGAAAAGCAGGGCATCACCTTCTTTAGTTTGAAGCTTTTCTTGTAGAGTCTTTTGAAAGTATTGTGGGCAATGGGCAAAGTTTCTGCAGTCTCTCTTCCCTACAAGTAGCAGGAAGGCTGTGATAAAGGACAAGTGACGATAGCTGTATGGCACTAGGGCAGCCTGAGCGGTCCACTGTTCACATTCAGCCTCCTGTTCCAGAGACAATGCACAGAAGAGGGAGAAGGGAGGCTTCTCTGATGATTGACATGGAGTTGCTGAGTCATTATGGTGAAGTCTTTTTGAAAAAAAGATGTAATGCTCCTTCTTTTGCATGCAGGATGTGCAACCAAGGATGAGTCTTGCACAGCCTGCTGTCTGTGCAAACCTGCCAGCGTTGGTAGATGAAAAAGGAGTAAAGTGCAGGGTATTTCTAGTCAGAACTACCACTGATGGACCTGAGCTGGGAGTCCACTCTGCTGTGGAGTGCCATCATTAAAAGAGCTGTAGCAGGTCTGTCTGGCTCTGCTTGTCTTTCTGTCAGTGTGCAGGTGAAGTGCTGATGTTTTGGGGAAAGAAAGGAATTTCCAAGGACTCATTGTAAATATATGTGTGTCTATGTCTGAATTTATGAAAGCAGAGGTGAGGTAAAGGAACTACACAATAATTGTACACAAATTTAGCAGAGGTATAAATGACCAAAGGTACAAAGCGGTGAGGACCTGGGATTTGAGAAAGCTCCAGATAGAAGAGAGGGTTACTTGAAGAGGCATTGTTTACACTTAGTTGCCTTCCTTGCTACACTCTTGGCCCTTGGACTTTTTGGATTTCATGGGGAAACATTAGAAGTGACATGTAGGGAAAGAATAACGGGGCAAATTATGTGTTAAGTAAATGTAACTCTCCTGCAAGGGAAAGGTGGAACAAGGTGTGGGCTTCCTGGCATACACTTCCTCGAGTGCTATTGAAGTGTGCTCTGGGTCACCTCTGGGCTTGGATGATGCCTAAGGTTCCTGCCTGGCAGGGGAGGGAAGGAGAGGAGGCATCAGAGGAACTTCCTCAGGAGTCCTGCTCACAGCCAGAGGGCTAAACTTGGAAATCCCCTGGGACTGCAGACTGAAATAGAAAGGTGAAGGAAAAGTATAATTGGTCCCTGTTTAAAAGAATGGGATTATTGCCTTGTAAAACTAAATATTTTGTGAATGAAGTTTCCAGAGGTTGTTTTGGAGTTTCATTAAAGTGAACTCTTGTAGGAGCTGGTAACCAAGCCAGAACCCACAGCATGTTTCTCTTCTCTGCTGAGTCCATGCGTAGGAAGGTATCTGATGGAAACCTGAGTGGACAGTTTGATGATTGCAGGGGTGCACACAGCTTAAAAATTAAAATGGCATGCTGGAAAGCAAAAGATGCAAAACGCAAAACAGTGAGTTCATGCCTTGAGAAAGAAAAGTCAGGAATGCTTATTGTGTCTCCCAGTCATGTCTTGTTTTTGTCCGATATAACTTGAACTGAAATGAGAGGCAATGATTCTCTTTCCTATTTTACTTTTGGAATAGACATGGGGAGATAAAATGTGGGCAGAGCCTACTACGGAAAATGCTGGTTTGACCTATAGTTAACTGTCTCAGCCACTCTTCCCAGTACCCAAAAGTCTTTTATATGTGGTCCAAGCTAATGATTGTCAAATTTTAAACGGGAAAAATAGCATTCATTTATAGGAATAGTAGCTCAGCATTTATCCACTGTGTTCATTGTAGCACAGAATTATTTTAGTGATCCCATCTTTAATTATATCTGGCTAAAGGAATAAAAAATTTTCAACTATGTCAGACATTTTCTTTATTGCACAGCATCTTTGTTAGTAAACAGATTAGCCTGAAATGTTTGGCTTCATGGACTGCCGCAGAATGCAGTCTAGTCTGTGGAGTATTGCAATCTTTGCATAGGGTGAAGGATGATTTATGTCCCAAAATTATGTTCTAACCACCTAATATATCTATAAAAAACAACGTAGAGGAAGATCACAAAAGCCTTCTATGCTCCAAGCTCCCAGGGAGGCCTGTCTGCTCAATGCAGCTTGCGGATGTGTCAAAAGGTGGAAGCACACAGAATTAGAGGTTGGTTAAGGTTGGAAGCGACCTCTGGAGGTCATTCTGTTTAATCCCCCTGCTAAAGCATGGCCACCTAGACCCAGGATTGCCTAGCACCATGTTCTGATGGCTTTTGAATATCTCCAAGGATGGAGGCTCCACGATGTCCTTGAGCAACCTGTGCCAGTGCTTGGTCACCCTCACAGCAGAAAAGTGTTTCTGGATGTTCAGAGGGAACTTCCTGTGTTTCAGTGGTGCACTTTTCCTCTGGTCCTGTCACTGGACACTGCTGAAAAGAGCCTGGTTCTGTCTTCTTTACACCCTCCCTTGAGGTGTTTCTGCACATTGATGAGACCGTCCTGCCCCCCGCCCCCCCCCCCAGCTTTCTCTTCTCCAGGCTGCACAGTCCCAGCTCTGTCAGCCTTTCTTTATAGATGAGGTGCTCCAGTCCCTTGATCATCCTTGTTGGCTTTTGCTAGACTCTCTCCAGTAAGTTCCTGTTTCTTTTGTACTGGGAAGCCCAGAACTAGACCCAGCTCTCCAAGTGTGGCCTGACCAGTGCTGCATAGAGGGGAAGGATCACCTCCCTTCATCTGCTGGCAACACTCCTCCTAATGAAGCCCAGGATATTGTTAGCTGCCTTTGGTGCTACGGCAAGTTGCTGGCTCATATTTAAACACAGGTGGCCCATCAGCGAGGCCAGGGCTTGCACTTGGGCGTGAATGCTGCTGTGACATCGCCCCTTCTTTAGCAATCTCTGTGCCAGGGAACAGCCAGGACCAGGAAGCGCAAGAGAGAAATCGTGGCACTATGCAGCGTACTAGCCCACCTGAATCCAAGTATCCCAGCTGGACAATGTATTTTCAGGCTGCACTCCGGTGCTGTAGCTCCTCTCCAGCCACAAAACCTACCATGATATTGGCTTACGGATTGGAAATGGGGTTGCTGGACAGAAGGTGTGCACATCTGGGTTATAATTACTGCTAAGGAAATCAATCTAATACTGCATGACCTCTTGTGTTCTGTCTTGTGGCACATATTAGGCAGTATCAGTACAGTGGTTTATTACAGGCAGTTGAAAACAATCCAGGGCAATGAGGAGTAAAAGGCAAATGCAAAAAGTACTGGATTTTTTTTCCTTTCAATGTTCCTGTCACTGCCGCAGTAGCCTAAGATACCTTTGCTGTGGATACAAAGGCTCTGGCTCTCTTAATTTTTCAGGAAAAAAACTTCTTTACAGCCTGAGTGCACTAAGATCATAAAGAGGTGTGCTGTTCTTGATGGCTATCAGAAAAGTACCTCTGTCTTCATAACAGATGACATTTGCAAAAGCTCCTAATGATGTGGAAGCTGAGGCTCTGCTTTCAGGTGCAACACAAGTACTCAAAAGGACTTATGTGTCTCATCTTTAAAAGTAGGACTTGTGCTGCCAAAGCATTGCCTGCTTTTGGGTCTTAGTACTCATGTAGAGTAATGGCTGCATCAGTCTTGTATTTCCAGGTAAGAGAAGTGCCTGTTCAGCTGAGCAAGGGTGCCATTGTATCACCATCAATTTAAGTACCTGTTGATGAAGTGCTCTGGAGCTACTGCATTTCTCCCATGCTAGAGAATCATTTGATTTTGTGCATTGTGCAGTTTTATGACCAAGCTGTCGTATCAGAGCTGGCAGGTACATGTGGGTGAGATGGTTTGTTGATCTGTGATGGTTATGGATTCAGTTATTTTAAAAGCCAGTTCCTTTGGTGAACTGGAAAACACAAACCTCACCCATATTGGAGGCTGAACTTCTGGTCTGGCATTCCTTTAGCAGTGCACAGCTCAATGATTTTCTTTTTGAGATGCATATATATATATTATTTTTTTTAAGATCACTCTATTTCATTCTGCTGTGGAACAGCAGTATGCATTCTTTCCCTTTTTTTTTTTTTTTTTTTGGTGTTCAGCAAGGGAATAAAGGTGCTTATGAGAAATTCACAGGAGGCCTCATTTACTAGTGTTACAAAATTCAAATCCAAAGAGTCACACCCATAATTGTTAATTGTCAAACTGTGCTCTACCAATGGAAAAAAAATGTTTCCATGGTAACTTTCTAATGAGTCTGCTTTAAAACCTAAGAAGAACTTTTTTTCCAGTGAATTAGACATTTGTGAGGTCAAGCAGCTCCTATGCTATAGGTATAACATCACATGATATTACTGGTGGTTTTTACACAGGCAAATTATTTTCAGGGAGAGAGCCTCAAACACAATCTGTGCAAGCAACATGTGAAACTGGGTCAGAGCAGGATTTCACCTAATTTAAGGCATCCTCATCTGAGGTAATCATATTGTCTTCCTTTATAATCAATGTAGAGAAATAGATTCTTGTAGGGTGTTGTTCATCTGACCTATTTTAGACATACATCTCAGGCTGAGCTGGATGATGCCCTAGAAGTGACATTTCATTCCTATTGGCTATAAACGGAGCCTGGATGGTGCTCTCATACTTATCAATATCTAGATCTGAAGAGATACCCCACACCTTTCTCCCCAGATGCTTTTGCAATCTAGAGGTCTAAAAAATATACTTTTGAAAAAAAAAAAGGGAAAATGAATAATATATAGTCTAGAAAAGGTAAAATGAGGGACATACCTCTAACAGTTTTCAAATACACAAGTCATTTGAAAAGAGTGGAAAATTGATTGCACTGGACAAAAGGAGTGGGTTCTAATAATATGAATAGCGAGACACTGATGTTTCACTGAGAAGTACAGATTATTTACTTTTTTTTGTGGAAGCATTTCACAATTTGTTTCACTTCCCAGCACTCTACTTTAACAGAAAGGTACTTATGTATTTTTTCCTGTTATCAAGACAACACATACTTCTATATCCTCCTTTTGTTTCTCAAGGATATATTAAAAGAAAAACCAAGCAAGCAAACAGTTTTTTATTTTTCTTTACTTTTTTTTTCCTTACAAAATAATTTTTTTTTTGAGCAAGATTTTTTATGGTTTTGAGTGAGGGGGTTGCCAAAGAGTTTTGGCTGCCTGGAGTACAAGAAGTGTCATACAGCATTTAAATGAAAATAAAACCTGAAGAAGATAGTTAAAATATCAGAAAAGCAATAAAAATTGTATGCTTAATATCTGCAAACTAAATACTTAATGGGACATCTGGGGGAGATTTCACATGGTTCAAAACAATCAGCAATGATAGGTTAAAAAAAAAAAGTAAAAATCTTCTCTCTCATTCCTATAGTTTTCTTGTGGTAGTAACAGGAATTGTTTGTCAGTGAGATAATTTGAAATGTGACAGTGGATGTTCTTACTATGTATGTTGCTTTTTTTTCCCCCTTTTTCCTCTGGTAGAAGTTAGTCAGTCAGACCAAAATTTCCTCAACAGTTCAAGGTGTTTCAAGCCACTGGTACCATTGAAAGAAGTAGTTCTGCCATATCCCTCCAACTAGTTTCGTGTTTCTGCATCCTCATCACCTTCTGCTGCTGCAGATGGTGCTGCATCTCGGCAAATCACCAGAGCTAGGAAATGACCCTGGATCAAATCAGTGTCTTGTCTTTTCTCCCAGTGTCAGGAAGGGCTTGGTGCAGGCTTGGAAATAAATGGAAGATGAAAGGATAGGACTGCACAATGCTAACTTAAAGTGTTGGTGAAAGAAGGAATCCAGTTGTGTGATGTTTGCTTCTTTTGACTGCTTTGTAAACTTCCTTGGTCAGTAGTTGGCATCTTTTAGTAACTTTATGAAGGGTGAAGTTTAAATATCATTCTCCTGATTGCAAACTGTAATTTAGGGAGCAAATGGTGCTGTAACAAGAAAGTGCATTTTGATCTTGCTTTTTCATTATGGCATTATCTGGAAACCCAAGGACATCTGTCATTCCTTTAACAATTTTAGAGTGAGAGGGGGAGTCTGGGCCCGCTTCCTGTGAAATAATTAAAAATAATCCAACTAATTTTTGTGAACTTGATATCTCCTTTCTTCCATGCATTCATAGATGAAACAGTATTTAGATTCACTGCAGTGACCACCTACTATTTGCAGAGCAAACCATTTGCTAGTGGACTCACCGTAAGGAAATTTAGCAATTGGGACGACAAGCATGGATGCTATTATTCTGCTGTGCACAGAGCTACTTCAACCTGTTAGTTTTTAGCCTTGCAAATACAGCTGGTTTTCTTCTAGGAAGAAAATAATAAAAGATTTTCCTGTTTACGAAAGTGCAAGTTATGAATCCTATCAGAACTTCTGTTTTTGACAGTTGAGTTCAGACATTGTATCTCTAAAGCTTTATTTCCCAGTATGCTTTCCCAAGTGGAAGCAGATATGTTCAAAATGGTGAAAATGTCATTTCAAGTTTAGTAATTGTCCTCTATTATTTTCCTGTCTGACCCAGAGTTCAGTTGCACAACTTGGTCACAATGATCACATGCATAACAAATTTTTTCCCATTTCTGCAATACTTAAATTTATGTAGAGGTTAAAATCTTTGACTTCTGGATTGCTAGCTCAAAACATATTGTGAGTTGGTGTAAGTTTTAGTCAATGTGACTTTTTTTTTTAATTATTTTTATTAAAGCGCTTAAGCCCTTAAACTCCTTTTTCTATTCGGGAGTGGTTCAGAGCCTGAGTCAGAGAGCAGGAGAGAGTGAGTGCAAAATCCAGTAGCATACATTCTGAAACATTTTGAAATTTAAACTTCCTAGCCTTTACCCTTTCTGGGTACTTTTCTTGCCTCATGGGTTTTATATTCTCTAAAACTTAACAGCTATTATGCATCAGCATTTAGAACATCAGACAGAGCGAGGCTTTACAGTCTGGATCCTCTTTGCAGAGGAAATAAAGTGGGAAGGAGGGAAACCACTGAAATTGCTGTCACGTTTTAAAACCTCAGAAAGGTGAATGCAGGGCAAGTTTGAAACTGCTTCCTTAAACAGTGGCTCAGAAACGTCTTGTTCTTTGCCAGTGAACGAGGAGATGCTAGTGAAATTTCAGGAAAAACAGATTTGTGCAGTGGATTTGCTTCTGGGACTGTGGCACAGCTTAGTGTGTTGCAAACACAAATGTCTTATGTGCCAAAGGCTATTAAACATGATGTGTGCTGAATTACTGACTATGGATGCTGCAGATTAGCAGCAGGCTGTGAGTTTTGGAGAGGACTACAGGCACCTTCCACGAGTGGCCGGTGGACTTACCTCAGTGATTGTCTACAAAGTTCATGCACGCTTACTCAAGCTGGCTCTGGAGTGGACAGACCCCAGCTAGCTTCAGGCTGGGAGGTGTCTTCTAGTTATGTTATCACCCTGTTGTACCCAAACTAATAAAGCCTTCTGAAAGCTTGCTAGTTTTATAAATGTATTTCTTGCAGTAGATTTTTTTAAACTTTGATTAAATTGTGCTGTTTAGAAAGGGACAAAAGGACTCTCAAGACTAATACTGTGGGGTTTTTAGCTATTTTGATTGTAAGCTAAACCTGTTCAATGTCTATATTAGTGTTCATATACCTGCAGAGAGCAATGTAAACCCAGGTTGCAGCATGCTTCACTGAGGTTCATGGTTTCTAATGACTTTGTACAAATGTCACCATCTGGAACTGGTTCATGTGACTTTTTATATTGAAGGAACAGACTGATTAGATTTAGAAATCTGAGACTCTAGATTTTCTTGGGATATATTACATTACGCTGTCACGTCAAATTTCAATAAAGGGGCATTTTTGTGGTTTCCATCTGAAACAAATAAGCCACAAAATACACAATGATTACCCAGTAAGGTTGTATCACATGATTGTTTCACAAGAAATCAAAAGAAAGAAAGAATTAGTTGCTTGTGTTTTGCAGATTGTGTTTTTCAGCTTTTCTCATTAATTTTTGTTGAAACTTCTGCATCTTAAGCTGCATTTCAAAATGTACTTGTTAAAGCTGAGTACATTAGAAGCTTCTCACTTGAGACTGACAGGACACTGCAAGTTCACATATTCAGATAATAATCAGTTATATCTGCAGTTCTAGTCTGGGAGACTGCATCCTACTGTGGCCGATTATGTCTGCAGCTGAAACTGGTGATAGTTCGAGAAACCTTGATACAGAGAGTTTGGAATTGCTCTTAGAATTTGATACTCATAAACTTTTGAAGACTTTAGATTTCCTTCTGAATTATTGTGCCTACATCCTGGCCTGAATTCAGGGATACTGCTTATGCCATAAATAGGTTTCATCAGAAAAGCCTCAAGAGATTAAAAGTTAAGTGTTCTTCTATGGACTTGAAAAATGGTTATTCTTATCCTACCCTTAACTATTTTCTTGGGAAGGATGTGACCTTAAAAAACACAGAGGGTTAGGTGAGCGGGAAAGGCCTGCCACTTCCTGGGCCATGCTGTATGTACAGGGAGGCTGTTACTCTAGTCATAGTGGGTTGTTTTTTCTTTTTTTTCAGCCCACACTGAAAAATACCTTGAAAGATCATCTGGTCCAGCCTTTTGTGCGAAAGGGAGCCTAGGTGAGATTGTCTAGCACCTTGTTCAGTTGCATCTTGAAAACCTCCAGTGATGGGCACTCTACCGCATCCCTGGGAAGGTTTTTCCAGTGATTGATTGTTCTCACTGTAAAAAAAAATTCTTATTTTGAGATGAAACTTTTCCTAATGTAACTTGTACCTGTTGTCCTTTGTCTGCCCCATGTGGCTCCCTGTGAAGAGAGAGCCTCCATTCTCTTTGCAGCTACCCTTTAAGTACTGGAATACTATGATGAGATCCCCCTGAGCCTTCTCTTCAGGGAGAAAAGACTTAACTCCTTCAGTCTTTCCTCATATACAGCAGGTTCTCCAGCCCTTTGATCATCTTTATGGCTCTCCTTTGGACCTTCTCCAGTCTGTCTGCATTTTTGAATTGCGGGGACCAAACCTGAACGTGGTACTCCAAGTGCAGCCCTGATAAGCATTGAGTGGGATAATTATGTCCATATCTCTGCTAGTAATGTCCCTGCAGATGCAGCCCAAGATCAGATTTGCCTTTGCTGCAGTGGAGCAATGCTGACTTGTGTTCAGCTGGTCCACCAGGACCCGCAGGTCCCTTTCAGCAAGGCTGCTCCCCAGCTGTGCAGATCCTAGCCTATACTGTGCTCTTTGGCTATGATGTCCCAGGTGTAGGGCTTTGCACTTGCCTTTGTAATACAGTTCTTGCTAGCTCACTTTTACAACCTGTCCAGGTCTCTCTGTAAGATGGCTCTTCCTTCTAATGTGTCCACCTTACTACCCAGTTTGGTGTGATCAGCAGACTTTGTAAGGATGCTTTCAATCCCTCTGTACAGATTATTTGTGAAGATACTGAACAGTATGGAGCCTGGTGTTGACATCTGGGAGACCTCACTTGTCACAGGCCGCCAGCCTGAGTAAAAACCACTGATCACCACCCATGGCCTGTGAGCCAATTTCCTACCCATCTTGCAGACCGTCCATCCAGTCTGCATCTTGCCAGTTTGGCCAGGAGAAGGCTGTGGGAAACAGTATTGAACAGTTTGCTAAAATCCAGGTAAACAACAACTGCTGCTCTCACCACGTAACACAAAACTATATTTTGTTGTAGAAGATGATCAGGTTAGTCTGGCATGATTTGCCTTTGGCGAACCTACCCTGGCTTTTCCCAATCACCTGCTTCATCTGGTTTGTAATAGTTTCTAGGAGACCTTGTTCTATTACTTTGCCAACGAGTGAATTAAGACTAATGGGTCTGTAGTTTCCTGGGTCCTCTTTTGAGCCCTTCTTGTGGATTGCTATGACATTTGCACTTTTCCAGGCATCAGGGATATTCCCCAATCTCCACAATTTTTCAAGTGGTATAGATGGTGGCCTTGCAAGAATGTCAGTCACTTCTCTTACCACCTGGGGTTGGATTCCCTCCAGGCCCACAGATTTTATGTGGATTGTGTCCTTGCAGGAGGCTGCAGACCAACCATTCCTCTGCTACTGGTGAGCCAAGACGTGGCGTTGTAGCTACTTGATCCTGTGATCTGAGGTCTACCCATGTTGGTAAAGATGGAGGCAAAGAAGATATTAAGATCCTCTGCCTTGTCAGCGTTATTAGTAACTAGTTTCCCTGCCCTGTTTAGCAATGGGCCTGTGTCTTCCCTGTGCTTCTGCTTACCGCTCACATATCTGAGGACCTCTTTGGCCTACACCCCTATCTCTGACTGGGAAGACAGAGGAGAAGATCACTTGGACACCTGTCCCTTTCATGCCCCCTTGGCTCTGAAGTCTTGCTTGATCTTGCCCAGGTTTTGCTTTACTGTGTCATGATGCCAACCTGGGAAAGGAGCAAGGGATGTTAGTCTGTGCTTTTAACCATGTGGCAGCCTTCCTGTGACATCCTGGAGCAGTCCTGGGAGGTCAGCACCAAGGCAGCCTAGTATTTCTTCTTGCAAAGTCTCAAGCAATAATCTATTTCTTGCGCCCTCCCACAGGTGAGGCTGCTGTCTGCAGAGGTAGGGGAAGCTGCTGCCCCTTGGTGGCTCTGCTGGGAGGGTGAATGGGACCTCCGTGCACCCCCTGCTGTGGCAGGAGCCACGGGCAGCACTGGGGCACTTGGTACTGGAGTATCAGGGCAGGGTGCCTGGGAATAGGAGGGAATAGGGCAGTTGTCCTCAGGCTTTTTTTCCACAGGGAACACAGTTCTCCTAGGTCAGCTTCTCTGGCCAGTAACAACATTTGTTACTCCTTTTTTTTTTTTATTTTTAGTTCTCCTTTGCTTGTTTTTCTGCTGTTGTAAGTGAAACATTTTGGGTTACTCCACATAGTGTAAGGCCACAGCAAAGGTGAAGAAGAGGGGTAAAAGGTGTCCCAGGCCCCATGGAGGGAGGGGGCTCAGCCCTCTGTGGGAGCAGCTGTCTGTCAGAGAGCACCAGGTTGCTGCTGAGGAGGTTTCACTAAGCGAGGAAATGTGGGTTTTTGTCAATTGATTCACATCCTTTTTTATTTCTTTCTGGTACAAAAGCCCCGTGAATTGCTGTGAAGGTGCCAAGTGGTGTTTCCCAGGGGGGAAAGCAGCGATTTCTTCCCTCATGGTTATTACCACAGCGGACGGCCAGATGCGTGAGTGTAATGAAATCCACGAATTGCATTTTAAAAACTGTGTCCTAGAATGTAAAAAAACCGCATTGTTTGTATTTAGTTCTTGCTGGAGACATGCAATGACAGACAATGTGAAAAATCCCTTTGACTTGGAGAAAGGGCATTATAAAACAGTATGCAAAGGGCTACACAAATTATTTCACACAGGGCTTGTGAATGTTTCTGCGGTGTCTCTGGTGGCTTTTCCTGGAATCTTCTCTGCTGTTACCAACCATGAACTCCAGGAAACCCACAAACGTTTTGAAATCTGTCTTGGGAATGTAGGACTCAGGGTGTGAAACGCCCAGATCTGAATATTCTTGAACTTTAGATGAGTTAAAGTCTGGATGTCCACAATGTGACACATCCCTTTCCTTAATGGGCTGACAACTCAGATCTAAACACCCCCGGTACCTGTAGAGCTGTGGGTGTATGTTTCAGTGGAGGATCGCCATGAGTTTGTAGTATTGCAGGAGATACTTTTGAATCTGGATATACCTAGAGTATATTTTTGATTGTATGTTCAAACAAACAAACAACTTTATGGGGTGGCAGTGGAGTGATGAAACTAGACAGGTTCTCTCTCCTTGTTGAGGTTGGTTTTTCCCCCTGCTCCTATATAATGGGATACAGAAAAAGGGGCTTGTGTCCTGACCTGAGCTCTCAGCAGCGATACCACTCTTCCCTCTGAATAGAACTGGCTCGTTGCTGCCCAGAAAATTGCAAATTAGTGGGACTGCAATTAAGAAAAAGCAGTGCTAACAGTGGGTGTGACTTGTGTGGTAGAAAATATGCTCCTTTTCTAGGTGGTGGAAAGCAAATTCTGCTTTCCCTGAGTCCCACACGGCCCCTTTGTTTTCAGTAGGCTTCCCACCAGCACCTCTGCAAGCCTGTTCTTAGGTGCAACTGAAAGCAGAATTTTCTCTTTATTATTCCCACACCTCAGAGGCAGTTCTGCTTTCACTGAACTGAATGGAAATTCATGAGTAAAGATGATGTTTAGATTAATCTGCAGTGCCACGGTAGAGTTCATACTGCCCTGCTCATCTTCAATAAATGTCAGCTTTGTGTTGTGGTTTTCACTGAAGTGACATCTACTGAATTGGAGAAGACCCATGGGAGAAAATAAACTGATGACAGAAGTTTTGAACGATGGGCTTGGGAACGATAGATGTGCTAGAGTACATCTCTTTCAGTCTGCTAAGAGGATTTTTTCCTCTCATAACTTGAGTAGGATGGAAATGTTTTTGATCTGGTGGATTTGATATTTTTAACTTCACTTTTTATTGTTTTGTGAAAAAAAATGAACACGGTCTTCTCTTTCACATCCCTCAGTGTTACCTGCTGGTCCAAAATGTCTGAGGCTTTCACATCTATTCCACATCTCTGCTAACACTGTACTAGTCTTGATCTGGTTGAGTGAGAGCTGCTACCACGAATAATATTACCAACTTCCCCGTCTCCTCAGTCCAGTTTTCCTCTGTTTCTTAGGCATGCTTTCAAGGGACTGCATATAAGGGAGAGAGATTACTACAGTCCTTTCTTATTCTATTAGGAGTTGCTTGCTGTAAAATTATCTCCTGAAGTCATCACAGGAATATTTAAGATTTTGTAGAAAGTCTTTTGATGCTACAGGTACAATTGTTTTCTTATGCTCAGTTTAACAAAAGTCTCTGTAGCCTTGGTCTCATCTTCTTTAATGCTACATTTGAGGATTACTGCTTCTCCTAAACAGGGTGCCCTGCTGTTGAATTAGCCAGGCACAGCACAGAGCCCTTGATCTCACTGTGTTGGATAGACTTAGACCAGCATGAGTTTATGTTATTTCAAGGATTTGCTCCAATATCTATGGCATTTTTGACCCAACATTGCAAGTCTTTTAAGGCCATATACTACCACCCCCCCACCCATGAACCAGTCTAAGACTCTGTAGAGCACAGGATTACTGCACTATGATACATGGTATTATTATAGTGGCAAAGCAGTCTTCCTTGCCAATTGCCTCCTACCAAAGTAACATAGAATCATAGAATATTTAGAATTGGAGCATGTGCTCATAAGAGAGGTGCGCCAGCCCTCTGATCATCTTCATGGAGATTTCTACAAAATCTCCAACTGGTCCATGTCCTTCTTATGTTGGGGGCTCTAGAGCAGGACACAGTACTCGAGGTGGGGTCTCACAAGAGCAGAGTGGACGGGCAGAATCACCTCCCTCGACCTGCTGACCACGCTCCCTTTGATGCAGCCCAGGATGCGGTTGGCTTTCTGAGCTGCAAGTGTGCATTATCGGCTCACATTGAGCTTCTCATCCACCAGCACAGCCAAGTCCTTCTCCTCAGGGCTGCTCTCAATCCATTCTCCACCCAGCCTATATTTGTGTCTGGGAACATTGTTTCATAATGTATGTACTGGAATGAAAATGCTAATAAAGGCAACATGAATATTTGCTAACTGCAGGTATTTTTACAGTGCTAATCCCTCTAATATCAAGGCAGATGTAACGATAGTCATCTGTGTACTTCTATGAGTCTGCTATGTTTAGTTTGTAATGGACTGGAGAGTGATTTCTGATTATGAGTCGTGAGTTATTAGAAAGGGAAAAAGTGTGTGTGGAAATGACAGGAGAGACTGGGAGCTTAAGTTTATAAATAATCGTAGCATCTGACAGTTCATCCCATCTCAGTGGAAACTCTTTGGTACCAGTGCTAAGCACTGGATCTCGGTGATTGTCAGAGTAAAGTGAGAGAAGGAACTATGGCTTTTTTCAGATCTTCCCATCCATTGGCTTAAGTAAGAGTGGATGAAAACTCTCCTGTAAAGCAGCACTTTTGCATCTTCCTCTGGGCTTTGAGGAGTTTTGCCTTTTTATTTATACTAATGCACAGTCTTTAAAATATTTTCCCCTGGAAAAGTGTATCAATCTATGTGTTTCTTACTAATTGAAGTGTGTTGCTGTTAACTGTAAATAAGCTCTATTCTATGAGAACCACTAGATGAATATTGTTACAGAACTGTATGTAAGAGGTGGTATAATTTAACTGTGATTGCTCAGACATCACAGGAGGTTATTTTTATCAAAAGAATTTATGCTGACTTGGAGTTGGTAACACGCAAGCTCATTTTATGAAGCATAAGAGTATGGGTAAAACAGGTGTATTAAAGTTGATGGTAAGATGAGATTCAATCTGAGCCTTTCATGCCAGGTGAGATTTCATAAATCAGACACCCAAGTAGATAGCTTCCTTGTGAACAGGTATTAATCTGGGATTAATTTAGGGACTAATGCCATTGCACAGTTGTGGCCTGATTGTATATTTTCCTTAAAGACATTTTTAAGCATGTCTTAAGAAAAGACATGAGTTTTCCACTTAATTTGTACAAGTCCCTGTTTCCTCTGAGAAATGCTAAATTTTCACTGTAAAACTAAAAGGTGCCTAAGCTGAAAGAGCCTTAGCTTTCAAACAAGAATGAGTGCCTTTCTTGGGAAACATCCATGGACTCTTTACAAATATTTTTGTAGAACCCTTAATACATCCTCTGCAAAACCTCTCCTTTTTTTTTTTTTCTGAACAGCTCTATAGGCAGTGTAATTTCTTTGACTGTCAAGACATCCTTTTGAAATCCGATTGCTAAACTGCTGTGCAACTTTGGACAAGGCATGTTTAACTTACTTTCTGTCAAATTCCAACAAAGTGGGGAAACCTGCTGCTTTTTCTGTGTTCAACTGGAAGGGACCTGCAACAATCATCAAGTCCAACTGTCTGACCACTTCAGGGCTGACCAAAAGTTCAAGCATGTTATTAAGGGCATTGTCCAAAAGCCTGTTAAACACTGACAGGCGCGGAGCATAGACCACCTTTCCAGGAAGCCTGTTCCAGGGTTTGACCACCCTCTTGGTAAAGAAATTTTTCCTCGAGTCCAAACCTCTCCTCATGGATCTCATTCCCATGCACCCTGGCACTGGGCAGCAGGGAGGAGAGATTAGGATCTCCCTCTCCACTTCCCCTCCTCAGGAAACTGGAGAGAGCAAGGAGGTTGCCCCTCAGCCTCCTCCTCTCCTGCTCTCCAAACCAGACAAACCCAGAGTCCTCAGCTGCTCCTCAGAGGGCCGGCCTGCCAGCCCCTTCACCAGCTTTGGTGCCCTCCTTGGGATGCATTCAGGTACCATAACTTCCTCTTGACATGGTGGGGCCCAACTGATGGGCTTGCATTCCTGTACTGTGTTCCCCATCCCAGTACGGGAATGCGATTAGTACGGCTGCAGCCAGTGATTGCAGGATGGGCTCTGTCAGCATTTGCCTTGTGTGGCCCTTAGCAGTGAGAGGAGAAAGCACAGGCCTAAAATGCACTGGCTACCAGTTTGTTTTCAAGCGTAACTCAAAGCATGGATTTTAGCTCATAAATCCCACATCACTTGAGATCCTTGTTGCTTAAAGACTGTCTTTTTCCTCAGAGCCCTCTGGACAAGGGCCACTTCTGGCAAGGGAATTTGTCTCTAGCCTCACTCTGCCTGCTGATCCCTCTGATCCACATTTAGACACATGCAAGGGCCTGTCTTGTCACACTAAGCTTGTATCCAAAGACTGAGATTCATTACCTGAACAGACATAGCCTGGCAGCTTTCTGCACTTATTGCAGCTGTTTTGCCAAGTAATTACCCTGTCTGTGCTAGAAGACTGGTTTTCCTAGTTTCTTTTATTAATGAAAACCAGAAAGAAGTTCCTTTACATCGGAATGGCCTCATCAGGATTTTCATCACACCGACATTCTCAGGTGGGTATAGGAAAAGCAACATCTTCAGTTCTTGGCAGCTTTCTTCCCTAAAGGCGCAGAGGACCTCTTACAGAGAGGCAGTTGCCTTTTAGTGTCAGGTGGCCACCTGGCCAGCCCCCTCCTTACCCATATCAGCACTGCCAGCATTGACCAACATTTCCACCACACCAGTGTAACCTCTGCTCCTTTGTTTCCCAAAGCTTGTGTTATTTCCATGGCTATCTGTTGGCACCGTCCATCACAAGGAAAGCCATCAGTTGCTTTCCTGCAGCCTCTGGCAGCTGAAACCATCCCCTGTCATGCCTCAGGAAAAGGGGTTGTATCCAGCTGGCTCAAGTCCCTGGTCCTCCTGGCTCCAGGGCCTCATGGATGTTAGCTCTGGCGCAGAGAGGGGATGGCTCACAGGGGTGGTCTCTGGCCTGGAGGGTTGCTTTCTGCCATGGCCTGAGAGAAGAGGGAGAGCATGAGGTTTGTGATTGGAAACCGAGTGGCAGAGGAAGCACCAGGGCCGCCCAGCAGCTGTGCCCAGTGCGTGGCCACCAAGGGCAGGGAAAGGTCCCAGGGCTTCAGGGCCAGCACCCCAAAGGCCTTCGTGCGCAGGATGCTGGGCGTGGGGGTGGTGGGCGGGGCTGCACATGTCACAGTGTCATGCCCGTACCACAGTTCTAGAACCCAGCAATGCAGCAGTCACAACGTTCTGGGGCAGTATAAAAGGGAACATCCTCCCATGTCTAGCTGCCAGCGCTGGCCTGGGGGCAGCCTGAAGACATGCGAGAGGAAGTCCTTGAGCAGCAGCCAGTGGAATTGCTTGATGGGGGCTGAGAGAGGAAGAGCGCAGGCTTGGACGAGGCTGCTGGAGATCAGAAGAACCACCAAGCCCTGGAGCTGCATGAGGCTATCAGGCCTTTTCAGCTGGATAGCCATGGCAAGAGCAAGGTGATGCCTTCTTGAGGAGCACCGCAGAGCTCCATGTCCTCATCCCCTGTGAAGCCAGGGGTAGCAGCCATAAGGAATGGGATGCAGCCATGTTGCAAGGGGTCCTAGTGCTTTGGAGCAGGCACTGGTGTCCCAGCAGGCGCCGGGAAGGATTTTTGCCCCCAGGGTGCGTGAGGCTGGGGCCGTTTGGCCCCTGTGGGAAGCCCCTGAGATGGCTCCAGGTTGAGAGAGAAGAGGGCTTGGGCATCATCTCCTGGGAGTCGTGAGCAGCCTGAGGGAGGAGGGGGCAGTCTTGCTCAGGTGCTCAGGGAATAGCCGATCGCCAGCGCTGGGGTCAGGAAGGAATTTTCCCCCGGGATGGATTGGCACTGGTCCCCGGGGGTTTTTTGCCTTCCTCTGCAGCACTGAGCATGACCACTTGTCAGAGCTCCTCTGCTCCCTCCATTTTGGCTGGGTTACCGCCTGCTGCTCGTGCACCACGCAGATGGCCTCTTGGGCCCTGCAGCTGCGGGGGAGGAAGGCTTTTTTTCCCCCACGCTGGGCTAGCATGTGTCTCCGGGGGTTTTTTGCCTTCCTCTGCAGCACTGAGCGTGGTCCTTTGCCAGGGCTTCTTTGGCCCATTTGGCTGCTGCTCCTGCTGCACCCAGGTGGCCCTCGTGCCCTGCATCCGGGGGGAGGAAGCTTTTGAGACTCCCAGGCTGGGCCCCAAGGGTGGCCCCCAGGGGTTGCTTCTTGGCTTCTGCAGCACTGAGCACAGCCCCTTCTCAGGGTTCCTCTGGGCTCTTTCTGCTCACTTCTCGCCTGCTGTTCTGCCCCTCCAAGGTGCCACTTGTGCCCTGGCTCTCTCAGCCTCTCTTGCCCGTAGCCACCTGGGAGCGGGAGCCAGCTCTGCTCTTCCCTTGCCTCCACCTTCCCAGGGCTTCTTGCCTTTGCAAAACAGCCTGTGCTTGGAAGGGCTGCAGCCTTGCTGCACCATCAGGAGCAGCCACTTTTCAGCTCTGCCTGCGCGCAATGCAAGCGCCGGGCAGGCACAAGAGCGCTTTTCGTGCATCACAGGCCAAGAAGCACAGCTATGGAGCAAGTTTTGGAAGGATGCTTGACCTTGACAGGCTGGAGAGGTGGACCCGTGCCAACCTCATGAAGTTCAACCAGGCCAAGTGCAAGGTCCTGCACCTGGGTCATGGCAATCCCAGGCACAAATACAGGCTGGGCAGAGAATGGATTAAGAGCAGCCCTGAGGAGAAGGACTTGGGAGTGCTGGTGGATGAGAAGCTTAACATGAGCAGGCAATGCGCCCTTGCGGCCCAGAAGGCCAACCGCATCCTGGGCTGCATCAAGAGGAGTGTGGCCAGCAGGTCGAGGGAGGTGATTCTCCCCCTCTACTCTGCCCTGGTGAGATGCCACCTGGAGTACTGTGTCCAGTTCTGGAGCCCCCAACACAAGAAGGACATGGACCAGTTGGAGAGGGTTCAGAGGAGGGCCACAAAGATGATAAAAGGACTGGAGCACCTCTCTTATGAGGACAGGCTGAGAGAGTTGGGGCTGTTCAGCCTGGAGAAGAGGAGGCTCCGGGGAGACCTAACAGTGGTCTTCCAGTACCTCAAGGGGGCCTACAAGAAAGATGGGGAAAGGCTGTTTAGTAGGGCCTGTTGCAATAGGACGAGGGGTAATGGTTTTAAAATAGAGGGGGGTAGATTTAGATTAGAAATTAGGAAAAATTTTTTTATGATGCGAGTTATAGAACACTGGAACAGGCTGCCCAGAGAGGTGGTGGATGCCCCATCCCTGGAAACGTTCAAGGCCAGGCTGGATGAGGCTCTGAGCAACCTGACCTAGTCAGGGATGTCCCTGCTCCTTGCAGGGGGGTTGGACTAGATGACCTTTTAAGGTCCCTTCCAACCCTAACCATTCTATGATTCTATGATTCTATGATCACTGTGTGGCATTCTCTGGAAAATACCCCCATGCTACCACACACCTCTTCTTCTTTGTCTTGTGCTGGGAAGAGAGAACTTTTCTAGGCTCAAAAAAAGTGGAGAGAAAAGAAAACTGATGTCTCAAGGAAAGTACCAAAGAAAGAAGCTTCTGTGCATTTTTGCTTGGCTTTCCTCCATATTCCAGTCTGCTCTAGTCAGACTAGGGTATCTGAGCATCCTATGACACAGCAATTGCTTATGCAGTAGCACAGGAAATGGCACGAACACTGCTTTTTGTTCTGCATCCTTGCTTCTAGGTGAGGACGATGGCCTCTTGGCTATGCAGGGATGTACCTGGGTCTTTGTACAGGGCAGGAGTAACTAAAAAATAGTAAATGGTACAGTGTGAGAAAGAGACAAATGTGCTTGAGCTCATCCTGTGGTGGCTGCGCTTCCACTCAAGTGCTACAAGTTCAGGGGAGCAGGATCAGCAATGGAGGAGTGGGTGAAGAAGCTCAAAGACAGAGGATTGCTGGTGAGCAACGATATGCTGGACAGCAGAATGTCTTGCTACTACATCTGATACCACTTTCATGTGTTGTGTCACTGTGCTGTTGTCTATATGATATATTTTCAAATGGAAATGAGGTGGAAGTCATGGTAGCCCACATGGGCAGAATCCTGTTCAAAAAATCCCATGGTTTGTTATTTCCATCTATTGGTCTTAGATTCACTGCACAGAAATGTACGACCTGGACCAAGCTTTCCAGATGTATATTTACCCTCAGGAGAAAGACGTGAGTGGGCTTGCTACAACGGGCAATCTGTTAGAACTACCAGAAGACAGACATCTCAGCTAAATGTAGAAATCAGCCTGGACATTTCCAGGTTAAAAAAAAACCCAAAACAAAACATATTCTAAAAGCCGAAAGTTAAGGTAGCTTCATTATTTTGCGATGAAGAAGTTTTATATATCTATATAGGTCCTTTTCCATAATCTCCTGATTCACAACTTTTCTGGTAGCCATTTTCAGGCTTTTAGCAAGCAATTATTGGTCCATCACACACTGGTGGTGACTGGGTATGCCAGAGGCATATTAATGTGCATATGGCCAGAGAGGCAAAGGGGCTGTGCTCTCTGCCTCTAAATAGAATTAGGCTGATGCTCAGTAGAGTATTGAATAGTTTTGCTTCTTTTCATTTTTTGCGCTTATTTCTGTGTTACAATTCCCCTGGGTACACCTTGCCCTTCTGAAAATATTTCTGTGGCTGTCGATGAGATGCAGAAGCTCTGAAATCCATGCATGGAGTCAAGAGTCCCTTCAGAGTGCGGCAGCAACTATCTTCAATTGTGTGAGGGAATGAAGTGTTTTCCACTGCAGAAGCAATTTTCCCATCACAGATGCAAATAACCTACAGCGTAAGAATCCCTTCATAAGGAAAATGAATCATCAGTTGTGTATGGTGTGTGTCCCAGTTAACGAAGAAGGACAATGTTTGGTGTACAGTGGTGTTGCTAGACAAACAGCAGCAACAAAAATCCATTAGGATTTATTTCAGGAAGTGCTGGGTGGTGTATGCCTCTTGGTTATTACTTATAAGTGAAGATTGTGGTTTCCTGCCTTCCAGAGATATTTTGAAACACAGGTCTTGTTTGATGTGTTTTGTGATCTTCAGGGTATATCCAAGAGACACGTATTGTGCATTTTCCATCTGTGTAATTGACTTATTACTTAATCGTAGTAACAATTAGAATTTTAAGTCCAGAGAGACATTCAAGTCACTCAGTATTTTTTTATCCCCAGAAGTTTGCTGTATGTTCTTGTAACTTTGTTTTATAGGGTGTGTTTATGTCATCTGTACTGTTTACAGCAGGAGTATTTCAAATCATATAAAGTTGCCGGCATTTCCTGCATGGTAACGGGATTTCAACGCTCTCAAAGACTCTTTGAGTGACTGACTGGAGGGACTTGAATAATCTCTGAATGTGTGTAGTGGCTGCACAGTTCCTGTGTTTGCAGTTTATGTGGTGCTGGATAAAAAAAATCTCAGAAGCAGAATTTGCCTCATCATGAGATGTTATTCGTTTGGTCTGAGACTTTTCTGATCTCCTTATTGGACCCCAAATTCCCCAAGAATAGATTTTCTTATGAGGAACCTTAGCTTCTGAATGAGTCAGAAAGCCACCAGGAAAGCCTTTCTTCGGTATTATTGTGCTTCAGATCTCTGTGTGGGATTGATCTTATGTAGGAATTTTGTTAATGACTGTCACACAGAAAAAAAGGAAAGTGCTGACCATTGCTGCTGATGACACAAACTATTGCCTAGAGTTTGGGACACAAGGGCAGAGTGTGGCTGGACGATAAGCGTATCTGAAAAAGCAGCAATACAGGAAATCTTTGGAAATACCAGAAATCATCTTTGGTATGGGTTGTGACTTGCTGTCTCAGAGATTCAGCTTCTTTCTCCAGCTTCATTAATTCATACCTGCTTTCTCCCAAAAGCTTGTTGCTGTTAATAATCTTGAATAAACACAGGGTGGAAAAGATTTCAGGCCATCTGGAGAAAAAGTATTTTCTCATTTACATGTGTCATATACAGTGGTTTGTTAGTTCTTGGTGTCTCTAAAGACTCCTGTAAGACAACTGTAGGATATATATGCACACTTCCCACAGTAAAAACTACATCAAAACCCCCTGCATCTTCTAGGATTTTCACACAGAGCAAATGCAGAAATGCTCTTTGCCTCTGAATCCTTGCCCTTTTGATTGCAGGGCTAGCTAAACAAACCTGAGATCTCACCTGTGCACACACCTCATGGGTCCCAGCCATTCCTAGGCAGCAGTTAGCTCACTTGTACCAGGAATCTTGCTAATAAGTCAGATTCAGCATCCCCAGTGCTTTCTGTCCTGTTCATTGCTTTGCTATTCTACCTGTGCCCTTGCTCTGTGTGGCCATGTGCCAGGTGGAAGGGCATTACTCTGTATATGATACCATCGGATGTTTGGAAAGCACTGACAACCAAAACCAAATCTATGCAGCCTGGAACAGGAAAATGCTTATTTTTGAGGGGGTTAACGACACCTGTTGCATTGGATGCTGTGAGTCTGGGAGCTGAGCTGCCCAAACACAGATTCTGGGTGGAGTGCTCCAAAACTGTTGTTGCAACATCTAGCTGGAGGGTGGCACAAAGGTGAGACCTTGCGCACCTGAAGCCCACGGTGACCAGGGAGTGCCATCTGCTACCAGAGTGGGGGAAATACTCTAAAGCAGATAACAGTGCACTTAAAAGGCTCTCAGCAGGCTCTTTCCTTGCTGATCTAATAGTTCATCAGATGTTCCAACTTAGGTGGCAGTGCATGTTATGAATTTGCCCGGGCTCTGCTGCAGTTCCTAGGACCCCAGGAGGGACCAGTCCAGCAGGCGATCTCTCAGCCTGCCCCATGCAAACCGTCATCACCGAAGTCGGCTGCTTGACCTTTACATATTGGCTGTAGCAGTGTCTTCTGGCACGGTTTTTGATCTCATTGGGTCCAAGTCTTTTGATCCCTGCCCCATGGAGGATACTGCTGCCTCTCCCATCACCATGCCATCACCTCAAGCAGAGACAGATTTGACTCTGAAACTGAACTGCTCTGGACCTGCCTAACTCTGCTCTAATGTCTCTGCACGCAGTGTCCCGGGAGGGCTTAATTTGGTTGGGGTTTGTGCTGCAGGTGCCTGTGATGGACTCCAGCCAAGGAAGGGTGTCTTGTCCGCCCTGGGAGACCCCAGGGCCCCCCGCTCCGGCTGCCCTGTAGAGTTCTCCAGGCTGATGGGAGAGGAACCAGTGTTTGAAGGGCACCATCTACTGGCTAACGGGAACAAAACGAGGCAGGGATGTGCTAAAAACAAGTGTCTCTCTGTTCACTACCACGAGGGCTGAAGCCACCTTCATCAAGAGGTAAAGGTCAGAGAGCAAGTAGGGAGAGCTGGACTGACACTGGATGTGGGTCTTAAATAAAGCCAAACTTAAACTGACAACCTTAAGACGTGTCAGAAGAATTAAATTTCATCAAAAGTGTTTTCTAGCTTCAAAAAGTCTGTTATAATTCAGTTTATGTTATCTTGCTAGGAACCTGCGAGTCTCTGTTCTGGTAGTATTTTGCATCCTTTTTGAGGGATTTCTTAGCTTGGTTGGTCTTGTCTCTAGAAAACAGCATTTTTAAAGAAAGTAAAGAATCAGCAAGGTTTCTGTGTGCACTTATAATGTGCTCTCCTCCCTATGTGCTCATCAATTCTGTTCCTCATGATTATTCTAGCTACAAAAAATAGGAAGTCATGGGTGGTAATTCCTCTTCTTGATAACTCTCCTCGTTTTTCAGCTCTAGTTTGATATTGTGAGGACCCCGAAGAGTCATTTGTGCTCTTGACTAGCTGGGTACCAGCTGGGTTATGGAAATGTTGAGAGCTATGCCAGTATGAATCTGAGTCAGAAAAAAGCAGGATTTGTGCAAGGTTGTTTTTATCCTAGGTGATACCTATATGCAGTTCCAAATGTCAGAGGATTCCTTTCCATGGATCCTTAAATGTCATTTAATTTGCTATCAAATGATCCTCTGAGCTTCAAAAATTGCTAGTGCTTTTCTTTATATAGGTGGAATAATTTTACTTTTTTTTTCTTACTATACTTATTAATGCAAATGAGGAAAAATTATGTTTTCTTGAGGACTTGGAAAAAAGTCCAATGTAAAATAGAATTTGTAAGGATGACTGTGATCATATATTGCTATGTGCTATTAATGGCTAGTGCTTGAATGTTGGGCAATTATATGATTCAATTATTATGTGGGACGAGACAATGTTTGCCAGTGCCTGTGGTGTGTCCTGCTGACTCTGAAAGCCAAACATGCAAAGTAATAAATTTGGTGACATTTTAAAAAGTACTATATATATCAATGTGTGTATACTTACGCATATATATCTGACTGCTGTTACTGTGAACAGTCTTCTTTCCCTTATATGCATAAGAATTGCTATTATAATTAATCTTAATGTAACATTTAAACTTAATGGGTTTTATTTCTCTGTATTTTCTCCTTTCAGTTGCAAACGAGACAGGTGACAAAAATGCACGACCACTTTCACGATTTGCCCGTAAGTAGCTTTTTAAATTTTAACTGGTTGATTTCTATATCTACTATAGAAATAAACACATTTAATAAGTCTTCTAATGTCATGTTATGTCCACCCTGCCATTACAGTTTGCTTCCAGTACTAAACTGAGGAACCATAGTACTTAGTTGGAAAAGTCACTTACAGAAATGCAATCTTACTGAACAGAGTGGATGCAAATTTAAAAGAATGGGAGGCTTTGTGTCCTTAATATTGTTTCAAGTATAAAAAGTTGTAACAATGTAGTGTCACAAAGCCAGCTGAAGTTGACTGCAGTGGCTACGAAGAGGCTTGGGTCGAGCCTTAGAAATAGTGTACGAAAAATGTAATTAAACCTTACTGATAGCTCCTCCATCACCTTTTGCTTCACAGAGCAAGGTTAGGAACTAAAGGCATGGCTTAGGATTTGAAATAAGTGACCTAAGTTTGAACAAAACAAAGGGATGCATCTGGTAATGAGCACCAACTAACCATGACTTTGACCATACGAATTATTAAAAACACATGTGACAACATTTTTAGGAATGAGAAGAAAAATAGGAAATCCTGTTCATAACATATGCAGTTTCGTGATGATTTACGATCACTTAGCAGGGAAAAATCCCTTTCTCATCATTAAAAAGGGTCATTTGTGATCATCATGGGTGGTTGCAGATCAAAACATCAAATTTACATCTATGGTGCAGTATTTCACACAGTCACAGGATGGCACTCTGAGCATGCCATGCGTCACGTAAGCAGCTAAGGTGCATAATGTAGAAGGAACGTCTGTGGCTATGAAATGTGTTGCATGTAGTGACTTATAAAGTGATGGAGCAGCTGGAACAGGACTGAGAGAAAATTGTACTGGCATTCCTTATTCCTGATTTAGGGTTTGTTTTCCTTCACGTTGGAGACAGTAAAACTTAAAAGGGGCTCTATTCATCAGTCCTGACTGGTTCAACCCTAAAAATGTGTATAGCAAAGGAAATCACAGAGAAGAGAAATGTAAATGCAAACATTTTCAAATTCTTTATTACTCCACTTTTTGTCCGTGATAGTTCCTGAATGCTAGGTACAGAGTTGGAATATTCAGCTCAAGTACTGTTTATTCCTGGATATTTGGGTTACGAGGACTTCATGCTTGCACTATGGCCTGACAAGTAGGTCAAGCATAATGTCATGACATTTGGAACTGAGCTGGCATTTCAGTTCTGATTCTGACATTCATAAGAACTTGATTTTTGGTGAATGTGTATAGGATGTAGGTTTGAGATCCAGGAAAAAAACATTCTGTTCCTGCTTTAGTCTCAGCTCTCAACAAGGCAGCCAAGCCTTATTTGCAGAGATAGGACTGACTGACATTATATGGAAGAGAACAGACTGCTGAATGGCTATAAGCTGAATGAAAGCACGGGATACCCCCTTATAAGGCCTCATCTCATGACCCCACGCTGCATGGGATTAAGTGTGGAGGTGAGGTCAAGGCCACAGACTATTTGACAGTAACAAATACAATGCAGAGAGGAACACTTAGATAAGCCTGGTTGGGAAATAGTCATGGAGGCATAATATAGAGATGAAAGGAGATAATTCAAAGCGTAAGCCAGACTTTCACTGTTAGGAGTTAAATGTAGTGATCTGGCAGTCAGGTTGAGGATTTAATGATCTGGCTACCTTCTCATAGGCTATCACTAATTATGACTGCGTGGTCCTAGGCAGTAGAAGGTCACAATTCTGTGGGAATGGGAAGGAAAATTAGAATGGGAACTGTGTTGTGGAAAGGAGGGAAATGTCTGAGATGTGTTGTTGTAATGTGAGTTAAATGGATGACATCTAATTTATGGTGAGAGTACTGTCACCTACTCTACCATACCATGTTTCGTTGAACAAACAGTAGGGTGCAGATCAAACGTTCAAAAACATCCTGACTGAATGGTAGAAAAAGCTGCAGCATTTGAGGGCAAGGATTCAAGCAGTAAGTGAAGTCACAGAGAATTATCATCATTATCCTTGTGTCTGGGATACCCAAATACTGGGTGTTTTCCTGGATCGTGGCTTTCACATTTATTTGAATGATTAATTCAAAGGCAGTTATTAACTTCACAACAGAGAACAAGATTTCCATTACTCTGTAACAGCTGCCCATTTGAGGTCAACAGTAAAACCTTCAGAGAGTTCAGTGGGATCACAGTTGGGCTGTCACTGAACACTTGACAAACCATACCTATTTTGGCTGACCTTATTTACCTGTTCTAACTTTCTGTGCATGCAGCCAAACACAAGATAACCTACAGAAACCTGGATGAGCCTTGTCCATCCTGACTGTTGTCCACACTTCTCTGGAGCATGTAGCTGTTTCCCCTTTACTTCAGGAACAAAGAACAGGGAAAGACAGCTCCTGTTGTTGAGTGAGGCAGTGAGAAAGATAGTTGTGTGGTTATTGGTGATCCAGATAGTTAGACTTACAGTGTATAAGTATTTTCAGGCTATATTAAAGTATTTGAACACCCACCTGCAGATTCTTTAAGCAGAGTTCTACTTTTTAAATTATAACGCCTAAATCTATTTTGCTTTTGCCTCTAGCTCAGCTGTAATCATCTTTGATAGGGCATAATAAAATGAGAGAGAAGCATTTTTGCAAATGTTTACACTTACTCACAAGGATTTGAAATTAAAATTCAGTGTTATTCATTCCGATGCTAGGGCTGCCCAATCTCCTTTACTCTTGAATGTCAAACTCCAGTGGATTTATGAAACACTGAATTTAAGAGATTGCTACTCCCTTTAGCAGGAGATCATGTGCCTGGTACCTCACTATGTCATCTTGCTGCCAGTACCACTGTGCCATCAGTCTTTGAACAGTCATGGCTGTGGGAATTTAAGCTTACCAGGCTTTCAGCACTTCAGGCGGCTGGAAGCTCCTGGCTGATGTCTGTTTAGGCAGGCCCATTAAATAAAAAAATTATTTGCAAGTGCCCTTCACCTTAGCATAGCTGTGGGCAGGCTGAACACTCATTAGGACAGGTGAGCATTTAATTCCTCTAGTGATGTTGGTTAAGTCACGTCAGTTGGCTGATTTGCCACTGTTGATCTTCAGAAGAGCCAAGTAGATCTGTGTCTACAGTCTAGATCTAATCGTTGGAGAAAGCTGCATGAGATGGATATCCATGCTGGAGGAAAAGGTATAGGTGTATGTGCAGAGAACATAGGGAAAAAAACCTATATATACTGAAACAAGTACTGGGGGTTTTTTTGCACTGTTTTTGTTTAAAGAAGAAAAAAAAATGTTTGATTTGAGTGATTATGTGGTTTTTAACTGGCAGTTAGTTAACCTGTCACTGTTGACTTTCAGTGGTAGGGTAAACAACAAGCTACCTGTAGGTGTAGAAAAGGGCTAATATGTCTTTTTCCTGGACCATGGAGTTGTCCTGTGCCTGACAAGCTGGAGGGCTTGTGGAACAAAAGAAAAGGAAGAGCTGAGGAAACAGGGAGAAGAGAGTGGTTTGAGAAGCTCCGCAGTTCCTTAGAGTAATTGCAGGGGAAACCCTCAAAATCATAAAAGTGACTTCAGAGAGCCTATTTTCCATAAAATATGATTTTAATAGTGCGCAGCAGCTTTTTCTGCAAGTGTTGATGTCCTGCTCTCCTGTCTTCATGTGCAGTGTGTATGGCTGGATAGAAACTTGTTTTTCTTTGTTGACTATGTCTTAACAAGACTTAAGCTTCTGTTTCCCACTGTGCTGAGTATGCCATACTTTTGCAAAAGAAATGATCCTCGCCATAACATTGCAAGTCCTTGAATGATAAAGATGTATGGAAGTTGCATTTGTTTCTGCAGCTGTTGTGTAGACATTACTTTGGACTACCTGGTATGAGGAGTAATTTTTCTAGCTGTGGTAGCACAGAACTCGGCACAGGATGGCAAGGCTACCTCTAAATCTGGGCAAATATAGTCCTTGCACATTAAATAGCTGCTGACAAATAAGAGCAGAGAAGCCAATGAGTATGCAGCTTTCCTGATTAGCTGGGAAACACTCTGAAAATTACTCTGGAATGGGGAAGACAGGTGAGGGTTCTTGCTGATCTATCTTTACACCATTTAGGCTGTGTGAAAACAAAACATTGAAGACAACCAGCAGAATAAGGCTGCCATCATCTGTCTGTAGCAGCAGATATTGCTGCTTCTTATAGGGTAGCTTCTCCTGATATATTCCCAGGAGACATGAGATAACAGCTCTCCTATTTGGTTTCCTCTTATGTACTTAGTGTGTACTGCAACAAAAGTAAACCTTAATACATACATTTTAGGTCCACTATTTGTTTCTTAATTGTCTCTACTGGAAAATTAAGCCTGAATGCTGGGAAAATATTTGAACATTTTATCTGTACAGTCTCTTATAAAAGCACTTATTGACTTTAGAAATAACTCATTTGTCAGAATTTTTTTTTTTTCATTTTGCATATTGATAAAAAGCCCATGGAGAATGGCTACCAGCAGAGTTGGTACACTTTGTTACTTTGGAATCCAGTAAGATTAATGCTTGCTGGACCTCTGTTGTGGGAAATCTCTTAACTGAAATACTGAGTCTTTCAGTACTTAACTGCTTTTCTTGGGATCTACTAACTCACTCATGTATATTCTATAATAATGGAAAGTTAGAATGTGACACAGGTGTTCAGTATGGGCGTATCACTGGGATTTTCAGAAGTGCCTAATTTATTCAGAAGCCATTTGGAAATTTTTGAAAATATGAAACAGTTACTTAAACTTTATGAAATGTAAATCACATATTCTCTTCTCCAAAGGTGGGAGGAGGTCTGACTGAAGCATGCTAATTGTACTTTGTCAGTGGAACTAAACTTACAGATGAGGATCAGTTCTCTGAATGACAAGCAAGAGGCACTTGGTGACACTTCTAAATGTAAAAAGATCATCCATATAAATATTTTCACATTTGAAAGTCCACTGAGAAAAGTTGATGTTTCAACAGAAAAGAAATATGTTTTCTGATGCTAGTCCTTCAGTGATATCTTTAATCTGTAATTTAACCGCTATTAACCTTAGTCTAAGAAAGTAAATGATTAATATTGTATTAATTTGATACTTTTTTTTTGTTAGTTCTTTGGCTTAAAATAAAGACACATCAATATATGTGAAGCTGTAATCTAAGTATAATGTGGAGAGGGTGATTTTTATTGAGACATGGAAACTCCATGTTCTGTAATAAAATCTTTTTATGGGAAGCATTACAGTCTTGGATTCGGAATGACTGGAACATTAGTGCTTATTTCCACTTAGAGCTTTATTTCAGGTTTTCAGGCTTAATCTCAAACTGTGATGGTGCAAAGGTAAAAAGATAACAGAGCATCTTTGTTTTCCAGACTGCTGAGAGACTGGATAATAGGCGTATGAATTTATTTTCCTTCTCACTCTGTTGTTGCAGGATCTAAATCACAAAACTGCTTGTGGAACACCATTATCGGTGGGCTGACTGGCAACCTCAAGGAAAGGCCAAAGCCGACCATCATCAGTGACCCTAGACCTCCTGAAGAAATCTTAGCAGATGAACTACCACCAGTGGACAGTCCTGAGGCATTGGTGAAAACATCTTTCAGGTCTGACAGATACATGTTTACTTGGTTTATCCTTGAAAGGATATCTTTTTAAGATTAAGTCTGCAGCGTGTGTTTGTTGGGAGAATCGATACTGAAGGACTGAGCAATGATGCCTATCTTTGTACTGAACAAGAGTGAAAAAAAGAGGTCCATAAATAATTCTAACTGGACTCATCTTTCACTTCTCAGACCTCATTAGCCTTCTTAAAAGATTATGGTCTAGACAGATATAAATTCTGTAATTATTTGAAATGGTCAACAAAGACAGTTCGTTATATGAAGATGTCTTTGAAGGTTGTTATTGTTTCATTTGAAAGTGGTTTAGTGATCAAGACTTGCACTCTAGGTCAGATGGTGTGCTTTATTAATGCAAGGGAGATTGATTCATTGATACAATATCTTGAGAACTGTCTAGCATTACTTTATTTTGTCAAGCAGAGAGAGATTCTGGCAAGGGGCATGCAAGTAAACAGTTGCTGCTGTTATAAAGGATGTGATCTGTCTGTTGCTGGGTTTTCCTCTCTTTTATTTAGTCATGTGGATGTACAGTTGTCAGATGTTTCTTGGAGGCATGCTTTCTGAAAATAATTTTCTCAACATGAGGTAAAATAAAGAAGCTGTGTGCATGCAGTGGATCTTTGACCAAAGTGTGAAAATAGGTGTGCCCAGCATAAGTGAAGTGAATGGCAGAATTTATTTTTCCAAGTGTTTTTTGAGCTTGTTGTTGTTGAAAAACATGCTCTACTTTTCTTTTATAGTAAATGCACATCTGTGCAAGCATAAAATGTTTCTTGCTTTGGATAAATTTATCTGACTGCAGTGATTTTGATTATAGGTCAGTTTTTCAAGCTTATTTCAGTCTTCATGTAATCATTATTTTGAAGGTACGTATTTAAGTCACTGTATTAGGTAGTTATTTCAGATATCTTGTTTATAATGCTTTGCACTTAAAAACATATTACCATAAAGTGAGTTTATGTCAGTCTATAGAAATCCTGTAATTCCATAGTACATTTTCATTCTTTAATACTTCCATTGAAATGATTCAAGACAAGTGTTTCAGAACCTGGATCCTCCTTTTATGATGACCCGTGGTGTTTAATGGCTTTTAAACACTTTCTGTCTCTGGTATTTAAAGTCTGTAATTTCAAGAGATCTAACTCTTTTTCAGCTTTAACTTCTCATAACAAGTTCTAGGTAGCAGCAATCCTTCCATTGCCTCGTCAGGATAATTTCAGCCATTTTATGTGACAAAATAATATCACAGCATTTCAAATGGCATGATTTGATTATGTGGGTAGGGGTGACTCTTGGAAGAAGTGAGCTTGTATATAGTATAATAAGGATTGATGAGTTGGAAAATGTAATTTAGCAAAATAGTTTCACTAGTGCAGTTTAAATAGCTTTATAAACATTACAGAACCTTTGATTTAATCAGTATAGAAATTACCGTACAATGTGGCATTTTGGGGGACTTTCACACATGGAAATCCAAACAAATTGTTGTTACAAAGTAAATTGTAAATTTTAACTGTCTGATTTTATGAAGAAAGGAAGACACGTGTGTTTAAAAGCTATGCAGAGGAATGGAAGATAAGAGAGTACATTGCAATTACTCTCTGAAGACATGAGAACATAAAACACTGCAATGTTTTTACCTGTTTGGGGATCTTGTTGGTATTATGGTGCAAACTGGCACTTAGGAGGCAGTAGCATCTTCTGTCTGATGGGTTGCATGTTTGATTCATCAGGGTCTTCTGTGGGTAGTGATCTTCAAGTGCTTCCTTGACATGGTTTGACTGGTGTGTCTGAGTGCCAGTGATTGCCTGCCAAGCATGGGCTTTCCTTGTTTCTTGTTTACTATACAGTAGTGCAAGATCTTGCTACCCCGTTGCCTTTTGGGGAATGAAATGGACTTTACAAGTTGTCCAGTCCAACATGTCTTAATTAAGAATCTGATGGCTGAATCTCAGGGTGTGTGTGTGAGGCAAATTTGGGCTTGTGTGAACAGATTCTACAGAGAAAAGAACCAGGCCATGCTTTCGAATGTGGCTGTTGCAAACCGTAAAACGCAGCGATTCACTTACTACTACTGATTTACTGCTGTTAGAGCAGTGTGTGGCAATACTATCCCTTTCATGCATAGTTGAAAGCAAAATGTCTCTCCAGTGTCAAATGAGTCACACTTCCTTGTGATTGCATATCTTTTAATGTGAATGGATATAAGCAGCATGAAATCCCAGTTGCCACCTCTTCTATTAAATCTTGTTTTCTGCTGTGCAGTACTTATTGTTCTGTAGCTTAGGAAGAGATCTGTGTTTTATTTTGTTCAACATCTAGATATAAGCTTGAAATGCATTTAAACACAAAAGGAAGTGTATGATTATTTCAATCATTTTAGTTGTGCGTTTCTTGCAGTAATAATCAATCTTGAAGATGTAAAGCAAAATCCAAATGAAACCAGCCCCCTCTCTACACAACAAATAAGTACAATGTATGGTATCTCCAGAATTAAAAAGTGTTCTAATGGTCTTGATTTTCTTATACCTTTTTTTACTATCTCATTTCTGAAGATACCAAGAACAAGCACAAGATTGATCTAAACAAGGTTGAACACCTTCTCAAGAGACAATTGAAAGAGTTTGTAGTATCTTCTTGTTTGCAGTATTGCATTGAGTGTGTTATATTACTTTGTCTGCTAAAGGCAGGAGAGGCCCTGATTTGAGTTACATTTTAAAATACAGTGGAATATGGAGAATGGTAGATTATCCTTGTTTCAAAAGGAAGAAAAATGTAATTAGACACAGAAGTGATTAGCTTCTTGGCCCATACTTTATGCAACAAATCTGATACATCCACTGTCTTTCTTTGCGCAAATACATAAGTTCACAATTACAGGAGCTGTGATAACTTTCTTTTTCAATAGGTGTGCATGTATTGGCATGCATGCACGTACAATCGTTGGCAGTGGCTGTGGATTGGTGCCCAGGAATATGAGGTGGTGGGTGTACGGCCTTTTCAGGGTTGCGTGGTCTGGATGTTGACTGGAGATGTCAGTGGTTGCAGACATTAAAGTCTGTAACTCAGACACTCTCTTCCTAGATCTGCTTTTTGATCTGCTAGGCCCCTGTAATGAGCAGTAATGCTATCGGTAAGAATTAACAGTGGTAATTAATGAGCTTTTAAAGGGACTGTGTAATAACTTTACAGCCTGCTTTAGCTTCTCTGTGCTTCTTCCTGGCAGCACTACCCAGGCAGGCATTTTAATAATGCCATGCTGGCACCCACCAGGGGGAACAACAAAACAAGAGACAGATTTGGGTGCTGTTTTCCAAATACCTCCTAGGAGTTTGTGGAAGTGCTTTATGTTGGAGGATACAAGAGAAACTGCTGCATTTGTCCCCAGACTGCTGCCTGGAGTGAACCAAGAGGCTAAGGTGGCACTGCTCCAGCTGAAAATTTGATATGTCCAGGATGTCATGATTTCTCCTAGACTCCTTTGGTTTTGATGTGTGGGAGAGATGGGGTTTATGGGAGAGATGGAAAGTTGTCCTCAGAGACCTGGGACACTGCATTGGGGTATATGGCTCTGGTGGTGCTTGTGGGATGTAATGGCTGTGTTGGATCTTGTGGCAAAAGAGATCCTATGGTACAAGGTGACTGGGACAGCCAGGGAAGAATGGAGATGCTCATCTCTCAATGGAGAATGGAGTGCAACCTTCTATCCAGGGTTGTGTAACAGCTAAAGTTGGTCTGGAATCGCAGAGTAGGCCAGCTGGCTTTATCTAGTGCATGGGCACTTGGAGTGGGAGAGTTTTCAGAGTGATAAATCAGGGTAGCAGGCAGCTGAACCGTCAGCAGATGAGGCTAAGACCCTCTGTCCTTTACCAGAGAAGCCTTACTGGATACCTATGTAGCTATGGTGAACTAGGAAGTTATATATATCGTCTGTTATGAAGGCCCGTTTTTCCTGGGAACCAGAAAGGCAGATTCAGTTCCTTCAAGCTTAGAGTATTTTTAAGCTCCAGTCTTGCATGGGTTCTTAATTCCTGTCACCTTTCAAAAACGTTTCCAGCTTTTAGGTTGAGGCTTGTAACACCCCTGCTTACCTTAATAACTTATTTTGTTATGGCAGCTGTGAAAGTTTCTTTATCTTTCCAAGGACAGTTTATTTTGCTTTCCTTACCTGCTTCTATTCTGCTTTGGTAGTTTAAATCACACTGTCAATCTTCTTGTATTTCTGGTTTAGTTGTGGGTGATGTAAACTCTTGCCCATGCGAGCTACTGACAACTTGGTCTACAGGACAGAGGTGATGCTGCAGCACTCCAGCCACAGTCTGTGACTTCAGTCACAGCACCGCTTGGTAGGAGTCAGCCCACAAGCCTCCATCATGTGGGTCAAGTTGGCATAAATGGAAATAAGGGGTATGAGCCTCCCTTCGCTCTACCTTACCTGTGTCATAGTAAGAGCCCATCCCCAGTCACACAGTGGAGAGGGACTTGCAGGACTCCTCCTTTACCACCTCTCACATTTTGGTGCTCTCAGGGCAGCACCAAAGCTCAGCTGTGGCTACCTAAGCTAGTATGTGAGGTCTGAAAATCAGAGAGGGAGGTGATGCTGTGCAGGAGAGCTGTGACCCATGACCGCAGAAGAACAGGAATTGAGAGCTAGCCGTGGAGTAGAATAAAGCCTGCCTGCCCTACCTACCTCCCGAGTCTCTCAGTATTTGTTTTTTGCCTTTCTAGTTTGAACTTTCTTCATGTTTTTTTTTAAAAAAACACACATATAAATGAGAGATGAGTCTCACTTGCCCTAACTTGTTAAAAAAAAAAAAAAAAAAGACTGTGCAAGGCTGGAAACATGAAAAGCACTTTCTCATTGGTTTTTACAGCCATCTTTAGCAGATCCAGGTCTCACAAAACATAAAAATATAAGCGGTCTCTCTGAAAACCACCCTTCTCAACATCTTTCTCAATCCAGACCTATTGTAAGGCACTTCACTTGCATTAAACTTAAATTAATCTGTGTTCTATTCAAACCTGTTGCTTATTCCTGTTATTTATTGCTACGCATTACGATGAATAAGAAGTGAAAAGTGTTCCATTCATTAAGAAAATGGCTCCCACATAGTTTTTCTCTCTTTTAATTGTGCCTGCCTTCTAGGTGCATGTTACGCTTTGTGAGAGCTATGCACTTATTTCTTGGTAGATTGACATTTATGAGTCAGAAGGGAAATTATCAGAGGAGAAGGATTTATACCAGTTACTGTTCAAAGGCTGCATTCTCTCTCGCATATATCCACATGAAGCCAAGAGGAAGGTGTTTTTTCAGGCAGTTGAAAGAGAAATGGACTTCTCTCTTTTTTCCTTTCTTTGATGTCACAGTCTTCTTGTTCTTCGTAGGATAGATGTTTTATTGATGACAAGCAAAGCCAGTGATTCTATCCCTGTAAACATCAGACATATCAAAAGATCCAAGCTGAGAAATTCAGATGGACTGTGGGTGTCCATCAGACACCCAGAGCTGGGCCTCTGAAAGACAGGGAACAAATCCACTTCCAAAATGGGAATGAGAATTTGAGCTCAAGCTCCATGGATAAACAGAGTCCTGGTACTAAAGAAGTCCTGCTTTGAGGACTGACCACTGTTCTTGCCTGACATACATCACCTGAATCTTGTACCATGATAAATTCTGAGCATTTGTTTCGCAGCTGCACAAGGCTTCCAGTTCTGGCTTTTAAAGCATACATATTACCCCTAGTCCTCGATGTGGACTACACTAGCCACCACCACACATATTTTTAAATCCAGACGTGATACATCTGTACAACCACATGAGTCACAAATGTCTGTGCAGTACTCATGAGTATACAAGGCTGTTCCTGGGCCATGATTAGTTGCTTGGCTTACTGAAGTTGCCAGCTTAGTCTTCATTGCAGGTTTACAGAAGAATCTATATGGGCAGAGAATTCTATATAGGAAAACACATGAATTTAAGGATAGTCTTTATCCTGATAAGGACATGTTTAATATGCCCTATTTAGTTATCTCCACCATGAGAGATTAATAGCCTCTACCTACTACATACCTGGGATGCCTTGCAATTCCCATTGACATAATTTTTAGCCTAGTTTCCTAAGGAAAACTGGCTGTCCTTTTCCTAAGGAAATCGCTATATGTGTGTCAGTCAGTCTTCCCATTAATTTCTTAAAACATAGCTGAACTTGATCAGTAGCTTAACAGAATGGTAGATGTTTCAAAGGTACTTATTTCCTACCTATTTTGTGAAAACTGGTGGTAGGGTAAAGAAGAGTCCCACTGAAGGAATGGATGGGAGAGAGCAAAGCTGACTTCCAAGAGTTGCTCTCTGGCTGACCAGTGCTAACATATTCTGTAGCTAATCAGCATGTGTGTAGCTGTGAACAAGATGCCATGTGGGACCATGCAAGCAGGCAGTGCACCATTTGGAGGAGAAACCCAAGTAAAGCAGAGTGGCAGAAGACACAGCAGGTTGCAGAATGTGTTGCTATGGGGAAGGTAGGAAAGGTGTAAAGCACCAGTGCGTAAGAAACCAGTCATAGCTTGTGCTGCAGCTTTGAGTACTATAATTGATGCTAATGAATGGCATTATTGTCACTACTATTACACTGCAAATCATGCCTAATAATCACTCTGGTGGAGTGGACCACATATCTTATTCTAGTAGATTAAAGGAATTATATACCATGACCCCCTCCTGCCTTGTGGTTATACCCAGTGTGGTCTTTCTGTGTGCATGCAGAGGTCCGGGCATTCTTGATGTGAACTGACTCTCATGGAGTGTCACCTAATGGGGAGAAGCAGCTGGGCTTTAAGGCAAAATAGCACCAGAAAGGGACTGGTGGCCACCTGGCTTATTCCGTCAGCCTGGGGTCTGCACTTGAAAGGTACATTGGAGGAGGGGATGGGGGCCCTGGAACAGATTTCTTGTCCTGGCAGTCTATGCATGTCCTGTGGGCTGTAAGTTGCTCATCCTGTTATTAAATTAAGACTGTCACAGTATGTATTTCATTCCCAATAAGAAAATGGGATAGTGGCTTTCTTACCCTTGGCAGTCAGAGAGAGAGTGATGAGCTGAGATAAAAGTCTTTGACTAATCAATTACTGAAGCTTTATCTTGAGTTCTTTAACTTGCGTAAGCAAGAAACATTAAAAAGGCACTCAAAATAAATTCCTATACAATTTCATCTGCTTTTAAATGGCTGGCTGATGGCAATGAAGCTAAGTGGTATGTTATACTGTGATGTTTTCCTAAAAGACGTGGTAAAGCATCTTCAAGATCCAATCTAATCAGGGGCAGATTTGGTTTGGTTTTGAGACCACAAAAGCCTGCAAGTAAGAGTTCAGGAATATTTTGAAGTGTATAACAACAATAGCAATTATGAAATTACCCAAAATAATCTTAAGGCTGATGGATAAGAGTTTAATCTTCACTAATGTCCTGCATTTCTTCTTAATGTGAAGAGCTTTGAAGGAGGAGGAAAAAGGGATACTTAGCTCCAGTTAATTCACTATGACAATCAGATCTGCAGAGAAAACTGTATTCTGTCTTGGGAACATACTAGCCATTTATGCACTGAAATAGAAATTTAAGATTTATTTTTTATTTATTTATTTATTTTTAATGAAATCCAGGAGAGTTCACACTAAACACTTACCCGGGGTACATTGGAAATCCTCACACCTGTTGCAGATGTCACCCATCCAATGTTGATTGTTGATTCCCATGGGAATGCTATTAGTATCAGGCTAGGGGTAGCTCGGAGTCAATTGTTTGCACCTCCTGCTCTATGTATCTGTCTTTTAACTCTGTGATTTCTGGGAAAGGTCTTATCTGCTTTGCCTCCCCATGCAAAAAGATTTTTTGATAACTGCTGTATTTTGCTGGAAATTATTATGCCAGAAATTCACAGCCCAGCCTACCAGTGACTTTGCAGAGACATAGCAACTAGGTAGGTAAAGCTGCTGCAAACTGTCAACACCCCTTACCCACATAACTTGCTAATGGCTGTTCTTTATCTGGTTTTTGCATGTTAAGCTGCCTGCTGGCAATTTCTATAAACTATTTTATGTAATAGAAAGGTCTCATTTGGAAATTATCACACTATCTATCTGAGTACTCAGCACTTGCTGATGTCAGAGCCACGGTGTCTGTGGTTTGCAGATTGGGACATTTATTTTTAGTTCAAATCATTTTTGGATCTGAATTTACTGAAGTGTTCACAGCAAGACTGCTAAAACTATCATGTGTTACTTGGTTTCCATCTGAACTTTATAAATTGATCTAAACTTTATAAATTGACTCAGGTTGTCTTGAAACCAGGCCTATAGTCTAAATTTGCTATCAGTGCTGCTCTGACTGTGGCAAAAAGCAATCTTATATCTTCCTTTGGTGGAAGAGCCTTCATTGCAAGGTGTGGAAATTGACCTGGGAACATGGGCTTTGGATTCCCATTTATGCCCAATGATTCCTTCCATTCATATACATACCTTTGATCTGCCTCCTCTTTCATGTGAGCACTTACAGTTCCTTGTCAGAGAAAATATTCTCTCAGCTCAGTTGAAAAAGGACTGGCCCTGAAGTTCTGTTTCTTTTGAATAACAGCTACTTTATTGTAAAAAGGAGAACTATCAGAATCTTATTTTCCTTCCTCCTAAATGATGTGGGCAAGCATCATTTAGATCAGTCTGAGCATCAGTAGCTGCAGTTTCTGAGATGAAAATAACATTTCTATTTCCAGTACTTAGAACCTCAAGACTGATTTCTGTCATATAATTGTCACCAATAGTATCTGCTCCTGAATCAAAAAGATGCTTGTTATCCTTCCAGTTTCTTGTAGCAGTTATAATTAAGTCTGCCCTAATTCTGGACAGTATTATTCCTAATAAAGCAATATTCAGATTCATTCTGAAGATGAGATGTTGAGAAAATTGGATTCCTTTTATGGCACTGTACCTCCTTTCGAGGGCTTCTTCACTTTCTAAATTGTTTTAAAGTTGCTCATAATATAATTATCCGCAATGTCAGCAGTACTTGAGTAAAAGAATTGTAGAATGTAGTAGTGTAAATACAGTGGGCCAAATTTGGTGTAAATTGGCATAAAACTCAGTTGACTTCCATGGAGTTATACTGATTTACTGCGGCTGAGTATGTGGCTTGATATTTCAAAACAGTGCTCATACACTGGAATTTGCATATTTGTTGATTAATGTTACTGAGCTGATAAACTTGGCAGAGTGTTTTTGCTGAATCATGAGCAATGCTGTCAAATAATACATTAATCAAAGTGTCTTCGAATAGATGCAAATTCCTATCTGAGGAATGCCCACTGTCTTTCACAGAAAAAACCCATGAAGTTTGCAGACTTTGAATCAGTGCAGCCTTTGACTGTTTACCTTTTTCTCCCCTGCTTTAGTGCTGATTCTAGTGTAGCCAAGGCACTTTCTGAGCACCTGGGGATTGTGTTGGTGAGTTATGACCTGAAATGTAGGTTTTCTTTGTGTTGTTTGAACTTTACATATTTACTCATTGCATTGGTTCTCAGGAAAAAAAAAGTACTTAATGCTTTTTTATTTTATAATTCATTATATAATACAAACAATTGTGTTACCCTGACATATCAACTCTTGTGCTAGCAAAACTGCCCTGATTTCTTACAAAAATTACTCATTGGTATCAACAGAATACAGGCTTCTTAGTTTTGTGCTGCAGAAGAATATCAGCTGTATTACACTCTCTCTGTAAAACTCATTTCATTTTTTTTCTGAATTGAAGTGAGGTTAAACTCAGATTTATCATATTCTGTAAGTCATTCTTTTTGAAGCAGTTGTACAATAATTAATGGAAAGTTTATAATAGCACAAATCGATTAAATGTATTTTACAAAGATTGATTTCTCCAGCATGGCTGTGTTATATCTCATACAGCTATGCCTTCTGCTGTTTAACATGGATGACAGGGCACAGTGCAACCCTCAGCAAGTTTGTAGATTAAAAAAAACCAGGAGGAGTTGTTGGTAGACCAGATGGGTGTGCTGCCATCCAGAGGGACCTCCACAGGCTGGAGAAATGGGCTGGCAGGAACCTCGTGCAGTTCAATGAGAAGTATGAAGTTCTGCATGGTGGCAGGGAACAACCCCATGCACCAGTACACACTGGGGGCTGACTGACTGGAAAGCAACTTTGCTGAGAGGAACCTTGGGATCCTGGTGGACAGCCACGTAGACCATGAGCCAGCAAAGGAGGCCAAGAGCATCCTGGATGGCATTAGGAAGCGTGTCACCAGCAGGTCAAGCTTCCCCTCTGCTCAGCACTGGTGAGGCCACATGTGGAGTGCTGGGTCCAGTTGTGGGTTCCTCAGTAAAAGATAGACAGGGGCATACTAGAAAGAGTCCAGCAAAGGACCATGAAGATGATTAAGAGACTGGAGCATCTGACATAGAAGGGGAGGCCAGGAGAGCTTTGGCACTACAGCTTGGAGGACAGGAAGTTTATCAATATAAATACCTGACGGGAGGGAATGTGCAAGATGAGGCCAGGCTCTTCTTAGTAGTGCCGGGTGACAGGACAAGAGGCAGAGGGCAAAAACTGAAATAAGAAAAAGCTTACTGCTCTTTTTTTTTTTTTACTATGGGGGTTGTTGGACACTGGCATAGATTGTCCAGAGAAGTTGTGAAGTCTCCATCCTTGGCAATGTTCAAAACATGACTGGACACAGTCCCAGGCAACCTGCTGTAGCTGCCACTGCTTTGAGCAAGAGGATTGGACTAGATGATCTTCAGAAGCCCCCTCCAAGCTCAGCATTTGTGTGATTCTGTGGTGGGAATGGTGAAGCTGAATTATCAGCCTGCGAGTAAAATCCTAGTGTCTGATCTGCATTGCGGATCTGTTATCTGCATTGCAGATTTCTGTTGCATCGTCTGCACACATCTGCTGCATGGAACTCCCTCTGACGTCAATATGAAGTAGAGGTCTGCAGTGCAGATTCACAATTGGGATTTTTCTCTGGAGAGTTTCCCCATCTGTGTTTGAGACAAACCAGAATAATATGTTTTAATTTTTTTTTTCTATGTAAACCGAGTATTTTACAGATTGAGTCTTCCATAGAGAGGTTTATTAAAATGCAAGCTTCATCTTTCAGTCACCAGAAAAAAGTGGCACTGAGTTCACAGCTCATATAGATGATGGGAAAGTAGAAACTCATGTAGCGAGATACTAATACAGATCCTCAAATATAATTTAAATTTGTCTGAACAAGTTTCCTCTAAGAAGGGAGGGAATGTGCAAATGGCAGAGGCAACTTCCTAAAGAACTGGTGAAAACTTTTTCATCAGTTCATTGTGAGTTGGGTAATGGTCTAAGCAAGATTCTGTGTAGCCTTAGAAATCATTAGTTCATTTCCAAGGTCAGCCTAAAGCTTTGATCTGTTTTGAATCGAAGCCTGGTAACAGAAGTTACTGCTTGTTGCTTCTGCAGAAAAAATTCTGAGGATCTTGCTGAACTTTCTCTAGGTCTTGAAATTGCTTAAATATTTATCTTCTCAGAAGTACTAGACTAAGGTGTCATCTATTTTTAACCAGTACTCTCTACTAATGTTGATTTCGATAGAGAACTTGGCCTAAAATACTACATGGGAAGTTTTCTAATGTATTTCCTATGGCACTGAGATAAGAGGAAGTGATAGAAAAGCAAATAAGCATGTTCTGTCATTAACCTTTCAATTGCTGAATTTGTATGTCTATTGGTGTGCAAAAAGTATCTTTTTTTTTTTTTTTCTGTTTTGTCAAAGGTAGAGCCATCTTAATGACACCCATCTCTCTCCAGACACTGTATCAGGAACTGCCTATTAAACACTTGCAGTAGCTGGCTTCTAAAATTCTCTTTCTTTTTGGTTTATTTTGTTGGCCCAGGCATGGCCTCAGATGTGAGAATCATATTCTCTGCCAGTTTAATCAATGCAGTTTTATTAGAGTACCTGACTTCAGCAGAGCTGTACCAGTAGATGCCTAAAGCAACTAAGATGTGGAAAGCTGAATGACATTAGCTAATTGAATGCAGTTCAGATGGAGAGAAAGGTAATCAATCAACCAGTCCTTTGTTTTCTTCTGAGTGTCTTCACACTTCTGTTGGAATTTCAGGGAATCTGGTGATAGAAACAAAGCACCAAAAAGCTAACTTCACTCAAAACTTCAGACAGAAGTAGCATGAACAACAACCATCTCTGTCTTTTTTTTGGAACAAGAGGTATTTTGTAGGGAGAGAGTGGAAGAAACAGGCTTGCTATGTGACCACATTGAGATAAACAGTGGCTTTGTTGAACTCTGAGACAAAATGCTGGCTTCTAAGGGCCAAGTATGAGCCATTTTCAGAGTATGCCCCCATGGCTGTTGCTCTGGCTAGACAACTACGTCCATGTTCACGCTGTTTGACATCCCCAGTGCAGAATGACTGAGTGTTGCGAGGGACACTTGCTATTCCACAGCACCTGACCGTGTTCTGCCTGGTCTTGCCAAGCATATGTGCCATACCTGACTTCTCCATAACCATGCAGACCCCAGGGCCACCTCACTGTTACCTTTATAAGTGACTCAGCACAGCGTCCTCCTTGTCTGTTCTCTAACAACCATGAAGATATTAATTTTCACTGTGATGATACTAGCCAAGACAGGAAAGGCAGGAGGGTTTCAGCAGTTTTGTGAGGGACCTGGGAGAGCTGCAGGTAAGAGAGCTGAGGTGACGTAAGGTGAACTTCTCATGATCATGGGTAGCCAGCTGGTTCACATGCAGGGGTCTAGCTCCTGTGCTATTTTTGTATTGTGTGGGGTTTTTTTGTTGTTGTTGGGGTTTTTTTTGTTGTTGTTGTTTTGTTTGTTTGGTTTTTTTTTTTTCCCCAGTTCTTACTGAAACATGACCTGTCACCTTACACACTGTTTCTGGTACAACAGTCCTTGGCAGGACTGGCTTTGCGGGACTGGGCTGTGGGCTAAATGAACTGGCAGAAATTTTGGAATAGCACCAGGTCTGAGATGGGCTGCCCAGTTTAGAAGGAGAGGGTGGTTGTCATCGTCTGCCTGCACCAAACTTGCATTACCCTGTGGCCTTCCTAACTTTGCACTAGCCTGTTCCTGTAGCCACCATCAATGTCAGAGTTGTTGGAGCATGCAGGTGTGTGAAACCACAGCCATCTGGCTTGTCCTCAGTTTAGCAATGAAACTAACAGTTACTTTCTGACAGAAAGCCATACTTGGCTGGGCTGGGAATGTCCATGGAATCCCTGTTGTATAGCATCTACTGGAGGATGGGGTCCATTTGTGTGGCATTTATTTTCCTGGGATAGCCGCCATAAGCATTTCATTTATGCTAGTGCCATTAATCAATGATCACTTGTCCATGATTTCTGCATGTTTTAGGGCTTTTGTCTGGCCCAAACTTAGAAGCAGCTGAGTCCCAGGTGTTAGTTTAGTCTTGTGAAGCCCGTGGCAGTTATCTGATCATAAACATCCTTTTTTGGTGTTCATGTTGGGATGACATCACCACTGATTACTGTGTGGCATTGTTGCATCTAGTTTTCTGGGTCACAGTGGCTATAGCATCATGCTGACCTGGCCATGTAAGTACAATGTTTTGGGCTATGCCTCTTCTCCAGGTGTACCTTGAGTAGCAATGCTTCACATGGCTTGAATACAGAAGACCACATATGAGTGCAGACTGGAATGTGCATCAAAACCCTGATATTTTCAGAGCTTTACTGCTTGTAGAACAGAGTTTGGTGCCTTGCTGCAGCCTAGGCAGTGTGTACATACGGCCAACCTACCCTTGATGAGATAGTCTCAATATAACCAATGGAGTGGTTAGAGAGGATCACTGAGTTCATTTTATATGTATTTCCTGAAATTTCATCTTCTCAGCTTTGCTCTTCTTGGTCATATATTCTTAAAATAAAACTCTTCTTCAAGGAAAAAAAAAAACAAACTGGCTCTATGGTTTCCAGGCAGCATGGACTATAAAATGAAATAACCCAACTGTATATTTAGAAGCATGCAAGTAAATGTCTCGTAGCTAAATTTAATATAAAGGTACAGCTAATTGAAAGTGGTATATAACAGTGAGAATAATGCTATACTTGTTTCCCATTTCACAAGGTAAAAAATATAGTTCAGTTAAATTAAATTGCAGTGAAAATCATTATTATTTTGCTGTGTTTCTGAGGAAGAAAGTAAATATTGGAAATTTCTTAGATTGTTTTGGAACTTTTTTTATAGTGGATGTTATTTCAACTTTAAAACATTTTCATCAGAATGTTTTGATGTCTATAAAAATAATGTAGGAGAGTAGCAACATTAGATAAACAATTGCCAATTAAATCGATCTCACTGTTAAAATACAATATGAAAATGCACACTGCAAAGCATCATGAAAAAAATGCATAGGAAAATGGTAATGCATGATTTTCAGAATAACTGGCTTTGTGTTTTTTCCAACTTTATTTAGTGGTTTGTCAGAATCCCTACAGTAATGTAAGGAATGAGCTTTGCAGAGGATCTTCCTTACAACATTGTCCTTGAGCTACCTGGTTTGTGACAGCAAAAATGGGAATGCCGTAGAGGGAAAATGAGGAATGAGAGTGGATGGATGGTGTTCTGTGTGTGCATGCGTAGGCAGGGAGAGCCCGAGGCCATTTCATGTCAAACCAGGATCTTGCTCGGAGATACTGATGGTCCTCCAGGATAACTCGCCCCTAGATCGTCTACCCTCTTCAAGTACTCTCTGAAGCCTGAAAAAGGTGGCATATTGTAGAAAAGTAGAGGTTGTGGCACCAAGTACCTTCTTTTTTCACTCTGATAGGAGAAGAGGAATTGTGTCCTGTCACAGACTTAAGTCTGCTTTCCTCTCTAGTGTCAGCAAATGGAAATGTTGCTCCTTTCAGGGCAATATCATAGGTTGGTGCCTATGAACACACTGCAGCAACTCAGCCAGGTGAGAGGCCTGAAAACATACTGAGGGACAAAACTTAGGTGCATTAGGAACTGGCAGTGAAATTTGTCATGAATAGGTCTGCTGAGGGACCAGATATGTTGTGCTCAACTCTGAGGAGATGCAAAAGACAGCTGGATATTTAGCTAAAAGGGGAAAAAACAGGAGGAGGTGGAAAAAAAAAACATAGTTTAGAGGAAAGCATGTATTTTTCAGTCTCCTATAGAATACAGGAACTTGGTTTAAAATGTTTTGTTGTTGTCATTACCATTTTGATATGAGTGTGTTCATGCTGCTATGGGAGAATCACAATTAAAACTGATGATGGTGTCAGGGTAGCATCCATGGTAGGAGACAGTGCATTCCCATATCTCTGTGTTGGCTTTCAGAGCCTCAATCCTCGCTGAGGGAGGCGGACTGCCACGCTGCTCTGAGCACAGAGGTAGTGATTTTGATACTGAAGGTCATGTCCTTCTCCTCTTTCATGTGCCACATGTCTGTGACTAGCTGATGAGTGTAGCTGCACATTATGTATATGCAATAGGAGATAAGACAACTGGTTTGCCATGGCTCTACAAAAGCTGTGGACAAGAGGACACAATGACAGAGGCGTGATAGCTCTGACAAGCCAGACCTCTACGCACTGTCTAATTTTAGTGCTTATCTGACCAGTGGGTAACTGGAAGTGCTGTCAAATGACAGATAAAACCCTAAAAACACACAGTGTGACCATCCTTTTATCATTAGTTGCAAGTAACCATGGGGATAGGGATGTAAGAGGGCTGTGTTTGTTTTCCTGTTGTTCTGTTCAAGAGTGAAATCAGGAATGACTTTAAGTGAGAGTCAAATGGACTCCAAGCCTGTAGGTGAAAATAAATTCAGGGACAGAGACTCTGACCTTGTTCATCCACAAAAATAGCAGTGATTTAGAGATCAGTCTATAAACTTAGTACTTGCCTCTGTTTAATTGAATTCAGTAACTGATGTGTGCAGCGTTCCCTTTCTAGCACACCTGCGTGGAGGAAGATGTTATCACACCAGTTCAGGCACTCTTGCAGCAGCAGGGAATCATGAATAAGATGTCTGATGTTTTCTTCCTTCACTTCCTATAGACAAACATCCAAAGTAAGGCACAGGGACATCTTTCCACTTTGTCATTCTCGGTGTTTTCCTTTATTCAGCCTGTTTCCATTTCCATTGTACTTTAATTTTGTGCAGAACTGATGACTTACCCATGACACCTGACTGATGGTTGTTTTCTCATTTGCCCCTTCTCACCACAGGAGCAAGCTTACTGTGATTGCTTTACTCACCACGTCAGGCTATCAACCAGCATTTGTTGATCATTTATGTGCCTGCAGATTTGCAGTTGTCATTCTTTCCATTGTCCCAGTTCTCTCTCTCTTTTTTTTTTTTTTTTTTTTAAGCTTCTGGCACGGGATATGGCCCTCACTATACTTTAAGTAATCCTTTCTGAACCCTTCCCAAAATTCGTCATGGATATTATTCAAGAAAGCAAAGAAGGGGTCAATGAATAACACAGAGACAGAAAGAATTAAGTTCTGTCAGTTTCAATTTAATGGATTGCATTTTCTTTGATTCAGAATTAAATACCCAAACTTTTGCTCATTTCAGTTCTTGGAAGTAGTTTTGCTGCAGCCTAAAGAATCTGAATTGATTGTTCTCAGTTAAGAGAGGAGCCGAGCCCTGTTGGTGAGAGCATTGTGTGGGTGGTTTAACACATCCAGCCTCCAACTCACCTTTCCAGATGCAAAAATCTGCAGTTGTGAAACACAAATACTTGCTCTATACATTTTTGTGGCACTTGCAAGATACCTACTGCTATGTATTACTCTATTATATTTTAGCACCGATATGAGATTGCTGCTGAGCTGATTCATCCTTGTGGGGAGTGAAGTCAGATATGTAAAAAGTTAATTATTTGGCATGTGCTTGACTTACTACACTGACTTGTTATGATACTGTGAGTCAAATTCAGAGTGTTTGTCCTCATCTTCAGTGATCTGGACTTGGATGTCGTTCAAGCTGTAAATGAAGGCTGTGGTCAACAGCCTTCTGAACAGTGGAGCTTTTTCTACAAGTGTACAAGTCTGTATGGAAAATTGAAATAATTTTGGCTTTTAAGATTTTTCTACATTTTAATAGAAGTTTACAATTCCAAACAAAAACCTGAGTGACTCCTAGGCAAACAATAACAAGGGGAAGTTTGACAGAAACTGGTCAAATCCACGCAAACATTTGGCCCAGTTAGCACAGGTTTTTTTTGTTCGCTTGTTTGTTTTTCTTTTCTTTTCTTTTCTTTTCTTTTCTTTTCTTTTCTTTTCTTTTCTTTTCTTTTCTTTTCTTTTCTTTTTTCTTTTTTCTTTTTTTTTCTTTTTTTTCTTTTTTTTCTTTTTTTCTTTTTTTTTCTTTTTTTTCTTTTTTTTCTTTTTTTTTTTTTTTACAAACTTCAGGAAATCTTCTTGGATTTGTTAAGGTATCTTTCAAGGTTTTCAGTTCCAGCAATAGAAAGTTCTCGTAGTCATCCTGAGACCTTTCAAGCATGGGATGCTTGGCTGAGCAATATTAATTGAGGACTGAGGTGTTTTCAGAGTCTGCTATTAATAGATGTATGTGATCTAATAAGGTGATCCAGGAGAATTTAATATTAGATGAGATTTGAGGTGGGGGAGGGAGGAAAAAGAAAAAGAAAAAAAGAGGTGCAGGAGGGGAAAATAGTCCTCAGATGAATCATTCTGATTTAGATAAATGGTTCTCATTCTGCCTAACAAAATGCATGGTATGTGGATTAAATATTCAGAATGAGTAAATGCGAAGTAATGGACAAAACATGACATCCACCTGCTGTGTCATTTCTGCCTCTTAATGAACAGTAAATGATGCAGCTGCTTTGCCATGCTGGGTGTATTTAGCTGCAGAAATGGGGAGATGGCAATAGAGAGCTGTGATGAGGCTGTGGTGCGTTCCTGTTTTTAACAAAGGCTGCCAAATGTCAGGGTGTAATTTGTGATCATTTCAATAAAGGCTGCTTTTAGATTGAATACAGAGGGACAACAGGTATGCTATGAGTGATGGTTTTATGCCTAAAATCGTCTTTTAAGAATACTACTTTTAAGAATATAAGTGAAATTTGAGAACAAGTTGTTCTTAAACCGTATTTTACTCTGTCCACTGTAAGTTAGGAATAAATAGATGTATATCAGACTGATAAAAGAAAAGTCAGATCCTGTTATCTGATTTTACTGAATAGTAAAATAAATCTAGTCTATAGCATTTATCTTGATTCTCCTAGAGACAATATAGATCTCTCTTTTCTCATCTGCTTCAATATATTGTTGTATTTTTTTCTTTAATGGCAGTTTTGTTGCTGTAAATTGACAGCTTAAGAAAATTTCTCCTCTAAGCAAATTACCTGCAGTTTGCCAAGAGCAGGACTGAGGTTTGTGTTGGAAACCATCTTAATTGTGGTTTGTTGCTGTTTTTGCGGTGATTCTCTAGTGTTGGAGATCTTTGCTATGCTGGAGGTCACAGTTGTAGTACAGAGTGCCAATTAGAACAGTCAAAAATTCTCACCTTCTTTTGAGGTTATTTGCATGTTGATGCAGTTCCCCAAACCTTTTCCAGAGGCAGCCAGCCACATAATTTGCTGGAAAAGGAATAAGATAACCCTCAAGGTGATGTCCATGTTACTTGTCTTCTCATATCTCTGAAAAGGCATTTTGATCATGGGGAAAAGAAAGTGGCCTAGAAGAGGAGAGTGTGTGTAAATTTTGTATAGCTTATTTCAATACCACAGTTCTATAACAGGATAGGATGGTGTGTCAAAGCCAGGGCAGATAAAATGTTAGTACACAAACTTCCTAATTTGTCTTTACTTCCTATACAAAAAAGCCAGTAGTTTATACTGCACTAACACAGCTAATTGTTGATGAATGGTAAAACCTTGTAGCGTAGAGAAGCAGTGTTTTGAGATTACCATATTCCTCAGTGGATATCTGCTGCAAAAGAAAAAAAAAACAACACGGAGAAAATGTGACTGCTGTGACGGTTATCCCAACGTGCTGCAGAGCAGGGGCAGACTATGACTTCTGTGTCCAGAGGGACTGTTTATTAAGGAGAAAATGTAAGATTTTTTTTTTTGTGTATCCTTCATGTGTCTTGAGTTACATGCTTACAGCAGGGTAATTCCTTTGGGAATGTCCACCCGAGGAGAACTGATGTGGATGTGCAGAGCTCTGAGGTGTCCTGGGAGTTACGGAGTGGTAGGGGCTGCAAGACAGCAGGAGTGTTTCTTTCCTCCAACATGATGGAGAGGCTGCATGCAGTCATTTCAGAAACATAATACCAAATTTTAAGTCTTCATGGGTACCAAGGCATCTGTCCCAAGCAGTATGAAAAATCTGACCTTTGTCCTTTTAGGCAGTAGTGGGGCAGAGGAACAGATCTCTGTAAGTATACCTGCTCTGTGGGTTTTCTTTGTGGGCAATGAAAGGATGTGCCTTGGCAATTTTTAAATCAGCATTTTCTACTTGCGTGTTTTTTCATCCAACTTGAATTGTCAGTCATACTAAAGCATCTTTTAAACTTCCCTGGCAATGTAAAGGAGTTTACATGGGCACATATTGCATTGTACCCACCGCAGGAACATTGTGTTTGGTGAAAGAGTGGAAGACCTGTGATGTAAATAAGCATCAGACTGGCAGATTTACAGATGAGGGATGTTTAGGAGTTGCACATACATCTGGACTACTATAAAACTTAGAGATATTTTAAAATTGGGAAAAAAAAATCTGAAATCGGTTGTTTGATTTGAGTGGGACGATGTTTAGAGATGGAAATATTGAGTACAGCGTAAAACAGGTGGAATTATGGAAATGAAGGATCTCACCCAACTGGCTTACCAATAATAGAGATGTAAGGATAAAAATAAAACAAGTTGCAAATTAACCTATTAGCACTTCATCGTATGTGTGAAGTAGACAAATCACTGATCTACCCCTGCTGATTCACATTTCTCTATTATTCATGTACAAAACCTCACAATCTCCAAAGTGCGTGAAAGATGGTCAGCCTTTCAAGCCATATCACAGTATAATCTTTGTATTAATCACAGAGCAATAACTTGAAATAACATTCTGGGTAGGTGAGAGCAGCGTTAGAATCTAATATTTCTGTTGTCATCTTCCCCTCTGGAAATAAACTGAAAATGTAAGGTGTGTTGCAGTGATGCTTACACTCGGTTGAGTGAGTAGGTGTATGCTTGTTTTCTCATATTGAGATATGTTTCTTCAGTTATGAAATAAATAACCAATCATTTGAAATAAACACATGTATATGTATTTTATAATCTGAGATATGTAGTTGCAGGATAGTAAGTTCCATGCTGGTGGATAGCAGTATAATGATAACATACAGCAGGGTTTTCCAATAGCTCAGCTAACTTTATGACTATAAAATTAGCTTCCAGCAATTATAATCTGAGATTTAGAAGAAAAATAGCCATCAGTATAGTGTGAAGTATTTTCAATGCTAAATTGTGTGCATGTGTTTTTCCTTTGGAGTAAAGGGCTACAAACCATATAAAAACATGCAAGCATACTTGAAAAGCTGTTGGCATTTACCACTTTCTGATAATTTCTTCTGCAAAACCAACCAAACAAAACTCCAATCAAGCCAAAACACACCCTAAGGGGCAATATGCTTGTATTTGTCAAGTATGTGCAAGTGGAGAAGGACTGTTAAGTACTCAGCTCAAAAGAAGACTACTCTTAGCTGCAGATTTTTGAAAATAGCTAATAAAAGCAGCAATTCTTGATCTTGAAAAGGGTATTGTCCCATTTCAGAAGGCAAATCATCTTCCATTTTCTCCCTTCTCACACAGTAAATTCACGTAAATCTTAGTCTTGTGTTTGTCTGCGCTGTGGATAGAGCATACAGCATCCATCTTGGATGCACCAAATGAGACTGGTGTTTTACACACCTCATTAGCCTTTGTGCAGGCTTTGTCTCACAAATGCCAGATTCTGTATGTGCAGGTACCTATGGAAATTATATGCATGCCTAGGGATTGACCAGTTGATGTTGACAATAAGATGGTATTCAAAACAAGCTGTAATGAAAATACCTCTAATGAGATAAGTTGCTTCAAATGAACATGTGTATATGAACAAGTGAGTGAATAATTGATAAGCAATACAGATAATTAAGAAAATGTGTAACAAAAGTCTCTGTATGTATAGAATTTCTTGCACATGATGCATGTGAGGCACCTAAACATCAGGTAATTTTAGCAGAGCTTAAGCTAAAGCAGACTATTTTTTTTTCAAACACTAAGATTTATTTTTGTTAATACATCTGTCAAGATTTTGCTTAATTCTGGAAGTTATGATCTGTAAATTGCATAGTTTTTCAAGCTAAAGAGAACAGGCTGAATCTGTGAATATTTACCTTCAGCAACCTGGTAATACTTCCTACATCAGATTTTATGGTCTCCAATTTAATTATGGAACAGCTGTGATGTAGGCTGCATAACATCTTGGCTTAAAATCAGTTTTACATAAACAGGGCAACTTTAGGAATACTGATGCCGATAACATAGAGCATATCAATGATGTTTTGCTAACTGAAGGGGACATGCAAAAGCATGCTGTGAAATGTCATTCACAAAGACATTTCTAAGTGTACTAAGGTGAGGTAGTACTGTACTCTGTGAGCAACCTCAAATAGTATCCATGGATCTAGTCAGAGGCAGAGTGGCACATGTTTAAAAGCGATGAAATCTTACCCCAAGTAGTTATAAAAAAATAGGAAGATTTGTTTACTTGACTTAAATGGTGAATAGTGGCAAGCATAACTGCAGTACTGTTTCTTGGGAAATGGAAAAGGAAAATATCTCTCCTGCTCTTTCATTGCGAGTTTCTTTGACCTGTGAATCAGCCTCTTGAGCCACAAGACAGCTCTGGAGTGACTATAGGAATTAAGCTTTTTCAGTTTTTTCCCTGGTTCTGTTCAGAGCAGAAGGAATTTATATATATAATGCATTTAAATCTTGAGTCTGTTAAAAATTTGGTCTCACATGGGGAGCAAAGCTTGGGTCAGTTAATGGGTGCTTGGGTCAGTTAATGGGTGCTTGGGTCAAACAATGTCTATCTGGCATTTGAGAACATTACTTGAAAACAAAATGCATTATTTATCCACTTTAGAGAAAGAGACATATAGGAACATAGGAAGGCGTAGAAGTACATGGACTGTGAAGTTTTTTATTTGGGCTTTTGTCCAGGGGAAAAAAAAACGAAAATGCTTTTTCAGTAAATTGATTAGATGTAAGAGCTCAAAAATTATGCACAGAGTAAGTCAACTAGACTAACTGGAATTAGACCAAAAATGCATTCTGTGGTAACTCTAGTAATATAAAAAGCAGTTGTATCCATTCAGCAGTGCTATTTTTATTTCCTTAAAAAGATAATGTTGCCTCGTAAAGGGAGGAATCTAGGTCCCATAATGGCCTAACGTTTTGAAACTCATGTGGGAAGGATCTGCTAGTGCAAATAATTAATCTGTGATCAATACCTGGTGAGAGCGCATTGGCATGGATGGTGGGAAGCGCTCTCTCTGTATGCAGTGGGTGGTCGCAGCAGCGCCTCACTTCTTTGGAGGCAGAGAGTTCCCCTGTTGATCTTGGCGTCTGTTTTGTCTGGGATGTTTTTAGAAGAATGTGTTGCAAACTGTACTGCTGTGCTTGCACATGCTGGTGAGGTGGCTTATGGCTCTTCCTTCCTTTATAAGGAGGAGCAGGAGGCAGTGGCACAGGGCACAGCCCTGTGTGTGGGGTAAGTGTGTAAGCAGGGGGGCAGCTGGCAGCGGGGCTCCTGCCTGCATACTCCATCCCAAAGTATAGCCCTGGTCATAGTTGTCCAGGTGCAAGTGTGTGGGCACAGCATGGAGGGAAAGCCCTCACCCCTGTTGCCCTGAGATCCTGATACACTGCTACCTTGACAGCCTCCACTGCTCTCTCAGAGACCCTCTGTAAACCCCGCATCTTCCCCCATGTCCACTCCCAGACTGCTTCCCACAGGGGAGATCATCTGCCCTGCTCCTCTCAGAAGATGGAAGAGGAGTGATAATATAGACTGTAATCAGTAATGTAGACTTACCCTGTGAGTCATCATTGCATGCGTCTTCGCGCCTCCCCCTGTTTGCCAGCCCCTCACGGCACAGCGCCGAGCCCTGCTGCCGAGCCCCTCCTCTGCCCCCTCCCAGGCTCCCATGCCTTCCAGCACAAAACTCCTGACTTCTCTTCCAGCCCCAGCTCCTGGCATAGATTTCCAACACTCATCTACCAGCTGTCCTTACAAAAATTTCATTCAGAAAAGAGTCCCACAGCTTGAAATAGAGGGCAAGGCTGAGAAAGACGGACCCATTGTAGGCTTCCTGAAGCCCTTTTATTTATCCTATAGTTAAGGCTGGGATGTCAAACTTTGCAGGGGAACATTGCTGCCGTGAAAGAATGTGCTTCAGAGGAGACAGATGGAGCCTGCATAGGCAGCATTTGGAGGGGGCCAAGGGAAAAGGTGCTGGAGAAAGGAGGATCTGTTTCTGCATGTGGTGACCTCTCTGGGGTTGTGTTTGTTGTCACAGAGTCATTTACTGTTTTGTTTCCAGAATGGAGCCTTCATGCTTTTAGTGCATTAGGAAACCAATGGTACTTGGGCTTACACTTCACCTCTTGTTTTTCCTTTCCTGCTCTCTGAACAAAGAAAGCCCAGGCTGGATTTAAACTCAGGCTGTTGTTTTCTCCTGGAGACTGGCAAAAGTCTCCTTGAGTAAAGAGAGAAAGGAATTTGTTGTAGCTTTTGCAATAGTAGTGATGTGTCAAGATCAGAAATGTAACTGTGCACCAGGCTCCAGAGTCTGACAGAACAGGAGAAAAAAGTTTACCTGAAAATCAAGAGCTTCCTCTGTACAGTGCAGGAATCCATTTTCCTTTTGACTGTCGTGGGAGATGCAAAGCCAGGAACAGGCCCAGCACTAAACTGATTTTGGGCTTAATTTCTTCACCCTTACTCAGAGCACCTTGTTTCAGAGGGCCTGTTTGTGAAACCAGCAGTACTGCTCGCAGAGGAAGATGCTGTTCTGGTCGGTGGAGGGGGCAGAACCATCCCTTCTGAGGCTCCTTGAGCTTTGCTCAAGCAGCACAGCAACCTTCATTCCCATCTGTTATTTTCTTTGTGGGATTTATTTATTAAAAGTGAACCAAATGATGTGCTATGAAAACCAGATTAACACAGATATGCAAACGAAGACCCCTGGTATTTAATAATTTACTGAGTGTGATTGCCTGGTCACCAGCTGTTAGAGCGAATCCTGGCTCAGAACAGGCAAAGGGAAAAGTCATCACTGGATTAAATACGAAAAAAAAGGAAATGAAAACATCAGTAATTCCCTAACAAAATATTTAGCTTTCTGTCATCCTCAAGAATCCATTTCTTGTAGTGCTACAATTAATCATTTTCTTTGCCTGAAGAAATGGCATAATTTTATATATTAAAAAATACTGAAAAGATATATCCTTTAAATAAAATTTACATAGAATATCTTTATATATAATTTTTTTTACCCAGGAATAGCAAAGGTACTTTCTTAAAACACCATGGTTGTAGGTTACTTCATTTATTTCTAAATACAGCTAAGTAAGCTTTCAACTGAAAGATTTGTCTAAGTTAATAGCATTTCTCTTAAATATAGCCTTTTAATGTTAGTATAAATGAACAGAAGGAGATAGAGAACACTGTGCCCAATTGAAATTATAGGGTTGATTTTCAGGTAGGCAGACTGAATTTGCTAAAATTAGAAATATTCCCACATACCTGAGTTAGCATCTTCCTTTTTACTTCTGTGTCACTTGCTACACTAACAGTAGATTGGTAACAATAGTTTTTTTCTGCCTTTGGGCATGAACGCTGGAAGAACGGCTGGAGGGATCCTAGTGCTTCTGAATCTGTTCCTGAAATCACTGTACAAAAAGCATTTGCCTAAGTTTATCCTTTTAAACCCACAGAGTCTGAGTTTTCAAGAACACCTTGTGATACAGTCTGATAAATATAATAGTGATTAAAATGCAAGAAAAGAAAACTTGACTCCTTTAGGCACTTTTTAATGATGTTCCATTACTTGGTAACAAGCGAACTCATGCCTTAGTTCTAGCATAGCTGGTGAAAGCTATACCAACAGTCACATGTACCTCCTTTTCTGTGTGTTTCTGCGAGTTCATGATGATGTAATATGACACAGATCTGGTTGATCTCAGCAGCATCTTCCCTAGCCAACATGCCCAAATAACACAACAAACTCATAGTGTGAGGCATCACGTGTTTACTTGAGATTCCTCCAGTACTTACACAAGCCTGGAGGACATTTGAAAGACAAGCTGTTTCTAGCTCTGAATTTTTGGCTTGCCGTTATTTACAATTCAACATTAAAAATGCCTATAGGCTGCCATGCATAAAGAAGTGTTTGTATAATTGCAAAATACAGGGACTAACCAGAGGGCAGAGCAGAAATTTCAGTTCATGGAGATGACTTCCTTGATGACTTCCTTGAAGGAAGTTCAAAGCAGCTAAAAGATTGGGACAGACAAATGGCCTGATGAACCTCTTCTCCTGCATTTTAAAGGTCTGGGGACACGGTATGAGGCGCAAACTACTGCATTCCATTAACACAAGCTGCAGCAAAGGTGTAGGAGACTGCAGCACTGGCAACATTAGATGAACTCCTGTGGGGGATGCAGGAAGCCAGGAGAAACATCTGCAGAGTGGAGGGGGCTAAAAACCTCCTGGCGTTCTGCCTCATCCTCCAAGGCAGGGGATGCGTAAGCAAGTCCAGCCTTCTCCCACCTCTTTTTTTTTTTGTGTCACACACTCATTGTAGGCATCTGCATAGGGTCTTCAGTTAGGTACCTACCTCAGAGACTGGTTATTCCTTCCCTTCTCATGAGGTACCTTGTCTGTAAACCTTTTACATCTTTTGTCATTAAATTGTAGCTTGCCTTATTGCTTTCTGCCCTGACAGTGCTTTGGCAGTGGAGGGACTGCTGTGAAAAGGGCACCCAGATACCACGATAGTGAGCCTCGTGTAAACACCTCGAGAGATTAGATGGGAATGCCGTGTAAGACCGTGGTGTCCCCTTCACCTGACCAGAGCCTCAGGCAGGCCAGTTCATCTGCGCGAGGCTGGCACACTGTGCTGGGACGCTGTGTCCCTTTCCAGTGGATAAGCCCTACAGTGTCTGTAATCCAAGGGCCCATATTTCTAGAACATGAATAAACTTCATCTACTTGAGGTATGCCTGTTTGACATAAATAGTTACCAATGGTAGCGAGACTGTCTTAGAGTAGAGATGCCACAGTCAGCATGCAGTAGAGCTGTTACCTCACCTGGTAACAGTCATGTATAAGCTTATGAAAAGTCCAACTTCAAAATACCATGCTTTAGAGAAGAGCATGCATTCAGTGTAAGGAATAGGAAGATTGCAGGAGAGGCTTATACTGGAGAAAGGTTGAATGTCATAAGTTTATTCAGGGAAAGAGGATGAAACCCGAAGACAGAGCCTGGTTTACGTTTCCTTTGTACCCGAAACAACGGCAGATGTTCCAGGTTAGCATGCCCTGGTTGTATTACACCAGTTTGTTTTACTTCCTTATTGGAAGCAACTATCCAGGGATGTGATAGGACTGATGCTGTTCAAAGGAAACTGGCTTGTTTTCAGAATGTTAATTCATTTACCAACCACTGTGGTTACTGGGGGGAAGGGACTGGTGCAGCACTGACACCCCGGCCCTCATGGCAAATCATCTGCTACCCCTTCTGTCTGCCCACAACTTAGTGACACATTACAGTCCTGGGGCCTTGTGGCTCATTTCAAGCTTCAAAGCTTATTAACTTGGCAATTAATGGAAAATGGTTTGGTAACTGGCAGCAGCTGCCCAGTATATTCTGTGCTGGGATTTGGAGTTTGTTTTCAAGAGTCTACCTGAGGGTTAGGCAACTGTGCCAGTGCTTAGATACCTAGATTAACTAGCTTTGTCCTCAGTTGAGATCCATTACGCAGTCTATTTGAGATCTGTAGTACTGTTAACAATATAATCTCTCATTTTGAGAAGTGACACAAGTCTTGCAAGGAGAAATATGTGGTGATGGGAAATGGGGAGGAAGAGAAAGATTTAAAAAAATGCTCATGCTGAAGATACTGGTAGGTGGAACATTGAGGTGAGCAGTTCAATTTCAAGCTCCTGTTCTGCCTGCCTTTTGCACTGCATGTAAGCACCAGGCTACTCTGACTTAAGGTTCTGTTGCAAAAAAAAATATTAGGTCATCTTCTGAGTCATCTCTGAATTTCATTTCCGCCTGTTACTTCCAGGAATGTAAACAGGAGAGACCAACAGTCTGTAAATTCTTGTGTGCTGTAGTAGCTTTGTCCTGTGTACTTTTTTGTTGCTGCTTAGAGTCAGTATGTAAGGGGCTATTTTTTTTTTCCCAAATGTTTAATTTCTGCTAAATAATATATATTACATTATGCACAGTGTAATATCTTCCTGCTGTTACAGAATACATTTTTCCCCCTTTCTGTCTCCTTATCGTGTAACAGATTAGAAGACATTTAGGACTGCCCAATCATATCTCAGATGACTATGAAGTGACACAGAACTGAAAGCATCTCAAAATTTATGAGAAAATGATTGCTTCAAGAAGTGTATCAAATCCATGATGATTACTAGTACAATACATTTGCAGGAAAGCTACTTTTTTGATAAAGAGAGAAATTGAATGTTGCCAAGGTGTCAGTTATAAACTCATTGGTAAAGTACGGAGAGTAATCTGTGCTTTGCTTTATACTACTGGGAAGTACAGCTTGGTTTACTTGACAGATAAGGAAACTGAGGAAAAAATATTAAATTAATTTAAATGAATGCAGTGTTATTTTACTACCACTTGTGGTGCACTTGTTTCCTTAAAGATGCCCATATGATTAAAAAAAGGCCATATGGGGACTTTATGTCAGAGCTGGGATTAAAGTTCGGGATGAAGACTGAACAGGTTTTTTAGGCTGAACGACCTGCCCTTAGATGTAGACTTTGTCAATCTTAAGCTATTTGCAAATCTGGTTTTGAATCTCATCAAACTGGGCCAATATGTATGAGAAAAAAAAAAACAAAAAGGAAGCAAGCATTTAATAAATGTCAATATAATCTGATTCTCCCTAATTTCCTTACCCGGCTCCATCATCTGACCTCCCGAATTTCCTTCTGTGTGTCCAGATTTGCCAAACCAGCCAGGCAGACGTAACAGTCTGCAGTAAGCCTGCAGTAAGAGGGAGAATTAGTCTTTGTGTTGGTGGTTGGGGCACATCCCTGGGATGGAGCCACCTGGCTTTTGGGCCCTGCGCCAAGCATTATTCAAGTATTTCTCACAAAGCAGAATAACCGCAATCGGAGAGGCCAATAAAAAAGATATTTGCAATATCATCTACTGTGGTAGTCACTGAAGGCATGAATGGTCTCTTGAGGTGCTAGGCTCTCTTCAGATCCCTCCATGGAGTGAGGAAGGACAAATAGAAAACAGATCTTCCACATCGCATGAAACAAGCAGCCGTCTCCCCAGTAGAAAGGTTGAAAGGCAAGGAGAGCATAGGTAACAGCACCCGTTCCTCCCTTGTTTTGCAGTCTGCACATTCGTTTCAATTACAAATTCCCCCAATTGTTTTCCAACTGAACAAAAGTTTTATAACCTTAGACAAATGATCTTAATCTTCTGGGAGAAAAAAAATAAAAATCCACCAAAATGGTAAGGCCATCTGCTAATAATGCTTTCTTCTTGAAAGTCACCCTCTTTCTCCGAGTCTTTGTATTTACTTCTTCCTGGCAGTAGATGCGGAGTGTTTCGGATACTCTTGAAAAATACAGGTGTTACCCAAAATTTTTTTTCTCTTAATACTATTGCCGTTAGAGGATATATGCTTCTCAGATTTTTTCCAATTTTAACACTCCAACATAGCAAAGAAACAAACAAAATCCCATCCGTACGTCCTTTTGCCAGCCCTGGTTTAGATGAGGCAGAGGTAACTTGCAGCAATATGTGATTACCGCAGGAAATACAGGTCATCTTGTTTAATGATCAAGAGCTGGAGACGTATTGCAACTTCCATCTGTCACTTGTGATTAGTGTAGTGCACTGAACTGGACTGGAAATGAAGTTAAAGAATGATAGGATCATGGCGAGCCAGGCTGGGGGGAAGGACGTCTGGGGTAAGGGAGGTATTGGGAGCTGCTCCAGCCCACTGTGGTCGCTGTGAATGCACTTTGGCTTTGCTTTGGCAGGCTGGTTGGAGTTTTGTTGAAGCATGGCACTAAAACAGCCTTTTATTCCAACTCTTGGAAACAAAATGTGGATGTAAATGGGTGCACTCCCTCACATGCCACACCTCACACGGACTCCCTGGCCTCAGGACTCCAGCAGGCTTGTTTTCAAGAGTTCAGTTTTATTTCTTAAAAACAAGACTGGTTAAGGCAAGTTTGATATACCATTCATATTGTTCTCCCTCATTCTGGTTTCTAAAGCAGCCTATTTATACTGTGAATTTACACTCCCCCCTAGTTTTCTATTTGCAAGATTAGACTCCACCAGCCACCTCCCTGGGAAATGGAAGTTAATTATAATCCAGGAATTCCAGTTGGAGCTCTGCTGTTTCCGGAAGCTCTTACTACCCACTGAGATCTGGATACTTAAAGGTACTTAGCTTCTTATTTGTCTCTTAAAACGTCTAGATCTTCTACCTCAATACACTGACATGCTCAAGACCACTTTTCAGCACCTGTGCATTAATTGAGGGAGCTGAAGAGTAGCAGGAGAACACTAGAGGTCATTTCATGCCAGGAACGTTGTTGTACTGGAACAGAAATTAGAAATTTGTGGCACTGCAATTAAACCTGCCTGTACCAGTCACCACTGAAAGTCAGCCTTCACCCACTGTGCCATACTAGAATTAGATATATTTTCAATGTTTTTGGCTTAGCTGTGTTTTTCCTATCTGTCCAGAACTTGTACCATAAGGGCCTGATGCCAGGAAACTGTTTTTTCATAGTAACATTGCAGTTTTTAGTGGGAATTAAAAAAGATGCTCAACAGATAGTGATGGCATCTACTTTGGCTTGATTCTTGCAGAATTTTGGCAGCTCCTACGTGTTTTCAGACCTTAGAGGTGTTGAGCAGGCATCAGCAGAAAGAGCCTTCCCTTGTCATGCTGAGTAGCAAAAGCAACTGAAAAGAAGCAGGCAATTTTGAAACTTTTAAACTGTTGTTGCCCTTACATTGCATTCTGTTTTAACCTGTTCCTCTTATGTTATTTCTTTTGTTTATACAGAGAAATTAATCCCTATTTGTAAATTTTCTCTTTGTGTCACAGCCAGTTATCTTTCTTAAGGATAAGTCCTGAGAACACCTAATGTAAGTGTGGTCAAAGACAGAGGCTAGAGGCAGAGCTCTTGAGAGAGATTCACTCCATGAAAACACACATAACCTTAAAGCATTTGAAAGCAGTGTTGAGATACTAACTCATTCTATACATCTTTCTGACACCTGTGATGGGCTGTACCAGAGGTGAAATATTTAGATGCAACCCTTTTTACCAATCAACAAAGAAACCGTATCTCAATGCAACTTGTATAGCGTAATTTTTACACTCACAAGGGCTAAAAATAACTGCCTTTAAAAATTTACAAAAGGGAAAACATAAGCCTGGCCTCAGATCTGAGTCTCTTAAATATTTTTATTTCCAGTGTCTTCAGTCTAAAATGTTTTGCTAAGGAAGTTTTGCTGGAAATAAAATATTTATCTATGTCTGGTTTGTAGCAAGCTGCAGCCCATTTTTTATAGGTACATATACTCTCTTTTGTGGTTTCCCATAACTTTGTTTCTCATAACATATTTCATTGTGTTCCATTTCCTGAATGCTGGCTGATGTGCTATTCTGCCTAATTGTTTCAGTAAATGGGATATGCTATTATTCTTTAAAAAAATAATTCTGGTTTTTATAACATTGATTCTTAAGTGTTTTTAGAGTGATTTTAAAATTTTGTATAGCATTGATTTTCTGAGTTATGAACAAAAGCTTTAAAAATAGGTTTCTATGTAGGTAAGGCTTCAATACTGTCGCTTACTAAATAACAAGTCAAACTGCTGTACCGCAGTCATGATCCTGGACCTGGTAGTGTAATCAGCAACCCCAGGTCTAACCCAGTGCCAGGGAGTCACAGATGCAGTAGAAAGTTAAAAAAAACCTATGCAAGATGAAAAAGACAGCTGCAACCCCCCTAGTGTTACAGATACCTGCAGAAATACTGTCTTCCTTCTTGCTTCTTCCATCCTGGAGAATAATTGTCAAGGCAGCTGGACTCAAGTCCTTCTGACCATTGTCTGGTTACTAGTGGTATAATTCTGTAGAGCACAGAGGAGGCAAGATTAGTGCTATAAGCAAATCTGACAGAGCAATGCTAGGAGCAGATGAAAAAGCTCTTAGTAAACTGCTAGACTTGCTGAGCTATAACACTGATGTAGCACAAGAGACAAAAGAAAATGTATTACTGAATTTATGGTTTGGGATTTGGGCTGTGTTTTTAAAGGTCCATTACATGACACTGATTGACTGCTGAATTCCTTTTTGAAATGCACGTGGCAGGCACATGAAGGCAAAATGAATGGCAATCAGCATTTCTGTTGTGAATATGAATCCAGTTAATAAAAATTAATTCTGTTGCATGTCTCAAGGTGATGGACAGGACCGGACATTTTACAAACAGGCACACTGCCCAACTCAAGTGGATGTGAGATGCTTTCCAGCTTGTAGTCTAGTAACTGCTTCGCTGGGCCATCCTTGAGACAGCTCTTAGATTAGTCTTGGAGATGCAGCCTCACACAACTCTTGATTAACCGCAAGCTGTGGGCTCTTCAAATCCTCCTGTTTAAAAAACAAAACAAAACAAACAAACAAATTCTAAACCTTCAGCAAAGCCAATTGACTTCAGTTTGTACAGTGCTTGGTGCACGATACCTTGTATTCCCTTTGCTGCTTTGCAACAAAGAGAAGAATAGTCATCTTTCAGCAATCAGTTATCTTATTTCCCCCTTTTACCATGACAACTGAGTAACACGGATTACAGCCGCTCCCCCATCATCCCCCCAAAAATCTGGGAAAGAATTAAAAACCCAATATCCTTCTGAAGTTCGAATAAAGCAGGTTCCATCATACAATATTCATCAAGACAGTGAGTTATCGTTCCCTGTAGAAATCATAGGAGGAAGTATTCATCCCCTTCTTTCTATGGACATTTGAAGTCGGCCATGAAATGTGACTTGATGCATGTAAAAAAACCTGACACGTTTCCAGTGGAGTGAAAAGGTACGTGGAGTTACAGTGTTGATTGGAGATGTTGCCAGCTTCCAGTGTGGTTTGCTGAAGTACCCGGGAGGTGAGGCACAGGAGGTGGGTGCTGCCTGTAAGCAAGCATGATTGTGTTGGAGGAAAATAGCTTAGGTGTTTGAAAGTGTGGGGTCTCCTCTCATCTGTATCAGTGAGCCACACACGAATAGGAATACCCTACCATGGAGGACCATGTTATTCTGAAGTGTCTTGTTCTGCATTTGCACAGCAGATAAGTGTTCTGGGCTATCACTGACATAGCTGGATTCTATGTTAAAAGAAATACTAATAAAAATAATATGGCAGGTAATAAAAATAAACTGTCAGGATTGGGTGGGTCATTTTTTAAAATTCTAAATGCACAGTCTGTTCTCTTTAAGATTTGTCATCAGTTCAAGCCGTGGAAGTATGCTGCTCTAGAAAGTTGTTCCTGAAATCTGGAAATAGTGAATGGAAAGCTGCGCAGTATTTTTTCACTGCGATTCCATTCTACAAGAGCATCTACGTGCCCCAAAGAAACATGAGCGCAGGTGCTGAAATAATATACATCAAAGGTATTTACATTTTAACACATTTAATTTTGCAGGCTGAGGCTTATCTTCAGCTATTTGAATGCATTTTTTTTCTGCTTTACATATTCTAAACCACTCTCTAATTTTGCATCAGTTAAACTTTTGAGAACTCATCCAATTTTGCCATGGGGTCAGGAGGAATTAAGTATCTTTTCCATATATGAAAGATAATTTTGTTTGAATTTCTCAGTTTTCTGCTAAGAAATGGGATGCATTGTAACAGAATTCTCTATGAAAATGAGTCATATTCAAGATCATGGAACTTGTGCTCTTAACTTCCAAAATACCATTTGTCTTCCGAAGTAAAGGTCATGTTGATTCCCTTTTCATCCTGTACGTTCTCATGGCTTTACTTTCCTCTTCTGCTACAGAAATAATGCTATGCCAGTATATTGTTTGACAGAATGATACACTAAAACCAAGAAGCAGCCCTGTCTCAAACTGGATCCTAGTTTTAGCAAAGAACCATAACACTAAAAATTATTCATCCAGTTTTGTGAACTTGGACTACTTTTTTTCCTAAGCCTCTAGCATTCTACAAGGTGAGAGCTTGAGCCCTTCTCACAGGAAAGCCATTTTGTGTGTTATTCTAGTTATTAAGGAGACTCACCAGTGAGCAATTCATCATCTTGTTGAAAAATCTCCTAACCTTTGTTGCCAGGATCCTTTTCTGTTATCTGTCACTTCAAATTTGGCAAATAGTATGCACTGTGGAAATAGCCATTTTGTAATCAGCTGAAACCCTGGACTTGCTGATAATTGGGTTAAAATACTTAGCTTTTATTCTGAGTCTCCTGGATTTTCCTTTTCTTTCTTTTTTTTCTTTTTCTTGTAAGAAAATTCCAACTTTTCACATTTTTACCAGTTTCTTTTGTCACTGCAAATAAAAATATCCAGGATAGCTTCTCTGTCTATGTGAAAACACCTGATAGGCCTGACATTCCAAGTACAAAATTAATATTCTATATTGTTATCTGCATCTGTAAACATACATATATGTATGCATGCAGTACTACACAGTTCAATGGCGGAATGAAGAAGTAAGAAGGGAACAGGATAGTGAACTATTCTTAAAACATCAGAGAAGAAGCCTTTGTTCTAAACACTTGCAAAGAGAGTGTGGAAAGCTCTTTTCTCTGACACCCACTTAAGTCTTGTCCAGATACAGAGCAAAATGAGAGGCATTTTGTGCATGTTCCCAGCTTGCTGATAAAGGCCCTTGGAAAACAATTTCGCTTTATAGATAAAACGGTCCAAAATTATGGATGACCTAACTCTCTGGAAGCAAAGTAGGACAAGTTATAGAAGTGCTGGTTCTTGAGGCTCTGTGGAAGAGGACAGGCAGGATAGAGTTTGAACCAGTCTCTTTAACGTGAAGCTGTGGGAAGGGGAGGCTTTTGGCTGCATGGCTGATTGTTGATCAATGCTGATGCATTCCTGTCTAACTGGTTACCATTAACAATGTTATGGAGCTTGTAGTGCTTTCTGCTCTGAGCATGCATCAGTCATAAAACTCTTAACTGCCTTCCCTGCCCCGTAAAGGGCAGGAGAAGGTGGGTAATTACATATCTTTGTCTAAAAAGAGAGGGGGAGAGCTGGGAGGGCCTGGAGACAAAGCATCATGCAGGGTGATATGGAATCTGTCTGACTCCTGAGGCAAGCATGATCCTCCAGCATGCTCAGTAAGAGAGCCAAGTATTTATCAATATTTGCTTTCCAAGATTAATTATATTTTTGCATGTAATGTAAATGAAGGTTTTAGCTGCATAATAGGCATCATATTTAATTTGTTTTAATTAATGTGGACCAGATCCTCAACTAATAGAAACTGGCATAGTTGTATTTGAGTATGTGGCCAGATTTTCAGCTTTATTCCTTCCAGTGGATCTTCTAGTACATAGTGAACTTCTGTTTTGCTTTATTTGAGGAAACTGTCCTTCAGCATTTAAAAAGATATGAATCTGGAAGCCTGCAACTTTAATTCACATTCTGATTTTAAGTATGTGGATTCATACTTTCTCATTAAAAAAAAAAATAAATTGGAGTGATGAGAGAATAAAGTGACATTGCTTAATTCAGAAATACTGTAATGAGAGGAATGATCTCTAGTGGTTATCTGAGACAGACAACTCAGCCTCAAGAAACATCATCTGTCAGCAGGCAGATACAAATGAAGACAGGACTGTGCAGAGGTCTAAAGGTGCTTGTACTGTTAGAATGTCAGTGTCTTAGCATAACGAAAACATAAATATGTTCAGCTAACCAGAGCATTGATGCTTGGCAAGACTCAAAGTGAAAGGTTTTAAGCTAAGGGGTACCCTTTACCCCTTTTTTCTGCAACACTCCTCTGATTTTACTGAGCCCAGCACTTTGTAGGCCAGCAAACATTCAGAAATCTACTCATGTGAAATCTTGCAATATTTTTGTGAATCAGTTTTATTTTTTGCACTTCTAATATTGTTAGTTCCAGACAGTTGTAGCAGCAGACATTTTCTCTTCTCTTTTATTCTTTCTTCTTATTGTGCAATCTGGCAATAGCTAATCTTTCTTTTGCTGAAAAATTGTCAAGCAAATTCTTCTTTGGAGGAGGCAGATATCTGTTCAAGACCAACTAGCAGTATGGAATTGCATTATTGCATTTAATATTGCAGTGAAGTATATAATTTTGGACAGGATAAATGAAAGAAGAAAATTTTTCTGTTTATTTGTTGTTATACTGTACTTCTGCAAAGAAGTCTGAGCCCACCCGACCAAGGTAAAATAGAAGTTTCTCTGCTGAATTTAATGGGAACAGGATGCTGCTCCATTTTAGTGCCATTCTACGTCTATCTATTGAATCACCCACAGTTTGTGCCATTTTGTTAGTATATTTACTTACAGCTCCACAGAGAAAATACATTTATTTGTTTTCCCACCAAAATCCATCTCACTTTCTCAACTGATTATTTCACTGAAATCAGAAGCAGAACTGAGTTTGCATCGAGATGCGGCATGAGGGAGAACATGAGCGCACTTTACACAGTTGTGTTGGAGAGAGAAGAAATGGCTGGATGGGAACCTGAGATTGCAAATTCAAGAGATGAGGTAGTGAGGCTACAAAGAGAAACCATCTCAGCCTAGAAAAAGAGTTTGAAGGAGCCTACCACATGCTTAAATGTAAAACTTATGAAAAATAAGTCACTGTAGCACTGTAGTGCTTGCTCTTTCCCTCCCAACTTTCTGAAATACAGGGTAATTGTTAAATAGATGAAGGCCACATCCACTCGGTACTGTCACACAATTATCAAAGTGTTTGTTGGAATTAAGAAATAAGTGGTAACTTAGTGACTCGTCATGGAAAAAAAAAATTATTTCAAAAGAGATCTATTACATGAATTCGATTAATCTAGGTTAATTCAAGACCTTGAGCAGGTGGTGCACAGTCAAATCTCAAAGTCTGCAGATGATGCTGGTAGTCAAGTGCTGCCGCAAGAGCAATGCACTCCAGAAGCACCTGATTAACTGAGTGCGTGAGCAAAAAAGTGGCAGGTGAGCTTCAGTGTGAGCAACTGTAAAGTTGTTCACACAGGGAGAAACAGTCTAAGACATCTTTGTATAACGCTGAGTCTGACATTGATGGTTACAGCTCAGGAGAGGGATCTTGGAGTCATTGTTGACAGGTGTCTGCAACCATTAGCTTAACGTGCAGGGGCAGCCAAAAAAGACATGAACATATTGGGCATTGTCAGGAAGGGTACTGAGGACAGGACCAGAGGGCATCATCTTGCCACTGTTTAAAACTTTGGCACATCCACGTCTTGAGCCCTTTGTGCAGTTCTGGTCCCTGTATCTCAAGAAAGGTGTAGTGGAGTTAAATGTATTTGTGTGTTTATACATACAACAAAAATGATCTAGGGGCTGGAGCATCTCCTCTACAAGGGCAGGTTAAAAGGCAAGAACTCTTAAATTGGAAAGTGGAAAGCTGTGAGGGGATTGAGCAATATTGTACAATATCATAGTAGATCAATTTAAAGTATACAAAATATTTTTGACCACAGTAGGTAATAAACTTCTCAAATTTATTTCTACAGGAGATTGTGGAGACAGGTAATATGAGCAGGTACAAAAGGGGTTAGACGAATTCTTGGACAACAGATCTGTAAAGTGGAATGAAAGGAAAAAGGCAGGACTGTAGGCTCCACATCCCTAACACGACAGTGTGGATGCTGGGGAATTAGAAGGAGAGTGGCCTGTTGACAGGTGACAGGAAATACCCAGAATCATGTGCTGTCCCTAAATGCCATCTCTTATTGCTGCTGATAGACATCACTGTTTTGTTGGAGATGGACAATTTGTCTAACCTAGAATGGCATTTCTTACATTCACAAGTTTTCTCCCATTTCTTCAGATAAACTCTTGGTATTTTCATGTTTGCCAAAGAGATGAAAACAATCTTCTAAACACCTGGTTTTCTGTAAATAAGTATCCTGTAAAACTAAGAAGTGTGAAAAATGTAAGTGAAAGTAGATTTAGATGCGTCGTCTTGTTTTGTTCTGTAAGAGTGAATGCCTGGGGGCACATTTAATACAGACCTCCTGAAGGTCTGTGACTCACCCGGAATGTTGCCCGCACAGATTACGTTGGACTGAAATGCTACCAACCCTCTGACAAGTTATAAAGTATCCTGAGTTTCACACATTGTGAACTCTGACTGCTAAGGTGTTGGATAAAAGGCAGGGAGACCAGGATGATGATACCACTACCCCTAAACCCATTTTACTGTACAAAATGTGTGGTGAACACAGTCCACATGTGTGCCCAGGATCAGGATGATTGTAACCAAATTTTTTTTGCCAGGCATATCATTCAGTCAAAACCTTTAGCTTCTCTGTAAGTGGAATTTTTAATATATATGATTTATCTCACTGAAGAAACAGAAAGGAAACAAGACTACTCTCTCCCCATGTTTAACACTGTGAATAAAGCCACAGGCTCAGAGATTTGGATTCAGATTAATCTTCAGTTATTTTTTACTCCCTCTCAAGGGAGGGACCTGTGTAACTAAAGGGAAAATTCAACCCACCTCAAGGTCTTCCACTGCCGACTATCCAGGCAGCACAGGATGATTAAGTCCTAACTTTGTCAATGCAGTGCCTGAAGTTAGTTGGGATTACTTCAGGTTCTTCCCCCTTTTTTTTTCCAGATTCTTTTTGTTGGAAAAAGTAGCTGGACTTTTTTTTTTTTTCCATTGAAAGTACTTGAACTGCAGTCAGTCTTTGGATGTGATTGCTGGACACGTAAAGGGATCATTTAAGTTGTGTCTTGTTTTAGGTTCCTTGTTTGATGTGTGTGGAGTAGGGAACGATGTTCTCTGGTATTTATTTATTTTGCCAGAAATTCTCCACTTTATGATTCCTGTTGATTTTTTGATGTGACAATCTGGCATGCACTGGTAGCTGCAACGTCCTAGGGTGCAGATTCTCCCTTTCAATACAAACCAACAGCTCTCCTTCACAATATAAAATTTTAGAGAGATATAAAAATTGTTCACATTCCTCTTCTATATTTTTGAGACCTGATGCACGCTGTTACTTACATTGTACATAAAAAAGGATCCATAGTTGAAAGGCTGAATTGAAAGCACTTCTGTTAGCTGGGTTCCATTTAAATGAGCTGGCAACAATGTTCAGGAAGAAGAAATATATTTTCTTGGGCTACAAATGGAAGCTAACACAGATAGGGCCTCTCTCATGGTGGTTTTTTTTTTATTTTATTTTAAGAGTACAAACAATGATAGCATTTTGACAGTAGCAAAAAATTATGAAGATGGGAACCTCTACGTCATCTTAGTTCTGCTGGACCACCAGGGTTGCAGAGGACACCGAAATTCTTCAAGGGTCCATGAACCTTGTATAAAGGGAAATCCTTTACTTAGTCTGTAATATTAATCTCCCACATAGAGGCAATACATGGTTGTTCTGTATCTTACATTTTGGTATCTCTGTGCAATGACCATTAGTGTGTCTTTTAACACAGAAAAGCCTTTCCCTTTGCTTTACATTAATCAGTAACTTCCCAGGCAATGATTCTTTACCTTCATTAAGCTTCATTATTTGTCTTCATATTGTTCTCTGTGGTCACTGTACATGATAGAAGCCTTTGGTTGATGAGGACCATGCAGTACCTTGGAGGCTTCTGGACAGAACTATTCTCAGTTGCTCTGGGATGAGCAGCTCTCTTCTAAATACTGAGCTTCTGCCACCCCATCAACAATGCTGGTCAGTCATGCAAGGCATAAGGTGGGGGTTTTTTTTGTGTGTAATGTGCACCTCTTGCAGAAAAATCAAACTTGTATTTGGCTATGGTGAGAGGCAGAAAGGCAGCAACACAATGCAGGCATCTGGACAGAGGTGTTGTTTCCTATGAACAGCCTTTGCCTGAGCTTATGCCTGTTGCTTGCAAAGGACACTAACATGTGAGTGTAACAGGTGAAAATGGTGGAAGAAGTAAATGTGAAGTAGGAAATACGATTTGTGATGCTACTGGGAGTCGGCAGATGGTGTTGGCCAGGATGATGCTAAGCGATGCTCACAACTCTTTTAGAAGGAAAGCATTAAAGATTTCTTCTTTATTTTCTTCTTGTTTGGATACTATTGAGCATACTACCAGTAAAACCAGTTCTTCCTGCATATCATTGCCTATGAAGAACCATTTTCTATCTATAGATCACATCTCCATCCGCCTCTACTGCTCTGCCTCCAAATACTGCATGATGTCAAAATCATTATATAGATTATTCCTCTAACAGTTTAATTTAATGTAAGTGATATGATGCAGTGGGAATACATGTTCCAGAAGATAGCTTGTGATCTGTAAAAATATTGCTACCCTAAAGAAAAGAAATCCATATATCTCTCAGCAAAAGTGTGCAGTATTCTTCCTTACCATCCCTATGCGCTGCAGATCCTTTAATCTTTTCATGCTTGGATCATTCCAACTCCTTTCTCTGTAATACCAAGATCCAGCTGTTCACACTCTGGGATGCACAGGCTGTTCACAGAAACATTACTGTAGCATCCATTTAAAAAATTTGCTCTGTCTTAGGTGCTTCGGGATCAAGTATATTTTCCTGCATATTTTCTGCCTCTCCTCCCTGCTTGATGTCCCCATTGGTGGTGGATGATGTAACAATATCACCCCAACACTGAGACTTTAAACTGAAGGTTTGATGCGATACCTGAACTCCCAAGGGTGAATGCTAGCTTTGTGTCCTATTCCCTGTACTATCTGTTGTGGCCCAATTTGTTCTGCACCCACTGTTCTTGGTGTGTGTCTGCCTCATCTCTGCCTTGCAGTCCTTTACTCATCTGGGAGTAGGGAGGGGTAAAGTTGGGGAGAGTTTGAGCTTCACCTTCCTGCTCGTCCCTGTTCCCTGTCTGCTCCCTGAGGATGTGCTAGGGGAGTGAGCTGCTGTGGCACAGCCTGTGATCTTCACCTGGGATTGTGCTAGGGGGGTCAGGAACAAGACAGGGGGCTTTTGGTGCTGCTCTGCCTTCATGAACTGATGTCCCCATAGCGGGACTGCTCCCGTCCTCTCCAGTGAGATGAGACGTGTCCTAACCCACAGATTGCAAAGCCATGTTGAGCCCTTCCCAGGCTTTTGCTAATAGCATACACAGTGGCACTGTGATACATTTTTTGATAGAAAAATGTGAGAGGCCAATATTATTGTTCTTCACAGGTTTTTGTCCCTTTGCCAGAACAAGTGGGAACATTGCATATAATATTAATTTTTTTTTCTCCCTTAAAAAAAAAAGGGGTGGAAGCAGTAAATAAAATACCACAAATTTAGAGAGGGAGAGATGGTGACTTGTTAATTTATTTGTGTTCCATTTTGTCTCGAAATTTTTCAGCTCTTTTTTTTTTTTTTTTTTTTTCCTGACCAAGTTGATATTGTTCTGCTTTTGCCTGAGTGCCTCAAGGAACCGAGGTTTCTTCATTGCTCTGCTCATTCCCCACGCCACACTCCATGATTGGACTACTTATTCCCCTGATGCAGTATGTCAGTGCCTGTCAGTGTAACAGTGGAGTTGAGAGTCCTGGAGTCCTGATCCTCCAAACACTTGAAATACTTGAATTATGAACATAGGCATGGTTAAAGATAGCGGTGAACATTGTTATCAGAATCAGGGGCTATATGGGAAATAAATATATTGATTAATTCCATGAGGCATAATTTCACCCTCTTTCAAATCTCACTGTCATTTTGCTTTGTTAATGGCAATGTGTTTTCCCCTGGAATTGTAACCAATGTTTGAGGTTTATAAATTTTGCAGCTTTCTTGCTTGAAGCAAAGGTTAGAAACTCTTTAAGGACAACTCTGAATTTCAACTACTGCACCTGATTTCTTTATGCTTCCCCTTAGAATCAAATTGATGTAGAGAAATATCTGCTGTGTGTCTACTCCCTGAATTTAGGAAAGTTCTGACATTTAGCCCATCTATTAGGCCATGTGATTCATGGAATAAGGGTCTGCTAGTGTGGTTACCAGCCTTCAGCTTGCTGGGGAGTTTGGATGGCTCTTTGTGGATGAAAAATTTTTCATTTTGACTTCATTTCTGTAGCTGGCCTTTTAAGGTGGCTACACTTGACTTAGGAGTGGGGTAGTTTTTGAAATAAAAAATGTGTTCTCTAGGAACACACATCTGATGTGACCTTGAAGGCTGGAGATCTGCTGATTGCTGTCATATCCAGTTGCTTTCAACAATGTGCTGTTTCACGTGATTTTTGACCAAAAGTGCATAACAATACTCTTCCTGAAAGCACTGTGGTCAGATGGGACAACGTGGAATTATTTGTGGTAACTGAAGAGGAATGCTTAAAAACCGCCTGTTTGTGTCTTTGTGTTTCGTGCAAGATAGTAAATGACGACCAGCAGCAGGTGTGATCATTTTTCTCTAAAAGAACTACTGATATCTGTGACACATTTGTGATAATATCAAAAAGTAAAATTAATATCCTTAATGCCATTTTTCTTGCTTTAGAAAAATTTGTGTATATCACCTGTCCTAATCTCTAAAGGCATCTAATTAAGCAAATTTGTAGTAGGTTTGCCTCTTGCTGAGCTGAGCTTTTGGCTGGGTGATTTTAATTTCCTGTATTAAAGCTTGCATGCATGGTTCACTCTACTGCTGTTTTTTCATTAACTTGTTTAAAGTATGTATCTATTATAGGTGCTTTGCTGTCAGGACATACAAATATAAGATGATGAGTTTCAGTGCCTCATCCTACCTGATGTGGAAGTGTATCAGTGTCTTGACTTGCTTGACTACTGCCAGTTAAGTAAATGAGGAGGTGAGTTAGTGCATGAAGGCAGATGTGTTTTGGAGCCAGAAGTCTTAGCAAGGAACTGTGCATTTTTCAATGTATGCAGAAGTTCACGCTGGGAGATTGTAGTTGCTTACTGTAAAAGTCAGAACAAAAGCCAACTGCTCATGTCAGAAACTGCTTGATAGACCCAGGGTAGCTATTGTTACCATTGAAAGCTCTGAAGTTAATTCTGTTTATATCTGCATTTTTAACACATTCATACTAGTAGCAAGCAAGTCACACCTTTAGGGGATTGTACAGCACTGTACCTCAGAGAGGAGTTTGTGTCCCCCTCAGCCAGGGCTTTGTAGCCCCCTTTCCACGTATCACAAGGGGGATGGCGAGCTACACTTCTGCACTGGTATTTTTGCTAAGGGGGGCTTTGAAACCACACCTTAAAATGGACTTTAACTCATTCCATCTTCAATTAAAAAAAAGAAGAGAGAAGAAATTTATATTTTAAGAGAGTTCCAGTCCACATGTCCAAGTCTTTGGTTCTTGAGCTGAGCTTACAGCTAGTTTTATTTTTCCTTTTCTTTATTAACAATTTATTATTCCCTTACTACTCTATAGTCTGCATGCATCACTTTTCTGTTGTCCCTGCTTGTTGGTAGGTTATTTTTATTAACCTTTTCTTAAAGCATGCATATGTATAGCAGATGCGCCACAGACACTCGAGGTTTTATTATGTTACCTCATTTTATGTCATATACTTTGGGTACACATATGATTCTGCTGCCAGTCTGCACACATCAATGATTCACAAGTGAAATCTTCCTGGATAGAAAGACCATTAGAGTCAGGAAGCCTTAAGTATTATTTTAATACTGTGGTGACATGGGTGATTTTTAAAAGTATTCATATATTATTTGGGTCAGAATAAGAATTATTTAATATTTTTTCCTGGGCCTGTTGAAGTCCTGGGAAAAGTAATGTTTTATAATTTATGCTTAAGGGCTCCATATTATAGTGCTAGGCAGAAAATACTTGAGAGAAGCTGGCACGAGGAGAACAGTACAGGCTAGGCATCCTACTGGAGATGCAGACATGACTTCTTCCAACTGAATCCCAGAGTCTGATCTTCCTGCCATAATGAGGATTCATTCCTCCTTTGGAAGAGAAGTGCTTCATTCTTCTAAGGAGGCATCCCACATTTGGCAACATTGGGCTCGAATAGAGAACTATGCAGATTAAAACATGATCAGTATTTACACCAGTTTTACTCAGCATTGTGGCTCCTGAGAGCGACTCTGAATTAAATTCCTACAGGGTACTGCAAGTATCTTTGGAGTAAAAAGCTGGGGTTGTTTCTGAGCGGACTTGTCTGTTTGGACAGTGTATGGATCTCAAGTGTGTGCTTAGTTGTCTGACATCAGGAGGAACCTCTTTATGAACTAAGCCAACTGTGTCAGCTCCTGACAGTTTGAAATGAAACGCACACAGTGGACACGTATCTAGTTTTAAGCTTGAAGGCTAATTCCAGGGTGCTCAATGAATAAGTGTTTCCAGAGAAAGGCTTTTCGATAAAGCTGGTAGCTGCTGCTGTGTGCCTTTGTATGAAACCACTAGCTAACTGCACTAGCTCCTAAACAGTAAACAGTTTTGGATATTCTACATCAAATAGACCCCAGGGAGCTGGAAACTTGTTTACAGATACGTGCAGGCAGGCTTGCTTTTCCTTTGAGCTCCTAGGTATTATTTTCAGATTTTTCAGTACATAATTAGAGACTGTCATCCTGTTAAAATAAGACTTCCAAGAGTTTTGCCCACAAGATTTGGCTGCAAAGCCAGCTATATCCTGGGCTGCATCAAAAGAAGCATGACCAGCAGGTCAAGGGAGGTGATTCTCCCCCTCTACTCCGCTCTGGTGAGACCCCACCTGGAGTACTGTGTCCAGTTCTGGAGCCCTCAACATAAGAAGGACATGGACCAGTTGGAGAGGGTCCAGAGGAGGGCCACGAAGATGATCAGAGGGCTGGAGCACCTCCCTATGAGGACAGGCTGAGAGAGTTGGGGTTGTTCAGCCTGGAGAAGAGAAGGCTCCAGGGAGACCTTATAGCAGCCTTCCAGTGCCTAAAGGGAGCTTATAAGAAAGATGAGAACAAATATTTTACGAGAGCCTGTTGTGATAGGACAAAAGGCAAGAGTTTTAAAATAGAAGGAGGTAGATTTAGACTAGATATAAGGAAGACATTTTTTACAATGAGAGTGGTGAAACACTGGAACAGGTTGCCCAGAGAGGTGGTGAATGTCCCATCCCTGGAAACATTCAAGGCCAGGTTGGACGAGGCTCTGAGCAACCTGATCTGGTTGGAGATGTCCCTGATCCTTGCAGGGGGGTTGGACTGGATGACCTTTAGAGGTCCCTTCCAACACAAACTATTCTGTGATTCTATGCTTCTGTCATTTCATAGGAGAGAACTGGGAGACCTGAGGCAAGTTAAAACTGGGGAAACAGCACTTCTGATCTGCTTTAGTATGGTTCGTTTGGAAAGTCAGCCTGTGCACTACAGGTTCTCAGTTCTTGTTTGGAAGACATTACAAATACTGTATGAGGAGTACTCAGCTCTGGTGCTGCAATTAAGACTTTAATGGACTAGATATGTGGCTTGTAGGAGTCTTAGGTAATATTCCAACCAGAGCAGCAAGTAAAATGTCCTGCATGCCTTGTGGGTCACACCATTATTTTAAATCCCAAGAGATTCTGCTTTGCTGCCCCTGAGTTTTCACACCTGCCACCAGTGTGCCCATTTAAAAAAAAACTAGCAAAGAACAATAGACTTAAAATACTTCAGGGGTGAAATTTAAATATCTCACAGATATAAGGCAGTCCACTATACTAGTATGGGAGGTTTGTATGGTTTTGTTTTCAAAACTTGCCTCTAGAGGGTTGTCCTAGGACTTATCATTAAAATGCAGCATTTGCAGGATCCTTGTGTAATGTACTTCCAATACCCTATTCAGAACACATATTTAACTAAAAGATATCAACATGATGACCATTTGAGAAAAATACAGGAGAAAAACCCTGCGTCATACCAGCACTGGAAACAGAATTGCCTCACAGTAGAGGGGGGCACATCTGCCCTCTTTCTCAAGGAGCAGGACCTCTTCTGAACCTCAGGAGCATTGTTGGAGGCTTCCCCACTCTCTCTCCTTTTGAGGCAAGAGTATTGGCAAAGATTGTCCCTGTTGCAAGCCAGCTGCTGAGGCTGTTAGTTCTGTGAGTCAGCTGAATCCGCACGTTGTAAGCAAAGTGTTCTGTTGTAGTGGTGGTGGAATTGACCCAGGAGAGGAGCAGGAGCTGTGATTTGAGCAAGCAGCTGTGGCTTTTCCTGGCCATGTGCTGAAGTTCTTCAGTAGATGAAAGTCAATAGGCCTTTTGAGTTCATGTTTAAATGGGGTTGGTTTTATTCCTCTACAATACAAATAAGAAGAATGGAATCCCTCTAAGAGCTCTCTGTGTCCTAAGCTGATCAATCTTATCTGAAAAGTAGGATTAAAACCAATAAACAAACAAAAAAAAAATTGCAAAGGGTAAACCAAAGATTAAGTTAAATAATTTTGTTGCCTTCTTTTGTATTAACATAATTGTGTATTTAAAATCAGAGAGACTTACAGTTTACAAAACCGAGTGCTCCTTGTTACAATTTCAAGTCTGTTAATACACAGACAGAAAACCTATTTGTTTGGCCCAACATGAGGAAATAACCAGCCCAACCCTACTACAAATGCCCGCTTTGGTAGCAATCTTACACTGGCATGTGAAAATGCAGTCAAATATACAGTGGGAAATTACTCCTGTGAATTTTTATTGTTTAAGACTTAACTGAAATGTAGTACATTAGATTTCTTGAACTAGTCACTGGAATATTTGCAAATAAACCAAAAAATTATTAATTCTCCCATGATTCTGCAGAAACCGGGAGGGTTTTTTGGTGTGAGATGTGGCATGTCCTACCATTTGTTATTTTGGGTTCACAAAAGTGCTTTGTGCTTCCTTTCTTTCCTTCCCTCCATCCCTTCCTCTCTTTAAGCCATAACTTTTGATGTCTACAGTTTACTCAGAAACTAATCTCAGAATAAATCAGAACAGCAGATACCATCAATTCTAGTAATTATTTGTACACAATTCGTTCTCTGCGAGCTTACGTAACCTATTTACAGTTGAAAGCAGAAAAAGCCTTTCCCTTCCTCTGTTCCTCTTAGCACCCTTGCAAGATGAAATGTTGCAGCAAAAATGTTGTTTCTCGGATCTGATTAAAAGCATGAGTCACAATTTGTCAGGTCGCGTGGGTTAGAATTGCTCAGACTCTTGCTGCATCCATTTCAGGACACCTTAAAATGGAGTGTGGAGCTGCTAGAATGAAGTCAGAGCTGGTGAAAAGAGGGAATTTCCTCTTCTTTCTGGCCAAACATATAGACAAGAAATTATTTCTAGGAGCCTTCGGATAGCTATGAATCAGTGCCATGAAAGAATCACGGGAGAAGGCACTCTTTGAAAGGAGTGACAACATCTAACACCAGCTGCATGTCTGAGCCACTTCGTGGGTTTACAGTGCATTCATTGCACTTTGAGCAGATGAGGGCAATTTAATTGTGAACTAAGGTTTTGAATACTGCACAAAATTTGTTCAGCACTTACATATAGGCTGAGATTTCATGCACATGAAACTATACTGAATCCAGTTGCTGCCAAGATCCACAAGGGGGTTTATTAACATTTTGTAGATGCATTACAGACAGCCAGATCTAAGCACGGTTTTATTGGCACAACAGGACCCGAATCATGCTTATATACTCAGAGGTGGCAGTTCCCTTATGGCAGTGTATTTATCACTTATCATTAAAATGCAGCATTTGCAGAATCCTTGTGTAATGTACTCCCAATACCCTGTTCAGAACACATATTTAGCTAAAAAAATATCAACATGACAACCATTTGAGAAAAATACGGGAGAAAAATCCTGCATCATACCAGCACTAGAAACAGAATTGCCTCATAGTAGAGGGAACGATAATGAAAGTAGGATGTCACATAGAAAAGAAATGCCATTTCCACCTTCTCTTCTCACTGGTTATCAGGACCGTGTGTGTCTGAGTGAATGTGTGGAAACTAAACCAGATAATTATTGTAAGACTCTGTTTCCAGGCCTTGTACCCCTATAGACTTTATCTGCTGTGGTTACTAAGCTGAGCAGTCTAATATGAAAAGAGATGAAAACTCCTTAAGAGCCCATAGGGAAAGACCTCAGTGTGTGGTGCAGGGTCTGTATGGTGCAGTATGAAATGGATATAATTATATAACTTCATAAGCTTATAGCTTTATGGATATAATCATATGGCTTATAGCTCGTATATCCATATAAGCGATAAACTTCATAAGAAGTTTTCTTAAATTGTTGTCACGTGATGGAGTTGCTTAGAATACTGTCTGTGCAGTCCTTATACTGCCTCTTTTTAAACTTTTAGTGCTTGCCTTTTTTACCTTAACACTCTTGTGTCTAGTCTCACACTTGTACTCAAACACACATACACATGCATGCACACAGATATAATTTTAGCTTCTGTGCAGATGGTCACAACTGACATATAGAAAAATGATAATTCGAGACTGGATAAACATTTAAAGCCATGAGAATCCAAAACAATAACAATTCTTTTTAGGAAATGCTCAGGACTGAGTTATTAGTGTGGCAGCTGCTTTATGCATACAAATCAAATATTTACTGATAAGTGAACTGATTGCTGCTGAGCATATCTTTTAAAAATCAGGGTAGCAGGTGAGAAGGAAAAACACATTAAGGCATGAAAGGATCTAGTGGATACTTCTTCAGTCTGCAGAGGTGATATTAAGATAAAGTTTGATGGATTTAGGACACCATATTATATTTCTCTGAAGGAAGGGCATACAGCCCAGTGCTCTGGCAAAGTTGGATCTTTTCCTAAAGGACAGTAGCATAATAGCTTCTCAATTCCAAGGTGATTTAATTGTAGTCGTCTTTATTATTAAAATGCCTCTCCAGGGTAATTTTTTTTTATGCTGTGGCATGTAAAATACACTGTTTAAATTTCTCTCAGGTGTGACCTAGGTAAGTAACTTCACTAACCGCTTGTGGAAAGTTCCAAAATCATTTTGTACTTGAGAGCCCTTCAAAACATGGCCTGCCATTTCTTGCTTCTGTGTAAGTTCGTGCCTTCCTGCTACATCACAGACATAACTCTTCATCAATGTGTGAAAGTACACTGATTTTCATGTGGTGGACCAGTGTGATGAATCTGATGCTGAGACATTTGGAGAGGACATTTGTAGTTGCTGTTCTGGAGGTTCTTGCATAGGATTTGTCTGAGAGTTTTCTACGTATTTTCTGCTGCTTTGGACATGCAGGTGAAGAGTGACACAGACAGTGAAGGTGAGCAAAAATGGTTGATCCCAGGCCTGTAAGGAAGGAATCTGAGCAGAATTCCTTCCTTACACCTTGCCAAATCAGAACTTTACCAACAAGCTGTGAGAGGGAGATGAGTGATGGTGATTCCCTTGGGGATGGTTTGCTCCCCACCAGTCAGATGCCATATGTGGGAACCCTTATGGCCGTCATTTCACTGACCTCCTGCACTGTTGTTGTCTGTCTTCAGTACTTCAGTTTATTCTTAAATCCATCCACTCATGGCCACGGTTGTGGAAATGTGCAGTGGAATTGAGGAAACAGGTTAGATGAGAGTGAGAACAAGATGTTGCTGAAGTCTTATCAATGGACCTAATTTAAATGAGAATTGCAGGAATTAGGTGAAATGAGGATTTTAGGAATATCACTTGTTCTTCCAGTGCAGGATTTATCTTGAGGTATCACCTAGCAGATTTTTAGCTAACTTTTGATAACTTTTGTTGTTGCCAGTGAAATGCCACAAGGCAGTGGTGAACGCTAAGGGCAAAGTGTAGCTTGTAAACTCTTTGTGATCTTCTAGCAGTGCTTTGGAAAGTCAGTTTGAAAAACAGTCCTTGTAGATGCAGGACAAACACTAGGATTTTTAGCTAAAGTGATGCACATTTCGAAACACCTGTTGAAAGTGTAGCAGTGTAAGGATTTGATCTTCAAGTCAGTGGGTTTCTTTTCAGAATGTGGACTGGAGAATTGAGAGGGCAGTAATCAAAAAGCTAAAGGGAGACTATAAATCTCTTGTTAACAAGAAAATTTTTTTTCCTTTCCTGTAATTGTAATTTGTGGTGTTCAAGGTTTCATATGTATTCCTGTTCTTTGCAATACCTATGTTAGTTGGTCTGGTTTAGGATGCCTTTCCCTACAACATGATAATGAAAAGAGTGAACAGCAGTACCAGCCCATGTGTAATCTCTCTGAATACATGCTGGCAGTGACCACCAAATCCCTTAGCACGTTCTGCCTGGATGGGCATGTCCTCAGACCAGGAGGGTTTATTTTCGCAGCAGCAGGAGGAGGAGGGTATGAGCTGCCTTTGAACCTTCCACACTGTGCATCCTGAGGTGTGGATGCCGGTTGCCTGCCTAGGGAAGGGGGCCACCTTGAACCTTCCTTGTGACAAACCATTCTGCAATACTGTTGCCCTAGTGTGGCAAACCTCTTTACTGGGAAGTCACAGGAGTCTGCACAGCTTCATCCATATATATATATATATAAATTTTCTTGCTATGACACTGTCCTGTAATTTTTGTGTTTATTGTAAACATTACTGGCTTAAAGCATAGTAAGAATCAATTGTGGCAGAAAGGCTAATTGCAGCTATGGAGGAGGGGGGAGTATGTCATTGCAGTGAAGTGCCTAAACCTACCTGCAGGCTCACAAAACTCTTCTTTTTGTCACAGGGAAAAGGTACTTCAGGTTTTGAGGGCAGGCCTTTCCCCTTTCTAGCAGAAGACAACTTATGCGAAGGGATAAAGCCCCAAAGCCCTTCAGCTGTTCAAGGGAGCTCAGCTGTTGGAGCTGAGAAAAAGAGTGGTCTTTGAGGAGCACCTTTTAAACCTTTGGAGCAGCCTTGCCTGTGAAGTAAAGAGCCATTTGTACTGAATAACAATATACTAATTTCTTGCCTCTCCTTCTCTCAGAGGAAGAGTAAACTTTTTTTTTTCCCTCTCTCTGGAGAGTGGGTTGCCCTGAGCTGGTTGTCCTCCCCGTTGATGTCAGCTCAAGACCTCTCTGTGTGGAAGCAGGGACATCTGTAGGGCACAGGACTCAGCATAGGTCATTTGGTCTAGCCAGCTACATTGCGTATAAGCCCTGCATAATCTGGGGAACCTTCATCTTCAAATAAGTGGTGGAACACTGGAACAGGTTGCCCAGAGAGGTGGTGGATGCCCCATCCCTGGAAGCATTCAAGGCCAGGTTGGATGGGGCTCTTAGCAACCTGATCTGGTTGGAGATGTCCCTGCTCCTTGCAGGGGTGTTGGACTGGATGACCTTTAGAGGTCACTTCCAACCCAAACCATTCTCTGATTCTGTCAAGTGCGGTGGGATTTTTTCATTCATGCTGCACATTTGGGAGGTTGGGAGGCTTTTCCAGAGGCTCAGTGTGCTGGTGGTTAGAAATCTTCCAGCTTCCAAGTTGCATTCAGGGCCAGTTTATTTCCATTTGCTCTTGCAGCAAGATTGTTCCTTTAAAGGTTTCTTGTTCTTTTTTCCCTAGTGTTTACCTCTGATAACTACAGTGAACAATTGCAATCCTTTTCAGCCTTCCTTTTGCTCTGTTGAATCAGCTGATCCCTTATGGTTAACATGAGCAAGGACAAGTAGGGAAGACAGGCCAGCTGTGGCAGTGGAGAGTCCTGTGAAGGCTGATTTACCCCACATCCTTGTCTTGCTTTTAGTCGTGTCCCAGCTCATGGTGCAATTGTCTGTTCCAGTGCTTGTTTTTTAAAAACATTGAAACAGAGACCTTTGTAAACTGAATATTCTAGACCTACCACATTTGCATGATCACAGGAAATGGATCTGGATTCAGGAAGAAAAAGACCAGGTTAATCAGCCATAATCCAATGTGATAAATAGATGTTGCTTTTTATTCTGCTTCGCTTTTTCTTTAATTATTTTTTCCTCTGAGCTCTGATGCCTGGCACACTGCTGAGATCAGACTAACGAGCTTCTACTTTGTGAATCACTTCAGTGAAAGGTTCCTGTGCATTGTAGATCCCTGCTACAAGGTGATGATGATGAACTCTCTGGTTTCAGACCAGTGTGGTTTTGTATTTTACTTCCACTTTCTGCTTGCACCAGTGTCCAATGCATGTTATCCATGGAAAAAAAATATGAGAAATATTAACTTCACTGGAGGATTTGGGGTGGAAAGACATCTACATAAGGTACCAAAGCTAACATTTGTCACTTGGACTGCAGTCTGCCAGAGTTGGTTAGTAAAATAGCCCTGACTTGGCTATTTCTGCCGGCAAAGACAAGTGGAGCAATCAGAGGTGGCTCTCTCTCCCCCAGGAGACAGCAGATGAGGAGAAGGGAAGGAATAGCACTTGGGCTCCCTGGCATCAAAAAGCAGCAGTAGTCCTGAAAAACAACTGGAAATCTTCCCTCTGTATGGCAACTGGGCAGATTTTAGTAAAAAAAAAGAAAAAATAAAAAGGAAGAGAAAGTGGAGGTCTCATTTGTAAATTATTTCCATACTTTTTAAAGTTGATAATATTCAATGGTATATACACAGATATTTCACGATAGTCATAGATTCATTTCCCAGCTCCAGAAGGAATAACATATGATGCACAATAGTTTCTGTCTTCATTCTTTGTAGGTTGTATATGTTGAGTATAGGATCAAATGTAACACTTCCATGGTACAGGGGGCAGCATTGGCCTGTGTAATAAAATATACTTCGCGTGTGAGAGGCAGACAAGCCAAAAACCTCCCACTTCCACCTCTCAAACATGTGAGTAGTGATTAAAAAACCCTTTGAAACTTCAGTGTTTATTCAGTCCCTTTGCATCTGAAGATGTGAAGGATGACCTGGAGCAGGAAACTCTCCAAGAAAGTTACGTAGAGTCTTCAGGTCCTCAAAATGTTCTACTTTGACCTCATTGGATGTTTGCTGGTGAAAAAGGAAAAGACTAGAAAGCCAGTTCTTGTTTAATCCTCTGATTAGATACCTATTTCTTTTAAGTAATTAATGGCTTGGACTACTCGCATCTTGCCTGCTTTTGCCAAGACTTTGCATAGATGAGTTTTCAAGTTCTCTTCATTCTTTTTTTTGCAAAGCGTTTTATAAAGCTCCTCTTCCCTTAGCCATCACTCCTTTCTCATGCCTCCTTCCTAAACTGTCATGTATAGTAATATAGATTTCAAGGCTTTCTGCCACTGTCAAGAAAAATGGACTTTAAAAAATGCCCTTCAAGAGTGACAGTGCTTTTGTCAAAGTCACAGTGCTCCTCAGTGAGTGCAACAGGGATTTTTATGGAGCTATTGCAATGCCATGGTTTAAGTAATAATTCCAAGTGTCATTGGCATAGAAATTTTGTCATTTTGGTAAGCCTCCCAAGTTGAAGAGGCTTTCTATAAGTTTTCTTAAATCTGCCTTCAGAGAAACTGAACAACTCTGAGTCAAAAAGGACAGACCACAGAAGACATATGCACTTGTCCTTGTGGCAATATTAGCTGATAGTATTTGACAGAAAAATTCTTACTAGTCACCAGTGCTTTTAATCAAAACTGTCAGCTTGATTCTGTTGACTCAAGAATTAAGTTTAAATGAACAGCACCTTTTCCACCAACTTCATTAGTTGTAAATTTTTGTGCTGATGATTTTACTATCACTTTTGTAAAATTTTGTTTATTTTCTTAGATAAAAAGCTAAAATTTGCCTTCCCGTAAAACTCCTGCTTGAAATTCTCTGTAGTATGCCTAGTCCTGGTGGCACTCTGAGACTGAACACATTGTTAAGATGCAGGGAATTGTAGCAGTAGTCTTAATATATTATCTATCTATCTATCTATCTATCTATCTATCTATCTATCTATCTATCTATCTATCTAGTTCACTGTTTTTGAAACTTTTTGGAAGTGCAGCTATCCCTAATTACTGGATGCAGCAGAAATCACAATTCCCCAGCCCTGAGGGAACTGGGTGATTGCTTGTAATTAAAGGCAGTTAGCAGTCCCTTGGATTGCTACTCCTTGGCTAGCTTTAACCCTTGCAGCCCTCTCTTCCAGCCCTCACTTATGGTGGCATTAATGGCTCCGCAGCTATGGCGTGAGTCAGTTCCCATCAAGCCCTAAAATCTAATCTTAGGCAGAAAAAAAAATAGATTAAATTTCACTTGGAAACTACAGTTTAAGAAGTACTTGATCTAGTTTGATGGTGTTAGAAAGTGGAATTGGAACAAAAACCTGAAACCAATGTACCTCATTCATACCAGTGTAACTTCAGGTGCTAACAGATATGTTGCTTGTTCACACTGGAATAATATATATGGTTGAATTATGACTCTTTAGAGCCGATTCACTAGGTTTAGGACCTTATAATGTTCTTGACTAAATGGGGCAGAGGCATCTACACTGTGATGACAGTTTCTTGCTATCAAAAATGCTTAATACTTAGGCGAATATTAATGCTTTTTCAGCAGCCAAAAGCTGAATCAGGTACAAGTAATTCTGTTCACTACCGTCTATTTTGTAGTGAAGTGTGACAGAGTTAATTATGCTATTAGATGAATTGTCTGATTTATTCGCTTTCTGAGTGTCATGATTTTTTTATTAACTCTTCATACACTTAGCACAGTGGTTACCTTTCTCAGAGTTCAACCTTCTGAAGATGTGTGTTGCTTGGGACAGAGTGCTGTAATGCTGATTTTTTTCAAAAATGCATACGTCTAAATATTTCCCAGTCACTCTCTTATATTTTGAGATGAAGAATAAACAGGATAAATGCAATTCAGTGATACAGCTGATCCCCTCTCCCTTCTCCTAAGCCCCTCCTAAACAAACAAAAAAATCTTAACTGAAAATGAGCAGGAAACTTTTTTCCTGGTAGGACAAAGACTAAGCAAAATCTGCCCAGCTTATTTTGGCATTAGCAGAATTAGCAGAAATGTTAGTATTTTACAAACTGTTTGAATATAGTATTAGCATAATATTTTGGAATACGATACTGGCAGACTTGTCACAGTGTTTGCCATAACTGAAGTTATGAGTTCCAGACTCAGATGTGCAAAAATGAACGTAAAGAGAAATACTCTGCTGCAGTTTTGGTTGGAGGCATTAGTGGTAAGAGAATAAACTATATTCTGGATTATTTATGCATGGACAGACATATGAATACATTGTAGTCGTACTAATTATAGAACTTGTTATAGCGCTTGAAGCTTTCATTCTGTCAAATCAGATTAATTGACGGGAGAAAATGCGTGGTCACACAGGCAATATGCAGGAATAGCAATAGGCAATGTTTCAGCCTGCTTCCAGCGCCCCGTGCTACCCCTTCAGCCTAGCTGCTTTTGCTGCAGTCCAGCAAAGACTTCAGGAAATCTCGCCATTTGAAATTATCACTCCAGTTTGCTCATGCTCACTGAAGTGCTGTTCCGTCAGGCAGGCTGCTAACTTGGAAGCATTTTTTTGGATGCATTTCAGCGAGCCTTTTAAATGTTATTGCTATCCCCACTTGGCTCTAGTGAAGTCTGCAAAGAGGACTCTGAACTTTCCCTCTCTTTTCCTAGTCTTTGCTTAAAAAAAATAAAAGAAAGGAACTATCGGTGCCTTTAAGGGAAATTTTTGTTAGGGAATTTAATCCAAGGACAGAGCCTAGTTTACAGCCCCATGGTATGCAAGAGGTGGCTTTGACCATTCTGCTGTGGCCTCCTGTATGAAATACCTGTACCACCACCCTGAGAAAGGCAGACCTATTCTCGTACACCCTGGTATTTTGTCTGTTTTGCAGAGATGCCTGCCCTCATGGAGGTGCATTCTGGACGCTCCCCTCCTCAGCTGCTGTTTAGCACCTCTTGGCTTCATGCTGACAGCATTGTCCTGCATCAGCAGCACTGCAGAGCAGTGCACTTAGGAAGGAAGGAGAAGTACCTGTAATTAAGATCCTTCCTGCACAGGGCTCAATCAGGAGGCTTTTAGCGTGCATGCAAGTGTGGTCCTGGACTGAGGAAGAGGAGGTAAAGAGGGCGAAGTCTCCATTTCCCCAAATCTATGTACTCTGATAAAGAAGGAGGCTGATGTAGGGCTTGTTTGGCCTGCCTAGGACCTCTGTGTTTCTTTTCACCCTTTTCTGTCAATGACAGAGCTGACCTAGTGCCCTAAGAAGGGAGCATGCAAAAGCTGTCTGGGGCGGCTGTCCCGGCTCCTCTCCCACAGGCGTGTGGAGGAGGCAAGAAAGGTTCCTAAAGCAAACATACTGGGTTGTCCTTTGTAATGCTTAAGAGGAAAGAGCACCATCCGGGGAATTATTTATGCTTTTACCCCATAACTTGTCTCTTTTCCTTGAATGTGTCCCAACTTGACTCATCTGGTTGCTGGGTATATTTGAGGATCTCACTCAATTGCAGAGAACTGAAGATGGTTAACAATTGCAGCAGTGCTACACCTGGTCAATTCCTTAGGAACCACTCCTAGGAAAGGATTTAAACTGCTTGGAGCTGATGGCTGATACAATTTAGCACCTAGCAATGGGAAGGATAACATTCATTAAACAAACAGCTTTCTGAAAATCAGCATCAGGTACTCCAGAGACCCTCCCTGGACCTAGCGTTGCAAGCATGTGGTTGAGAGTCTTCACAGGGATGAGGTGACCTTCTCCAGGGCACAGGCCACCAGACTGCCTGAGGTGCTAAGTGTCTGTGGTGCAACAGATCCAAGTAGCAGGTAGGATCCTCAGCTTCTGGGAATTCCTCATTATCTCTGATTAATTATCAGAGTTTCTGTTATCATGGGAAGAATAAAAGAGCTACTGCATTATAAAATTTTGTTAAAGAAGGAAGGAAACTTTATTTTTAGGGAGTCCCAAATGACTTTTTTTTTTCTAGTCTTCTTCTGTACAAAGCAAAGCCAAGTGGAGAGGTAACAGGAACAGAAGGGGAGAGACTTGCTAATAGATTCTTTTATTTTGTTACTGTAGTGTTGCTACTGTGTGGGATCTCATTAGGGATGTATCTCCTACCGGAGCTCTAAATTGTTTCACAACATTAAATCAAACGGGGCAGGAAGCCACCTTGTGTCATGACTCTCTTGTCAGTGCCATCTCTGCCTGCATAGAGCCAGATAAACTGGTGTCTTTGTCTCAACTTCCTTCAGCTAAGTGTCATAACTGTCAAAATGTTTGCTTTTGGCAGGAGCAGCATCATCAGACACATTCCTGATTTCTCTGTGGCTGCCTTTAGACTTTCTGTTTGCTTCCATGAGCTCCAACACTGGTGTTGCTCTTGCCAATGCTCTTTCCTCTCCCAGTTCATGTTTTGCATATCACCTTGTTTCCTGCAAACCCTGCAAGCCCTGTCTCTGCCTGTAATTCCTATTAATATAATTCTCTTGATGTCATATTGGTCCAGCTCTCAGTTTCCTCAACAGCTGAGTGCAATGGCACTTTGGTCTACATTCTCCTGATTTGGCCTCTCTCTCAACTTTCCCATTTTATTTGTTTTTACACTTAGCTATCAGAATGCACAGTCCTTGTATTTGGTAGCTTATCATCTCAAAGACTCTTGGAGGTCAAAATACAGTGAAAGAAAAGGCCATGCACCATTCAAGGCCAGGAGGATATCCAGTTTTCCTGTATCACCTTTGTAACAGGATCCACTCAACATTAGTTTAGTTGTTCAAATCTGTTGGAGGTATCCTAGCCTGGTACACAATCTCATCATTCTCTTTTTTCTTCTCTCCACCTTGCTATCTTTGCCTACCCGATATCTCTTCCCCGTGTGACTGACTTCATAACTATGACACTAGTTTGTAATTTTTTCTGGTATTTCTGCAGTCCATAGTAACTTTCCTTTAATTCTTAGTCTCATCCCTCTCTATTTGCTTTTAGATACCAGCTGAAAATATATCTATTTTTTTTGCTTTCCTTTGTAACTTTTTCTATTCTGTCGTTATGTATGTATGCTTTCTGGCACTATCTGTTATTTTAAAGATATAATTTGCATAATAAATAATAACATGGTGAAGGTGAAAAGTACCTGGGTATTGCTAATCTCAACTGGCCAATTATTGCTGAGGAAAAGAATGAGTCACTGGTTAAATGGATAACATACAAGTCAGGTACAGACATACAGCTTGCACCAGCATCAGGTTGTTGTTGACTTGTATTTTACTCATGAGCTGGAGCTGATATCTTTATTGCTTCAAGGGAAAATGTTATTTAAAAAGTGGATGGGTTGTGGCATGTTGGTAATAGATCTCTGTTCCAGTGATGATTCCTGGAAATAAATGAAACTTCATGGAAAATGCTCCTGACTAAAGCTGAACAGGAAAAATGCAATTTGTGCATCTGGCAATAGAATTGAAAGAGGTATACAGGAAAAAAATGGAGTGTAAATGGGGATTTTTGTTCTGCCAGCCACTTTATGGAACTGTGGTAGGCCACATATCCATGGGATTTAATACCTGCCTCGGGGTTTTGTGTGAGTTGCGTGTTTTGGGTTTTTTTTTTTTAAATACCTAAAACTTGTAGGAGCTAAGGGTAAGGGAGCTTTGCTTCCTACAGCAAAACAGAAATATCAGCATCTCTGTGTTGAGTTGTGTGAATACTAAAAGCTACAAAGGGTTTCCTTAAATGAGGTAGGTTGCATTTGGAAAGTCTAATATCAAATGCATATTGTATGCATGTTGGCAAAATGATGCAGAAATAATGAAGGACGACAATGCTTTGCTCTTACAGTCTCCTCTTCATCAGTGGAACTCACCGTCCTTCCGGTAGGTAGGTGGTAATGCTGTGCTGGTTCTCAGATGGAGACACTGAGATAAGGAGTGGAGAAATGATTACCTGTCACCTGTGAAACATGTGGCTGAGCTTCTGGGTCTTGCTGATGAATCAGTAAGGCTGGGTTGTCTTATTGACAAGGTCGAAAGTGCCACAAAGTTGGTAAAACTCTAATAATGTAAGCTGTAATTCAGTATAGGCTGTTCTCTTTCTGTCAATACCATGTAATTTTTATGGACCTGTGTCTAATTTCGCTGGAATTAAAATGAGCCCTGGCACTTTTCTACTTTGGAAGAAAAGTTTAAAAATTTGTGGTTTTACCTCAAAACTTTTAAAAACTCTTTTCCCCCTGCCCAGTGAAAACTGGCTTTTGCATTAATAAATGTAAGGCTTCTAGTTTTCCTGTGTATGAAAAGCAGTCTTGAATATGCAGAAACAAGAGGATGAATTGCTAAATTGTTTCCCAAACTCAGCAGCACAGTTTCAGAGCCTGAGCCCAGTTACCTGCCTTCTTGCAAACAACAGATCCCAAAGCAGAAACCCCACTGATTTTGTATAGATATATAAATCTGCATTTTTTTTTCTCCCATGGGGTAGGAGAATGTCTGTGCAGGCAGGATGGTCTGTTTTTACTTTGCCTGACTGGATTTTGAAGTAGTCAAGTTACATGACTAAGAGCTGATTTAAGTCCTTTATTTGGGAGCTTGCTTGATTAGGCTAATTAATGTATTCTTCACATTTCCACTAGCTACTCAGAGTGTTTATGTGTGGACTTGCACAACTGGAGTTGGAAGTTATCACCAGCTAGCATATTTTCACCGGAGCTGGTCTTCCCTCATGTGGTGGTGGTGAACTCCTCTGTTGCAGGCTCTGCTTTTCAAGAGGCAACTTTTGCAATACATGACAAAACTTGTTAAGGCTAGGACAATGCTTTGACAGTTATTTTCCCTCTGCTGTATTGTCTTTGGCTGAATACACCATATCAATAAAGAGATGCATGCAGGGGATCGTGGCAGAGTTTGAGAGGTGATTGGCTGGGTCAGTGCAATGAAGGAAATTCCTGTCCTTCCTCCTGCCCAGGGCAGGTTTAGAGAGGGATGCCCCGTATCTTGGTCCCTGGGGCGGACCAGTGCCTGGGGCCAGTACTGGGGTGCCCCAGGGGACCTGGAGGCGGGTGTCCTACTGCAGAACTGGGGTTTTAACCTCCCCTGTGCAAACCCCTTGAGTTTGATCCTGTTTCAAGCCTCATGTGTTATAAATAATGTATTCTCCTTTAATGTATCGTTTGTGGTTCTTGTTGAAAAGCATCGATGTATCTGTGACTAACGTGTTGGGCTTGATCTCTCTTCAGTGTATGGACTTCCCCTGCCATGTTTCGGGGGGGGGGGGGGGGGGCTTTAGGCGATAGCGCTTTACTGATTCATTTATTTTAGAACTGGGTTTTGCCCCAGTTGAAACCTTACAGCCTGTGCTGCGCGTTGCTCTCTCAGGAAGGCAGGCTGACGGCAACGAAGCAGATGGCTGTTTGCCAGGAATGAGTCGCTCACGTTCTGTAATTTACCCTCCTTTTTTTAAAAAAAAAAAAAAAAGGTTTGGCTTAGTTGGGTTTTTAATCAGAGCCAGCCTTTCTCCAATAGCCTGATCTCTTGTGCACGCCTGTGTTTGTGTGTGTGTCGGAGAGAGGGAGGCAGAGAGAGAAGCCGTGCCTGGGCTATGCTGACAGACGACTTTTTCCTCAGTTGTCAGGTTTCGAGCCTGTTGGCAGTGCTGCTGGTAAGTGAAAAAAATAATAATGCCAGAGCCTGGGGGGAGCGAGCCCAGAGGGACCGTGGGTTGCCACTTGTGCGTCGATGGGCAGCCTTGTGGGCAAGGCGCAGCCCTGGGACGTGTGCAGCCGCCCCGCTCTCCAGCTGCCTGTGGAGACAGCTCAGTTGTCAGCAAGGGATTTTCCTCCCCTCCTCCCTTGATAAAGATCCCTCAGCTGGTGTTACTGATTTTATCCTTGGCTTATTGTTTAAAAAAAAAAAAAAAAGGAAAAACGAAAAAAAAAAATCCATGTGATTTTGCAATCTGGAGATGAGCCTCTAATCCCTTCAGTCAGCCCGAGGATGGTGGCGTGCTGGCACGGCTGCCCCCTGCGTACACCTGAGCACTCGTGGGCTGCCCACGCAGCCCTGCGCGCAGGGAGGGGGGAGAAGTGGCTGCCAAAAATGTTGGCCGCTCCCGGGCAGCGTTAAAGGTGGAGCGTGTGCGTGTGTGGGGGGCAGCATCCGTCCTCGCCCGGCTTTAACTGAAGTGGTAACCTGCAGCTATGGAGTCACCAACTAAGGAAATCGAAGAATTTGAGAGCAACTCTCTGAAATACCTGCAGCCAGAGCAAATAGAGAAAATCTGGCTTCGTCTCCGAGGCTTGTAAGTACAACTTTTTTTTTGTATCCTTCTCCCTTTTCCTCCAATTGTCAAAATTATTGTAGCACTTTTTTTTTCCTTTCTTGCCAGTACCTTCAAAATCTCGCAGGAGTTTCCACACCTGTTCTCCATAAATACAGTGACTTAATCTTAGCAAAAGAGCTATTTTCTTCCTTAAATTGAACTGCTTGTTACATTGAACAAACATTTTCCAGTGAGAGTGTAGAAATGTCATCAATGAGGCATTTAAGTTATAAGCAGTTACTGAGATGCTAATTGCTTTAGCTGCTAGACTAGAAAAGTTTTGTTACAACCTGAGTGGTACTTAATTGGATCCTCTATTTTCAGTAATCTTACCCTTAGATGCAACAGAAGACTTTTTTTCCCCTATAAATGTACACAGTTTCTGTCACTGACACGGTTAATAAGGACAAAATAGGCAGAGAAAGCACAATTGGAAAACATTTCTAACAGCATTTGTAATGGCAGCAAATTAATGTTCTACAGCTTGGATTGTACTTACTAATTTATACATTAAGCCTGACTTGCCATGAAATGATGGGACACTGCCTCCTGAGTAGAAAAAAAAGTACCTGTGCTTAAAGAACTTGGCACTACAGAAAAGTAGAAGTTTATAGGCTGTAGAGTTTGTGTAGCTTATTTAGCGAGCATGTCTGGTGTCTTTTCCAGATTCTCAGTATGTAAAATACTGTCTACCAGTAATAAGATCCGTTACTGACAGCAAAGCATTTATTTGCCCATCAGTTTTTGGCCAAGGCAAAGTAGAGCATTACCATGTCAATCTGCATCCCTGCCTGTGTTCAGAACTGTTTGGGTTTTTTTTTGTTTTCTTCAACCTCACATGTTAGAGTTATTAAAATTTCAGCCCTCAAGGGAAAGGGGGGGAGGGAAAGGAGCAAGGAGGCTAGAAAACAACAGAAGCAAGAAAACACAGAAAGAGCAGGCTAATAACAGAAAACAAATGGGTCCAAGTTAAACTTGAGCTGCTCTTTGAGTGTTATTTTGTGTGAGCAGTGATGACATATTTTGTAAAGCATATCCAAAACTTCTGTAGGACTCTAGGCAGTCTAAGAGATGTGTATGAATATGTATTTCTTTCAAGGCATCACTCCAGGAAGCCCGTTTTGTGAAGGAACTTAATCAAAGTAGATGACAGCTGTCTTGTAAGCCTTCCAAACAGAACAGCCACACAAAACAAACCCTCTTATTTTCAAGTCTGTGCCATTAGTAGTATTAGGAGTCCCTGACTTTCTGTCTAATATGGAGTTTAGGAGCGTGCTGATTCGGATGCCACCTGAAGTTCATACATAATTCTTCAGCAGCATTGTAGTTCAGGATCTTTCCTGCTGTTAGTACAAGGCAGTGTCTACGTATTATACACCGAGCTCCGGTCTTTTCTACCTTTTGGAAACTTGGCAAAACTGTAATACTTATGCTATATAGGTAATGACTGAACCTCAGACTGTTTTTCATTATAGCCCTCCCTGCTGGCAGAGTCTGTGAGTGTAACAAACACACCCTTTCTCTTTTTGAGTTTCAAGATTTCTTTGCCTAAGGAGGAGATAGATTTTCTGTGGAATTCTTCATCACAAGATGAAAACTGAAATGTGTTCTGCTCTAATTAAAGACTGTAAAAGATTTTCCATTCCCTGTCATTTTATGGAGGCTTTTAGCACATGCATACACACACACAAGCTGATTGGAAAGTGGAGTTTGGCATCATATTTCGTGTTTTTTTCTTGCCTGTTTTTATGCATGCCTGTATGTGTAAGAAAACCAATTAGATGTGCACAGCCATCTTAATTAACTCTCAAATAAGATGCTTCATCCTGGAGAGATAAAATACTACCTGAGAAAACACATCTCTCCCCTGCCCCTGGTACATGAACAGCCGTATCACACAGGAATTAGTTAAAAGGCACAACAGTGGTACCAGAGCAGTGTTATTCAGGCAGTGAGAGAGAGCATGCTGCTGGCTGAAGCTGCCTGGGGAGTTGTAGTCTGCAGCAGGCAGATCCCCAGTAGGTAATCTGATCCTGCCACCGCTTCTTAAACAGCAAGGGCTGTGATGATTTAAACAGTCTCAGCTGCTCAGCATTGGGTTCAACATCTCCTTGGTAGGACTTCACCTGTGGCAACTCTGGTACCTTCCTCCCCATCTTCCCACCCCCAGTGCCAGCTGATGTGTTTATTCACTGTGGCTCAGTGGACAAATCAATATTCATCACCTCTTGCAATACCTGGCTTTTCCAGGAGGCGGGGAAGGGGGCTTTTAATTTTCACCCCATCTCAATCTGCTTGGTTTGAAGGGAATGGAAACTCAAAGGCTGCAAAGGGGTGGTTAAGCTGAGGATCTTTTCAGAAGACTTCCCTAATGCAGACTGCTTGGGCAAGTCAAGTGAAGGCTTTTTTGCCATGTACCCCGTATAGTTCAGTCGCGCAGGGTGGTTGGCCTTTGGAGGTATGAGCATGGGGTGTGTAGTTTCAAGGAACAGGGAAATCTTTTGGACAGCGTGCGAAGGGCAGGTTTTTGTGAGGCTGAAGCTAGGTGTCTGTTGCCACATGAGTCATATGTTGCTGTAAGAGCCAGACAAGATAATGAATTTGCCTCTGGAGTGGAGTGGAGGGATTTCCTTCTTTCCCTTATGTATCTCTCTGAGATGTGGTTTCTTCATCAGGACAGCCTGGTTGCTTTGTACGCATGGCAGGATAAGGCAATGGTTCTTAGGCCATATACAGATTCCTTTTCCTTTTACTGTTTAAGAAGGAGCTGAAATACTAATGCAATAAAATTACTGAAATGTTTTTACTTGACATATACATATTCATGGCTTAATGATTCTGTGCAGCAATTTATAAGAGAATCAAATCAGTGAACCTATAGTGTTTTTTCAGGTTTAAGAGAGCATGATAAATTGCCTTACTGGGCAGTAAGCCATCTGTGGCAAAATATTTGGGTGTCTCGAACAAGAGATCTATGAAATAAATGTTGTCTTTTATACATGACCTATTAGATGTTAATTTAGGTTTAATCACAGCTTAGAAAAGAATCTTTTAGTGATTTATTATTAATAAACTTTCAGGAAAGGCTTCTGAATAGGCTGTTTCCTGGGCAAAGCTACCATTAGAGGTATATGAAACTCTCTGGGGAAAATTCTTGAAAGTTGAGAACTGACAGTTTTGCTCTTTTTTTCTTGTGTCGTGTCAGAATGTCAGGGAGGGGTTTACTCCAGATTTCTCCTTGTAGGAGCTCACTCCAGCAAAATGGCTAAGTGCACCAGCCATCAGGGTCCTGTCTTCCCTGGAAGGAACGCACCAGCTTTCCCTGTAGCAGGGACCTCCCAGAAACAGACCCGCTTCTGAGTTTCGTCATCATCCTAAATGAATCAGACTGGAGCAGCTTCACATCCCTTCAGGGATATCTCAGATGGGGCTTTCCCTTTTGGCTGCCGTAGGGCTGCCTGCCTCCCAGGAGTGCGGCTGGGTGCAAGTGATGCCTCCCCATCACCTTGTGCCTCCCCGTCCACGCGCTCTCGCTCTCTGGCTACTGATGGGCTACCAGCCGCCTCTGCACACTGCTGGTATATACATGTACTCCTGCTGAGTGTGTGTTTAATTCAGGAGCAGATCTCCTGGTCTGCTGCTGCTCTGTGGGGATGTCTATGTGTTTCCTCACCTGGAGGCAGTTTCCTCACTGCCTTTGAACAGTTGGCTCTTATTCCCCAGCAGTGCTCTGCCATGAAGGCTGACAAGCTCAGCCTGCAAGAAACTGTGTTTCTTGAGGATGTGTTGATTGTTTGCTTATGGGTCTCAGTAGCTGCTGCTGCCAGAAAAAGGGTCTTGAGTCTCCTGCTCTGTCCTGTCTTCCTTGCCCCATGGATCCTGTCCAGAAGGCAGTCTTTTATTCAGATGTGCCTTATTCAGCTCCGGGCTTGGACACTGTATACACAGGAATTTACATATGAGTCTGCTCTCTGCTCTCCTGCAGTGGGTAATAACTCACTCTGCTAAGCTCGGGACCTTCTGCTCTGCAAAACGTATTGGTTAAGATTAAGTGGGACCCATTACAGGGCACTGTTAGTGGCCCAGCTTGGAGACATAGGGCTGCATGGTTGCTTTCCAAGCTGATGGTTTCTCTAGGGCGGTATGAGCAGCGGTGGCTGTGTTGTGGTGTTCTTCTTTTAGCACTTGGACCGCTAGCTGTGGGACTGTGAACTCCCATCTGCTAACTTTTTAAAGTTCCATGAAGTGGCTTCAGTTACCTCCTGATTTCTCAAGAACAGAGAAAGCACTGAAGCCCTTTTCAACACTAGGATTACGTGTCATGTCTGATGGCACTGAAGAATGCAGAGGCATATATCCAGAGAGCTTTGCTAGTTTCAGTAGAGATGTGCTAGTTTACAGCAGCTGAAGACTCAGCTTGGAGATATTTTCAGTTTGATTTTGAATCCTTTATGCAGAAAACCTCGGTTTCTAGCTGTTACTGTAGTACCAGCATCACTAGCATCTGCTGATGCCCCTGCAATGCTTTCAGCATTGCAGAAAGAGAGGAGAGAAAGTGGACTTTAACCTTCTTTCCAGTAGCTGACATTATAATATTAAATTGCTAAATACATAATAAAACCCTTTGCTCTCAGTGTAGTACTTCCACATACTGCCGAAGATGACATTACAAACAGCATCAATCTCTGAACTGTGACTCAAATAAGGTGCTTGACTTTGAACTAATTTGTTAGATTCTCCTGCTCAAACCTGTCAATGTAGAACTGATCTAAGAAATCTGATGGGTAAAGAAGATAGAAACACCTGTAAACCAGTGTCTTTGAAAACTTCATGGTTTTGCTGAAGATCTGGTGCAGTACTTCAGCACTTAGGGCATATCCTCAGCTTCCTCTGCAAAGCACTGTGCATCCTGTCGACAGTGAAGAGGTTCCAGTGCAAATGCTTGTGTAAGATCCAAATTTGTTCTTGAAATAAATGGTGAAGCAGCAACTGATTGCAATGGGAAAACGTGGAGCCTTGGTTACTGAAGATGATCTGGCAAGTGTTAGAGTGCGACCGCTCAGTTATCTGTTTCCCTTGTATGTGCTCTATGGTATTTTCAGGTTTCCTTAGCTGAAAAATGTCACATACAGAACAGTTGGTTCTTCCAGTGACAGTATCCTGATCTGCTTCTTTTTCATTTGCGTGGCCATCGTAAACAGGAAAACAGAAAGCTCCCTTCAATTCCAGAGGCATGCTTTACACAGTGGGCTTTGTCCCCAAATATTTTAGCTGGCAGCAGATAGTAGAGGTTAAAAAAGCCCCTCAGAAAGCGCCACTTTGTTAGGAAATGTGTAAATTAGTCAGTTTTCAAGTGGAAAATATGAATATGCTAATTTGTTTCCGGAGGTGAGAGAGGCACTTGCGCTGTCTTTGGTCTTGGTTTCAATCCTCCTGAACCTCCTGGGGGTCTAGGTTTAAACTGAAGCCCTGTTCACCCTGGGAGCAGAACTGAGCTACCTTCAACCATATTTAAATGCAGCTGCTGCCACCCTGTTTCTCGTTTGGCTTTCCTAATGAGCATAGACAGGAATTATTTGTCAGAAAACCATGTCGGGCAACCTGTCTGTAGGCCTTTTAGGTCTGAGTTCCACTTTTTCTGTGGTTGTCATGATTTCTAGAAGGATTAGGAAGGTCTCACTGGTTAGGGAGTGGGTGCTGGGTACGTGCTGGAGGCAGCAGCGCTCCCTCGTGGCCCAGAGAGTCTTAGTTTGGGTGAGCTACTCTGTGAATGACTCAACTAGTTTTGAGATTTGTCGAGGTCTGGTTGATCTGATCCGTAGTTCTCCCTGTAGTGTGAAGAAGGGCTGAATTTTACCGTTAGACTAACCCCTAACAGCTTGTTTTATACTGCCGGCAGTGTAGTCCTTGAAGGAGCAAGGGGAACAGAAATGCTGCCAGCTGCTAATCTCATCCCTGACAAATGGACAAGAGGAGAGAATATATTTTAATAAGTAGCAGAGCAGCAACTTCAGACAAAGTTAATTAAAAAGTGTGGTTTTTGAAGGTGTAGTAATTCAGCAAACTGATACATTTTGCCACAGTCCTTCTGTTACTTTGTTCCACCCAGTGACTTTTATTTGAATCTTAAATCAATAGATGAGTCCTGTAGATAACAAAAGAGAGAAGACTTCATGTTTAATACTAAAATGTTGACTAAGAAATAATATACACTCTCTAGTTTTTGCCATAATCATAAAAAAGCTTTTATTCTTCTGGAGGTAGTACAAATGAATCATACCTACAGCCCAAAAAGCAATTATTTGTTTCAGCAGTCATAAAAAGAAGACCACAGTCTGTTGTAGGAGAAAGGGGCTCCCTTTGTAATATTAAATTCAGTGCTTTTCAAATATCACTGCTATAAAGCTTTCAATCCTGCATAGGAAACAAGGATATGAAGAAAGTTATTTTGGAGAAGATGAATTTAAACCTTGGGTCAAAGGGAAATAAAGAGTCTTTTTCTGGAATTCTTTTTTAAAACTGTCTTGGTGGGATAGGAGTCTGTACAGAAAGAAATAAAACTCGATGGAAGACAGCACTGAAAAATCCTCTGCGTGTGTGTATGCGTGTTTTAAAGGCTGTGAGGCCAGCTCATCTCCTAATCTGCCAGCTTTTGGTGGATTCAAACATTGTATTAAACCCAACTCAGACTTTGAAAGGATTTTTATTTAGTGTGTTTTTCTTTGTGCAATTCATGTGAGATTTTCCTGTTCCATTCTCCCATCTCTTGTTCCATGAAAAAATCACTTCAGCCCCTTCAAAATACTAGAAATGGTCTGACTCTGATCCTGACTGGTAGATGGGGCAAGAATGAGGTTCACATATTAGGGCTGACCCATTAAAACACTATAGCAGCTGTGAAACTTACCTCTACAGATGTGAATTGCTCTCAAAACACCGGGGATTTGGATAAAGCAGAGGTTTTCTAGAAGGGCTTGTTTGGATTCATAAGGCTGTTTTTGATCTCCTGAACTGTGCTGTAAATACTGGAAAGAACGACCTCATTGATACCAGTGCATTTGCAGGGTGAAATTAGAATGCAGTTCCTGGTCTCCAGAGCGCTTTTTAAATTTGATTTCTTTGAAAAGCTAGGTTTTCCAAGTAATTGGTGGCTTGAGAAAAGTTGCTTAGCCCTGTGATGGTGCAAAATTTTCTCCGATGCTGTTAAGCCCAACTTTGTGCTTAAATTTGCATTGTAGCTAGGCAATAATCCTTCCTCTGGAAGACTCAATACTGCTCCAGGCCTCTGCCAAAATTTGTCTACAGTTGTCTTGGATATTTGAAAAGCAGTTTCATTTTGAAGATGTGATTATAAATACAAAGAAACCAGGATTAAAATGTTGCAGTAGATTAAGAGTGCAGCTCAAACTCTTGTAAAATCGGTTGTACTAAACTCATCTGGTTGACTTCTAAAAAATTGGTAATGTTCATGTCGAGAATTTTTGACTTTTCATGGCCAAGAAGCAGGATGCAGAACTCTCAGAGACCCATAGCTCTACATGGCTGTCAAGAAGAGGTTTGAAAGGCTGTGTTTCTGCCAAGGAGTCACAGCAGTCCACCTTGCTTCCTTTGGGAGGACCTCCATGCCTAGCAATTGGTGACAGCGGGTGGAGAAGTCCATGTGAGCTCAGGCATGCAGTGGGAGAGGATCATCATAATCTTTCTTGGAGATGATTTAGTTAAGTTCTATGCTTTTCTTCCATATCTGTCAAGCTGTGGAGTGATTTTGTTATTAATGTGACACTTTGAATGGCTATTAGTAGGTCTATGTCATCACTTTAGGAGTGATTTCTTACATTCCTAGGGACAGATACTATTAATGCACAAAACTCCTAGCCAAGACAGAAAGTTGCACAATATCCATCTGTAGCACGAATCCCGGCTTGGTGCAAATCTAATTTCAACATCAAGATTAGCACAAATCAAACATAAGATCTATGCAATTTTTAACAGCTAAAACTGTACAGAGCCCTTGAGCTACAGCTGTGGCATGCAAGGAGTCCCAGCAGAGTGCATGGCGCAAGCTACAGCAAACATCCAAGGGCAAAAGAGCAGAAGTAGAGCATAAACTCCCTTGCAAAGCTGAGAGCAGTTCAGATGGTTGCTGTAAATGATGCTCAGATCACACTTCCTCCCATGCCTCCTGAGGAGCAGCTGGTTTTCTGGGATTCACTAGCAGTAAGCGGTTACTGGTGTCTGCTAAGCAAAGAGTCTGAATACACAATTTAAATATGCTCTTCTACACATATTGATGCAGCAGGGACAGCTACAGTCAGATGGGAGAACTCTCTTTTTTCAGACTTGCTTGAAAAGTGAAAGGAGAGGAAGCTGTGAGGGTTGAGGCTGGGAGGGGAGAATTGGGAGTTCATCTACAAAAGAGCATACTGACTCATAAAAAGGGTGGAGAGAAGAACCAGAGAGAGCTTCTTTTTGAAAAAAAAAAAACTTGCTGGTGGTGAAAGAGATAGTCCTGTGAGTTCTTCAGGTCGCTACATGTAAACATTTGTTAGATTTATTTACTTCCAGATTAAAATAGCTCATAGCACAACATATATGGAAGTCATTTAGGAGTTTGAGTTTTGCTGAAATTCACAGGGACAAGGGCTGCCTTTAAGGGCATTTGAAAATGCTACCTAATCTGTAGTGCAGTGTTTTTTGCCTCTCAAATTCTAACAGGAGACCTTGAAGGAAGGCCTGGATGCTGCAAGAACCTGTTGTTATAAATGCTGCACAAAACACTGCCTCTGTGTCACCATCTGAGTATGTCTTTGTTCAGGCAAATGAGGGTCTCTTCTTCAGGAGGCCATTGCTTTGTTTCTTTAGAGGATGGAGGAACTTTCTTTCTTTCTTTGGTATCTTGGCCACATTCTTGTAACACCGGTTAAGATTCTCACTCCCAGCATTCCCATTGGCGTTGTCTGGGCAGTCGTCTTTTCTTTCCCTCTTTGCATTAGTGTTCCAGGTGCAGAGAGTCTACAAATTTGGGTGCAGTTTGACTGGATGTGTAGCTGAAGTAGTTCCTGTCATATGGAGGGCGTCTTTAAAGTGCTTTGCAGAGAAAGGCTTTTGCATAAATGCTCAGCGATCTCTAGATGGCCTGTTTCTAAGTAGCTCCACTGCAGGGAAGATACCTTCTTGCAAATGGAGAAGAATGAAATCCTGAGTTATGCAAATTTGCTGAATAACTTGGAGTAAATTATCATAATATTCCCACCTAGCCTCACAATCTGTGAAACCTCAAATTGCATTTTGCATTACCTATTTACCTTATGGAGGCAGGTCTGCTCCTCTTCTGGGCCAGAGGCAAGGAATTTGGCTCCTCCCTTACCGCAGCCAGGCTTTTAAGAACTAGAGTTACTGCTGTGACCATGGCACCTGGTATGTGGAAAGGACAGGACTTGCTTATTTAAATACGTCTTTATGTCTGAGGCTTCTGAAGACACCACCCCCTCCTCATAGTTGCTGTGGCATCTAAATGCTTGTGAGACAGCTGGTGACAGCATGGAGTAGGGCCTTAAGGAATAGAAATCTCGCACAGCCTCCTCCATTCTCTGTCTGCACGCTCGACGCCTGTTCCCATCCACCCACCGTCTGTCCCAGTTCCCTCTCCCGAAGTTTCCCCCTGTGTGGTGAGGAATTCCCACACTGAGACCACAGGGCAGCATTTCTGAGCTGCAGATGGCGGCGGATGCTGCCTCTCTCGCTCTCCTCCTTCCTCCCTTCCTTCCCTCTGCCCTCATGCCTACTTGGGTGGAGCCAGCTCTGTGCCATCACAGCTGGATTGTTCATGCCTGGGAGAGTGGAGGAAGGAAAGGTGAGCAACCCTCTTTGCTCTCTGCAGAGAGTAATGTTCTGGTGATACAGAAATGGTGTTGACAGAGTAGCAGGCAGTCTGCTGAACATGCTGAGCCTTGCTGCAACCAGCAATTTTGAGGGTAGGAGCCTCTGTAAAACCACTTTTCCTCTGCAAACAAGCTTGCACTGTCAATTCCAGAGGTTCACCATTGTTGTTCAGGTGGCTTCCCTCTGTAACGTCCCTGCTCCTGGAGAAACACAGAGTTCTGGGAAGCCCAGAAAAAGAGCATTGGCTTTTCATGAGAAGTTTAAATGTTGCCTTTTCCTAAGAGTGACATTTAATAATTGACCTATTAATGAGGAGGCACTGTCGGGACAATGGCAGTCTTGAGTCGCTACACAAAGTAGTGTCGCTAAAAGGCTTGAATCATTTAGAAAAACTACCAGTGTGCTGAAGGAGGAGGTGGTTGGGAGGTGGGGATGGAGAAGTGAACCTTCTTTTGGAAAGGGAACACTGCATCTTTGTGCAGCAATTTTTTCGCCCTGTGTTTAGGCTTGTTCAACAGTAATCCGAGTGTTTCAGCCTGTAACCCGGAGTCAGGAGAGGGCCTGGCACAAAACCATGAGATTTAAAATTCTGCGTCACACCAGCTGTCTACTAGCAGACAGAGGGAGTGGGTTGTGTTCGGGGGGAGGAAGGCTGGAGGGGGAAACAATAACAAGCAACAGTCTGATAGATTTAGTAGAGCTTAGAGCAAGATGCAGATTTGTTTAGTGACTTCACGCATGCGGCTGGTCTGGTCTGATGTAATTCCAGTCCACGTTTCCTGTCTTGATATTTAATCCAGAGTAAGAAGAATGATTCCTCCCCCCTCCCCATCGTTGTGCATGCTATAACTAATCACGGAGCCACCCTGCATGAAACACTGGACAGCTGCCTGTTTGGCTCCTGCAGAATCTGAATATGTTCATTTTACATAGTAGCCATGATTGAAACAAGTTTTTAATCTGTACATGCTTGTTTCTTCCAGGGTTTAACAGCTTTTTGCCACTGGGAAAATGGAATTCCCGCTAAACAGTATTATGTGCTTCCAGTGTACACGATGCATCAATATTGCCCTTATAAGTGCTCTGCAAATTCTGCTTTGCCTTTTTCCAAGAGCAACCATTCCCTTGTTGATATGACTCGTTTCCACAAGCTCTTTTCTTAGGGAAATGAACAGGATACAACTAAAGTACTCACGGGAAAGACTGTGTATACGCTCCCTTTCTTGAGACATTGTAATATCAAGGAAGTGGTATCCCACTTGCAGAGGTCAGTGTTGCCGTGTAAACACAATGTGAAGCACATCTACGCTCAGACCAGCAGGGAGGGAGGTATTCTTCCCTCCTGGCCCCTCCGATCCTGTTGTGCACTAAGTGCCACAATCTCTTGCAGTGGGAGAGGCTACAGAATAGGCATGTTGAAGTACCGCCCATCCTGTACTTTGCAGGTCATCACCTTTACTAATTTCAGAGCCAAATGTTCCATAAGTCATCTGGAGTGGCCAGCTAGAAAGCAACACTTGGTCAGACTAAGTATATATGTGTTTTTCAAGTAGTAAATATGCGGAGATCATACATTGTGGTGATTTGACAATCCTTTTTTTTGTTGTTGTTGTTTGTTTGCTTGCTTTTTTGTTTTTTAAAGCATGAATACTGAGAACTGCTCTATATTCTTTTCAGACCTCAGGACTTTATTTTCCTGAAATATGGTTACCTGTAACTGGTTTTTTATGTGCACACACTTTTCTTGAGAATGTGATATGTGTGAAGCACAAGAGAATTTGCTGCTTGTGTATTAAGAAAAAGCAGAATGAGCAGTAGATCATATTATTTTCAAAGGGCTGGATTTTCAGAAACAGACTCATTTTACTTTTTACTTCATATTTTTCTCCAGCTAAATCCACACCAACTGCAATGACAGGGGGGGTTTTTTGTTGGTTTTGTTTATGGTTTTGGTTGTTGGTTTGTTTTTTTTTTGCATGAGGAGCGTTGGAAAACTGAGTAAATACAGAGGAAGAATCTGAAGATTTCAGTAATTGTACTAGCTCTGTACAAAATCTACATGAATGAAATAATATTTTTAGAAGTTTTTAGAACAACAATTTCTGACTTCTTTTGTGGATAAGATGTCAACACATTAAAATCCCAGTTCAGTCTATTGCTCCGTACAGGGCAGTTCCAGTACTGAATTTGAATTTGCCCTTCTGATTTGGCCTTACTGAAAACCTCATTTGGTGACGAAGCTGGAGCACTCAGCTGTCCCTGTGGGGTTCCCAGGGCTCCCTGCAAATCCTTGTGCCTCAAACTGTCTTGCTCGAAACTTCCTATACCTACAGTGCTCAGTGCAGGCCAATTAAGTAAACTTTTCCTTTGCTGCTTTTTCATCTCATTTGGTATACATACCGTGTTGTGGAAAGATACACAGCAGTTACCTTGCCTCTTCTGATAGCAGGTGCTGTTTACTGATGTTTGAGCAAGCCATGACTGCCCTTTGTTAAAATGATGCTGAACAAAATCATGACACTTGATCATGGATCATCTTGTCATTAGAAAATAAAATACCTTAAACTCATTCATGTCTTAGGCTACTGCTTGCCTAAAAGCATTATAGCTGTATGGGGTGCTACCCAGCCCTCCTGCCAAAGGTCAAGGAGTGGCTGCATTTACACTAGCCTTGTCAAGCTATTGGTCGAGTTTGTAGTGCCAAGTAGGTCAAGTCAGTTGTATCCTCATTATCTGCGGCAGCAAATCTCAAGAGGAACTCCCTTCTTACTACCCTCTCCTTTCCCTCTTCTTATTTCCCTCTCTCCATAATTGCTTTGCTAGGAAATTGGTGCCCAGTACTCCGGCTGTGTGAACAATGATGGAATTTGGACTTGAGTGCAATCTAAGGTCATCAGCTTTCATGAAAGTGTATAGTATAAGAGCATCATTTACATCAGTCCACTCAGATCATATCTGTAACACCCATCTGTAACACCTCCAGGCTCTGTCCACTCTTTACTAAATGGGCAGAGAAGGGATTGCAGCTACCTTGAGCTGTACTGCAGAAGAGATTCCTCACCACCTGTGCTATCATGGAGGCTTTTCTGTAAGGAGGATTTTAACACGTGGCCTTTTCAGCTATGCCTCACATGAACCTAGTAAACACGTTAGACACCAAATGACCAAGTGGGAAACTGTAAGAGTTGTATCATGGCAAAAGGTCACAGCAACACAACGGACATCGGTTGATTGTTTGTATGTCCTAATCATAGAATGGTTAGGGTTGGAAGGGACCTTCAAAGGTCATCTAGTCCAACCCCCCTGCAAGGAGCAGGGACGTCCCCGACTAGATCAGGTTGCTCAGAGCCTCATCCAACCTGGCCTTGAATGTTTCCAGGGATGGGGCATCCACCACCTCTCTGGGCAACCAGTGCTCTACAACCCTCAGTGTAAAGAATTTTTTTCCTAATATCTAATCTAAATCTACCTCCCTCTATTTTGAAACCATTATCCCTAGTCCTATCACAACAGGCCCTACTGAAGAATTTTTCCCCATCTTTCCTGTAGGCCCCCTTGAGGTACTGGAAGACCGCTATCAGGTCTCCCTGGAGCCTCCTCTTCTGCAGGTTGAACAGCCCCAGCTCTCTCAGCCTGTCTTCATAGGAAAGGTGCTTCAGCCCTCTGATCATCTTCGTGGCCCTCCTCTGGACCCTCTCCAACTGGTCCATGTCCTTCTTGTGTTGGGGGCTCCAGAACTGGGTGCAGTATTCCAGGTAGGGTCTCATGAGAGCAGAGTAGAGGGGGAGAATCACCTCCCTTGACCTGCTGGCCACACTCCTCTTGATGTAGCCCAGGATGCGGTTGGCCTTCTGGGCCGCAAGGGCGCATTGCCTGCTCATGTTAAACTTCTCAACCACCATCACTCCCAAGTCCCTCTCCTCAGGGCTCGTCTCGATCCATTCTCTGCCCAGCCTGTATTTGTGCCTTGGATTGCCACGACCCAGGTGCAGGACCTTGCACTTGACCTGGTTGAACTTCATGAGGTTGGCATGGGCCCACCTCTCCAGCCCGTCAAGGTCCCTCTGGATGGCATCCCTTCCCTCCAGCATGTCGACGGCACCACACAGCTTGGGTTGTCAGCGAACTTGCTGAGGGTGCACTCTATCCCACTGTCCATGTCGCCGACAAAGATGTTGAACAGGGCCGGGTGCAACACGGACCCCTGAGGAATGCCACTCGTGACCGGTCTCCACTTGGACATTGAGCCGTTGACCACCACTCTCTGAGCGCGGCCATCCAGCCAGTTCCCTATCCACCGAGTGGTCCATCCATCAAACCAATGCCCCTCCAGTTTAGAGAGAAGGATGTCGTGCTTTGACACACACATTGTCAAATGCTTTGCACAAGTCCAGGTAGATGATGTCTGTTGCTCGTCCCTTGTCCACCGATACTGTCATCCCATCATAGAAGGCTACAAAATTGGTCAGGTACAATCTGCCCTTCATGAAGCCATGCCAATGACTATGCCATGCTAATGACTGCCATTGATTTTTGAGGTGGAGCTGTAAGTTTCTTTTTTGCCCAGTTATTTAGAAAACTCAGTAGCTAGACTGATGAAATCCAATGGTCAGCCAAATCAGATGAAATTTATCAAAATAGCATTTTCCTTGGTCAAAATCAATGAGGATATTTTCTGACCTTGAATTATTTGCATACATTATTTACTAATTGCGAGTTGAGTGCAAGCTCCATTTGCACTTTGTAGCAGTACTTCTTGTTTCCAAGATGTGAAAGTTTTCCCCTTCTTTTTTTTGGCTGTAAATCTGCTGTGCCTCTCAACTGTCTTCTCTCTGTTTCTACTGAAATCATAGTACCCGTTTCAGGTTGTGAACATTTCTTGTCTTTGAGTGCCTGCGCAACACATGCCCATGCTTCAGAGCACGCAGACTCTTCTAATCTACTTAAAATGACACAAGTGGCTGCCTCATCCTATCATGATTTCACTATGTCCCCATGTAGTTTAGGTCCAATTTAAAATTACTCCTCTTGTTTTTTAAAAACCCCACGTAAGCCCTTGATCAAATTTGAAGTACCAGCTGAAATCTTTTCTTTTTGCCTCACCCACTTCTTACCGTTTCTTTTTCTCTGCTGTCACTAGCTGTGATTGTATTGTTTTTAACTTAGCACAGTATTCTGGTAAACAACCCTTGTAGAAGAAAATATAAATAACCTTTTTTTTTAATTATTATTGACTGGAGAGTGAGTAAAGCAAGAAAACTGGTCTTCCTGTTTCAATTAAGGAATTAAAAACCCAGCAGGAGTTGATGGCATCATACCCTTTGAAGTCTGGCGATCTCAATCTATTTCTGAGTTCTAGTCAGGGCTCCCACAGGATCTTCAGCTTTGACAGATGCTGGTCTGTAGTCTGTGCTATGATTGGGGTTTTGTGAATTGATTTATACATGGTTATTACTATAGGCTTTGGTAATGTAACATAAATGCATCACTAATCCTGTGATGATGACGATTAATTGGTAATGCACTGCATGATTCAGAGTATCGAGCTGCTGGGAGAGAAGATTTTCAATTTATTTAAGTGATCCCATCAGTCAGAAAATCTAGCTTGATCTGAACCCCCAGCCTCCTCTCCCTGGAAGTGATGCACAGGGGGACGGCGCATACCCCCAGTGATACGTCCAGAGAGGGCACCTGGGCTTGGGAGCTGGGAAATGCTCTTAATCCTCCTGCCTACATATGGCCATCAAGGGGAAATCTTGGGGATTCTGGATTGGTGAGCTGGAAGGATTTGGCGAAAAAAGCAGTAAATGTGAATTATGGTCATCTCTCACAGAAAAAGGAAGGGGAGAGATATCATTCAGTAAACCCATAGATTCACTGATGAGTAACAAAAGAGCAGGAAGAATCTTCCAGATTTGACCTGTAGACAGACTTGTTTGTCTTTTGCCGAATTTCATCACTTTTATTTCACTGTTGGTTTGCTAAACTATGAAATAGGCTTTTAGTAGTCTTTTCTTAACACGTGTTCTACCTTCAGAAGCCCAGCTCTGTCACGAAAGGAAAGACAAGACCTGTGAGAATGCACGGGTTACGAGGTGGATGTTTCATCGGGGTAAAGTGGCTTTTTCGTTTCTTCCGAATGAGATGGTGGGAGGAGCCCTGCAGGGAAGCAGAGATGAGTAGCCGTGGATTGCGTGAGCTGTGGATGTGATGGGACTCCAGGACTGAAGGACAGACGTTGTTGGGTGCTTTTGTTAACAGATGATTAAGCTCCCACTCACATCTTAAACATGCTAATTATAAAGCTTCTAAATATAGAAGAGGAAAAGTCCCTCTTTCCCCTTGATCTGATGAATAACTCATTTTAAATATTTGTTTGTGGCAACTGTTTTATTTAACAATTGTGGTTCCCCTGAAGAAGTAGCCATTGTAAAATGTTCCTCTTCAGGGAAAAGTTTCCTTTCTCTGTGCGTAGCTCTGATCATGTTTACCGATGTCAATGACAAAAATAAGCGTGTGGCAGGCAAGCTCTGGTGAGGCTGCTTCAGCTGAGCAAATTAATGCCCTGGTAGTTTCTTTTGTCTCTCTGCCTCCACCACAAAGATGGCAATACGAAACCCAGCATGTCTTAGCTTAAAACCACCGTTGTTGCCAGTTTAAGCCAAAAGGCTGAACTTTACATTGAAGCAGCTGATGTCCAGGGATGCACTCGCATCCGCCAGCCATGCTGTGAGGGTGCTGAGTTGTGGCAGGATGCTGGGCATGAGGTTGCTGGGAGCAATATCTTTTTAAACGGCTGCAGCAGGTTCACTTTACTTGGTCTCTCAGTGCCCTAAAAGGTTGTTGCCCTCTTTTTCCTGAAGAAGTGCAGATCCAGCCTGAAAGGAGATGCTGTGTTAGATCCAGGCTTGTGTGTTGTCAGCCAGTGGTACAAAGGGGACAGCACATGCCACCAAGTTTTAAGGACTTAAAAAGATCTCTCTGGCTTGCTAAACTGCTTTGACCAACTGTATGTGCCCTCTGAACCCATTGTGATAGCCAAGCAAAACAAAATGTGTTTGGTCAAGCCACTGCAATCACCAATTCTGAGCTTCAGCCAGAAAACTGAATTGCTTGACCATCCCATCTCAGCTTGTGGCACTTGGCATTCCTAAGCTGGGAAGCATTAACTCACTGAAAAGTGTCACCTGCAGTTACCTATGTGTACCTCAGGTTGTTAACTGCGTGTCCGTCAGCTGGTGGCCTAAGGCTGATCAGGGCGCTGAAGTTACAAGCCTGCAGAGACCTTACCAAGGGCAGATGTAACCCTTAGTCCTAGCAGCAGTGCGTGAGCAAAGCACGATGCTCGTTAACGTTCAGAATTTAGTATAAACTTCCAGGGATGAGGTTAGGCAAAGATCCTCCTATTACTTCTGCAGCACCCACAGTTTTACTCCATATACTGAAAAGATGCCATTAATACTAAACCACGTGGAATAACACCATGTTAACCAAGCCACTATTATGAGTTAAAAAAAAATTAAGTGGTTTAGGTAATTCTTCAGAGGCTGTGTAGGAGTGAAAGAGCAATTCATCTAGCTAGTTGATATTCTGAGTTGTATGATTATCGGGCAAAAACAGAGCGGTTGGCAGAGTTACTTAATTCTCCCAAACCCTCCACCCTCATTCCTCTCCATACCTACTCAGTTGCATTAACTCACTCACCTCTTTCAGAAGAATAAGGCCTGAGAACATCATTACCAAATTCAGACACAGTTTTTGTGTGTTTCTATTACATTATCTTCATCTCTAGATTTCTAGATGCACAGGAAGGGTGGGAATGTTTTGCAACAACTCAAAGTAGTGTTATTTGGGTTCCAGTTGTGCCCCACTGTCATAAACCCCATATAGCTAAAGCCACAACCCTGAAGATCTAACAAACTAAAACTAACAGAAAAGGGTCTGAAGGGGAAGAACAGGAAGAAAACAATTTGCTTGAGGGTGCACCAGAATTAAATGGCAGAGGTAGAAACATAACCCCAGGGAACATACACTTGAAGCTGATGGGCATTGAAGCACAGAGAAATTTTGTGCATCGTTTTATTTTAATGGGAGTTGAGTGCCCATATAGCTGTAGCTAGCTACATCTTGTTGCTTCTTAAATACCTTAAAAAGCCTGTCCTAATTTTATGTTGGGCCAGTATATTGTGTTGTTCCTCTGGCTGTGGGAAGGATTTATTCATCCCCAGAAGAGCAGATACTCAAATAGTGGGCTCAACAATCTTGTTGACTTCATCTCATTTGAGTCAGAAGTTTCGTCCTACCCACCACTTTGTTTAGTTTTGATTGTTACGAAATGCCTATTTTTAAAACTCTTACTGGGTTTATTTTCATTAGGCTCCAGCAGCCTTCTTGTACTACGACTGACTCACTTCATACTACACTCGTGCAGGTATAATTGCATTAAGCTGAGTGAAGTAATTTCTAGTTTACACAAGTAATATAGGGCCTACCTAGTGTGAGTCACTTGCTAATTCTCTTCAGCATGGGAAAAAAAAAAAGATCTGCCTTGTTCTAATTTATTTTTTTAATGTAAGCTAAATGTAGACCTATGAGTAATACATTCTGCAGCAGGTAACAGGAGTTGAATGGATGTGGCAGTTCTTGTGGCATGGCACGTGTCGAGCAAGAAAAGAACCTGAACTTACACAGATTCGGTAATTCCAATAAGCCTCTTCCAGGCATGGGCACAGGACAGCCCACAGGTGCAGGAAGCTGTAACACCACTGCCTTCAGGACTCTTTCATTCTTTTCCTCCTGGGAAAGAGGAATAGCTTGGGTTTGATTGGAAAAACCACATCCCTTGAGCTTGCCTGGGAAACATATCTGTTTCCAGGTTCATCCCAGAGCATCTGCTAAAGGCAATTCAGCAGCTAGTTCCTCTTTGCATGGACTCCTTCTGGAGACATAAATCAGGATAGCTTGTCCCCTGTAATTTTTAAAATAAACAACCAAACAAAAAAAACCCCAGTCAGTCACAAGCAAAACCAAATCCCCATGCTCCAGTTTCCTCTTTTTAATTCACACAAGGTTGCTGATTGCAGGCAACTGCTGGTGCTGGCTGTGGTATTAAAAGAGGCACCTTCTAATTTCCTTGTTTGCAATGATCTCATTTAATGGAAGGCAGGTGTAAGTGGTGGTGTGTAAGTGTAAAGCAGGTAGATGTCAACATTTTGTGTTTCCAAAAGCAAGCTGAAGGCTGTACTTGACAACAGGTTAATGTTATGAAGACCATCATTTTATTGTGTTGGTGAGTAGCATGGTCAGACCTTGTTTTGAAATGCTGGAAGTTCAGACATACAGGATGTTTTATTTTTTTTCCTAGATGTCAGAAGCTGCTAGTGGTGTTCCTTTTAAAGCAAGTGCATGCGGTAGTGATACTGAGTCTATAAACAAGGGTTCCTTTTGTTGTATTCTCTTCAACTGTAACATGCAAATTCAGTGCTGGTAAATGCAGTCACTAATTTGGTACGTGTTAACCTTGACTGTAATTGGACTGCAGGTGTGGAAACAATAAACAACAAAAATTTTAAAAAATGTATGTATGTTTTTTAAAGCTCTTATGACTAGGCAAATGCTTTTTTCCTAGTACTGCCATCTGTGATAGCACACAATTTTCTAAGGCAGTAAAAATATTCTTGATAAAAGGAACATTAAAGGTGTAACTGATCAGAAAAGTGATGTTATTACTCACATGCAAAGAGCATGTTAGGGCTGGGTCACCTCTTTAAAATATACAAGAAAATCTTAGCTAATCAGGAGTTAATGAATGGTATCTTTGCCTAAACATGAAGCTTGGCTGAAGGAGAAACACTGTATAAAATGATATGAAAGTCACTAACCAGTAAAGGGGAAAAATAGTTCTGATAGTGCTGGAATGTACCATAAGATACTTTCTGGGGAAAAAATTAACTTGTGAATAACTTTATTTGAAAATTTAAAAAGTTATATAGCAGAAATAGAAATCTAAACTAATTTGAATTTCTTGGGAATAAGATATTTTAATCAACCTGGATTGGAATGGCCACTCAGGTGGGATTTATTTTTGCAGCATTTTCCCTTTGCAAAATAATTTAGTGAAGTTCTATATTTGTCAGAATACAAACCTCTGAATTTAAACTCTTCAAAATGGAATTTCTGCTTTCCACTCTTCTGATATTAAAATAAAAAATTCCCTTAGAATCAGATATGTCCAAGTGGGCTTCTGCTTGTATGTGTCAGCATCCTGAATCCCAGTAAGCTAAAATATTGATACTGCTATGAATGTTTACTCTCTTACTCTTTTGCATCCGTTCAAGTTTAAATAAGTAATTCTTCACATGGTTAAGTGTAAATGAAATATTTTTTTAATAATTTAAAAGTAAATACCTAGGATTTTTAAGATTCTAAAATGGTCAGAATACAGAAGGAGGTACAAGCATGAGTACAATGTCTAAAGGTAATATTGGATGAAATATTTGACAGCCAGGAGACATTATTCATGCTTCTTATTAAATAGAAAATGGCACTACATTCCTTTTTGCTATGTTTTTTCTTATTTTTAAGAAGGCTAAACAACAGGGTGTTGATCTTGCACTCCTTATCACAGTCCACGCTGAGACTTGTTCCTCCCATCACTACATGTGAAGTTTAGAGATCATTAGTTTTACTTTAAAACTTAAAAGCAGAGCTGAGCTCAAGTGAAATCAATGCCCTGTTTTGCCAGGCACTGTGCAAGGCTATTGGAAAAGACTGTTGTAGGATCAAAAGCTCATGGACAGCATCCAGTGGCGATACACCGCTGCCTAGGTAACCATGCAGCAGGGCTCACGATTATTGCCTTACTCTGCGGGCTGGCAGCTTGTACCATTGCCTGCTGTAGAAGACAAAATCCACTGTGCTAAGAAGAGTTTACAGTCTTTGCTGCAATTGATGTGGTGTAAGGGTTGGGGAGGAGAAGAGGTGATGTCAGTATGCTTATTGGCTCTTGCCATTCCTAGTCCTGGGCTTAGGTCAGTTAGGTGCCAAGATATGTGCAAGGAAGTGAAGCTCTATGGTGTGGTATCTGGAATTTGGTGTAGGAGAGAACTTGCTAGGATCTAGACTTTAGAGCAAGGCTGCTGTAAAACCATGTTTTCCACTGAGTGACCACAGCCAATGTGTCACATCACCACCACTCCATCTTAGTAAGCCATACTTATCTGCTGGATGGAGACATAAAAACTACTTTACTACTAGTAAGTAGAAGTAAGTTTCTGCCACTTGAACTTTCTGTTAAGTCATTTAGAGTAGTAACTCATTCTTTCCTAGCTGCAGCAGCCCTGTCTTAAAAGAAAGGGCAAGATGTGCATACAGGCAAACACACACCTTCTACTGAAGACAGTGGCAACCAGCACTGAGGTTAGCAGAAGGGATGGCTACCTTAGGATGGCAGAAGTGACTTCACTTAATTGCTTCTGATTTCTGACCCTCTCCTTTTCTCCTCCTCACCGTTGAGCCTTCTTATCTCAGTTGTATTTTGTTCTTTTCCTGCAGGAGAAAATACAAGAAAACATCACAGAGGTAAGAGTAAATCGCAGAGGACTGGAAGGTATTTGTGAGTCATCTGTCTCTCTTTGTTAGGGTGTTTGAAGGAGGATTTTCCTGTTACTAGATTAGTTTTGTTCCCAGGGAAATGCCATTCCACTGATTGTTTCTCCCTTTGAAGGTCCATCTTGTGCTGCTGCTGGTCCAGATCCCTTCTGGTGCTAGTGGTAGCCCTCCCCTCTGACACTAGTGGTAGTTCTCCCTGAGTAAGGACAGAAATATTGACCCTTGAAGGTCAAACCCTTAGAAACGTCACTCTGTTACTTCTGCAAGATCTGCTGGTTCTAACACCTATCACTTACTTGTGCTGTAATAACAAAATGGATTGTGGGCTTGTAGTGTTGCTAATGATCTACGCCTTTGCAGGAGGCTGAAGGAAGACAGGGATCCTGTTGTTTAACAGGCCCTATTACAGCTACCTGATCTAGTTATCTCACTGCCTCCTTGCAGGAGGGAGGCCCAACGGGGCTCTTTGACAGATTCTTTTTTTTTTTTTTTTTTTCTTTTTTTTTTCTCCTTCTTCTTCGGAGCCCTTGTGCTTGGTTGCTTCACAGCGCACCCACTTTGCAGCATAAAGTTTTTTTGGTGCTGAGCTGACTCCTTCTCCTCTGCATGTGAAGTATTAATTGCTGACTTAATGTCATGGCGTGCCGAGCGTCTTCAGTTCATGTTGACTTTAACTGGATTTGAGACTCCTGCAGAGTGCTTCCTAAAGACTAAACCCTGCAGCTCGGCTGAATGTGCCCTTTAATGTGGAGTGATGATGGAAGGAGCTGGCAGATAAGCCAATGTGATGATGTGATGGGCTAAGACATCACAGCCACCCCTCCTGTTTGCTATTACCCTCTGCTGAAGATGATCATTCTAATGCAGCACTGGCAGGACAGGCTACGTGTCACCGCCACAAGAGACTGAAGTGTCGTGGCTTGAGTCACGGATGAGGTGGGTTTTAGTTGTGACGGTTTAGTGGAAAATACAGATTTGGAGATTTGTGTGCTGAACTGTGCAGGTGGGCATTGCGTAGTATGAGACACAAGAACAGGGAGAAAGTAAATATGCTCCCAGTTGTTTTCCTAAGGGCAGAGCTCAATTTTTCTCCCAGTTTCCCTTACTGCTGCCATGATTGTCAATTAATTATGAACATGTCTCTAGCCAGAGGTCTTGAGTTGCTGCAAGAGGATTTGTTCTGGGGTTGAGATCATTCCAGAATGAAGGATTGCTCTGTGTGTGTCCTTCCTCTGCACTATTCACATTGTCCTGCGTACTGTGCCTTATTTCTGTGTGTTTTCTGTGTACATAACTGGCATCAGAGAGGTTTGTGTTCAGCATCTCTTCTGTATGGGACAGTTTCTGTAAGCCTTGGAAAAGAGATGAAATATGTTAAAAGCTCCTACAAGCCCAATACAGAATTATGTCAATGACATACAGAGAACTTAATATGTCAGTCTGTTTAAATGTACCATTACAGGGTTAAGTTTTGTGCCTCATGGAATTTTGAACTTTTTTTTTTTTTCTCTGTTACACCTGCCTGCTGCCTGACTGATGGGGTGTGCCCTTGTGGCAGCTGGGCAGACGAGCTTTGTGCCCCTCTCCTGTCTAACAACTGGTGTGAGCTCTGTGAAGGCAAAAGGCTGCTCCAGGGACCAGCACACAGCAATTGCTGAGCAGCTACTCCTGGTAATGTTGCTCGGCGGGCTCTGGCTGCTGGCTGGAGGGCCATGTAGTGCAGTGGGGTGGCTGCTGTGGCTGGGAACTGTGTTTTGCCAGCACATAGGGCAAATTAGCTGGCTAATAAGCTTCTGACATGGATTTGCCACCTGCTGTGTCATCAAGGTGTGATGCTAAATGGGAAATTGCACAGATTGTCATCTGATGCAGAAGTGTAACAGCCAGCAAAAGGAAGTGGTAGTAGAAGTTCATTTAAAGGCTGGTTTTAAGTAGCATCTCTCTGTTGAGTTGATAATTCCAGCAATAAAAATAAACTGGTGACTCGGTTCAGGTCTCCACCTTCGTTTTCCCACATTCATCTGTTGTGGGGTTTTCTTTTTCCTGTTGTTACCTTTTTTCAAAACTATCGCAGCTGTTCTACATCACCGGGCTCTGGAGGGTGACCAGCAGCTGAACTGTAATGATCTTTTTCCTGCTTTTGCTTCTTTTTCCTTTTGTTTCTCTTTGGGGAGTCTTATCACATAAGAATGCCTAGGTGATAGTAAGCAGCACTTACCTACGTAGGAGAAACACTGCTGTCCTCTATATCTGGCAGTGTAAAGAAATAGTTTCCCCTGAGTGCAGACCTGTTGGGAAGGAAAAGGAGGTGCATGCAAGAAAACTTGAGGAGAAAGAGTCAGAGTAAAATCTGAGCCATTCTAAAATTGTAATTGGAAACGAAAGACACTGACTCTTGCGTTGATCATGCTGTTAACTAAGTTGACTCAAATGCTTTTGTAACAATAATGTATTGATATGATTTTCCTCATAAACTTGGAAGTTTCATAGCTGTCTAGACAATCCTAATTTCATTAGTCCCAACCTAGTAATTGCATCTGAACTGTGATGTAGATTAATCACAGCAATACCAGAGAAGCAGGATATTTAATCAGGACTTGGGTCATATATCATTCTCCCACCTAGTTCCCCTTGGGTAAGTGAATAGCGGATAGCTTCTTAAATAGTGACTGGCCAGATAGTCAGCAAGAGGGGAGGACTAGGCAGGAAGCCAAAGCTCTCTTGAACTTTCAGGTCATGGGTTGGTTTTGCTTTCACCTGAGACATCAGTCGTGAAGTCATGAGTTTGATTTGACTGTTGAAACTCCCAGTTATCCTGAAGACAGCCAGCTGTGGGCTGCCTGTACTTTCCTGGGAGATACCTGGCATCTTCAGCTGCCTCGGAGATTAAGAGGGAAATCAGCCTTCAAGTAGCCCTTGGAAATCCCTTCCTAGATTCGATTCAGCTATGCCATCAGTTTTACACTTCTGAGGACTCACTAAAGTCCTATTTATCTTCTCGAAATTTGTCAGGTAAATAATCTGTATTAGCTTACATGGTATACATTTTCCTCCCCTATGATCCACAGCCATGCATTTTTATTCCACCAGTTGTTTTATTTAGCTGTATGTTGGTTAATTGTACAGTGTGATTTTCTATTAAGATGCAAATTCTTCTTTTACAGGAAATCATTTTAGATAAAAGTCAAGTAAAAGAGTCCTGATATTTTATCCGTCCATCATGGCTGGATTTTTTTCTATCCCCCCAAAGTACCTGTTAATGCTATACAGGAAGTACAAAGTAGAAAAGGAAATGTAACCAAAGTGCCTTTGGTTGTGACCCTGAAAGAAGCGTCCTAACAGGCCCTGCAAAATCCTGATGTGATTTCTTTTAAAAAGATTGTACTCTAATTAGAAAAGGTTGGCATCCGATACAGACCACATGGCCGGAACATCAAGCCTTCCTTAATTTTCATAAGGATTTTGTTGTTTCCACTTCAGACTATCAGGCAGGAAACTCGTAAGCAGAGATCTTTTCCATCCCTTTCCCACACTTTCCTGTTCTTTCTCATCTATGTCTGTGCTTCTCAATTCCAGTTTGCTCCACCATTTAGTTAATATACTCTTGGAGAAAAATGTGAACATGTTCTTCCTTAAAAAAAAAAAGGGTGTGATGTACTCATGTTAGTGTGTAGCACAACAGGTGAAACCATATATGCACAATGGTGTTACGTACGAAATAAATGGAAAAAGGTATTTCTTTCCCCAACTTTAGTTCATCGTCATCTTCAGGGTTATTCATGCTGATACCTCTTTTAGATTAAAATAATCCACTATCTCTTTTGGATAATTTCAAAATGCAGCTAAATTTATAGCCTTGCAAGTCTCATTCTAGATGATCTTTAAGTCAGACGTTTCCTCGGGACCAGATCCTGTGAGGAAAAGTCTGTGCTAGGATTAATCTCATCCTTTAGTGCTGTTAGGATGTGCTAAAGAGATTTTCATTGGAATGAAGCACCAGTGCGCTCTGAAAGCTGATTGTCTGAATAAGGGCATTGTATATGGTGGTAGCTGACACTGCCATTGGTGGAATAATGTAGACTGAAGGGGACCTCTGGAGGTCATCTGTTCCAGCTCTTGGTGCTTGAGAACAGCACTGTGGCCCTGATTAACTCTTGGCATTCATCAAGTTACTTGATTTGACAATATGCTTAGTCTTTAATTCTGATACCATTTCATTTCCACAGCTTATCTATTGACCTTGCAAAGTTATCTTAATTACGAATAATAAAAATACCCCTAATTCCTTAAGCTGTGCAAGTAATTATAATACTGCTTAGCTCAAGTTTTTCTTTATATATAGTATCCGAGCAACTCTAGAAATATAGGCTGCGTTAAATGTCGATATCAGTAGCATACACAGAATGCACGACTTAATGCGTCAAAATTCTTTGTCAAGTGTCGTCTTTTGGATGCTGAGACCTCCTTGACTCCCTGTAACTTCGGTTGGACTTCTGGAAACTCTGCTTTTCAGGGGAACAGACATGAAATTTTCAATTCAGGGCTGGTAGGCATTGTGCAAAAAGAGATTTACTGACTTTTTTTCTGTAATATCACAAGTGGAGTTGGTTCTGTTAAATTTAATGAACACTTAATTTCTGTAGAAAAGGTATTGATTTCTTGAGTGCTCTGTATTCATTGCACTGCAGAATCATGAGTGCTTTGGGAAAAAATTGAACATGGTCATGTAAGTAAAGCTTGTAATTGATCTGTATGTGAAGGGGGCAAATTAAAGTGACACTGGCAACCTTAATTCAGTATTTCCTAGCTTTCTGGGTGCTTGACTTTGCAACCTGAGTGATCTTCTAATGTAGTCTAAGTGCAATCAGATACTGGCAGCATTACACAGCTCTGAAAAAGAGGCTGCGGTTCAAGTTAACAAAGCTAAGTGGAGTTTGTGCTTTAATTCGAGGAGGAAGTTTATATTCCTTGGCTATATGTGGGGAAGCTTCATGTTGAGAGGAGAAGAGAAAACCTGCCTCCTAGAAAATCCCAGCTTTTGTTCTCCTAACACTTTCAGTAAGAGCAAAACATTGGAAATGACAGAGGCTTTTACATACCCTCCTGCTTTCTGTCCTTCTCCTGTTTCTGACTGCTTAAGAGAGCTGGAAGATGCAGTGAGACTGGACTCCATACAGATATATGGGTTTTTTTTTTTTTCCTGCTTTTGAAATCTTGCTCAGTCGTTCTACCCCAAAAGGAGTCAGCCATTTCTTAATATTATCGCTCTGGCAGGGAAAGGTATAAATTTTTAATTCCTGACGTGAGTAATGGGACTTCTCTTTATCCAAAGCAGGAGTAAGTGCAAAACAATTATGAACCATGATTAAACAGTGACCACATCTTTCTTACCGATACATATTCCTATTATTTTACTAAAATTAATTTTATTCCGTGTCTTATATAGTGCTGAATAATTATCAGTAAATACGAGTCCTTAATGATTAATGACTATTAAATTATTTAATATATTGAGCATAGTTTTTCGGCTGTTTTGCAATACCTAAAAAAATTACTGGTTGTACAGAATTTGTTCTAACAATAACATGTCTCACTTGATAAGGAGTGGACTCTGCCAGATTTGAAAATGGAAAAAGTAGCTTATGCTACTCAAGTACTGTGATGATAAGTGTCTTACTGATCAAAAGAAACTTATGTTCAGGTTTTTCCTAAGCATGGGTGAAATTAAGCCATAAACTTCAGTATCATTTCAGCAGAACTGATAATACACCCCTGCTTTTGTATTGGTCCTCTGTCTGTACATGACACTCATTTTCAAAATGTAGTTGTGATATCATCTAGGTTCAGATTTTACAGATAATGTTTGTATCAATTTGTTATAAGTTATTTGTAGCCCCTACATTTGCAAGATTCATTCCCTTTTTACTGGAGTGAGATTGGTGTGAAATGAAAATTACGGTCAAAAGTCATAGATTCTAATGAAGATAAACTGATATCAAACATTGTTTAGTATCAGACATTCAAACCAAAATGACTTTGCAAAGTATAGATGTTTCCTTTTTAAAAATTCTTAGTGCCTGACAAGTTTTCCTGGTTCAAATCTTGGGGAGAGGGCAGAGCAGAAGTAGTCTTGTGCCTTCTACTAGTTTTCTAGGCTTTGTTATGAAAAGTTGTTTGGAAAAAAGCTGCTGGAGAATTTTCACTAGCTATGCACCCAGCTGATTAACACACTTAAAATAGGCGATACAGATTAGATACACTATAGCCTTATGACATTTTGGCACTTCTGTTTCCAGCAGTTGGAACCAAACAAAATAGTGCGCATATGAATCTGAAAAGCTGCATGGAGAAGAATAAGCCCGGTCTCCTGACACCATCCTGTTGGGTTAGTTTGGCTTCTTTCAGTGATAACCAGTGCTGTTCTCACTGACTTGTTTTTTAGCTAAATCAAAGTGGCTTGCTTTTTTCTTTGGGATTTTGCAGTTTTCATTCCTTTACATATAAGGAGGAACATAATGCTGTTTGTGGGTGCACAGGTACCAGTAAATGTTCATTTCCATTGTAGTTAATCTGAGATCCTTTACTGAAGCATGTTCGGAGAATTCGATTAGGATTTGGTGTAGGGATGGAACAGGGAATTCTTCTCTCATTGTTTACACAGAATTTGTATAAGAAGGATAATAAAACTTAATGAATAATTCAGTTCAGCTGTATATTATTGCCTATTAGATATTATCTTCCTGTAAAATACTATTGTTTGTTTGTTTGTTTTTAATTTTGCCTCTGAGAAGTGAATTACTCTCATTCGATGCATGCAACGAGTGAAATTCCCTTAGTGAAAACTACATTAACTTTCATGGTCATGTTGGTAGCGTAAGAGGGAGGAAGCTAATACAGTTGCTGCTCACACTAATACAGATGGATAATCGGAGTGTTCAGTTCCCAAGTCTGGGTTAAAACAGTTTACGCTGCTAGTAAGTGGCCTTCTTTTGTTGGAGCTTAATGTAGCTGTTAGCAAAGGCAGAGGCTGTTCTATAGAACTTCTTTTTTTCTTAATTGCACTGCAATTTCTTGGTAATATTTCAGTGTTCATAGAAGATCTGCATAAGTATCTGAAAAAAATTCTGGTTTTATTTCCTGAAAATAACTGTAAACACAAATGTTAACACATCTGTCTCGAGTCCTTCCTTCCCCAGCTGTCATTTCCCATTCCCTTCTTCCTTTTCATCCTTCTTTCCTAACTGTATGTGAATTTTTGTGATCCACAGCATAACGAAGAGAGGTGTTAGTCTTGACTCTCTGTATCTCAGTGGTCTTCCACTAACACATTCCACACAGAAGCACAGAGTCTTGTCTACTGAAAAGCTTTTCCTCCAAAGGAAAGCTCAAGAAACAAGTATGAAACCGTAAGGTTTGGGATCCCACTGCCACTTGCTGCTCCTAGGCTGTATCACTCTACCCTTCAGTTGAGCATCCAGAAGTTCCTGGGGAATAAAATGCCGAAGGAAGAAAACAAAATAGCTTAAGTGGTTTTTTTTTTTTTTTAACTGAATGCTAAATTGTATCTGGTCAAACCAATAATCCCAACAGCTGCTAATGAGTTGACCCCTCTGAACCATGCTTCAAGTAGCAGATAGGTAGTCCATTGATTTTTCCCATCAAGCACTTACCACGTATGAGTTATAGCAACTTCTAGGCAATTTTCAGTACACTGGGTAATTACAAAAAGATGGTGATTTAAATTACCCTAAGATGCAGCATTTCCATGACTAATTCAGAACTCCTTTGTCTTAGCTGTGCCTCAAATTCAATTTGAATTGATAAGGAGTTATTTTAATCCCTCTCTTTCATTTAGCGGCCAGAGCAAAGGATAACATTATTTTGGGGGGTAAGGAGGATAGAGGGAGAAAGAAAAAAATATGTTAGTGACTGACATTATTTTGACAGTTATTGTGGGAATGAGCTTTTACTTGGGGACCTCCTCTGGGGGAGGGCGATATAATTGAAGTCCTGTATAAGCCTCCAGCTTTCAAAATCTCTCGCTTCCTAAATGTGTGTCCTTGCAAATGATGAAGAGGGAATCCTAAGGCATTTTGTTAAAAATCTGTCAAATGCAAGGGCTGAGATAATTTGCCCCAGGAGAGAATCAGCTATCTCCTGGCAGTGTGACTTTTTCTGAAGAGAAATTTCTCACTTTTAATGTGGGTTACACTGGAGCCACTAACAAGTCTTATCAAATCTGAGAAAGCTATAAACCCTCTTTCCTCACTGCGATATCAGAGAGTCTCTCTCATTTCTACTGATTAAGCTCTGTGTTTGCTTTAGCACATTCTCAACAGATTATTCAAATATTATGAATAATCTTTTTTTCCCCCAGCAAATACATTTTGTTTGCCCTATTGTCCTGCCTATTTTGAAATGATAACTTGGGGATGGTATTTAACTGTAGTTAGATGACAGATGAAGAAGTCCTCCAGATCTTTATACCTTATCTACATGGACACTGCACTCTCTCTGGGCCAAAGTATTTATCACACATTAAAGTGAAAACATCTACAAGAGTCTCTTGTGAAAAGATCAGCAGCTCCTTGCTGAGTGCCATGCCATCTCCACAGGCACAGGGGAGCACAGCTGGTAATGTATTTTGACAGACAGGCTTCCAAGTGTTAACACCACAAATGGAAAATAAGCCTTAAGTAGAAGCAAAGGACTGGGCTTCCTTTGTGTGTGCATTAGTTTAAAAAGGATTCACACATTAGTATACTTAATACATGTTTCAATGAGCACTACCACAGAGAAGATTAGGAAGCAATGTACTGTTTTTGGCTGATGTATCTCCTTCCCTCAATCCCATCCATCTACTGATGAGTCAGAAGAGGTGCAGACCCCATTACAGAATTTCCTGTGTACTTTTCCGGAGTTTGAATTAATATTATGCTTCAGTGGATGATGATGTTAGACTGTCATCATGTAGAAGAACACTTGTTCTCCTGCTGGGGAGGAGGTTCTCCAGTAGAAACATCCAGTTGTTGTGTACTTACCTGCGCATACTGTGCTTCACAAGGGCTTTGTAAAATATCTGAGGTATTTATGTAGTGGATTCATTGTTTGACTGTACTCAGAGATACTAATGTGCCTGATTGTGCAGATGTATGAGCGAATACGTGCATGATAGGTACATTAAATGCATCCAGCTCAATAAAACCAATCCCAGGCTCTCAAGAGTAAAGTTTGACATGATCATTTCCAAAGATATGTTGTGGGGGTTTTTGTGTTGTGTTTATTTTAGTTGTTTTTTAATTTTTTTCCCCCTCAGCCAGATTTCGGGAACAATTATAGTAGAGAGGTGCTTTGTTTTCTCACAAGATGTAGGGGCAGGACTTCGGACATCTGGGCCTTCAATGCCTGATCAGAAAACCTCTTTTTAATTTTGTGCTTTTTTTCAATGCAGCTGCTTATTCCTAGAATCATAGAATGGTTAGGGTTGGAAGGGACCTTCAATCATCTAGTCCAACCCCCCTGCAAGGAGCAGGGACATCCCCAACTACATCAGGTTGCTCAGAGCCTCATCCAGCCTGGCCTTGAACGTTTCCACGTATTCCTAATCTTCATTCTAATTCATAGAGTACTTAAACCCACGTTCCCCCTCACCTGGCTACAACCATACCTTCAGAGAGAAGAAATAACAATTGTCTGAACATAATAGAAGTGATATAGTTAAATCATTGTTTCTTTCTGAGGTTATTACTCTTAACATGTACAAGTATCTTATTTCTGCACTCCTGTGCAACACATTCAGATTTAGTGGTGCATGTAGTTAATGTTCATAGCTTTGGAACCTTTCTTGACTAATATTTACATAAAACATGTTTTCAGATTATGTTTAATTATTGTCTTGATTAGGACCAGCTATTTCTAAAATTGGGGGGGGAAATTTCTGTTCTCTTAAGTTTGTTGTCAGAAACAATGCTTCATGCAGTGCAGAAACTGCTCTCTGGACTTGCTGATCAGAGATATAGTTATCCTAGGCTTGTAGACCATTGTCTCTGGGTTGCTTTTCAGAGTAATTAGTAATAATGAGTGGATAGGATGGACGTGGTTCTTTCTTATGTTCTTTCTTGTTCTTCCTGGGAATATTCAGAGCAGATTGCACTTTAAAAACAAAAACAAAAACAACAACAAAAAAAACCAAAACAACCCAAAAAACCAGCAACAACAACAACAAAAATTAAAAGAAGTGAAAGATGCTGACAACATGTCAAGTGAACAGTTCTGTACATGGAATCCATTTATGCTGATTTCTTTGTCTGATAAAAGATGGTTTTAAATTCTAGGAGTTTTTTCTCCTGTTCCTATCAAAACAGGTACTACTATAACTGAGTTCCACATGAGCCAGTAATTTCCCTATTGGAGGTTTTTTTGAGCTACCTGATAACACTTCTACAAATTCCAGTGGTACTTAGTGATGACTAACTAAGGACTTCTGCAGTTTTGTCTCACAGTCAAGACAGAAATACTTATCCACTACCCACTGCAGGAGCTGGTAGGATCCACGCCCCAGAACAGCAGTGAAATTAAAGTCTGGGCTAACTGTGTGGCATATAGATAAATGAGTTTGATCTCCTAGGCAGCCAGTCCAGCACCTTTTTGCCAGCAGTAGATTTACTTAGAAGAGAAAACCTAGACTATTGTAAAAATATGTTGTTCTCGCTCTGAAAAGCAATCAGCTTGTTGCTGCTTTTTCTTCAGACTGGCTAAGTCATAGGAGTGGTTGTCGTTCAGCTTTCTTAGAGATTGCAGTTGTGATTTTAAAAAATATTTCTTTTGTTCCCTTGGAAATACTGTGAATATTTTCAGATTGTGATGACAAACACTCCTTCTGGGAGTTTCTGCACTGATAAACAATGGCAACAACAACTTGCTCTATTTCATGTTATAGCTTCCATTTTAATTACTCATGAGGCATGAAGAGCTTGAGCACCAATCTGTTTATTGACAGAGCTTAAAGACACCAAGGACTAAAGTGACAGGAGGTATCATTAATCAGCAATCTTGTTGCTCTCAAGCAATGTTGCATTTTGATGACCATTTTAAAGAAAACTGTAAAAGCTGGACCAGGTGAATTAATCTCCAGTCCTGTCCTAAAGCTTGCCAAGGTGAAGGGCTGGAAGGCTGACAAGTACCGCAGCTTCCAGAGGGTGAGGGCTTTACCCTCAGAGCCTGGAGGACCTTGCCCTCAGCACACACAGCAGTTGCCTAGAGGGGGGCAGCGCTAACTCAGTGTCAGGGTCCATCCAGAAGGATTGTCACAACTGCCTCACACCTGAAAGCAGTGAATATCATTGTGGAGTTACAAGGATTTATGGAATAGATGCATCTGTTCTGTTTTTAGAGTGAGATGTGTATTAGCTGGAGGCCCCAACAGTTTAGCAGAGGGTTTGTGTGAGGAAAATCCTAAACACTTGGATTTTACTCTTTTTGGGACAAAACTTGAAGAAGTTTGGTGGTGGCAGAAACAGCTACTCCCAAATCTTTTGGGACTTTGGAATGACCATTCCCAATGCATGTGATTTGGTTTGTTTTCATTTCACCTCAGTTATCAGCTGGATGGTCTGAACACTGGGAGTGCAGCGTCCCAGTTATTCTGTCTGTAGGACCCTATGGGGAGGCCAATGCTATGCTTTTTGTCAGTATCCTTGAGAAACAGTGAGACAGTAGTGGCAACCAACATCAACTCTCACCTTTTTTTTTATCTCTAGAAAGCAATGTTCAGCCTTTATTTATGAGCATAGCTTTGATGCTGTGCTCTCATCTGAATTCAGAACTGAAACGTCTTGGAAGGCAAATATCATTAAAGCTGGATTTGCCTCATCATCATTTGTGCAGTAACCTTTCACTTGGGAGGAATTTAAAGAATAGATGTAAAGGTATTTCTGAATTGCAGCTTTATTATCCTTTAATGCTTCAATTAGTACAAACACATTAATAAGAGTGGCACAGTGGTTAGGCTTAGAGACAGGGCTCCTGTCTCAGGAGGTTTGGGGCCAATTCAGGACAGTTAAAATAAATGACAGAAGGTGGTACAGAATCTCGCAGATGTTTGAAACCTGCAGGGAGTTTGTCACATCACTAGCAAAAGCACTTCCCTCTGCCATGTGCAACTGGAAAGCTGTGAGTTTCTCTTGTTAATCCAGTGGTGTAAACATGGATGGATCTGAGAAACCTTGCACACTGTCCACAGACCTGCACACAGAGCAGTTGTGGCTGCAAAAGATGTAGGTGGAAGAAAAGATGACAAATTTCTGCAGTCCCTTCATTTGAAATGAGGTGTTAGAAGTTGAGAGAGAAGAAGAAGCAGGAATAACGCAAGCTGAACCGTATGAAACTGTCTTGTCCTCTAGCATAACACTTCAGTAGGGCTGTGATGAACATCTGAATCGCCATATACTGAGAGTGGATGAGGGACTTGCTTGGTGAATCAGGAGATTCTATGTGCTGAAGAAAATGGGGAAAACAGGGTAAACAGAGACATGACTGGCTTTTTCGGATGTAGGCTGTGATGTCTGCATATATGTAACTGCCTATTCTTAATTTGGAAAACTGTTTTGTTATAATAGGAGCAGACTTTTGGCATTTATCTGCTTATTTTTCCAGCTGTTTGCTGAAAGGCTGTAATTAGGAGAGCATGTTTCTTCAAAGCGTCATACACACACAGATTCACCAAAAGCTTTCAATCTGAATTAGGATTGTGCTACCCGGGCTTCAGGTTTTATGAGCATATGATGGGTTCATCTCAGTGGAAGGATGTCAGCTTGAGGAACAGACATAGAACATTAAGGAAAGCATGAACTCAAGAGGATACACAAAAATCTAATATTTTTGCTTTGAACTAAAATTATTAATGTTTAGAAGTGACATGCATTTTCAGTGGATTAATAAATGACATCCATATTTTGATCAGGAATACACAGAGGAGTCTTTCAGTTGCTGCTAGATTTGTATCAAGGGAAAACAAAGACACCAAATGAAGTTAGTTTAACTGTACTGGTAGGCATTACTCTTCCATAAGAAAGATGTCTAACAACCATTTTGAATAAGGCTCTTGAACAACCATAACTATGTTATACACCTTTTAATAACTCATTGTTTCAGTTCAGCATAGTTTCCCCATCCAAGGAGTATTTCTCATGAAGGAATATAGGTTGTTAGTGTTCTTCTGAAGATGAGTTGGAGCTCAGCTCACTGAGAAGTAGAAAGCTTGTTATTTGATCAGAAAAATAGGTATCACAGTTATTAGGCGTTAGCTATCTCGCCGATCTGAAGAAGGATTTGTAAGTCTGGAAGCATATCTTCTGGCTCTGTCAGTTAAACTCCCACAGATTTAATCTCAAACAGAGGACTCCATTCTTGACACATAGACATCCTATGTTGTTTCACAAAACCACATGGCCTCTGGCTTTAAAAGGGCATGGGTCTTCCATATGTCGTCTGTGCCAGGCCACTGCAGATGCTTTGGATGCTGAGGGCATGTCAAATGTCCTGACATAGATTTGCTTAGGTAACTGATCATCACCGTCGTCACTGTATAATCTCAGGCAGAAATACAGTTGCAAACTGGGTTTTGCTGAACAATCAAGCTTCTTCTAGAAGAAAAGACATCTTAGGTCAGTATCAGGACAAAGGTATTGTTTAAATGTTTTCCTGTTACTGTTACTTTTCCAATATTCTGTATGGTTTTGATACTACAGTAATAGGGAATGTGATCTATATGTGAATATGTATTTGTAGGCAAAGAAGGGAAGGAGGAAATGAGTCGGCAGTACTGGGAAGGCAAGGATGGATTACAGGGCTGTTCAGCTTTGTTTCATGATGCAAAAACCAGACCAGGTTGCAGTCCAGTCTGCTAAGTGGTTTATAGGAAATCAGTTTGATGACCTAAGTGGTTTTCCCAAACATATCCATAACCCACAAGCAGTACCAAGCTATGATGCCTAGTCTAGATGAGAAAAAGATGGGTTTAATGCATCATATATCTTTTCTTATTGGGTATGTTTAAAAGTCTTTGAGAGGACTCTCTAATGCAAGGAGAAACACAGAATACTCTTGGCTGGCTAACACGTGGAGATTCAATGTGCTCTATTTGCTCCAATGGTTTAAAACTTGTTAGCTAATATATATATATATTTTCATTCTGTTATTTGAAAACCATTTTATCCCAACTTATATATGGAATTACTGTCTTTTTTCAGGGCTCTTCCAAGCTAGTTTGAGGAGACATTGGCAAAAATTTTCTGGGAAAGGCAAGAAACTTTTATCTCCAAGAATACCTCTTAGGCAATTATAACAACCACCACCTTCTCAGAAAGTGAAAGAATGACGAAGCGAATAAGTGGATGTTGATTAAACACTATTCTGGCTAGGAGTGATTAATTTTTAAAAGCTGATGTTTTTGAAGCAGAGCTTTTAGGAGGAGAGCTGTACAGTAGATAATTGCTCAGGTCTAAATGCAGCTTTGTGACTGTATCAATACACAGAGATCATGTGGCGATTTCCTCACACACCAAGCATGTGCACAGTGAGAAAGGTTCTGGGAGATTATCTTCTTAGGAACATTCTCTTTACACATTTACGGTCATCAGTGAAACTAATGCTTGTGACTGAAGATACCACAAAGCTGTTTTGCCTCCTGCCCTTTGAATAAGTTAACTGTCTTCCTTCATACTGATTGTTGCTAAGCCACACTAAAGCATGCCTTGTAGACAGCGCACAGCCTGTTTTGCAGTGTGTGGATATGGCTTGGTGACTAGTCAAAACCTCTAACTGATTAAAATTATCCTTGGTGCAAAATGGAAGAAACCCATGCGATGACTGTGTCCTATGCAGCATTTTCCCCCTCCCTGTGAAGTACTTACTCTTGCATGGGACTGCAGCACCTCATTCTGTCACTTACTAAGAACAGTGGTGACGTATTATTTTTCACAGTACGGAGAGATAAAATAATCTCGTTGCGCTAAGTTAGCTTGAGTTGTCACTTCACATTGCCATTCCTGAGACATTTGTTCAGCGTCTCTTTACTGCCTGGGTCTTATCAACACTTCCCAAGCTGTACTGTTTGGAAACTTTAGGCTTGAAACTTTGCCAATATTGCTGAATAGTTCCAGTAATATTTTTTTATTACCTGCTTTTTGACTTAACATGCGCCACAGGCCACATGGAGAGTCTTATAAGGATTCAGTGGTATGATGCCAGTATCCTATCCAAAGGATATAGCTGTACTAAAAGGGGAAAAACAATGCAGGCAGCTGGGTAGATTATCAAATAGAGCAACTATATAGGTCTTCAAAAGATCAAACAGCTCATCAACTTAAACGTACAGTGTCCTGAATGGAAATATGTACTTGTTTTAAAGTTGCACTGCTTCTGTTTTTCAAGTAGGAATGTTATCATAGAGTGTGAATCATCACAGAGAATAATAAGCTACAGACCTTGCAGAAGGGAAGTTATGTTTACCCTTTCTGGAAAAATACGTTTGCAAGGAAGTATTGCAGTTTAGGTAGCATGACCTTGCCTAAAAGTCGTATTTCCCCTTGGCTTTTGTGATATGTTTGACATTCCAGTCCTCCTATTTGTTAGTTTGGGGATAATCAGCAGCAAGTTTGCAGATCTGTGGGAGCTTTTTCAAATGACCTGAGGTTCACTTTTAATGTTAGTTCACAGTTCTCTAAACCTTAGCTAAATGATTTATTAAATTTGATAGGTCAGTTTTTGGCACTAGTTTTTATTTATTTTTAATCATTACAATTATTTAATTAATCTTTCATCATCTCTAAAAAAAAAATCCCCTGTATCTACTGCTAATCTAATAAGATGTCATAAAAATCGGTCTGCCGGATGTTTTCCACTTACTTGCCTGTTGAGTTATAAACTAATGTTATGTAACAGAAATAAATTAAGAGGGGAAATATTTTGTTGTTTGGCACTCCTCAGATTATGAAACAATGTTTACTTCATTTAAAATACTGAATCCATTCCAGGCATGAATAAAACTTTGAAGGATATTATTTATGGAAAAAATAGTAGACTTCCTTCATATTTTAAAGCAGGATTTTTACAATTTTAAGGGTCATCAGTCAAACCTTCACTGAAACTTCACAAGGGGCTTGAAAGACTTTGTGTGTTCATTTTTTCTCCCAGTACAGATGCACAAGGACATCTAACAATCAGCATTCAACTTGTTAAGAGTTACATCTTGTATCTTGAGGAGTACAATGTATGCTGTCCTAGGCCTTATAAAAGCATTCAGAGTTCAGACTCTTTTCTTACTCTACAGAAAGGCACAGTGATAAATGCTGGAGAGCTGATGGACTTTCTTTGTTTCAGGAGCTTGTTATGGGAAACAGTTGTCACATTTGAGCGACTGCACAGTCTGATAATTCACATACGGTCAGTCACTGTGTGTGTGTGTGTGTGTGGGTGTGAAATGTAGTGGGGCAGGCGAAGGCAGGAGAGCAAAATTTTTGCTTAGGTTTTTCACAAGAGCCTGTTTATGTGCCTTTACAGAGAAGGAAATAAGTAGGGTGAAAACTCTAGATTTAAAAAAAAAAAAATTGACTTGCTTCAGTTTAAGCAACATTTTGCGTTAGTCTTTTGAGCTGATTGCTAAATGCCTAATTCATGTTAAAAGTGTGCAGCCAGCTCTCTTAGGCTAGGCTTTTGGGGACTGGAGGTCTCTTCTCATCCCTTTCTTTCTGTCCTCCCCCTGGCCCCAGCTCCCATAGGCTATAATTCAGACTGGACACGACAACTGTAGTGATGTGACCTCCCATACCACGTTCATGACAAGTCAAATGCCAAGATGCTCAATCAGAAAAATTGTATCTTAGGTCCTCATTCTGGCCTCATGCTGGATCCTGGTTGCAAAATAAACCTCCAGATAAAAGGATATTTTACATAGGAATCACAAAAGAGAGGTGCAAATGCAGGCTGGGGTGCTGAGGTGTGTGGATGGAGCTAAAGCTGGAGTTGGGGTCGAGCTGGGAGACTGCCATCAAAGCCTGCCTGTCTTAAAAATACTGCCTTTGGTTATTGTTCTGGTTTTGTTAGTGAGGGGGGGCCTAAGGTGGTAGCTTCTGTAGGAAACTGCTAGAAGTTGCTCCCCTTTATTTAGTGGACTCGGCCGGGCCTAGGGCGGACCTGCTGCTGGCCAAGGCCGAGCCAGTTGATAGCAGAATGTCCCATGATAACGCCTCTGCAATAACATATTTAAGTAGGGGAAAACAGGAAAAAAAAAAAAAAAGGAGAAGATGTGAAGCAGCTGAGCAGGGGCAGAGAGGGGGAGGCGCGAGCCTTGTGGGCCTTGCAGGCCTCACCCTCTGGCCTCCCACCGGGCAGCTGACCGGGCCCAACTTGGCCTGGCCTGGCTGCAAGAAGTGGAGAGATGAGAAGTGAATGAGATGTAAAAAGGATCCAGAGAGGCGTCTGCCAGCCTGTTGTGAGGAACGGCTGCAGACGCCAAGGTCAGTGAAGAAGGAGGGGGAGGAGTAGTGCGGCTCCTGGCCAAGATTCCCCTGCAGCCTGTGGTGAAGACCATGGTGGAGCAGGTTGTCCCCTTGCAGCCCACGGAGATCCATGGAGGGGCAGAGATTCACCTGCAGCCCGTAGAGGACCCCACACCGGAGCAGGTGGAGGCCTGAAGGAGGCTGTGGCCCGTGGAGGGCCTGCTGGGGCAGCTGTTCTGGAGGGACTGCACCTCGTGGAAGAGATGACCCACGCTGGAGCAGTTTCACGAAGGACTGTGGCCCGTGGGAGGGACCCCACACTGGAGCAGGGGAGGAATGTGAGGAGTTGTTCCCCCGATGATGAAGTAGTGGCGTGAAACAACGCGTGATGAACTGACTGCGACCCCCGTTCCTTCTTCCCCCCATGCTGCTTGGGGGGGAACGTGGTAGAGATAATGTTAAGCTTGGGAAGAGGGAGGGGTGGAGGGAGGTTATCTTGTTTCCTGTCTCATTCTCCTGCTAATTTTATAAATAAATGGTTTTCCCCAAGTCGAGTCTGTTTTGCCTGTGATGGTAACTTTGAGGATTTCTCCCCGTCCTTATCTCAAACCTCAAGACGTTTTTCCTTATATCATCTCCCCCTATTCTCTCGGAGGGTGGGGGAAGCGAGAGAGAGACTGCGTAGTCTGGTCCCGATAGGGGCTGAACTACGACAGTTATTATCACAGTCTCAACGTTTCTGTGCACAGCCTGTCTCACACTTCAGATGTCGTCTTCTCTCTCTGTTTTCAGTTAACTCCATATATGCACTGAGTTAATTATCTCACAGAGATAATTGCTGAAAGGTAGAGTGGCTTTCAAAGTGGAGCTATATGCTACTAATACAAGTGTTTGAAATTAAACTGTGGCACAGGTGCCAGGTTAGGTAAGTAATATGAACAGTCCCCAGCCCTGAAGAAAATTAACAGTCTAAGGAAGACAGGTCTAAACCAGCAAGTCATACTGGGAAACCCGAAGGAATAAATGCGAGAAATTGGAAGAATTATTGCTTGCCATGTAGTTACTATGAGTTCAGTTACAGACTGTGTAATATTATTAGGGGTTGTTGTTTTCACTGTAGTGTTTGGCTTTAAGTGCTTAGTTGATTTTGTTAACAGCTCTTGTCAAGGATTGGAGTCCATCCTGCCTGATTGTATTTGTCCGCCAAGAGGAGATTTAGTGGAAGGTCACTGTTCTGCGAGCGACTGTAGAGGAAGCTTAAGGAGAAAACCTTGGAGAAAAGAGTAAACAGCTGTTTAGGTGACTAGTGGTAGGTGATGTGACTCCAGCCCTGCTTTGCTCTACTGAGTTCTAGTCATATATATATATATATATATTAAAAAAACCCCACAGGCTGTGGGGTCAGGACTATGAACCTGAGCCTTACATCTCGTAAGACATGTTGTACATTTATTAGGGAACTATTTTTGTGCAATAACTTAAGTGTAGGAGTGTTAGTTTAGTTTGGTTAATGGTAGATTATCTGGAGTTTATTTTTGTGCCTATTTGTCTTAAACATAAGCCTCTTTAACACCTCTGTCTCATGTAAATGCATGTAATTTTTACTAAAAAGGAAAAATGTACATAATTGCATGCACATGGATAAATTTATCTACCTCTGACTGCCACCTTTTCTTTGCAGACAGATTTTTTTTTCCCAGAGTCTCAGCGTCCCTCAGGTTGGAAGGGACCTGAAGAGGTCCTTACTCCAATGTCCTGCTCAAGACGGGCTCAGCAATGAGCTCAGATCAGGTTACTTGGGGATGTACCCAGATAGGTCTGGAAAATCTCCAAGGATGGATCCTGCACAAACCCTCTGTTCTGCCGCCTGACTATCCTCAGGGAGAAAAAGTTCTTCACCCCTGCTTGGCCCTCTAGTGCTCAAACCAAAAGTTATCCTTGACATCACCCAGAAATATCCTGGATGGCCTGAGTCTGGCCATGTTGCCATTTGAGCTGTTCCTTCAGATAAAGGGCCAACTCTGCTCTTTGTTTTCCCTACCTACCTTTCTCAGAGAGTGCATATACCTGTCCATCACAGCATGCCAGTTGTGCAAGTTATCCCACCATGTCTGTTATTCCAACCATGCTGCAGTTTTGTGACTGCACATAGAGCTGTAGTTCCTCTTGTTCGTTTATGATGCTCGCATGGATGAGCAGTGGGGCGTAATAGTCTAAGTGCTGGAAAAGACTCAACAATTTCTTTACCACATCCCAGATAAGCAGCAAACCTGAGACAACAGGTCAAACCAACAGAAGGATTCCCCTCTCCCTTGCAGGAAGGAGTCTCCGGCGGCTATCGCTCCCATTTTCATCTTTATGCAAACACTTGGTTGCAGCTTAGCTGGCTTTGATGCCTCCCCTGATGCAAGGTGACCTTTCTCCCCTGTTTCCAGAACTCGAAGAGGAGAAGAAGCCCCAGTTGTCTCGCTAGAAATGACAAGATTCAGTCTTCCTCCATCTTAGGAGTTTTGATCCCTTGAGGGTAGTCTCTATCTTCCCCTCCCACCTTGCAATGCAGGTTTTGGTTTCTTAGCTGTGCAGGTTCTCTGCAAGGACCATATTGATTTCCTGTTCATCTTCCCTGTCGGTGTGCATTCTCACTTTTTCTCCTTTCCCTGGCGATCGAGTGCCACGACCACAGCATACTTCTCACAGGGGAGGAAACCACTGTTCCCAACCTCAGGGACTTCTTGCAGCCTCAGACCTGAACAGTGGCATCTTTCCTCAGTAGTGCTTTTTGGGTCAAGGCCCTTGATGTGCCAAAACCACTTGCTTCAGCTGGTTTTGGAGGCCACATGGCACATTACCACTGTTGGTGCCCAGTCCTCAGCAGAGATTCTGGGCTCCTTTGCAGTCCTGCTGCCTGGGACAGCGTTACCAGTGCTTTGCCTGTTGGTCATATAGCTCCTGCCAAGCACCGCTTGCAATAGGTGCTTGGCAGTCCTTGATCAGCATTCTGTTGTAGGCAGAAGCTATGGGTACTCCCAAGTCAGAAAGCAGCCAACAAAGGCTAACTCTTGGAGATGTTAAAGGCAAAAAGCATATAGCAGACTGAAGAAGTTAACCCTCAACTACAGCAACAGGTCACCAGATGTTTGCTGGTAAGTTTTGCTGAAGAAGTACTTTGGAAATTGCTACAGATCTGTTAGCTGCCTCTCTGCACGTTTGCAAATATTCTGTTCTCTTCTATCCTGGAAACTCTCTTAAATGCAAAAATAAGTAGCTAAATAGGTGCAAAGAGTAGAATCTCCTAAAAACCCCACCCTATTCTTGAGGCTGATATCAAAAGCTATTTATAACAAGCCCTGCTGCATTATCACTGGCAAGTAGTGAAGAGATGATACAGTTTTGTGTTTACTGTGTTTCAAGATTATGGATACAAACAGGAAGTGTGTTTATAGTGTTCGTGGCGGGGTAATTCCATATTCTGTATCCGAGACCTTGATTCTCTCTTTGCATTGAGCAATGAAGTCTTTTACTGCCTTTGCCTTGACCAATTGGGACTTTCAGCTTTGGTCCATTATAATTTTTGCTGCAGTTAATCTGCTTTAATGTTATTTAACTGTGATTGCTTCTGTGCCGTTACAAAAGTGAACAGATATTGAAGTGTGCAACACTTCTCGGTGTCTGCGTTTGGCAGGAAGGAGTGGGTCTGATGTATTGTGTGTTAATAGATCTTCCTCCAAAAGTTAGCAAGTCTAGGAGAGGCAGACTGAGCATGCTCTTTAGAATTAACATTCCTATATTACTTCTAGACCTTCATACTGTACAAGATTTATAGAATTGTTTGAGTTTCAAGTCCACCCAATTCTAGGATAGCATAGACTCTTCCCTACTTCTGAATTCTTGCAAATGTCATTATTAATACCTTTGCAGTAAGTTTGTGGAATGTATGAGTGCATGTTTATCATTTTGCAGTACTCCACCACCCTTCAGAACAACCTCGCAGCAGCAGAAACAATGCACAGTGTTGTTTTCAAAATTTTCCTCCCACTTCGTTTACAGCCTGTTTCTAGTGTGTCGCCTCTGACTAGACTGATTGAGTACTTGAAAATTTCTCTTAAATGATACAGAACTGTTTTCCAGAAACATATTGGTTAAAATGGAACTTCTGTCTCGTCTGGGACAGCTCTGTGAAGGGGACAGAGGAAAGGTAAGTTGGAGGATACTGACTGGGTAGTTAAGTTACTCAGCTGACATACAAGAAACTCAAGTTCAAGCATCTGCACTAGGTTGCCATTTTGCTTTCACAACACTTTGAAGAGAGCTTGACTTCTTTCCTTGTTGGCATTAGAAGTAAACTTCTGAAGCCTCAATTTTCTTTTTTTTTATTTCTCTTTCATGAGTCAGTATTCTTGTTTTCCAAACAGCTCTGTCCATAAGAAGCTGCTGAACTTTTCTAGTTCTGGTACAAAATGGTTGCATTATGTGTGCATCAGTCTGAGAAATGGACTATGAATATTCTTCAGATGTGTACGGTGTAATTTCTTCTAGGCTGTAGTGGCAAGAACTGGAATAAAACAGAGGCAGTAAGTATCAAAACCACTTTGGATATCCACTTACACTGGCAGAAACAATGGAGTCACTTTTGCAAGGACTTTTTCAACTTACTAGCCAGCAAATTCTTTTCAATGGTGACTCTAGGCTTTCCCAGACACCTAGTATCAAAGATACATTGGGGCAGTGCCTGGCCAGGCTTTTTGCCACATACTGATACCAATAAATGAGGTGAAATAGTGTTTTTGGATTAGCGCTAGAGCTGTATATATATATATCTTGTAAGTAGTTGATAGGTTAAAGGCCTCTTAATTGGTGCCTTGGCTTTTGTTCCCTTTTGCATGGGGATGCTGACTCTGGACAGAATTCCTGGAAGGACAAGCTCTGCTTAGTGTGCAACAGCAGTCGGAAAACAAATGGATGATGGGACATGATATTCAAAAGACTGAGGAGCACTTCTGGGAAATGATAGGGCTCCTGCCCTCTGCATATTGCATTTTGTGGTAACTCTTTGTGGTAACAGTAGAGCAAACAGAAGGGGATTCCACAGCATGGTGGAAAAAAAATGATGAGATTTCTGTGTGAGGAAAGATTAGAAAGATGGAGACAATTTTATTTAAAGATTAGATAAATCAGAGTGGCTATTCTGGTGTCCTAGGAATAGCTACTGAGATAGAGCAGGCATTAGCTCTGTTCTATAGTATAACAACCAGAAGAGGGGAAAGTAATTGAGAGGCAATTCTTTCAATTTGATAAATATAACTGTATTCTATCAAGCTGTGTATTTTTAAGGCAAAAAGTTCATTAGGATTCACAATGGTGCTTGCTGCTTCTACAAATAATGAGAATATTTGCAGCTAATTTATATGTCAGAACTCTTTTCAGAAGGCCATAAAGTCTGTCCATACTGACGAGCTCTACACTTTGCTTTATGAGCAGTTTTTGCCACAGTTTGTAGATATGCTCCTATCTGAAGGGCAAGATGTGCCAAGTGAGAGAGACAGCTAAGTAGTTCAGCAGTCAAATGTTCTTCTTAAATCTGTGTCTGAAAGTGCTATAAGAAAGCCGAGTTAGTAGAGAAGTGAATGAGAAACAGCAAGATTATATTGTACCAATGTTAATTTTACACTAAGGTATCCAGAACTGCAGTGTGAGAATTCAACCCTAGGGATTGTTAAAACCTTTTAAGACGATGATGTAGACTCCATTAATATTCTGCACAATTTTTTTCAGAGTGTATTTCTTTTCTTTTTAAAAATCTCTCTGTTAGAGTAAAAGTAATTTTTGGGCAGGTTTTTTTTTTTCCCTTTTCAATATGCAGGATGATTAGAGAAAATGAACTCCTCTTCAATAACTGTGTAATCATTCATTGTCATTCAGATATGAATTTGATTCACCTGAGTGATTTTTAAAGAACATGAGCGTGAATTCCAAAGTTAAATATATTTCTGCAGACTGATGTAAAAAATACACTTTTTTTTTTTAATTGGAGAAAGGGAGAAAAATTTATGAGAAAAAAGGCTGGCAGCTTGTTGAAAATCACAAGTGATCCTATGCTATTTTGATTTAATTGTAGTTCCTGCAAACTTTTTTTCATTAAAACTTTTTAGAAAGAAAGTAGCAGTCTCAAAGAGCTGAGTGCCTTCTGTATCTCATTAGGATGACATGAAAAGAGAGCAAACCGAGACCAAGGGAAGAAGAGGTTTTAGGCAAGAAGAAAGGAAAAGTACATGTGTCTGATTTTTTTTAAGTCATTTTTCTGATAGGCAGTAGATTTCTGGACATTTCAGATTAATTACTTAATTTGGAGTTGATTGGATTGTATTGCAAAGTGCCCTGAAATTTCAAAGCTAGTCACTCTTTCTAGAAAATGACCACAGAAATGACTTGTTATGCTTCTAATATGCTTTGGCTTTGAGTCAGACTCAGTTCCTCACATTCAGGCTGCCTGGCAGCTTAATACTTGTGTAGTCCTACCACTATAAAGAGCACTTAATGCAGAGTGGGGCATTGTACATCCGCAGCAGAATGGCAGAACCTGGCCCTTGCCTTCTTGATGTGTAATCTCGTAATGGGCTCACTGCCTCCAATCCAAATTGTATCATGGCACAGACTCAGGGCAGAGAAGGGGTGTTGTTCAACCTGCTTTTGGGATAAGCTGTCATTAGATGCATGTAGTCAGATTGCATTGGCTTTGAAAGTAGGCTTATGAAGGGGAATTTTGCACAGTCAATGGATGATGGGTTTGCAGATGGTCTATTAATTGCTTGCTTTGGGATGTACCTAATGAAGTATTTACCTGACAAATAGTCCCAATGTATTGAGAGATGTGACTGCTAAACTAGAAGTCAGGTCTTTAAGTGATGCTTTATTGTACTAATTTAGACAGAATACCATGTATAACTGCAATATTAATGGCCCGTGCAGTAACAGACAGAGCCTGGAGGGAGGGGTAGTATATTTTATTGGACTAAAATGTGACAGAAAATTAAGAAGGCTTTAGACAAACAAGCCTGCCTTCAGGTACGTGTCTCTACTATACTGCTCTACCCCTTCCATCTATCACAGCTGCAAAAACGTTACTTCCACAATCTGGAGTAACAAGGGACTAGAGGGGTAGACCACTTCTTTTTGGCATGGAAGTTGTTACTGGGTAAAGCAGCAGGGGTCAGAGCCGCTGATTAATCTCTCCAGCTCGCGTTATTAACGTTGCAAATGTCACTCCTTATTCGTGTCACCCACTTGAGTCTGTCACATCCTTTTGTGCCGATGGTTCTGAGATCGAGTTTGACGTACAACATGCGATAACAGATGGGCAGCTGAAGGAGCGGGCTGGGAAAACATTTCAGCCTTCTTTGAGGGACACAGATTCTTTATCTCCAAACATTGTTTGTTTTTTCCATGATTGCCCACACATTGCAGGGAATCTGTCTAAATTAAGCTGTCTAGGGAAAGGCTATGCACATTTGAGAGGACTGGGTACAGGACTGGGATTTTCAGCTCGTAACTCTATGAAAAGCTCATCTGTCACCTATGAACTGAACTCCTGCTGTGCTCGGCTCCTTCTGAAAATTGGAGATGGGATGTTGCTAATTAAACTCAATGTTTGCTTGTTGGGAATGACCTAGTGAGAGCCACGTGGGGCACAGACCTTTGTGTGCAACTTTCACTCTTCCACTCTTGAGAACTTGTCAGGCTAAGTCTGACTTTTATTCTGTTTTTCTCAAATGCTAAATTTTTTAAAATAAGTTAACTTTTAGATGTTTCAAAAGAAAACAAAGTTTTAAATGTCAGTCTTCATGTGTGTACTAGGCAAGATGATTTTTTTTTTTTTAACTCACAAACACTTTGTGGGGAGAAAATAAGGGCACGTTGGGGAGAGAAAGGGAATGGAAATAAGCAAGTTTTCCTCTCTTAAATCAGTTTATTACTAAACATGCATGTTACTCATTTTAGGGTTGACTGAAGACTCTGTGCTCAGCATCCAGATTGTGCTCTGTTGTGCTAGAGGCTGTTTAAAGATGGTGTTCTAAAGCCTGTCCAGCTTGTCCAGCAGTGCCATGGCTGCACAAGACAAATGAGGGAGCGGCAGAGGAAAAGAGGGGCGGAAAGGGTAATAGAAATGGCTGCATTTTCAGGCCACTCAGTGAGCCTGCCACGTATACAGATGTTGCCATTTCATCTTAATGCTCAGTGAGGTGAAATCTGGAGACACTCATTCTTCTTCAGAGTTTTACATCTTGACTGGTGATAAATTTATTAATGTGGGCTAAGAACAGTGTGTAATGGCATAAATATCCATTAGGGGAGTTTTATACATGTGGGTATCTGCTATTGGCTACCTTTGAAGAGAGATTTTTGGGTACATTTGGACATTGACCTGTATTAGGATGGCAGTTGTTATTTTCCTGCGTGGCAACTGGAGAGAGACAATTCTGCTGCAATACAAAAGCAAACTGGGTGAGTGAGGGCTTATTTTATATGAACAAGAAGTTATAGTTTATAATGAGTTGTAAAGGGAAAGTTTAAATATTCTCATGCGACAAAGTAGTTCTTATATGCTTAGGATCAATTAGGAGATAAAAGGTGATGCTTAGAATAGATATTTTTATCAAAAGGCCCAGCATTACTTTGGTAATTAGAATCCCTGTGAATTAATATCACATAAATGTGCACAGCATATTATTTTTTCATATTTATAGACAAACTCTTAGTGCTACTTTCTTTCATTTGACTTTCCCTCTTTTTAGATGCTTGACTAGTCAGGTGGCCAAGTAGGCACTCGACTTGGAAACAGCCATTTACATTGAAAACAGATCTCCCAAACTGCAAAGGTTAACATCTTTGAAAAAAAAAAATACTCTCAATGGAGATTTTGATTTGAAACAGAGTAATAAAAAGGTAGTATTTCCACTCTTCCCATGGATGTACCAATTCTCTTTTGCAGTTAGCTACATTAAGTGTTTAAGCTATTGCTTATGGCCAGTATAGAGAAGCATAAGGACAGATCAAAGCCACTGATGACATCATATCCGTAGTCCTATGTATCTCATGCGGAGTTTGCACGTTTTGAAAATTGCCACCAGCGTACTTGTAAGCTGCCTCCTTTATTTTAGTGGTGGTTTATAGACCTGTCTTTTAGTCCTACAACTTCTGTTGAAATTTCAGTTTTCTACATTTAATATTCTTCCTTTGTTATTAATACCAAGGTAAGGGTGAGGCTAACTGAATTTTGTGTTTTAATCTGTTTTTCAATAGAAAACTGGATTTGAGGTTAAATATATTTTTACAAAAATGTCAATTTGCTGTGGAAATTAAAAAAAAAAAAACAAACAACAAAACAAAAGAATGACTGCCAAATTTAGGCCAAAATGTGCTTTTGAGTTGATAACTGAAATTTCCAGATTTGGATCATTTTTCAATATTACTAGAGCTGCTGTTTGTTTTTTTTTAACTTAGGAGTGCCTGGGCGTCCCAATTAAAATCAGGGATGCACAGTGCCAGAACTGCAATAATGTGTACTAATGCATACTGTTGCTTTCCTGATGAGTTTATAATGCAATCTCATCCTACAAAACCAGCTTTCCAGCTTTTCATCTCTCTCATTTTACAGCTTTCATTTCCATACTTCATGGGAAAAAAAAAGTTATTTTTAAAAGACTGTATGCCATAAATGTGAAACATACTTGTCCTAGGCAGAGCTTAAAAAAACCCAACTGAACAAACTTTAACAGGTTTTATGTAGAATACAATTCTTAGTTTCTGTAAATTCCTTTTAGTCCTACTTCTACCTTACTGTTCCTTCCTGTTTGAAGACAGAGACTTTCATGAGTGTTATTTGATAAGCAATCCAGCTATAATAAAGTTGTGGTGCCATGAGTTCATTGCATTATCAAAAAGCAAATTGCTTAATGTACTTGAACTGGAACTTGCTGCAGGCATAACAAGGAAGCACCTAACTCTGTGATGAATGGCACTTACAGTTACAATTGAATAGGCTGCTCTGGAAAGGTATATTGGCATTTGCTTTTTGCTTTAACTGCAGAATTGTTTCATGAAAAAAAGAAAAGATTGAGAGGCTAATAACAATTGGCTTTGCTTTGCACAGTATTGTCTTATCCTTGCTATAAATATTTGCCAGTATCAGATTTGCCAGACAAAAAGCTCACAAGCTTCTCAAAGCTCATTTTTGAAAATATCAAGCTTTGAGATTCTGAAATGAGACTGGCATTAAAAGATGCTAAGTAAGCATCTTTATTTTTGATATTATTGCAACATACCTTCTTGTCTCTACCCACTCTCTTTAGGGATCATGCACACAGAAGATGTAGTTGCAAGATGTACTGGAAAATGAATATCATTTATTTTCACGCTTTTCTTCACATACAGATAAAATCTGTCATTTTCTGGGAGGCAGGGTGGTCAAGTGAATAAGGCATAGAGCTAAGAGCTGCAGCATCTAGGTTTCACTGCTCTATCCTCAAATCTGTTCTTGGTTCATGGCAAGACCCTAAAGATCAGTATTAACAGAAGCCTACTATTTGTAATCTAAATATTTGGATAATAAATTAACTTCCTTTAATTATTATTTTTAATTGATTTGAGCAATGGAACACATGCTGATTTGAGCACCATGTTTTAAGGCCCTACAGTTGAAAAACATTGATGGTAACACCTTTCACCTGGGAGCCTCAAAGAACACCATAAACTCCATCTGACTAAGTCCCAGAATCCTGTTTATGGGACACTGATGGTGGAATGTCATTGTGAAGGCAGGGTGGCTGCTCTATGGGAGAGCCATGTGACTGTATCGCATTCATGTAATGAGTTAGTAAGAGACTCAAGAGTGTGCAAGCCCTGCTTACTAGTCAACTAGTCTAGCTATTAAGCACATGCTGTCAGTCCAACTTTGCAGAGTTTATAGGAACCACCATAAAAATGGAGCAGAATTTATTTTTATGAACTGACAGGCTCATACTGCCCACTCTGTGTGAATTCACATTGCTGCTTCTGAAATTTGCCTACAAAAAATCAGGGCTAGCTAGTAGTAAAATTAACAAAGGCTCCACTCACAGAAATCTGGGGAATATTTTTTCCTACCTTCAATAATATGAAAATGCCTTACTAAAACCAAAGCAAAACCTCACAATTTTCCTATCCACCTGCATTCTTATTGATAAAATATTCATTATTGCTTGTTGTGTAACAAGATGAAATAAAATCAGTAATATTATTAATAATTTCAGTTAGTTATGTAATACTGTGTTTTAAAACCAAAGTGCCTTATTCATTCACTGAAACTGATTTCCATTTTTTCTATTAAAAATGTACATACCGCTAGTCTAGCTAAAGTCCTGATACAGCTTCTATTGGGATTTTCTTATGGTCCTCAATGGTAACATGTCCAAATGTCCTGTCTTTGTTAAACTTAGGAATTTTTTATTTCTATCGGAAAAAAAAAAATCCCAAAAACCTACAAAAGGAGGTGATTTACTTTTTTACGTCTGTCTTCATTCTAGAATAGTAAAATTTTGCGTGTGGCTTTTTTTTTTTCCGTGATACTTTTATATTCAGACAGGCGCATTCTTGATAGTATGTAATATAAAGGAGGCCATGTTGACCTTCAGGAACCTGAGAATGCTTTTTGTCTCCTAGCTCTGGGTGTGCACTGCCACCAAGTCCTGTTTCGTGTAAAGATAAAATTTGCATGCCATCCTTCCCCTCCTTCCTGGGCTTCCATGTAAAGGGCACCCTGGTGCAGGCCAGAAGGTATTTTCTAGCAGCTATGGTGTGTATTAGTCTGGCAGTATGTAAGAACTCATGACTCTTCCAGTCTGAGTTTCTCCTGCTGATTAGACCCATGTGTCCTGTGTTATTTTTCCACATCTTGCTCTTGACTTTGGGGTGTGGGCTGTTTCACACATTAGCAAAATCAAGACCAGCAAACAGGTACTGAAACAGGTCAGCAGTAGCATCACCATTCATTTCACCCCTTCAAGTATTAGCTGCCACGTGCACCGCAAGAAAAGCATGTCTTCAGAGCTAGGAAAATTTCTGTAACTTTTCAATTATCTAGTTTTACTTCCATTTATGGATAGTGTTTGGTATGCTTACATGTATACGTAGCCAATTTTCTCCTTTCCAATGTCAGAGAAGTAACTCCTGTAAGATTTGTAGTGATTATGTGTGATGAATAGCTTGTTTACTGCAGCTCAGAGACCTTCTTATTAGTAACTGCTGATGAGCAGTTTATGATTTGTTTGGAATCACTGGTTATGTGAAGTCATTCTTGAAGTATTTATGAATAACTCTTAGTGAGGTTAATGTTCACAGATTGTATAATACATACATTTGATATCGTCACTGATTATAAAGCTCACGCGTTTTGTTGGAACTTTCAAACTAATTGGGTTTGTCCCAAAGCCCCAGCACCCTCAGTGGTGTGATTATGAGAGAAATCTCTGAGAAAGACAAAGATTTTAACACCTACTTGTGTGGGGAGGGAAGCAAACAAACAAACAAAAAACAAACACCAAAACCCCCCAACAAAATGCAAGTCTCAGAAAGCTTAAAACCTAAAGTGAAGGTTTGAAAGAGAAATAAGAATTTCAATGATAAAAAGCAGTGGCTGGTGCCATAAAGCACACTCATGATTTTTGAAAGGGCTTTAGGCATGGTTAGCATGGAGGTCCCTGGCTGCAGGTTTAGAAAAGTCTTTGTGTTAGAGAGGGGCAAGGGGAAGGGTGGCTGTTTCCTTGTGTCTCATGTTCCCATGGGATTGGTCCTTGAGCCGCTAGCCCATGGGGCTGCTTCATCTTGGGAAGGTGCTACAGGGGCAGCTTTCTTCATCCATGCCCCTCTCCTCCTCCGTCTCTCCAGTTGGCTGGCTGGTGTTCCTGGTCTTCTCTGCACCTCTGCAGAGAATTATATCCTCTCAGGAAAAAGGACAGAGCGAGTTTCTACCCTTCCTCACCTTTGACAGGGAGTGCAGAGCAATCCTTTAAGCATGCAGTGTGAGCTTGGATGCTGCTTATTTCACTGCAGGATTACAGGAGCCAAAGGGTCCAGGCGTAAAAACTACACCTAATTTTTGGGTTTGATACAGCTGGCTGACAAATTAAAATTTCCACCTCTATTAATTAGTGCCTCCCCCACTTCCCCCTGCCCCCCTCCTCCAGCCAGCCACCATGCTTGGAGGTGAACAGAAAGGAGAACAGATATTAAGAACGGCTGCGAACAATCCTCATGGTTTATTTAAGAGCCCTGTCCTGAAGGAGTGACATAGTAACCTTGGCTATGACCTTCCTGGTTGCTGCTGGCTGTTACACAGAGCATTTCTAGAATTAATCTGGGGCTCTGACTCAGCGGGCTGCTGACGTGGTAGACCTGCTTTAATCAGTGGAGGAAATTTGCACTCGCTTGCAAGCTGGTGTGTGGGCTTTTCCTTTTTTTAATAATGCGTTCTGAAATGTGTCTCTTCTTAGTTCCTTCCCTAGTAGGAAAAGAAAGCTCGAGGATTTTCCCTGCTAGGACCACTCAGCAGATCCTAAATACAGAGAAGCTTAATACTGTTAATGATGCCTAGTGGTAGTGGTGTCATTTAAATCAGAGAAACTAGTCTGCGTTTAGTAGTTACCTACATAAACGCTGGCAGGACTGTGGCAGGTGAATGTGGAGGAACACCTGGGTTCCCTTTCTTTTAGGGAATCTTTCAAGATTTACTGCACAGTTCACTCGCATAACAACAGTATGCAGAACTGTGTATGTAAATATCAGTAACCGTGGCACATTGACAGATCAACTGCATCTCGACTGCAGGGTGGCTATGAGCTAAACATGCCATCATTTTTCTTAGGTTCATCTGGCTGATGTGGTTTGCTTGGGCAAAACCAAGAGAAAAGTGGAATGCCAGTTGGCATTCCCATGCAGTCCTGCTTTTAGGTGTTTAGTCCTGAGATACAGTATATGGCTTCTCACCCTCCAGCACAGACTTTGTCTTGAAGAAGAATAATCAGAAGTGAAAAAATGAATGGTTATTTTCTAAGGCTTATGAAGGATGGTTAGGAAACCATCAAAACAGCCTCCTTCATGTGAACTGAACCAGATTTAAGTTGGCAGAAGCCAAATGACAATCCATAAGTTACTCAGCTCCCTCACCCATCCGTTCCTCCGCACTTACAAAAACCTTAATCAAATATTTGAAGGTACTTGACAGAGCTGAAAGTGAGAAGCTTCAGTCAAACAAGAAGAAATTGGTGTGATGTTCCAGATCCTTTGCTTCTATAAATGGTCAAAATACCTCAGTAAACTCCAGTGGAGTTTAGCTGTTTTATATTGGCTGAGAATTTAGTCTCAGACATTTTACATTGTACTAATTACGCGTTAGGCACTTCCTTATGGCTCTTCCAGCTTTTTGATGGAAACAGGTTTTAGAGTTTTGGTTTTGAGAGTGCAAAACACTGCAGATAAAACTGCTACTTTAAACTCAGTCACTGATTGCTAGGAAAAGGGAATTGGCTGCTGTTAGGAATAGCTGCATGCTACCCAGAGACTTGAAATATTGGAAGGAGCCATCTCTACCAGAGGAGTTTACATTTAGTGGCTGAACTGTGTGTTCTGGTAAGATGCATGATGGACCCTCCTGGCTACGTCTCTAACTTGTGAACCTAGCCAGGGCCCAGGCCTTTTTCTCACCCAGTAAATATCAAAATGAATCATGTCTGCTAGTTTTAATCAAGTAAATCATTAAAATTAGGTGACAGAAAAATCTCATGAGATCCCTCAAACAGTATCTACCAAATAAAGAAGAAGAAAAAATCAGTTCCTTTTTCCTTAAAAATGTTCAGCAGAAAACCATCAAGTTTCTTATGCATCTTCTGTCCTACTGCTTCTGATGGGAAATGTCTTCAGTTATGGATGTCAAAATAGAGATGCACCTGTGCTACTGGGTGTGCTCTGAAGGCACAGTAATGGTATGTTACTGAGATGACAGATTCATGATTATTTTTTCACCATCCTTTATAATGTGATGTGTGCATTTTTAATGGATGCATATGGTTTATTTTCATCCTCGTTTTCTATCCAAGCACATCAAACATTTGGTCTGAAAATTTCCCATATTCATGACATATTTTTCCTTGGGCAGCAGGTAATATCTAGTGAATGACAAATGACCGTCATAGACAAAGCAGGCAGGCGACTCTTTCTCATATGAAACTGTTCTTTTTCTATCCCCTCTGTCTTTCCACTGACAAAACATAAATATGTATGTGCAGAACTCATGCAGGCTCAATCTACCTGAGTCAGGGGGCGAAGCGCATTGCTGTCTGCAGATATGCAGTTCCTGGACAGAATGATTTTCTCTCTCAAGGGATTCTTTGTCACAGTGAAGCAATGAAGCTTTCGGCTTGTGATTGGGAGGGAGATGAGGATCCCTCTGGCCAAAAATGGTCAACGTGCAGGGAATGCCATTTGTCTGGTTCCAAATACTGTAGGAGTGAATAGTTTTTTCCTTGTATAAAATCTATCTCTTTCAAAGAGATGACTCAAAACTCGTCTCTAATTTGTAGTTATCAAAGTCCTGTTCCTGAATGCAGCTGCAAAATGCCCTGTACTGAATAGAGGGAGTCCTTTCATCGGGTAAGAGCAAGGGAAAGCTAGCTGGGGAGGGGTGGATGTCCTCAGAGAGACCTAGAGCTCCTCCTGCCCCCAGTGGATGAGGGAGGGCCTATATATAAATAAAGGCTGAACTCCAGAATATCTCAGCAAATTCTGGAAAGTATATATAGAGAGATTTAAAACAAGCGTGGGAAAGGTCTGGTGGAAGGCAGGTGTGTTGTTTTTCGCTCTCCTGGGCTTTAGGAAGATATCTGGTGGCATGGAGGAAATCAAGTGATATCCTAAGATTAGAAAGCTGGTCAGGAGACCCCAGGCCTCTCTGACTTCCATGCCAGCACCCCATGCATCGGCTGTGCAGTGCCAATAGGTGCATGGTATAAAGTATAAATAGACATATGGCACTGCAGAGCTGGCGCAGAGCAGGAGCATCATGCAGAGCAGATGTCACCGGGAAGGTTAGGACTGCAGCCCACCATTCCCTCCTTGGGATCGGCCTTTTGTGCCCAGAATCCTCCTGTCACGCCTGACGGCAGCATGTCCTTCTGACAGATGGGTGTAAATGCATACAACTTGGAAACCTAGGTGAGCATCAATCACGTTTATTCAAGAGTAGCCCTGCTGACCGGGAGGGAGGTGAAAAGTTACTCTGTCGTCAGGGTCTTTTTGCCTACAGTTTACCTAAAAGGTTGTAGTCTCTGTGCGTCTGCATGCTCTGGTCTCTGGTATTGCACAGAGCACTTGAGGTGGTTGGCTGTTGTTCAGGTGGCTTATCCGTGGATAATAGAAGTTGTTGCAGGTGGGGAAGTAACAGCTTATAATGAGCAGTAGCACAGCAAATGTACTAGGGGCTCTCCAATGCAGATCCTGCCCTAGAGACCTAAGCAGAGGAGGGAAAGAGACTGCCTAGGATCAGTGTGGTTGCAGGCTCACATCAATTAGGTACATAATTTTCTTTCCATAATTTAATCCTCCATCTTTCCCAGTTTTGTTTGCAGACAAGAAAGCATATTCATTATTCATGCAATGAATTAACAATACTGATAAGCGGAGAGCTTAACAGATAGTGCTTTCTGGAGCTGTAAAAATAATACTCCCTGAGAAAAAAAGATAATAGTTTTGAAGATGGGTTTAGTCCTTCTGCATTCTGAATCATCATGCAAAGCAATATACACTGTTGTTCTAAACTTCCTTGGCTATATTGTTTTGGGAAAAAAACAGGATATTGAAGAGCCTCTGAATATGCTTAGCATATATTTTACATTACATATTCAAATGGCATATTTCTATTGTAGCAGGATTGAATCCATGTTTTTTCCTCCCTTCTCTTTATTTTCTCTTAACTCCTGGAACATGATATAGCAAAAGAAACAGATTTTTTTTTTTTTTTTTTGGCTGAATTGTTTGTAAATGGTAGAGTACAGTATATCCCACAAATTAACATGTGCTTACTTTGGGTGGGTTGTTTATATAATGCTTTGTCAATAGTGTGTCACATTCTTCTGTGCTGTATTCAGACCAGAGGATTTTACACTAGTCTTTTAGCATATTTCACTATAGCAAATGCTTCTCTTAAATGTATTTCTTATTATTTTCTGATCAACAAATATGCTCTGGCAGATTTCACTGCAGCATATAACTCCAATAGATCAACAATGCTTTCACTGAGTTACATTTATTGCATTTCTTGAGCCCTCATTTCTCCCAGTAAAACAGTATTTTGACTATAGATCTGTTTCTCCACCTTTACAGGCCGTTTTCCTGTTGCTCACCTCTTCTTAACTATCCATACCAAATAGTTCAGTCTAACAGAGGCTGTGGAAGATTAAAGTGTTCCTGCTGAATAAATGTTGTGCAGCTGTGGACATTTCATGCCCAGAAGAGTCCTAAGGCTTCCTATTTAGACAAATGGTATTCTGAAAGCAATCACTGCTACTCTTTGCCAACACCCAGTTCTGGGAGGTAACAAATAGCACTTTGATGCTGCCAGGATCAGCCTTTACGGTGCCATATGCCAGCCAATTATCGCAGTGTCATTAGGCACAGAACTAGTGTTTCCCACATGCCCAGATCATGCAATTAGTGTACTTATGTGAAATGGGATTGCAACATAGGAAAGAAGAATCAGAGGGTAGACCTAGCTCGTCCAGCCAGCTTTCGGTTTGCCGGGAAAAAGCAGCTATGCTGATGGTGGCTACGACAATCAGAAGTGGAAGCCCTTAACTCTGAGTTGCTCTAAGTGTCCTAGAATAATAGAAAAATTTAGGTTGAAAGGGACATCTGCAAGCCATGTATTCCAAGCTCCTGCTGTATCTCCTGCTCCCCCAAATTTTATGCCATCCACGAAGTTAGAAATAATGTGTTACATCTAATAATCCAAGTTACTGATAATGATTTTCAGTAGCAACACTACCACCATGCTCTTGTTGTCTTGGGACTAGCCATGTCTATGCAGCACTCAGTGGGCTAATTTCTCCTACCTTTTGAATGAATTTATAGCATGTTTTGGGAGAAGTGTATTGTTGTAGCTGGACTGTGACCAGTACCCAAATGTAAAGGTCGTTCAAATGGATCTGCAGCAGCGTGAACGCAGCCAGATGGAGTTGAGGGTCAGTGCATAGCAGCCAGAAAACCATGGTGCTTTCCTGAGACATGCTGGTATTTTTCTGAGCAAACCCTTCTTGCATTCTTTCTCCTTCTGAGTTGCTTTTTCTTCATCTCCCCTTGGATACCATCTGGTTTTAAGGAGACCAAGTTATTTGTATTTTTATTTATAGGGGGACGGAGAGGATCTAGGGGAAGTCTGGGGATTCGTGGCTGATGTTAGTGTTACAGAAGAGGAATCCAGGTTAGGTGAAAGCTGTAGGCTGGATGACTCTGAGGTGCAGGAAGGGGAAAATGGGAACATTAGTGTTGGATGCAATCTATGAAATAGTGTCCGTCAGTGGACCCTAGGTCCCACCTAAGGGAACCCAGTATACTCAGCCTTATGGTTGCAGAGTTTTGTGCTGAAAAGGGTTTCTGACAGAAGAAGCTGCTGCACATGTTTTAATCTTTGCTTGCCTCTATGCTCAGAGTGTGGTTATTGAGGAGCCTTTTCTGTGATTCACTTAAAAGTTGCAGCAAAATTTAGCCTGAGATGAAATAAAAATCTGAAGCTATTATAAACTGTTTGGTGAATTATGAAGGACAGGCAAGTTTTCCTGGGTCTCTGTCTAAAATCAGTTAGGTGAGACAGAGAGAAGAGCTCTTACAGAGGAATCTTTGAAGAGCTACATTAAGTTTCTCCTCCTACTCTGATTTACCCTCTGGAGGAACCTTCTCCTTCCTGCTGACTACAGATGATTATGCTCATTACGTCAAAGCTAGCCTTTATGAGTCTACCCCCAGCCTTCATGACGGACAATTGCACAGCTCTGTTACCAGACTGACTGGGTTGCAGCAAGAGAAGGCATGGACTTCCAATGTTCCTCCAATGGATCCCCTCTTTGTCAGACCATGTTGCTTTTTGCTTTTCTCTGAGCTGTTTGCCTCTTACTTAAATGTTTGATAATTGAAGGCTGTTGTGTATAAATGAGTGGTTGTATTATGATTATTTATTGCATAAAGCCCCATTTATTCCCACATTCCCAAAGAACATCTTAATTTCCTGTTGCTCATTATAGTGTTTTCTAGTCAGATGTTTCGGTTCTTGGAAATGTCTGCCCTGAGCACATCTATCTCTGTACATGGGTAAGGTGCACAAAAGAAATCCTCCGGGCTTTTAAAGATCACGTACGTCAAATTGGGTGTTTCTGTGAGCGTTTCTAACACCAAGTAACTACTGACCTTTCTCACCACCTCTTTCAACAATAGCTGTCAGACACAACAGCCTTTTAACGGGGCCAATACAAGTGTCCTCTCTGTGATGTCTGAAAGTAACCTTTTCTGAAAGTGGTGATATTTTAGGAGTTGCTTGACAGAGGTGATTTTTTTCAGAGGCTTACTCATACAAGTAACCTCAGTGCTGTCAATAAACATAACTTTGAGCTGTGGAGCTACTACTACTCTAACAACTGCAAGCAAAAATGAGGCTTTCTTAGAAGCTAAAGCTTATGTGTGGGTTTCCATAGTGTTTCTTGAGAGGTTAGATGCAGCCCTGGAACAACGAAAGGTTTTTTTCCCCTCCCCTTTACATAGTTCATTTTCTCCCTTTATGTATTTCTAGAGAATGGTTATTATTCAAATAGCCCTCTTTCTGCTCTTATAATCATGCCTTACTAGAAAAATAGTACTCATCAGTGCTTGTTCACGTATTGGACTCAAGATCATTATAGAATTACTCCTCTGCTTTAATAGAGATGTCAAAACAGTATTTCTCTTGCCATTACACAGTGAGAAGCTTTTGAAGGCTGGTCTTGTCAAGCTGTGAGAGTGATTTTAAAACTAACTGGAATGTAAATTATATAAAACATTTCTCATTCATCCTGTCCATGAAAAGGCAGCATGCATTCATATGTGCTGCAGACCTGTTTTCAAATCTCTTGTTCCATCACCTAGGCACTATAATTATTACTTCCTTCTGAGCATAATCTTTTGAATAACTTAGCGTAAATAAGAATATTAAGTCTGAATGACAGGCTTTCATGTCTTCAGTAAATCAATTGATCATTATGTGCTACACATACTGAGGAGACCACCAAATGTCACAGACTCTAACCTAACAACAGTACAAAGCAGAAGTAAACAAAGTATAGGTAAGGCAATATGTCTTTCTAATGAGATGATGTGAATTATGGCAAAGCTAGCTTTTCTTCAAGGTAATTCCACATCCCCATCCCTCCTTGTTGCTTTGAATTCAGCTCTCCCATTTTCTGCTGCTGACACATTTGCAGTCCTTCCTTTCTGGTTCAAAATTGTGTGAATAATTAGGTTATTTCTGTTTTGCTTTTTTAATTCAATTGCTGAAGAGAAATATTTTGGGGGAAAATTATTTGTGGTGCCAAATAAAATATTTTATTTAATTAGAAAACAAACACTTTGCTTCTGGACCTGTTTTGCTCTTCCAAAAAGACAGTGAACTTTTTTTTTTTTTTAAATGGACATTAAAATGTTTTGCTTTAGAAATAAGATGGTTGTGAGAAATTTTCAGTTATATTTTCAGCATATTTCAAATTAACCAGAATTTCACGTCAGTTTTCTTGCTCTGGAGCAGCAATTAAGTGAATTAATTCTCTATTCAAAGGGATTTCTCTGCTCTTCTAATAATTAACCTGCACACTTCTTATAAAGCTACTGACAGGTTACAGGAGCCTTCTCCTCACCTGTTTCGCGTACTCAATCACTTTCTTCACCATGTCTTCATGCAGCTCCTCAGGAGCTACTCTGACCACTCTTGGCTCATCATTTTATTTTTCGTAACTGTGAAGATGAAGAGGCTGACAGACTCAGAAAGTCTCCTCTTTCTCACCTACAGGCTGAGGAGAGATGTGTGGCTGCGGTGTGAGGCTTCCTGCAGTGCACCATCCCCAGTTGTGGGCTGACCTGGGGTGGGCAGTCATCTATAGTGGGGAGAGGGCATTCAGCTCTATCCTGGACCAGCCTGAGCTTCACTGCACCTAACTTTTCATTCGGTGATATTTTGTAAGGAGAGCTTCTGTCTTCTGGAGCCTGGGCTGAGATCCTTGGATCTTATTCACCTGAAGGTGAATAAGGAAAGCATTCTCCAGTGAAGCACCCAATCAAACTAAGACCTATTTCTGCAAGCTGTTAAGAGAGAATTCTCACTAGAGTCTTTACATGTGCTGCACCTGGATTGCTGTCATACCCTAATATTTTTCCATATTGAGGCATGGATTCTCCAAAGAGTTCTTCTCCTTTTAATATTTTCATTTATTTTGGTTAGCTTCCTTCTTTTTATGTTACTAGGCAGTCTTTCTAACTAGGCCCATTTTAATATAGTGGTGTATTTAACTGAGAAAGCAAATTTATAGATCTTTCTAATGTTACGACAGCCTATCATTTCAACCCTTAAGTCAGGTACCGATTTTGTGACCTCTTTCTTTTTTATTAACCAAGCCATAATCTAGCTTCTTCCATCACTTCAGTCATAAATCTGATTGTTTGGAACTAAATAGAAAAATTTCTTCCTTTCTCATCTTGTGTTAGCTCTCTAATAGTTTCTACACATTAATTACTGAACATATTCCATTTTCTAATTTTATTACTTTGCTTTCTAATTTTCCATGATGTGTTCCCTCTTTTTAATTTGGCGAGAAAATTATACAGTGCTCTGTGAGAACAATTTGTAGTAAGAAGTTATGGTCAGGAAAGGGACTCTCTGAAATGACATAATAGATTTTCTTTACTTGTTCCCTATCAGTTTCTTCCCTGCCAAAGCCATTCCATGTGTAAGTTGAAAGACTTTCTGTAAATCAAACTGGTGTTTTGCGCTTCTACTGTCTGTCCTACTGTGCCCAGAATAAGCTGGTGCAAAGACTTAGCTGTTGAGATTTCAGGCAGGCAAATATACAAGAGTGTTTCTTGTTGAACACCTTCGGTTTTCCTGTACCCCTGGGGACCAGTTCAAACTTAGAATTTTGAAAGTGAACAAGAGGAAAATTGATGGATTTGTGAAAAGTCAGCAAATAATAACAGGCTTTGAAGAGTAAGCATGTTCTTACATTCATCCACATTCAAGTGAACACTTTGGCATAGATTAGTGAGATGCAAACAAACAAACAAAAAAAAGAGTGTGACAAACAAGGGATTTAACACCTTGCTGAATTATTGCCTTTAGTACCCCTACATGTATCTGGATTTCAGCCAGCTACTTAGAGATGGAGAGGAGGGTCACAGCAAAATGTAGGTGATGCCAAACCTACGGACTGTTGGGAGCCTTGAACATGGGAGCTGGGAATATTTTAGGCCCTGTCTCCATGGTTGGGCTTTTTCCATGCTAAGCTTTGATCTAGAGCAGGCATCTCTGCCCATAGCAGAAGTGGGGCTGCTCCCAGGATGCCAAAGTAGGGCAGATGCAGCTGTGCACAGTGCAAGGGCCTGAAAGGCAGGGTGGGGGGGCAGATGAGGCTGTCTGAAAAACTGCAAACTGCAGGTCATGTCTCTCAACATGCTTGTCTGATTTTAGAGGACATTCAGACAACCCATGAGGTATTGATGGGGGTTGTCTCATGTGACAAAACACCTTGCTCAGGTTCTGATGAAAGGCACCACCCCAGTCCCATGATAAGTATGCTTGGTTGCTGGTTATTCTGCCATTCCCTACCTGACACAAGTACACCCTTCTTCTCAGAAATGTGTGGTCTTACCAAAAGCAGAAAGGTGGTAGGTATAACTTCAAATCTTTTTTATCAACTGCTTCAAAATACAGTTAGCTAAAATGCCACATACCTGATATTGGAAAATTCTCAAATATTTATACCTTCTGATGGATCTGTGGAGAGAATAAGTGCAAAAATGAGGTGCATATCGCTCTTCAAGTCTTTCCAATATCTTTTCAATTAAAAGACTTCTGAAGGCTAGGAGTGGACAAGAAAGTGGGTTAACCTCAGTATGTTTAATTTGGTAAAGAACTGATGTAAATATAAAAGTAAAAAACACTATTGCCCATATTTCTGGAAAGGTGTACTGAATTCCTGCCACAAAATACCTGTTAACTTTGCATGCCTCCATAAGAAGGTATCTCAGCTCTGCTATTTCCTTTGTGACTGTCATTTGTAATGTTACGTTATTGTACTGTCTAACAAAGTGTTTATGGACTCTCTTCAGCAGGAAAGATCAGAAGCAGAATCGTGACACTTGTAGTGAAGTCTGTTTCCTCAAATATCACACTATAAAAGGAACAGACTTTCTTTAGATAGGTGAGCAATGTGGGAGAGCTCAGAGAGACATTAAGTGTGCACGTGCTGGAATAAGTACCAATGCTGCATGCTGAAGACTTGCCATGCTCTGTGGGTGCCCCTGTGGCTTTTTGAGACACCTGTAGCTCCACCAAACCTCACTTGGCTCCCCAGAGTTATGTCTATATATCACGAATAAGTAGAGTGACCTCTACTTTGTGCTGCTAAACTGTCTGCAAGAAATGACAGTTCTGTCTTGCTGTTCATGTTAATTTGTCTCACTGGGAGATCTGGTTTCTAGGAGTTATGTTACTCTTGTAGTAAAACTCAGGAGATGACTAGAACTGGAAGTGGGAACTGCCAGTTTTTGAAGTCAAGTGTTTGTTGCAGGACTTTTGAAAGCTCTGCAGGAGCTTGGGATGGAGGTGGGGCCAGATGGGCAACTGTATAACCATCCTGTGGGATGGCAGAAGCTCTGCTTGGTTGGCATAAAAAAGCTTGTCCCCACTCACCTTTCTTTCATGGTATCCTCCCACCTTTTATCTTATAGCACAGATAAGACTGAAGTAGGTTTAAGGCCATTTTACTTCAGCTTGTCCATTTTATACAAATGAACTGACAAAACCACTAGTTTTGAACTATAATTTGCTACATAATTCTAAAAATGTGCAAATGTTTTTGCATTTCTTCTGATTATCTTGTTATTCTTGTTAGCTTCAAGAATAAACTGAGAAAAGCAAGTCTACACACAATTTTTTTAATGATACATCTGCCATTTATAATTGAACAATAATTCATTATACCACTTAACTGCATTTAAATTTTCAGAATTTGGTACCACACAAAGCTTAGTATCTAGATCTGTTGTCTGTTTTACAGATCAGCAGAACTGACTTATTAAATTCAAGTTAGATATTGTTCTTATTCTATTTTTCCTCTATTTTTAAGTTCACTGAAGGAAAGAATACTAGGCTAAAGGAGAACAGGAGAGAGAATCAGACAGAAGGGGAAAAAATGAACATAGGGAATGGGGAGGAAGGAGTTGAGAAGGTGTATGCGAGGCAGTCAGGGTTAGCTGAAAGATTTCCTTTTCCCAGATGTTTATGAACAAGTATGTGGCCCATTTTTCCAAGACATTTGGGCATTTATATCACAATGTGTAGTTCCTCCAGGGCTGACAATGCTGACAAGGTCTGTACTCCACCAGCTTCCCAGGATTGACTTTTTTTTGGGTCTCACTTCCATAACACCAGTGCTGAATTACTGCTCTCCTGAGCTCACGGTGCTTCTTTCCCCTTCCATGTATTTATCCCATTCTGACTTAGCACACATCAAGCTTAAAAACAGACGGCTAGTTTTGAGTACAGCTCTATTTGAAAAGAAAAAGTGCTTTCTGCGTGCAAGTTCTGTCCAGAACAATTGAATGTGAGGACATACACAAAGAATAAATTAAACCAAGAGCTTCTGTCATTGCAGAATTTTGTTAGGAATGTTGCTGGAGACTGGAGTTATCTTAGAGTCTATTAAATTATTTGGACTTCATTGAAGTGTTTCTGCATTTAAATTCTGCATAAAAAAGTAAAAAAAAAAAAAAACAACAAAAAAAAACCAACACCCCCCCCCCCAAAAAAAAAAAACCAACCCCAAAACAACAACAACAAAAGTCTAAAACCGTTACCTTGGTCAGATAGATGACTTAGTCTTGTGTTTGTCTAATATACCAGGTAAAATCTCCTCTATCTGTGCAGCTCAGCAGAGTCAAGACATTATCTCAGTCCTTGTGCTTGCAGGACCCAACATAGAGAAGAAAACCCAGAAACTTCTTCACTGCAGCAAACCAGCAGGTCATGTCCACAGCTTCACGCTCGCTGTTTGCTTATCATCGACATGACATGAATCAACCCTGAAATGGAAACTGCATAGCTTAGCATAGTCCTGAGCCTAGGTTACTAGATGTTGCTGGTAGAGTATATCATTATTTTAGACTTGACTGTGTGCTAAATGCCTGTTTGACTCCAGTCCACTCAGAGAGGCTGATCTGTGAGTGGTAGGACTGCTTCGTGTGTCATTTCACCATACCCTACAGGTTGCCCAGAAAGGTGGTGGAGGCCCCATCCCTGGAAACGTTCAAGGCCAGGCTGGATGAGGCTCTGAGCAACCTGATGTAGTTGGGGATGTCCCTGCTCCTTGCAGGGGGGTTGGACTAGATGACCTTTGAAGGTCCCTTCCAACCCTAACCATTCTATGATTCTATGATTCTACCCTCTGGTTGAGTTAGGCATAACTCTGTCAGCCCATTACAATCTGTGGGACGATGTCCTCCGGTTCTTGGAGTGAGTTGTTTCTTGGGGTTCTTGCCTCAGAGTTTGCATGTTTCAGCTGCTGTTACTGAGGAGGGCTCTGTCAGCCCTTTTTGAATTGTGAGAATCCCTCGGGGTACACACGTTTGCCCAAAACGAGCCTGCGTTTTCCTTAGGAACATTATTCTATTCTTTTAGAAATCAAAAGACATAGCATAATAACATTATTTTCTGAAAAAAATCCTAGCAGTCAGTTGTGCTGCTAACTCTACAAGACTATTTTGTGAAAGTATCAATTCATATAACTAATGGGATGAATATTTAAATGTTTTTCTCCCTGTATTTCCATTGCAATGTCAGTGAAGCTATCAATAAATGTTTGCTGTAATAGAAAATATTATTCAGCCCTTTTTGCCATACATTATTTAGCAGCCATCATTAAAAAAATCCTGTAGTCATAAATAATCTTGAAAGGACTTGTTATGCTGAAACGTACAACATTAGAATACACATTAGAGTTACCTTGAAGTCCCAGGCAGCAGTATAAATCACTCTGTATCCTGTCATTACTCAGCAATGGCATAACTTTGTATGTTGACTTGTCACTCCTGCCAGAGAGTGGGTGCATGTGGAAAAATATTTTAATTGCATTTCCAGCATGTCACAGAGTTGAAATGATGCCTGATCAGATGAAGGAAGGAGGAACTTTTGTCTGTCCTGCAATTAAAAACAGCTTTTTTTTGTACTTTGTATAAAGGAAGCTTAGTCTTAAAGAAGCTCCAAGTAGTCAAAGAGATTTTGAATGACAGTGCTTCTAGCTCAGCCCCAGGAACACTCAAAAAAAAAAAGCAAATAAATATTTTATTTAGAAATGTTTTACTGAAATCCGAACCCGAACATTCAAGACTCCCTTTATGGTATTGTAACTGCATCCCAATGCTTAGGCCCTGCTTTTCCTGTCACCTCGCTGTTGGCACTATGTCGTGGTTTTGTTAGTAAGGGGGGGCCTAAGGTGGTAGCTTCTGTAGGAAACTGCTAGAAGTCGCTCCCCTTTGTTCAGTGGACTCGGCCGGGCCTAGGGCGGACCTGCTGCTGGCCAAGGCCGAGCCAATTGGTAGCAGAATGTCCCGTGATAACGCCTCTGCGATAACGTATTTAAGAATGGGAAAACAGAAAAAAAGTGAGAGAGAAGAGAAGATGTGAAGAAGCTGAGCGGGGGCAGAGGCGCAGAGGGGGAGGCACAGGCCTCATGGGCCTTGCAGGCCTCACCCTCTGGCCTCTCGCCAGGCAGCCGACTGGGCCCGACTCGGTCCAGCCCGGCTGCAAGAAGTGGAGAGGAGATGAGAAGTGAATGAGATGTAAAAAAGATCCTGAGAGACACCTACCAGCCTGTTGTGAGGAACGGCTGCAGACACCAAGGTCAGTTCAGAAGGAGGGGGAGGAGTAATGCGGCTCCTGGCCAAGATTCCCCTGCAGCCTGTGGTGACGACCATGGTGGAGCAGGTTGTCCCCCTGCAGCCCATGGAGGTCCACGGAGGAGCAGAGATCCACTTGGAGCCCGTGAAGGACCCCGCACCGGGGGAGGTGGATGCCTGAAGGCAGCTGTGGCCCGTGGAGGGCCCGCTGGGACAGCTGTTCTGGAGAGACTGCACCCGTGGAAGAGATGACCCACGCCGGAGCAGTTCCACAAAGGACTGTGGCCCGTGGGAGGGACCCCACGCTGGAGCAGGGGAGGAATGTGAGGAGTTCTTCCCCCGACCATGAAGCAGCGGCGTAAAACAACATATGATGAACTGACTGCAACCCCCATTCCCTCTTCCCCCCTGTGCCGCTCGGGGGGGGAAGGTAGTAGAGATAATGTTAAGCTTGGGAAGAGGGAGGGGTGGAGGGAGGTTATCTTGTTCTCTGTCTCATTATCCTGCTGTTTGTAGTAATAAATGAATAGTTTTCCCCAAGTCGAGTCTGTTTTGCCCGTGACGGTAACTTTAAGGATTTCTCCCTGTCCTTATCTCAAACCTCGAGCCGTTTTTCCTTATATTTTCTCTCCCTGTTCTCTCGGAAGGTGGGGGGAGTGAGAGAGAGACTGCGTAGTCTGGTCTGATCGGGGCTGAACTACGACACACTATCAATGATGAGTCCTAGTTTTACAAACACACAAATGTGTCCATAGTGTTGCTCAGATGCAAGACCTACCGTTTGCTTGTTGGGAATCCCAAGTTCAGTGCTCTGTGCTGGAGAAGGAGCGTTGCCTTCTTCTTCTGATCCCTCCAGCACCAGCGCTGTGCGTTCACATATCCCAGCTCTAGTGTCTGTACCGCCTTTCTTCTAAACTTTTGCCCCCTTTGACAAAAGTTAAAGCCACAGAAAATAGTTTTTCAGTTATACTTGTTGTTCCTGGTCTGACTTACCATAGTTTTGATTCCAAAGTTTTAGCCTGATTCTGTTAATTCAAAGCAGGATGAACTCCATTGATATGTAATGCAAAATTATCATTATATCAGAGTAAGGATTTTTGTACAATGTTATACCATTTTTACAAGCTGTGGAGATAGCCTGCATCTTACGCACAAAGATGAGAACTATCTGTAGTTTGGTTTTATTGACTTCTGCTCCCGAAGCCTCTGAGTTGCCCAAATAAACTTGGTTGTTTAGCTGGAGAAGCCAATGCTATGGCAGAAGAACAAGGGATGAGTGCTCCCTTGAATGAAATTTTAATGCTTTCACTTAAACAACAGTGTGGCCTAAGGTTGACCAGAGTTCAGCTTTGTTAAGGAATTTAAAACAAGTACTAAACTGTTCTTTATCTGTAAAAATAAAAGAGGAGTGGGACTGCTGTACAGCGACTAGGACATTGTGGAAAATCTGGTACAGAAGGAAGAGACCTTGTTATCTGGCCCACAGGTTTCTCCTTTTCCATGGCCATGAAGCCCTCTGGGGAAGGATGGCTGGGAGAGGTTCATGGGCTTCAGGAACTGTCCATGTAGATTGAACATAGGCTGTGGGTCACAGATTGGAGGGCAGAGTGAAAAGACGGAACTGGGAATGAAGGTAGGAAATGGGAAATTATCACTGCTAGGGGGATACCAAAATGAAATTAATTTGCTCAGTTTGAACTTAATCCACTTGGTTTGCAGAGACAGGGTATTTTCTATACCGGAAGACATAGAGAATTGAAATTCTGACTCTATTTTCAGGAAGCTGAAATTCCAAATTCAGTGACAGATCTATGATTGGGCTGCTGTGTTAGGGTAGAATCTGGGTTATTTACAGTGTACAGTATATCTGTCTTTGAAAAAGGGGTAAAAATAGCCTACAGAAATAAATACTTACTGGTTGTGGAAATGTACAGATTTTAGAATGACTTTTGAAAGAAGGAGTAGTTGAAGATGCAGAAGTAAATGGCAGAAAGGGATGGAATTCAGTATGATTTGCTAGTGGTGGACTAGATCAGACTATGTGACAATTTTATTGGCTACATAACTAGTATTTTTAAAAAATGAGGAACTGAAGTTTTAATCCAGTTAGACTTTGAGAAATTATAGTGTTATGTGAGAAATTACTTTTTAACCTGGAGGAGATGGGGATCAAAATTAGAAAAGTAAGGCGGCTGATGGAGAGGCAACAACAGGATATGAGGAAGTGTGAGTTAGAGGGGGTTTCTACAGGAGTTCCTTATGGTCTTGGGACTGATATTATTAGTGAACCTGGCAGATAGAATAGGAAGAAAAAAAAATAATTACAAACATTTAGAGTCCATCCATCAGTGCAGAGGAGTGTTGGATAATATAGGGAAAACACTGAGGGATGGAGTAACTAGAGTGGGATGAAATTTAGCAATGTAAGTATGAAATTGGATATCTGTATGTTTAATAACAAGAAAATATTCCTAATTTTATAATGTGATAGTGAAAGAAGAAGAGAAAGTCTTAGGCCTACTGTTCATTGACAAGAAATGAGTGGTAGTGGAAAAGGGCAATTGCCATCCTAGGAAATGTTGGGCAAGACATTTTAGGGGCAAGGTTTTGAAGAAGCCATAGCTCAAGTTCCCATGTAAAGCACTACAACATTCATATTCAAGAAGTTTTGAGCAAAGGTAGAGGACAGGTGGGGTCTAGAAGATCCAGGCTTGTTATCCAAAAATGAAAGCTTAGAGTGAATGTGATTGTTGCCAGTAAGTACATCAGAGAATTAAATGCAAGAGAAAGAGAAGAGCCATTTGAGCTGATGAAAAATGTTGCTGAAAGAAAGGGTTTTACCTGTCCAGGAATAAATTTGACTGGAGAAGGGATGGTGTTAACCTTCACAGCAAGGAGGTTCAGGAAATGATTGCTCAGAAGGTAATGGAGGGCCAGACACACAACCAGTTTCAGATGGGCTTGACATGTTTGAGAGAGAGAGATGATCTGATATCTGATTTGATATTTGAGAAATGATATGATTGCTTGTGCCAGTGGCTGACTGTTTGCAACTCAGTGATTTCTTTCTGTTCTATGTCTACACTGATATATCTGATTTAGCACGCAGTTAAGAAGTGTAAAAGCACTCTCACATAAGCTGATGCTACTTCACTGCTGTAAAAATGTTTTCACAACCCAATGATGATTTCATAATTCCCCAGTGGGAGGATGTAGTGGAGACAGAGTGGTTTTGTGTGGCGTCATCTCCTCTTCATGCGAATACAATAGTAATGACTAACGAGAAGGAAAATGTTTGACGTTCTTCATTATGGCCACAATGTTTTCAGTGACGGGAGATAAATGAATGATCACACCTGCTGGAATCTGTGTGGGCAGAGATTGTTTTGAAATCCTGTCTGTGTTATCTATGTATGTGTCAGCACCTTTAGGTATATCATACACGCTTTTGCCCTTTGAAGTGGATGCTATTGCTTCCAGTGTGCTTTCCCACCTTTACGGAGGAGTGCCATTCGCAGTTTAATCTCAATGTTTTTGTACAAGAGCATTGTATTATAGGATCCTTTTTTTTTTTTTTGCTATAGCAGCTATTGTCTTGCAATTTAAAACTTCAGAAGACAATGAAATAGAGCTATTTCAAGAAGCTTCATAATCTCTGAAGCATCATAGTCAGAAATTAATGACTCATTTGAGAGAGCTTCAACAGAAGAACACGTCATCACTAGCCAATTTCTGGTTAAATACCATTTGAATTGATACTGTGACTTCAGCTAGACAAAATTTCTGTTCCCATGAGAAAACTCATGGTTTTTGCTGGGTTCTGTGTTTAAACATCTATCTGTACAGCCAGATTACAATTTCTCTGACATGCTTACCAGGTAATGATTTTTCCTTTGACCGTAGCTGTGTTTGCATAATTGTATTATGAGTACAGTGGAGTCAAACCTATGTATCAAGAAGAGAATGTATCCTTTACTGCATCGTGTTAACATTACAATGAATGAGAGCAAATAGTGTGCTGTCTGTAGGTCTTTTTCTAGCGTACCTTCTTGGTTTGAAGTTGCTCTCACTTGGTAACATGCTCCCTTTGTGTTTCATGTTGCTGGTAATGTTTAAAGATGGAGTCCAGAACCAAGGGTGTTCTTGCACAAGTGCTACCATCTCTCTGAGGTTGCAGATTGTGGTTTCACACTAGCTGGCAAAATAAATAGCAATCACTTGAGACATTATATTTCCTTTCAAAAATACTTTGTCTAGGGAAGATTAAAACCTAGTTTTTCAATATTGGAATACTCCATTCAGTAATACCTGTATAATCTCTCTATCTGGAAGCCACAGGATTGCTCCGAGTCTGAGGGCAGGCAGCTTTGCACTTACAGTGAAGTGGAAGAATGTAGGTTGTCTTAAGAACATGTACTATTTACAGGAGAGTTGCATGTGCAGCATCCCTGCTAATGCTAACATTAGTTTTTTATTGTGAGGCAAGATTGTTTGATTGAATAGTCATTTCTATAGGAGTTTTCAAGTTCCGTGCAGTTTCTTGGGTGGTTATTAGAGCTCTGTGACAAATTGACTTCTATGATTCAATGGATGGACCAAAGGAAAGAGGAGAAAGGTAAAATGTGTTCACCTGAAAGGAAAAGATTTTGTTTGTTTTGTTTCCTCAAGAAACATTTTGTTGGAATTAACAATTTCATTTTGAGAAAATTGAAAGGAATTTTTTCCCCCATTATTTCCCTCTCCTCATTTTTTTAATTGCAAGTATAATTTGACATAAATCCATGAAAGATCAATAAGCATGAGCTCAAGCTGGTGAAGAAAAAGGGCATTGGACTGACATGCGGAAAACGGACTCCACAATCTGTAAGATTGTAAAGTAGGTATGTTTATTCAGCGCTGGGCAGCACAGGGGGTAGTCCCATCAAAACCGTGCGTGCCTTACGTGGCAACTCACTTTAAATTTATACAACCAAGTGTTACATATACATAAAGTTTCACAATACGCCTATACATATGCATGACCTATCCCCGCTTCGTATTAAAATTAGTCCCAAGGGGTCATTTTCATAAACTCCTCCTGTCTGGGCTTGCGCAGTGCCTCCTGGTGGTGGTCGTCGGGGGTCGTGGGGATGAAGGCAGGTGACTCCTCTTCGTCACCGCTAGTAACCTTTTGTTCTTGCGCAAACTCAGTTATCCCTTGGCTTTCATTCAAGCTGCAGGGTCGGTTTTAGCTGGTTCTTGAAGCGACCCCCCTAGTCCTTACCGGGAACTGTCTTTCGTGAAGAATTGCAAGACTTTCTGCTTCAAATAGTTTGCACAATGGTTAGCAAATTATTAAGCAAGTAGTTAACAAAACATTAAGCACTATTTATCAACTTGATTCCTTAGGATGCACAGCAATAATTAATCAATGCCATATCTATTAAGATTTCTTTAACTCCTTCTCTCAGTCCCCCCTTTTCTAGAAAATTAGTAAATTCTTTTACTGTATTTAATTTAATTCTAGTATAGTGTTTCTCTATCTAACATTTTTTCAAAATATTTGTTAGACTCAAGCCTTTGTCGTAATTGGTTTCTTTTCCATTCACTGTAGGAATCTCCTGTATTCTTAAAACACCACAAGCCGCATCGAATTGCTATACAAAGGATTATGGATCTATTATTAATCCACATTCTACCTTCTCAGTTTAAGCTTTAGGGGTCCCTGAACTTCAGAAGTCCAGAGTTTTTGTGGTGCCTTTTTTACCCTAGTGTGGTGTATCCAGGCATTCTGCTCTCTGATCTTGATTGCTGTAAAGGAGGTGAGGAGTACCTGGTATGGTCCTTCCCACTGTGGTTCCAAGGTTTTTTCTGCAAGAGACTTTACATATACATAATCTCCAGGTTGTATATCATGCACAGGTTCATCTAGACCTCTTCCCCGGGTCCCAATTACATGCTTTCCAATTTTATTGAGCTGTTTGCCCAATGCCACCATGGAGGAAGTCATAATTTCATCCCCAGCTTGCGTAGACATTCCCCTCTGTATTCCATAGGGTCGTCCATACAAAATTTCAAAGGGACTCAGTCCTTCCTTTGCCCTTGGTCTCATTCGTATACGCAGAAGGGCTAAAGGGAGTGACTGAGGCCACGTTAAGTTTGCTTCTTGTCCCAATTTCACAATTTGCTGTTTGATTAAGTGATTCATTTTCTCTACTTGGCCACTCGACTGAGGGCGATACGGGGTATGAAGTTGCCAATCTATACCTAAATGGTGGCTGATTTGTTGCACTATTTTTGAGACAAAATGTGGTCCTCTGTCTGAGGATATGGTTGCCGGAACCCCAAAACGTGGTATTATCTCTTGTACCAACACTTTAGTTACCTCCCAAGCCTTGGCTGTCCTAGTTGGGAACGCTTCTGGCCAACCTGAAAAGGTATCAGTTAATACCAGCAAATAGCGATACCCCCCTTTTCTTGGAAGTTCTGTAAAATCAACCTGCCATTGTTGTCCAGGCCCATTGCCCTTCCCAATCTGGCCCATTTCTGGTTTGGGAGTATTTTTTGGATTAGTCTGGAGGCAAAGGTCACACTGTTGAGTCACCTGTCTCACTGTGGTATATAAGTTTCTAGCCACGATTTCCCTTATCAAATGTTTATACAGAGCCTCTGTTCCCCAATGCCTTTTTCTATGTTCCTCCCGTATCAAGTGCCACAGTAAACAAGAGGGAATAATTAGTCTTCCCTGTGGGGTATAAGCCCACCCCTCTTCATTATATGACCCTTCCAAGTCTGTGATAAGTTTCTGATCTTCCTTGGTATATTCTGGCTTACCTTCTAGAGAGATTTGCCTATCAGGAATTAGAGCCCCTTCTATTCTCACCTTCATTTTGGCCACTTGTTTTGCCTCTCTGTCCGCCAGTTCATTCCCTTTCTCCAAATCGGAGCTCACTCTCTGGTGTGCCTTAATATGCATAATTGCCACTTTCTCAGGGAGCTGGACAGCTTCTAGTAGCTTCAAAATTTCTTCTGCATGTTTGATATTTTTTCCCTGGGAGTTCAATAGTCCTCTTTCTTTCCAGATTGCTCCATGTGCGTGCACAACTCCGAAGGCATATTTTGAGTCCGTGTAAATGTTCACAGTTTTGCCCTGGGCCAACTCCAGGGCTCGGGTTAGGGCAATTATTTCTGCCTTCTGTGCGGAGGTGTTCATGGGCAAAGGCCCTGACTCTATTACCTGCTGGCTGGTAGTGATGGCATATCCCGCATGTCGATTGCCATTTAAGACATAACTGCTCCCGTCTGTGAACCAGTTTTCCCCATTTTCCATGGGGCTATCCTTCAGGTCTGGGCGGCTTGCATATGTTGCTTCGATGGTTTCCAAACAGTCATGGTGCACTGGTTCTCCTGTGTTCCCACTGAGAAAAGAAGCTGGGTTGACAATGTTAGTGACCACGATTTCCACATCGTCCTGTTCTACTAATACAGCTTGATATCTCAGGAACCTTTGTGGAGAGAGCCAGTGCCCACCCTTTGCTTCCAGTACTGCTGATACTGTATGAGACACCAAAACAGTCATTTTCTGGCCCAGGGTAAACTTTCGGGCTTCCTGTATGTTCAGTATCACAGCTGCAACCGCCCGTAGGCATCCAGGCCAACCCTTTGCAGTGGCGTCTAACTGCTTAGAGAGATAGGCAACTGCCCGTCGATATGGACCCAGATCTTGTGCTAATATTCCCAGGGCAATACCCTGTTTCTCATGGGAGAAAAGAAGAAACGGCTTACTCACATCTGGGAGTCCTAAGGCCGGGGCCGACATCAACGCCTTTTTCAGTAGCTCAAAGGCTCGTTCGGTCTCTTTGTCAAGGTGCTTCTGCTCAGTAGCTGTCAGAGCATACAGTGGTTTAACAAGCAGTCCATAATTATAGATCCACAATCGGCACCACCCGGTCATTCCCAGAAAAGTCCGTAACTCCTTTACTGTCTGAGGTCTCTGAGTCTGGCATATTGCCTCTTTGCGGGCCTGTCCCAAAGTTCTCTGCCCCGCACTAATTTCATAGCCCAAATAATTCACTTTACGTTGCATTACCTGGGCTTTCTTCTTAGAGACACGGTATCCCTGGAGTCCCAAGAAATTCAACAGACTCACCGTCCATGCCATACAGTCTTCCTCTGTTTTCGTGGCAATCAGGATATCATCTACATACTGCAACAATTTTCCTTCCCCAGATGGAGTTTCCCAGGATTCTAAGTCTTTTGCAAGCTGATTCCCAAAAATGGTAGGACTATTTTTAAATCCTTGTGGCAACACCGTCCAAGTGAGCTGGGTCTTCCGACCACTTTTAGGGTTTTCCCATTCGAACGCAAACAATTTTTGACTGGCTTCATGGAGAGGGAGGCAAAAGAAAGCATCCTTCAAATCTAAAACAGTAAACCAAATTAGTTCAGGTGTCAACACAGTCAGCAGGGTATATGGATTGGCCACTACTGGGTAGAGGTCCTCAGTTATCTTATTCACCGCCCGTAAGTCTTGGACCACCCTATATGACCCATCGGGTTTCCGAACAGGTAATATAGGGGTATTGAATTCTGACTCACACTCCTTTAATAGTCCTAACTGTAGAAATTTTTCTATCACCGGCCGGATTCCTTCTCTGTCTTCCTTCTTTAGGGGATATTGTTTAATTCTTACCGGTCGTCGGCCTTCCTTAACCTTAACTTCAACAGGTGGAGCACTTTTCGCCCTTCCAGGTACATCAGTAGCCCATACCCCCGGGTACACTTGGTTTAGGATTTCCTCATTAATTTTTCCTTCTGAGGGGAGACTGGTTAAGGTTAGACTCAATATCTGAATATATTGCTGATCTTTTACCTCCAGAGTAATTTCTCCTTTTTCAAATATAATCTTTGCTCCCAATTGTTCCAATAGATCTCTCCCCAAAAGTGCTTTCGGGGAGTTGGGCATATATAAAAATTTGTGGATACCCCATTGTTTTCCCAATTTGTATTTTAGAGGCTTACAAAAATATGCCTTTTCACTTTGGCCAGTCGCTCCTTTTACCATGACATAATCATTTCCCAGGGGCATCAAAGCTTGATTCAGAACCGAATATGTTGCCCCTGTATCTACTAAGAATTCTACTTGTTGTTGTTTTTCCCCTAGCTTAATTATAACCAGTGGATCCGCTAGGGTAGACTCCCCAGGTTCCCGTCAGTCTTCTATCACATTAGCTATCCTCGCATTCGCCGGGATCCTCCGGCCTTCTTTCTTGTTCCTTGGACATTCCTTTTTCCAGTGGCCAAAGCCCTTGCATATTGCACACTGATCCTTTTCCAACCCCAACCGAGGCTGATTTCGCCTACCTCTCCACTCCCCATCTCCCTGAACGACAGCCACCAACCTTCTTTGTCCCTGCCGATACCCTTCTTCTCTATTACTGAACACTCTTCAAGCCTCATCCAGCAATATCTCTAAATTCCTGCTTTCCGCAGGACGCAACTTTTGAAGCTTTCGTCTTATGTCCCCCGTAGACTGACCCAGGAACAGAGAAACTAGTTGCTGTATCCCTACCTGAGACCCCGGGTTCAGCGGCGTACTACGACGCATCACATCCCTCAGTCGATCCGGGAATTCAGATGGAGACTCGGAAGGACCTTGTTTAATTGCATATAAGGCTGACCAATTTATAGTCTTAGGGATTGCCCGTTCCATCCCCTTCGAAATCCACTCCTGATATTCCTGCAATCTTTCCATATGTACTGACCTGTTTACCTCCCATTTCGGGTCCTGGAGGGGGAAGTGTTCCTTAACATCTCCCCCGGTAACTTTATAATAATCCTCGGCTAGATTTCCTGCCGTTTTTAAAATCAACTGCTTCTCCGTTTCAGTCATGTATTCTAATAGCAGTTGTATGTCTTTCCAGTCCAGATTATGTTGTTTTACAATGAACTGGAAATGTTTAGCCACACTTACCGGATTGCTTCTGTAATCTTTAGCAATTTTTCTCCACTCTCCCAAGTCAGCGGTGGAGAACGGTACTTTAATTAACATTGTTCCGCCATCCGGCCCCACCGCCTCCCGGAGGGGTGCTTGTAAGATTGTCGGAGCAGATTTCTGTCTAGTACAGGAAGATACAGGGCTATCGGGGGATTCGATGTCCCTTCCGAGTCTGCGTCCTGGTCCTGTGATCGGGGGGGAGGTTTAAACAAATCACTTAAATCTTGTTCTGGAACCTGGCGTACTTTATCTGCTTTCGTACACCTCTGCCCAATGCTGCATGATGAACAGCACCTTTTTAATCTGCCTCCACCCTCCTTGTTCTCCCGTTCGAGTGCGAGTACCATAGGGTCCTGCGGGGATATCATCCCACAGTCCCTTTGCCATTCTGGGTGATTTCGTAGGGTAAAAAACATATCTGCATACGACACCTCGTCCCATTTCCCTTCTCTTCTAAGAAACAACATAAGCTGCAACAAAGTATTGTAATCCAACGTTCCATTGAACGGCCACTTGACTTCACCCTCTAACTTATACAATGGCCACCACTGATTGCAATATTTAATAAGAGTCTTTTTACTTTCCGTACCTCCACCCCCAGCAATATCTTTCCAGTGGGCGAGTATGCAGCCCAGGGGGCTTTTCCTTAATATTCCCCCTTGAGTGTTACCCATTTTATATTTCCTCTGTGAGAGGGTCTCAATGAATGATTCAAATTTAGACTAACTATTTCACTCCTCCACACCACACTTACAATCAATCACTCAACCGCACTCTCTTAACCATACAGCACAGGGATCCCTCATTCATACCAGCCTTTTAAAGCAGCTGCAAAATGGTTGCAAGAACAAACTCACCTACTGATGTTAAACTATCTCCAAATCCGGGTTAAAGAGGCCCGCTTACCCTTCTCCTGCTTCTCATGTACCGATCATCAGCAGGTCCGTCCTGGCTCCCAGCAATGGGATGCAGCGGTTACCTCGGACTCGCTCGATCTACCCCCAAGATCGCTAGCGGCCGCTCTATCGGTCAGTGAGTCCCCTTTGATGCTCCAAACTAACCTGGGTACCCAACCAACGGGGACTATGCTGCACGCCAGACGTCTCTGCGCGATTTACCAGCTGCCCCAGCCACGCGTACGACTTACAGGCCCCTACCATTAAACATACCGTTTGGCCCGCGGTTTCAGGAGGTTGTTGTCTGCTCCTGCGGTGAGCGGCTGGCAGCGGAGGCTCCTCCGAGGAAAGTGCTCGGGGCGCGCCTAGGGGCGTCCGCTCCGCAGTCGATCCCGCAGCCAAGCAGAGATCCTCCTGGCTGGCTCGCCAAACTGACGTGCGGAAAACGGACTCCACAATCTGTAAGATTGTAAAGTAGGTATGTTTATTCAGCGCTGGGCAGCACAGGGGGTAGTCCCACCAAAACCGTGCGCGCCTTACGTGGCAACTCACTTTAAATTTATACAACCAAGTGTTACATATACATAAAGTTTCACAATACGCCTATACATATGCATGACCTATCCCCACTTCGTATTAAAATTAGTCCCAAGGGGTCATTTTCATAAACTCCTCCTGTCTGGGCTTGCGCAGTGCCTCCTGGTGGTGGTCGTCGGGGGTCGTGGGGATGAAGGCAGGTGACTCCTCTTCGTCACCGCTAGTAACCTTTTGTTCTTGCGCAAACTCAGTTATCCCTTGGCTTTCATTCAAGCTGCAGGGTCGGTTTTAGCTGGTTCTTGAAGCGACCCCCCTAGTCCTTACCGGGAACTGTCTTTCGTGAAGAATTGCAAGACTTTCTGCTTCAAATAGTTTGCACAATGGTTAGCAAATTATTAAGCAAGTAGTTAACAAAACATTAAGCACTATTTATCAACTTGATTCCTTAGGATGCACAGCAATAATTAATCAATGCCATATCTATTAAGATTTCTTTAACTCCTTCTCTCAGGACAACAGAGGATTTAGCATCTTTCATGTAAGACGAGAAGAGACGAGTTTGACTTTTTTAAGTGTAAGGAATGAAGATTGAGACAGCATACAACTGAAGGCTATCAGGAATGTAAAAACAAGAGAGAGTACAACATTTAAGCCAAATGCGAGCTGGCATAAGTACAAAAAAGATTAAGGAAGCCGTGAACTGATTTAAGCTGGAGTGTACAGAATAGTTTGTAACTCCCAAAAGAATGAATGTCATAAGCAGCTTTTCCAATTGGAGCAATACAGACAAAATTAAAAAATAAGATAAATTTTAAGATGAACTTGATAAATTTCTATGCAGGATTATATGATAAAGTTGCCTATGATAGCAGAAGAGTCAGCTATATGACTGCACGTTTCTTGCTAGTCCCATCTTCCTATAAGCAATTTTGATTTCAATAGCCATTTTGGAAAAAGAATCTATCGGAAAAAAAATATTTAGTTCTAGTGGTGACTGTCACAGATGAAATAGTGCTGAGGGGGTTAGGTAAGTCAATGACAAAGGGCCCATGGAGTTGGAATGTGAAGATCGGAAAACTTAACTGCATGGTGTAATGTAAGGAACTTGGGGAATTAAAATCTTTGGGCTAAATAGATGGTACTTGGTACACTTTGTTATGGGATTCTGAAGAGAAACAGGGGTACAGGAATTCATTATTTGAGCAGCAAATGAATGGTGAGTGGGGAGAAGCCGCCTTCCTTATGGTTGAAGGTAGTTGATTAGCTGGGAAGGATGAGACTGCATCACTGCATTGTAATAGACACTAATTTGCTGATTGAGAAGGTTCAGGAAGAGGAGGGGAAGGGAACGGAGATAAAAGTGTGGATCTGCAGGAGACCAAGAGAAGTAATGTGAGGAACTAGGCAAGCAGAGGAGCCAGAGGAAGATAGCAGAGGTCAGCGGTCAGGTTTTGTGGCAGGGAAGAAAGACAGAGAGTTGAAGGGAGGGAGATGGATGACAGGGAAGGGGCAGATCATTTTGAACGTATTATTTCTGGGGAAACCACTGAAATCTGTGGAAATTATACTGGAGCAAAAGGAGATGAAGACTCAAACAGACAGGTACTCAAAAGGGTAGGTGAGATTACAGGCCTGTAATTCAGTTACACTGGAGAAGGAGGGGGACGGACTTTTTAACAGAACTTGTAGTGATAGGACAAGGGATAATGGTTTTAAACTAAAAGAGTAGATTTAGACTAGACATAAGGAAAAAAAAATTTACAACGAGGGTGATGAAAGACTGGAACAGGTTGCCCAGAGAGGTGGTGGAAGCCCCATCCCTGGAGACATTCAAGGTCAGACTGGAGGATGGGGCTCTGAGCAACCTGATCTGGTTGGAGATGTCCCTGCTTACTGCAGGGGAGATTGGACTCAGTGACCTTTAAAGGTCCCTTCCAACCCAAACTATTCTATGATTCTATGAAATTGAGTTATCTACTGTAGAAGGTGGCAAGTCAGGAGGAGGAGATGTCCATTGTTTGCTGGAAGAAGCTATTGTGCTCTGGGATTTCCCTGAGGGATGCTGGATATATCTAAGAGCTGAGATGGAGGATGTGGATGTGGGGGTAATAAGTAAGGACTAATGACTCATGGGGCAGGCACTGCAAAAGGATAAAGATATCCTATATTGTGTGAAGAGACTTTGCAGAACTTTGCTATCCAGGATCTAATCATTCTAAATCCATGAATACGGGTGAGAGATAGTGTCTGCACATACTGCAGGTACAGGTGCCAGACGCTGTCACTCTTCATTTACCATGAGTAAATGAACTTTATTTTCCGAGTTTGTTTTTTTTTTTTTGTTGCCAGTTACCATAAGAAAGGATAGCTGAATTTCACCTTGCGTGTTATTTAGTTATGATTAATGTTATACTTGAGATATCTTCTCTAAACCTTTAATTTCATGAACAGCACTTCTCTTTCCTTTATTCTGAAGTGTGAAAGGGAATCATAAACCCTTTGATCACTCCCTAGCCTTTAAAATACAAGTAGAACTTTGTGATCTCTTCAGTGCATTGATTTGATCTCATCTGTGGACCTGTTCACACTTGACTTGCCGAAAAGAGATTCTTTTGCTATTTAGCTTTCTCCAAGGAATATTTTTAACCTTATCTTCTGCAATGCCTTTACATGCACTCTTTTTGCAAAATGACTTTTGCTCTCCAAAGGAGATATGCTGTTGCCAGTTTTCACATTTTTTTTCATGAGTTTCTTTTTCTATTTTTAAGAAAGAAATGAAAATCTGAGATTCTTAGTCCTCATAGATATAGAAGACTTGATTATCTGGGGATCTCAGGAGTCAAAAGACAATTAAAATGAATTACACATTTTATTTTCTGGTGTTTTTTTTTTTCATTTCCTGAACTTATGTTGGTCATGCACTGGCTATTTTTTTTTTTTTGGTAGAAGGAAGCTGAGTGCTTCTTATTTTCAAATACTTTGGGTAATCAATACTTGAATCAATTCAGAAAGCACCATCTGTGCACATAGAGCAGCTATGCAAGTAGATGTTATCTTCACATGTTGTGAGACCACAAGTTAAACACTAAGGAAAATAAACCTCTAAATCCATTCTTCAGTACATTTATACAGAATAAGGAGATTTGTCCTACCAAGAAATCAAAAATATTCTTGTCAGGGTTCTGGAAAACAGTCAGAGTTGACAGATGGTGTACCTAGCTTCAGATGTGGATATAGACAAAGGGAATCCACTTTATCACAGGGATGAGGACGCAAATGAGATTAAATAACTGCCCAGAAACAAAATTTGGTTTCTGTGAAATGCAGAGATTCATTTTCTTTAAAAAAAATATATATATATTTTTCTTCTGTATTCTTCAAACGTCTGTTCAAGCAGAAGCAGAAAATCAAAAGACAGACAGTTCTACCTGGGTTGTCTTGGCTCAATTAAAACCAGAAACTCTGAAGAAAAACTCTCCAGTCCAGAGCTGCAGCAGCAGTGGTTGCCAGCTATCCCCATCTGGACTATTTTCCCCTTTCTCAGTCCCCCTCTCAACATTCCACTCCGCACTTTTTCTGCTCCAGTGTTGCTTATTGTTAGCCAGTCTTGCAAACAGTTTTAATTGACTTTTTTTTTTTTTTTAATTTTTTTTAAAAGCATGATGCCACTCACTAAGGAGAGATTGTGATAATAAAGGAAAATGGCGTATCTTCTGGAAATGAATCAAGGTAACTGACACACCTAAGGTTGATGAAATACTAGCTGGCCACTCTGATGTTGATGACATTGCAAGATGAATCCTGAGGTCTCTGACATCTTCCTGTTTGTCAAAATATTTTAGTTATTATTAATCTGTGTTTCTATACTGTCTAGTTTCTTTTTATTAATGAAATGTTAAATAGAAACCTGTATTTCTTATACTACTTCTGTCTCCATGGAGATTTCTTTTGAATGTCACTCAGAAGAAAGCATCAGCACTGAAGTTTAATGAAAATGAATAAGCAGAAAATGCTCATTACACTTGTGATACTTAATAACACAGTTGTCTTCTCTTTATCACATTTATTTAGTATAATTACAATGAGTACTTGAGATTTCAAGCTTCTGTTACAGCTTTATTCATAAGAACAAAAAGATGTTATACTTGCAGGGCCTAATACTCGTGATGTGACTATACAGTGGAGAATATAGTTTACCTCTATTCTAACAAAAGAGCACTTGGCTTATGTACTGGAATTAAATGAATTTAAGATTTATCGCTATAGCGCATTTACGTGACAAATACTTGAAGGCTTGACTTCCCGCATAAGTACCTGTTTAGGAAAAGCTTTTCTCAAACAAAATCCTCTTCAGATCTGAAGACATACATGACTTGTGTATTTATTTGTTTCTTGCATGGGTGAAAGAGATAGAGAATAGAAATTGTTTCAATTTCAGATTTTCATAGTGATTACACTATGCAGTCCCCATTGGGTACAAAATAAAAGAAATGAGGCTTTGAGAGACACTCTGTTTTTAGCTCCTGCTGCACTCCACGGAAACAGTGTTAGTTTCTGTTCTGTGTAGGGCCACTTCATTGGGGTCCTTTGAAGGGGACTCCCAGTCTTCAGAAGTATGTGATAATGAAAGTGTATGTTTTAATGTAACATATTTGAGAAATAAAGGCATCTCTTGGCATTTCTGTTCTACTCCCTTCACACTTCCCCTCCCCTTTTTGTTTTGTGCTGAATGTGATGTGGTGTTTATTTCCTTGCATTGTGACTGCCACTGCTTGTTTTCTAAACTTTAATAACATTGCAGAATATCAAGGTGTGGGGGAAGGGGAAGAGAGGTTTCTCTATGGCCATTAAAAGCACCTTTGGCATTTCTCTTGGGAAAATCCGCTTGACTTTTTCTGGTTTCATTTCATTATTTTTCTCATAAGATTTTTCGTATTTTCATTGTAGTTTTCTTTAAGTTTTCTATATAGTCAGTCTTATAGTCATCCTTCCTTTTTAGCATTCTGCCCAATTCTTCCTCTCAAAATTGTGCTATAACAATATATTTGCTTTACTCTCTACTTTGTTTATTTCTTTTTACTAACGGTTTCCTACAGATCCTTACAATGTGTTCATTTCTAAACTGCAGATTTATAACCTGCAGTCTTCTTGAGACAGCATGTTTGCTCTTCTGTAATGGTCCGAAAAGTATCTGTATTTGAAATTAAACTGCAAGACTTGAGAAAGGACTTATAAAATTGCACAACTCTCTCTACTTATTTGATTTCCACTACTGTGATATCCCAGCACTCTGCGGTCTTGCTTTAGTACATCTTCCAAAGTAGATATTATTGTTAGGAGGTAGGTGTTTTCATTCCTATTTTACACATAGTTACTGAGAAGAAAGCAATTTAGGTGGCAGAAGCTGCAAAAAATGTTTGAATGGCCTTAAAATTCTAGCCTACAGTGACACAGAAAAAAATGTGTCAGAACAAGGATTCAATCTCAGGTTTCATGTGCTTGGGTTAAAGTCTAAGGTGTTGGATTATCTTTTTTATTGTGCTGTATTTTCACTTTACTCAGATAAGATAATAGAATTATAGAACGGTTTGGGTTGGAAGGGACCTTCAAAGGTCATCTAGTCCAACCCCCCTGCAAGCAACAGCGACATCTTCCACTAGACCAGGTTGCTCAAAGTTCCATCCAACCTGGCTGTGAATATCTCCAGGGATGGGGTATTCACCACCTTTCTGGGCAACTTGTTCCAGTGTTCCACCATCTTCATTGTAAAAAAATGTTTTCCTTATGTCCAGTCTGAATCTACTTCCCTCTATTTTAAAACCATTACCCTTCATCCTATCACAACAGACTCTGCTGAAGAGTTTCTTTTTTATAAGCCCCCTCTAAGTACTGAAAGGCTACTCTGAGGTCTCCCCGGAGCCTTCTTTTCTCCAGGTTGAACAGCCCCAACTCTCTCAGCCTGTCCTTACAGGAGAGGTGCCCCAGCCCTCTGATCATCTTCGTGGCCCTCCTCTGGACCTGTTCCAACAATATATAGATATATTTCAAGATATGTTAGAGCAGAAGGCAGGATATAAGAGTAACATGGTCAGGGTAATGGGTAGACTCGATGTGAACCAGAAAAAAAAAAAAAAATCCAGTGCTTAATTTCCAGTCAGTGTCTGTACAGGCTGAGTTGTTAAAACAATATGAAATTATGTTTTACTTACAAAGACTTGATCTTGAAGTTATATGAATTTGATTTGAGTTGACTTTGAATGATGTGCTGGAAAGGACACTTGATCTGAAGCCTTGATCTGAGAATTTTGGCACTTGCTTCTGATTGTCAGGCTGGAAACACCATGTGAAGGGCTGTCCTTAAAACCCTCTGTCCATTTCCTTTCAATGCAATACTGAGGGGAAAAGGGTGGAAACCTAGCAGTTGTTTGGATTTTTTTTTTAACTTGATTAGTCTTTGTGTAATCATTCAGGTCAAAATTTAAATGGTCCATATGGTTTACCCGATCCCTGCTTTGTGTCAGTGTTATTTCATCTAATCTTGAACTTATTCCCATAGAACAAGCTGTCTGCTTGCTCCTTGTGCTCCTGACTCAAACCGTCTTGATCAATTGCACTGGAAATTACTTCTAGGGGAACAGGAGAAAGGGTTTGCTTGTAAAAGTCTGTTGTGCTTCTGTTGTATTTTGTTATTTTATTAGTGTGATTAACCTTATATAGTTCCCTTTATAGTCAATACAGTTACATTTATTCTAGCTTTAGAGAGATTATAGATTCAGATATATTTCTTCTATTTAAAACAAGGAAAGCCTCTAGAATCAGACTTACATGTTTTGAGTTGGGTCTGTTGGTACCTTTCAGTAAAATTCAAGGCTGACCCACCATAGAAGTCTTAGCAATGGTATATACGCAAGTACCAGCATGTCTACTGTTGATCACAGCATAGATACTTTTGAAAGAATGGGCTAAGTTGTCCACAAAATGGAACAGCTGGGGTGAAAAATACAGAGAAAGGAAAATATTACACTTCAAAAACACACACAGTGAGAGAACTTTTTATTTGCTCTGCTGAGTTTATGCTGCCTCTTGCTTGTCAGCACAAGGTCATGTCAAGATGAAGAGATGTGTCAATGAATCGAGCTGAATTGCGGAGATGGGTATTCATCTATTTTCCAGCCTGTGACAAGAGATGTACATTTGCAAGAAACTGTGAATCCTAAATAAAATAGGAATAGAACTGTCTTCCAAATTACTGAATTACAGAATTTGTATGTGAGTGGTTTTAGGGGCTAAGTTGGGATTGTTGGCTAGAATAACTAAAAGGCCAGGCAAGTTGAAATGAAGCAAACAGAAAGCTTGTCTAGAGGCAATATCAGTGAAAAGAACTTAGGAAAGTTGTCAAAACCCAGGTTGTGCAATTTTGTTGGCTATCATAGTTAGTAAAATAGTGAAAATATAAACTTTGAGGAAGAAGATGGGCTCTACTTAGCAATGATTCTTTAAAGAGTGAATTAAAAATACTATTTTATATTGTGTTGACCTGCATATGATATCTGACTTCTGACTTGATGAACGTCTGTAAGTTTCGATGGAAGGTTCAGGAGTGAAATACAGCCTATTCAGCAGAATATAGGGGCATCCTCTCTAGTCTGTTTTCAGAAAGCTGATGGTTCTAGTGATTAGATTAGGTGGGAAAAATGCTCTCTTGGACAAAATGTGCTGGCCTTCCTTACATTGTTGTGTTAACAGATGGACTCAGATATGTGGGCTTGGGGGAATCACCTCCCTCCCCTTTTCAGGGCTCTTATTTATGTCGTTTGGGGGACTTAAAATGCCACTCAACTGATGGACCACAAGGAGGGGCCATGCTGCCCCTGAGGGATTGAAACTGCTCATCTCCTGCTGGTTTTGGTTGAACTGGATTAAAAGGTAGGACCTAGCTATCGAGTTGAAGTGCACCATACCCTGTGTGTGAACATGTAGTCTATTTTCTATTCAGGTTGCTCCAGGGCAGGCCCTGGTGGAGGCAGAGAGGGGAGGACACAACACTGCCAAAATGCTAGCTGTGGGGTCCCCAGTGCATTTCCAGCCCCACGTTGCTGCTGTGACACCAGGGAAAAGCAAGCATCATCCACTGGTGGGGAGGTGGAAATAAAGCAAGGGACAACAGTTCTTGGGAGATAATTTATTAAATAACTTTGACCATTTTTCTCCTGGTTCTTGAATGGTTAGTGAACAAGGTGTGATTTGTGCCCATTTGTTAATTATTTAGAATGATTAATTTAATGGTTTGTATGAGGATACCATTCTGTAGATTTGCTTCTGAATGACTCACCAGAATTACTGCTTGGAGAGGTGTTTACTGCTAATAATGTGCTTTTTCGTCTGGCTCAACAAGGGCATTGTATTGTTTTTCATTCCTGGACGGGTGGACTTCCACATCTTTCCAGATGATGCGCTTCTCTTCTCAGCACTGTGTATTCAAATACTCATGTGCACGTATCATCACATCAGTGCTTTTCTGTTTATTTCTTCTGTTCTTTTTTTTTCTTTCAAATATCCTACTCAACAATCATTTTTTCCTCATAGATGTGCATTAGATGTGAAAAGAGTTCAGAAATGTTATCTCTTTCAACAACAGTTCATGTTGGTTTTTTTTTTAAAAAAAAAACTTCTTTGGTTTTGCAGTGCTTTCCTTGTGCTAGTAAGTTATTACCAAACAACATTTTATGCAAGGCATAAATGGTACTTCACAGATAGCTCCTCTGGGGGTGGAGGACGGAAGGCTATTTTGATACATTTATCAAATAGCTTGTAGCTTTCATTTCAAGGCAAAAACAAATCACTGAGAAAAGAAAGCACATTCTCACCTAGAGATCTATTCAGCAAATAAAAATGGAAAAAAAAAAGTTCTACAGGCTTGGTGCTTTTGCCTGCTCTTGTTAACAAGGATTATTTTCCCTTTAGCAAGCAATTATTAGCTAGATAAACATATTATTTTGCTGTTTGAGAAGATCTGTCAAAGTCTATTCCTTTATTCTTATGTTCACAGGGATATTTCTGTGGATTTTTCTGAGAAGCCTCTTTTCTATTTCATCTGTCATTAGGAACAGCAGCAAATAGCACTTTTTACGTCTTCCTCAGATACTAATTGTCTGTTTCTTTCCTCAAATTAGTTTTCCATACTTCACTGACATCTGCAGAAGTATTCCTGATTTACACAATTATGAGTGAGATGTGAATTATAGCCTAAGGAAATAGATTTTTGAAGCTAGAGAGAGTTGTGATACAGCAATTAGATTCTGTCATTTAAAATTTTAATTAAAATATTGACTTTATATTATTCATTGTCTTGGCTACTTCACAGGTCACTCAATTTCCATGTCTTCCCCCTTTCTATATTTATAGTCATAGCAACATTCCTAATATGTCCACTTACCTTGTAGAAATATTGTCAAGATAAATTTTTCTAGAGCAATTAAATTAATTAATTTCTAAGTCTTTTTTTTTTTTAAGAGATACTATGCCTCCTTCCCTTTATTTTGTTTTCCTGGGGATTAACATTAGAAATAGAGGGTCAGAAACAGGTTACCAGTTGAGCAAAAGGGACTACTTTTTTTTTTTCATCTCAGTAATATATTGGCTTCTATTATTGCCCTACTCACAGATTGCCAATGCATCACTTTTCACTGTGCCACACGTTAGGGAATTTTAATGATCTCCCTGGCCCTTTTGTTGAGCATTCCTGGGGATTTCTCTTTAGGCTGTCCTTCACAGCCTGTGCTGTGCAGTCACAGAGATTGCTCTAGTATCTTGAAGGATGGACCTGTGGGATTATAGTTAGATTTTACTTGGTGATTTTGTTTCATTGAATATATAAATGAAAATGTACGAGCAATTGCTTTGCTATAAGCCCAAAGGCATTGACCAATATGCAATCATATAGCCAACTACTCGTTAGCTGATGTGTATGCCTCATGCAGTGCCAGTCATCATGCTATTAAGCGAGCTTTGAAAATGAAAGTGTCTTTTATTTCCACTAGTCCCTGCAGCTGCAATTAATCAGGGGCTGTTCCGAAAATGCTAAAAGCTTTGCTCTTGCAGTTTTACTTTTGCACTTCCCACTTCTCCCTCTCCCTCCTTCACTGGTTCCCAGCAGCTCCATAGGGAATGAAGTCTGCTGAGAAGCAGAAGTGAGTCATTTCTCTCAGCAAGTGAAATATACGTCCCATTTCTACCAGTCTTCTGTTGAAGGATTTATTTTCTATTTCAGCAGGCATCTGCCGAACTTGAGAGCCTTTGGTTTCCAACTGATGCTGGGGTCTAGAAGGGCTCACCACAGTGTAAGCTCAAGTAGGGCAGGGCTTTAAAAAGTGATCTGGAAGCAGACTGCTGAAGTTAAAATAATAAAATTTCTGGGTTTAGAAGCAGGGAAAACTGCAAATCCAAAATCTGCTTTTGGCTTCAGCTTTAATCTAGTAAATATCACTCAAAGTGGCATTTCCTATTTTGCATCAGAGGGCAGCTCAGGTGAAAAAGAACCAACTTTTTCCATGCCAACTTCCATACCACCAGAGGAAGACTCTTCCTCAGTCTCAAGAGTCCCAGGTAACTGGAGGATCAGGACAGGGAGTAGCCAAGGGAAGTGGCACAGGTCTAAACAGCTCTCACCCTTCCTGCCTGTGGATGGTGGGAATGGCATCTTGTGTCTCTGGGGCCAGAGAGTCCAAGAGGTCTCAGCTCCTGATGCTTTCAGGGAAAAAGATAAATCTAGGCAGAGTGAAAAACTAGTGTAAAAACCCTATTAGCCCTCCCTGCTCCATTTCACTCTCTAGTGGTGTGCAAAAGCCTTGGATTTGTGAGAGTGAGGGGTCTTGTGAGGAGTCCATTGACAGGGAGGAAGGGGGCTCTTGGCAGTGTGGTGTTTTATGCTCCGGTGGCCAATGAGCTGCAATAGTATGAACTAGAGGAGAACTGGCTGAAAAATGTGTGATTTTGAAAGCTCTGGTGACTGTCAGAGATAGTTGAAACAGTAGATTTCTTTCTGTCATATGACATTTGCACAGTGTTATGCACTAGCCATGCCTCTCCTCCACCAGCATTACGTGGAGATCTAAGCAATACAAGGAGTTGAAGAAGCAATGTTTCAAGCACAGTGCCAAACCTGCCATCTTTTTATTGATGTGATCAGTGATCCAGGTGTTTTACTAGCCACAGTTCTAGGAGAACAGGCACATTGTGTAGCCAGCTCTGTGAAAACAGTAGGCAGTGTAGATTCGAGTGTGGAAATGGCACTAGCGCTGCGTCTAATTATATAAAGGGAAAGATTTTTGAGCTCAGATCAGTCACTGATCAAACATATTAGTTAAACCTTTTGTAATCAGTTCTTGAGTATTTTCATAATTAATTCTTACTTGCTCCTGAAGGTGTTGTTAGGTTAGTTTGTTATGATTTCCCTTTGGGAACGATCAAAGTCATGGAATGAGTTGTATTTCTGAAAAAAAAAAAAAAAAAGGAGCATGAAGGTATTTCCAAATGTCCAAAACACAGAGCCTGCTCTGCCTCTCTGGGTGCTTTTAAAAAGATTTTTAGATAGGCCTAATGTTCCTTCTGCACTGGCAGGTTGGTCCATCACATATCATCCTCTAGGTTGCCAGTCGGCAGAATTCATGCTGACTTGTCCGTGGACTGGACCATCAACTAACTGGAGCTACAGGTATTGGAGGTATTCTCAATAACTGACCAACTTCATTCTCTACAGCTCACAAAGTTCAAGGCAAGGAACCCTCAGGTTACTAATACCAGTGTTTTACATCTCGCTGCAGTCATCTCTGTGTAATAAATCTTTTTTGAAGTAAAGATAGAGTCATAGTGTCAAACAGAGTCAGTGTTCAGTATCACAGTGGAGGGAATTTATTTCTCCAAGAGCTAATGGAATTTGCATCAGTGATGACAGCTTTTGTGTTACAACTGCCTTGTCACTGGGGATTACAGTTTGAGCCACGTAGATCCTACTGTTCACTTGACATGAAGTCCAGTAATTCTTGAGGAAGCATAGGTTACTGGAGTGCATAGTAAGAGTTGGGTATTATGAGTTGCATAGTAAGGGTTTACACTTAATGGTTGCTGGTGCTGTCACAGGCTAGATTACCACTCGACTTCTGCTCAAGCACTTTTTTAATTAAAAAAGCTCAACCAAACCAAACCAATACAAACTTCAAACATAGCAAGAAGTTAATAATGTCACCCTGAGACAGCTAATTCCTTAGTAATGCTTAGAAAGTCTGATCTTTCTGCAGGTGAGGGGATGAGGACCTGGATCCCCATTCTGTATTTGTAAGATTATTGAAATCACCTTTGTACTACTTTTTTTTTTTTCTGTCATGTTTCCTGCTTAAGGAGGTGCAGAGATTTCTTTTAAAATACAAGAACTTCATAGTTTTTTGCTTTTTTTTTTTAATTAAGATGTTTCATAATGAAAGACTCTTTGCTAAAAAGTCTCTGAAAGAGGTGAAAAGATTTATTTTTGAGGCTTTGTTTTTAATCCTGGGACCAGCTTCTTGACCCAGGAAAGTCGTTTGCATACCCTGCACTCTGTGGAAGATTGACTCATGAGCACCACTTCATTGAGGTCCACTGACCTCGTGTTTCCATGCCAATACACCCTCCTGAATCACAGTTAGCAGGGACCAAACAGCCTTGGAAGGTGAAAAGATTATTCATTCATCAGCCAAGGGAATTGCAACAGGAAGCAACTGGAGGCCAGTTAGTCATAAATCTGCTCTACCACATGATCAAAACCAGTAAGCTATTGGCTTGACATAAAACACACCTGATAGCGGTGTATATGGAGATTTTTTTTTCACCTTTACTTTTTTTTTTCTTTTTTTTTTTTAAAGGAGTTGTTGATTTTTGTCCAACACTTCAAAACTGAATGGGTAATATGAAAACAGGTATGTCTCTAAGAGAGATATATCTATGGAATTTAGAGAAAGAAAAAGAAATGTTAGGTTAAATCTGTCCTCACACTTGCCTTTATCTGGTGATTTCAGTGGTGTCCTTCTGTTCTCCTGATGATTTGTGGAATAAACAGTGTTTCATGTTGTGGATAACTCCAGCTCAAAGCTGGGACATACTGGTTTTAATAAAATGCATCTAATCCTTAGAGCCATTTAGCATCTGGAAAGCAAGTTGTTAAAAACATAAAGCACATCTAATCCTGTGAGCTGCTCAGAGCCTAGAAGAGGAGCTTTTTCTTTATGGAGTGCTTTACAGTCACAACTAGGACATGAACTGCTGAGACTGGTGTGCTATTCAGGCTGTCAGGGTTGTCTACCAGTTGCTGGATGAAAAATGATGATAGCATTGCCTATCACATTCTTCGTCTAACATATACATAACTAATATAAATTTAGAGACAGAGAGCAACGAGAGCAAGAATATATAAGCATTCTTTTTAAGAATATATAAATATAAAATGCAAGAATATATGAATATGTACAGTGAAGATTTTTCCCTGCATCTATATTATTTTCCTGGCTTGAAAAGAACCTTGATCTTCTCAGCCATATATTGGTAATCTGTGGACTCAAGAAAAATGACCCATTAGTTGGCTGGCATGGTATTTTTTATTCCTACTCTAGCGAAGAGCTACAAATATAAAGCCCTTTGATATTACTTTATTAAGGAGCAGAACCAATTGATTGTTGGCTTTTTTTTCTTCTGCAAATAACCCTAAGTAGAAGTGAAATAACATTTTGTTGTATCACTAGCCTGTACTTATAGATATTTTGTTGTATTGGGCTGGTATTTCTCTGAAGTGTATGTATGAGAACCAGAATGATGTGAATTATTTGTTTCTAGAAAGCTGTTTTAGTGAAATGAAAATGTTTTCATGAACTCAGACTCCTTCAAGCTACTTACAGTCAAATCAGTAAGCTCAAATACATAAGTCCTATCCCTAGGTTTTGCAATGTGTCCATGGTTTTGCAATATTACCTCATTAAATCTTTACAACAGAAGCTGCTGTATTCAGACTTCTGAGTATGTTCACACAGAACCCGCTAGTGTGATTTTAATGCAGTACAGAGATATTTGAACCATTTCTCACCAGGCATGAAGCTCAAAGAAACTGCACAAATACTTGGGCAGGTTTTCCAGTATGTTTTAAAAGATGAGCTCTCTGTCACAGTCGTTAAAGGGACACTGATGTCAGGGCTAGATTGCGCAGGCATCACCCTACATCATTATAACCACAGCAGCAGTGCCAGCGTAGCTGATCTGAGTTTTATTGTCTACCCAATGGCAGAGAGCCAAGGATGTCTAGACAGCTAATGAACAGAGGCACTTGTAGAGGTGGCTTCTCAGTCCTATTTTAGCTGTGCAAAATGCTCCATGGGCTTAAAATCTTTCTCCCGCTTACAGCGGGAGTGTTAAAGTAACTGGGCTCACAATTCAGGAGACTGTAAAGTCCTTAAAGTTAGGTAGGAGGAATATCGCCACAAGTGAATTGTCATCAGCCACATCAAATGCAGCACGCTTAACTTACTTGGGAGTTAGGGCCCACTGGATAATTACAAATACCTCCTCTTTCTCACTCTCATCATCTTCTTTACAGTGAGAATTTTTCCTTGCTGCTTTGGGACCTTGAAGTTATCATGTTTTCATCTCTGCTGGCAGTGGTGTTGATGGGATTAGAAAGTACATTAATGGTTGTTTCATTAGACTGTGCAAATAAGATTAAATAATGTGCTCTATTAAACTTAGTTATTAGCAAAAGCTAATTTAATAAAATCTGTTATGAATTCGTGTTCTTGTTTGTCCAAACAGTCTCAGACAATCTGGTCAGAAAGTCAATTAATGAGCATTTGCTCCATTATAAGAGAGCCTTTCCTCATTTGAAAAAAAAAAAGTGTCAGATTGGTTTCTGAAACATGATAGTGACAACGGAGGTTTTTAGAACAGGAGACTAGAGGAGGGAGTATCCAGACCTTGACATCAGTTTTGCCATTGTTTTGCTAGGTGACCTTAGGCAAGTTGCTTTTCTCTGGAAAGCATCTCTAAAAACAGTGCTGTCAAATCTATGGTTTTCTCAAAGATCTATGTACCGTATGTCCTGTCAAATAGAGAAAGTCAATCCTGGAAAGTCAATCCTGGAAAGTCAACCTTGGTTCTGAAATTCAAGCAGGGTCTGAGCTGTGGATGGTACTTGAGCTTCTGCAGAATGATTTAATCCCTTATTCACCCCACTGCAACCACATTGTTTACCAAGACTTTTGTATATGAGTAATGATTGTACGTGTCAGGAGGAGGACTGTGTGTCTTTTCTCTTTCATTTTTTTTGACTCTGTAGAAATAACAGGAAAACCGTAACTACATGTGTATGTGAAAAGCAACGGGTTGCACTCTGCCGTGACCAAAGTCAATGCAAGTGTTGCTGTTATTCATATCCTAGATCTGTGAAGGCAGAAACTATCATGGAGATGCTTCAGAGAGAAGATTATTATACAGTCCCCCTTCAGGACTGAAGCACATCTTCAATTTACCCGCTCCTTGGCTTTGCTAGTGGTGAGATGATTCTAAGGCTATCTGAGAATGTTTTAAGCTTGGTATTTGAAAATACATTACAAGTTTGAAGGCTGTGTGAAGTGTTGCCTGGTGCTGAAGGGCACAAGCTTGAGACATGTCAGTGGGCAACACAGTGCACAGCAAGGACACAGTGAACAGCAAGGTGTATGGACCTGATGAAACCTCTCTGGAAAAGTGCAATTTTGCAGATACACTGAAGCCAAGATACTTGGAACTTCCTCTGTTTTTGTAAAATAAAGTGACCTCTTATTAGTTAGAATTGTAGTGAAAGCTTTTTTTTGTCCAAATTGAAATGTATGGTGACTTCACTGTGGGTAAATGCTAGTTGTTAATTGTATATAAGAGTTGATAATGCCATCATGAGGTTAAGAAATTGAGAAGCCGTAAGCTTGATGGGATTCAAAAAAAAAGGATTATCCACTTATCTCAATGACAAAATTATCCACAGTTGTATTAGGGAGGATTAAAAAAAAGCAGAAGACATAAAACTCTTGGTGAATGGAGATAAGAAGCAACTTCCTTTACATGCACTTTATTTGCTAATTGTCAGCGAAATCATTGGTTATATATGTTTCTATGGTATAACTGTCTTGGCTAGTATGGAAGTAATTATATAGTCTTAAAAGGTTGTTCATCTTCTCCATTTCCACAAGTGGACACATTTCCTTTCCAGAGAGTTACAGAAGGGTTGGGGTTGGAAAGAACTTGTGGAGATCATCTGGTCCAATCCCCTGCTCAAGCAGGGTCATCTAGAGGAGGCTGCCCAGGACTATGTCCGTATGACTTCTCGATATCTTCAAGAATGGAGATTTTTAAAATGAATTTTACAACTACCAGTGAAATTACAGCATGAAAGATGTGAAAGCTACTTGTGTTAGCTGTGAAACATCTAGCTACAGCCAAAGGTGATGGTCACAGCAGAGGTTTCTTATGGTAGTCCCTCTGTTGCTGCAAAAGTCAGGGCATTCAGAAGTACAAATTTCTGTGATACTGTTAAATGACCCTTTTGCTCTTTACTTTCTAGTCAACATTTAAAAATGCACACCAAACTAGAGGAGTGACATAACTGCTCATGGCAGTGGATGAAATGTTGTTATTACATTGAAAATAGAATGCACAGACATAACCATAAGAAAGGGAACACTGAATAGAACACCATAGCTTATTCTGATGTCTACAACATGATTTACAAAATCTCCTTTTATAGAAGTTTAGCTGTAGAGTTCACAAAATGCTCCACACAGAGGATGCTTCTCTCTGTTAAAAGACTGAGGAAACTTTACAGGTGTGTTGAGACACCTTGGGAGCATTCAATGTACCATGTAGTTGTCTCTCACTCCTAAGTCAAGCAGGAACAGAGACAATCTTTTATTAGCCTATGGCATACTAGCTGCCCACAAGTCAGTTTAATTCTTTTTGCTTATATTGTACATGTTCTGTGTATAAACATAAACTGTCAATTTCCAGGTTTTCCCATATGATAACTTTGGCTAGACCTAAATTCAAACCTAACAAAAGCAAGAAGGGCATAAAGGCACTCACATGACCATTTTTAACATGTATAGCTCTAAGCTGGGAATTTCCTTCTTGCCTCCTGGAAGGAATAACTTACCTTGCTTCCTCTGGCAAGTGCTGATATATTGCATGCCTGCAGTGAAATATTGCTCTCCATTAACTGACCAGAGGTATCTGGAAATTGCACCAGATAAAGTGATAGGCAGAATGAAACTGAAATGCATTTTCTTTGTGTGCTATGAGCATGTCGTTTAGAAGCCACATTGATGGGAATTCTGCACTGCAAAAACATTGACTCTGCTACAGCAGTGATTAAATTGAGTAATGTTTTTGACCCAGCTGAAGAGTAATATTTCTTCTTCTAGAAGTGACTAGCCTCAGGTTTTGTGCTGCATATGTTCAGAGGGCTTAAAGGAATCTCCCAGTTAGAAGGTTCAGCACCCTGTCCTTTCGGTGCCCAAGCACTTTACTGATTAAACTCTCCAAAAAAATGGAGGTGCTTGAAATCCTAATCCTTTCCTGACAATGAGATTATGTTTTGTGATTTTTAAATATGTGGGCAACTTGCTTAGAAGGAATAAAACTTTTGTGTGGAAGTTTTTAGGGAGTCCTGGAAAATAGGAAATAAACAGGCCACTCCACAGTTGGTTTCAGTGGATTAATTCCAAAAGTAAGGTTTCGAAAGAAGACGTACACATCCCTTTTTCAACAACTTTGATCAGCACTGGTTTGTCATTTGCTTCCCTCCCCACTCCCCACTGTTATGGGAGGGAGGATGCTAAAAGGGATCAAGTATTTTAGTGTAGCAAAACCATATTAACTTGTTTTCCTGAGAAAACGGAAATTACATTTAAAGCCTCTCTTTAGATCCGTCGGTCAGTTGATGACTCAGTCCCACCAAGCAATTTTTTTAATTTGAAAGAAAATTCCAGTCACATTTAATGTATTTGGTTGCCACGAGATGTGGCCTGGGGAGCGTGCAAAGGCCCCAGTGACACCTCCTTGGGTTGCCATTAAGCATTTGGCCGGAAGCTAACAGCCAAGCCCTGGTGAGGTTGTTTCCTCTGCAGGTATTCTGCCATGGCAGAATAAATTCCTTTCCTGGCTGCCGCACCAAACTGAAGGAGGCATAGTACATGGACATAACAAAGGGTTTTTACAGTGGACCTTCCTTTATCAAGCAAGAAAGGCATAACAAAATTAGTATATATTACTTTATAAGAGCCAGCACTTGGGATTACTGAATTTCATTGTGGGGTGTAGAGGAGGTGTACTTCCAGAGGTGTTAGGTCTTACTGTCATTTTAGAAGAGAGGGCAATATGATAAGTGTTGAGTGGCTTCCAGTGACCATGTTTTGTGAACATTAATCAGGAATGGATGATAGGCTAACATGAGTTTTATATGAGGAGAGACCATAAAATTATTGCAGTGCAAACCATTGTTTCAAATAAGTTATTTTTCTTTTATTTTTTTAACTTTTGAAACACAGGCATGTGCCATATCTTACTTGTCCTCTGAAGAGGGTAACTTTCCACAGGTTTCTGATTGCTCTGCCCCAAAGTACTCCAAAAACATCTGAAACGGCTTGGTGTGCACTACTGACAGTGAAGGCAAAAAACAAGCTAAGAAGTTGTTTTGGTTTCAGACTGGAGGTTTCAAAGAGGCTGAGGAGCAAGAGTGTGCTGGGAAGAGGGGAGCAAAGATCTTGCATATAAATTTTTCATTGTATTGAAGCTTTTATGGCATGAGAGACACCACCTGTTTCCTAGGTATTGTAAAGGATTTAAAGTTTATGTGTGCATGTCATAAATGAACATTTTACAACAGGTTTCCCTGTGTGATGATGTCCTTAAGAGAACTGTGTGATAGGAAAAGCAGGCAGGAGTTTATCCCTCCCGGTTTTTAATTTTATTCAGCAGGGTCAATCCTCAGAGGACCATGACAATCATGGGGATTAAAAGCAGATTTCCCATGACCCACAGTCACATTAGATTTCTGTGCCCATGGAAGTATTTTTCCCGTTGCTCTGCCAACACACTTTGCCCTCAGTACTTCAGCGTGAGTTCAGCTTCAAAAGAAAGCTTCTGGAAAAGATTTCTGAACAACCTATTGCTTCTCCTGACAGGGACATAGGGAAATCTTAACCATATTGGGAGAAAAATGTACCAGTACAGTTGTGTTTTATTTTATTAAAGCAATATAAAACACGTCCCCTCAGGGGTACTGCATTCATAGGCACCTGTACCGATGCTTAGCATGAAAGAACAGAAAACAAGATCTTACCATAATAATGTGGTCTGGTAAATACATGATCTAGTGTTCAAATAAACCCAAACTCTAGACCATTTGGAGCTAGGTATGTTGTGATGACGGCGGTGTGCACTGCTTCAATTTTGAAAAACAGTAGTTACTAGTATGGTCAGACTAATGAATAAGGCCTGGAGTGATGACAACTCTGTTCAATTCCAATTTCATCCAGAGTTTGCCTCTTTCATCCAGACTGAGATAGTCTGTTCTTCAATCTCAGCTCTCTGTATTTAAAATCAGTTTAATGACTTCATCATAGGACAGAAACAAAAAAAATCCTCCAATGTTTGTTTGAGGTGCTGTTATCTAATGGTGATTAGGGGTACTGAAGGGCTTGGATAAAAGAAAGATTCTGTAAGCTGTGCATTTTAGTACCTCTAGACAGTGTATTTTCTTTGGGCAGAAGGTCTGTAATCAGTTTATGTTGCAGTCAAGGCAAAGTACCTCATAGGTTTTCATAATTGCCATCTTAAGATGGTTACTTGTGGCTGAATCTTTCAAACTTATGCCATGTCTGTGGGTAACTTTAGTGTTAGAAAAGCTACAGGCCCAAATGTGTTTAACCCTGTTCCTTCTTCTCACCTCAGATAGTCACATACCCATTTTAGTTAGAAATTTTTTTCATGTAGTGCAGCTGATTGCATTTAGGTGGATAAAAGATGTTTTGTCTGTCAGAAATAACATGTGGACTTTCTTGAACAGTCATTTTCTCTTGTGCTCTGGAAAATAAAATGCTTCCATTGTTAGATCAAGTTGAGAGTTACCGCCAGTTCCTATAAATGCTGCCAGACATCGAGTCTAGAGTGTCGTGTGACTGAACCTTGGCTCCATCAGAAGCAAAAATGTTCACTCCCGTCACTGGACCAACGTCTAGCATTTTTATGTAGACCAGTGTCTGATGTTGCAGGCCAACCCAAACAATAAATGAAAACTCACAATTCATAGCCTGTTTGGGTAAAAACTAGACTGAGAGCAACCCTGTTTTACTGTCTCTTGGCCTAAAACCAACTTCTAGTTCTGAACTGTCGTCACTGATGACAGGCAGATTTACTAAGCCCCTCCAACCCCATTTGACAAAATTAGTAACCAAACAACTTCAAGTGCTTTCTTGATATAAAGAGCTATGAGTATATAGTAAGTAAAAATCCCTTTCACCAAATTGTTTTGATTATTTACACAAATATGTCAAGCTTGGGGGAAAAAAAAAATCTGTTCATTAATATAACCATAATGATGTGCTCTTTTACATTACGTAATCAAGACTGTTCTAATGGATTGTACTTTGTTGGCTTTTGTGGTTTTTTTTAAACCTTCTTGCTTTCTATGAAATCATTGTGATTATTTTTAAAACAATGCAATTAGGCCTTTAGATATGGTATTTGAATATGTATTCTGTTGATCTGAATTATCAAATGCATCTTTTCTCTGAAGCCTAATTTTTAATTCTCTTCAGTGCTGGTGTATCTTTATAAGTTTTCTAGCTGAGACATGCAATTATTCCACACAATAGTCACAGTGAAGTTTTGGTTATTAGTGTTGCCTTGTTAAAACTGTTTGGCTGACTGTTACATTGCATCTGCAGGCTACTTTGTCTTAAGAGCCAGAAAAATAATTTATGCTAGGCTAAAATGTACAGAGATAAACTGGTAAACTGAGCCAACAGGTTTATTTTGGGACTGAAGGCTGGAGTGCTCAGCCAAATGCATGGTTAGTTAGGGTGAGCCATAAGTTGTAATTCTGGAAAAGGGAGTGAGTGGAGTTGAGATGTTTCACTCCATGCTACATTTTGACCTGGAGCTTATATGCTTGGTTGTCTAATTGCAGTGGAGTTGGGCTGGTCTAACTTTAAAATCCCTTTTTGGTGTGCCTGCACAGAATTTCTGATCTGATTGTATTGAAGTTTGATATTACGAGATCAGGAACAGACATATCTCAAAGTAATAATTATTTTAGCTGCATGGTAAACTTCTCAGAAATGCAAAGAACTTGACCTAACCAATAAAGGTTTGGGGCTCTGAGGTTTCCCCGAAGAGCCTCATCTCTTGTTTCCCTATTTATCATCACACACCCACTGTCAAGGTTTAGGGTGCTTGGTCCTACCTCTGCTCCCTTTCGGCTGAAAGGGCTCCTTGTATGGCCTCATGCCTTCCCCTCACTTCCTTGAGTAACCTTTTCTTGTGGGTTTTCAGGGAAGGTGCAAAAGAACATACTCAGAAAAGTGGTGACTTATCTTCCCAGGCTTATCAGTATTAGCTCTGTCGCCTTTGGTGGACAGGAATCAAATCTCATAAAGTTTATGCACCAACAGGCTTATGGCGTCATTGTGTAAGCTTCCAAATGAAATGCCTAAATCCCTCACATGAGGGATTACCTCACATCAATCTAAGGTAATATTATTTACATTTTTTTCTTGTCTTGATTTACCAGTCATTTTATTTTCCTTCAGATTTTAAGATGGTATATTGAGTTGTTATAACAGTGACTTAGGTTTAAGGTCTTTTTGATTTAACTGCAGTACAGTTTGATTCTGGCTATGGCTTCTTCCTAGGTGGAATCAAACATGGTCCGTGGAGATGCCCAAAAGGGCATATCAGTGCATGCACGCACGTACGTACACACATGCACACACACTAACACTTCTGGAAACATGAGGCAAGATGTAATTTACCAGTGACAAAACTGGTATGATCCTGTAGCACTTGTTCTATGAAAATAAAAACTTGCACAATTAACTTGTTTGTAAGTTTTTACTATTAGCTGTAGAGTGACACAGCTGTGTGATTCTCTATTATACACCAACACACTACCATCAAGAAGCACAGCTCCTGCACAGTTCTGATAAAAAAAGGATAATAATATAATGAAATAATAATTCAGACTGGAAGGGACCTTCAGGAGCAGTTTGTCCATCCTTCTGCTGAACGCAGGGCTAACTTCAGAGTTAGGCCACCTTGCTCAGGGTCTCAGGCTGCTGACTTTCAAAAGTCTCCAAAAATTAATATTCCACAACTGATCCATGGCTTAACCACTCTCACTGTAAACACTTTTCCCTTTGGTTGGAACAAGAACAGTGCATATAAACTGGTCATGAATAAATTTAGATAGGAAATCACATGGCTTCAGTGATGTTCTGGAACCGTGCTCTGATGGGATTTGTGGGAGGAAAAAGCATCCCCTTGAGCCCAAGATGCATATTTGATTGTAAAAGTGATGATATAACTGTCTCCAATAGCAAATGATAGCTCAGTGACCCATTTCAGATTTGAAGCCTTGATGTTTTTACCAGTGATGGGTGTTGAATTTGCTGCTTGCACTTGAAATAGTCACTTTTCTGCCACTTCCCTGTATTTATTAGAATTGTAAACGTCATACATTTCTTATTGTGTCCTCCTCTGGTTATATTTCTGTAGGGAATAGGAGCAGTCTTTCTCCTTGAATTAATGAAGCTAAGTCTCTCGTGAGAAATTCAAGAACAGACCAGGCACAGTAATAGAGCTTATTATCTAATTTACCGGAGGACTAATATTATTCACAGTTACTCATTTTGTCCCTTCTCTTGGTAGAAAGGACACCTCATACTCCAGGTCTGTTACTGCAGTAGCTTTTTTAGGCAATTAATTCTCAGGCACGTGTATATAATGAAGTCAATATTTTGCCTCAATCATTTTTTTCCCCCTATATTTATGAAATGATCTTTTCTACTGCCTTGAACCATTGTATGAATGATAAAGTCACTAAAATCACTACTGAAGTCCGCCTGTGTTTTCAGTTTCTGAATGGTGATCTAAGATGGAAGCCTAAGAAGGCATCTGGATCCTGAAAGCATTTTCACTTGTCCTCTAGTGGTGGCAAGCCCAGGTGGGCTGTGAGGGAGTGGACTGAAGCCCCATGCACATTGTGTGAAACTTGATGAGTTGTATGAATTTGTGGAGATGTTTACTCGGGGAGAGGGACAGCATGGAAAGGACAGCAGCCCCTGTGTTAACATCACTTTCAGTCTGTACCGCTGCAGCACCTTGCCCACGTCTGCACCCATTGCAGAGTTTTTGGCTCTGCAGGTAGATATATGTGCATGCATAATATAAAATTAACTTTTACTCAAAGGCCCATTTTTCAAAGAGAAGACAGTGAATTACTGCTTTGGGTCCCAAGTAATACATAGCAATTTAATGACCTTATAAGAAACAGTAATTCTAGCATGAAGCAGAAATTTCTGTTCTCTCTGTTATAATCAAACATGCATTATATTTTAAATAGAGTTGTTAGAGCGAGAGGATAATTTACTCATGTTGCAGAAAATGTAAAATTGCATCTAATGAGCCTGTTTGCAACTTTTAGTAATGTATATTGCCATTAAAATAAATGATTTTAAATATTAAACATAGTAATTACACTTTGGACTGCATTTCATTTAAACTTGGTATGATGAAATATTTTTTTCTTACAGAGTGTCAAATTGCCATCAATTCACTTTCTAAATAGGTTATTGAGTTTTAGGAGACATAGATGCTTGAATCAAGTTATGAGTTGTAGTAGTATGAATATCCCACTGCAAAATATTCCTCATAAATAAGTTAAGAATTATGTGATATGTAGTCAATATGTTTTTTACTGCATCCTTAAAAGAGCAGTTTATTTGAGAATACATTTACCAGAAGAACTGCTTTGGTTGTGTAAGAAGTTGGGGAGCAAGACAGATGGAGAGTTTCATGACAGGTAGGTCTGACTTGGCAGAGTAGGAAAATGTATTATTTTTTTCTGAATCTTTGACTCTGGAAATATGCTAGAGAAAATAAAGGAAAGATTACTTAGAAGAAATATTGGTTTGGTCGGTTTAGTACGGAAAATAACTTTTGAATTCTCTTTTATTTTACTCTTGTTTTTTCTGTTCAAGGAAACAAATCTTTGTCTCTCAGTCACTGATAATGAAATATATCTTGAAATCCATTTTCCTCAACCGATACAAAATGAGTCTTTTCCAACTCAGAGTCATCAGTCTTTCTATATGTGATAGAAAATAAAATTTATGTCCCCTGGAAAAAGTCAAACATTAGTTCAGAGAACGTTAATTATTACCTGTGAGTGTCTTATTGTGTTAACTTGCAGGCTTTGTCGGCAGGAGGGGAGGGTGGAAACAAAGTGCGATTGTAAATATCCTATGTCAAGGAGTGTGGCTGAATGATGGCTCAGTTTACTCCTGTTTCTAAGCCCCTCTTTTCTTTGGTGACAATTAACCATAACCTTGGGCTTCAGACGTCACAAAGACATGATTAAAATTGCCTGTAATTGTCGTCTTTGTCAGTCCCAGTGGCTGTACTATATGCTCAGACAAGAGCTTAAGTAGAAGCTGGGTGCTAAAGGGAACTTCCATAGCTTTTACTCATTTCAATAGAAACAGAAGTGTTTGACATTTGGAGTTTTTTCTGCCAAGCATTCATATTTCACGGCTAAAACTATTCAGAAGTTTATCCTGGTTTTGACGAACTCTACTATTTACCTTCTCAAATCATAAAACCAGGCTGTTAAAATGGCTGAAAGAAAGGGATCTGGTCACAGGATGAAAGAACAAATGGAGTGTTAGGAAGGATGCTGGGAAGATGCAGTGCTAAAGGCCTCATGTTTGGGAGTACAGCAACAACCCAATACCCACTCTTAGTAGCACAGTACAAAAGAGAACATAATTTCTTAAAACCTGTGTGAAGGAAACTGGGTAAAAATGCCAACAGAAAGAGTATATGTAAAGAACACATAACACAACCAGGTTGGGAAGCTTTTATCCCTTTTTGCTAGTGTAATTTCCAAGTCAATTGAATACCCCTTTGCCACCAAGGGATGTCTCTGAGATTGCAGCACCTTACTGCTATTGCCACTTCCAGTAGTAAAGAGGTACGGTGATGAATGTTACACCCAGTAAAGACTGGTTTCATATGGCTTTGTGGCTTATTATTAGACAGATACAGCATCCAAAATGGCTTTTTTATGTCTTTGGAGGATTCACAGTGTCACCCCTACTTGGAATACTTGAAGTCTAGTAAAGGTTATGCGAGTACTGACAACTCTCTCTCAGTCTCTTTCTGTATACAGCTACTACTCAAAACTTAGTATAATAAAGAGTCCAACTTGGTTGAAATTGTCAAATTGTTTTAAAAGATACTCAGGGGAACGATCACCTATCACCTGTGTACAAGCACCCATGTGTTAAAAGGAGAAGGATAATACCTTTAATAAACCATTTGGAGAAACGGCAGAATATTTGAGAACTGAGTCTTTTTTAAGGTTAATATCATACCTTTTTTTTTACCTTCAGCTCTTTCAGGTGATCCAATAAAATATACTCCCTCTCACTATGAGCTTTGTGTTTTGTAGCCTTAAAAAGTCATGTCTGCAGCAGCAGTGATTACACTCAGATTGGTGTAGGAAAATGAATAAATAACATAAAACCATTTTTGAGGACAAAAATGAGTAAAATGGTTTACTGGTGAGTGCTCTTCCCTCTGTTTACAGATGCTTTCTTGGCATCTAATTGCTCTACTAACCACTGTGTGAGGCATCCTCTGTGTGCCTAAGAAATACACCCACTCAATAGGTACGTTTCTTTGCTCTGCCTCTCCAAACTGTTGTTATGCTTGCGTACCTTCTTCCTTCATCTTTCTCATGCTGATTCTTCTACACATTATTTCTGTCACTTTTGATGATTAAAGCTCATAGCTCTCTAGAATGACAGTTTCTGTCAACACTGCCCTTCAGATTCCTTGACTGTGCATTAGTAAGTTAGGAACATATTTAAAATTAGACATACGCTCTGCTCACACGTAGCTGATTATCTTTGCCTATTGCATTCATCCTCCTTGATGACTCTAGCAGTAACTTAATGCTTTTGTCCATACTGACTTCTACAGATCTTGTAAGATTTCTAATAATTTTTTCGTGCCCTAAAGAATTAACAATATTTGGTATAAGTTCTTATTCTTCTGGGAGGAAAGTCAGAGTGTCAAATTTCAGAAGAAATTGGCATCGAGTGGAAAATGTCAACCTTGAGAGGGGACCAGAGAGTCCTGCTACCATTGTCCTTCACAGAAGTGCCCTAGCTTTTGCTTGTCTTAGGTTTCATTAGCTGAGTCATTTCTGCTCGCTGATGTTAATGACCTTATGTTAATGCGTATGTTCCTACACCATATGCCAACTCATCTTATAGGGAAAGAGGCTTGTGCTCGTGATGCCAGTATAGAAAGCCAGATGGGTCAAAGGGACGTTCTTTCCTAAAGCTGACCTTTTAAAGATTGTGCTCTTAATCATACAGCTATCGCATCGACTCCCTTTAGCACTGTTTTTACACTGCAGCTCAGAAAATTACAGTTGTGTTGTATGTTTGCATACACTGGTAGTTTAGAGTGTATATTCATTCCTCTAGGCAGAGAAATAGGCTATTTGTTAGTGTATGCAGAATACATGCTTATTCTTTTCCTTCTCTGGTATTATTTGAAAACCTAATTTGTGTAGCTACATCTTTTACACCTGGCCTGAAATGGTTAGGATAGATTCACTCCTTTCAAATGCATACCCTTTAATATGCTGTTGTGGTTAATTAGTAAGGCTCAAAAGCTTTGCCTTCATAAAGGGTAATGGGGAATGTTACTGACCAAATGAGCCATGGCTAAATGTCCTTGACAAATGTGATAGTTTTGTTTCTAAAAACTTTGTTTTGCTCGAGAGGTTTCTACTTCTCCTATTCTGTTGCATTATCATGGACAATTGGAAAGAAGAGGAAGCAAAGGCAAACAAGAACCAATCCAGCCCCAGCTATGTCTGTTTGAACCTGATCCTTTTTGCCTTGTTTTACAAAATTAAGTCCAACTCCTACCTGAGTCAGTGCTGGTAGCAGCAGTCAGAGAGTAGGGGTCTGGCAAGTTATACCTTTCATGCTAGGCTGGTGTAATGGGCGCTAATACACTATTCGTGTTTTTGCTGAAGTCAGATAAAAGTTCCTTTGTCTTCCATGGCAGAATTAAGCTCTGAGCATGGCAAAAAGTTTTTCTATTTTTGGGGAAGCCAGAACTAAGACTCGGGCTGTCACATGGGAGATGCCACTCCCGTTTGCCTGGCTCTCTGAGCGGTCTGGCAGCATGCTTTTGCGTCTTTGGCTGATTCAAAACTTTCACTTTCTCCTTCCTGAAACAAATAATAATTATTTTTTTTTATACAAAGCAATTAGCCATTTAGCTGAAGTCTCAAATATTTTAATGAACCATAACACTATCTAATGTTAGATCGATTAATTTTTCACATAATTGTTCCTCTATCACACTGCTTATAAAGTGTTAGTAACATGGTTGAAAAATGTTCAGTGAACAAGGCAGGGTTAGGGATTTTTCTGAAGACGTATGAAAGGGCTTTTCTGCAGTTTGCTGATACATTGAAATGTGATGAAGATATCAAATCAAAATAGTGTAGGTTCCTTCAGGGTGTGCACACAACATATTGCAACACAGAGACCTGTGGCCCCTCCAGGTGTGCGTTAGGTGTTGGGGGGGTAGTACGTGCTCCAGAATCATGTCGCTTATCCAAGGTAAATGGTGAAATCCCATGCTTCTAGCTATCAGATCAATACTTTACCTGTCACAGTAATAAGCCCATTTTTATGTATGTCTTTGATGAAACACACATTAATGTTGTCATTTACAGAATGGGAGCTTGAAATCAAAATACTGTCTGGAGAGGAGAAACATGAAAATGGTTAGGAATAAGAGCTGTAATCGCAATGTGGTCAGGCTTAAATAGCATAAGTCAAGCTGTAACTATTTTTAGTGATTATTGGATAGATATGTGATGCCCTACATTATTAATTTAAAATAATTTTCATGTAAGGGACGTGTTACCAAATTCATGACAATGAAGTTCAACTACCAATTTATGAAGTGTTATGATATTGTTGTGCACTGCAGTATAAGAATATTGATTTTACTTTTTTTTTTTAGTGTATTTATTATTTTAAAGCAGTAAGATTTTTTTTCTTCCAGTCCAATTGAAGGAAGTGAATTATTTTATAACAGCCTAAACTGATCCTACAGATGTTTATGCTTATGCTTGGCTTTACTCATGAGCAATGTTGTGCAGCTGTGTTAAGCAGAAGGTTTCAAGATCAGGCCCTAACTTAAGAAGACGTAATGACGAGGCTAATAAACAGGAGAAAGACAAGGGATGTAGCACAGTATGTAATGAAACTACATACAGGCACTGTATGAAGAACTACCCGTGGGTTTACATTCAAGATACTGTTTTATTCTTTTTTCTTGCCACATTAAATTTAAGCCCTGATCCTGGGACATACTGAAAGAGCCTATGCATACTGAGGTCAGTGGGAACTAATGAAGCAAAGAACCTTGTAAATCAGTCCTTTAGGCATTTATTTTTATTTCCCTTTCACTTTAAGAACAGTTCAAATCTGCTTTTTTATTATTTATCAAATAATATTTTCCAGAAGCTTTCAATATCCCACCCTCTGCTTATGAATCCTCACTGACAACATAGTTATGGTTCCTTTATTTCCTCTTTTCCAACCCTAGAGGAGATGGCATGCTTCAGTAGTGAGCATAGATATTTCAGAAGAACTTACAAGTCTCTTGTTATCTCAGAGGTTATAGTGAGAAGCAGCATGAGCTATTGGGTAGGTTTCCTAATTACTAACTCAGAGACTAAAGTTGAATGAAATGTGGATAAAATGGAAGTTACTGGGGGTTGTTAATTGCTGGAACTGAATCTGAGGCAGTGAAAGTTTACAATCCTGCAGATTTGAGATAAAATTGCTTATTGTGTAAGGCAACCCACATGTTTTGTGAAAATGGTCTCTGTTACCTGAAGGATCTATAAACCAAGTCTCTATAATGTTAATCATTTTAGCTTAATGAAGTGCATTCACAACAAAGCTTTGTTGTTTTTGTTGGTGGCTGTTACACTGTATTAAATGTTCATGAAAAGTAACCAGAAAGATTCTCGTTCCTCCTCGTTCTTGTGTGGAGTCATGGGGAAAAAAGTTGATCCCTTCATTGGATATTTGAGAGGGTGGAGCACAAAGTTTGCCATATCTTTGCTCAGATCCCTCCCACATTTCAGAAACTTGGCAAGAATAAATGGAATCTATTGCTTTATTTTAGAATTTTCACACAGATTAAAGTCAAGAGGAGAGCAAAAGAGACTCATATTTAAATGCAATTTAAATCAGAATTGTTGTACACAACGGGTTTTTTTTTTTTTTTTACTGGGCTTGCTTATGGAGCCAGAATATTACAGTGTATTTTGTGAAGTTGTTTTTTATCAGTTGGTTTGATATGTAATGCTTACAGACTCATGTCTGATTAATTTACTCTTGTATTGACATTAATTTGTTTTAAAGAGCAGAAAACCATCTGTGGTTATCATTTTGGTCAGGAATTGCAGAGGTATCCTCAGTTGCTTTAGAAAAAAATACAAATGTCTATCTCCAGAAGGAATATCATTTATGTCTGGAGGAAGAGAATTACCTGTAACAATAAAATAAGGAATATGTATGTTGTTTTTAATCCACTGAACTTCAGCAGGAGTGACCCAAATCTCATGTATTTTAGAGAACACCTAAAAAACCTAACATAAAAATTAAAGTGAAAGATCTACAGATTTGGTTGAAATTGGTGGAACACCTGCTTTGAAGTGCAGCAGCTCAAAGTCACAGGATTGAATCCCAATTTGATTGTTGGCTGAGCTTGGAAAGTGAGCAGAGAAAGAAGTGCATGCAGCCACTGCAGTGGCAAAGTGCGTGAGACTGCAGCTGTCGGTCACCACATGTCTCCTTGTTCAGGAACCAGGTTTGTGGAGAACTTATCTAGGGACATCAAGCTGCCATCCCTCCTGTAAGCTCCTGAAGTAGGTGTGCTTAAAAACATGACATGCACATCTTGCAGTTTTCTCCATCAAACCTACAGTTCAGATTGCTTACGTGGATAAATGTTGCAGGGTTTGACCAATGCAATACAGTACGTACTTAGAGGCAGTTAATCTTTGAGAGATATTGATTTTCATGAGCGAGCATCTCTGAAATACAATCACCACTGCTGCAAGATTTCTGAATGGTGAATACTTGGGTATTGGTCTTTGCCCCTTACTGGTGCTCTGGCTTAAGTCAAGGCTCTTCATCTGGCAGCCAAGTTTGTCTCTTGTGAGTGTAATCAAATGGCAAAAGATAGTAAAGTAGTTAGAAGTGCAATTAATTCCTTCAAACTGGGCTGGTTTGTTCACCTGTATGACACTTTGGAGATTGTTTTGCAAAGTTATGAAACACATGACAGCAGTTTAAAGATCTAGATCTCCACCTTTCCTATGCTGTTATTTGTGTGTATCCAATATATTTTTATATGAGGGTGTGCAGAAGGAAAGCAGATGGGTTATATCATCTGGGGCTGTTGTGCAGAAAGTAGGTCAAATTTTAAGAAGATATCACTAACTGCTCTCATATTTACTGAGAAAGAGTTACAGTGCTGATATGCCTTCAGAAATTTATATATAGAGAAACATTAATACTTTCAACTGTATATAAATATAGCCTTTGGTCTTCCTTTTTATTATTTTAAATCCACTCTTACCTGAACAATAACTTCCAATTAAACTAACTGTTCTTCAGTCCCAGTAATGTTCCCCCTAAGGAAACGTTTAGTGTGCTTGCCTAGGTATTAACTTTCTTAGCACTTGATTTTATTCTGAAGAATAAAAACCTCAGTTCTCAATTTACTTAAAAAATATTAAATATTAGCTGTCAGAAAGAGATGCATCAGTTTTTTCAAACCTATATAGGATATAGAATATTCACTCCTTTAAGATTTTCTGCTGTTGTGGTTTTGGACAACACCACAACACCTGCCAACAACTGAACATTTATGTTAAAAACCATACATTTACTTAAAATAATATCATGAAATTGTAGATTTTTAAGTATGAAATGGGGCAAGAGGCTGTCTTTTTCAGTCCTCTTATGTCTTTAAGCCATATAAAAGTGGTTTATCAGGCTGCAGAGATGTTTAATGTCAAGATTATTTACATTGCTGAATATTATACCTGGAGCTCTTAAAAGTCATTAAAGCATGAAAATGCTTAGTCAACTTTTGTCAGTGTTCTAAAATGTGTCAGTCATTATTTCATGCAGTTCTAGCTCAACAGTGTGGAACACAAGTTCTTATGTTTCAAAATGTATAAGAAGAGTAAAAAGCAACTTTATATAAATGAATTAATGTGTAGAAATTTAAAATATAAAATAAGATTGCAAAGAAGGAACAGTATACCACACTGGAACAATGCATGCACATGGGTCCACATTTATAAAATTTTGCATAAGCCTTGCTTGGAAGACTGGTTTTTTTTTTAAGCTTTTTTTCCCCTGAAGTTACCAGTCACCAAGCACAGGAAGGATAAAAGAACTTCGTGGAAAAAAGAACTAAAGCACTGAAGCCAGTTCATTATGGTCCTATACAGCTAGAAATATGGCATTTTTTCACTTGCAGAAGAGATAGTAATTTTATTAGTGCTTATGTTAATTACCAACCCTAGAAGGGCTTGAGTTACTGGACTACGACAGTATGATATTTTTAGATGTGCACAAGTTATTTTTAGGCATTTTAATAGCTCCTTCTGCTCTGCAAAATTAATCTCAAGGCACTTTTACAGAACTTCTATTAGAAATCATCCCAATAAATTAGTTTAAAGCTCTTGTAGCTGAAGCAGCTTTTCTGTTTTCTCGTAGTGTAGCCAGCAAATTTCTTCACACAGCGTATTAAGGCTGTAGGAACCAGCAAGTCAGGCATCACAGTGCCTAGATGCCAGAAGCCTGGCTCCTAGCTAGAGGCCAGCACATGGAGGTAAGTTTGTGGGATGTCATTACTCTTGAGGCTTTTTTAGAGTGTAAGTTCCTGTAACATCCAAAGAACCCCACACTCTACTTTAAAAAAAAGAAATAAAATTTCTTCCTATTTACATCATGGTCTAGTATTTAGAGCACTGACATAAGCAATGCCAAGATTTTGGGCTGCAAGGCCCTCCTCATCCAAAGGGGATTTACATCAAGTGGTCAGGAAGAGTGGCTTGACCTCCCCTTCCCAGGCTAACTGAGGTGTCAGGGTTGGGAGGTCTCCAACCCAAAGAAATGTCAGATTTGTGAGGCCACATGGAAATAAAGCAAGAGGAAATCCTAGTCATTAGTGTTGAAAGGAGATTTTCTGGATGCCAAGTCCTACCTTCATACTTGTTTATACATTTTACCCACCTCTTTAGGAAAATTGTAATCTTTTGCTATAAGGCTGGACAAAGCTGTACTTTTGCAGCTGTGTCAACCAACAGATAGTTCTGCACTTTATTTTTTAACCTGTAATCCAAAGTTGCCAGTCAAAATATCCTGTCTAGTTCCAGGGATGCTTAAAAGCAGGAATTTGAGGACCTAAATGTGAATTGGCTCTTCTGAGGGATGAAGTCATGCACCACGGATGAAGTATAGTATTTCATTGGCTTAGAAGTGGGATGGAAAGAGAGCAGAGAAATCTTGACAGTGGCATTCCAGTCAAGTCATCTGCCTGGCAGGGGACTGATCTTAAACCTCTCATCACTGTCTAGGCCCTCAAGGAGGATTAGGCTTCCAGGCTTGGAAACATAGAGTCAAAGGAATTAGTGTTGAGTTAATGAAAACTTGAATTCAATATGTGAATTTGATCAGGCACTCTTGGGGTGCCTGATCTTGCAAAAATACTGCAGCTTCCCTTAAATTAATGTGTACTAAAGGTTGCCTTGATTTCAGAGATCAATATTAAAATCTGTCTTTCTTTTGTCCACCTTCTGTTCCTCTTAAAAAATTAATATTACAAGGTAGAGTTACAGGAAAGGAGATGGAAAGGGACAACACTGAGGCATTTTAACTAGAATTGATTTTCCAGTCAAACTCTATGCCCATGAGCACAGTAAGCTCTAGCTAAAGAGTGTGCCTGTTCTGTTGGTAGACTCAGAGCCCATCTGATTCAGATAGGTCTGCTGCAAGGAGGATTGATGTGAATTTATACAGCTGAATTTCATAGTATCACTCATCACAGCACTGCAAAAACAGTAAAAGAAGGACAGGAAAAATCCTCAAAAAGATACTTATTCTCAAAGAATGGGTCAGAGTTTTCTCAGCTTTTCCAGTAAAAAAAAAAAGAAACAATTTACAGCGGATGTGTTTTAAGAATATAGTTGTTTACATTTGGGCTCTGGAAGCTGAAGCAAATGATGCTATGTATTTCTATCATTCAGAAATAATTTTTGTCCTGTGAAAAGAATAGTTTAAAGTTGCCTTTGCACTGTTAGATTCTGGAAAATGGTTGATCAAAGCTGTGGAGTGCCTCTTTGTGCTTTTTTCCTTCACAAATGACACTTTGCAATCTAAAGACGGGAAGTGATTGCCCTGAAGTATTCAGGCAGTTGGACTAGATGATTGTTGTAGCTCCCTTCCAACTGAACTATTCTAAATAAAAAAAAAACAAGATGGAAGGCCATGTAAACAGCAGAAATGAGGTAGTCTCATTCATATTGACAAAGTGAAATCAGGTATACTTATCCTTATTATTAATATTCATTAAGGAATTAATATTACTTGCAGCCTTCCACTGAAGCTAAGAGACGTGTACCCATTGTACTGGTCTCTCTTCAAACAGAAGACACGTCCAGCTATGTGATTCCTTGTTCTTATCATACATGGACACTATAGATGTGACTGTCTGTTTTTAGGACATTTGGACACCATATTAAATGAGTTCCAGACCTCTGAGATAGGTCAAACATCAATTTAAACTCTGTTTTGTTCTTAATGGGAAGGATTTAATTCAACTGTATTATGTAAATTTGCGGGAGACAACTTCATTTAAATCTAACTTTTTGTGAGATTGTTTGGCCGAGGCAATCTAAACTTTGAGCGTATGTTTATCTTTAAAATCTCTGAAATAATTTCTAGTAGCTCCTTTGGTTGTTTATTTAATTGTACTCAGTGTTGTATAAGCACTGCATAGAAATTCAGCTTAGAGTCTTTGATCCAAATAAACAGATAAAAAGGATTTAAGAAATAACCTTTCCTCACATACCTAGCATTCAGAAATGGCTGACTGATTTTATGAATATTTGTCATTATATGCTTTTACCTTTAATAAACCTCAGTGCTACTGCATGACTGAAAATACCTCAGCTTGGTTGATTATTGATACACCTTCTCAAGCCTTTAGAGTAGTTGTACTAATTTAAACCTTATAGGTTTTATGTAAGCAGACTTATTCTCCAACCTTCACTCTCCTCTAGTTACGAAAATAGTATGTGTATAGAAAGGCAAAAATCGGAGATGTGTTGCAGGAGACATTATCTTTTCAGTACTTTTTTCTATCCCCTGAGCTGTTTTGGTTGATGAGTGTTTTTTCTAAAATCTGTATACTCCACTGCACCACCTCACACCTCATTTATTTATGGGTAAATAAGATCAACGATTTGCGTGGTGTGATACGAAGGAGGACTTCTGAAAGATCAAGCCTGTTGTTAGAACGAGCTAGGGGACATCTCCAACCAGGTGAGGTGGCAGGCTCTCTGAATGTGCTTTCTGTATAGCAGTGATCTCAGCAGCTCTGAGGTGGAGGATGCACCTTATGCCAGCCCTCTAACAATCGTTTCTAGCCTCCAGAAATCAGTGTGTTCCTGGTGTTTTGAAAAAGGTGTATGTAACCTCATTTAGGGTAGGATTGCCATCTGTCTTTCAGATCAATGGAAAAGTGGAAGTATCTAGTGACTCTGAGAGTTTGGAGAGCACCTGGGTCCTGCATTTTTTAGAAGTGCTACAGTGCTAATGAGCATGCTATTAACAGTCTGTGGAAACATTTTAACATGGTAAAGTAGGTGTAAAATAAGTCAGGTTTCCCAACGGTAGCCAGCTAAATTGAGGTAATAAGTATCACAGTGCACAAGCTGAGGAAAAAGGTGCAGGTCAGGTGATTTGTGTTGGCTAGCTCTGGCTATTTTCCTTAAACAAGTTCACTGTACATGGCCATAAGAATCTAGGTTAAGTTAATCAACAGTGCAGCTAGGCTACTGAATTTTCACTAGAAAGTATTATACTGTGAATTGTTACTAAATCAGCTGTACTTATATCTGATGTGTCCAATAACTAGAACACTACTGTCTCTCCCATTTTTGGCTTCCTTAAGTGCCCTTTCCCAACTGTATCGCTTTCCACCTTTCTACTTCCCCACCTCCCCCCTAATACTGTAGGTAACTTTGCACCTTTGAAACAAATGGGTTGATTGTGCATATGATACCTGCTTGACAACTGCAGGGAGTTCATTTTTTGTCCTGTATAAAAAGCTTTCAGGTTTGAAACTGAACATTTTCCTTTTAGATTAATTGTAGTACATAGAACCTTTCCTTGCTCAGGCTCTTTAACCCAAGAAAAATAAAGCCAGTGTGTTGGTAGATGGAAATGCTGCCTACCCTGTTCTTGCTGGGTTATCAGCCTACACTGTGTCTTTTTAAGGTAGCTAAATAATATCCAGGCACTTTGCAGCGTATAGAAATTGATCCATGAACATGAACAATGGATGAATACTATGACCTGGAAATTTCCAAACCAGGAAAACTTCCGTACGTCTAGACTTAAGTGTGTAGTGACGTTTCCATTTCTCATTGTACATTCAGTGATTATTGAAGAAAGAGAGTTTGAGAGATTATTACACTTTCTTTGTAAAGATGATGGGAAAATATATCAACTCTTTTTATTGCCACAGTAATTGTAAAATCAATCACGTTGCGTATTGTTATCTCTTCAGCTCTTATATTCGGAAGATGTAGCAACACTACAAAGTTAATACAGCAAACATTGATCAATGCAAGCTTTTGTTCTCATGACAGTTTATTTCCTGGAAATGAGAAGGGGAAAACAAACAACCCAAGCCCTAGAAAAGCTGAAGAAAAGATCACCCACAGGTTCCACAGCGGTATCAGAAGCTTCTTGTCTTAATGCCCTTTTTTTTCCCCTCCTCATGGCCAGTACTTTCAGTGGTATTTTACTCTTTCCTTTTCAACCTGACATTTTCTCAGCTCTGTGCATTTCTCTGTCCTGCCATTCCTAAATGTCTGGTGTACATATATTTGTATATGGAATTTGGAGAAGTGAAACTTACACCTTGCCAAGTGCCAAAGGTGGAAGACAATGACTCAAAATACTGAACCAGCAAAAATATTTCATGGCCATGGGCCACAGATTCAGATGTTTAGCAATGGTGGTGGTGAAGAATTGAGTCTAGGTAGCTGCTCATGCCTACCTTTGACCTCTCTTTGTAGCCTAGTGTCAGGACTGTTTTGGCCTGTAGACCCAGGTACAGTTGTGATGAGGCACTGCTGACCTGAGTCACATAACCAGTCCCCAGGCTATTTTATAGCTCTCTCCTTAGGCACAAGGACACTCACATTTGGGAGAAATGTCTGACGCTGTCCTGAGGCATTTCAGTCTACTAGCAGAATGTGAAACATTGACAGCACTGTGAAGCTTCCACAGGATAGTGCATGCACTCTGGTTTTCACATTTCTCTCCATCAAAGGCCCCTTGGCCTCATACTTGGCTCATACTTTTTAAGCACATGCTGTAGCAGCCAGATGGGATGTATAGACTATTGGACTTCTGATAATTTCTGCTGCACTGATGGTATAGGGTGAACAATATAGAGATGAACTAGTGAGAAAGCAAAGGCTGAGAAGAAAAATTGTGAGATCCCAGTCTAGATGCTGTGCCTTAAGGCTATTGATTCAGGTGGCAAGAACTAGTGGAAGAGACCAGCCGGAAGCTCACCTATTCTCAAGCTGAAGAAAATGCACTTGTAAAGAATCAATCAGAGAAAAGAGGTATTTGTACTTCTTTAGGCAGTGCAGTGTTTTAAAATTACATCTTTACATCATGATGTAAAGATTTATGCTTAAAGCTTTGCCAGATTGCTGCCTATCCCCTCCTAAATTTACTATGCAGAATATGTATCTTCATGTTTCCTTCCCTTCAGCTACATTAAACCTCATATCTGAAGTAATTTTAAGTTGTCTCAACTCTCAGGAGAGGCAGCTACCCTGCAGCTTCCACCTCTGCCTACCTCTGCCTTTTTTGTCTGTGGCATTCCCTGAATCAATACCTCTAACTTCTATTTAAAAATGTGTGCTTCTTCCCAGAATTTGTGCGTTTCAAAAATGACCTCCAACATTGCTTTTACTAACCCACCTTTGAGGAAGCAGATGGTGTGCTCTGAGGGCTCAGCAGACTCTGTGTACAGCTGAACCCATCTGGCACTGAAGGATGCTATCTGGTATTGTTTACTCAGGGCAGTTAGCAAGCAGATTTTCTGGGGGTATCACCATCAAATATTTCCCCTTTTTCTTCTTTTTCTTTATGTTACCAATGCATTCAAACTCCATACAATCAATGCAGCAAGATGTAAATGACATTCAAAACAAATTCCCTGCCCCATGATGCATAGAAATTAAACATGCCCTGATGAAAAAAAAAAAATCAGTATTGCACTAGGGCCCACAGTGGCACAAAAATACAAAATAAATAATCCTAGAATGTAATTTCACAAAGGTTTTGTTCAGAATTCAGAATTTGAAACACTACCTTAGTGTACTTCATGCGGCTCCCACGGGACTACCAATGATTAACATAAATATTTAGTAGCAGCTGGTGATTCTCTTAGCCTGTAGGCACTAGGCTGAGATCAGATACGTAATCTTCCTGTGCCAGTATCTTTGTGTTTTTCAGTAGCACTGCACTCCTGGCAAGAAAGGAGTTTTTTCACTAAAGATGATAAGGCTACACTAACCTAACATGATGAAATAAAGACAAGGGTTGCACCCCTGTATTTTTTTGAAGAGAAAATCCTAGTTTTGCTGAGCAGAACCCAATGCTTTCTCCTTTGAAAATTTTTAGTTTATGTTCAGGGAAAGATTTATCCTGATTGTAATTCATAAGTCAGCGGGACAACACTGACAGTGGGCCTGAATCCCAAACAAGCTCTGTTGCAAGTATCACAAGTGCTTATGTACCAATGTCAGCTAATGCCCTGTAAAAATTCAACAGTCTCACAAGGGTCTTTTGTAAATTGAAGTAAAATATTGCAACTGGACTTTTCCGTGTGTAAGAACCAGCTATGAAAGAGCTCATCAGAAGGAATGCTAGAGCTAGGGTTAGAAAACTTTCCAGAGTGCTTTTTTAAGTAAAGAAATTGCGATTTGTGTCTAGCTTATAATTTCATCAATTAATTCTGGGCTTCCACATGTAGTTTTGCTGCCCCTTTTCAAATTGTTCTGGGAACAGCACAGGTACAGTTCTAGCCTCTTCCTTCCCAGTAACACTCTTTAGCCCTCTTCCTTTCAACCTAAAGTTTTCTCAGGTGTTCACTTTTCACACACCTCTGATGCTGACAACAGTGTAAGGGTAAATATTTACATAGAGCATTTTCTTGCCTAGTTATCTCCTAAAACTTTAAAAGTTTTTTATTTTACACAAGTTGTTCAATACTGCAAATGGTAGAGAAGTATTGCAAGTTTGTTTAAATTTACTAAAGCTTGTTGCTATGTTTTTATTAACTTTTTCCTTTTTTTTCTTCCTCTTCAGTTATTTTATACAACTGATTATGGGGATAGCTCTCTTTGTACTTCAGTGTTTAAATTCCTGTCCATCTTTTCTTATGCAATTTTAGAAAAAGTGTCAAAGACAGGAAGATATTGCAAATGTAGCTATGTAATTTTTTAATTTTGAAAAATGAGCAATGTTTACATAGGAAAGAAACTACAAGAGCTTTTATTGTCTGTTTAGTGTTGGTTGAAGTTGAGGAATACCATATGAAATTGATTATTTTTTATATACCTTCAGAGCATCAGTTATGACTAGATTTGTGTGAATCCTAAGTCAAAACAGCACAATGTTCAAAATCAGTCCCCTACCCCCCGCTTCTGTTTTAATCCATGAATGTGAATTTTGTGGTCAATTTTTCTAACAGTAGAACTTTTGTTGGCATTTTATGAGTTTTTCCAGCCTTTCTGCTTGTCAATGGCAAGTTTAGAGGCAACTTCTCAAAGCAAATTTCCTTGGCGGGGGAGGGTGGAACGATGACCACTGATAGCATAAATTGGACAAAACTGTGAAAAGGCAAGCTCGGTATGCCTTCAAAAGTTTTGGTCTATTAGAAGAAGATGAAAATGATCTTTAATAATTCAGTAACTTGCACAAATTTCTTATTTACTGTAGTGTTTAGCATGATTGTTTTAAAATAACTGGCTGTCCTGATCCACATCCCTTCCCTTTCCCTTCCCTTTCCTCTGATACTACCATGCTATTGCCATTTGACACAGTATTTGCAAAGCTTTCCTTCATCATTATTGAGCAGAAGGTCCTCAGACATTTTTTTAGCTAGAATGAACCTCTTGGCATCCATGTTGTGGCCATCTGAGTGCTTCGTATCATCCAAGGAAGGGGATGGATGGCAAAATAAAAGAGCTTTGGACAGCTTCAGTATCTGTTTGTCACATTTTGCATTACTAATGATGTTGTGCAATTTTATTGACGTAATGCAGAAATAGGCCTCAGGAAGGTCAAGCAAAGCAAATCACTGAGATGCTGATGGTGAAATTTCAGCTAGTCATGATAGAGCCAAAATTGAGCGTGAGAGAGGAAAGCAGGAAGGAAAGGGGCGGATAGGCAGAAACAAGATCGTATTGGTGCCAAGACTTCAAGCTAATCCATATTTATTGTGTCTGTATAATAATATTTGAGGAATGAAAAATTACCAAGAAAAATGTGAAAACATTTATCTGCAAAAGGGTAATTTAGGAGCTAATACTTCCTTCAGTCAGAGCCTGAGGCAGGAGGGTGTTTGGGTATTGCAGTAGCGAGTACAGATGAAGTGCTTAGTGCCTCTACAGCAGGAAAGCAAAACCAATTGGTCTGCAGATACCTGCAACCCCATGACACTCCTGCACGGTATGTGGAATCCAACAGTGCATGCAGGAAATGGAGATGGGAGACATATGCCCTTGTAAACACTATAATAATATGTGCAAGAAGTTTCTTTTAATAAATGATCTTTGCAAGTTTCCTGTTGTTCTTTGTTGCATCTTTTTCTCATTATCACTATTCAAAGGCTTTTTTTAGTGCTGCTCCCCTTTCTAACCTTGGGTTATTTCAAACAGATGTTTTTGAAGTGCTTTGTTCATGTTCCACAAAGTGCATGCATGAAATCTTGGGCATTTTTTTTTTATTCTTACATGAACAGCCATGAATTAAAAGTGTTTCCTACAATTTACCATTCTGTCAGCTGCACACAACTTCTTTTCACAATTTTTGGTGCAAACTTTGCATTACTTTATTTCTACCAGCTATTCTTTTTTGTACTACAATGAACAAGCCATCCATTTCCAAAGATTGTTTTCCCCCAAAAGGTCATTTCCAAATCATGCTTTCCAAATTTGGCTAATTGCCCTTTTGACCCATCAGGTTGTTGAATTTCATGGAATCTTGAGGTTTTTCCATAGCATTTGCAATTGGTAATTTGTACCAGCTGGAGCAGCCATTCTCACTCCTTTTTTATGGCTCTGTAAAGGAGAGGTGAGTTACTGCAATTAAAATAAGGAAGTAAGATTCCACCAAACAAAAAAAGAGAGCATGATATATTCTTAGAATGGACTTCCTGGGATGCTTGCATAGCCTTTTTGAGTCCATCTCTAAATAGGACATGTAGTCGTGGAGAAATGAGCATGGTTCAGAAATTTGCTTTCACCTGGACTTATTTTAACCATCAGTGCTACAGTGGCCAGATTGTGGTTTTGGGGTAAGTCCAATTCCTTGCATATTAGCAAACATACAGGTTTGAAAGGCCAGTAGTGGTTAGCCACAGTACACCTGGATCTATTAGCCAGGCTGGTAATCAAAGTAAACAAGGAAGTAGTCTGCAATGCAAAGTCCAAACTACCAGGGTATTAATAAAGACCACTGTATGGAGGACTATTCTGCATCATTTACATTCCAAAAAAACATGAGTGGGACCCTATCTAAATTATTTTTTGTTACAATTTGTGGCTTGGCAACCTCCAGCTTTCATTTTATAATTGCCTCTTCTTGCCATTTCTCTTCCAAGACTGTGGTTCTCCAGATAAGTGCCCAGGTTGTTAAAAATTCCTGGCATGGCAAATATCTAGCTCAACACCTTCATCGTGTGCAGCTAAAAGTTGGCAACAGCATTGGTTTTCCAGCCTTTAGCAAAAGACAAGGGTATGTTTACTGCTGACTTTGGGAATGCTTCCCTCAAAAGAAAGATAATTAAGAGTAGAAAGAATGGGCTTGTTTTGTAGAAGTATAGACTGGCCGACTTGCAGCTGCCAAGAGGGAAATGATTTTGAAGTTTAATGCAAATGTCATGGGCTTTAGGAGAACAACGGCTTGCTTTTAACAATATTTGTTAAAAGGGTAAACTGTATATTGAGAAAAGGCATATTAAGTATCTGAGCTAAGAAATGCACATGCTAGTATTACCAGAGAAGCATGGTGAACTAGTGACCTTTCAGAGTGATTTCTTCAGGCTACAAAAAGTGCATGGCAGAGCTTTAATATGGTAATAAGTAAAATTTTAGTACTGACTCAGCTCATTTTTCTGATTTTTAGACCAGCAAATGAGCTGTGTAAATATTGTCAATCAATTGACTCTAATATTTCTGGTAAGCATGTTGTCCTGAATGGAAACCAGAGGCAGAAAAGTGAGGTTCCACATCTTTAATGTATCTAAATACCTCAGTGGCTAGGTATCCAAAGTCTACCCAGGAAGGGTATGTGTCTTTAAATATAAAGGAAATGGTTGAAATTTTTAACAAGAAATCTGAATATTTGCCATTTATGCCAATTTAGAATTAAACAAAATCTGAAATGTTTTATCAATGACTTACCTCTGATGACAGCAAAAATTAAAGTTAGCATCTGTGTAATATGTATTGTTCATAAGAAAATGCTTTATAAATATAAATTTCTATATAGCACAAAATCTTTGGCTAATATCAACTGGCCTGTCTCTAATGGTGTCAGTGATTATGACTTCAAGAGCATACAGCTGCCTTAGGTATCCAGAAGGACTTAGGGGTCCATTAGAGTAAGCAGAAGTTTGCCAACCCCAGAAAAGAGTGTTGAGGTCTGAGGGAATTTGCCATTGATCTGTGCCTGTCCCTTGCCATAGGTGATGTGATATAAGTGAGATGTAGTCTTCATCTGGGTCTTGGGAAGTGCTGAAGGTGATCTGAAAGGAAGCAGCCTGGGAACCACTTCTCCTGCTTGTGGTTCCTGGGCATTTCTGAAGACCAGGCAGGGACATATTCTTGCCTGAACTTCACACTGCATGTGGACTCTGATCTGCACTTGCCGAACTGCCCTGTGGTTTCCTAAAAGCAGCTCTGGAATGTAATTGAATTTATGAACTGGAAAGGATGAGATAATTGCAGACTTTCTGCCCATGGATATTTTAATGGTAACAGATGGGGGAGAACTAAGGTTACAATTAAATATTTTGAAATTATCCGTTGAACTTCTCCCTGATCTCCACAGTGAGCATTAAATAGAGAGCCAGTGTGGAGTGCTGACATTCAGATCTGCACAAAGCAATCTGCTAGTATCGTTTGGAAGAATGACCTTGTTCAAGGACCCAGAAATGTGATAATTGTGGTTTCAAAGAAAAAGATTCCATCTGTATGAAACAAAGGAGAATGCATCATTGGATGTACCAACACTAAACTGACAGTATGTGTTAGTTGCCTCAATTGCAAATTCAGATGGTTCATTTCAGGTATCAGTTTTTAAAGACGCAAATTAAAAATTGTCGGATTTGTGGCCGACATCTTATAACTGAGGTAGTTTTTTATACAAGGCAGCAATGATTTAGAAAGACTTCATTCTAGGAGACTTCATTGGCTGTCTTTGGATCTCATTTTCAACAAATGCAGTGATCCTATGGGTTTCCCCAAAAAACGAATTCACTCTAGTGTCCCAAAAAGAAGTAGTTCGCCAAAAGGAAAGCTTATTTTGGGAAACACCAGTTAGAAGGTGGCTAGTTGTGAAAACAGAATATAGCAGCCTTTCTTTCTCTCCCACATCTGAAATTACCCTTGTTCAGCTCTCAATTTATTCAGTGACAAGAGTAATCTGACCTCATCTTAGCTGTCTGAAACCATGATAACTGTCCTGGTTTTGTGTAATGAGGGAGCTATGGTGGCAGCTTCTGCAAGAAGCTGCTAGAAGTTTCCCCTTTGTCCCGTAGACCTGGCCAGCTCTAGGGCAGACCTGCCACTGGCCAGGGCCAAACTAATTGGCAACAGTGAAAACGCCTCTGTGATAACAGATTTAAGAAGGGGGAAATAATTTTTAAAAAAGAAAAGGAGTGAAGAAGCAGAAGCAGGGGCAGAGATGGGGAGGCATGAGCCTCGTGGGCCTTGCAAGCCTCACCCTCTGGCCTCCCGCCAGGCAGCCAACTGGGCCTGACTCGGCCCAGCCTGGCTGCAAGAAGTGAAGAGGAGATGAGATGTGAAGAGAACCTGAGAGGCGTCTGTCTGAGCTGATTGTGAAGAATTTCTTCTGAGAGGACTGGCTGCAGACACCAAGGTCAGTGAAGAAGGAAGGAAGGAGTAATGCGGCTCCTGGCCAAGATTCCCCTGCAGCCTGTGGTGATGAGCACGATGGTGGAGCAGGCTGTCCCCCTGCAGCCCATGGAGGCCCACGGAGGAGCAGAGATCCACCTGCAGCCCTTGGAGGAACCCACACCATGGCAGGCAGACGCCCAAAGGAGAGTGTGGCTGTTCTGGAGGGACTGCACCCCGTGGAAAAGGACCCCACGCCAGAGCAGTTTGTGAAGGACTGCAGCCTATGGGAAGGGACCCCATGCTGGAGCAGGGGAGCAGTGTGAGGAGTTCCTCCCCCAAGGAGGAAGGAGTGACCACAACCTCCATTCCCTATTCTGCTTCTGTGCTGCTCAGGGCGACAAAGGAGGTAGAGATAATTTGAAATTAAGTTAAGCTTGGGAAGAGGGAGGAGTGGTGGGAAGTTAGTATTTCGTTCTCTTTCTTATTATCCTGCTTTGGTTTTATTAATACTAAATTTAAATAGTTTTCCCCATGTCGAGTCTGTTTTGCTCGTAATGGTAACTTGAATGATCTCTCCCTGTCCTTATTTCAAACCTCGAGCTTTTTGTTTTATTTTCTCTCCTCCATACTTTCAGAGGGTGGGGAGAGTGAGTGAAAAACTGTGTAGCTTGGTCCCGACTGGGGCTAAACTACAACACTGCCTAAGCTCATTTTTTAGCTTATTTCTGTCACTAGTGGGGGAAGGAGGACATATCAAAAAGGCAGTGCACCCTTTCCTGACTAAATATATGACAGGCAGCTTTTGAAGGTGATTCGTCCTGGCTATCCATCTCCAGTGACTTCCATGAACATGTGTCTCCCTGATTTCTATAAAAGGTTAGTGATAGGGGAGGTAGTTAACTTGAATGAAAAAAACACCCATGACCAAAACATCTAATGACCTCATCACCAAAGACTCTGACATCACAATTTTACCCACATTAAGGCTTTTTACTGCTTATATTATCTGACTCAGTTCCCAAAATTCAGAACCTGAGAATGTGAAGAGTGTTTGCATATAAAAAGAGAATGTCCTGTAGAAATTTTCAGTAGCTGGAGATGGAGACAAGGTAATTCAAAGGACTTGGTGCTGAGGAATTGCTTAGGCTGTTGTTGTATTGAAAACCCTTCACTAAGCCAAAGTTTGCTAATGTTTTCAGCACAGGACTTATTTTCTTGTAATAGTCGTGAAGGAATTATGACTGTTAAGTGAAAATATAAACTACATATGATTTCACTTATAGTTGGCTAATGTGGTCAAAAGCTTATTTGACTTAAGGTGAGTTGAAACAAGCCATTCACCTCCTACCAGGGCCACTGAACTTAAAATTGTTGCATTTTCATGCTTCTAAATAATACAAACTTAATTGATTACTTGAATTTTTATTTTTTTTTCATTCAAAGGAAGAAGGATATTTCAGGAAACATGAGGAAGGCAAAACAATTACTTGGGAAATTGCTTGTAATTTCTTCTGATGAGAAATACCAGTGTAGCAATGCTCTGTGTTTCAGTGATTGCTCCTTGCAGACATATGTTTTTCTTCCTCTGGATGTTGTTTCTTGCATTTTTCTATACAAAAGCAGTGGCAGAAGATAAATATCCAGCCTAATACAAATCCATTGAGTCACAGGCTGCCAGTTACTCTATTTTTGGTTGTGTTCTGAGGATTACTGCTGGAGCTGGCTTTCTAGGTTGTGTCTTTTCCTTGGTGGCTCACATGTACTATATATGCAGAGCCTTAGGCTAAGGTGTGGCAGACTGTGGAATGAATCATACCTGCTGACTGTTGTGAAAAGACATGGTGAGCTCCTGGATTACTTTCTGTGTGTGCTGTACCCCTCCCACCAATTCACTATTTGAGTGGAGCATCAAAGGGTCTGCTATGCGAACTGTGGAGGCATCTGTCCACCCAGTTGATTGACACTAGTGCACACGTGAATTTTGCTGCATAACCATGTGCAGTCTGCTCTGCATATTTTTGGGAAGTGTTAAATATCGTGTACATTTGCTTTGCAGTTTCTTTACACCCTAGCAGGCAGTGAGATACTGTCATGGGGCATCTGACAGAGCTTCTATGCACTTGCTGCTTAGCTGGTCTGCCCATGTTGTCTAACTCTGGTATGTCCCCAGAATATCAGATGTGTTGAGTTTCTACATTATATTGAGATAGCAGATGCATACCTGTTTCTGTGTAGCAATTCTTGAATAGAAAAACGGTTCACTGCACAGTGAACATCTATTTCTCAAACTTATTAGTGAATTTCCTACCAGTAATTATGGTGGTTTTCAAGAGCAGGGTGAAGAATGTTGGGTAGATCAGAAGGCAGGGTTTTGTTGTTCAGTTCAGCAGATGTTGGTCTTTCCAGCCTGTAGGAGTGACCCTTGGTCTTTTTCTGTGTGTAAACTAAGGCTGGCATTTATGCAATCAGATCTACTTCTGATTATTATTATTTTGTTAATTTCTAAAGCTTGTGGTTGATTTTATTTATTTAGGTTTTTTAAAAAAGCAATTTGAGCTCGCTGTCAAAAGAACGTTGTCACAAATGAGTTGTCTTTGAAATCATTCTCTTGTTTTTCATTACATGGGGGTAATTTGACTAACAAAAGCCACATAAACACAGACTGATAGCAGAAGGTGCCTCTTATTCATACCCCCCCCACACCCCGAGTCAGTGACAAGGATTTGCTGAAGCTGAAAGTGTTCCTCACTACTGTCTGATTGTAATGACGTTCTTTTTGTCTGCAGAAAACTCTGAAGGATCTTACTGTAACGGGGGTCAGTCTCATTTTGTGACAGTTTTTGCTTGGGAAACTCTGTGATGAACGGAACTGTGAATGTCCCGTACTGAATTTAATGCTGGCAATATTTAGTGGAAAATAATGTTTATCTAAGCATTAATCATGGCAAGATTATTAGAAATGGTTCTTTATATGGAAGTAGCAGCTTGCATTCTTTTCCAATATCCAACTACAACACCTTTTAGAGTATGCACACTTCCACTTAAAGTTGGTGACATTTGAGACTGAAGGAAATACCTGAACAGCACAAAGTTACTTTATAAGAATAGGGAGAGGCTATGAGAGGAAACCTGATTTGTCATGGAATGTGTTACAGGATCCTTTATGTTTAGAGGGAACCCCCAAACTGTTTGCTTATGGAGTGCAGTGCCAGAATTATATTGAATGCAATGGGATATTGTTTGCTTAAGGAAACTTTTACTTAAATTTTAAAAGTTGATTCCAAAGCTTTGGAAACTTGAGGAATAGTAAGAACTGATTCTCTCTTGGGATATGAAAGCATCATTCAGGATATGAAACCCGATGTTTCGTAGCTACATACACTATTTTTTTTTGTCAGGTATCCATAAAATTCGTTTCTCTGTACAAAACTTTATTCTACTGTATGTTCTTGGTATATCAGTAAAACTTGGTACATCAGTAAAACTCTCACAAGAGTTGAGAAAGGACATTCTCATGTATAGCTGTAGCTGTGAAATGATTTAGTGTTATGAAAAGGTTTTCTCTATTTGTGTGTATGAACTAAATACATCTTTGAAAGGAAGTAAGACTGACACATCTTTTCTGGGGTTATTGCAGCAGGAAGCCAATAACTCATTTCAGCTAGCTGGCGAGGGTGGGAGAAGTTCTAATGTTGCTTCAGTCTCTTGAAGTTTTTCAGAACATTTTCATATTTTGCAGAAAGATAAATCCAAAACCCTTTTTTGGTGTAGTGTGGACCACATCTACCTTCCGCTCCTCCTCCTCAGATGGGAGACAGCAAGCTTTGAATAATTTCCTCTGATTCATATCTGTAGTAAACTTTTGAACTCACAACTCAGGCAAATAATCTACTCATGAGGATCTTCTAGTCGAGCGTACAAGTCCATTTTCCCACCAAATTGTTCTTTAGGACTGACTTATCAAAGATTATTCCCTCAGTCTATCACCTGAGCTCTGGGATCTCTAATTTCATTATGTGTTAAAAGGGACCAAGCGCAATCACTTCAGTTCCCCTCTCTGGTGAGGGCCTTCGCTATGTGGACAGGGCTTAGTTTTGATAAGAAGTTTTCTTAATAAAACTCTTATCAGATGTAGTAGAGGCTTGTGAATAGCTTTTGATCTCAGTTAGTGACAACTGTTGAAAGTACTCTCAAGAGAGTACTTAAGCAGCTCTAGCAGTGCTATGTTCAATAACTTGCCCTCTTTTCCCAGCTATAATGAAAAATCTCTGCTTTCTACAAACCTCACCTGTCAGGTGGTAGGTTATCATGGTTGAGACAAGATATTAATCAGGTTCAATTGTCAATATCAAAATGTTTAGCTGTTAATATAGAGGAAAACAGGGATAAATATTCCATCCTTGATAATCTGTAAGGATATTAGAATTTTTTGTTTTTAATTTTTAGTGTGCATTCAAAGTAGTTTTTTTTTTTCCTCAGGTGGCCCAATAGTATAAGAATCATTTTTGGAGGAAAAGATTGAGTTGTACTGTTGAAAATGTGTAGTGAATCACAGTCATAAAGCTCCGAAAATAAATGCGGAGACTAGCCACGCAGCTTTGCAGACTTTACACCAGTTGAAGGAACTTGCCTCAAGTATTCAGACAATACGAGTGCTTTGCATGTTAATTGAAGCTGACTGGTATCCAGGCTGCAGTGGTGTTAATCTTCTCTGCAGTGATATGTAATTCTATTTTTTAAAAAAATCGACAGCATAAAAGCAAGCCCTCTGGCTAAGGAGATAAATATTTGTACACAGATACTTTTTTATTTATAACACAGAGGAGAATGCTTGGAGCAGTTACTCAGAAATCTTACATTTCAAGAACATGCTGAAAAGAACTTCACTTTTTCTTGTTATTCAGTTTGGATCTAAAGTGGCTTTGAGTCTTTGAGCTGTGTAACTTTTATGGACTCAGTTCCGTTGCCCAGTTTCTAGAAATTTGCTTTCTATCTCCCTGAATTTTACGATAGCTAGTATTTTAGGGAAACATTAAAAAGAGTAGGAGAGAGGCTGTGGAACAGTGTGCACTTCGGATAACCTCTCACCTTCACTGAGGACCCAACACACACAAATTTATTTCTCTGCTGAATTTAGTGGGATTACTTGCAGATACTCTCAGGGGTTTTTACAGTGGGTGCATACAGATATTTCTCTGGGAAGGGCAGTGCAGGAGGCTGTATTCTGGAAGTGGTCTAGCCATTTTTCCAAGACTTTAGACCTACTTGAGCTCCCTGTGGGGTCAGAGGAAGTTAAAATGCATAGCAGTGCTCAGGTCTAGGCTTTTCCTTTGGGCAGTTAAGGGCTTATTCCAAGGACTAAAATGTCAAATAGCTGTGCGTAGAACAAAGGTTCTCAGACTTTTTCCATAATATTTGGCACATGTTCACAGAGAATTTGCAGACCAGAGGAATAGCTTCCCTTGGAAATCTCATTAAGAAAAGAATTAGCTGTATCTTAGTATAATTAAACGACTAGATTTAGAGCTAGTATTATGTGACCAATCAGTTGTTTGTAACTGCTGTGCTGATTACCCTAATTTGAGAAACTGTAGGCTTACCTACAGCCTGGCTCACTTGTGGAATGTGCCATGGTCTTAAGACAGCTTAATATTGGAAATGGCTAACACCTCCCTTCTGGCCTGCAAATCCTAGGAACTGGCTGCTTCTCCTACAGCTAGCTCCATGGGCTTCAACTAGGTCTGGTAGATCTGAACTTGAAAGAAAAAGGAAACAAAAAAAAAGAAACAATGAAAATTTAGGTTTTGATCAGTCTGTAATGAGCTTTTTAGAAAAGAACAAAATGTGCTTTGGTTGAAAAAAACCTTTTGTTCATACAAAACAGACAGTTAACAGTAAAAGCAAAGTAAATTATGAACTGAGTTCCTTAAATGGATTATGATAATTATGTCAGGATGTTTCTTTTAGTCAGTAGGCTGACAGACTCGGCATTCTCCTGTGAAATGGTGAATGTGACTGAACCCTACTCACTTGCTGCAGTGACTAGCCCATGGAGTAAAGATAGGAAGTCAGCATCTTGCCCTCTGCTTTCATTGCTTTAATACAAGCTCCTAAAAATAAAACATATTAAAAGTTCGTGGTAATGTTTTTATTTCAGTCAAAATGGTTTAGAAAATTTTATTGAATTCCAGAATTACTTCAGCTACCCTGAAACAGAATTTTTCAGCTAATAAATTTGTCTGGATACCCTTCAGTGAGACAGCCTGGCCTTAACTCTATGATTGCATTTAGGTCTATTACAAAAAAATAGAGATACATAGAATGCATTAAAGACAAACTATCACTGGGCTCTTGTTTAGTAAAGTTAACTGGCAGCAGCTGCTGTGACTCAATGAATCTGAAATAGTTATAGATAATGGATGATAAGACAAAGACAGTGTAATTTTTTTTTCACATGAGAGCGACTGATCGTGTTACAAGGTTTTGTTATAACAACAGTACTTCTGTTTTTCCAAATGATTGATGCACACAGTACTCTGCATAATCTTCTTCGATGATGAATGTTGGTGCCATGAAGCAACCGTTACTCACTGTGCTATTATTGAACATGAATGACTTGTGGCATAGAGCTGCCGGGTACTTACATCAATGGAATAAAAGGCAGGAAGAATCAAAGATAATGTTCCTCCTACAATATTAACTCTGTAGGAGTCTCTGGTAACTCGTTAAGGGATCATTTCTGTGGACTCACCACACATGGGATGAAGGAAGGAGGAGACGTATGAACCATTGCTTACTGTTTGGACGTGAAAGTTGATTTGTTTTTTTCTCTTCCTCCCTTCCTGGATTTGAAAATAAATGCAGAGACTAGCCATGCAGCTTTGCAGACTTTACAGCAGTTGAAAAGCTGGGATTGGGTAGGAGAGATCAATGGTTTGGCTCTAGGAAGAAATTAATTCGTCTTCCACATGTGCTGCCTGAGGCTGGAATCAACCTGAAAGGTGGGGGAGCACCTTTCCTAGCTCTGCGCATCAAACACAATGCATGCTGCTCACGCCTGGTGGTGCAGTTAGACAGAAGAGGGATGTGGGAGCACCAGGCCATGTTTATTCTTCCATGGGGCAGAGGTTGCTCCATGGATTCCCTGAGCTGGGTTCCAGGGTTGGAGGGAAATGTGCTGGCACAGTTGAATGCTCTCCACCTGCCTTACAGAGATGAGAAGAGTTGTGTTCAATGTTCAGTTATGTTTCCATCTCCACTCTCACATCAGGGATGAAGTATTGAACAATACTTCTGTTTTTCGACTGCCGGCAAGTGGATGAGTTAATCTTCCTGGAGATGGAGGGTCCACCTCTTGCTCAAGATTCTTTTGTAAAGCTAAATATGTACCTGTATGTCAGCAGTACCACTGTCAGTAGAAGTGGCATTTATGTGGCCTAGCCAGAAGAACAATTGATATTTTTTATTATTTTTGTTCTCTACAGTCTCACTGTGTATATGTGGGGAAAGGGTAGGGGAGGAGGGGAGGAAACCCAGTTGGAAAGAGCTGTTGGTGCAGTGCACATGGGCAGACTGACTGGTCCTCAGCTCTGCCATGAAATACAGCCCCGTGGACACTTGATTCTTCCTGAAAGCACTGATGCCAGAGGGCCATTGTGCTAGCGAGGGAATACAGATACTCACTTCATTTTAAGAGCTTCATGCACATGTCCAATGTAGGAGATTGGGCTCCCAGTACTGTTAAAAAAGTGAGAGCAGGCACCTATATTGGGCTCTAGCTCTGAATTACTTTGTGGAAAAGGTTGTTTTTCTCAATGGACTGTAGAAAACCAGAGGAATAGTAGTCCTGTAAGTAGAAGACAAATTTTAGATAACATGACTGCTCCTCCACATTTTTGCATCTTGAACAGCACAAATTAACAACTTGTGATTTCTGCTAGACTCTTAAATGTATATTTGAATGTTTATTTAACTGCTGTTTGACAAGGATGAAGACATTCACAAAAATGTTTTAACATGTCAAATATATATCCCATTGTCTTTTTAAAGGAATGATACTTTTCTTCTCCTAATTGTAAGCATGTACATTCTAGATTGTTTGAAATATTTAGATTTTACTTTTACATTTTCTTCTCCTCTTTCTTTCCTTTTTTTTTTTCTAATTTGCCACGGAAAGTAGAGTGAAGGAGAGGAAAAGACAAAAGAAAATTGCACAAATATATTAATTCTTTGATATATGAGACATTTTCTGCACAATTTTTTGTTTTCAAAAAGTCTGTTTCCCCCTCCACCCAATAATAACTTGATAAAAAACTTCCATGAGTTCTGTTTAATATAGATGAGATAGTCTAAGGGTGACCTCTTGATCTAATGAAAATTGTAGCATTTCCTAACCTTGTATAATGTTTCTGCAATAGTATTTCTAAATGCACTTTAATACAATTTTGCATATGTGTACACCAATCATCATAAATGGCTGACATTTGTCAACTGATACTACTCAAGAAGTTAGTTCCTTTCTTATGGTTGGAATGAAGTTGCCTTCTCTTAGCTTCTGTGTTAAATTCCAAGTGATTTCTATTTTCACTTATTTCAGTATGAGTAGAGGACAGTCATAACTTGCTGAACTATTTGAGCCTAAATGTAATGTGATGTTTGCCTGGCGTCATAGTGACTGATCTTTGAAAAGTTATTTTCTTTGGCTTCTTGTGTATGGATTAAAGAATCTTAGACTTCCGAAAGTTTTCACTTGCCAATCATGTATGCTAGGTCTCATGCCGGATCTAGTTTTGAACTGACAGTTCTTCTCAAACCTATTTATCTTTGCTCTAATCAGATTTCTGTTTTCCTTTTCTCTAGATTGCGATCTTTGGTAAAGCAGTTAGAGAGAGGGGAAGCTTCAGTTGTAGACCTAAAGAAGAATTTGGAATATGCTGCGACTGTTCTTGAGTCAGTATACATTGACGAAACTAGGTGAGTTAACTACAGACATCAGCACTCTTCTTATATCCAGTACCAATAACACCAAATTTTAATTTACATATTGGTTGGGAAAGTTGTTTTAGCCAAGATTTATTACTCACAGACACCATGTTTTTAATCGTTAAAATATTGAATCATAGAATCATCATAGAATCACATGGTTGGATGGGACCTATAAGATCATCTAGTCCAACCGTCTTCCCACTACCATTGCTGCCACAGCTACTAAACCATATCCTGTAGCTTCTCATCAAGCCACCTCTTGAACACTGCCAGGGACGGAGACTCCACCACCTCCCTGGGCAGGCCGTTCCAGTGCCTTACCACTCTTTGAGAGAAAAAGTTTTTCCTCAAGTCCAATCTAAACCTCCTCTGGTACAACTTGTGGCCATTTCCTCGGGTCCTGCTTGTTGCCTGGGAGAAGAGGCCAAACCCCTGTTCATCACAACCTGCCTTCAGGAAGCTATAGAGTGCAATGAGGTCTCCCCTGAGCCTCCTCTTCTTCAGACTAAACAATCCCAACTGTCTCAGCCGCTCCTGATAAGACTTGTGCTCCAGACCCCTCACCAGCTTTGTTGCCCTTCTCTGGACACGTTCCAGGGCTTCAATGTCTTTCTTGTAGTGAGGGGCCCAAAACTGAACACAATACTCAAGGTGCGGCCTCACCAGTGCCGAATACAGGGGGATGATTACCTCCCTGCTCCTGCTGGCCACCCTATTTCTAATGCAGGCCAGGATGCCGTTGGCCCTCTTGGCCACCTGGGCACGCTGTCGGCTCATGTTCAGCTGAGCATCAACCAACACCCCCAGGTCCCTTTCCTCTTCACAGTCCTCCAGCCACTCAGCTCCGAGCCTATAGCGCTGCATGGGGTTATTGTGGCCAAAGTGCAGGACCCGACACTTGGCCTTGTTGAACCTCATGCCATTCAGCTCAGCCCAGTGATCCAGCCTATCCAGATCCCTCTGAAGGGCCTCCCTACCCTCAGGCAGATCAACACCGCCACCCAACTTGGTGTCATCTGCAAACTTACTGAGGGTACACTCAATCCCCTCGTCTAGGTCATCAATAAAGATATTGAACAAGATGGGCCCAAGTACCGACCCCTGGGGGACACCACTTGTAACAGGCTGCCAGCTGGACTTGACTCCATTAACCACCACCCGCTGGGCACGGCCCCCTAGCCAATTCTTTATCCAAAGAAGGGTATACCTACCCAGTCCACAGGCAGCCAGTTTCCCTAGGAGAATACTGTGAGAGACCGTGTCAAAGGCCTTGCTGAAGTCCAGGTAGACCACATCAACAGCCTTTCCTTCATCCACCAGTCTGGTCACCCAGTCGTAAAAGGAAATGAGGTTGGTCAAGCACGACCTGCCTTTCGTGAACCCGTGCTGGCTGGGCCTGACCCCCTGGATGCCACTCATATGCCGAGTGATCTCACCCAAGATGATTTGCTCCATAACTTTCCCAGGTACTGAGGTCAGGCTGACAGGCCTGTAGTTCCCCGGATCCTCCTTACGGCCCTTCTTGTAGATGGGAGTCACATCGGCAAGCCTCCAGTCCTCCGGGACCTCCCCAGATAACCAGGACCGCTGGTAGATGGCCGAGAGCGGCTCAGCAATCACCCCCATCAACTCCCTTAGCACCCTAGGATGGAGCCCGTCTGGTCCCATGGACTTGTGGCAGTCCAGATGGAGAAGGAGCTCTCTAACTGTCTCCACCTGTACCACAGGGGGTGTACTCGGCCTGGCATCCCAGACTTCCAGATTAGGGCATAAAGTGCCCTGAGGATAACTGATCTGCCTATTAAAGGCAGAAGTAAAGAAGGCGTTGAGGACCTCAGCCTTCTCCTTATCCTCAGTGATCACATTCCCCGCTGCATCAAGTAAAGGGTGTAAATGCTCCTTATTTCTTCTCTTACCACTGATACATTTGTAAAAGGATTTCTTGTTCTCTTTTACTGCAGTGGCCAATCTGAGTTCATGCTGAGCTTTTGCCTTCCTAACTTCCTCCCTGCATACCTTAGAAACTTCTTTGTAATCTCCCCTGTCCCTTCTTGCAGAGGACATAGACTCTCTTTTTCTTCCGGAGCCTCAACAATAGTTCCCGGTTCATCCACACCGGTCTTCTTCCCCTACGGCTCGCCTTACAGCATTCAGGAACAGCCTGTTCTTGTGCCTTTAAGATCTCCATCTTGAGGAGCGTCCAGGCTTCCTGGACCCCTTTATCCTTAAGGAGCGACTCCCAAGGGACCCTCGCAACAAGCGTCCTGAACAAGTCAAAGTCCGCCCTCTTGAAGTTCAGGATTGTATTCTGCATAAAGCAGATCTTCAATCCTTGGTCTAAAAGCTTCTTTAAGTTTCCTGGAGCGGGGGAGGAGATCAAAAGCACTCATAAATTTAATACATATTCTCTTGGAGAAATGTTTTCCTAATAATTGGGTCCCACTTTTTTCTGAAAGTTTCTAAATTCCTACTCCTCTATTCCTTTTGAATAGTGTTAAATCTTTTCATTTGTATGAAGACTTTGAAATTAAAAAAAAATTTACTCCAGGTCATGATCAAGGTAGAAAGGTAAGATGTTGCAGAGCAGTTCCCCTCTCTGTTATATGTCATTTCCCCATTCTAAATGCACTGGTAGAGTCACCTCAGATGACCAGAAGGGGAAAGGAGAGGACTATGATACTAACCGGGAAGTTAGACATGACTGTACATGAGCAGGGCATGAAAGGTCAGGAATATTGGTGCGCTGAAGATAGGAAGTCAATGGATGATTATGTAGTTGTGCTTCAGAAGGCTGATACTTCTTGTTTGTGAGCCTAGTAGTGAGTTTCACAGTCTGACATTTGACTATACAAGAGAATAAACAATCTATTGAAGACTTGTACAGTTGTGTTCCATTAAGGCTGACGAACCAAAGACTTTTAACAGCTACATTAATTAGAATGTATGTGAGTTTCTTTTTTTTGTCAATAATGTTGCAGTGGTCTCCAAGGGAATCTGTTTACCCATCTTTTGCCTTCCTCTTCTAGACGTTTACTGGACACAGAAGATGAGCTCAGTGACATACAGTCCGACTCTGTGCCCTCGGAGGTTCGGGACTGGTTGGCTTCTACCTTCACGCGGCAAATGGGGATGATGCTCAAAAGGACGGAGGAAAAACCCCGATTCAGGAGTATTGTCCATGCAGTACAAGCTGGGATATTTGTGGAACGGTAAAGGAGCATATAATTTGTTCTAGTAGCTGCCCAGGTACCGCAGACTGCATCCGTAGCATGTGATGACACAATGACAGGAGGTGGAGGAGAGGCCAGAAGGCCTCAGAGAGCTAGGAGATGACTTTATTGAATGAAGAATACTTTAATATGCTTCTAATGATGTTTCTACACAGATCTGGATAGCACCTCAAAACTTAGGATTAAGTAATAGATTGCAACCTGAAACAGTACCTACTGATCTGTTCTTAGCATAATACAGATGTAATAGCACAGTTGGAATTATTTTGACAGAGAATATGCACCTCTGTGTATACCTAGGTCAAGAGTGACAGCTTTTAAAATTCTATCAGCCCAGACCAAGCCCTCCCTTGCATTTGTTTACCTCTGTGGTCTAGTGTTTCTTATGAGGAACTGCTAAGAAACAGAAGAAAATCCTGTATTACTGGAATGAACTGTAGACCAAGACTGATGTGAAAACTTTGGAGCTCAGAGAGGATTTCAAAAAACCCATTGAGTCCTCTCAGCCTTCTCTGTTGTGATTTGCATCAGAACCTACTAGTAAAACTAATTTCACTTTCTGAACCCTTTAAAACATTTAGTCATTTAAATTTGGACTCATTTCCAATCTTACCATTTCTTATCAAGTAACCACTCTTCGCTGACATTCTTCCTTCATGTTAGAAGGAGTGCTGGTGCATGTGAAACTGTCAGCAGACTTTAGGCAGTGTGAAAGAGAGCAAGTCACAGGTCTCTACAGCAAAACTCAAGTCAGGAATGGAAGAGCAGGGTGCCTGTCACTGTTCGTCAGAATTGCAGTGACAGCCTACCAGCCCTCTGTGCAGGATGCTGGGCCTATCAGACCATGGACCACAAGCCACATAGACATACAGGAGCCGCCTCTGGCATGTCTATAGCTGATTTTTTAATTTGTGTACCAAAGTTACTGTACACGTGTTATGAGTGGCAGCAAATTGTGATAAGACTAAACCTGTCATTTCTCCTTGGAACAGATTTCTTCTAGGTTTGACAGGCTGTTTGTGAATTAACCCTCACTCTCAGTGGGGGACTTGCTCAACAAGGAAGTAAATGAACTGTAGAGAGCTGGATGCAGGAGGCCATTTTCCAGCTGATCTGAATCACTGTGGCCTAAATGAGGAAGTGTTCAGACATAATATAGCACCAGAGGAGGGTTGTGGCTCTTGTGAGCTAAGGGAGGGACTCTGCCTGAATTGCCACTTAAGAGAAGGCTATGGGGCTTCTGACTGGAGGAAGGAGGGCGTAAGAAATTCTGTCATTTAGGGAATGGGTGAATTTAATTCTCCAAAGAGGGCTGACTTTTTCAGCTCTGAGTGCAGAACATGACAAAGAAAAATAGAAATGAAGGAAGACTTCAGACAGGATCATTTCAGATGGTAGAAGGGTGCTTTCCATTATCTCCTTTTAGTCCTACATTGCATAAGTGGAAAAAAGGGTGACCTGCGGAAGGGCAGTTTAGCTATGACAGTGTTTCTTCATTCACCAAGCCTGTTAAACACGGTGTGGCCTGAAAACAAGTTTAAAATCTGCTACACACTGAAGTGCTTTGTTTAGTACAGTTGGAGATGTTGATTACCGCCTTACTCTCTCTCCTCCTCAAACACATGCTCGTGGTGAACAGCTAAAAGATTTCATACGTACCGTAAAAAAAAATGCAGACAAAAGTAGCAGCTGTACTGAACTGGAGTCGATTCATTGCAGACAACAAATGATTCCTGCAGTAGGTTCAGAATTAGCTTGCAAGTGGACCAGCAAGGACTGAGGGAACTGGAAGAGTAGTAAAGTCATCTGCAGTGGAAAATGGGGAACATTTTGTTTATTTGAGTGTAGCCTTTCCCTCTGATGAAGACCTGATATTGGCAGATACTCTGTGATGTCCTGCCAGGTAACCAAGCTACAACAAGAAGGGAGTGTATAGTCTTAAGCTAGGGTATACCATAAGAATGGTATAGAGAATATTATGCATGTTAGGAACAAGAAGGAAGAAAAATCCAAATTGCAGTTAGGGTTTCCTGGGCTAAATAAGGTTTCCTGTAATGATCTGTTGCTTTATGGTTTTTGTTTGATTTGGTTTGTTTAATTCTGTTTATGTGTTGCTTTGTCTATTTTATCTTGGTAGAATGTACAGACGGACTTCAAATATGGTCGGTTTGAGCTACCCACCAGCTGTAATTGGAGTACTAAAGGTAATCCAAATAAAAATGTGTTGGGGGAGGGTTCTGTACAAAGCATCAAGATAACACTGTAATATTTGACTTGGTAAGGAGGTCTTAGTACTTGCCCTTTCTTTCTCTCCAGCATTTAGTTTAGTTCACATACATTAATCATGCACTGGCCTAAGGGAATAACCTTTCAATAAAGGAAAGAATAGAGTTCAAGTCTGTGGCCATTTTCGGGTTGTGAAGGTTACAACTCTGTTCTAGAGTACGATGATTAAACTGAGGGCTTAGTAACATGCTGGAACCAATCACGACCTCCCACAGGAAAGAAAGAAAACATAGATGGAGAGAGGTGGAGAAGGAAAAGGATCAGTTGCTGTGAGAGAAGGGAATTTCTTGCACGGCCTAGCTTCAGGTCTTCAAGGTGACAGTCAGTTTAGGAATAACGGCCTTTTTATGAATTTTGAGGTTTCAGAGGAAAACTGATTAGTCAGAGTAGTCTGGGGAAAAAAAAAGGTTCAATCCATGGGATAGTTGCAAAGTTCTTGACTTAGGCAGGAATTATCACAACTGAAAACACAAGTTAGCAACCAACTACCTACACAGCAACTTTGCAGATTACATGTTGCATGTGGTTCAACCATGCCATGCAATGGTGAAAAAGCATAGGGGCAATACACAGGGAGATTACATGTGAAGCTCATGAAGCAATCTTTCTGCTCTGCTCCACACTGGAAAGATGTAGAGTTAGAGTACTGAATCCTTTTTGGTTTGGATAGTACAACTCATCAAAAGATGTGGAGCGATTGTAGAAAATCCATTGAATGCAAGAAGAATGAACAAACATGCTTTTCAAGTACAGAATCAAAGCATCCGTCCACACCTTTTTCCAGCTGCGGGTTGGCAAGTGTTAGCTTCCCTTCTTCAAATAGGATCTAAAGTCTTTGTTCTTTTAGAACTACACCCCATAGCCAGCTTATGAGGGAACTTATTATTGAGCTTATTATATCTATAATGATACCTCTTCTCCTGAGTTCCTCAGTAGTAACAAGACAATCCAAGATCCATCATCTACTCTCAATTGACTTCAACCTTGCAGAATCCCTCTACTCTTTGTATGTTTTTAAATGATTAAGGGTCATTAAGAGAACTGATGATGCTAGAGTACATGAAAAGACATTGATAACAACAAAGGCATTGATTAATTTTGCTCAGGGTGAAATAGTGCCCACTTGACCACTGTGCACTCTAGGATGTATTTTTTTCCAAAACTATTTTGAGAGCATGTCTTTGCCTGGATGACCTTGGTAGTGGATGTGATTGAAATGGCTGTTACTTGTTTTGAAGAAGTCTTCTGTCTTTGAACTAATACTTCATCTTAAAGTTCTCAGTCACATCTCCTTGATGGAGAATGGTGCATTTTATTACTTGGTTCAGTCCAGTAAAGCCAAGTACAAAAAAGTTACAACTACCCAACTACTTGGTGTGCTCTGTAAAGTGAGCTGATGGTTTAAGCATGCAAAGGGTGTAGGAGTGTACCACACACATCTCTTCAGCTGTTCTGGGTTGTCATAATCAACATTCCCCTCAGAGTCATGCTAATAAGGACAAGGATTGAGATGACATGGAGTCAGAACTAGCTTATTTTTGAACTATGTGCTCTCCTTTTTGCTGCCATGACCAGCAGGACATCTGCACTGAGTAACCCAAAGTTGTGGAATCAGTTTGGCAACATGAGGTTGGTTTTAACAAAACAATGAATACTGCTGCTTCTGCAAAAAATGCAGATGGAGTGATAGCAGTGCAAGTCCTAGGTGTGTTATCTCTCTCACTTCTTCAGTGGATGAGAAGATAGGCGATTTTTAAAAATTGATTGCACAGCATCTCTCTCTCTGTATGTATGTATTGGATATTGATTTTTCTACTGCGGTAGCCTGTTGCCTTTCTGCGTGACATGAGTGTGATGATGTAAGGCCTTTTGCCACAAAAAGGATGATCAGCCTTGTCTCTCATTTGAATAGTGGCCATACATACCACTCATACAGACATGTTTGAATAAGTATATTAAATTACCCAGTAAGTTGTGGTGTTCTACTGTTCAGCAGTGTAGTGCTAGAGACAGAACTTCACATTAACTGTGAAGTTAATGCTGCTGATGTAGTTACCTGCTTTAGAAGTGATTTTTTTTTCAGCCTTTTCTGATGTCCATGCTGTCATGGCAATGTTTTCTGGGCTAGCTAATATGTAGGTAATGAACACAGAACCTGTAGTCACTTACAATGTCTGCAGGATAGACTTCTGCTTGTCTGTGGCTATGAAATTGTCAGGTCTTCCAGTAATGTTGAGCAGAATAATGTCTATCCCTGAATCTGCTTGGTGGCTTATAAAACAAATCAAGTTCCCCCAAACAGTGGAGTAATGGCCAAGTAATAAGGACACAGGATTGATAAGTAAGACACCTTGGATCTATTTGCAGTTACACCACAGTGGGGAAATGTGGCATTAGAGCAGCTTGTAACACTTCAGCTGAGGCTACAGGGCCAGTGACCTAGAGACATGTATAGCACAGAAGGTTTCTCATACCTCACTTCTCCTGCTCTCCTTAGGGAGAAGAAACAGTTTTTTTCCTTGAATACAAGACACACATGAAGTTCTGCCTCCCTTTAGTACTCTCCCCAAAACAGGGGTCACTTCTGTGTTAATTTTCTTTTTTAAGGTCATAAAATCAACTAATTTTTAAAGCATAACTGGTGTTGCTGCAAGCCTCTAAGCCATCTGTGACACTTTCATGCTTCTGCTAATAGGATTTTTCCCCCTAGTTATTCAGGGTAAAATGCTGCTGTCATTATTTTCAGTATCAAACTTCTACTGACTTGAGGATTTCTCCCTCAGTAAAATCTAAATAGCTCTACTGTGAAACTTAGCGTCTATGTGGTTAACCGTTATTTCATGGAAAAGAATAAATTCTGCAACATCACAATTTCATAAATTTTATCTGCTGCAAAAGGACAACATTAAGTTCAGGAAAAATATATAAAGGAACAAAACTTTTATTTCTACAAGATAAGATTGTCTTACAGTTAATTAAATTTCAGCATAGTTGAGACGTTATTTTCAATACCATAGAACCCCAAAGTAAATTATTATATACATGCAAGTGTTAAATTAATTTGCTTCATGACTGTGATAAGTGATTACAAAATAAATACACTCAAAACTTGGGAAATACTTAAAATTGTCTCAGTGGATGCTTTGAGCATTATTTTTCTTGCCAATTTTCTAAGTTTATTCAAGAGCTTCAAAACATGTTTTCTTGGTGGAACTTTTTCCTCTCTTGGTTGTTTTTCCTCTCCAACACCTACTGAAAGTGTTGGAAAGCTGCAATTTATGATTGCTCTTCTGTGACTTGGGCCACAAATCGTCTCTGGAGAAGCTTGACCCTACCTTCAATGTGTGGGCTCCACACAGCTCGTAAAAGCAAGTGATTTAGTGGGATAAGTGAAAGCAGAGCTGAATCTTCAGTGTCCTTGATATTCACTCACTAATTAGCCCCTCTGTGGACTGTACTTCCACAAGAGGCATACTCATCTCTGTGTAATCAACACTATGCAAGTAGCAAGATTGTTAGAATCAGCCCATGCTGGAGAGTGCCGCTACCAAAATAAGCTGGTGTGTTCAGAACATAAGAAATCCTGTAGCTATCCTGGTATATGGGTGACCGACCACAAGGTGGTTAAAGGTCACTGTCCTTTGCATTTGACTTGAAGTCAAGTCCTTACCTGGAACGTGACTGTGGCCACAAACAACAAAAGTGTATTGGGCTTTAAGAGCTCAGTAGATAATTGTAATTTAACATTTTTAGTATTGCTAAAAAAGATGGCAGATTTTTAGATGAACTGTAATCCTTAACAGTACTTGACATTATGTCTAGCCAACCCATGTTTCTTGCACTGAGAGCAGCTGTGCACATGTGTGTGTGAAGTGTAGTAATCTTTCTTTTTTGGTGAAAGTGCCACAAGGAACTGGGAGGTAACCTGCAAAAGAGTTTGAAAGTGGAGGGCAACTTCAATGTACAGATGTCAATCTTTAATATGTGGTTTAAGGAGAGTCATTTGGATAAATCCCTGTGGGAAGTGCATCAAAGTGCATCAGCAGGCAAGAGAGATTGACAGCTGATCCTATGCCAGATGCGGCTGCATGGTTGATCTGTATATCATTCTTCTAGCTATAACTCCTTCCGCACCTTTCTTCTTTGTTGCTAGGAGGACAGAAAGGTTCATAGAGTTTCAGGAACATCCAATTCTTAGATCAAGGAGCTTTATCTTGCTCCTAGATAATGAGTGCTGTCAGCTCCCACGGCCTTCCCTAAGAGTTGAGATTTGAACTCAACCTTCTGCAAGGTTTATACCTTGAGCTTTATGAGCTGGGAAGTGAACTTTCCCTCCTCAGTCTCTTGACTGACCACCCTGCAGCATTAGTATATCGTTTACAGCTGACTGGAACTTTCCCGACTGGAATTATATATTTACTCTTCTGTTATAAAGGTTGGGTTTTGTATAATTTTTAGCACTTAATGTAACATTACTGTGACTTTCTTCTGCTCTGTAGTTTTCTGAAAGCCCCAGTGGACTCACTTTAAATAAAAATAAGGAAAATTATGGTCATGCTGTCTTTGGGCAATTCAAGCTGCAATAATCGCAATTCAGGAATAATATTAAAATCAAAAGGAACTAAGTTGCTCTTTGAGTTTAGCAGGTTAGTTCTTCTAGTTAGTTATTCTTTTGGTTGATTGAATAATAAGTAGTAAAATATGACCACAGGTGCCTGTGTATTTTCTACTGCAAAAAACATAACACCTTATTCTATTTTAAGTGTTAGTAGGGCGTTGGAGTGCTTTGCTCAACATACAAAGTCATAAGAACTTCTTAGGCACAGCAAAATTCAGAGGCTTTAATATCATTTAAAAGCATATTTTCATTATTCCTGTTTCCTTCAAGGTTAATATTTTTCATAGACATAGCATGTGGGTAGGGGACAGAGAAGGGTAAAATCAACCACAAGAGGGCCATCCCAGTGTTTCAGGTGCTAAAGCAAACCAAGATTTGTATCTTTTTGGATTCAACCTTTGCTGACTAAATTCTGGTGCGGAGAATTGCCATGTTTAGAAAAAAAAACAGTACACGTGTTCATAATGGAAGCTTCTTAAACACGAGTCATATAATACTGATGAGTAAATTAGATTTTGCGTTGTTTCAATGGAATTGAACAAGTTAAAAAAAAAGCTATACCCTTACATTACTACTCTAATTCTCCATTTGTAAACGTAAAGTGATAGAAATAGAACTATCATTGTAAAAAGGATGACCGTACTAACTGCCTTTTCTACCCACTCTTGCAGAATGTAGACAAGTGGTCCTTTGATGTATTTGCACTAAACGATGCCAGCGGGGATCATGCACTGAAATTCATTTTCTATGAACTTCTCACACGCTATGATCTGATCAACCGTTTCAAGGTCAGTAGTTAGAAGATGGGTTTCTTCTTCGATGTAGGATTTTGTTCAACTTCCCTCTCATCCTGCTTTGTCCCATTCAAAATGCAATTTTAGTGCTGTTTGAAGGCTTTGTGGACACTACGCTTTCCCCGGTAAGCAAGACCAAATGTTATTTAAGTAGTAGCTTTAATTGCAATGCGACACCATGAAGTAGGTGGTGTTCCAAACAGACTTCCCCATTAAATTTGTGGGAAATATTACATTTGATCCTGTGGGAATGATGATGTCATTCTCCTGAGATTCATAGCATGCAGGCAAAGAAGGAGAGCTTGAATTAAAATTCAGATTCATCAAAAGAAGTGTGGCCAGCAGGTCAAGGGAGGTGATTCTGCCCCTCTATTCCACTCTGGTGAGACTCTACATGGTGTATTGCATACAAGTCTGAGATCCTCAGTACGGGAAAGACATGGACCTGTTGGAGCAGGTCCAGAGGAGGGCCACAAAAATTACCACAGGGATGGAACACCTCTTCTGTGAAGAAATTCTGAAAGAGTTGTTCAGCCTGGAAAAGAGGAGGCTCTGGGGCGAGCTTATAGTAGACTTCTTGTACCTAAAGGGGGCCTACTAGAAAGCTGAGGAAGGAGTTTTTAGAAGGGTGTATTGTGATAGGACAAGTGGTGTAGTGACTTTAAAGTGGAAGAGTGTAGATTTAGACTAGATATAAGGAAGAAATTTTTTATGATGAGGGCGATGAAGCACTGGAACAGGTTGCCCAGAGAGGTGGTAGATGCCCCATCCCTGGAAATGGTTGGAAGAGACTCTGAGCAACCTGATCTAGTGGAAGATGTCCCTGCTTATTGCAGAGGGGTTGGACTAGATGACCTTTAAATGTTACCTTGACCCCCAACTATTCTATGATTATTACAGAGGTTTGCTGATCCAAGTGCTATGTATCTTTTCCTTCAGCTTTGAACAAACTTAAATTTGTTTGGCAGAAACATTGCTCTCAGGTTCTGACCATTCTCCCCACCCAAATACTCCCTTCCTCCATTGGCAGTTCCACTCCATGGGGGTCCCCACTCGCTTTGGCTGGAAAGGGTATACGGATCTCTGGCTGCTGTACTTCTTCAGGAACTGTCTGTGCCTGATGAGAAATGTTTGAAGAACTGGTCAGAACTTCATCCGTGTCGATACATACCCAAGAAGAGAACGACAGTGATCCTCTAACTATGGAAATATGAGCATTTAGGGTATTTGCTGTTTGAGCAGATGAAACTGGAGAACCAGTGTTGCCAGTTGCATATGTTGGCAGCTGACACCACCTGCCTAATTTCCTGTCTAGAAATCTCCTGAATTGCATTTGCTCGAGTGTGTGTGGTTCCACTGTTGGAGTCAGACAAGCGTGGCAAGCCCATAGGATGGGCAAACTAGATTTTGCCATGAAAAGCCAGAGGTCTGATAAATGATACTTCTCTTAGTAGAGTGTCTCAGACTTGCTATATGGTGAGTTTCATTGGAAAATCTTGAATGTGAGTAGTTAAGCAGAGATATATTTCGTTGTGTTGTGAGGGGAACAGAGACCCATTTGTGGCCTAATTAGAAATACGTATTCAGGGGCAGTCAATCAAGTGCTCTCTGTTGCTTTTCATACTGCATGTGTCTTCCAGACTGCATTTTGTAGTATACTTACTGGTGTGTGTTTGTGTGTAGGAATGATTCATCCAAAATGTAGTTAGGGATGGGAAAGCCAGTTTGAGGGAGTAACTGAGATTCACTCTCTCTCTTGGGTGCCTCTTTCAGATGGTTTAAAGTGTTATTTATTTGTGAAGTACAACTTGCTCTTTGGGGCCTCTTATAAAAATGTTCCCGTCCAAATGCTGGCCATTAAAGGTGATTATTTTGGTTTTAATTCTGTGCTGTTTTCCTCAGATCCCCATTTCTGCCCTGGTGTCTTTTGTGGAAGCTCTGGAGGTTGGCTACAGTAAACACAAAAATCCTTATCACAACCTAATGCATGCTGCAGATGTGACACAGACGGTCCATTACCTCCTTTTCAAGACAGGCATAGTGGTAAGTATGGGAGTTGGCATCATGGACACATAATGAGATTACAACAGTTTTGGCTCGTTAAAGAGATTATGATTATCCACAGCAGAACCCATTTACACTGTAGACAAGCTTAATATGATATGGCTGTGCTAATGAAAGTAGAGATTTAGGATTATTTAGAAATAAAACATAGGTGAAGATATGGATAACTCTTAACAGTGATCTAAAAAAGAATGAATGAGAAACCCAAGCTCAGTTTTTTGCTCTACCACAGATCTCCTGAGTGATTCTGCAAACTTACTTTTGTTGAAATTAATTTCAGCTAATGTGAAGAAGCAAATTGTCTAAGCTTTCGTCTTATTACAGGAGCAAAGCAGTACCTCCAAAGTCAATTCGTTCCACTTACCTGAGGATGACAAGAGACGTGGTCTGGAGGTGCTGATCTCCTTCCAGTCTCCAGAGCAAAACCAGCTGAGCTGGCTTACACAGAAACCTACAGACTGCTGAAGTCTGACAGCAATGATAGGAATGGATAGAAGGCTTAAACAAAAATACTTCACACAAAATATATTCCCACAGTGGGTGTCAATACAAACAACAGAAATATGTTTGAAGATGGACTAGAGAAATTGAAGGCAGCCAGATTCCAGAGTGGTGATCACCCATTGCAGTTTGGATTCAGAAAGTTGCTGGCCCACTCAGTGGGGAGAATTAGGGAAGGCTCAGTGGGTACAGGATACATATGTATCTCATTATTTTCCTCTTCTTGCTCTGGTTACTGGCACAGACAGAAAAGGGAACAAAATGACTTCTAGTCTGGTCCTATGTGGCAGCTCTTTTCCCAGTATCTGATTTATCCTTGGCCTTTGCATTGGCAGAAGGGTAGAGGCAAAGGTATCAGTGAAAGGGAGTTGAACGTCTGTTCAACGTTTTGCACTGTTCTCTCTTGTTACACTATGGTTGTTTACTGGTTGCTCTCTTTATGGCTAGTATTTGAATACCTGCAATTCTGTGCTGTTGTGCTCATTTTACTGAGGTCCTTTCACTGACAAGTATGCAGAAGCAGCCAAGGTAAGCACTTCCAGGCGTAGGGAGTCTTTGCAGTGCAAAGCACATGCGTAAACCCACATGAGCAGAGGTTGAGGCTCTTACTGCAGCTCATGGGTTCTTGAATGCTCCTTATTGTTCCAAGCTCCATAACTGGGAACTATTGAAGAAAAGGATGAGGGAAACCCGTGGTTTCATGTTACTCAGCCCAGTCAAATTCCAACACGGTTTCCAATGCCGTGAGTACCTTAGATGGGCTCTATGAAATCACCATCAAAGTTGGCAGTTAGCATCACTCATGGCAATACTTGTGTCTCTCACTGTATATTGATGATGTCTTTTTCTGCACGGCTCAGTGAGAAATGTGAAAAAATGCTGCCTGCTGCCAGTGTGTAGTGTGTGATGGAGCACAGGAGAGAGAGGTGCAAGCCAACAAGACATTGTGCAGCTCCTGCTATGACGTTCAAGCCAATTCAACAACTGCAGAGCTGCTTATTTTCGGGAATGACCTTCTGTGCATACAGTCTGCCTTTCTGCAGTCCCTTGATTGCTGCAGAATTGTTGCCTTCAATTCTGAGGCCAGACCTGGATGCTTTTCCCTGAGGAGTAACATGCTCCAGTGCCTCCTGTAAACGCGTCCCAAGTCTCCTATATTGAATGTACACTACACCTGCAAATTGCAAGGTTTGCTAAAGACGTATTTGGAAGGAATCAGGCCTTGCCTGTCTTAAGACCTGATCCAGACTGCCCAATTCTGATTGAAGTTTTATCAGTTGCTCGTGATTATGTCTGAAGTAAACAGCAGTTAGGTCAAATTTGCAACTAATACAGATCATAAAATCAAAGAATAGTCTGGGTTTGAAGAGACCTTTAAAGATCATCTAGTCCACCCCACGTGCAAGGAGCAGGGACATCATCAACTAGATTCAGTTGCTCAGCGCCTCATCCAACCTGGCCTTGAATGTTTCCAGGGATTGGGCATCCGCCACCTCTCTGGGCAACCTGTTCCAGTGCTTTACCACCCTCATTGTAAAAAAATTATTCATTACATCTACTGTAAATCTACCATTTTTTTTAGTTTAAAACCATTACACCTTGTCCTGTCACTGCAAACTCTGCTAAAAAGTTTGTCCCCATCTTTCTTATAAGCACCCTTTAGATAGTGGGAGACTACCTAAGGTCTCCCCGGAGACTCCTCTTCTCCAGGCTGAACAGCCCCAACTCTCTCAGCCTGTCCTCATAGGAGAGGTGCTCCAGCCCTCTGATCATCTTTGTGGCCCTCCTCTGGACCTTCTCCAACTGGTCCATGTCCTTCTTGTGTTGGGGGCTCCAGAACTGGACACAGTACTCCAGTTGGGGTCTCACCAGGGCAGAGTAGAGGGGGAGAATCACCTCCTTCAACCTGCTGGCCACACTCCTCTTGATGCAGCCCAGGATGTGGTTGGCCTTCTGGGCCGCAAGGGCACATTGCCTGCTCATGTTGAGCTTCTCGTCCACCATCACATGGTCTTCACCACATGGCTGGTCTCGATCCATTCTCTGCCCAGCCTATATTTGTGCCTGGGATTGCCACGACCCAGGTACAGGACCTTGCATTTGGCCTGGTTGAACTTCATGAGGTTGGCACAGGCCCACCTCTCCAGCCTGTCAAGGTCCCTCTGGATGGCATCCCTTCCCTCCAGAGTGTCAATAGCACCACATGGTGTCATCAGCAAACTTGCTGTGCGTGCACTCTGAACCACTGTCTGTGTCACTGACAAAGGTGTTAAACAGGGCTGGGCCCAACATGGACCCCTAATCAACACCACTTGTCACCGGTTTCCACTTGGACATTGAGCCATTGACCACCACTCTCTGAGTGCAACCATCCAGCCAATTCCTTATCCACCAAGAGGTCCATCCATCAAACCCATGTCTCTCCAGTTTAGAGAGAAGGATGTCACACAGGACAGTGTCAATAACCTCAATAACCTTGGTGGTGCTCCACGGTAGTCCAACAGGCTCTGGCGGTATCTGGCAGTCTTGATGGTCTCTGGTGTTCTCCAGTGATGTCCAGTGGGCTCCAAGGGACTCCTCCTGGTGGTCTGGGGCTCCAGGCAGAAGATGGCAGCCCCTCTTCTCACCCCTTCCCCAGAGCTTAGGGCATAGGAGATGGCCTCCCTTCATGAGAAGTGGAAAAGCAGAGCTTACCTGTGGCTTATAGGGGTATAGTCCTCCTTCCTTCCTTTTTCATCAGATTGCATTATTTCATCTTTTCTTGGATACAGTTTTAGGTTATCTATTTTTTAAGACTTGGATACTTTTTCTTGAGTCAAGTTATTTAATAAATCACTCAGGACAATTACTATTTGAGTGAAATAACTTTGGTTCTTGGGTGGCTTCCTGAATACAAAACTTGGTTTGAATATTGGAAATAAAGGAAGAGAAGATATTGCAGAAATACCAAGGGGATCTCTGACTTTATAATCCCACTGGTAACACTGGAAGTGAGAGCTGACTTTGCCTGCCTCTTCACCATATGTCAATAATATTTATGAGGCCTGTGTATTCAGTCCTGTACTTTGGCACAGTTTCACAGCAGTATGTAGACAGTGCAAAGTAGTGCAGCCTCTTCTTTTACCTTGTTTACTCTTTGAGATTGTAGAATACCTTTTGTTAAAGGTAAATAAGATTAAATTTGACTTGCTTTTCCTCTGCTTTTATATACTGTGTTTCTGTGGTAGAAAGGTGTTAACCCAGTTCAAAGAAAATCGCTCTGAATGTGTGTCATCTCAAACACTAACAGACTTCTATGCCTTATTGGCATCGTTAAATATAGTCCAGTGATACCTCAGTGGAAACACCTCTTGCAAACAGTTTCTGGGGACTATTTAGCCAGGGCTGCTGTGCAGCATGCAGACTGCAGCACCATAATGTGTTGTGTAGACTTTGAAGACAATTGCAGAAACAAAGTGCTAAAGCTGATCAGGGCAAAAAGCAACAGCTGTGTGTATCTCAGGCTCCAGTCTGACTGAGAAACACACCCAAGAAATGGATAAATATCTCTGTCTACAATTCTGTCTGTAATGTGTTTCAGCCTCATCTCAACCTGGCAACAAGTGCACAAACCTATCATCCTCTAGCGTATGGCTTTTGAGCTCTCTCATGCATTACCTGTGTCCAGTAAATTAACTGTGCCCACGCGCCTTTCAAAGTCAGTTGCTGTTGTGATGCCTAATGTTTGAAGTGACAAATCAGAACTCTTCAGTATTGAAATACTTTCTTTTAAAATGTCTCTGAAGTAGTTTTCCTCTCTGTTTCAGAGGAAACTATGTTCTGAAGTATGTGCAGAGGTCAGAGAATGTGCATGTTCCAGATTTACATTTATAAAAGGGCAACTAGAATGTGTGTGCTTGTGAGCATATGTACATGCTGGCAGTGAAGTCAGTGACTCATTTGCCTGAGCTGAGCCCTTTGCTTTTGTATTTCTGCTTTAACAAGCTATGCACAAAGTATCCCATGCAGACTGTTATGATGGAGTTGCACTCCAGAGGATGTAGTGAAGTGTCAGCTGTTTCCCAGGAATAATCTCAAGCACTAATTGTTCCCACAGCCAAATGATATGTGGCATTTGGTTTAGGCTCTGATGTAGCACAATAAGAAACCACTTTTCTTCTACCAGGATCAAGAGACTCGCAACACTGCATGCCTACAGTGATATTTCGGCTTTGGTTCCCCCGTTAGAATGCTTTTTTTTAAGTTTAGGGTTGGTTTTTTTTTTCCCTTTTATTACTTTCTGCCCCACCTCCCTTGAAGCATACAACTCATCTCAATCTGCATAGAGTAATGCAGTTTGTCGATGAGCTCTAGAGGTCATCAATCCTAACCTCCTGCTCATAACAGGGCTAGCTTCTAACATGCATGTTATGTTCACACATGGTAAAGAAAGGTAGGGGTCATTTTCCTGTTCCCAGAATTCGCTTACATCAATATCTCATCCTTACTGTGTAGTGTACATAGTTTTTCAGTTCATCACTTTCACAATATTTATGCAAGGAACTTGGATACACAAGACTTTGTTTTCAGGAGGCGTGTTGGGGCCTTTGGTTTAATTCTTCACTGAAATGAAGACAAAGACTTAGGAAGAAATCCTACAATAAAATAGAAAAAAACCTCTCAATTATCTTGTTAACTTGTCATTTGCAATGTGGAAAAAGTACTTTTTTCCACATTAAATAGTTTGTATATTGGGCATTTGTTCTAATCTCAAAGGGAAGAAACTGTTGTCTGGTTTAACTTTACATGGTTTGTTTGCCTTTGTCACCCTTATGTTATTTACAAGCTCTCTCAACAGTGTTGTTTCAGGCTTCTATTTTCTTTTCAATTAAAGAATCTTCTTTCCCTCTAATTATATTCAGTGCCTGAAATCTCTTTAGTTTTCCAATTATTTTCTTCACCAGCATGATATCTTGGAATGAATTTGTTATATGTTACCATATGAACTAGAATATCTTGGTTTCTCTTATAGACATAAGATTGAAAGAGAATTTGGAGTTACTCTGACGTTTGTCTCTTAGAGGATTGATATAAAAACATTAAGTGTAGGAAGACCTTCCAAGAGCTGATACACCTTTTTCTGATTTCATTCTTTCCTTTATTTAACTCTATTGTTCAGCTGTGATTATTATTTTCTTTGGTATTGTTTTCTGATTAATCTTTGTAATTATTAGGAATTACCATATGATTTCTTTGTGAATCCAGACAATGAGGTGCAAATGGTAAAGCTTAAGAGTTCTTCCTCTGATACTGTCAAGAATGACAAGAGAATATTTCTGGCAGCAGACCTGTAAAACTACAGAAGTGCAGGACTGCTGTCACATCTGTTTATACCAAAGGGAAATGAGGGCCTCCTCTTCTCTAGACTATTGTGATTAATAAACAGATTATCATAAGCTCTAAAAATGGTAACTGCTTTGGAATAAAAGACCGTAAACTCTGGGGAAGGAAGCAGGCTAATTATTACTGTCTTTGCTTTATAGAGTTTTCTTGGAAATGCATCCAGTTGTTTTGTTAGATTTGGAAACACTGCTCTTCCCTCTTCCTTTTTCTTTCTATATACATCGATCCTTTTGTTTACATGCCAGTGACTTGGTTTATTAGCTGATTCTTCATATTTATTGTATGTTTGTGAAAGACAATCATGCCTCATTACCGTTTTTTTTTGTTTCCACTCTGGAAGCTGACACTTGTTCTTCCATGCCTTCTTCCCCTGCCGTCTCCTGCCCCCTAACATCACAGAAAGTTTGAAGGTTTTGTTCTGGATTGTTTTTGCCAACCCTTTAGAAATTAAAAACATTCACACTTCCTCACTCTTTTCACCTGCAACAGTGTCCTGCTGCTTTCTCAATAGTCTTTGATGGCTTTGTTCTTTAAAACTACCTCTCTGTTCCCAAGACTAAGTCCATCACAGACTACTGAAAGGTAATATCACCGCTTTACTGGAGATTGCATTCATTCTCCATAGGCTCTTTGCCATCTTGTTTGCTTTTCCTTGCAAGGTTGTAGCAGAAAAAAAGGGACTAAGAGGTTCCAATTACTTACCTGCTGTTTCCCTCATGTTACTTACAAGCCTATTTTGACTTTGTGCTACTTATACTGATTTATTTGTTACCCATAGTTCACAACTGCAATCTCAGTCTGTATTCTGAGTGGTCTTCCTCAAATGCTGTTACGATATTTAATATGTCTCCTCAGGTGTATTACACCCTATTTGAAAACCTACATTACCCAAACTTGTTCAACAAGTGATGTGTTGGTAGGATATGCAAGTTAGTTATATGTTTTAAGAGCTGAGGTGGGAGACCTCAAGCACAGAGCTCATTGCCTTAGTGATGTTTTAAGATTTGGGTTATGAGATCTTATTGGAGTGGGACTTGTCAGATGATGCCCGGAAGGTCTGAAGTGGATGCATTAGACTAGCTGGGCCTGTCCCATAGTAGTTCTGTGTGCATAACCTAGGTTTGCTCTGCCTGTTCCTGAGACCTTATACCAGAATTTTTTTCTAGCACTTGTGCTTTCTCCTTTTGGGAAATGGCAGAACATGGTTGAGGAATTGAAGTCCAGATCTAGACATGTAAGCTGGAAACCCTAGTTCCTTTTATTCCCATTGCAGTTGCCAGAAGTTGTTGCTTGAAAGTTGAAATCATGTTCGTTTTCAGCTGTAAAGCATTCCTTATTCACAAGTCACACTTGGAAACAGAAACATCACAGATTTCTCCAGCACCAGTGCTGTCCATTCCTGTCCTGGACCAATTGTGTAGAAATGAGAAAGTAGTTTAGTTTCTGTGTCTGCTCATTTCTTGATCTCTCCACCCTCCTCTCTCTCACCTCCCACCCCCCGCCCCCAAAAAAAAAAAAAAAAAAATCAAGAGCTACCTTGATTATGGTCAATGGCATTGTGCAAAATATCTCTGGCCAGTATTTTCAAACTGCATCTTTAACGTACTGAGATCTTTAATACTGAGACTTACTTCATTTTTCATTGGTTATGCAGAGATGGCTGTGAAACGCAGGAGGAGAGCTGCACAGGTCACTGTGTGCAGAGCCCAACAGTTATCTGTGCTTCCCCTGCACATGGTTAACAGGGTAGTGGTGGCCTCTGAGCTATGGTAGATGTCTAGAATAGGTTTATGAAACCATACTGCCTTTACTGGGCTTTGAATTAAAAGTCAGTTTGTACATGTATGTCTGTCAAAATGTTTGCAGGTTGACAATGAGCTGTTGGAAAAATATTTGCAACCACTACCGTAGAAGTTTTCTCTAAATGTAATACATTTAAGCACTTCATACAAGTATTTACAGCACCTACAGTACCTAGAACCTTTGTCTCTAGGCACTTGATGTTAACAGCACTCCTTGTGTACTGTGGAAAACCAGACATGATTGATTGACTCAGAGGAAAATTATTAAAAGCATCTGAATCATTTAGAAATCCAAGTCAAAAGCAACTTAAGCATTGAAAAATAAGGCTTCAAATAGGCAATCAGGAAAAAAAAAACCTCAGGGCTTTCTCGAATGTTTCTGTGATGATAAATGATAAATAAATAACAAGATGTACGTCTTATGAGGTTATGTTCCCTGTTCTCATGATTCAGTGACACAGAGATTTTTAGTTACTGGAAATTAGTGACATTCTTTTGTATTTGAGGCTCTGCTACCCATGTCAACTGAGCTGAAAATACATATTCTGGTGGTATATACATACCTGCCGTGTATTATCAAGTTCAATTGAAGACCCTTGATTTTCTTGAGATTTCCCTCTCACTTCCTGACACGTTGCTCTTTAAGAAGGGCACATTTTTCCCCTTGCTCTGCCTTAAGCGTTATTAGCTCCTGAAACCATTTTGCTGAAGTCATATTTCTTTAGGTGAAGCTTCAGGAAAAACACTGGTTGGGGTTTTGTGTATGAACCAGAGAAGTTTACTTTAAAACAGCTGGCAGGCTGCAGAGCAAAGGCAATGATGTGCAGCATTGACTGTCAGCAGGGGATAACTTGCCTTAAAAGACAAAAGCCTTAAGCCTGGGAAAATGACAGCTTATCTGATTAGTCTGTAATCTCTTTTCAGCACTGGCTGACTGAGCTGGAGATCTTCGCTATGATCTTCGCAGCTGCCATCCATGACTATGAACATACTGGAACCACCAACAACTTTCACATCCAGACACGGTGAGGCCATGGTAAATCATGATGAATGGTTGGAAAATAGAGGGGGAAACCTTCGAAGAGTAACAGCACAGCCACCTAGAAAAGTGCGGGAGCTTTTTCTTTCAAGTGTTACAGAACGGACATTCACTTCCTTAGATTGCATTTAATTTTCTCTTGCTCAGCCATTTACTGTGGAGTGCATGTATTCTAGTTTCCTGACTATTGTTTCTTATTAATAATCAGGAAAAAGGAAGGCCCCAAATATTTCTGTCTAAAGTTCCCAAAGACAAATTTCTGTACAGAGTGATGTATTTTGATAAGCTATAGTTTTGGAGGAGATACTATAATTGAAGAGTTTTTTCTCCTTGTTGAATTTGAAGAATTAAATGTTAATTGCATACATCAAGAATTCAGCAATATCTGTATTCATCAGTGAACACCAACACAACACACACTATTTTTACTTTAGTCGAAAACCACACCTGCAGCAGGGGGATATGTTAACCGTTACCTGTTCAGGGATATAATGTTTTAAAGCTTTGTAAATTGCTAGACAGTAATTAGCTGATCACAAGCTAGACTGGACCAGAGTATTTTTTGAAGTCAGTCTTCTATAAGGCTTTTGGGTTGGTGGAAGAGAGACGGAGAAGATGAAGATGGCACCAAAATTCAGAAGTGTGCAAAGATTGTGAAGTCTCTAGTTTTGGTGATAAATGGGCATCTAATTGTCTATGTGTTAAGATGTGCTTGACTAACACTGCACACTTTGGCATTTCTAAGATGCATTGCATCTTACCCTAAATTAGATGTCTCCCAGCTCTCAGCATTTTTTTTAAAGTACGTAACAAAGAGACTAGGTGAGACTCAGCTGATGAAATAGATTTTGCAGTGAAATTTGATCTTTAGTTTTTTTACTGAATAAGAACAATGGACAAAGTATTACAAGTGCTCTTAAAATGCTCGTATCTCCGCTACGGAGCTAATCTCTGTAGCTGATCAAAGGAAAACTTCTGAATGTGAGACTCTCTAGATAGTAAGAAACATAACTTTTCCTATGTTTTCTTTTAAATGCTAGGTCAGACTCAGCCATTCTATATAACGACCGATCTGTGCTTGAAAATCACCATGTTAGTGCAGCGTATCGTCTTTTGCAAGATGATGAAGAGATGAATATTTTATCTAATCTCTCAAAGGATGACTGGAGGTAAAAATGAAGGTGGTAGCTGCCTAGAAACATTGCAGCATCACCATTGACTGTTACTACCTTATTTGAATGGCAAAATGCATTGTTCTATATTGCATATTAGTATTTCTACAGCTACAAGAAAAAGAGCTTTAAAAGGTATTTGTTGTTCTTATTTCTGCTTTTGGTTTTCACCTCAGGTAGTGAGACTGGATTTTGTGACAGTGCATAGTATTAAAATTGACTCCCATCTAACTTCTAAGTCTCACAGAGACACCTTTCTGTGCATCCATTTGTAATTGAGTGTGGAGCTAGCCTGCTGTTTGTTCATCCTAAATCATAAACATAACCTGTATCTACTTTGATGTTCACTACTTGGAAATTATAAATGGAACTTAATGCAAAAAAGAAGCCAGTCCAGGAAGCATAAATCAGTGTACTATATATGCCAAAGTGATGTAAGAAACTGTAATTTAAAATAAGCCTCATGCAACACATGATTTATGTGCCAAAATCAGCCCATGATTTGCTTTCTAATAGCAGACAGTTCAAACTGATGAGGGCTTTCTCTTTTTATGGGTTTATTTGAACTCCAATGGGTGGTACTTTAAAAGTAGCCCAGTGTGCTAGACAGGAAGAATCCTGCTCCATGGGAGCTCCTTCCCATGGGAGAGGAAGCAATTTGTGGGATCTTACGTGATGCACGACGCCTCCTGCATACACTTAAATGTGATACAGTGCTGAGCAGTCAGTTCATCTTATTTTAATGTAAACAGGGGGAAATAAGCCCTTCTGTGGGGCCTGGCAAGCTGGCCAGCAAAGGCTCTGTTTGCTAATATGTTTGGCCTGAGTTTCCTATTTATTTCAACTTCTGGAGAGTGATGTGATCCTATAGCTGAACATCAGGAATAAAACTTGGGAACTTATGTGGCTGATTTCAATCAATGTGAGTGTTGTGGAGGAGTGGCCTGAGACATTCTGTCCTCCAAAACTGAAAATAGTCTCATGGTGGGCAGCAAGCAGGAACTTAAAAAAAAAAATCTGCATTAAGGTGTTAAAAATCTAATTTATTTTTTTTTAGCTACAGCTGGTAATGCCTTGCCAAATATTGGCAGCAAAATACTGCTTCCTTTTATGTTGGCGGGGGAAACACGAGAAACAGACTAGAAACAGCAACCTTAGGGCCACTGTCTGCAAGGAACAGAGGAGCAGCTAGCTGAGTATGCTTCACTACGTAGATACTGTCCTTAGGAAAATGGTCTCCTTTGGAGCTTTAAACTGGCTTTGCTTGAATCAAAGCTAGCTTCAGATATTTTTCTTTGATTCTGTAGTGTCAACATGTGTCTTCTGTTGAGGCAATATGCTTAGACCCCAAGTTTCTAAGATTAACCCGTATCTTTAAGAAATACTGTAAATACGTGAGCAAAAATATTGAGTGTTTTAGATTGCTTATTTGTTCTTTCTCAAGTAGGGCTTTATTATGTTATAGCTGCTGATCAAGCAGCAGCTGCAGAACGAAGGCCATTATCTGGATGTGCTCTAATGCCAAAGATTTTCCCAGACTGGCACTCAAAAGTAGGACCCTCAGTATTGAAGGGTACTTTGGGAAACTGTTAAAGTGTTTCCATATTTAACTTTATTTTTGTAGACATACCTGATGAATCTCTCTCAGCAAAAGGCCCAAGTCATAATTTTTGGAAAGCAAGTTTTTAAGTGCCTTTCTGAGCTGAGCTCTCACTCCTTTTTTTTACATTGCTAGTAAGAGAAAATCTGACGGTCAGTGGATTTTGCAATCCTAGATGTCTACGTGGATTTTATCACTTTTGTGGTATTCAGTTATCTAGTTAGGGAATGTGTTTTCAGGAAAGAAATGTAGAACGCTGAGCTACATTTTACTGTTGGAAAATAAATGGGCACAGGTTTTGAAAGGAAGGCAGATGAGACTGAAAGAGATCTTTCGGGCTACAATCAAGCAGAAAAGAGTTGAATGGTTACTAGTACTTAAACTACATTTTTTCTTAATTAAAAAAAAACTCTGTTCCTTATGAAATATTTGAAAACCAGTTGAGTTCCCTCATTTCATGAGTCTTATTTGTGCAAGTCATCAACAAGTAAATGAAGAAACTAAAATAAAACCAGATCACAGTGAATTAAGAAAATAAACTGCAAAGTGAACAGATGCTTTCCAAGATATTGTTATAGATGTTTTTTCTGGCACTGTATTCCATTATTAATAATTTCTATGCAGTTTATTGAAAGAGTATGTTTAGTGCAAGCCCTTTACTATCAAGTACAGGATTAAAAAGGCATGTGGAAAAGGTTTAGCTTCTTAACTCTATATTGGAGTACAGCTTTGGGAAGTAACCTTTAATGCAATACTGACTTTGTCAGTAAAGCTGCTTGGGGTTTCGTCCCTCAGATAATACTGAGCCCTCCTTGTCAATCAGTGTTAGTCCTTTTGAGATTGCAATGGGAGACCTTGAATGTTTTTTGACTGAAGATGACTTTGGTCAGTGGTTTCTTTTGTACATAATAGCATGTGCATGGTTGCAAATTTGTTTCTATGCATTCAGGATGGGCTTATGCACGTTCTAAGTGTTATACCTGTAGTGAGAATCAACCATTGAAAATGTTTCCTTGAATGTAGCATTTTTACTATTTATTTCCATGAGAATAAAGTACTGAGAATTCCATTGGACAAAATGAGCAAAATAGCTCACTTCAGCAGTTCTTACTGTTGGTTCCTAGCATAGGGATTAAGTAATATAAAATGGACTTTTTCCTGTCCTTTTCCCATGAGTGCACTGTAGGGTATCACTAGGATACAGCTCTAAGGTCGACACTGATATGGAACAAAGACACATCCAACAACATATTCAACAAAATGATGTAATGTTATCTGAGGCAAGAAAGGTAAAACCATGAAGTAGTTATTCTAAAGAGGAAGTAAAGATATTTGCCAGATGGGTCAATGCAAGGCTTGGAGGTGTTTAGATGTAAAGTCAGCCAGACTCAATCAGTAGTAAAGATACTGTAAAACTGTGCTTGCTCATGAGACTGGGCCAGACACCGTGTTTACACATCAATCATCTGCAGGACATAGGTTAGAAAACAAAAATCAAAGCTGTGACGTTTGCCACAGGATAAGTTATTATTCAGCGTATGACAATAATAAACCAGGAAATTAGCTTCAAGTTTCCTTCTTCTCCAATTGCTTTTCCTGACAACCTGCTCTCTCCACCTAGTTTTTCCGTTCCCTGATTCTACAGGGGTTATTAAAAGGCATGGGCAAGTTATTTTATCGACATCTGCTGGAAAAGTGGCATGGCAAGCTGTAGACAGCCCAGGAGACTCCTGGCATTGAGGATAACTTCTTAAGCCAGGTGACAGACAGTCCTACACGAGGGGGTGCCATACTGGACCTGTTGTTCACCAATGCAAGTGAGCTAATTGGTGAGGTCAAGATTGGAGGCAGCCTGGGCTGCAAGTGATCATGCACTGGTGGAGCTTGCAGTCCTGAAGGAAATGAGTCAGGCAAAGAGTAAAGTCAGGATCCTGAATTTTAGGAAAGCAGACTTCCAGCTCTTGAAGGAGTTAGTCAATAGGGACCCCCTGGCAAACTGCCCTCAGGGTCAAGGGAGCAGAACAGAGCTGGCAGATCTTTAAGGATGCCTTCTGTAGAGTCAATCCCCAGGTGTAAGAAAGCAAGAAACTGGCATGACTGAGTCAAGACCTGCTAGTCAAACTAAAGGGCAAAAAGGAAATGCGCAGGTGGTGGAAGCAAGGGCAGGTATCTTGGGAGGATTATAGGGATGCTGCCTGGTTGTATAGGGATGGAGTCAGGAAGGCCAAGGCACAGCTGGAGCTGAGCTTGGCAAGGGACACAAGGAATGGTAAGAAGGGCATAAAATAGGAGCTAGGGTTAGCTCTTAATGGTCAGATGGCAGAGTGTCTCTTGGACATTTCCTTGGCCTGAGTTGATAGGCAAGTTTTCTTTGTTGGAAAATGTTCTGATATGACTGGGCTTGTGAACACTTAGCCCAGTGCAACCATGACTCTCTGGAGGAGATTAACTCAATGGTGTGTCTGCCTGTGTCAGCTTGAAATAGCTGGTAGATTATAGATTTATACTCCTTCTTCCTTTTCCATTATTGCATTATTACATCTTTTCTTGGGTACAGTTTTAGATTACTTATTTTTTAAAGACATGGATACTTTTTCTTGAATTAAGTCATTTAATAAATCAATCAGGACAATTGCTGTTTGAGTGAATTAACTTTGGTTCTTCATGAGCGTCTTCCTGAATACAAAACTGGATTTGAATGAGGCTTTTGTTCCTTATTAGAATAATTAAATATAGTCCAGTGATACCTCAGTGGAAACACCTCTTGCAAACAGTTTCTGGGGACTATTTAGCCAGGGCTGCTGTGCAGCATGCAGACTGCAGCACCATAATGTGTTGTGTAGACTTTGAAGACAATTGCAGAAACAAAGTGCTAAAGCTGATCAGGGCAAAAAGCAACAGCTGTGTGTATCTCAGGCTCCAGTCTGACTGAGAAACACACCCAAGAAATGGATAAATATCTCTGTCTACAATTCTGTCTGTAATGTGTTTCAGCCTCATCTCAACCTGGCAACAAGTGCACAAACCTATCATCCTCTAGCGTATGGCTTTTGAGCTCTCTCATGCATTACCTGTGTCCAGTAAATTAACTGTGCCCACGCGCCTTTCAAAGTCAGTTGCTGTTGTGATGCCTAATGTTTGAAGTGACAAATCAGAACTCTTCAGTATTGAAATACTTTCTTTTAAAATGTCTCTGAAGTAGTTTTCCTCTCTGTTTCAGAGGAAACTATGTTCTGAAGTATGTGCAGAGGTCAGAGAATGTGCATGTTCCAGATTTACATTTATAAAAGGGCAACTAGAATGTGTGTGCTTGTGAGCATATGTACATGCTGGCAGTGAAGTCAGTGACTCATTTGCCTGAGCTGAGCCCTTTGCTTTTGTATTTCTGCTTTAACAAGCTATGCACAAAGTATCCCATGCAGACTGTTATGATGGAGTTGCACTCCAGAGGATGTAGTGAAGTGTCAGCTGTTTCCCAGGAATAATCTCAAGCACTAATTGTTCCCGCAGCATAATCACTCCCTTTTCCTCTAAAAATTTGTGTTCTGTATGTTCAGGTTCTCCTCTTCTGCCTGTCTTGCTTTTATTGACAGAGAGGTTTGTGCTTCTGGGAATGAACCAGGCCAGGGAACTGACCAGCAATGGTGAAAATAATACATGCAAAATAATTTAAAATAAGTTTGTTTTCAGACACCATTTAATCATCTTGAGTGCTGTTGGCTATGCAACTGATTGTACATAAGGGTGGGAAAGAGGAGGTGGGTCTAATGGGGGAAGAGTGTGGCCAGCTGATGCCATCATAATGCCTATGGCATTATGGCAGACGGACTTATTACGTGCCACTCATGGGACAGGGTAAGCTCAGCTGTCTTGGGTCTCTACATAGTGGTGGCCTGGGGCTGGAACTTGAGCACAGCCACCAGAGACAGAAAAGACATGCTCAAAATAGAGCACATCCTTCATTAAACATTCATGAAAAGAAGAATGGTAATTTTTGGTTTTAATTTAAAGCTGACCCATTTCTTAATCTCCCAAAACCTGAGCTTGCATGCTGACCTTGGGCTGTTCTTCCTCTGTTTGCCTGTGGATAGCTGAACTGAGAGAAAGAGAAAATAAATTTGTATTGTCTCCTAGATCAGAATGTTCTGATATTTTAAAATCTCTAGGACATCCATATTATCTTGAAAGGAGTTTCAACTGGATCCTAAACAAGTTTGCTTAACAAAAATTCATGCATGAAGTTTGAATGAATAATGTCAGGGAAGTAATGCAGGTTCTCAAAGGTCTTTAATGCATCTATGCATCATATATATCAGGAGATTTTTTAAAAACATGTTGGTTTTCCTTTAATAATATGACTAAACTTTCAACATAGATATCAACCAGTTTTAGTCAATTGTATAGAGATTCAAGTTCAAAAGTTCACCTGATTTTTCCCGAGGCTTTAAACAGTCTTTTTACTTCCTTCTAAGAATGCCCTATAAAAGAAATCAATCTGAGAGGTTTGTGCTTAATTGAAAAAGGAGTACTAATACTAATGTGCTCTTCAAAAAAGTTCTAGGATTTCTCTTAGAAAGGATTAGTCACCTGGCTTAATTTGCAGCTCTCCCACTCCTGTGTTTGTGTAGAAAATCATTCATCCTCTTCCGGATCCTTGAAAGAGTGATAATAGAAAGAGTGACATACAAAGGCAGAAGTATTGTCAATAATTTGCAGGCAGACAACAAAAGAAACTAGAGCATGTCTGATGCAGGTTGTTGTGTTTCTCTTTCCTTGTTTCCTTCATCGTGATGCCATCCAAAAGGGAATTCAGAGCTCTAGTGATTGAGATGGTGTTGGCCACTGATATGTCCTGTCACTTCCAGCAAATCAAAGCCATGAAGAATGCTTTACAACAGCCAGAAGGGTGAGTCACTTCACAACACTGTGCAGTGTGGGGCTGCAATTCAGCTGGTGCTTTGCCATTGTATTTGACTTCAAAAGCTCTCTTTGATGTCCACATCGATTTTCTTTCTGCTGTTGAATTGTGAATTAATTCACTTAGGAGTGGACTGGCACCCCTCTGTACACACATCTCTATTCTGTGCTGGTGGACCAAAGCTTGCAAACGTCACGATGTTGAGATAATCCTCCCTGGGCATTTCCCTTTACATATCACGGTAACATCAAGGACATGATCCAGCTGAGTGACCTCTACAGCTTATTACTCAAGGTTATAAGATCTGCAGAACACAACTTGCACATTGCCCCTCTGGAGATGGTATCAGCTGCCACCTCTGCAAGGGCCCTGCTCCATAACCAGAGGACAGATGAAAACAACTTGAGATCCACTGAGGAATGGACTAGAAGATAAGAGATGGAGCAGTATGGGAAAGGCCTTTTCTTCTTCCCAGTATGTCACTGGGAGCTGTAATATTTTGTCCACGGCTCCTCCCTGTAAAATTCCTTTTATACTGCAGAAAGCTCTGAGTGATAGTCATTTTTTTCAGCCTGGACAAAGATCTGTCCAGAGCCTCCTAGAATTATACCTGTATCAGACCAGAGTGTGGCTAACCACTTGGTCCTCTTAGAAGCTACGTCTCTGTGATTAAAAACCCATCCCAGTATAGCTTTATTTACCAAGTTCTTGGGCTAGCCTCTCAGATTATGGTTTTAAGAAGTTGCCAGCTTTTTTTTTGTCCTGTGGAACCAAATGCAAGGATCACCTTCTCACCTCACACTAGTTTTCTAAGTGAAACATTTCTCAGTTACTGTGTAGACTCATCAGTGCCTCTGAGATCAGATGGTAGGGAGCAGCTTCTCTTTTGAGCTGTATAAAATGCAGCCCAGCTGAAATCAGGAACACAGCAGCTCTTCAAGCCTGCTTGTGCAGACAAGCAAGCTTGGAAAGGAGCTCAGCAAGGCTGAGGAAAATTTCTTCCTACACTTCTTAATGTCTCTGTTACACAGGAATGGTGTATGTTGGAGAAATTAGACAATCTTTCATAGTTGTCTGATTCTATGAACACAGAAATTGTTCTGTTAATATCCTGACCAAAGATTCTAATGACCTTGTTTCCCTGCTTAGGTGAGATTTTTGTCATTCTCTGCTGCAAGAGCAGACAATTAATTTGTTTGATCCTTTGGGTTTTCAGAATTGACAAGCCGAAAGCCTTATCACTGTTGTTGCATACAGCAGATATCAGTCATCCAGCCAAGGCCTGGGATCTCCATCATCGCTGGACCATGTCTCTGCTAGAGGAGTTCTTCAGACAGGTAAAACTAGGGAAATTCCTCTGCATTTCTGCAGCACAGAGGGAGTGTCTAGGATTGGGCAAGAAGTAGGAAAATATGAACACGTCTTTTTCTTCTTTGATTTTCTCAAGTACCTCCTAAATGATATGAAGTTTTCTCATCTGATGCCAGTAGCACTGGCTATTGTGCCCCCTGGGAGGTTAGTGTCTGATACACTGCCTGTAGATATAGGCATTATCCACATAGTATAAATTCTAATTTGGGAAGCTAGCATGTGTTTCAAATTGGCAAAATTTGGAATACATGACTTTCTATTTAGCTGTAGAAACACAGAAAACAGATTTAGGTAGCTGTACTTTATAGAACTGTACTTAGATTGTTGGGGTAGATGAGAAAAATGCATTATCCTTACTTTAGATGAAGTGAACTAATCTAGTTTATAGCTTACAGTAGACTGCCTGTTGACAGACCCACAAATCTAGACAAATCATTAAGCTCTGTGTGATAGCTGTAAGCTTCCTAAGTGACTAATTAAAAGCAGTTAAAGAGCTGCCTTAAAAATAAAAAAGTAAGCAGAGCACTTAGGAGCATTTAGGAAACTTTTCACTAATGTATGTTACTAAACTAAGCAGAAAACTAAGTGCTTAGTTTACTTCAAAGTTCAATAACTTAATGTTTTATAGTAAATTTGACTGAAAAAAAGACATATATATGACAATTTTAAAAAAATCGTAAATGTTTTAAAATGGCATCTGTTTTTAAAGGCATTGTGGGAACCCCTTCTTAATAAGGACATTGTAAGAATTTGCTTTGAAATGAATTCTTTAATTTGGTTTTCAAGCCAAGAATGGGTTTACTAGGTGGAAGCAGGTTGATCATACCTGAAGCTGTCTCTATGTTTGCCACACAAGAGGCTCATGCAAGTGGGATGATTTTCACATACATTTTAGGGAAAACTCTGTGCATGTTTATACTTTTCTACTAGATGCGTTAAAATACACCACTGCTGAGTTCTTTGAAGACTGGTGAGAGAATTAAAATTAGCTAGATATGAGACAACAAAAAACCCAAGTTTTGATCTGTTTTACACATGTAATGAAGACAAAATTATTATTTTGTTTTCATAAGAATAATTTCATTTCAGTCAACAAATCCTACTTCAGTTTTGAATGACAAGTGCCTCCACTTTTAGATAAAGCTTTACATAAAATTTATGTTCTAGTTCTAAATTCAGGTGCAGTATTAATTCCCTCTTCAGGGAAACCCTTAAGCTTACCATTAAGCATAGACTCGCGTTCATTTAAGTTATTTAGTGCTAGATCAATAAATATATCCCTACCTCACAGCAGAAGAACAACACATGCCCTTCTCACAAGCTGAGAACTACCACTAGCCAGAGAGGACCATGGTGATAGGAAACTGGGCTGATCTCAGATTAAATATTTATTTCCTTATGCTCTTCACCTGCAGACCCTCTCCTGTCCTTTCTCTTATGTGGTTTGCAGAGACATTAAGCCTGACTTAACCTATATCAGTACAAGTCCCCAGTCCTATTGGTTTCCAAGTATTTAACGATGTGACACAGGTCTTCCTACACCAAATAACCATGTGGTAGGTGTCAATGATGCTTCTGAGTACAATACTGTTTTTCTTATATTCAGCAGCTATGGTTGGCATCTCTCAAAGCAAATGTCTTGCATGAATTTATTTGTTTTACTAATGCACTTTAGCTAGCCATGAGGGAGCTGCCAGAACAGCTTAGAAGAAGTCAGATGTCTTTCTGAGCAGTCAGAAAGGCAGTTAGGGGTTCCTTCTCAAAGAGAGTTAGGCAGTGGGGTTTTTAAGAGGCATAAGGAGTAAGAGAAGAATTATGATTAGGTAAGAGCTGGCATTGAGAGATGTTTTTCCTGGGAGATATAGCAGAAATTATAAAGGAATGTTAATTGGAAATATTTCCATGTTTTGTTTCTGGTTTACACTGATATTTGATTCCTAACATAAAGCAGGATTGTTCTGCAGTAGAAGAATACTATTGCTTGTTGTTCTACCCAAAACTCATTTCATGTATGTTATATTAACAAAAAGAAGAAGAATTCAGCACTTCTTATGGCTACAGAAGTTTTTCTCTGATTAGTTTGCTATCTGTTTTAGCTTCCATTTGACATCAGTCAGAACACTAGCAAGAAGTTCAGCACAGTTAAAACGAGCTACTGATTTGTACTGATTCTATAGTACAGTTAACAGGCTATTTAAATTTGAATGCTCAGTGGGGAGTGTTGCAACTATGTCATCCTATATATCTTCTCAGCATAAACCAATATGTTACAGAGTAACTAAACCAAGTTAAAGGGCTTTTTGAGAATATGCAGCTTGAAAGACTGGAAAAAAATGAGGTTGTAACACTTGATCTTCTGCACCATCTTGTGATCTTAGAAAAGGACTTTCAGTTCTGAGAGCTGGAAAGTGTGTTTAGACTTTTGTAGTTAAGCACTTATGTAAAATGTTGACAATGTCAGTGTTTCCTTTGGAAGAAAACAGTAATCTGCATCTGGCCAGCCATGACCTGTGAATTCCTTCTCTGAAAGACTGAAGAAGAGATGCAAAGAGGTGCAAGTCTTGAAAAATGAGTCCTGACACTAATGTTTTTTTTTCTTGAAAGATTTGCTCTGAGGACTGAGTTCTGCTTGATTCTCTGGAGAACTGCAGTAAGAAGAGTTCTTCTGTTCAATTGGGTTTTTAGTGGGTGCATAGAAATAGCAGGGAAAGCTCTGAGGAAAGATTCACTGGAATAAAGATGCTTAATTCACCAACTTCTGCTTGGACTACAACTTTTCCAGCCAGACTCAAATTCTCCACAATTTGTATTTGGAAAAAAAACCCCAAAAATGAACCAAAATCAAAACTTAAGCAAAGAAAGTAAGATGTGAGGCTTTTACAGTCATGACCTGAGATATCAAAGTTCAATGTATCTTGTATTTTTCTAATTTCTTCTCAATTTTGTTTCTCCAGGGTGACAAAGAAGCAGAATTAGGGCTTCCCTTCTCGCCACTGTGTGATCGCAAGTCTACTATGGTTGCTCAGTCTCAAATAGGTATGTCCCTTCTGGTGTATGCAAAGTAGCATCATAAAAGCAAAGCTTACTCCTCCCTGTGAGGCTAAAATCATGGTGATCTCTTACCATTTGGAACTATGTTAAAGAGAGCAAATAAAGCAAAACGGTGTTATTTTCCCCAGATCAGCAATTCAAAGCTGAGGAGACATTAAATTGGTGGTGGTTTCCATGCAGTAATGAAGTTATCTCTAATGCATCTGCAGAAATTACTACAGTGCCTGCTTATGATACTACTCCATGGTTTTCTGAGTTGTGAAGATGAGGCGCACACAGCAACGTGTTGTGATATGACTATTATTGGTGGATGTGAAAATGTAATGTCTATCCTTTCCATGACCTGGGCAAAACCTATTGTGTGTTTTTTTCCACTTATTCTTCCCACTTTCCCTCCTACTGCTTCAGGCCAACCAATGTTTGGGTTTTTTTGCTGAAGCCAAGCAAATAGCAGCTCTTTTTCTGTTCCACCCATTCAGAAACAGAGATCGTTTTACAGACTCACCAATGGCACTTTCTCCACCTCTCCTCCAGTTACCAAGTGAAAAGGTAGGAGAGGGATGAGGCAGCAAGCCTGGTATTTGCTGAGAAGACAGGAGGGGCTAAGTGAAGTAAAACTGTTCAGGAGCTGGGAGCAGAAAAATACAACAGAAAAGGTGTATTTGTGGGTGTAAGTAGGAAGCAAATGAAGTAGAGAGAAGAATGTGATCTAGCCTCGCCTGGAGAATAGAGTGCCAAATGGAATAACGAAAGAAAGATAACACGGGCCCTAGAAATGAGGGAACTGAGACTAGAAGCAGAAAGAGAGAGAATGTGTTAAGGGAAAACAAACAAAAAATTTGAAGTATGACATTTCTGTCAAAGAACAAGACAAAGATATCCCTGAACCTAGGAAAGTTCAGATTCCTATCTGTGGCTAAGAGCTGTTTCTGTTCAAGATTACTTCATTGTTCATGTTAGGCAAGCCATTCTCCGAGGGACCTCGTTCCAGGTTTTTCTGGCTTTGGAAATTTAGATGGTTCAGCCAAGAATCTGAACTTGAAAAGCTCTATGCAAGCATGGCCTGGTTGCCAGACTCATAGCATTTACTCCTCTGCAGTGCCAACTCAGAAGAGTGGGAATGTGTGTAGAGCGCAGTGCAACTACAGAGGATGTTTGTGCTCTGCCAGCAGCTCGGTGGAGGGAAACAGCAGCAACCTTGACATGCTGCAATCTCAGCTAAAACCCATGTTGAGGACTCCTGGGCAGACTACACCTACTGCTGTGCTATGGGAGAAGATAAACTCTCTCTTTCTGACTGGTGTGGAGGGAAGAGCATATAGAGGCTTCTCTTTTACATTCCTTCTATCAGCTTTCAGATATGTCCCTCACTCCTTACAGGGCAGAGGAGCTGGGCTTCCCATGAGGTCCCTCTACATAGGGTTTTGTGGGTGCTTGGAAACTAGTTTTCCTTGTCCTCCTCTTTTGTGCTCCTTTGCTCAGGAAGGCCAGGAGAGCCAAGAGACTTCTGCACTGATGCCCCTTGAGTCAAGCCACTGCAAAATTAATGATGAATTAAACCATCACCAACACAATTCCACCTTATAAAAGAGGCATTCGTCAGTATGCAAAGGCAGCCTTATTTAGTTGTGTAGTATTTGTTATTACATTCAATTTGTGCAGTTTAGTAATCCATTGACATTAATAGGCTACTCTCTATAAATCTTGCCTTCTGACATTATAATTTTTTCATTTCTCAGTCTACTGCACATGTTGGCAGTGTCTTTCTGTAATGTCTCCTTTGTTAAATCAAAACTTCTTATATTTTCTGACCATCTGCTGAGGTAAGGCTTGCGAAGTTGTAGGTTAGATTCTCAGACAAATAATCTGTTCCCATTTATTTATTTACCTGATAAATAGCCTTAACAAATTGTTCCCTGCAATAGTAATTACTACATTTCTTTGCAAAAGTAAGTTCTTTTTGAATTCCAAATTGTGCTATTATCTGCAGCAAGCAGCCATCAGTTCCCACAAATAAAAAAACCTCTGTCCTTTGTGAAATAAAATTGTGCTTTTGGTTCTGTCAGGAACAGAGCCTAGAAATCCTTTTCTTAACTTGCTTGTTCTTAACAAGCTTAACTTGTTTTTAGTTGCTGGTTCACTGTTCTAAGGTCACTGCAGATGCAGCAACAGTGGGCAAGCATTTTTATTAACAAAAGATTTTTTCAAATGCAGACAGGTTTTGCAGTACAGACTTTTTCCACAGAAATGAAGCAATCCAACAGCAGAAACTTCCTCAAATATATCTTTTTCCTGTTGCTTCAGTTTGTGAAGAAATTGTTCAGCATCTAAATTGATAATTTAAAAAAAACCTGAATATCAAATAATGAACCTGTGTTTCAAAACCTATTAATATTAATGCTAATGACCAATTTATCATCCTTTTTCTCCTTCAATTGAATGAGTGTGCTAAATATTTCTGTACCACAGTGAAGTACAGAAATCAGGAGAGATTCATGTCCAGAAGCCAGGCTGCTTATCCGAATGGAGAGACAAACAAACTTCAAAGAAAACTAGGCCAAGACTTGTATTTCCCAAGAAGAGTATCAAGAGTCAAAGCTTCTCTGTCCATCTCAGACTGTAGGAAGCTTGTTTGATTGGAGATCAGCCTTTGTTTCGTTGTCCTCTTTTGCAGATGATAAATGTAGCAGCATCCTTTTATATTTGTTGTTTGACTGGCAAGAAAGAAAATATTGGCTTCAGAAAATATTGGATAAAGGCTGATGAGTGCATGCTGATGATTCTTTTTTCTTTTCTTTTTTTTTTTTTTTTTTTTTTGTAGTGTGCTTTAGGGAAACTATCCTCTAGCCGGTGTTTGCTGTGGTGACATTCTCAGGCAGAATGAATAAGCACTAGGCACATGCCTGGGATCCACCCTCAGCATGCGGTGTTAATTGGTAAAATCATCTTAGTCACTGGGGTACCTAAATATTTACCACACTCATTCTATTGAAGAAGAAAAAGGATGATAAAATGGTCGTTAGCATTAATAGGTTTTAAAACCCAGGTTCATTATTTGATATTCAAGGTTTTTAATTAGCAAACTAAATCACAATATTTAAATCATAATGTCTTTAGGTAAGAAGAGAGAGAACACTGTGGGGAGGGACGCACTTGGGAATGTGGTGTAAGTTATATAATTGTTAATAAAGTCCTAAGTTTTGTTTCTACAATAGCAGATTATGTTTATCAACTTCATCAGCTTTATTATAATCCCCATTTTAAGGTAACATAGTTGAATAACTTACTCATCTTACAGGGAATAGAGGAAAAAATACCACTTATCAAAGAAAAGGTCTCCTAGGTCTTTGAGTTTGTTTACCTCTGGTCCCTTGTGCCACCTCTTCTTGTCTTTGTTGATGAGATGCAAAACTTCTCCCAGGGAGAACTCGTTTCTTAGACATTTACAACTGGACCTTGTCTTTATCTGCAAATTTTGAGTATCTCAGGAAGTGGATCCCACCACCCCACTGCTGAAGTTAGTGACACAGTCGTGCATCTGATACCAGAGATTTGCATGTCTCAGGGTTGTTAGTGGTGATGGAGCAAATGGCAGTGGTGTTACTTGCCAAGCAGAAGTGACAAGGTGCATGACTTGGGTTTCTTTGGTCATTAAGAGGTAAAACTTTTTTGAGTGAAGGGGAATAGAAAGATTATATAGACAAGCAGATACACATGCATATATAAATCAAGTTCTCATTATCATCAGGATTCCTGTGGTACATTTAGCACTCTTCTCTGTCACTACAATTTCCAGTGTTTTAAAAAATTGTATGAAGTTTGCTAGGATTATCTGGGTTGTGATCTAGCACACAATTTCCTCTCATGGCTTTATACTGCATACATTTCTGATTAACTCCCTGTGAGGAAGAGAGTCCTTTTTTCCCTGAATTTGAATAGATAAGACTGTCTCAGTGTTATGGAGGCACAGGATCAAGATGTTCAGATAAGACTGAATGCGTATTTTCTCCAGATTTACAGAATGTTAGTATGAAATTCTGGGAACTTGCAAGTAACATTTTTAATTTGGCTAGGCATGAAAATACACTTAATTACCCATCCTTTTAGAAATTTAGCAAAAATCAAGGGGAGGGAAATGGAACTAGAAAGCTGGTCAACTGCTTTGCACTCAAGATGTGGATCAAAGCGTCTCTGAATTCAGATGCCTGGCCTATGTGGTCTCTTCTCCTTTTGTTATTCTGTTATCACCTGAAATCACCAGAGTTTGCCATAGAAACATAACATGACCCAGTCAGAGGATTTAGAATATTATAAATGTATAATTAATAACTGATAATTACAAAATCTTTAAAAATTGTAATGTTAGGGAAAGACCTGAATCCTGATGTACCTTAGGAGGTATTAAGGACATCATTAATTCTTGGCTACCTGCAGCACTAAGAAATTTACTAAGTGAAGTGCTAAAATACACGTAAGAAATAGCCCTTGTCTCAGGTAAGAATTTAGGGGAAGATGTAAGGTACTTTAAGTTCCTCACGCTCACATTTTTTCTGTGCAGCTTGGATTTTCCTTCATCTCTTGAGTTTATGGCCACAGGACTCGATCTGCCTTTCCCAGCATTCAGATCACAGTCTTATTCATCCATGCCAATCTGTATACTGAAGTAGAAATTATTTGGCCCTTTATTTTTTTCCTTTCCTTATATTAAAAAATGTGAGGGGAAATATCTAAGTCTCTTTTATTATCAAGAAAAGCATGCTAACTGAGCACTGAGGAGAGAATTTTCAGTGACCCACTGATAGGCTCTAAGGAGGTTTTCGTGTACTCCATACTAGCAAAGCTTACCAGTATTATTACTGTTACATTAATTTTCTGCTTTTAGAGAGTTCATATTTGAAATTGGGTTTTATCCAAATCCGCTAGGAATTTGGCTTAAATATCACACTCCTTGTATAAAACAAGTTGTGATGCATCTGTTTATCTTCTGATTTGCCACAGTTTCTTTCCAATGTTTAAGTAGGTACCTTTTATTGCATGCACTATTGCTCTTGGGTCAGGGATTAATGTATAACTCTGCTTTCCCTTTTTAGTATTTGCCTATCCCTCTTTCAAGGTATTATTTTTTTGCTCTGTCTTTTACAGTGCGGTTGTCTGTGATCACTGAAGCAGTGACTCCACATAAATCCTCCTCTTGCCTGCTTTACTCTCCTTGTGTTTCTGCTCAGGTTTCATTGATTTCATCGTGGAACCCACTTTTACTGTGCTGACTGACATGACCGAGAAGATTGTAACTCCACTCATTGATGAAGCTTCCCGCTCTGGCATGTCCGGGTTCAGGCGTTCCAGGTGAATAACCATGCACCCTCTTCCCCTTCACTCTGCACATGCTGCCATTGCACCCAACTACTCTGATTTCCCCTCCACAGCATATGTCTTCCATGTGACTTAGTGCCCCATAGCCACATTGCTGACACCACAGCTCACCTTGTGATGTGACATTGTTGCAGGGAAACTCCAGCCCATGGAATGGCAAAGAGGGAGGCTGGATGTTATCTACCTGGACTTCAGCAAAGCCTTTGATACCGTCGCCCACAGCATTCTCCTAGAGAAGCTGGCGGCTCATGGCTTGGACAGGTGTACCCTGTGATTGATTAAAAACTGGCCGGATGGCCAAACCCAGAGAGTTGTGAATGGAGTTAAATCCAGTTGGCGGCCAGTCACAAGCGATGCTCCTCAGGGCTCAATACTGGGCCCAATTCAGTTTAATATCTTTATCAACGATCTGGATGAGAGGATTGAGTGCTCCCTCAGTAAGTTTGCAGATGACGCCAAACTGAGTGGGAGTGTTGATCTTCTCGAGTGTAGGAAGCCTCTGAAGAGGGATCTGGACAGGCTGGATCAATGGGCCAAGGTGAACTGTATGAGGTTCAACAAGGCCAAGTGCTGGGTCCGGCACTTGGGTCACAGCAACCCCGTGCAACACTACAGGCTTGGGGAAGAGTGGCTGGAAAGCTGCTGGGCAGAAAGGGACCTTGGGGTGCTGGTTGACAGCCGGCTGAACGTGAGCCAGCAGTGTGCCCAGGTGGCCAAGAAGGCCAACAGCATCCTGGCTTGTATCAGAAACAGTGTGGCCAGCAGGAGTAGGGAAGTGACTGTGCCCCTGTACTCAGGCACTGGTGAGGCCACACCTCAAATGCTGTTTTGGGCCCCTCAGTACAAGAAGGACATTGAATTGCTGGAGCACATCCAGGGAAAGGCAACAAAGCTGGTGAGGGGTCTGGAGCCCGAGTCTTATGAGAAGCAGCTGAGGGAACTGGGATTGTTGAGTCTAGAGAAGAGGAGGCTGAGGGGAGACCTCATTGCTTCCTACAACTACCTGAAAGGAGGTTGTAGGAAGATGGGTGTTGGTCTCTTCTCCCAAATAACTAGTGACAGGACGAGAGGAAATGGCCTCAAGTTGTGTCAGGGGAGGTTTAGATTGGATATTAAGAAAAAATTGTTTGCTAAAAGAGTAGTCAAGCACTGGAACAGACTGCCAAAGGAAGTGGTGGAGTCACCATCCCTGGAGGCATTCAAACAAACTGTAGACACGGCACTTCAGGACATGATTTAGTGGACATGGTGGTGTTAGGTTGATGATTGGACTTGATGATCTTGGAGGTCTTTTCCAACCTTAAAGATTCTATGATTCTATGAACCTGAGCCATGCCTCCAAAGACAGTGAGCACAAATGGTTGTAGCCATGCAATCAGGGGAACTTTAGTGCTCTCTCAGTCACTAATGTCAAAGAGAAGGTAGAGGGAGTCATTGAGAGACACATATTTCTTCATGTCTAGAAGTATAAATGGGATTGAAATACAAAAGAGCACTGGGAAGTGTAAGCACACTTCTGTGACAGTATTTAGGGTTAAGCAAATGTATAAAGTACCACCAGAATTAACCAGAAGTTCAAGCATGAGGACTCTTGGCCCATTCAATCTACTCTTTTAGTATTTTTGTGGACAAGGCACGTCTTGAAATTCAAATGCCACATGAGTAGTGCTCCCTAGAGTAGTGTTACCAGGTCAGGATTCCCTCTCCCAAGTGAGTTCTTTACCCTTGGTCTGCTACACAAACAGCAAGCACTAGTATCTTTCTATGCCAGTTATCCCCCTGCCTTTATTAAAATGTGCACAATGAACTGTCCGTCCTTGAAAAACAAATGTAGGGTCTGTAACTGAAATGAGTGCCTGATTTCAGCTTCAGCTGAGGTTACTAAGCCCTGGACAGAGGTTGGCCTCCTGTCCTGTATCGAATGGCTCCAATTGATTAATTTTAGGAGGCTCCTCCCTTGACAAGTTTGATTTTTAGAATTATCTGACTCTCCAATGAATATCTAGGGAGTGAAGATGCACAACTTTTTGATAACACTTTGAGGACTTCTGTTTCTTAAGGACTATGGATACCAAAAAATAAACAGGGAAAAGTTGCCCTTTAATTCTAATACTGGCTCAGATTGTGCTATTTGCTTTAACATCAGTTGCCCTGAGGTGGGAGGGAGGGGGGATGAGGGATTCAAGCTTAGTTTTTGTTTTCCCTGATTGACTCTTTTAAGCTATCTAGACTTACAGTCATTGTTTCTTCTGAGCTGTGTTTGAGTGTACAGGATACTGATTCCTTCTGTGTTTTGTGGTCTTTTTGTTCCAGTCTGAACAGCATTAGTCCCTCCGAAGTTAAAAGATCAAGTGTCAAGAGCACTGGGTCCGAAGGAAGTGCCTCACTCAACTGCTCCATACTCACTGTGGACTTCAAGTGTTTTAAAGCCACCTGGACTGAGGTGGTGCAGCAGAACCGGGAAAAATGGAAAGCGCAAGCCACCAAAGGTAACAGCCAGGCTTCTTAGTGAAAGAATAAAAATTCTTTTGACCTCTTCTTCTACAAGCTCTTCTTCAATCAAATTATTCTCCAAGTAATCACTGTTAGTTTGAAAGAATCTGCTTTTCAAGGTCAACAACCTACACTGAGTTCAGAAAGATAGGAATATCATGACTCATCTGTGCCTTATACTCTTCTTGCGTAAGTGCATATAACGAAGAGGATGTGGGCAATAGGAGGGGAAAAAAATTATTGTAAGGGACATCCCCTAGTCATGAATCAGACTCCAGGTGGGTGCAGAAATAGCTGGAACAGCATTTGTAGAGATAGGTTATCAGTTGTTCACTGTTAAGCTTGAAAGTTATTGAGTTCAGGGGAGAAGGATAGGATATTCTGGATTCACAGCTGGTTTCATATTTCTAGTGATAGCTTGGATAGTGAATTAGGAACTATGCTGCAAGTGGTCATGATGTCATCAATCTGGGAGGGACTGCAAGTATTTCAGAAGAATGTGAGGGCTGTGTTGGTTGCAAGTTGACCAGGTTTCAATATTGTCATGCTATTGAAAAAAAAAAACCAACAAAAAAACTCCTCCACCATTCCCCCACCAAAGAACCCCCCCCCCCCCCCCCCCAAAAAAAAGATCTTGCTTCTAAGATCCCTCTGGCATTCTTCCCATCTTTCCAGCAGTATCAAGGCCCCTACAGGAGTGCTGGGTCCAGTTTTGGCCACTGCAGTTCAGGAGACAGTTACAGACAATAGAGAATACAGCAATGCAAATTATAACTGTTGTTTATAGCTGAAAGCAGTTTTCTGAAGACTAATGAAGCTGCAAAATAAGGGAAATGTTTTTTAATTAAAATACCCTAGGTTGTTAAGAACAGAAAAAATTGGCAGGTGATTATATAATAGGTTAGACATTGGCAAATCTCTGTTTTTGGAGATCTTCTGGAACTAATGAGAGTCATCTGTTGAGAATGACTTAGGTATAACTGCTCCTTGCCTCCAGGGGCTGGATGGTTGCCCAAGGTATTCTTGAGCCCTGGGTGATTTAGACCAGCTTTGGAACCAAAAATGAGGAATATATCACTGATTAATTTTTTTTCTTCATGAATCTGTTTGTGATACAATTTGTTTTCTGAGCTGAATGCTTGTTACTCAAACCTTTATTTAATGAAGTTGTTGTATTTCATGTAAATGGAAAGACTTTGATTTTAATGTATTATGTGGCCTTGGCTTTAGGGCTGATGGAAGATTTGGTGTAGTTCTCGTATTTGCCAGATTCTTGCTCTCCAACTGAAAAGCCTGTCTAAAGGTGCAGGAATGATCATATGATTATTCAAATTAAATTTTCCTTTGTGATCAAAACTTGCCATTCAGGAAAAGTCTTTCTAGGCATTCCATGAAAATGAAAACGAAAACATAATTCAAAATCTGCTTATTTGCCAGGGGCTTTTTTAAGCTTTTTATTTTTTTAATTGGTATTTACTATTTCACGGTTCTTTGTGGACAAAACAAATTAAAGCAAACTGAACAAGCAAAGCGTTTAACATGATCAGTGTCTCACAGATAGGGTATTGAGTGAATGAAGCCAGTACAGTTAACTAGTTTTAAGGATTTCATTTCAACATGCACCATACGTATTTGCTTGTCTACTAAGGATCTACTTGATAAAAATCCTGTATGCAAGAGAGACCTGTGGGGAAATAAATAAAACATAACTTACATTTAACCTAAAACAAATATATGGAGTAGATCATAATAGATTCTGGCTATTTAACTTTTAAATGTGCTTTGTACCCACTTGCCGTGACTGCTTTGCATAAAGACATTTTTCGAAATGTGCACATGTAAATGTCAACTTTTGATTCAAGTGGATGTGCACACATTGCTTAACTGATCCTGCTACTGGTAATATGTATTGATGCAGTATTTCATATCCATTCTTTACAGAATATCCTGACAATAAGTGTTTCGTTATTAATACTTTAGCTGGAGAGGAAAATGTTTTATTTTCAGTTGCCTCATTAAAAAATCCTTCTAGCAGCTCCTGAGGGTAGTCTATGAAAGAGTGAGTTGATTGCTTGAAAGCAGTGAGCTCACCAGTCTGCATTATTAGACATGGGAGACCTTGAGTAGGTGATTTTGTCTTTACCTTTCTGACAACCTTTAGCCCTGAATAGTTGATTTACTTTATGTTTTTGCCAAATTTCATTGCCAATAACTTGGATCAGGGCCTAGTTTGTGGGTCAAAGATTCAAAAAGCAGTTGCAGCTTCTGTTCCTCTGAATTCATTGACTTTTACATAATCTCTGTGTTTCTTGGTCCATTCAGCAGTACAAGCATGCATATTTTTTTTATCCTGAAAGATTTATACAAATGTATGGTGTAGCATACCTTTGTATGGTGTGGGAACTAAGGAACTGTTCTTGGACTCTGGAGCCCTCAAAACCTTGCCTCAGCTGCTGTCTTGCTCCTGACTTGTGGTGAATCTCTGCACCCCCCTCCATCTGCCTTGTCTGTCTTGGCCATATGCAGCAGGGCCTGCCGCACAGCAGGAGTTTAAATTGCCAACCTCCCCCCACCCCCATCAAACTGGTGTCTTGCAATGCATCAAGATGCTCTCCCAATAAAAATAAGAATTACTAAGATAAGACAGATAAAGCATTTAACTGTTGATTGACAACAAACAGCAACTGAAGATCAGAAGGGAAGGAAACCTATCTATTAGTAGTATTACTATTATTATTATAATATTATTCTTATTATTAGTAGAATACTGTATTCCCTTTGGTAATGACATTGTCCCTAGAAGCATCAGTGAGCTCTTTTTATCCTGAGTGTAGTATTTACAGAAAATTTCTCAGACTGTGTGGGCCAACTGGGTTTATTACTGATCTCTTTTTGCTTAAAGGATCATCATTAAATTATCTACAAATTAAAAAAAAATGAATAAACAAACACCCTGAAGTGCAAAGCACCATTTAGATATTTTCTGACACTAGTTTTGACAAGAGGCATTTGTCCAACAGTGCTGTAGCAAGCCTCAGTCTCCTGAGCCAAATTTCTCTCCTGTGGTTCAGGTGCAAAATGCAGCATTTTTCCTTGGATCCCCAAATGAGTGGAATCCATCTGCACACTGTGAGACTTCAGGGAAAGTATCAACATGCATAGCTGAGCTGTCTATGGGAGCTACCATGGATTTCAGGAATGATTAATAAAGTGAGGGAGGCTCATATCTAATTTAATTATATTTTTGTGTGAGCCATAATTCATTAATTTAAAAATTAATTAACTTCAGTTAGCTGCTGGCAAGGAAATACAGATCGGCATTTCTTACAAAGACAGCTTTCTCCCTTTCTTTCTTGTATCCCATTGTTACATTTTTCTCAAAACTGGTTCTGAATCACTCTTAAGAAGTATTTGACAAGATGTATAGAAATTATTTTGTAATTTTTACTCACTGGCAAAGACACTGCTTCTGTAAAGAAGAAAATATCATCTCTGTAGATGTCAAGAATACTTCCATAGGACCAAGGTAGACTTTATTCTTTTGTAGGATCTGCTTCTCTACTCATCAGCTTACACAGTCTCTCAGAAAACGGGAGATACATCTGTGATTCCTATCAAAATTAAAGTGCGCATGATAGGGTAATGAGTGGGCCGGGATATTGCCCCTGTACTCAAGATTTCCCCCAGAAAATCTCGAATACAGGTATAGAGTGGTCACATCTGAATGTGTAGACTCAGTATGGATATAGATATGCTCTACATAAGCTTGCAGGTTTCAAATTGAGTGTGTGCTGAGCTACTCAGCTGCTTTTGCATATTAAGCCTCTATTGATCATCGAAAAGTGGGAGAAAATTATGAAGTCTCTGCCCAGAGTCTGTGCACACCCCGACATGTTTATTAGCTTGAGGGCTCTGCTGAGGGACAGTGGTTGTGTCCTGCTTTCTAGTGACGCATGAAGCCCCACAGAGCCTTTGCAGCTGGGTCTGTGGGGCTGTGCTGTATCTGATATTGGCTAGTAACGTAGAGGTCTCAACACCTGGAGTCAAAGTAATTTATATGTTATAAGTAAATGTTGCATCAGGACTAAGGTTTGGATAAGAACAAGAGCAGTATCTTGAATGGAGGAAGTTGACTTCTTTGTTAATTTGTTGGTTTTTTTTTTTCTGAATGAGAGTGTTTTGAGATGCTGCTGTTGTTTAACACTCACTTTTGAATTTATACCTTTGTATGTTTGTGATTGACTGTAAGACTTTTCAGAATGGAAGAGCAAGTACTAGTAGCAATATATTAGTCTACCAAGAAAGGACAGAGCCATAAAGAAGGGAGAACAGTAAGTGGAAGGGCAGAGATTAGAAAGCTGGCATTGGAAGCAACCTGGAACAAGAGTGGAAAAAAAAAAGTAGATATCAAAGAACCAAGACTCTTGATGTGCTTAGAGTGGTATGGTATGGTATGGCATGGCATGGCATGGCATGGCATGGCATGGCATGGCATGGCATGGCATGGCATGGCATGGTATGGTATGGCATGGCATGGTATGGTATGGCATGGTATGGTATGGTATGGTATGGTATGGTGAGATAAACTGAATGTCATTTGACTGATTATTGTGCGTCAGAAATGAAACTAACCTTGGCACCCCTAGAGCCTTCAATAGCTACTGTATCTTTCTAATTTGCATTTTAAGAATTTTGAGGAACAACCTTTTCAAAAGTGAACTTTATATGGTAAGAAGAGGACTTGCACATAATATACATTTAGGCCAACATGGGATGTTTTTTTCAGAATACTTTCTTAAATATTCTGTGCTCTTTTTCCCTTGTCAAGTCAATTCCTATGTTTATCTAAGTAAAAGCTGTTTGCATCTAAAAAGCTGAAGTAGATTTAGATGTGTGAGTTGTATTGTTCTTGTCAAATTGACTGATAATCGTGATTTCTTTCTTTGTTCTGCTTCTCTCTTTGCTGAGGATGCAGAAGAAAAAGCTAAGAAAGAAGCAGAGGAAAATGCTCATGAGGGAACAGATGAAAAGCAAACAGATGAAAAGGATGAGAAGCCAGCTGAAGATGCCACAGCAGCAAAGACGGATAACAGCAAAGAACCAAATCCAGGGGAAAACAAAAGCCCAGATTCCAATAAGAATCATGTAAATGGGACTCGACAAACTAGGGTGAACAAACATGAAACCTCTCAAGGGAAAAATGCACCTAGGACAGATAAGGGAACAGACTCTCATCACACAGTGGGAGAAGAGAAACAGCGTGTCCAGAATGGTGAGTTCTCTCCTTCCACTGAAATGTAAATACAGCCCTAAAACCACTGTCTCGCCTCAGAGATGGTGGAACCTGATTGCCTGAAAGAGGATGTCCTTGGCCCAGAGCCTCTTGCTGGACCTTGGCATAGTCACTTGTGTATGGAAATTGGAAACTGTAAATTAACTTCCAAGTAGTGTTCGTCCATAAAAGATGGGGTTCGTCATACTTGCTTGGGCACTTTTGGAGGAAAGGAAAAAAATTACTTTTCTAATGGATGTGAAACAGCCTGTTACGATAGACAGGCTGAAAAGCTGAAACAAATATACTTGCTTCAGTGAAAATGGCTTCACTGCTTGGGTAACTGACAGAGGAGAAGCCAAAGTTGACTTATTAACTTCTTTAAAGGCCAATTAAAAGTGTCTTTGAACTGAGTCTCAGATACAAATATGTTTTGGGATAGATAATTTTTCTCCGTCTCTGTTTTTAAGAGTTATCTTATTTATGCTTCCTTTGCTCAGTTTTTTTTTTTTTTTATTAGAGCAGTCACAAGCCTCTTTGTGTAGATATTTTTTGTGTCAGAAATTTTATTCCGGTGTTTTAACTTGATATAGAACGGAGTTAAAATAAGAATCACATTTTGCACCCCAAAAAAGCTGGAAAAAATGTTTGAAAATTGCATTAAACATTTTCTAAAAAATTATTACACGCATGAGAACAGATCAGTTGTCCCTTGGTCGTTTCACTGTCCTTTCCTCCCCAGCTGCTCCTCCCTGAAGCTGTTATCAAAAATTGCAGTACAGACACATATGACTTGTCATAAACTTGGCTAGTATCAGCCAGTCCAAAACCAGCAAAACTCTCAGAGTTGGAAGCATCCTCTTCAAAAAAGCCTGAGTGAGCAGGGCTTTGGAAGTTCCAAGCTCAGGCAGTGAGTTTCAATGGCAGCAGAGGCAGAAATTCTGTTTAAAACATTCCTGATATGATTCTCATGTATTTCACTTGGCTACTGGCCTTCCCCAGTGATCCCTTAATCATTAGGGGTTTTTTTTTAGATTTGGACTGACTGTGGGGATCCAAGCTGTCATGCTCTGTTACATATGGGATTTGTCTTCGGACAGTGTTATACGGGTGAATAGGAACGGGCCCCCAAGGAGACAAAAAGGTTGGGAACATATGAAATCCCAGTTAGACTGCGTCAGACTTTTCTTCTGAAATCCATTGTTTTACATGCTTCTAACAATACAGGGGTTAAATGCGCTCTAGTGATTTTGACAGTACCTTTTTCTGCAATGGCTGTCTGCTCCACGTGTCAAAAATGCATTGAAAGGAGTTATAATGATTTCTGAAAATTAGTGTCTTCCTCAGGAAAATAAATTCTCTCCTCAATTTGAGGCAAATGGCCTTTATAAGGTACAATCACTGCAGAGTCTTTAGAAACTGATGAAATCCTAGCATTCATATCTCTGGGTTCAGCGCAGCTTCCTTTATACCTATATGTTAAAATCTCATCTTAAACTATTTGCCGTATTATTTCTCTGCCTCTGTAATCCTGTTCAAAAAGATCATTATGATAATTGTTCTGCTCTGCTGCTGACAAGTATGGCAGAGTAGATATTACAATACTCAAAATTCCCCTATTCATAATAAGTTATATTCATTGAAAGTTCAGAAATTGTGTTGCCAGATGAGTCTGAAGTCTCTCTCAGTCACTCACTGCCCGGATGCTTTCTCAGAGAGGTCAAACTGTGAAATAAGGTATGTGTGTGTGTTCATCATCTTTTTCTGTACACACTTAGGGTCAAGTAAGTTCTTTATGCAATGGTCAAATAAAGCATTATTAACTCATCATTACCATCAGCTGTATGATGGTAGAGGAAATGCGAGAAGACTTTTGTGCTCTGCTAGATACAGTTTCATTTCATTTCCTGAAGACAGTGTCCTTCTTTTAGAGACCACCTTTGTCAAGCAGACACCTCAACCCTGCTTGGAGCTGCTTATACCTCTCTGTTTAAGGAGCCCAAGTCAATGGCAGTGTTATCAGCTGAGGAGGTTGCTGCTTGTCCTGTATCATCTTGCTTTCATTTTTCTCTCACCCACACAGTGAACTTAGGAAGATAAACATGGAAAGTTTTGGCTCTAAATGAGAACTGGACAGGACATGGTTTTTCCATCTTGTTAAATATTTTAAGATTTGAAAACCATTCCTCTTTTATATCATGGTGAAACTTAATTGGAGAGAGAGCTCAATTCTCTGTCATCCAAGAAAAACAAATATAGTGGTTAGAGCACAACGTGGAGGAGAGAGAAACTGCTTCTCTACAATTTCTCTTTTTTTTGAGCTGCTTCAAAAATAAGTATCCATTGGCCATGACTATTTTGAAGCCAGATCAGATCCTCTTTAACACCTATAATTTTGATCCAGAGGCTGTAAAGTAATGAAAGTAACAAAAATACTACACTATACTATATATAGTATACAAAAATACTATTACATTTGTAGTAATACAAATGTAATAAGCTTTACTTTAATACAGCCCTGTAACATATTTCACATTTACAAAATTCTTAAGTGAAACTTTTACAGCTTTTTGCATTGAGATGTGGGTCACAAAATCACTGCTGCTCCTCCGGGGGAAAGAACAAGCTGCCTGCTGCCATCTGGGCAGTCTGCTGTTGCTTCTCTGGATGCTTGAAGGAAGGACACCTTCTTTGCTGTTGTTTGGAACCTGCAGCTGAAAGAGCCCTGTTCTGGTAGAGTTCTCCCTATAAGTTATCTTTCATTTGATCTTGCATTTGGCATTCTCATTCAATGAAGGGATGGTTTGGGAAGGTCAGATGTGCTCTGCTGTATGAGTAGTAGAGGACAGAAAATGAGAATGATTCTGGTTAACCTTCCTGGCTTCAAGTTGCCATTTTCATTCTGCATCAACCATTGCTCTTGGCCTTGCTTTCCTGGTTGACTATAGACTCTCAATCCAGTCATCAATGCTAGGATGATTGTTTGCTCCCTGATACCATCATCAAAGGACCAACCCAAATGAATCTGTGATGAAGGAAAATGGTAAGAGAAAGTAAGACAAAATTATGTAGGACCATCTGGGATATCTAAGGTGGTTCTTTAATGCAAAGACTTATGATGAAGTCTTGCAAGGTCTTAGTCTTTTAAAAGCATAAATGTTTCAGAGTCCTGATTTTGAAATGAAGGTTATGCTTAGGTTTTTAATGGCTTACATACAACCTGAGGGAGTATGAGTTTGCATGTGCACTTAAAGAGGTGTTAACAATTTGAATAAATTTAAAAGTAGGTTGTAAAGCTTGATTTTCTGTAGGAGTTGGATAAATTTTATCTGGTGCTTTATTCTATAAAAATGTGTTAATCCAGTTCCTTGTGAATTCAGACCTTTTCTCCTAAGAAGCATTTCCTTTGGTTGTTGCAATTTGATTGAGTTACAGGCATTAATAAATTGCAGTCTGCATTAAAATGCTCATAGAGTTTCTTATTGCTTCTTTCTAGGTGAATTAAAGGAAGACAATAAGTTGGACAAAAAAGATCAGTCTAGTGTGGGGGATGAATCAAAGAAAACAGATGGTAAGGACAACATTTTATTACATTTTGTCACCCATTTTTGTATGCAATCTATTGTTTCCTTAACATCCACAGTTTATTGTAAAACCAACAAATTGTATGGTAACCAGAAACAGACTTAACAGAAACAGTCATTAAGGTTGACAAAAGCCATTGGGGCATTCTGGGAGAAAATCATCCCTTTCACATAATACCTAGCACCACTTAGTTGTTTTGTTGGCGAGCCTTATCTATCAATTTTTGTGCAGTGCCTGGAAAAAAAATTCTGGATTATTAGAGTTGCTTAATAGGAATTTGCAGATTTGCTGGGTTCTATCCTTCTGACTTTCTTTGGGCCACATTCTGCTCTCTGTTAGGACAGGCTGCATGGGAGATGAAAAAAAAAACAGAACTAAGAAAAAACCTGCACAAAATGTCCGTGTTTTTCATGATTGCATGTTATACTACACCAATACAAACACAAAGCTTTCCTCACTTAATTGTCTGAGGGGGAATTTGCCAAAAGCTGTCAAGCCACAGGTGTGGGAAGCGAGCAGGAGTGGGCACATCAGCATAGAGATCCTATTAAGAATGCTATCGAAAAGGGATGTTGCTGAAACATTTTTGAACTGAAGCAACCCCAAGCCATAGGCCGGTTTCTTGGGCATCTGGAAATAATTTCAAACAAGTCTGAGCCTAGTGGAGAGGTCCACAGATGTTTTATTAGCCTCAGCAAAGTGGAAAAACAGCTGTAAGGTCTAGGGCATGTTTACATTTTTTTGCACTTCCTCAGCCATGTACCACAGGGCTCTGAGATAGTATCTGAACCCACGTTACTCCAAAAGTCATTACTAAAGTATTAGGTAGCAAAATAAACGGAAGTAAATATTAGAGGTAGCATTTTCTTTGCATATGTCCCAGTGAAATCCACTGAAACACAGCTATTCCTAAATGTAAATAATACAGTACTTTGTTTTGATGGTCAAGAAAGACAACCTCATTGTAAGTACTGCAGTTTAGAATGATACTGTGTTTTCTTTTATTGCTTCCTTTTAAGAAATTACTTAGAATTCCTGTTCCTCTAGCAAAGTAATAAATAAGAAGCAAATATGATACCTCAACTAAAAATGTAGAAAAATTCATCTAGAAGCATGTATTAATTTCAAACACATAAATATGTACTTTTTTTTAAAGAGGCCTCTTAGCAACAGTTGTTTAGGAAAATTCAATTATTTTGTTAAGAGGTCATATTATTTACACACTTGAGTTAAGTGTCTGTCAGGAAAACAGTCTTGAACAAGTACCATTCACAACTCTTTCTGCAGTCATGTAGAAATTAAACATAAATACTCAAACAACATGCAACTCTTGGGATGTCCATGAGTATGTGCAGTGCTGTATGTAGCTATCAAGAACCCAGAAGAATTAATGGGCAGAATGACTACTCTCCCCACTGCAGTGGGTGACGGCTGAGAAGTGGCAGTGCTGGAAGGATGCAGCCCTGGCAGGATCAGGTGGACGCAGAAAGACTAGGCTTCTTTATAAGGACTTGGGAGTATCAGCCCAGCCAAGAGAGTAGACCTGGGAATCCCTGAATTTGAGGACCACAGTGCATTTGAAGGCCTGCCCTCTCAAGGTCTGTTGTGGTTTAACCCCAGCTGGTGACTAAGCACCATGCAGCTGCTCACTCACCTTCCCCCTCCTCAGTGGGATAGGGGAGAGACTCGGAAAGGTAAAAGTAAGAAAACGTGTAGCTCAAGATAACAGTTTAATGGTTGAAATAAAATAAAATAATAATAATAGTAGTAATAATAACAGTGAAAATGAAAACAACAAAAAGAGAGTGAAACAAAACCCAAGACAATCAAGTTGATGCAACCACTCACCACCTGCCAAATGACGCCTAGCCAGTCCCTGAGCAGTGATCAATGTCCCCCAGCCAATTCCCCTCATTTTATATGCAGAGCATGACATCATATGGTAGGGAATATCCCTTTGGCCAGTTTGGGTCAACTCTCCTGGCTGTGCCCCCTCCCAGCTTCTTGTCCACCTCCAACCTTCTTGTTGGCAGAGCATGATAAGCTGAAAAGTCCTTGACTTAGTGTAAGCACTACTTAGCAACAGCTAAAACATCAGTGTGTTATCAACATTCTTCTCATACTAAATCCAAAACACAGCCCTATACCAGCTACTAGGAAGAAAATTAACTCTATTCTACCTGAAACCAGGACAAGGTCTGGGAAAGATTAGGGGCAGCTATTTAGTTGGTCTGGAGGACCAAGAAGTGAATGTTTTGTGCTGACTTGAAGAGTGAGGGTGTGAATTCATTTATTTGCAAGTTGCTAATCTTTGTATGGTGTTAGTTATTTAATGTTTGTTTGTTCTCCTGTGAGAAAGTGTTCTGCTCATCCCCTTAGGGAAAAGACCAAAGCCATTAGACCAGTTGATTACAGTGAATAAGTAACTGTAACCATGCAAGCACAATTTGTAGGCTGAATGTTTTTCGTTCAGATGCTGTAGAGACAGATTATAGCTAACAATCTCATTGATAGAACTCAGGAGAAAAATTGTGAATGATGTGCCTTAGAAGGGAAAGTGCTAGGGTGGCACTTATGTTCTGACAAATACTGCACAGCTTGTTCTGCCCGTTACTCAGTCCAGAGCAAATCTCCTTACTAACCACGTGAGGGATGTGGAGAAAGGAACGTTATCCATGGATAATACATAGCTGTTTGCAAACTACTGAAATGTTTACCCTAACATATGCTTTCTCACATGCCTGTACGTGGTCTATTACATGCTGGAAAAAAAAAGATTATGTGGGGGAGTTAGAAAGATTGAGGTTTACAGCTATAGTGCACTCACCACATGTAGTTTGCTGGTGGGTGAAACTCAGCGTGAACTTTTTGCAGGGTCAAAGGTACTTGGGTTTCACAGCCTCTCTGTTCAGTATGTAGCTGGTGTGTATTTGTATTAAACAAGTGCCCATTTGTGTCTACTTACCATGAGGGCTTCAGCTTTCTCACCACCACCCACTGGTATCCGCTAGAGCCCTGCACCCAACTGAGGTCAGTCTGCTGCCCTGTCCTACTGCACAGGCATCCTGCACCCAGAGAAGAAAGCTGCTTTATTGCCTAAATCTTTGCAGGAACTGTGTTCAAGTTGCTTTTTGAGCATATGCAAAGGAAGTTATTGTAGTATCTTATTACGGGAATACATGCACGCCAGAATGTTTCTAATACATTTATCCTTCTACTATATGGGGAACTAAGTGGCCAGGGACACATTGAATAACTATTCCATATGGACACAAAGACATTGAAGCTGCATGGCTACGCTGTAGTTACAGGTGTGAAATGTAGCTTCTGTGTCAGAGATACTTTGAAGTTACCCAAAAATAGTTAAGTGGACATGCCTTCAGAAACAGGGATCAGGATCACTGAGACAGCAAGGGACTACGTATGTATCTAGCCAGAGCTTCATGTCACTAAGTCTATCCATACCAAAGCTAACTATTTTAAAGCTATCTTGAGGACAGCTATGTAAGCTGTAGTCATGCCTGAGATTTCTGTCTTAACTGCTTCAAAATCCTATGTGAATCTCTTGAACATAGGCTAGTCTCCTTCTCATGTTAATCTATACTTCATATTACTTTTTTTTTTTTTTTTCTGTGGGAGATACTGCTTGTTACTCAGTACTGCCTTTTTTTTGCAATTCCAAGAAAACAGATATGGGGCTGACATTTCCCACAGAAAGGCACAGTCCTATCAGAGACATCATCAGAACACGTAGTTCATCAAATGTTTCTTCTGGGATAGAACATTATTAAACCATTTTGGAAAACTTGATTTTACCATGTGAAATAGTTGCTTTTCAACACTTTGAATGGAAAATTGTAAGCAGTCACATGGAAATAATTTTATCTACATTCACAAACTTTATTTTTTGCAATTTTTTTCTGCTCACAAAACTGACAAAAAATGACAAAATTATTTTTCCTCATTTCAGAGTAGATATAAAGAAGAAATTTTTTTATGATGAGGGTGGTGAAACACTGGAATAGATTACCCAGAGAAGTGATAGATGCCCCATCCCTGGAACATTCAAGGCCAGGTTGGATGAGGCTCTGAGCAACTGGATCTAGTTGGAGATGTCCCTGCTCCTTGCAGGGGGGTTAGACTAGATGACCTTTGAAGGTCCGTTCCAACCCAGACTGTTCTATGATTATCACTTTCACAGGTTATCTCTATCATTTCCTCATTTTTTTTCCTACTGGGAAAAGACTCTGCAATGTTAATACAGTTTTCAGTGGAGCTTTGTTCTGGGGACCAAAACACTTTTTTTTTTAATATTCTTTTTTTTTTTTTCTGCTAGCAATTACAGACAATTAAAAGGTTTTTTTTATATAAATATTTGCCCTGGGAACTTATTATTCTAGTGGTAACATGCACGTTTGTGGGTTATAGCGCAGAAATGTACAGGATATTTATGTCTTGAACAGCTAGTACATACAAAGCCTACTGTGCCCTGCGTGTGTGTGATGAGCAATGCTCCCACCTCGTGGTCAAATCGTAACCCTGCATTTTGTACAGGTCATGGTTTCAATAATACGTTTCTCTATGCAGTGCAACAGCAGTGCAACAGAATAGAATATAATATAGTTAATATAATATAATGTAATAGAATATAATAGAATACAATATGTAGCCATTTAAATATACAGATTCTGTGGAGAATCCATTAACAGGCTTACCTGAAATTGAGGTTTTAACTTACTTTATTTCAATTTTGTTAAGTTGTACTGTTGCTTAACAGTAGCTAAAAGCCTTTCCTGTGTCTTCTATACATTCCACTGCCAACTTGTAAAGCTGCCTTTTTTGTCTTAATTTTTCTTGACAATCATTCCTTGAATAGCAAGTAGAAAACTCCCTGATTGCAAAGGTAAAGTACAGGGGCTTGATTTCTTTCTGTCCCAGTAGTCTCCAAAAATCAAGTGTCAGAGTAGCTGGCACATGATGTTGTCATCTGGGAATGCCTTTGGTACAGGAACATGGTGGTGTGAAGAAGCCATGATGATGGCTGCACAATTATCCCAGAGTTGAATTAACAAGATTCTTCCCAGCTTCATTTAAGCAGAATGCAGCTTTTTGTATGGCTGTTCAACCACTTAAGAACTGTATGTCTTTGCAGCCTTCTGCAGATACGGTTTTCATGTGTGTCAGTCTAGCCAATACCACTACATAGCAATGAACACTAAAGTGGATGACTTCTGACAAAACCCTGCTCATGTAATCTGCATAATGCCAGTGTGGTTTTAAAAGAAGTTACTCAAGCATGTAAATGAACAGCATTTGTCTGTGTCTTCTTGAGAGAAGTAAAAAGTTAAATTTCAGGCCATATAATTAATGGTGCCATTTCTATTTCTATTCCAAAAGATAGGCTGATTTCTTCATTATTGTCAGAACCAAAAAGCCCCTTTCAGTTTGTAAGGCAAATACATTGGATTCCTCCTTGCTGCTTGATAGTGCTCTTGATATTATATGTCAGAATCTGGCAGAAGAAGCAAATTGGAATTACAATAGTCTAAGATTACTTCTAAAGACAATTTCCTTCCTTTTCTTACTTCTTTTTATGGCCTGTTATTTGAATTACATTCAAGGTTATTGCCCCAAGTTAGAAATCAGAAAGCATTGTACTGATACCTTCTGGAAAAGTTTGCTTGAAAGCATGAAGGTCTTTTGCTATCCAAAAAGACATATTTCACCATAATTTATCTCTGCTGAACAATTGCTCCATAGTAGTGCAATATAGGATAACTGGAGGGGAAAAAAGCTTCTGTGCTTTTTAAAATCCTTCTTGTGCTTTTTTGAAAAAAAAATAAGTATGTCTAATTTAGCAAGTGGCACCTGAGGCAAGCTGGAATTTGCACAGAGGGATGCATTCTGAAGAAGGTTTTTATGCAGTTTTAATATCAAAAGGAAGATCAACATGATGTGATGTGATCTTTGAGGCTAAATGCAAAATACATCGTTAGCATCCTGACCTCAGGAACATTACATCACCATGGCATACATGCTCGATGAGAATATGGGGAATATGTAGAAAGGTACCTTGTATAATTATGCAGATGATTTTGCAATTTGTCAGTTTTGTGCGTGTATATATGTAAATCTTATGGAAAGCACCTGGCTTTCCTTTGAGACTTTAATGTATCTCTTTTTTAGCCTGCTTTTTATTGTTCAGGCCATACAGGGTAGTTAGAAAATTCTTAAGATGCCTGGTTGCTTTTTGCTTCTACCTTTTGTGAAGTCACAGAATGTGTGACAAGTTTAAAAACTGGGAATGGCACTTGGCTTGATTTCAGATTTAAGTGAATATCTGGAATATTCATTTCAAGTGCATGGTGAAAAAAAATCACTGTAGGTAATTCAGTGCTTTGGTTTTTTTTTTAGTAGTTAAATTTAGTGGAACATTTTTGGAGGTTACATTTGGTCCTTTAAATACAGTTCTGCTCAGAGATATGGTTGCATTGCTTCTCAGGGGTAATGCCCATGGTCGTAGAGGCATGGAGGAATGTGTAACTTATGCAGTACAGTGCAGAAATTCCTCCCTGATTTTGCACCATCAGCCATTGTGTTGCACCAGTCAGGGAGTGGATCTGTAACCTTGCTTCTGTTACAGTCCTCGTTAGCCTATTTAGGATAATAGGCTGTGAGTGAGCAAGGCTAGCTCAATACTAGCCTGTTGAACTACGTGTGCTTGCCCAGGGCATATTCACTTCCTGATAAACCCATTGCAGTTGTTGATGCAGGGCTTTATACGGGAGAAGAGCCAAGAGGTGTGGGTAGGTGTTTTAAACTGAACTTATTGGGCTTTGTACAGGACTAAATGGCTGAATTTTATGGCTAGTGTCGGTGGGAGTGTCAATCTGCTCGAGGGTAGGAAGGCTCTGCAAAGGGATCTGCAAAGGGATCAGGCTGGATTGATGGGGTGAGGTCAATTTTGTAAGGTTTAACATGACTAAGTGCCGGGTCCTGCGCTTGGGTCACAACAACCCCATGCAACACTACTGGCTTGGGAAGAGCGGCTGGAAAGCTGCCAGGCGGAAAGGGACCTGGGGATGCTGGTTGGCACCTGACTGAATATGAGCCAGCGGTATGCCCAGGTGACCAAGAAGGCCAACAGCATCCTGGCTTGTATCAGGAACAGTGTGGCCAGCAATGGAAGTGATCATGCCTCTGTACTTGGCATTGGTGAGGCCACACCTCAAGTACTGCATTCAGTGCTGGAGTCACCGTCTCTGGAAGCATTCAAAAATGTGTAGACGTGGCACTTCGGGACATGGTTTAGTAGGCATGGTGATGTTGGGTTGATGGTTGGACTTGATGATCTTGGAGATCTTTTCCAACCATAATGATTCTATGATTCTATGATAGATACAAACCCCATCCCTGGAAACATTCAAGGTCAGGTTGGACAGGGCTCTGAGCAACCTGATCTAGTTAGGATGTCCCTGCTGCTTGTATGGAGACTGCACTCCACAAATTGCCAACTGGGTGCTTGATGGGTACCTTCATGCCCTTTGCTGTGTGTGCTGGACCTGCTGCCTGGTCTCTCCCTGGGTGCAGAGACAAAAGGAACATCAGTCCCCTCAGCCTGCTCAGTCTGCAGTTCTGTACCATTGAGTCCACAGAAGCTGGACAAAGAGAAGAGAGAGTTAGTTGATTTACAGGTTAGTTTTCTGAAACTCATACTGTAGTAGTAATCTTTACTACTTACTACCATTAATCACTAGGCAATTCATTATTTTCTCTCCTTCTAAACTGCTGCTTTGCAGCATTCTTAATGTCAAAACCTGGGACTCGGAGGCAATAGTAAATGTGGAAGAAGAAAACCAGCAAGTGATATTAGTTGAAAGTCAGGCTAAAATATTCAGGAATTTAAGTCTAATTCAAATCAAGTCATTATCAAATACTAAAGATGCACGGAAAAAAATCCAGATGAGATTTTTTTGCTTTGAAGTGATGTTTTTTAACCAACTTTAAGTAAATGCTAAAAATAAAAGTGGGTTTTTTTTTTTTTGAGTTAGAGGAAAAGCTCAGCTTGATCTTTCATTTCCTCTCCACCCTTCTCCCACCAAAAAAACTCACTCCAATCATTTTTGCCATGAGAGAAAAAAACACAATTACTTCTGTCTGACCCAGAGCTAAGCATTATCCTAATTTTTCAGTTTAGTCAATCAAAGAGGCAATTATTTGCCCAGTGCTAATTACAAAATTCTAATTTGTATATTTTGCTGAAAACCTTATTGGCTTTGATTATCCTTCTGCCTATGGCCCCTCATCCATTTTGTGCCTTGAAAAGCACTGGAGTTTTCATTTCCATCTACGACAGAACAGCTCTTTATGAAAACCATGATCTAGCTTTTACCCCAGACATGTTCAGAGCTTTGAATTATGTTTATCAAATATAGAATAAGCTTTCACACTTATTCCTGTAGGTGACTTTTCGTAATAAGTATCTAATTTCTTTCATACATACTTTACTCAGGAAACTCAAACATTATTTGGTGTAACCAAACTTTTGCCAGCGTATTGATTGTGTTTTTCTCTGCTCTTATGTTTTTCCATAATATGCTTGTAAGTAAACAACATATTAAAACAAAGCTAATCTCTTTCTTCCATCACTGATGTGATCTCAGGTCAAGTGTAATACAAGCTGTCAAGCAAACATGAAACTCCACATCAGTGTGAAAAGGACTAGAAATTGTTTGATGTCATGAATGATTTAGGGATAATTATGTGCCAAAGCTCACAAATCAGAATACCTTCTATGCTAATGTCATTTCTCCTCCTAGCAAAATGAATGTTAAGCACTGGGGTTGTCTGCTAAATTAAAATGATGGTATTTAAATTCAGTTACAAAACAAGTATTAAAAACTTTTTCCTAACAGCATTTATTCTTGTTTTCCCTGGCTTTAAACAGGATGCAGGCACCTTCAAGTAACATTCTGTTTTCTTTGGAAAAAATAATCGCTCTAAAATTTCTCATCCATTAAAAAGACAGATAATCGAGAAGAATTAACTTATCGTGCATATTTTCTTCTTTACTTCACTGATCTTCCTTACTTTGTTTCTTAGGCCTCATTCATCTCTGGTGCAACAGAAGCAGCAGAATAGCATAAATATGCAGAATGTATTTCTTCATGGTCTTAATTTTCTTTGACAAGGCTTTCCAATGGCTTTAATAGGAGATAAGATCATCCAGTACTGAGAACTGAGCACTGAGATTTTAAACATCTTCATTTTATTCTGAGCACTAGAAGTAGTTTTAACTGTGCTTTTCAGATGGAGACATGTATGGCTGAGCACTCAGGGGAGACAAGGAATACTCAGGCTTTTGGGAATAAGCTTACAAAATTGTAGGTCACTCCTGCAAGATGCTGAGTGAGTCAACAAAATGAATTAAAAGTGGAAAATTTAGCAATCTGCCCCAGTAGCTGCAAAAACTTCCATCATTTGTAGTAGGAAGGATAACTACCTTTTGGATTTTGGGTTATCGGAGACACATTTACTCAGACTATAATTTCCCCTTATTGTGCACTGCATCAGCCATAATTGTTTTATGATATCAATTGTCATACAACAATTTGTCATTTCTGTTGTCATTTCACCCAGTGCCTGGACAGAGCAGATTGCTGGGGAAGAGCAGAGTTTGGAATATCGTGAAAAGTCTAAGCTTTTAATAAGTGAGGGTAGAGCCTACTTTCAAACACCATGTCAGTTTTCTTGGGAAGACTTGAACAACCATGTTAGGTCAGACCAAAAGTCCCTTTAGCTTTCCATCACCTACCTGACAACATCTAATAACATCTTAATGAACAAAGAATAAAACCAGAGCAATGCCTCCCCCATACACCTTTCTGTCTTCCAGAGAGCTAGAGCAGAGGTCAAATCTTTGACTTGAATAGCCTCTGATGGATTTTTCTTCCATTACTTTATCTGATTATCTCTTGAACCCTGATACTCTTTTGTGTGCTAGGCACTGAAACAACACAATTCAAAATGCATTTAGGCATTAGGTGAAAAATCACATCTTTTTATTGGTTTCAAATTTACTGCTTGATAATTTCATTTTATAACCCCCTTCTTGGACTGTGAGAAACAGTGAGTAATTATTCCCTATTCATATTCTTAGCACCACGCAACATTTCGTTTACCTTTTATTAGATTCTTCCTGCAACTCTCCTTTTTCAGGCTGAAGAGCTACAGTGTGCATAAACTTTGTGTATTCAACTTCCCTTCAAGTGCAACTCTTCTGATATCTGCTGTTTATGTTAGTTTGTAACACTGACTGTATTACACCCATAGTTCTTGGGGTGTGACAAGAGAATCTGATTTTAGTAGAAATGAGAAAACCTCTAGGATTCATTTTTTTCCCCTGAATTTTCAAGAATAAAATATACAAAATAAAAAAAATATAGTTGTATATTGGGGTTTTTTTTTTGTTGATATCTTTATAATTTTACATCATAAAAGCATGAAAGAAACATCACTATAGGGAGCTCAATAAGGGATGTACTGAATGCATATGGTGAACTGAAGCTCTCTTCTTTTTCTGTGTATTAAAACTCTAACTAAAAAATTTCTTGGGATAGTAATACCTCAAGGGCAATGTCACTTGGTGGTGTGGTGGAGTTCTCCCGTACTGTGGAATTGCCCATGCAGCATGCTAAGAAAATGAGATTTGCTCATGCTAAACACTACTTTTTCACAAGTGAACTGCAAGGTTAGCACAATCTACTTAGAAAGAAAGTTTGAGTGTGTAATCCTGGATAATTGTGCTGTCATCTTGTGTTTCCTTCATATTTAAGTATGGTTATAATGCTGAAGGACTGTATATTTGAGCAGAGGCAACAGGGACTATGCAGTAACCTCAGAAACACTTTCATCAACAGGGAGTGCCAAACAACCTAGGTAGTTTGTGAAGAAAACCCTGCCCTTGAAGTCATTATTCCACATCACACTGTCGTGGAGTCTGTAGTCAGCATTTAATTTTTTTAGGAGAGAAAATAGCAGAGTTTTCTTTTAAATGCAATCTGAAAACCATAGGGCTTGGTCTTGTCCTGACAGTCTGGCCCAGCACTGGAGGTCGTGAGGAGGTGTCCTGAGCCATCTCCGGGCGGTGCTGTGCTTTTGACAGCTAGGGAGGAAAGGATGGAGGAAAAGGGCAGGCATTTGGCTCTATCAGTGGAGCCGGCCATCTTCAGAAGTGGTGCTAGAATAGGTCAGCTCTCCACTTCCAGCTGGTACAACCAGCATCACGCCTGTGATTTATGCTTGGTGAGGAGCATTAGTCATTACAGAACAGGTGTAGTTTTTGAGTCAGTCTAAACTCTCACCTCAGTCTAAATGCCTCTGGGGCTCTGTTCCTGTTCTCCAACTGGGTAGCAGATTGTGAAAATTTGTATTAGACAGGCATAATAAATGCCAACTGTTAAAACGGGAAGTTCTTGTAAGGCCTTGGACTCCACAACATTTGTTTTATCACAAAAAGAGAGGAAAATGTGTGAGATTAATCACTGATTGTGCAAAACTGATGGCCTGCTTCCTTGCTGTATGGATACAACTGTACACTGAGTAATTCTGTGTGAAGGAAAAGACAAACCACAGTGCATTTTCACTTCAGTACATCAGACTGTATAGTAACATAGTAAATATAGATTCATAGTCCAGGGAGCACACGTTAAAAATGCCGTAATAGAACTGCAAGGCGATAGCAGAAGTAGACTCCTCACAGTGGGTGCTGGTATCACATCAAGAGCTGTAGAATTCACTGGTATTTGCGTTAGTAATCGAGGGGAGGGCCAATACTCAACCTTAACAAACAATGTACACTCCTCAGCGACACTGAAGGGACTGAGATGTGCATTCAGATGAGGCTATTTCGGATAATAAGATTCAATATATGCCAAGTGAACTACTTAAAATCTTCCTGTGTACTGAGCGCTGTATGTTCATTCTTTTTCCTCTTTCAGTTACCTCTGTTGATATGTACTAATATTTGCACTGGATCTGTTGTGCTGAAATGAGAAAGAGGCTGAATCACATCCAAGGTTAAGGTAGTTGTAGGGAAGCTATATTGTATCCAAAGGGAAATTCGGCTAGGAAACCAACATATCTCATCCACCAAGCAGAAAAACAATTTAAAGGAAATGCTGTACCAGAATATTCTCATTGGAGCTCATCATGTGGCTAACTGAAGCAGAAAAGCAATATATGACTCAGTTCTCTGCAGGGAACTTCTAGAGTCTGGAGAAAAAAAACCCAAACATTGCATTTTCCCTTGTTTCACTAATGGGGACGGGAGGAGTCAACAGTCTTGTGAGTATGGATGGCATAGGAAGGGGAGATCATGTTGGGTGGTACTTCGAGCTCTCAGTTTCCTGGCGTGCTTCAGCAAATCATTTAAGAGCTTCAGAAATAATGACTACTCAAAGATGTAATTTAGTCCAGTTAATGGACATTTCCCAAATGATTACTCTGCCTTCTGGGTCAGTATTTTCTCTTTAAAATGTGGCTAATTGGATTGTTATGATCCTGTTAATAACAGTAAATCAGGCTGAACTTCTTAGATGGGAGACATTAAGGAAGTGGAGTACTATTGTTATAGCTGTTACTATTGCCCATTGTAGATTATGCTGTCAATATTGCTGGGAATGTGACAATTCCGTCAAAATAAATCCAAGGAAATGCTGAAAGCCTAATTCTTTACCACAGTGTCTTAGATTTGCACCAGTGAGCAAGATATTGTAGCAACTTACAGGGGATCATCCTGAAAGGAAGAGTCCCCCTGCTAACTACAGAGTAGAAGAAAATGATACCAGCTCACTAACAGATCTGTGCAGCCACTGCTATACATTCATCAGAGATAATGCAGTCCAGCAGCAAAGCTTTAGATCTTTATTTTGCCAGTCATTTTTTTTCCTTTGCCCAAATACTACTTAAAAAAAAAAAAGGCCAAAAACCAGTATATTATTGAAGGCAAAAGAAACTGGTTTTCTGAAAGGATCCAAAGAGATTCTGATTTAATCACATCTTCTGAGATATGCCCAGCCTTACAATAAATTAATCTCTCCTTGGGCTGCATCTCCTTGGCTGAGAGATTGTTTCAACTGCACTTTCAAACTCTGCCGACATAAGCATTGTCAGAATAACAGTTGCTAAGCAGAGTGCCAGGCATATTCAGATAACTGTCTGGAATGGCCAGTATAGAGTAAAATATTCCTGTTGGAAGCTTTTCCAGAGGATTTCTTGAGGAGGGTATGAGGAGAGTTGGATCGAGTGTCCTCTTTCATTAGAAACCATCCTCTTTCACTAGAATTAAAGAAAAAAGTTTGTTGTCTACGTTTCTTCCTCAAGGAGATCTGTTCATTCTGAAGATTCATTTGTGATATAGCTACATAGAAAACAGTAATATTTGTGCATTCAGGGTAATGTTAGTCAAATATAGCCTAATTTTGAGGCCAAGGGATTATAAATGTTTGACAGAGTGGTCAAGCAGATTGTAAAATGCACGTATTTTGTTACATCTCAGACAGCTATCCATACATACATAAGGCTGTACTTTTCATTGCAAGCTCTTTCGGGAAAAAAAAGGCTTTTAAAAGGCTCTTTTGTGTTTGGAACATTTTCTTCTCTTCACCTCAAACCACATGTGCAAGATCGTTGCCTTCATGAGCAAAAAGGTCCTGAAAGAGCTAGTGAGCAAGGGTGATCAGAGAGCCCTACAGCAAAGAAACCTAATGGGATCTCTTGGTCTAAGCATGCTGGATTCTGTTACCTGATGCCATTGAAGCCAAAGGTTGAATTCCCACTGAATTAGTGAGAAAGCAATGGATTTTACTTTGTGTAGGACAGAATGATATTTCCAGTCAACCCGGTAAGAGATATTGCTTTGGTGCGCCTCACCTTGCAACCTTTCAACAGGTAAGCAAAGCTGCACTACTTGGAGGAAATGAGGCTGTCTAAACTGATACCTTTCTTTTTCTTTCCCAGATTACCTGCTCCTTGGACAAAGGGGAGAAAGGCAGCATTTGACACTATTCTTTTTCTTTTTTTTTTTTCCAGATACAGAAGAGTAAAAATATATTTAAAAAGAGACTGCAAATTTCTTTCATCATTTTAGCTGAGCTTCTTCATTCCTGTTCTCCTCCTCCTTCCGCAAAGACCAGTTTCTGGGGAAGGCGTTAAACAACTTTCAAAACACTCCTCCTCCCACTGGCTACTTAACAGCTAATGACTCTGGGTTCTAGGGTGGGGGCCTTGGTTTTTTGGGTCAGTTTTATTTTTGTTTGTTTGTTTGTGTATGTGTGCATTTGTTGTTGTTTTGGGAATTTTTTTTTGTTAAAAAAAAACAAGTGGTGATTTCCTGATGCAAATGGTTTCGTTTTTCTGGACAGTCAAGCAAATAGATGAGAGTCATCTTCAAAAGCCAGTATTGCCCTTTGCTATGTCTCAGCTTGTGAAACCAAAATTAGGATGATGCAAAAGAATGTTAAAAAAAAATACTACATAACACTACATAATACTACACTTCTACTCTTTTTCTGTTCCCCAAGAGCCTTTTCCAATTGCTGGTAGATGGTATTTGACATCAGTTTTACCCTTGCCGTAGAAGATTTTATTAATAAGAATGGTGAATTTGTAGAGTCATTTGACCAATTGTTAGGATTTGATGTCTTTCCCAGATAATGCAATGATAGCAAAAAGTTTTTGTTTCTAAACAGCAGGCAGACTTGCTCAATCCTTGATTTTGTTCTGTTTTTGCAGTTAGTAATAGGAAAGGAATAATCAATGAGAGTGATATTGCCTTGGGGCAAATTTTGTTGTCGGACTCTGAGAGCGTGTACTGATGTACGGCTTGATGTGCCTGCCTTCACTTGAGGTTACAGTTAATGAGTTGCTTCCCACATTTGTTCATGGGCTGCTAGTAACCACTGTTTGTCTGACCTGAAGATCTAAGAGAAGAAGGGCAGTGGGGTCTTTCTTTCATCACTGACTAAATGGACAGGCCAAAGAAAAGGAAAAGTGTTGCTGGAGAACTGTGGACGGACAAAACCAAAATGAAAAAGTGTGTCCTAAATACACTGCTGGAGTTGGTGGATAAAACTGTCTCATCCAGTAGAGTTAGACACGTGGTAAGCAGACATCATTTTGGCCCATTGTAAAGAAGAAATGTTAAAAACTAACTCGCTCAGGCCTTGATTCAGGAAGGTATCTTTCTATGAGAAATATCAACCATGTATGTAAGTGGTTTTCTAGCTTGGGATCTTGGTAGGGATCCAGTTAGTTGTAAGTCATTTTACCTGTCTATGAGGAAATCAAGACACATACATACACATACAACTGTTTTTTGCCTAACTCCTTTTTGTTCAGGATGAGATCCTGCTGCGTTAGTCATATATGTATTTTATTTTTTTGCTGTCATGGCTCTTTGCTATGTAGAGAACAAGCAAAACATTGGCTTAGGAAGATACATCTTTGATGTTTCCTTTTCATGTTCAAAAGCACAGGACTTTACCACCAGCCTATATTAGAGCTTGGGTCTTTGTTCCTGCTTAAACTGTGCACGTACAGGAACGAGCTTCCCATGACACTAGCAAAAATCACAGCAGTGAGCTCAGCCTAAATCCACATATAAACGTGAATACCTTCTCACTCAGGAGTGTTTGTATCTGGGATTTTGATTATTGAGGCTAGAGACATTTTGAGTTCTTTTTTTGGACACCAGAGTTTGAGTTTGTTCAAAGCCAGAGATTTAGATTAGGTTCATGCTGTGAAAAGGTTGCACTTCAATCACACGTTTTCAGAAGGCAGAAGTACAAAAATAACTCTCGCAGTTCTTAGAACTCACAGTTGGCTTCACTGAACCAGCTCATTTAAATAAAATAAATATAAGGGCACATAGTGTTCCCATTCGTGAGCTCCTGATTCAGTGGTAGCTCTGGGGTAGATTTTCTGAGGAAAGTGGGATGCTGGGAGGCCCTGCAGTCAGTGCCAAGCATGCTCAGTGTTGTGTGACAGGCGGAGAGGGCTATGTCACCAGATAGCACTTTCCCACCGCCCCTTTCCTCCCCTACATCCGCATTCTGCCCCAGTAAGAGTGGTAGAATATGACTTCCAGCTCTGGCCAGGCTCTTTGAAGGCACTTTGATGAAATATCAATAATGCAGAACTAAATACCGCAGTGGTGACTCAGTCCCTGCTTAGTCAGACTTCTCCCTGAAGTCAGGGGGAACATACGCTCACCGAGTGTTTGGTCAGAGATGCAGGATGATTTAGTCAATATTTTTAAAGTTACCTTTACCTAATGTACAGTGACTAAAGATGCCTTAGATTATGCACAGTAGAATAATAATAATAAACCTAAATCTATTTCTTCATCTGCTTCTGATATATATTTTCTTTCTTTCCGGGAGTGACTTCTTTCAGACACCAAAGCTAGACTGCTTAATTCACAATGATTCAGTTCTTGTTTCTCTTGCACTGGCACAAAGGTGTGAAATCAGACTGGAAAATGTTTTTTTCTCAATTGTTAGGGTTATTCACCACAGGCAGGAGCTAATAAGGGAAGTGGTGGATTTGCCATCTCTTGGGGACTGCAGATCAGAGCTGCCTTTCTAGAAGAAATGCTGTAGTTGAAGTTACTGATCTCAGCACACAGGTATGCAGCGAAATGTTTTGCAATATACAGGCAGTCACAGCTAGCTCTCACATTCTCCTGCTCTTTTAAGATTATTTGAATAAGCTACAGTGGATTATTAGCATTTTTTAGAATTTTTTGCTGTTATGTTAAAAAAAATCCCCATGAAATCTATTAGGTTGGAGATATATAAAGTGAAAGTGAAATCTAGAAATTGAAATCCTACAAAGAGACTAGGCCAGATGAAAGCATTTATCGCAGTGTCCCCTCTCACGATCACACCTACATTCACTTACTCTGTTCCCCCACCTCCCTGGAACACTCTGCAGCATTGTGCTAGTGCATTGTGAGCCAAGGAATGGTATGTTTAGACACCTCCCAGTTAAACTAGAGATCAGCCACTGTGCAATTGTGTAAAAAAAATAATAAACAAATTAAAAAAATACAGAATACATTCTCTTATTTTATTCCATGAAAGGAAACAAAATAAAAAGTGGGAAAGTATTAGGTGTTTGTCAGCAAATTACCTATGTTTATAAAGAATGAGAAAGGATTTCTGGTTTTACATCCTTACCTAACTTTCCGCAGATGTATACAAATCATGTTTTCAGATGCCTTCCTTTTCCATCCTCAGTAAGATTATACAAGCATTGAATAAGCCAGAAATTTTTCGAATATAGGGCCCATACCACTGGCCTCATGCTGAAATTCTGCAAAATTATTTGGGAGCATCCACGAGTAGGCATAAAGGGGTTTTCTGGTGCTAGAGTGGATCTTACGGAGGGTGGCACAGCTGGGCAGCTGTGTGATAAAGACGGCACTCTTCAGCCTCTGCACTGAAGCCATGGCACTGCTAGTGCTGTAAGAAAGCTCTGCCTTGCCGGAAGAGCACCAGGCATCTTCTGCTTCCCAGAAACTGTTGTGTAACTTGAGAGGGAGAATCCAGGCACTTTACCCCCTTCAAACAGGGAGGGATACTATTGCAAGTACCCCTGTCAGTGTTTTTTCCTTTAGCTGGGACTTGTGTTCAGGGAATTAGCAGACCTTTGACTCATGGTGACGTAGGGCTTGAACTCCTGGGCACACTATAAATTAAAAAAAAAAAAAAAAAAGCAAGCAGTATGTTTTTATCGTGTTCATTATTTAAATGCCTCAAAGGGTGACAGTTCTCTGGGCTGCACTCCGTTGGTGATTTGAACCATGCATTTCTGTGGCAACATAAAAGGACTGTTCACACAGGTGAAAAAAGGGATTTGTTTATTTTCTATTTTTTTTTAATGTAAAAACCTGTGATGCACCCTCTCAAAATGCTTAGTCAACCAGCTTTCCTTACATACTACACAATTTATTTTTTCATGGGTATCACTAATGTTTTCCATGTTTGCGAAAAAAGATGCCAGAAGTCAACTTTTTTTTTTTTTTTTGCTGATGGTAAATTAGGTAGATTAAAAATATAAATTTTGCATTTTTAGACTTAAAACATATTTCAGAGTAGTCAATCTAGGTAGACTGATGCTGATCTAAAAGTGAAGCCTTTTGTGTAGCTCCAGCTGATGTAAACACACTATGTGTTAATACAGTAGGATTTTCAGCACCAGAATGAATTTGGAATTTGGGAGCCTGGTTCCTGACGAGTGAATGAAGGAGGCAAATTCCATTTTCTCAATGTTTCTTTTTCAAGCATGAATTTTGTGATTGGAGAAAAACTTTCCAAAATGTAGTTGTTTATGCCAGAGAAGAATAGTGTATGGTGGTGTTTTTGCAAACTACCATTTGAATATGCAAATGTTTGCATATGTACTTACAAAGTCTCACAAGCTCGGTCTGGAAGCAAAAATATTTCGAACTAGATAGCTGGTAGTGCTGTGCTGCTTTGTAATCAGAAGGTCCATGACATCACCTAGCTAAATGCAAATGCTAAATGCAAATACTTCTGCTGTTAGTCCTTGCAGATTCTACAGTGGCTTTTAATTAGAAAAACATGGCTTTTAATTAGAAAGCACAATAATCTATTCAAATTAGAAATAATGCAACCTAACAAGGACAGTACTTTTTATTTTCCTTCAACTAGAATAAACTACTCTATCTCCAGGATCTCATGGGCTGATTTTAAGTATTTCTTATTTAAATATTTCTTATTTACTCCTTTTCCCTCACATTTCATTTTATGATAATGAAACTCATCATCCTCTGATGATCCATATCATATGTTAGCCACTTATACTCAGCAAATGACAGCATAATCAAGTCCTTTTCTTTTAGTGTTTTTTAATTCATCACCTGACCCAATAATTAAAAGCAACAGAGCAGTCCTGTGTTTTCACATGTGTGAACCGGTGCTGATCTCGGAGCTGTGCTGGCAGTGTCTGCACATCAGCACTCAAAAGCAGGAACACCCTGGCTGAAGACGAGAAGGAGCCCAGCGGCACTGATTGTGCAAATCACTCCAGGACATCAGTGCTGGCCAGGTAGAAGGGAGGGAGAAAAACATGCTTTCACATTTGAAAGCATAAATTCAGCTCCCTCTGAAGTAGGTGCAGGGGTTTATCCCGCTTGTGTTATCCACAGCATGAGCAGACCTGCTCCAGTCTCGGTTTAGTGTCAGGTGTGCATCCTAATGTGGTGCTCCCCCTGCTTCCACAGCAGACAAGTCTTGCAATCCCAGACAACCCTTTCCCTATCTGATTGCTGTGATCAAAGCAGGAGCAGGGCAGGTGGCTATTGCTATTATTTTATTTTAAAATGAAATGCTGGCCATGCATTTCCACTTGCTGAGACTGCCTTTGTGTTGCTGCAATGTCCCTTTTGATCCCCAGCAAGCACAGAGGGTTCTCATCTGTACCTGAGCAGGACTGGGACACATGCCTGTCTTTGAGGCATCAGCTCTCCCTGCTCCAGTGACTTGACCACCAGATAGAAGAAAAATAGAGTTACTTCCTGGCAAACTGGCTGAGGACCTGAAGCTCAGTTTCAGTGAATTTATTTACCCTCATACCTAAGTGCACGACAGCGTTCACTCACGAGCCTCACAGCACACTCTTGACATTTTGTATTCTTTTGATTTCTTCCTGTTGTGTATGTGTCAATGGCTGTGTACTCGTAACACCCCAATTTTAGAAGCTATCCAGTGGTAGGAGGAATATACGTAATCCTGTTGTCTCTGCTGGTGGTTGTAGGAGTACATTTATCAAACAAAATTACTTATGGCCATTGGGGTTTTCTAGTGATAAAACCTAGCAGTAAAATGACAGATTGAGCATTTTCCTTTTCTTCTTGCTTGGATGATATTTTTATACACTTTTATATGCAATTTTTTTAAATATTTGCTATTTTTATTGTAGGGTTCTGGTTGGGTTTTTACCAGCCCTTCTGGTTGTCTACAGGCCCAGATTCTCACAGGAATATTTCCCTTCCCTTTTCTCCTCCCTCTTCTTCCCCAATAGACAAAAGCCATTGCATTTGTGACATCAGCTTAGACCGAAATAACACCTCGGGCCTGGTCACTCTTTCAGTTGCACTGAAATCAAAGGAAGTTGCATGCGAAGTCCTGCTGGTCCCTCCGCAGCATCTGGGGCCAAAGATTAAATAACTGAAACTTATACAGCTAATTACGTGCAGGGTGGTCTGTGTAAAGCCAATGCATCAGGGTGGCACTGTCTTCCTTTACTGTGGTAGGAGCTGCTTCCACCACAATGTGTTTAAACAAGACTATGTATCTGTCTTCATTCTGATGATGCTACTTCTTGTAGGCGCTTCAGTCAAAGTCGTACCTTAGCGCACTGACTACCTTCAGCAGGGAGGAAGGCTGGATATTGTGGCTTGTCTGTGACAGTAGATTTCACTGCTCTTGTGGTTACCCCTACAGTGACAGGTCCTAAATAAAGTTAAGAAACATTAAACTTATTGGCAGGAAGGATAAGGGGAAATTAACCAAATTCAAGGATCTTGGTCTTGTAAAATAACCTTTTCTCAGATGGCATTCTGCAGGGAATTCTATGTATGAAATTGAACATAAACTTCAGAGTATGTTTATATTAGCAGAACTGATAATGGAGATGTCTTTTTTTGAACGGAACTAAAATAAACAACATACACCTGTTCTCTAACATTTTTCAAAGAAGAGAGAGGCAGGTTCATACCCTATTTTGTACCAGGGGGTAGAAATCAAGTTAAAATACATGCAGAAAGCAAAACTGAATGCAAGTTTGCTCCTGGGACTGGGTGGGTAGGGTAATGGGGGGGAAAAAAAATGGTTTCTTAAGACTCAAAAGGAGAAAAAAAAAGCGAAACTGAAATGAGTGATGCCGTGTAATGCCAAGAATTATCAACTGATTTGAGAATAATCTTGAACAATATGTATTTATTGTTAGTCCCTTATTTGAAAGAAGAGGCTTGTGGTCTCTAAATGTATAAACATTTTTCAACATTCCAGTTTTTCTGTAACTGAGTCCATGTATGTTCATCCTGTTACCAAATAAAAACAATGAGGTCTCCGCTCCATTTGAATTAAAGTTGTAGAAGGGTTCATTTTGTTCTGGCGTTTTGTACATCTGATCCAGGAATGGCACTTGCCATTTGCTTTCCAGTGCTCAACTCACCTTTTTTTCCTAAGTGCAGCAGGAACATTGCTTGGACAGCAGTCACTGCTCACCACTTGGCCCTGTGAGGAGGAGTTAGTGGCATTACATGGTTTCTGAAGACAAGGAAATTGAGGTAGAGAATTCAAACAGCTTATTTAAGGACCTTGAGGTAAACCTCTACCTGTTTAGGGATTAGACACGTCAACCTCATCTTTCTCCATTTCTCTTTTGACTGAAATCACAGTCCATAAGAGCATTTAAACCAACAACAGCACACCACACTCATGCCCACTGAAACACTTGCTCATGTGGTTTTTTTTTTTGGTTTTTTTTTTTTTTTTTTTTTCTGAGCCCGTTGGAGCATGAGTATCAATCCCACAGGGCTGGTGTCCTGTGCTGCCGTATTGCTTGTAGACCTCCTTTCACCACATCTCTATGTAGCACATTCTATGAACTGTCTTATTCCACAGGTAGACTCGAGTGGTGTCTGTGCAGTCATCATCACATCACACAAGTAATGACCAGAATTTTCCTGTACTGCTGCTAGCTTTCTATTTGATCTTTTCCTTAAAAAGATAAAAATCATGATAAAGAGTGACAGAGGCCAAGCCTTTCTGTCTAAGGAGGATGTGACATTCACAGATGTTCAATACAAGTGTGAAAGGCTTTGTGCATTCCCTTTCACCTGAAATTCCAGTTTTATTTCACTCATTTCCTCTCTGGGAGGTTCACTGGTATTGATTTCCTGAAGAAAATGCAATGTGCTCACCACTGTACTGGCTTGTATTCTTATATCTTACCAGTTTGGTTTGAATCTGCATGTACCTCCAGTCCAGTGCAAGTAGAGATGAATCCAAGCTCCCAGTTTCTGTTAGATATTGAGGGTGTTGATGTAGTTGATTTTCAAATCAAAAATACTGACTGCCACATAAGCAAGAAGGGAGAAAAGATGGTTTGGAAAAGGCATCTGATTTGGGTGACTCACCTCTGCTTGCAAACACAGTATCAGAGTCTTTTCTCTGGCACGTAGAGCCAGTGACATATATGTCTGGAGTAGTTACCAACCAGTGGTTCCCAAAGTGATGCCAGCCGCTTGCTGAACCACAACAGAAGCAAGGTGAGTGCTGTGTAACTGCCTTCAGACCATGTCGGGCAATAAAACTGGCAATTGACACTTTTGTGAGCACACGGAAGCAGCTGAAGGGAAAGCTGTCTGAGATCTGGCAATAGTTTGTAGGTCTCAAACTCAAGAATGTGAAACTTCCAGAATCAATAACTTGGGTATCTCCACCCAACCAGGTAAGTGATAAAAAGAAGAAAGATATGTTTGATATTGACTCCTTTAGATGGAAATGTCCCCAGAAGTCTGGCTACTTTCCCAGTTAGCCTCAGTTAAGACCATGGATAAGAAATGGCAGAAAGAAGACAACAAACACCTTGTAGTGGTAGCAGCACTACAAACAGCATTTTCATGGCTGGTGGGACTACTGTTCATCCATCTCTGCTGAAATTACTCTTTCTTTTTAAAGGTCCAGCTCGACGTTCAGCTGACTTACCAAGCTTGAGTTCCTCGGCAAACCATCTTACACTGCCAGGTCAGTCGGTACCACCTTGCTGTAATTTACTTGTGTGTGCAGCTTTAGAAATAGCCAGTCACAGTGCCTACTGTTTGGGAGATGGATGTAAACAGGTGATGACATCTCCAAGTATGGCATGACTTTTACACTTCACTTTAAAAAAGTTAAACCCATTCACTGGGGCTGAACAAATGAACTGTTGTTTTTAATGGTCTTTACTGCATTTCAGGTTTTTTTAAACAAATACCTTATGTTTTGTGGCTTACAGTGCAGGCTTCACAGACTATTTTAATTTGATCAGTAAATTAATTTGGGTCTTTATCACATGGACATAGATGCTGAAGGGATAAATTAAGGCTATTTGATGGACCCAAGCATAGCCTTTTTTTGTGCCCTTCCCATCTATGAAATCCTGCTGTCTCTATTTCACCATGATAACGATTTTCTTAATCCCTTCATCTTTGTCCCACACAACTGTCAAAAGAAAGGGAGGGTAATATGAAGCAATTACACAAAATAATGGCATACTGTGAACAAGATACTTACATGTCTATATGCAAGGGCATTCATATATGTACAGTTCACAGTAGGTGAAAGAAAGAGTAAGTCTGCAGGAAAATAACAAGAAATCACCAAAAAAAAAAACAAACCAACCAACCAAAATTCAAGTAATGTACTTAAGAAGTTTTACTACAGATATTTTCATCAGTGGCTGCTGTGCCAGCAGATGAGGTATGGTGTGGCTCCATACAAGATGCCAATGTGCGGTAGCATGTTTCTGTGCTATTTCAGTTCTTCAAAATATTCATTGCATGATGCTCTTCCGCAGCTGCTGTTTCCCCTGGCACAGCTTCAGCCACTGCTTGGGTGTAAGTAAAGAAAAGAGCAAGCAGGAATGTGAGAGAGTTCAAAACACTGTATTCCCTTACTAAAATAAGGTGCTCCATGGATTACTGTCCTGCTGGAGAACAAGAATGGACAATCACTGAAAGTAAAATTCAAACCTCTGAGCAGCATGCTTTCATGCGGATTCCCAAGTATCTAACCCAAGACGTTTTTTAGATAGAAAGCATGGAACAGGAAATATAAATACATCCTCTTAACTTCTGAAGTTTCTCATCACTGGCAGTGAAAATAAATATTACCTGTATATATTGCCTATTTCTCATAGGGTCCCAGCATTTGTTAAATTCTTGTATTTATATTCACAGAGGAGGCTATTACTTTGGATGTTTTCACCCAGGATTTTCTTGCAGGTGGCATTTAGAGGTCTTGCTCTTTGGAGAGGTTGTGGAGAGGTCTTTCTTTTTGGAGGGGAAAATAAGTGTTTTAAGGAAAAATTGTAGAATGAAATATTCATGTCATGCTACAGCCATAACTCTCATCTAATGTAAACAGATCTAATTTCAAAACTAGCTCACTTTTTATACATTTTGACATATTTGCATTGATTCCTTGTTTATTTTTAACAAGCAATGCTTACAAAGGGTTTTTCATCCATTTCTCCAACGCTGTACCACTTTTAACCCATCGATCCGTTAATGAGTACCTGCAAACGATGAATCCTGCATCCCTTCTTATGTATGATCCCTGTCCTGAGCCTGCAGATGACCATTATAATAAAAAGGTAGAGAATATAAATGTAGAAGACAAGGTTTTGGCATAAGCTACCAGGTACAGGCCCTTCATTATTGCCGACTTGCTAAATGTCCTTGCTCAAATCCTTCTTGTGTGCCCCAGTTTCCTTATCTGTTTGGGAATTACAACATTTACTCCTCTTTAAAACTGTCCAATCTAGGGATCTGTTAACTGTTATGATTTGAAAATCAGAAGTAAGGAGGATCCACCTTCAAGACAGGGAAACCATCAACCTAATAGTGTCCCTTTTTGCAAAAAGACACTGTGGATTTTTTGCCAGTCCAGCCTTACTTCCAGTAGCAACACTCACTGTGACAATCTCACGTTGCATTATAAGAAGGTGCCTTCTGTCTGGCACTTATGAAAATGACTAGCTGTGCTTTGACTCTCTCTTCATCAGACACCTGCCACCTCAGTGCGTATTTCCGTACCAATTGGTTTAGGGACCCAATGGGTTTCCTCTGTTTGGATGTTTAACACTGATACCTTCCTATCCGTGACCTGTTACCGTGGCTTACACAGAAAAATGTTTACTCTGATATAGTTTTCAAATCAGCCCTTCCCATGCAGCTCTTTGCAGTATGTGATGAAGAGCAGATAGTAGTGCAATATTTTCCATGTCTATAGTCCAGTGAAGCATTTTATTTACAGCCATTATGATGTTGTTTCTTTATGCGCTATAGAGATCATGTTTTGGGGTGGTTGCTTTTGCTGGAAGCAGCCACTAATTAATCTGTCATTAAGAAACAGTCTGCTGTAAACACACAAGAGTTTTCTAATTGAGAAAATGTTATTGTCGTGCTGTTTTTTTTTTCTGTAAATCACACGCGGCATCTTGCATAAAAAAGGGGGAAGCTTTATTGTGTTGAGTTTAGTCTCGCTTCTGAAAAAGTGAGGCTGACAACATGTGTGCGTGATCCTGTCCGACTCTTTGCCAGCAGGTTGGTCAGTCCCCCTCATTGCTAGCTTTTGAATCTCTGCCTGATCAATTTAAAGCATGCGAGAGGAAGAAACACCCAAAAGGTCACAAAGCTGGGGGAAGTTTTGTGAGGTTAGGCGGCTGGGCTCACAAAGAGTTGAATAATGAGGAGACTACTTGCCAGAAATGTCAGGAGGTTTTTAAGCTACATAGACACTTTCAAGGACATATACCAGAAAAGATATAAGTGGAAACAGGATTTTGATTTATTTTATTTTATTCTATAATATTTCATAATATTTTATGTTATATTATTTAATTTTACTTTATTTTAGGTTATTTTATGATATTTCATGTTACGTTATTTAATTTTATGTTACATTATTTTATTTTATTTTATGCTTTTTTATGTTACTTTGTTATATTTTATGTTGTTATTTAATTTTATGATATTTTATGTTATGTTATTTAATTTTGTGTTATTTTATATTATTTTATGCTTTTTTTTTCTTTTCTCTGTGTTTCTGAGCTGATGCTCAAAGCATTAACATAATATGCAATGTGTAGCTAGGAGCAGGCTGATACATTCTTCACTTCAGCTTGAAAAAACATCCCTTGCAGTCTGGCAAAAGCAAGCCACAGAGCTCCAGAAAGCAGCCGCAGGAACACAGGCCCAGCAGTCCCTGTGTCCTGAAGAGCCAGACGTGAAGGATCAGGACCCACCACGCACAAAAGAAGAAGAAAACGAAGAGGTGTGTGGTAGCGTGGGGGTATTTTCCAAAGAATGCCCCGCAGCGATGACAAGCATCCTCTTTGCCTTCCTAAACTTGCCAGTTTCACGCCAGTGATGCGTGAAAAGCGCTTTTGTGCCTGCCCGGCGCTTGTATTGCGCGCAGGCAGAGCTGAAAAGTGGCTGCTCCTGATGGTGCAGCAAGGCTGCAGCCCTCCCGAGCACAGGCTGTTTTGCAGAGGCAAGAAGCCCTGTGGAAGCGGAGGTAAGGGAAGAGCAGAGCTCACTCCTGCTCCCAAGCGGCTACAGGCAAGAGAGACTGAGAGAAGCAGGGCATGAGTGACACCTTGGAGGGGCCAGAGGCCAGAACAGCAGGCGAGAAGTGGGCAGCAAGGGCTCAGAGGAGCCCTGAGAAGGGGCTGTGCTGAGTGCTGCAGAGGAAGGCAAAAAACCCCCGGAGACGCGTGCTAGCCCAGCGTGGGGGAAAAAAAGCCTTCCTCCCCGCAGCTGCAGGGCCCGAGAGGCCATCTGCGTGGTGCACGAGCAGCAGGTGGTAAGCCAGGCCAAATGGAGGGAGCAGAGGAGCCCTGACAAGTGGTCATGCTCAGTGCTGCAGAGGAAGGCAAAAAACCCCCAGGGACCAGTGCGAATCTGCCCTGGGGGAAAATTCCTTCCTGACCCCAGCACTGGCGATCAGAAATACCTTGCCTGACACAGAAGGATGCATTTGCCTGTATCACTTCTATGGCTCATAGTCACCCTGTGACCTACTCATGCCTCCAGGAACATTTGCCTACTCTGAAGGTGCCAAACTGGAGCAGAAACTCATGGTGCTCCACATGACATTGTGTTACCTATTTCTACCCTGCAGTTCTTCGCACAGGGTTTAGTGATGGAGGGGATCATCTCCTCTGTCAGAGCTTCAGCTGGTGGCGAGGATGAGGGTCATTAGAACTCTCCCATGAGATAGAGCTTTTTCTGGTTCATGGATGCTGAGGACGTGGAGTTTGTGTAGTTTGTAGAGGAGGCTGAGGGGAGACCTCATTACTCTCTCCAGCTTCCTGAGTGGGGAAGTGGAGAGGGAGGTGCTGATCTTTTCCCCTTGCTACCCAGTGCCAGGATGCGTGGGAATTATATCTGTCAGGAGAGGTTTGGACTTGAGGAAAAATTTATTTCCTGAGAGACTAGTCAGACCCTGGAATGGGCTTTCTGGAGAGGTGATCGATGTCTTGTGCCTGTCACTGTTTAAGAGGCATTTGGACAATGCCCTTAACACTATGCTTTAACTTCAGGTCAGTGCTGAAGTGGTTAGGCAGATGTACTCAATGATCGTTGTAGGTCCCTTCCAGCTCAACTATGGTATTCTATTGTGTTCTGCTCTGTTCTCTTCTATTCTACTTTAATATTCCTGGTCATACCCATGAACACAGTTTGCTACAAGTTCTGGTGCGTGTTCATATTCCTGCAAGTTTAATCCTGTGCCATGTTATAACGCAGGGACTTGCAGAGTTCAGATTGTTGGATAGCTAGGTTTAATGCAGGAGCTGACTGGGCATACTGAAGAGCATAATACACATTCAGTGGATTAAATATTATACTTGGGCAGAAGAAAAATCGTAATTAGTTACTAAACCCTCAGCTTACATCACAGTGACTGGCCAAGAAGTAGCTATCTTTGGACTCTCTCCTTGAGGCATCTCATTGGAGAGAACAGTGAATTTTGTATAAACACAGAGGTTTTCTTAGCACTCCTAGGAGACCAGTTCTTCCCAAGTTGACAACATTTCTTGACTGTCTCTGGTGAAACACAGTCTTGATTCTCGTGCTCCTTTGTCCTGCAGATCTTCCTGATAATTACAGCAGAAAACCTCCTTTGTTGGCAAAGGTGGCAAAAGGGAGAAAGAAGAATCCCTCCTGAATGTAGTCCATTGATTTAACAGCAGAATACAGAATTAAGAATGCCAGTATCCCTAGCTTTCCTGTGTCGTCTCCTAGTAAAAATGTCCAGTGAAATAATTCCCTTACCTCACTGGTGAATTTTTTAGCTTCATCAGTAAATGAGCTTTACATCTTTACTTTTCATCTTTCCTGTTGTCCGTCTCCTAGGATTTTCTTTATCCTGCCTGCCTAGTAGTTGAAGGCAAAAGTTGCAGTAGCTCTGCAGGGGACTGAGGGGTGAGGAGAGATGGAAGAAGGTCTGTCTTCAGAATGTCCCCACAGGCCACTAATCACAGCTGGTTCAGCAAGGGAACACATTGATGCCTTGTCCATGGCATGCCAGGGGCCCTCAGTACTTGCATGAGTGTCTGGAGAGGGGTAAGAAGTACTTCTGTTTGGATCTAGCTGTGTCTCAGACACTATTTAAATCCAGATGCCTCTGCAAAGCCACAGCATCCCCTTGCGAGGCAAAGACAACTGGGAGAGATAGCTCTGTGCAAACGTGGTGGGGAGCCATGGCTGGGTCCTTTTGCAGAAGCAGCGGTAGCAGCACGGCAAGGGACTGCCACCAACTCAGGGGCAGATGTGAAGGCTGAGCAGCCTGTATGGGTTTTCCCCCTTCCAGTTTCCTGTTTTCTCTCCCCACTGCCTTTTGCTTTCCCTCCAGTTAGCAGTTACCACTCATATCCTGTTTGCAGATGTGGCTGCTCAGCTAACTGTGTTCTTAATTTTTATCAGAGGCAAATTGTTTCCCAACAGGTGTTCATGAGTAAAAAAATGTGCTATTCACTCAGTGACTAGCGATGACATTGAAGAAAATGACATTTCAATGGCTTTTTTGAAGAGACATGCTAGAAATGTTTATATCCACTTTAAAATGCTTGAAAAGGAAAAGAAAAGAATATCAGTGTTTTACCTTGTCTTGTTCTGTTTTCTGATCAGAGTGGAATTGCTACGTAACAAGAAGAGTGTTTCTGTAACAACTTCTAGCAATTTGAAATACTCAAGGTGACTATAGAGTATTTTTGTCAGTAAGCATCATTAGCAATAATTTCCTTCTTATTGCAATGGGGCAAAAACTATTGCAAATCAGTATATTTCTAGGGAAGTCAGTGGAACCAGGAAAATTCCAGCTAAATTTTTTACTAAAATGTACAATAATTCTTGTGGACTGTGGTGATGCATCCCCTGGCTTAAATGTCCGTCATGCTCAATTAACTGAGGGCAGACTCCTGCTTTTCTTCTGTTCAGATTATTCATGAGATTGAAGCTCTTGGCATTGTCTGGACTGTTAGTTCAAGTGATCATCTGCAAAATAATTGGGCTTTGATGGGCTCTCTTGTTGACCTCACCCAGTGGATTCATGGCACATCTTAGGATCAGTTTAAAGGGCAGAACTTCTGGCAGTACTTGGTACTCCTGTAGTTTCTTGACTTGTGGATGAGTGGCTTAAACTGTGGCAAATCTGGCACATTTATTTACCTGCCCTTCTATATAATGTGCCTCCAACTCCAAGCAGTCTCTCATGCATTGTCTATGTCTGCTTATAGGACCATCCATCACTCTTCATACAAAATAGTAGCTTCTGGTGTAGTCCCTCAAGCTATTAATCTAATTGGAGTTGTGTGGAGTGTAGTAGGCTGCTTTTGTATTATGCATGGGGGTTGGGGGGCAAGAGGGGTGGGGAAGTGAACAATCCTTCTTCCTTCATATGAAGGAAGTGGGGGCTGGGGGTTGGACTAGATGACCTTTGAAGGACCCTTCCAACCCTAACCATTCTCTGATTCTGTGATTCTAAGTGTAGAAGTTGCATTGTTCTCTGAAACCTGATAGTTGGTCTGTTGTAAATGTGTTTGCAGGTATCCTCAAATCCTGCCCCACATTGACACAGTATCTGTAGTTAAACCTAAGGTGCATCAGATCCAACCTACAGGGTTTTACTAAAAACTTAGAAGCAGATTACAAGCTTTACACTCCCTTCTGCTTAGTAGAACTCTTTGAAAATACAGACAGTTACAGGTGTGTGTCCCTCAGGAAGGGCATAAGGTGGTATGAGGTTGACAGCCCTTAACTGTGGTGCTGCAAGCAGAACCTGAGGACTCGTGCTGGGTGAGATCTTCCCAGCAGTCTACACTCATTTTTCATTTGCAGTTCTCTACTAAGCGGCAGCTCAGGCATTCATTCTTTCATCTATGGTGACCGTTATATCTTAAGCAAATCAAGGCATAATGTTGATGTATGGCAGGTGTTTATACCAAGCAGCTAGAGGGAGTCCTGACCTCTCTCAAGAATCAAAAAAGAGTTGTGCCAAAGAAAGGATAAGAGGAAATAGTGAGTGGGTGCTGTCGTAGCCAAATCTGAGGTTTGTATGGCTGCTGTTCTGTAAGATGCTGGGTTCGTGTAAAGCAAACAGAGTGGCTGATGTACTGTCAGCTTCCTTGCTAAATCAGTGTCTGAACAACACACAGATAGTCTCTCTGCATGATGCTACTTGTGTAACTATTCTAGTCTACATTGGCACTGTTCAAATACCTATTCTCTGCTTTCATTGCCATGATCTTAAAAAATAATTATTTTCCCTGCATTAAAAAAAAAAAGGAAATTCATGCCTTAGTGGCATCAAGGTTAGAAACTTGTAATACTTATATCACTCCATGCATGAAGCTCCTGAGAATCATAACCTATTGAAGCCCACAAAACCCCTATGAGGTAAGTATTCTCATTTTTATTCTCTTTTTATAGTGGAGAAACTAGAGTGAATGTTATAGTCCAGGTCACACAAGAAGTCATTGAGAAATCTGGGAACAGAACTCTAGAGTCTTGAGAGAGAGTCTTCTCCCCATCACTTTAAGTCACTAAAGCCTGAAGAAATTAAATGTCATGGATCCCATTTATCAACTCCTGTTTGAGGATAACAAACAGCTCTGTCAGTGTTCTGGATAAGCCCCCTTAAACCTATTAGCCAAGTCATCCCTGCTGGCAACAACTCCAGTAAAATTCCAGTTAATAATAAAAATTCCCCCATGCTGACCAACGGAAAATCCAATAACAGTTTGGCTGAATCCACGCTGAGTACAGAAAATGGAATTAATCTGAAAAGTGAATGTGCCTCAAAGAAAAGTAACTCACCTGAATATTTTTCAAGCTTTTAATTAATGTCAGTCTAGTCTAGTTGAGAACAGGAAAGATTATGACTATGCAGAAATCTGGATGTATTTCTAAAGTTTATGAAATCAGTAGGTTTTTTTTGTTTCCCAGGACATTTTAGAGTACAATTAATCACTCAAGGAGTTTAACAAGATGAGAGTGTGACTGTTATGGAATTTGATGTTAGCTAGCTCACGCAGGGGAATCTTTCACTTCTTAGGTTTCATGCTGAGAGCAATGCTTTTCTTTTAAAGTGCTTATCATGCTAATTATTGACTTATTACTTGGTTATTTTGCAAATAATAACTAAGCATAAGATTAATATATTTCAGTCATAGTCATGTTTAATTTTTTATTCCACCTATGTAAAGATGTAAGAAAGCAAGACAGATTCAAATAAGCAGAGGCAAGAAGTTGAGAGTAGTGAGATTCATATGTAGCACACTTTTGACTTTCACAATGGCCTGTGGTTTACTGGAAAAATCACATGAAAGCCGTCAGATCCACCCATTCCTGAATTCTGGGAAATGTGATCTCAGTTCTAGATTTATTGCCTTAAAATGACCTTGTTCAATGGTATTTTGAAAACAGTGAGGTGTTTAGTGATCTACGTGTAGATAGGTAAGTATAAAGTCACTTCTTCATTTAGACTTCTGGAACATTCATCTTCTGTCTAAGCTGTTGCTTCCTAATTTTGAGAACGCTCCTTGGGATTCACCTGTTTTGGTGTAGTCTTCTGGAATGTCTGAATAAGGACATGATTTCAAGATCAAGTATTATGAAGTGCTTAATTGCCCAAATGTCAGTTTTGGAGGTGTCTATGTTTCATTCTAGGTTTTTACATCTATTTTTATGATTTATATTTTCACGTATTTTTTTTTTCCTGAACCTTTTCCTAACCCTCTGTAACTACTCGTTAACCTGATAGAGTCCTGGCTTTCAGGCTGAGAAGCCCTCCTTTGCAAGACAGGCAGTGCCGAGTGGCATGGATGCAGCTTCTGAGGGATCATTTCTTGTCCACCACCAAGTGAATGCTAGGCATGGTAACCATCATTGTTCTTCCTTTGTCACCAGCAGCCATCAAACCTCAGCTGCATCACCTCAGGACACCCACTCACAACTCAGGAGACTATGTCCCAGTCTTCCAGAAGAAACTGGAGGAACATCCCATGAGATGTAAGCTACTTGACCAGAGGGGAAGGATGAAGAAGATCCAACATATTTCCCAGAGCTGGAATAGGAAATAGCATGAGAGAAAAATAGGCATCTTCTGGAATGACCCTCCTCATGGGAGGACAGAGAACATCGTGTAATCATTGCACAGGACATACTGGTTGTACAGCAGCTGCAATTCTAGATAACAGCAAGTGAATGATTTAGCTAAACAATATGATGGACATTTTGTTAGAAATGTTCTCAATAGCCTTCTTATTATTGCAGCATATGCTCACTTAGTACTAAAATGTTGGGCTCTTACCTTTAAAGAAGTAATTGTATACCACTATCTCCTGTCAAATTAAGGAAGCCAATGCTTTCCTAGATTGTTGGGCTCCTTATGGTGTTATCAATGTGATCTTTCACCTACCACAGATAAGACAGCAGCTCCTATTTCAAACAGCATTGAAAGTTTTTTCTTCCCTAGCTTTACTGAGAATAAATGTCCTCCTGTCGTAGTGTGACAGGTATTCAGGACGATTAAGGTAAGAGGCTGGAGTACAGAGTCTCTCATTTTACTCATTGGAACAAGAAGACATAGCACAGCCTTAAAATTGTTCTTTGCATAAACTCATGAATGTTACATAACACTAATTGTCTTTTGTGGCATTAATTTAGTTGAGTTTGATCCCATGTGTTCTTTTGGTGCACAGAGTGTCCCATGGGCCTGAGTTTCACAGCTGAACATGCCTCCTCTGAAAAAGTTCCTATTGCCTCCACTGTGAGAAACAGTGGCAAATAACTCTCTGCCCTCTTTCTTCAAGCCCCTGGTGATTTACGTACCACCTCAGCTCCCCCTTTCCAGGCCAGTGAACTCTCTCCTGTTTGTACTCTCCTCACAAGCAAACCTACTCTACTTTTTATCTTCCTTGCTGCTCTTTTCTATATATTTTTTTTAAAAAATCTCTTTTTGAAAGGAAAGGATGAGCACTGCACACAGTACTCAAGATGCAGATATACCAGAAATTTATAAAATAATGTACTGACACATTCTGTGTCATCTTCAATTCCTTTTTGAATAGTTTTTAAAGTTGTACTTTCCTTTTTGAACCTCCTTGAGCACTGAGTACTAGTTTCTGTAGAATTATCTATAATAAATCCTAATTAATTTGTAGTCCAGACACACATAGGGAACTGGGGAGTTGGGGTTGCCTCTCCCTATATGCATTTTTCTGCACTTACCAACCTTAGATTTATGGTTTTGCCAGTTACACTGAAGTAAGGTGCTGCTGCTGCTTCTCCTTCTTCTCTTCTTCCTCTTCCTCCTCCTCCTCCTCCTCCTTCTTCTTTTTTTTTCTTCATCTTCATCTTTTCAGCCTTACATCCTTAATTTCTATTCCCTGTTTGTTTTCTTCTTCCATCAACAGCTTTTCCAAGTCGCATATTTTGGATAAGCACATTGAATAGCAGAGAGGACAATCCTCCTTTACTATGAATGTGGACCATTTAATCCCTTTCTTTTGTTTTTTCTTCCCCTCATTGTTAACCAGTTATTTACCTATTTTAAGATCATATGTTACTATTTTCTTTCACTCCATGACAGCTCAGTAGCTTTGACAGCTTTTGGAGCAGGACTTTGTCAAAATGGAGAACTGTAAACCATTATTGGCTCCTCCAAGGAAGTCTCAAATATTTGTGGGGCAAAATTTCTTCTATAAAAACTAGGCTGACCCCACTCTGTTATAAGTATCCCTGCTGCCTACCAATTCTATTATTTATATTTTCTATAAGTTCACTCACTGCGAATTCACATTCTTTTTTACACTACAGGTTTGTAACTATGTCCAACATCAAAACTGCACCAGCTGGTGTGTGTAGTACTGTTACGTGACAGTCACATTAAAATCATGGGTGGTTGTTGCATGAAAAGAGCCGGGGTGTTTCTCTGGTGTTACGGATGCTCCTTGCTCCCATAGAGGGGATCACTGCAATTCCAGGCACACTTGCCCTGACGTCTGACACCTTTCCACAGCGTTTTGCTAGACATCTACACTGCCCTAATGCAGTTATTTTCATGTATTTTACCCTGTGCTTCGTGTTTCTGGCGTTAACCATAACCACCATCAGAACTTGTGACTCCAGCAGCTGGGCCGAGTCACTGCCCAAACCAAATGCAAAAAAGAATGCACTTTAAAGCCTCCTGCTTATTAAAAGTTATTTATCTCTAGGAATTCCCTGAGAACTGTATTTTGCTTGTAGAATACCCTGAAATTTTTTACACAGGCTGTATAGAAATGCAAAATTGTACACCTTTGGTTATCACTTTACCTAACAGAGTCCTACCTGACTGTTCTCTGGACAAGTGCACAGCACTGGGTCACCTGCAGAAATTAAAAAAGAAATCTTTTTTTTTCCCCCCCTTTCATTATTACTGACAGTTTATTGGGGTTATAGTTTTTGTCTCACTAGTATCTCACAAAGGGAGTGATTTTTGTCTTTGCCCTCCTGGTCCACACTCTCTCGTTTCCCATGAAGCAGAAATAAGTTGCCATCTTGAATTTACTGCTGTGTAGTAGAGGCACAGGGAAATTAAATGACCTACCTGAGGTGTCATGGAGAGCGTATGTGCCTCCTACAAATTTAATGTAGTTCTAATCAGGCCCCTCTGCTCTCACTTTTCTCCAGCCAAGTCCATGCTGTGCCGAGTTGCTGTCTATTAGAGTCCCCTCTAGAAAGTGTCTGTTCACCCAAGTGGTTTAGTGGTTGTTTTTTTTTTTTTTAATTTTTCCCTGGAGATGGAGAAGGAGAAGAATGCCCCCAGATACTCATTGGTATTGGAAAGATATCTCAGGATGCCTCTTCCAAAACTTGGGGCTTTTGGCCTAAATTAAATACTGCAAAGTAGGGGGGAGAGAATGTTTGTGCAGACTGCTCCTTGTAAATACTGGGTGCTTCACAAAAATAATTCCTAAGCAAAAATATTTGTGCTGATGGCATCCAGCTTGATGCACGGAGCTGTGTCATGAGGTGGATGGGCTCATCGTTTCAGTTCAACCCTGACATCTAGTGTACACCAAAGGGAAATTTTCTGAGTGCGAAGTTCAAAAATGAGATTGTGTTATTTGGGGGAGGTCTGGCTTTGCAATGCACTCGACCTTTTTCTGCATTGATGATTTCTGAGATAACCACTTGCTGCCAGCATAGAAATAAGTCTGAGTAATCTATCCCTCTTGGAAAGTCTTATGATCTCACACTTATGATGCCATTTAGACTTGCTATGAGTTACTTGTTGCGACTATCAACACTTGCAAATTTAGCTTTTTTTTCTGTTTAGCCCATTTGTGAACTGAGTCTTTGCTCTAATCACTAGATTGGTTTGCTATGGAAAGAACATTTGGTGCTCTGTTTTTTGAGACGGAGTTGATTGGTTATTTTTTTTGAAAAAGGATTAAAGTCTGAATTAAAAATCTGAATGTTAAAATCCACAGTGAGTGAGCCATAGAGAGACTCTTGAGTATTCATTCCTTATTGTAGGCAGCTAGGGTCGCCACGCCAACAAAGGCAACACTTATGTTTTGTGTATTTCTGTGTTTACACAAACAGGGATTGGAAAGGAATATTGACTCCAACATCCTCAAGGGCAATTGCAGCAGCCAGAGCAGAGATGGAGGAGGAAGGGGAGGAGGAATTGTGGCTCAGAAGCTTAAATGGGCCTTTCCAGTGCTTTAGGTCGTGAGGTAGACTGTTGGGTTCGTAAAGCAAATTTGGTTTGTCATAGAATTCATAGAATTCATAGAATCACATGGTTGGATGGGACCTATAAGATCATCTAGTCCAACCGTCTTCCCACTACCATTGCTGCCACAGCTACTAAACTATATCTTGTAGCTTCTCATCAAGCCGCCTCTTGAACACTGCCAGGGACGGCAACTCCACCACCTCCCTGGGCAGGCCATTCCAGTGCCTGACCACTCTTTGGGAGAAAAAGTTTTTCCTCACGTCCAATCTAAACCTCCTCTGGTACAACTTGTGGCCATTTCCTCGGGTCCTGCTTGTTGCCTGGGAGAAGAGGCCAAACCCCTGCTCATCACAACCTGCCTTCAGGAAGCTATAGAGTGCAATGAGATCTCCCCTGAGCCTCCTCTTCTCCAGACTAAACTATCTCAACTCTCTCAGCCGCTCCTGATAAGACTTGTGCTCCAGACCCCTCACCAGCTTTGTTGCCCTTCTCTGGACACGTTCCAGGGCTTCAATGTCTTTCTTGTAGTGAGGGGCCCAAAACTGAACACAATACTCGAGGTGCGGCCTCACCAGCGCCGAATACAGGGGGATGATTACCTCGTGCTCCTGCTGGCCACCCTATTTCTAATGCAGGCCAGGATGCCGTGCCACCTGGGCACACTGTCGGCTCATCTTCAGCTGAGCATCAACCAACACCCCCAGGTCCCTTTCCTCTTCACAGTCCTCCAGCCACTCAGCTCCGAGCCTATAGCGCTGCATGGGGTTATTGTGGCCAAAGTGCAGGACCCGACACTTGGCCTTGTAGAACCTCATCCCATTCAGCTCAGCCCAGCGGTCCAGCCTATCCAGATTCCTCTGAAGGGCCTCCCTACCCTCAGGCAGATCAACAGCACCACCCAACTTGGTGTCATCTGTGTCATGTCCCCACCTCCTTTCTCCTTCTTGCTGAGGTCTGTTGTTCACTTCTTTTGATCAGGTATTTGGCCAGCACAAGTCCTTCTGGCCAATCCCTCATTATCCTTCTGCATGTACTCCTCTCTTTACCCCAAACTTTTCTCCTGATCTCTCACAGACCTGCTAAGCATCACCGAGCAGCTCCTTTGGTGTGGATCCTGGGCTATAGTCACAGAATCGCTGAGGCTGGATGGCACCCCTGGAATTGGTCAGCCCAAATACGGTCCACTGGAGCAGGTTACTCAGGGCTGTGTCCAGCTTGGTTTTGAAAATCTCCAAGGATGGAGACTCCACAACCTCTCTGGGCTATCTAAACCAGTGCTTAGTAGTAAAAACATATTTTCTTACTTGTAAGTGGTGTTTAATGTATTTCAGTTTGTGCCCACTATCTCTTGTCCTGCCAGTGGGTACCACTGGGAAGAGTCTGTCTCCCTCTTCTTTATTCCCTCACATTAGACATTTATATACATTGCTAAGATCCCTTTAAGCTTTCTCTTCTCTGGGCTAAAGAAAATACAGAGAAACAAATCTGGGATAGGTATAATATTGTCTCAGACCCTAAGATCACCTGGAGGCCTAAAACCTACTTGGAAGGTTAAAAAAGACTTGACAGTTTGGAAAAATACAAAGCTTGTGGCAATGTGTCTCATGGTTAAAGATACACAGATTACACTTTACAGGATCATTGCATCTGTAAGAATAAGCACAAATGGTCCATCAAAAGCAGTTCTTTTATTTCTGGAATATGCTTTCTAATGGTGCTGCTGCTTGTCCATCTGTCCAGTCCATGTCTTTTCAGGATTCTTCAGGAGGTCAGGTATAAGCGTGGATTAAGCTTCCCTTCACAGCTCCTGAGTCCGACAGACTGACATGAGTTCCTCCTGCAGGACCAGGAGCCAGTATCATGGAGTAGAAGTTGGCTTTTAATGTTCACTCTTTCTATTTGTAGAACTACATTTCCAGAATACTGATATTTCTGTTTGCACCACCTCACTCCAAGAGGCCCATGGCTTTTTTGGGGGATGTAAGGAACTGAATAGTATGTGTTAATGAACTTATCTAAATACAAGTGAGAAACCAAAATTTCTGAAGTGCTTCACTGACATGCACTTTTGATTTTCACTTGTAGATGCAATTGCTGGGCAGTCTCTGTGCATACAAGAATACTGTAAGGTCATGGGTACAAAGTGTAATCTTAAAAGGTAGAAACAGGGTAGGACATGCAGGAAGATAATCTGTTATGATATCTAAATATTAATTAGTGATCAAAGCATTATGCAATTATCAATTTATTGACCAGTAAGACAAATTTCAGACAGACAAAATTTCAGTATAAGTGTTGCTAAACTCAATGCATGCAAATGCTGCTTTATCTGTGCATATAGTGTGAGTTAGTGATAGCGTCATGAATGTTGGTTTAGATTTGTTTCTGCTGCGGTTTAGCTGAGCAAATCACTTAACCTATGGACCTCGTGTTTAGCACTACAAAAATGCTCATTACATCCCCTTCAGATGGATGATGTGCTTTCTGTAACCCGTAGTTGAAATTTGCTGAAGTGCAAGGCCATTGAATCCCTTTGTCCCAATTCTATTGTAAATTGAGACCTATTCCTTAGTTTCTAGGTAGAGGTTAATTGAGAATTTGCTCAAAAAATATTAGCCATTTACAACCTTCTGACTGCAGGAAGTCTTTTATTCAGTGACTGAAGCACTTCATTCCCCCGCCAAGGGCTGGGACTGGTTGTCCTGCCCAGTCCTTCTGGGGTGAGATGCAGTTCCAGATAAATATCTGAATGCAAGACAGTTACTAAGGCCCTAAAGCAGTCAATGCCTATGTGCAGACAATGTAAGTGACTCCAGCCTGCAACATCCTGGTCCTAACAGTGCCACGGAAAGTCTAAGTCTGTTTCTGTGCTTTCCGTTTCCTTCCAGCTTTTCTGTAATGGCCATGAAGGACCTTTGGGGACACTGGATACAAAAGCATTTCTGCCCCAGAACACACAAACACCAGCCATTTGCCTAGGACAGCAATTTGTGCAATTTTAGCACTATCTAAAGGGATAATAAAGGGAGAGTTCAGAGCCTGAACTCTCAATAAAGAAACCAAATAAACCACATTCATGTCCACAGTGATTCTGCAACACTTAAACGTTTTGTTTTGGGGGAAGGGGCAGTGTTTATCTGATTTGAAAATAATCATAACTTATTCCCAAATAAAGTAGCTTTTAATACTTTCTCTGAGTGCAACGAGGCAGGTGAAAGCTTTGAGAAACGATTCATCGCACTGCTTCCCAGGAACATTGCAAAAACTCCTATTTACTTAATTGATCAAGTGAAAAAATTACTTTTTAGTTGCTCATGTTGCTTCTGGGTGGAAAAACAATAAATGCTGAATTACCAGGCTATGAATATGCAATTTTAAATGAACTGCAGCAAATGATTTATGCTGTGACATTTTTATGGCTAGGCTTCAAGTTGAAATATATAGGGATGGTAAATTAGGATGCAGTACCGTCAGAGATGTCACTGGGACTGTAACTCCTCTTTGGCAAAGAACCTATAGTGCTAGGCTTAAGGGATGCACCTTTTTTTTAATATATATATATATATATATAAAACTGTGTCAGCATTCCCCAGGCTTGGAAACAAATCCTCTTCAGAGCAGTGAAGTAAGTCACATCCTATTTGTGCTCCTGCCTTGTGTTGTTAATGGCCTTCCTGTCTAAACATGTACATTTTTGCAGCTAATCCATTGCTGATGTGCATTTGAATCTTTTCAGGACTCCATGCTCTCACTCTTGTTGTATTGTGCACTGAAGATATTCACCAACTTTACTGGGAAAGCTAGACTCGAATCGCACATATTTCTTGTCATGTACTTCTGTGACATACTTTACTGTATACCTTACATGAATGTTGTTATATGAATGATTGATTGATTATATTTTAAATATTATCTTGTCGCACTGATAGATTAACAGGATTTTAAAAAGTACACCTCCTAGGTATCAGGCATCCCATTAATAATATAGCTGGCCTCTAGTACACTTTAATACATGACGATTTATTATAAGCATGTCGATTACATTTTGAAGCTGAATATCTATGAATGGACCGCGTTCTCATGAAAGATGCTGGGTCAGTCACTGTGGCAAATGAAGTCAAAACTACTGTGCTTCTCAGCTGTCTGCCTAAGGGTGTTAAAAGGATAGCTAAATTCAGTCTGGCAGGCTAGATAGTTTTTAACCTCTCTGCTGCATTCCCTAAGGGTTCAGCTGGCAGTGCTGCTTTGTCTAGCACACAGAGCTATGAAGGTAAGCACAAAACTACTCAGTTCTACCTATTTTGTATAATATTCTACAAGTACCCGTCTCTGTACAAATGCTGAAGGCTGTAGCTGGCTGTGAAAACAAGTCTTGATTGAGTCAATGAGGTAAACTATTAAAAAAAACGTGTGGGGCTGTTCCACCTTGCAGTATGCATTTGCCATTGAGTAACACTATTACTTTTACTCAGTTTTGACCCTCCTGCTGTGGTTTTTTATCTTTACAGTGCCTCCTAACTAAGAACCTAGGACTCATTTTAAAAAGTAGATGTCAAAAGAAAAAATATGGAGTAAAAGGATCAGCTATCCAACTAGTTTATCTTTCAATACCCCAGGAATAAAAGCTCTGAAAGAAAAAAAAATCCATAATGTACCCTGGTGTAACAGGCAGGCATTGCATTTCCTATATGTTTCTCTTCTCAGAGCTCTGCCCTCCATCCTGTTTGATGTGTCAATGCTGACAGTCCTTAGCTGTAAGTTTTTGTACTACAGTAAATCTACCTTTTCCTCCTCACAAATACAAGTTGTGAGCAGATACAGGCAGAGGAAGTGTTTGCTTTGCATTTCAGGGACTCTAGAGTTGATTCCTGCCCTCCCATCCTCTCCACCTGTCACATCAGCTCTGCATGTGGCAATTTGCACTGCAGTCAGTGTTATTCCAGTATTGGAAAGTTGGACAAATGAAGTGAATTTTCAGGAGAAAAAAATGCAATTTGTATCATTAGTTGATGTTTTATGACCCTGTGCTACCAACCACTCTGATATCTAGTGCCAGGTACAGTGGACTGGTGATGTCGTTTGTGTTAACCTTTATCACCATGCTGCACAAAGCTAGAGCTGATCTGAGGTGGATTCCTCATTGACAAAAATCCTGGGAAGCTGCTTTTAGTAAACCAAGAGAATCCTTCCAACCCCATGTGTGAGTGAAATTTCTGTCATCATCTCCTATGATGCTTGCTGGGATTTCATGAGATGCAGATAAACACTTGAAGAGAATTTAAATTCAAGTGCATGCTTAAGAAAAGTATTATTATTTATAAAAATGAAAGGATTGTTTTTTTCTATGTGCTGCCACTTTGAATGACCCAGAATTATTTACACTGCATTCCTGGAAATATCACTGTAATCTTAACTGGGGATTATGTCTCCGTCCTTTTCTTCATCTTCCATAATCACTGTTTGCTTTTCTTCTGTAAGCAGCTTAGCGCCTTAAAAACCGAAGGACACACACACAAAAAAAGAGAGAGATAAAAGGAGTTGATTTAAAATATTACTTCTTTAGAAAATATCACGATAAGAGTAATTTTTCAGTCCTCTTTAATTTCTTGATCCTAACGTAGTTTTCCAACATCATGGGAGTTACTTATCATTTATTTTTGGCACATCACTCTCCTGATAGTTTACCAGGAGTTTTATTTATTATTATAATATTTAGAATATATAATATCTGTAATATAATAATATTTATTATTTTAGACAGTGAACTAGAACACTGCATTTTTAGCTAAATTCATCAGGCACTCTTAAATCCAGTGTATTTCTGCTACCTGTGAAACAAGACACTGAAGTTTCATCTGGGAACCCATTTGTAAAAAGGGTTTGGAAAGCTAAAAAAGGGAAAGAGCTTGCATGATGAAATAAATACTGTCATTAATCTTTGTGACTGAGTCCATTTATGTGAACATGTGTATGCATGCTTGTTTTCTATATGTATTACTTAGATTTTGCAAATGCAGATGCCAAAAGAGACAAATGTTAGAATACCCACATGCAAAGTGCCATGCCCACTGAAGTTGTATAGTATCAATAAATTGCAAAAGCAACCAGATTAAGATTAATGTTAAAACACTCAGGTATGTTACTGAAGGCTTTAAGCCAGTGTATGAATTACGGAGGTTTGGGGTCTTAATAAGCTTTGGAGTCTAGCCATCCTAGAAGAAAAATAAAGCTTCATCTCTATCACAAAAGCACCAAAGAACAATATGACACGATACTGAAAGGAATTTGATTTCACAACACACCATGGGGATTCCAGAAACCTTTTCATCATCTGTAGGTATGCTATGTGAAGTATCTTTCCATGTGTAAGTATTCCCTTCTTCCAAAGTCCTTCTCTTGTATAGATAGGTTGTGGATCATCCTTCCACAAATATCTGCCTCTCCTCCCTTCTCTCTGTCTTTCTTTCTCTTTCTCTCTCTCATACTTAAAACAGTAAGTCCATCCCTTATGGATCTTGAGGCTTTTATGTGATACCAAGATATCACCATTACTGTAACTGCACTCTTTATTAGAAATTAAATTAATTGAGTGAAGAGAGGACAATGCACTAGATAGAAAATGTTCTTAATCCCTGTTTTAACAGATTGTGTTGGTTTTGCCTGTTCCTAGTAAAAAGCAAGTGACCTCTAAGATATATTTTATGCTCACATTCCTTGGTGTGAAGGTTAACATGGTCTAAAAACAGGATGAGGGTTACCATTGTGTGGAGATCAATGAAATCTCTCCCTAATTCAGTCTCCTGCTGTTTGCGCTCTGTCTGTACTAACCAGCTGAGCTGTTCTGTCAAACCAACCTGTTTTGCTTCTTTCTGCTTCGAAAGCCCTCTCACAGAGAAGGCTTTCAGACTTGATGAGCTCTGAAAATAGAGCAATACCACACAGGAAGACTTTCTCCAAGTTTGGAGTCTTTTCAAGAGGTGATGAATTAATGAAAATATTAACCTATACTGCCCTTAGTTAGCTCCTGCTTCATTTATAGGCACATCTTGTGAACTAGCTGGTTTCATTGCGATCATGAGATAAACTGAAAGGCATGAATGCATATTATCTTGAAACACAAAGGACTTCATTTGTTCAGGCAGCAATTGAGTAACTGCCATTATTAACAGCAAAGAATTGTCATTTTATGGAGATGGATGTAAATGTTCCCCACTCATACTTCTATTCATATAGACAACTATAGGCAAATACAGACAATTTTTTGTTGTTGTTTTTGGGATTTTGGCGGGTGGGAGGTTAGGAGAGGGTTTTTTTATTGTTGTTATTTTTTCAACATGGTGCATTTGAGGAACAAGGAAAACATGCTAGCTAAAATATGCTTAAAGTGTGAAGCGACACTGGACCACTTGATGAGAGATAGCCTATCTTTTGGGTAAAGTAGGAGTAAGAAATCAGGAATGTAAGCTAAATAAAGCTGCGCTGTGCTTTATGATCATGTCTCTTATTTGAATTATGAAGTGATGAAGGAAAAGTATGTTTATGTAATTCTAATGGCTTGATTATAGCCTATAAACTAGCTTTTTTAGAGCAGATGCCAGAGACAGCTGGAAGGTAGCAGCAAGCAGAGGTCCCCAGTTCTTAGCTGGACCCACATCAGTAGCGTGCCAGGCGCTTACCACAATCTGTAGCAAGACGATGCACAGCTATCAGTGAATCACTTTGGTTTCCAGCAGAGTTCAGGATTCAAAGCTCCAAGGAGGACATAGCCTAGAGCTGCAGACTATTAACTTTCCAGACTATGGACCACCAGCAACTTCAAGGAAAACTATATGCCTTTAAAATCGGCCTTTTAATGCAAAACAGTGGAAAGAGGATACAGATGGGATGTCTTAGCTAGAATTGTTTCTATAACAGGGGGAAAGGATTTTTTTTCTTTGATTTAGTGCCACTGATCACTTGTGGGGAAAGTGTGCTTTACTGAATGTGGTTTGGAAATTCTAGGTTAAAAGGAGTGAGCAGGATGCTGGAATTGGGGAACATTTGTAAGTCAGTCTTTCTCTGTTTACTCTTTAAGTAAATCACTTAGTCTTCGTGCCCCTGTTTTCCCAGCTGTGTGCATTATGAAATGCAGCTCATCTCACAGATCTGTTTTAAGGATTGGTACCTGTTGCTGTTAATATCTGCCAAGAGATCTCACTAAAGAAAGCAGTGTAGAAATAAAACGTAGCCATGTTTTTCCAACAGAACTTGCAACTACTTGTAATGTTTAGCTAAAGACTAGGACCTCAAAGGCTCAGGAGACAGGAGAGCTTCTGTTAGGAAGCTCAAACGTAGGCAGAAGAAGAAGTTGGCTTCAATCAACTGTTTGCCAGGTGCCACCTAGGTCTAAGCCACTCCTCCTGGGCTGTAAATCAGAAAACCACCAAGGTGGTACCAGTTCCCCTTGACTGACTACAGACAGCTCCTGCAGCTGGGTTGGAAGAGTATTGGAGTGCTCCCGTCACATCCCTTGCACTGGAAAAGGGACAGAGGTGACATTAAACTGCTGTACTTCTCCTGCATCACTCAGAGATTTTTCACTGAGGGGTTGATGTTACCCTAAAGGAGCTACCTTAACTAGTATTCTAGGGCATGAGGGAGAATGACGGCTTGAAACTGTTGTTTTACTTGTTATCTCTGATCTGATTAAGAAACCTTAAGCAGCCACATTTCAGGAATTGTATCCCCATATTTACCCATGTATTTACATTCTTGCTCAAACCCACAGGCCTGAAGAGCTCTCAGAAATATTTCAGTTAATTGAATATATTGCTAAATGGAGATGGCAATAGAGTGTCCCAGAGTTTAATATGGGCTTTGGATCAGATTCAAATCATTTACTGTCATGTGAGAGGGAAAAAAAAACCATTAGAATTATGATTATATTTTGTCCTCTGGTCTAATCCCTTCGGAAAGCCAAGATGTTGGCTGACTGAAGGGGAGCTGGCCACTGGAGGAGACCTCTGCTCATGGCTCATTTTTACATACATGACACCTTGTTATTTGTGCCTCTTCAGTAGGAGTTTGAAAGTTGAATACATTTAGAAGTCACACCCTTGCAGGGAAAGGTTTTGCGATGCCCAGGCGTAGACATTTAAGCTGGATAAGGACTGATTTCCTCAGTCTCCTTCTGCAGACAACAGGTAGCCATGGGTTCCTGCAGACGGTAATGTTCAGATCCTAATTGAGCAGCCCCCTTGGCTGTTTGCAAGTTGTGAAACTCATTCTATTTCTTTCTTGGATCCAGCAGATACATTGATTTTTATCACTTTGTATGGTCTGTTTGATTTGCTTTTATTTGCAATAGAAAATCTCTCTGGCCACACAAGAAGGAGAGGGACCATCCTAGAGTGCTCATAACCAGCTGGTCAAAGTGAAGGGAGATAACACAGCTGCCATTTTTAACTACATTTACAACAAAGCTATTTGTATGGACAGCTGCTTAAAAAGATAATCTAGTAATTAAGCTCTGTTACTACAAACAATTAAGTGGAGGTTTGTTTTTTTTTTTTTTTTAATTGGCATCTGGAAGTGGCACTTGGGAGAGATCTGAAGGGGAAATGTTAGAAATTGGGGACAATCCTCATTAGCAGGTCACAAGGGATACACGTGGCACTGAGTGTGCTGCTTACTGCAGTAACACCAATAACATGGAGACAGGGACAGAAAGGCCTGTCTGTATTTATTTAGTGCATGTAGCCCTGCCGGGGCTTCTCAGGTCTCCAGATCTATAATTCAGGTTCTATTTTGCACAGCAGTTCCGCAAGAGCTCCGTTTGTTTGTGCTCTGTCTGCTACCTGATGGGATAACCCTGAAAGTAAACAAGTAGTAAATACTGGACCAGCCCGCAGCCACAATGAGTCACTTTTTCATAGCAAGTCAAGGAGCCACTGCTGGCAAATTTCAGCCAGCAGAAGGATATATGTTGGCATGTATCTTGAAAAGAAAATATGCATCCTTAGAGTAGGGAGGGAATGAAATTCAGGCATTCAAACACATAGGCTGCTTTGCCCCTGGTACAGGGACAAGTCTGTCACTGGTGGTCAGTCATTGGAAAATAGACCCAGAATACAGGACCTGGAAAAGCTATTCACAGGGAGAGATGACATCTAGCAGACTGCTCTGAATCCATGCTGAGTGCTGAAGGTGGCTTCACCAGTAGACAAGAAAGTGTCATTGGATGTATAGTTGCAAACTGCTGAAAAATCCATTCGTTTCTATCATTCCCCAAGAGCAAATGCACACAATTTGAATTTTGTCACACATTTGAAAGTCACTGCACTTTTCTTTTTTGTGCTCTTCCCTTCTGTGTTTTTTTTATTTCCAGATCATTTGGGGATTATAACATGTTTCTGTTACCATAAACTTGTATTAGCTTCTTTTCGCTTTGAAAATTATTAAAAAGAGGGAGACTTCATGGGAGGCAGGAGGTGAAGAACCTTACCGTGCTTCTTATTTCTCTCTCAAGTACCTATTTGAGCTAGTTAAAGCTAGGATCGAAATATGAAGTAATAAGTGACTAGATGCTAATCCAACCAGAGTGTTATCAAGACAGGTCAAGGAAATAATTCACCCTTGCTGCATCCCCTTAGCTAGCAATTACATTTAAACTGAACAGGAGTTGAGCCTCTCAGCAGCACTGTCACGTGTTTCACCTCTGATTTCTATCAAACGTGTTTTGCTTTCAGATCCTCCTTCTCTGCATATACCCTGACATGCAAAGGATAAACAGCATCTTCAAAGGTGCTACAAATGGCCAAAGGCAACTTTTCTTGGGAGTGTTTTTGAACTGACCAAAATAATATCTCATCTCTCCTCCAAGGTCTACGGGGAGGGTAAGCTTCAAGTGTAATAAACAAGACTAATATTTATTACCAGTGGTTTGATAAATTTTGCCTTGCTTCTGTTTCTGAACCAATCCCTAAAAGACTATTTTTTTTCCCCACCTAGTTTATTTGTCATGTGAAATTTCAGGTAATTTGCTGAGTAATTTCCTCCAGCAATTATATAAGTAGCTCATTATCAGTGCACTGTATTAAATAGAACCCTTGCAGTTGGGCTCCGAAGTTATACGATAGATTTCATTTCCCCCAGCAAATGACTGGACCAGGTTTCCAGTGACTCATTCACGGCAGCTCTGATGCCTCAAACCATCGGGATGCTTGAGTTCAATGAGCAAATTAAAAAATGTATTTTCCTTAGGCAGATCAATATGCAAGGCACTAGTATTCACCATCCTTGTTGCTATGATCGTGCAAACTTAGTTATACTCCTCTCTACTTTTGGGAGCCCCGTACTGATTAAATGAAGAAAATCCTTACAAGTCTGAGTCAGTTATGAAGGCTCAGATTCACAAAGAAGGGAGATGTCTGCAAATACAGGTGCCTGATTGGAGTGATGAAGCAATTTGCACACCTTATAATTATTAGATGTACAGGAAATTTCATTCAAAGTGCACCTGAAACTCAGGTGCTTGATGTACTGAGCTGTTGCTTAATCACTCAGGGCCAAAGTATCTGTCTCAGGATCTTTTCATTTATTGTGCCTCACTGCTCAGTAGTGCCAGCCCACTGCAGAACCAGTTCATATGAGAGGTTCCTAAAGGAACAGTGTTTCCCAGTTTTGGGACTAGTTTTGGGTCTGGGGTTGGTTTGTTTTTCATTCATTCATCTGTTCATTTGTTTGTTTTCTGCTCCATCCTATGATCTGGAAAGGGCTGGTGCATAGCACGCAAACTTGCCCTATTTCCTGTATCTCTAGCTAGCACTAGTAATTCCATGCTTTACATCTTCAAAGACCTTCAGAAATATCGATGAATTGAGGTTCTTCTGTGACAGAGGAATGTGGGAAACTCAGCAAACAAAGGGTCTTGGGATCAAAATGTGTCTGACTGACTTCATATGGTCACTGAGCAAATCAGCTGCTGCACTGCATGTTAAGCCAGAAGCACAGAACTGTCTTTAAGGTGCTGTTAACGAGAAGTTCATCACAGCTTGGTTTCCTCAGAGCACATTAGGGACTGTGGAGTTAAGAGGAGGTTAATCAGGATAATTTTTTTCCAGGTTGTTGAAGGCTGTGTGAGCTATATCAGTGCTGGTGACATAAAAATTTCTATGTGCTCAATTTGAAAAGCAGGGCAGTAGTTAGCCTTTCACAAAAGTAGGATCATGTTTGGAAGAGTTAATCAGGTGACCTGATGCCTTCTCTTACTCCCCATCCCTTCTGTCCCAAAACCATGAGTAGGGAATATGAAAAAGGCTTTCCATAAGCTACCACTTCTATTATATAGTTTGACCAAATAGGTACAAGTTCAGCAGGAACTGCTAAGTACATTGGGCAGAATAATCTCCTTCCAGCCTCCTCCAAAACATACCTCAGACATTAGCCATTTTTTTTCTTCCTGTTTGGAGCACCTTTGTCTAAGTTTCTTACCTATTATCAAGGGTGGGATGTGTATGGCAGGTGTATCTTTTCTCCTGGGCTTCTTCTGCTCCAGTTCAGTGATCTGTGAGCCTGGACTCACTCTCTCTCTCTGTGGTTTCTCTGTGATACCATATCTTTTCAGCAGATTATCAGAAAAATCTGAAAATATGCCTGCAGGCAAGAAAAAAAAAGCCTTGTTCATATCAAAGTTTGCACCTGTGTAACTTTCCCAATGACTGCTCTGAATAAAGGCTGCACGAGTGGATTATCTGTTCTGCGTGGTGCACCTACTCTTCAGATTTTGCAATGGAATACTTTTCCTCCAAGTCAATTATATCCCATAGGCCATAGACAGCGATGCTTTCAGGTCAGCTGGCTTCTGGTTGTACTTCATGGACTAAACTGCAGCTCATCAGAAATCATGGTAAAGATGAGTGCAATCTTTTATTCGAGAAGCTTAAGTATATTGTCAAAGTAGCTTAATCATGTGGATGCTCAAGCCTCTGCCTGGGAGCAATGTGACCACAGAGAAATGGCCTGTTTTAACTAGTGAATCAATGTTTTCTTTATGATATGGCTACCATGGGTACAAAATGCAGCTCTCCAGCCTCTGAGCCACTCTTCCCTATGTGAAAGTTGAACAGAGTCAAGTTAAAAATCTGGATTACAAATACTGGAAAATCCCAGCTGCTTGTTTTTGACTTGGTGAGTTGTGGGTACACAGGGGACCATGCAAGTAGTTACTGACTAACTCCTCTGTGTATATGCAGCATGGGAAGAAGAACTCAATGCAGTGGATACAAGAGCGCAGCTCTTTCCCAGGGGAGCACAACAAGGAGTGCTTGTTAGCAAAGACACGCATCAGACATTTATTCCCACTGCTGGTCTTGGAAGATGTCAGGTTTCAGTGGCAGTCTCCTGCTCATTCTTCCCTTCCCCAGGTTGGGGGCATTTGGCTCTTGAACTTCAGAGGTCTGTAGATGCGCAGCAGCAGGCAAGCATCCTACAAGGAGCCCCTTTGTTGCTGTGGTGGTTTCTGGCTTCCCAAAACACCCAGCCTTTGCCAGACTCACCATAAGCACAAGAGCCCTGCGATTTCCAGGAGGAACAACCTGCAGCTGGCTTGTGTGCCTTTCCCATCTTCCCCCAGCCTTATGCTTGATCAGCTTCCTCTTGAGCACCGAGTACGAGTTGCACAAAAAAGTACAGGGGTTCAACTAGATCCTTTTTAATTTTGGACCAGGTCAAATCTGGGTATCTAGCATGGCTCAGCAGATAGAAATAAGAACACATAATTTACCATGCAAAGGCAGTAAGACTATGAGCTCCAAGGGAGCATATTTTTTAGGAGCACGCACCCACTCACAGTGGTATTCCTAGACCTTGTGAGAAAACTCTTCATCTAACAGGGAATGCCTTGCAGAAAGTCAGCCTCTCTTTGCCTGCCTTCCCAGGTGTACATGGCATGGAGCTGCGTTCGTGCCCATCTCCACAGGGACATAAGTGAATGAGAGGTCTCTGGACCTTTGCCCAGAGTCAGGGCCCTCAGCTGAATTGGGATTTCAAAGTCAAGAGATGTATTGCTCACCTGCTAGAGGTGGTGGGGTGTGTAAAGCCGGTGTGTCTTTTCTCCTTGGCTTTTTTTGCTCCTGTTCAGTGTTTTGGGAAGCCTGGATGGTTTTACCTTTTCTTGGTTTCTTTTTGAGGTCACAGCTCTTAATCAGCTGCTCTGAAAGATCCTCTGCAGGAGGGAAAAAAAAAAAAAGACTAATAGAAATGGAAACTGATGGGAAGTAATAAACCAGATGGTGAAAAGAAAAGCTTTAATAATACTGCTTTCGTCCAAATAGATCAAAATGCCTGTGGAGAAACATCTCTTAAATAGAAAGTCAGTACAAGAGGCCTCTGTGCCATACTCCGTGGGAGTCAAGAGATTTAGGTGGTCCTTCTGCTTTGTAGGTGGTAGACATAAAGCAAAGGGAGAGAGCTGTGGGCAGCTGTATGTTACGTGGCAGAGGGAAAGCTGCACCATAGTGTGCAGATGTCCCATGGCCATCCCTGTTTCATCCAGTTCTAACTATGCGAGCTGTCTTCAAGGGTAACAGGGGCACTTTTGTGAAGGAAAGATTTATGTGTGTGAGGTCAGCCTCAGGTATTGGTAAATCGACCCAGTATATTGTGCCCTTCAAGAGCTGGCTTTATTTCCAAAGCCACTGAGCAGCTGGTATTTACTTTTGATTTACATAACATTACACTAGATTTTTGGTTTTCCCTTAAAACAGTTGACTCAGATGGTCAGCACATTTTTTCCTGCAAGGATCTACATTTCTGGGTGCTTATGCAAACTGAAAATACTGAATCTAGCCTGTCATTAGTATCATCATGCAAACCAATACTTTGATTTCTTAAAAGTTGCTTGTTTGGCTTCAGCAAGGTTCCCTACCCACACCCAACCCCTCAGTGCAGACTTCGGTGCAACAGGACTTTGTTCCAGGCTCTCCCACTATTTGAGGCAGCCGTATGTCTACGAGCCTGCGGGTAGACATGGGAAGGACGACCTCAGGGTGAAGTCCCTGGAAGATGTGGGGTCTTTTTCTGACTCTCACAGGCTTCCTGCGTGGTCCTCATGAGCTCATTTAACCTCCCACTGTCTCGGTGTGCCAACTGTAGAATGAGACACATTCTGTACTTATTTAAATAAGTAATTTTATGGAACAACTATGTTTGGTATGCCAGCAGTTGTAAAAGTGGTGTGTTTGGCTAGGAATGCTGTGGCAGGGGCAGAACTAGGATACCTTCCTTGCAGGCCAGATAAAGTTTATAAAATTGTGCTTGCCTGCGGTGAAACACTCTTTTTGACAAGCAAGTGAAATTGCATTTGTGTTACATTATTGTTATCACAAGGGTAACAACAAGCAAATAGATTTTTGTTTCTGGGTTGCTAAATCTTCATGACAATTTTGCAAGGCAGGAGTAAAGTAATAGCATTTGAAGCAGAGGCAAAGACCATGAATATGTGAAAAGCACATCTATCAAGTATGAAGTCTGGTATTTAGGAGTGTGGTAGAGCAAAGATGCCTCTGGTACTCAGTGCAAAAGTTATGTACAAAATACGTTCAAGAGAGGAAACAGATTGATGATGAAGGAGAAAAAGTGTTTAGAAAACCACCCCAGTGGAGGCAAAAGGGGTGTTTGAAATTTTTACTGAAATTGCATATGGAAAATGTGTTTAGGGAAGGCTCAGCTGTATCCTAGCTTCCAGTTTGTTGTGGTATAAATGAAGAAACTGCTCTACTATTTTTATCAGAGAAAAGAACAATGACTCTTTTTTCCTTTCTGCTCTTCAATTAACTTCGCTCTAGTGCTTTGGCTAATATTTATATGCAGGAGAACCACTCTTTCCCTTTCCATCTGGCATCAGAAGTGTCAGCAGAAGGTGTAATCTATCGGGTTTCAAGAGGGCTCAGTTGTGTTGCTGGAGGGGAAAAATGGACACTGGACAGGACCTAATGATGCAAAGACAACACCTCTCTAATTACTCCAATGATGTCATCTAATAACACTTACCTAAATGGTTACAGTGCGAATCTCGCTTGTCCAGTCTGTCTTCTGGGATATCAAGTGGCTGAACACATTCTGTTGACATCATTGAAATGGACTTTTCTCCCCCTTTGAAGCTACTACACAGAAGAAAAAAAAAAAAAAAAAGCAGCAGCATGACATAAATCAGACATATCAGTGTTATATATCCACTTGCTAGCCAGATCATGAGGAGGTCTTGTCTTCCAGCTGCTCTCTGTCACGCAGTCTGCTGGCCTGATTTTGCTCACGCTTGCTAAGAGGTGCATTTATTCACTGCCTTGGTGACACATGCAATATCCCATTTTTCCACCTGTAAGCAACCCACCCTAGCACAGGAAATACTTTGGCTCTACAGAAGAATGCAGACTTTGATCATACAGAAAGTGCTATCACATACACAAAGTAAATGCTAGGAAATAGGATGTTTTGTTGTGGTTTTCTTCTCCATTTTTTTTTCCTGAACAATAAACTAAGGATCATATTTGATGTTTATCATACAATCTAGCTTTAATTAAAAATGCTGTTGAGTTAGTCTTACAAGTCCAGTGCCTCTAAGAGAACCTGGATACCCCTAAAGACCCAGCTGTGAGAGCTACCACTGAAAGATGGCCAGTGCCTGTAGATCCCAAAGCCATCATGAAGAAGACTTACTCATCACCTTGGTAAGAGCACAGGAACCCATTTCACAAAGCTGTTTAAGTGCCTGTGCTCTGTAGGTCTCACTGGATTGCTGCTTTGGCTTGTTTATCCCCCTCTACTCACAACTGCAGAGGGTCCTGGAGCCCAGCCTCCTCCCTGAGCTCCCCCACCATCCCCCAAGCTGAGATTTGACCCTGGACGTGCTCACTGGGGGACCACCCCAGATGCCATCACAGGAAGAAGGAAATGAGACCATATATTACTGCTGATTGTTTCTATGGTTGCTTAGCAGGAACCCATCAGAATAACAGAACAATGTTAAAGGAAAAAGCCTTCAACCTGAAGGTGCAGTCTGAGTGAGAAAAAAAAAAAAACAGGAGACAGCATGAATAGTAGAAGAAAGACAGGAGGAACTGGGGAAAAACAGAGGAAGGAAAGGGAGGTGGAGAAGGAAAGGTAAATAAAAGAGAAAGGTGAAAGAAAAGGCAGTTGGAGAAAAACAGCGAAAAAGAGGATAGGAAAATAGGAGACTACTGCAGGAGTTTGTTTTTACCTTGCTGGAGGTAAAGAAATTACCTATATTATTTCCCTGTAAATTGCAGTGATTGTTTGTCAACAAGAAACAGAACAGTAGGGGAGTTAACCTCATTTCTATGACTCAACTTGCCTCTATATAGAGAACAAATAATCTTCAAGCAAAATCCAGTCACATCAATATTTGCCAAACAAAATATGAAAGGTCACACTCATAATCATGCACTGAGCTAATTCTTCAGGGGATGGAAAAACATGTCCTAAACTCCAGTGACTTCAAAGTAAGTGGAGCAACACTGGCTGACAGTAATAAAGGTCAGGAACATTGACTCATAATGTACGTACGAGATTAACTCCCAACCCTTCAGTATTTAAAATTCACAAAAATTTGTAAAATTCTGCAAATTCTTAAATACCTTACTGAATCAGACCTGGATAAGGGGTTTGACCTCCAGCTGTTCACTGCAGAACTGTCCCAGTCCAGCTTCACATCTGTACTAAAGGATTATACTGCCTGGAGACTTCATTTGCATTTGCAGAAAAAATAGTCTTCCACCTGGTAAGACTCTGCATAAAGAAATCTTTGAATGCGCCTTAGCATGGTATGTTTGCTCTTTTTATTCACTGTATAAAAAAGCTATAGCTATGGCTTAAAATGAAGCAGTCATAATTTTATTTAAAACAAAAACTTATTATCTGGCCATATGAAAGCTCACTCTGCATTTTGTGATTTGAGGGAGGTTTTTTTCTTCCGTGCCATTTGATTTTATCAGATTTAATTAGGGCACGCTGGCTAAATATGATGATTGTAGGGAAAAATGTTCTTTTCTGAAAGGTACTCTTTTTAGAAAGTTTTCAGTAAAAGCAGGGGTACCACTTCAGACACTATGGACTTTTTTTTTAACAGATCTTGAGGCAAAAAAAAGCTGAGGATAGATAGTACAATTTAAATACAAAAGTGGTAGTAAATTATACTGATTGGAAATGCCTTAAAAATGTGATTAACTTTGGTTTTATTTAACTAAATTGTTTTGTTGAGTTATTTCACCTAATAAAAATTAAGCTTTGTAAAGAGACTTAATGTAGGATTGGTATATGCAGATTATGAGAGACTTCCTTAATTATTTTTTCTTAATACAGTAGATTAAAAAATAGTATTCTAAAATAAATCTCTCAGATCTGTCTTCACATTTTCATAATCACAGATGCCAAGACTTTGGCATCTTCAGTGATGTAAAATACGGCTTTGCAGCCTAACTTCTTATATATCATGAGTTTTGATATCTTGGGCGTATATACATCGCATACTATGCACGAACCCCTGAGTGCTGTTACATCCTGTCGCGGTGCATTACACACAGAGCTCTTGGTCAAAGGAGAGGTGATGTATGTGGGCATTGTAATGGTGCTTTCCCAAACCACTAAAATCAATTCCCGCCACTAAAGAAACACATTCCCCAGTAACATTCCATGTGGGAAGGAAGACTGCTATGGGGACTGTATGAACTCATTAACACGCCTTTACAAATGGAAGCGTGTTCTTGGATTTTCATGTGTTAAGTGCAACTCTTCCTAGCAGCCTTCATGCTAGCATGGTTTGTTCTCTTTGCTGCAGTCAGTCACCTTGGTAGGTAATGCTTGCTATTGACGTGATGGACTAAGGTTTTGTGTTTTTTTTTTTTTTCTTGCACTGTTACATCACTTGACATAATGAGCCACACTCACCACATTCATCCTTTGTGCAACTGTAATGGTTGCAGTGGAGCTCTAAATCACACTCAGTGGGAGACACTTCCTGAAATGGATATAGATTTTCCAATATGAATTAGGATTCAACAGTCATATAGCCTGAGGCTTTGGTACAATGCAGGTTGAGAAAAGTTCTAGCTTTGACTACATAGTTTTGTATTTGCTCCTTGTAAAAGCATTTGGCATTCAGTAGGATTTGCTCCACTTACAGACAGAGAAGAGCAAGGAACAATAAGGCAGGCGGAAAAGTGCAGATACGAGGAAAAGCTACTTCAGTCTCATGTGGATTAGCCCTCCTGCTGAGTCACAGTCATATAACAGCAGGACTCCTTGTAGGAGATGGTGATTCAGATGACAAATATCAGAACTTTTCACTTTCTAGATATCACCTTTGGTACTGATGGATTTTTTAGGTTGCTTAAAGCACACTCTAAAACTTTTTGTCATCATTGGCAGTTCCTGTACATGCTTGATTAAAACGCCCAGATAAAGCTATCCAGAGAAAGGAGTTGTACAGCTCCTACCACTCACTAACATAGCCTTAAAACACCACACACGTTCATGCAAATAATAGGATTCTTTCTTTGCTTAAATTGTAGGGCTTCAGCAAGCAATCCACCAATGCAAGCAGTTCTGTACTTCCATTAGGTAAAAATATTTTGCCTAGAGGCAGACAAAGAAACCAGTTTTTGTTTACTATTTTAATGTGCAGTTAGTTTAATGTAGGTATTTGTCTCAAATAATCAGGCTAGACCTTAGGGAATATTCAGCAAAGCTACTCTCACATATTTATACCAAAATCATGTGAATCATTTGAGGCCATCTATCATGTGACATTTAAACCAACTGTAAATGAACTCTCGAGAAAAACCTGTGTTGTAAGACACAAAACTAAAGCTTTGAGAACAAAACTAAAGAGCTGGACTTTTTTCATTTGATCCTGAATGAGGCATAGAAATGGCTTTGGATAGGGGAAGTTACATTTCCATTTCTTGTCTTCTCCTAGGATTTGAATAGTTGTGGGTGCTATGCAGCTACATGGAAACTATGTACCTATGTGTATTTGTATCCAGCCTTAAGGAACAACGCAGTTCTCAAATGAGTTGTCAGTAGGCGATCATTCTTACATATAAGATGGAGAAATCAATTGCTGATCTGCAATTCTTATCAAAGTTTACAGGGGCTAAGTGGGCATCAATGTCAACAGTCCTCACCGTTGTACCTTAAGGGCATGACTTCTTACACATGCATGTCGCTCCCTTGTACGTTGAATACTGAGAATTTGTGAACTGGCCCTTTGTAAGGTCTCCATAAATTGTGGTTCTGAAGACTTCAATAGACCATGTGGTGTTGTCCACAAGTATGTGGATTTTTCTTTTTTTAATCCTTTTTTTTTTTTTTTTTTTTTTTTTTTTTGGTTCAGGGCAGTGTTTTGTTTCCACAATTGACAAATTCCCCAAGAAAAAAACATGCACTAGTTTACGGAACATACATAATAATTAAAGAAACAGTTGGTATGTTAACATGGATACTACATAATGAAAATACTCTTGACAGCATCCTTTTTGGATGGCAGCAGGCAATCTGACTTTATTGAGTATTTATTTTGGTAGGTTGATAATAATGTTGCCACAGAAGCCTGTATGACACTATGGACCTATCTTCTCCTGGACTCAGGAGGGTCCTGTAGGCCAGGGAATGTGGACAAGCATCAGCAGTTGAATGCATCAGCAAGGCCAGGCCCTGCTGCTGCTGATGCACTCAACAGCTGGAAATGGGGAACAAGTGGGAATATCTTACAATGCGCTGCCCCACACAGACAGGAGGCAGAGGCTGGACTGTACCAGCTACAGTCTACCCTGCACTGAGGGCAGCGTTCTGCTACCCTGTGCAAAGAGCTGCGCAGGCATCAGGGTTTGCCCTTTAAGATTGGTGTGTCTCCTCCCACCATGCACACACTTACAGTCTCCTAACAGGTTTTTATTATTAAATTATTTTTAATTGCTTTGCCCCTCTCATGTGCGATGAGCACATGAGCAAGGAGGGACAGGCAGGCTCCTGGCATCCTTAACCTGCTCTTTTCTTCCCTTCCTAAACCTACATGGGAGGCAATGACAGACCTGTCCTTCCTCCTGTCACTTGTCCTCTGCAGGGTCCCATACTGTGAGTAGGCCCCCTATTTGCACCAAGGCACTTACAAATGTCTAAGGAAGAAATAAGATATCATCATTTGGATGTAGTAATCTTGCACCCACCTTCCCAACACAGAGCTCAGCTGAAACAGCTCAGGGGCCAAGAGGAATGGTACCACCCCTGGCTGCTTTTGGCTCCTTCCACCTGCACTCAGCAGGCAGCCTCAGCTCCTTTATCAGCAAATATGCACCTTCACCCATACCCCGGTCCTATCCCAGCCCCATTACAACTGCTTCCTTGGCAAATCTTGGAAATAAAGCAAGGCAACCCCTCTGCTGCACTCCAAGTAGAAAATAGATGCCCTAAAAGTAGAAAGTCTGGGTGTTCCTGCTTTGCATTCCAAACTTTTCCTTACAAGTTTTACTGTATATTTAACATTACTCTATTGAAGTGGCATCTTGCTGGGCACAGAAGACAGCCTCATGCTACTGCACAGAAGTTCTTTGTCAGTTATTTGGGTACTAGACTGCTCTCTCCAGGCATTTTTATCAGATTAGTCTGTTTTTTATTTTTCTAAAGCATATTTTAAACTTCTTAGGAAACAGGTATTTGAAAGCCCAATCCTGTTGTCTCCCTCCACCCAAATCTTTTGCTAGTAATAATTGCACGAATGCAGAGATCCCACAGGATTGCCTGGGAGCAGTTTCCTCTCCCAGACAGTGCAGTGCACTCCTGGGGGCTAGTTCAAAACCCTAGCTGGGCTGTGGACTAACTCCCACTACTTCCCATAAACTTTTTTTAAAAAAAAAAAAAAATCCCAACAGTTAAACTTTGATCAATGGAAAAAAAAAAGTGCAAGATACATTTCCACAGGTTCTGGTCACAAAGTTTTTATCTTTGGAGATAATAATAATTACAAAAAATTTCTTCCTTAATTATTTCCTTGAGGTAAAAATTAACACTTCATGCCAACTCTTTGCAGTGGAATAAGAAGTCCTAATACCAGTTCCCATGCTGCTGGCTTGCATTATCTCCTTGTGAACTGTCCCAGCAGTTAAAGTTATTCGAAGCAGTTGTCTCTAAAGCAGTCTCCTCCCTACAACCCCATCCCACGCAGCCCAGTCTCACTGCAGTCGCATCCCCAACTTTCCCCACGTGGGACCATCCCCAGCCCACTCCCCGCAGAGTGGGGACCCCAGGCTTCCCTGATACTCCCCACGGGTTGCATGGGGCAATTTGCCTTGTTGGTGGTGGCTGCTAAAGGATAAAAATAAAAATTAAAAAAAAAAAGAAAAAAAGGAAAAAGAAAAATAAAACATCAAAAAGTCACCCAGGCGGGAGGGAAGTATGTGGATGAAGTACTTACGAAGCGAGGTGGGATTCGGCGTCCGGGTGCGCTGGAGTGGGACCCTTTTAGGCTGGGGCTGGGGCTGATGCTCCCTCCTGCCTTATCTAGGGAGCCGTCACTATGGCAACGTGGCACTCAGGCGTCCTCCCGGGGGCTGGGGCACAGCATCACCCCTGCACCCTTGTTGTAACCCTGCTCCCTTCCTCTTCCACAACTTGCCGAGGCCAAAGGAGAGGGAACAGGACTGGGGAGACTGGTAGCAGCTCAAGACGAAGGCATCTTTCCTGCCAGGTGACCCAGAGCCGCAGACGCTGCTGCTCCCAGAGAAACAAAGGGAGGATGTGAAAGCTTCGGCAAAGGGAGCCAAAAGGCGAGCTGCAGCCGCCGTGTCAAGAGGCGCAAGGCAAATGGCAAGGGGAGGGAGCGAGGCTGATGCCGTCTGGGGTCCCAGGGGAGAGCCGGGGAGAAAAGTGGAGTGAGGAGGCAGGGCACATGTCTAGGAGCAGCACCATCAGCACTAAACGCGATGGATGCCGTCTCCAGCGCTGAGGTTCGGAAATGACTGCGGTGTTTGTGTATGTATCTGGCCACAGCTAGTTTATACAAGTGTGGTATTTATGGGGCCAGGCAGGGAGTCTTCTGTGGCGGCCAGTTTTTTTGCCAGTAGAGACCAGTCTCTCTTATTTTAGCCCATGCCTTTGGATGGAGCTGTTATTTCAGCTGAGGGGAAAAATATACAAACATGCTTGACGTTGGAAAAGCTCTGGGAGGAACACTCTACTCAGTGGTGGGACTGTGAACTGCCCCTGTGGTATTTCTTGGTATTCATTGCAACAAAAAAGCCCTTGTCTATGTCCTTTTATTAAAACAGCTTTAAAAACCATGACTGCTCACAGTTGCCGTTGTCTCCTCCTTCTCTTTTCCCCCACCCAGCAACTGCAATTCAACAGCACCAGCATGCACTGCATACTTTAAATTAGTCAAGGTTTCTTCCCTAAATAATATATTGTACTGAAGGCCCAAAGGGGCAAAGTGCTGATTCCCAGCTCTGCCAACTGTGCAGGGCCCTTGGATTCTGTATGTTTCAGGTGCGGTTCTGCAAAGCGCTGAGGACATTCAGTGCTCTGAAGGCACCACCTGGAAGCACTGTGAGCTTTCCCCGCGGATGTCTGGGAGAGACAAGCACATTCATTGCCTCACAGAGTGTAAGTCTTGTGTGTTTAAGTAAGTGTCTCAGAGACTTGTTCTTAAAAGCAAGCTCATAAATGCTTAAATCACTGCTGAAAAAAAAATGGAGCATAGGCTCCTAAGTAAAGTACACTAAGACTTTTTGACAAGATTAAGATTTCTAACTGAAAAGAAAAAAAAACCAACAAACCAACCCCAAACTCCTCCAAACCACACAACTCCCAAACTCCTCATAAAAAATTTGGTTTTTATGAGTTGCCAATTTCCATATTACTTTGATTTTACTTTCAATATTGTCAAGACCTCTCTGTTGCAGTGAACTTTAAATAAAAATCCCTCTAGTTTTACACTGAAATGCCTTTTACTTAGAAACAGAAGTTATTTAATATTTTCCTATGAACTAAGAAAAATCAGAATGAGATCACTGACAAATGGGCTCATGAAACAAAACACTCAGATCAGAAGCGTATTTTGAAACTCAGCTCGAGATTACCTTTTTATGTTTTCATTGTCCTGATTGAAAAAGTCAGTCAGTCATTTATAGCACTGGCAAAATTCCCTGAGGATGAGAAAATCATTTCCTGTTCTAGCCACCAGACCCCAAGGATGCTTTGGGAATATTACAGAATAGCTTTAGTCATGAGGAAAGTGGCGTATCACACTCAGCAAGATCACACATCCAACTCTCGCCACCTCTTACATTTGTCAGGTACCGCAGGATGCCACAAATTGTTTTACTGCAGCAGCAGATTTATCCCAGTCTTTCCAGAGGGGCTGTCACATTACCAGTGTGATGGAGGATTTACTCCTAAATCTCATCTTTTACATGTTTACAGTTGTTGTCCTGCTTATAAGAAGGTTGGGACTCCTTCCAGCTTTCTAATCCTTCCTGCTCTGTTATTTCACAAAAAAAAAAGCCTGGAAAATAGTTTGAGTCTGTAGTAAATCTGCACTTTTAACCCCCTTCCCTCGTACACAAGTATTCCCATCAGCACTTGGGGAACTACTCATGTAATTAAAGATAAGCACATGTCTGAATGTTTCCAGGCTAGTGCTTTAGAAAACAGGCGATACAGCTTTGACAGATGGGAAAGGAGGGGACGGTCTGATAGAAACCAGATAAATACACAGATATATACACACACATACACATATATATACATACAAGTATATGCAACTATTATCTAACTATGCATTTGTTATTTTTATATTTGTTTCTGGCTCGGTTTGTAATTTAAGGGTCAATTTTTCAAATGTCCAAAGGGGAGTGTCCTTTGGCCGTCCTTTGATACTTTTTTCCTGTTATAACTTTCCTTTTCTATATTGAAAGGTTGGCTTACCGAAGCTTTTCAGCACAGCATGAGAGAGTGATTTCTTGGAAGATGCATGGTGCCCCTTGATGTTACGCTTGCTGGTCAATAGTAGGTCTACAGTTGGTTTTGCAGTGTAAGCACAGCTGGCTTTTCAACACTGCGGTAACTAGTAAAGATTATTTCCCAGCTGCAGTTTTGCTGGCAGTGAACTCAACTTTGAATACGTTCAAATTGAAGACCAAAATCAGATCTGACTCATGGGAGTGCCAGTCCAGTATAAACCAATTGAAACACTGGATTTCTAGAAGGGGAAGCCAGAGAAAGCTCTTTTCCTTACAGATAACTGGTGCCATGCTCATTCTGGCGTAAGTGAGCCTGCAGTATGGGCCAGATCATATGTGATAAATGAACTCATCACCAGTGTGATGGGTTTGGAGAGTTGGTTTTTGAGGAAGTCCTGGTAGAACAAGACTATTATTATGCCTTGATTCATAATATATGGGGGTTTGGTTGTTTGCTTAGAAGTCTTGCATTAAATAAAAATCCCACTTTTGGAATAGGAGGGGAATTACTCCAAGTAGATTGCTCAGCTTGGCCGAGCGCTGAGGCTGGACAACCTCAGACTCCATGGGGCATTAAAAATGCCTGTGCTTTCTCCTTTTCTGCTCTCCTCTGTACCATCATAAAAATAGTTCTACTGTGACGGATTTCTATGCTGGTCCTCTTTAAAAACCACTGACTTTTAAATAAACATTATGGTCTGGAAAAAATGCAAGTACGCAAAGGAGGCTACCTACCAGGCATGGGCGTGGAGCAGAGCAGCTGATGCTGCCTGCAGAGGCCAGGATGAGTCTTCTGGGAAGGAGGTGAGACTGTGCTGCACAGGAGAGAAACAAGACACTGGAGATCATCAGGTGAGTCATATCAGAGCATGTTCCTATGCAAAACCCTCCCTAAAGGGGTGAGGGTGAGCATAATTATCAGTACCAGGAGGCCCGCTGTCCTAAAGATGACGTAGTTGTCACCTCGGCATGTTCCATAGCTACTGCAGAAGTCCATGAAAGGCATTAAAAACTGGTATACAGTCAAGAGTATAGATGGAGATGGTTCTGTGGGGTTTTGTATTCAACTGCTTACATTACAGTTTATTCAGATTTGACTTTCAACCCCAGAACTATTTTCAGGTGAAATAAGAAGTGCTGATAAGGTGGAAGTGAAGGGCAATTTCATTTTAACAGGGCTTAGGCATTGAAAAAGTGGTAATGATCCAGCCTCAAGTGGCTTCTTTACGCAGTAACATGTGGTCACATCCCAGATAATACTTCCTCCAGATAAGCAAACTCAGGGCTCACACTATCCTGATGTGCTCAAACCCAGCTTCAGCCCGTGCTGCTTATTTCTGTGGGAAAGTGAACTGCACTGTGCAGAAAGTTTGGTCCAGGTTTATGCTAACTCCTAAGCCGCTGCATGCATGTGCGTGCCCAAAGTAAATTTATACGTAGAGAATTAAGGAATTGCATCTTTTAAGGACCAATTTATTCATTTAGTCACTTTATAAATGTTGTAATAGGTATAAAACAGGCTGTAGTCGTTTAAATAAGTAACTTGGCAGCCAGAGTGGTTTGATCAATAGATCAATGTGCAGGGTTGGTTTTTTTATCAAACAGATTGCTTGCTGAACAGTCAACACTTGTCTTTGGTGATTTCCCTTTAAGTTGTGGAGGTTAAAAGTGCAATAGATTGAAATCTGCACTCAATGCACCTAACTTTCCAGACAAGTGATTATAAACATTTACATTTTCCCTTACATATAAAAGAACACGCGTATAGGGGCATAAGTTGCATTAATCACAGACCCAAACATATAGATAGCTCACACCTTTTTAAACAGAAGGCTTACTTGAGGAAAATTATTGCCACATCCCAAAAGGCAGCACATTTGTCCTGGGTCCAAGAGGGAAACCATCTGTGTTTGTTGTATTGCTGAGTGAAACCTTCGAGGCCACAGCAGTCTCTGAGGGCCAGAGGAGTCTGGCATTTGTATCTACCCTGACAGATGGCTCCCGTGCAAGTATCCTTCCTGCTGCCCCTGCAAAGGTTAGGGGGATTATGAAGGAGACCTAAAAGGCTGGAGGAGAATCACCCCATTTAGAGTGGCAAAGGGAGTTTCTATGTCAAGAGGCAAAGCGCCGTGCCAGGGCTCCTTATGTGAAGCCAAGGGAAAAAAGTATCACACTAAGTTGACATGAAAATGAGTGTAGATTAACCTGTGCTTTTACACTTGGATAGATAATCTAATGTTTTCTGATGTATCTAGTTTATATCCAAGTCTTCCTGCTTACTTTGGGAGGAGTAAGCTGAAGAGAAGAAGACATGGCTTTAAATGAGGGGGGAAAGCTTTCAAGTTTGGTACTCCTAAAGACTCCGGTCCGTGGTTTTCATCAATCCATATGTCAGAGGGCTTTGGTGGGGGGTTACTTTTAGGGAAAGACAGATGTAAAAATCCAGCAAATGGCAGATGGTAGTGGAAAACTATATTCCAGGGAGACTTGGGACAAAGCAGTAGCAGATGAACTATGGCCCCTGTAACTTGTGCTTCTCCTTAAACACATCACTCTTCTGCAGCACGGAGCAAGGTGGGAGCTGGGCTGGGGTGAAAGCTGCCCTTGATCTCTGAGAGAAGTCTCTGTCCTTCCCTTTCCAGGGGTATTGGATCTGTCATGTTGCTCCTTTCCCTGGAGCACCCCTTGCTGTTCCTCACCCTGCCCTCTAACCTCTTGCTCTGGGCAATGAGGTGCTAAACCCATGTCTTCCTTGTGCATTGACACACAGGGTCTTTCTGCTAAAACATGATGAACTTGACACGGTTACAGTGTTTCTAACTAGGCAGCCGAGCATTATATTTTCAAATGTCATCACAGCCCTTCTGCACTTACAGCTTAAAATATTAAACATCTTCTAAAACACTGCTGTGTTTGTTCTCCTTTCTAACACCCTCCATGCTAGCTGTTTTGTTTTATTAGACTGCAAACCTGGGAAGAAAGCAACTTCTCTGACTGGAAATTACATGCATGGGTGTGAGAAACACCAGGGCCTACAACATGCACTTGTGTCTCAGACTAGAGACAGAGACTCATAAGCAAATTCAGGCTGTCCCTGGGCCTGTCTGTGCCTCACAGCAGGATGGCAGCGAGATGCAGACATCCGAGGCGATGGCTGTGAACTTTCCTGACATTTCAGCATGTGTTATCCAGTAAACATTTTATTAAAAGAGGAATAAACTAGGCTTGATTGAAACCAGACCACAAGTCTGATTTTCAACATAGGGCATGTAACGAAGAAGCAAGAAGAGGAGCGATCCACATGGGAGGGCTGCCAAAGGAATTCAGGAGAGGTAAATACTGCCTCCTCTTGACTTCCCTGGGTATTTCCAGTTTGTTGCAAGCACCTTGAAAAATCCTGCTCATCCTTTATTCTTTGCGTTATGGCAGCATCACAAGCCCTTTGCTAGTCACTGTCTTACCATGCAATAAGAGTGCACCACTGTGCTGATAAACTTCCCCTTTGTGGCTGGATCAGGGGGTCTCGAGACGGGACCTGGGCAGAGATGCTGAGTTGTCCAGCATTGCTCAGTCAGTGTCAAGCTATGCGCTTCATCTCTGGCATTTCTCAGCATCTCCCCTCTGCAGGAAGAAATAAGAACATATCTTTCCATACCCTGAGGTTTGTGGTTATTATTCTTTTGCCTTTATAAAGGAAAATAAATCTAATTTTCAATACTTACAAAAATCCAGTAGATGAGAAACTGTAATAGATTAATTGATGCTGGCTAGAGAAGGCAGAGGATGAGAGTTCAAGGAAGTAGTCTTCTACATACCATGTCTTTGCCACTTCATTCTGAGTGTCATCATTGACTAATGTCTCATGTAAGTCCTTACCTGGTCAACTGGCTGGCTCAGTCAAAGCCCTGTTGGCCATCATGTGATGATGGCAGGCTGAGGACTGCAGGTTTTTTTTATGAGGATATACTACTGAAGAAAATGGTTGTTTTTGTAATTTTTTTTCAGTGCCTACAGAATGTATTTATGTTGTTAATATTATAATCTGTGATTCTGTTTTGGTGTGGGGTTTGTTTTTGGTTTTTTTTGAGAAAACATTTTTACTTGCACAATTAAGGATGCTAAAGAGACCCATAAAGAGCCCTGTTCAACATCTTTGTCAGCGACATGGACAGTGGGATAGAGTGCACCCTCAGCAAGTTTGCCGATTACACGAAGCTGTGCGGTGCTGTCGACATGCTGGAAGGGAGGGATGCCATCCAGAGGGACCTTGACAGGCTGGAGAGGTGGGCCCATGCCAACCTCATGAAGTTCAACCAGGCCAAGTGCAAGGTCCTGCACCTAGGTCATGGAAATCCCAGGCACAAATACAGGCTAGGTGCAGAATGGATCGCAATCAGCCCTGAGGAGAAGGACTTGGGAGTGCTGGTGGACAAGAAGCTCAACATGAGCAGGCAATGTGCCCTTGCAGCCCAGAAGGCCAACCTCATCCTGGGCTGCATCAAGAGGAGCATGGCCAGCAGGTTGAGAGAGGTGATTCTGCCCCTCTACTCTGCCCTGGTGAGACCCCACCTGGAGTACTGTGTCCAGTTCTGGAGCCCCCAACATAAGAAGGACATGGACAAGTTGGAGAAGGTCCAGAGGAGGGTCACAAAGATGATAAGAGGGCTGGAGCACCTTTCCTATGAGGACAGGCTGAGAGAGTTGGGGCTGTTCAGCCTGGAGAAGAATAGGCTCTAGGGAGACCTGATAGCGGTCTTCCAGTACCTCAAGGGGGCCTACAAGAAAGGTGGGGAGAGACTGTTCAGTAGGGCCTGTTGTGACAGGACGAGGGGTAATGGTTTTAAAATAGAGGGAGGTAGATTTAGATTGGATATTAGGAAAAAAATTTTTACACTGAGGGTTGTAGAACACTGGAACAGGTTGCCCAGAGAGGTGGTGGATGCCTCATCCCTGGAAACATTCAAGGCCAGGTTGGATGAGGCTCTGAGCAACCTGATCTAGTGGGGGATGTCCCTGCTCCTTGCAGGGGGGTTGGACTAGATGACCTTTGAAGGTCCCTTCCAACCCTAACCGTTCTATGATTCTATGATATTGTGTTGATCAATGAAGCAAATCAAACATCTCCTAGTTCAGTTATTTGAACATCTCTGTTCTTAACAGCTTGCTCAAAAGATCCCTACAAAGCATTTCTGTGCTGTGTTGCTGAGAGAAGAAGTCAGTGCAAGAACACTCTGGCCTCCTGCAGCATACAAGGATGTTTTGCCGCCATTTGACAGTTGTCTAGTTTGTGGCCCTGCCTCCTGAAGACCATAGCTGTGCTAAGGGCTGACGGGAAACAAGGGGATGTTACATCCTATAGTGGGTCCTGAGAAATCCTAGATTGCTTGGAGGACAGCAGTGGTGCTGCTTCCATGACAGCACTCGTGCAGGGCTTTCAGCATTGTCTTCATCCCATATTCCTCAAATTTCAGATTGCCAGTCCAGCCTATAGAACAAAATGAAGGGAAGGAGGAAGAAAAATGTGCTAATGGTCCTTGCTCAGTTCCTATTGCTAAGGAGATTACTGCCTCTATTCAGAGCAGGATGGTGTCCTCTGTCTGAGATGATCTCTTCCTTTACAGGTGATGGTACAGAGGAGATAGCACAAAATATTTCAAACAGAGAAAAGAAACAAAACCTCTCCCCCTCCATGCTGGATGGAATTTGTAGAAGCAGCTCTGCTTCCATTGAAACCAAGTCCAAAATTCCCCTTAATTTCAGTGCCTGCATTTCAAGCTTACAATTCTAATACCAAAAAGGTGTGTTAGTTCTTAGCATTTTATCCATTCTTCCTACAATGTCAACAGATTTGAGCCTAGCTGAATGTTTGTCAGCAAGCCCAGCATGGGTACATTACATTTAATTCATTAGAGACATATAAGCTTTGCTTCATGTGGGATTTGTGTAAATACTCACACAGATTCCTTATCTGCAGAAGCTTGCTCCTAGTAAGTTGTTAAGCTCATTAATAGGGCAGAAGGAAGATTGTGCTCCTATAATTTCCAGTTCAATTATTACAGAGTGCACAACATCCTAATTCTACTGCAGTCCAAGGCAAAACTCCCACTGGTTTAATGGGGTCAAGATGGCACCAAGTTAATTTCCCAACACAACATAAAAACTGGAAACTGTCCCAGAAGAGTGACTTCAATGAAGTCTGGATCTCAGGAGGTGAAACTCTCCGTTCTCTCAGAAAGGTAAATTTTGTATCTTACCAGAAAGATGTTTCTAATGAGGCAGCCATTAGAACAAGGAGCATTGCCACAATACACAGAAAATGTGCTTGATTAATCAGCTAATGCAATACAATTTCCATTACGCACATAGAGTTTTGGCATCGCCAGAAAGAACTGGGCAACTTTTCTTCCTCTGGGGGCAATCACACACATATTCGCTTTCAGCACTACTACTTAGGCCCACAGAGGATTGGGAAAACTCTTTTTTGAAGTGGTATCATAGTGAAAAGAGACCGCTTGGATTATGTGAAGAGAACAATGCCAGGGTAATGTCATAGACAGGAACGTTTGTGACGCTGATATTCAATGGTCAGTATCTATTTCAGTTACATTAATAAAGACTGCGTCAATTCAAGCAGTGTCCAACCATCAAGTGCCTCTTTGCCTGTAGTTTAATTAAATGTCCATTCTTTGGTAGGTTTCCTACTTATCAGTGATGAAACATCAGAACAATAATTGCTAATATCAGGAAATTTTGCAGAGGCAGTTGAGAGCTACCTCTCTTTTCTAATGGTCCAGTGAGACCACAGGGGACTTATTTTTGTTCATCAGGGCCAGGAATTATTAACATGAAACGTGATAGAAAAGGTGGACAGATCGTCCAGCAAGTAGGTGTTGAGAACAAGTTGAATAGTCTTCTTTCCATTACATAAATGCTCATCGACCAAAGATATGATGCATGTTTAAACCAAACATGGTAAGTTTCCAGCCGCAAGGAAACCTCCATGAGGATCTTGTGGAAGAGTAATAGTGAGGTGCCCACTTTTTACAGCCACTGTCACAAATGCTCCTGTACATGTGGAAGGAGGATCGAACAGAGACCTTGTGAGAGTAGCAGTGTGGGTTCCTGCTGAATCTGCTCCAGTGATAGTAAATCCAGCCTTCCACTTAAACCTCTGGATGCACTTACAACCCAAAATAAAAGCAGCAGATGCATACCTGTAAATCCAAGAGAGAGGAGAAGACTCTCCTCTCCTCCCTGCTCCCTCTGCTCCCCCCACATCTCACCCTCCAACAATATTTTTATGGCTTCCCTGTTAGAATGGCAGGAAGCGGAGATAATGGTGGTATAAAGATGCAGGGAAGGAAGTGTGTTCCAATTAATTTCTGATTATTTATGTCAAGTGGAACAGCTCCATCCATCCAGACAGCTTGCATCCATTCAGGTCCTGTGTCACGCCACACTCCTGTCCAAAAAATATACCCAGACTTGGTTCAGGATTATCTGGAGATGTTTCATGCGGTGGAGACTGAACCTGTTTCACTCACCTTTCCTGGGGTCCCGAAGGACAAAAAGAGAAGATTGCATTTCTCTCCATGCACTTTTTTTAAAAAAAAAAAATTATTATTTTTAATGATTTACCATAGACCTCAGAGCCTGGTTTTGTGAACGCAAATGCTAAGCAGGCAGGGCTGGCCACCTCAGCCAGCACAGGCATTGCTCCATTGCATACAGGGAAGCCTCTTCCTTAACCAGCATGGGGAGACCTGGGAAATCAGCCCCATGAGGCCAGTTGTCTGCTGTGGATCCTCTGTGCATCCAACATTTGCCTTTTGCTGCCTCTCATGGGCCAGCACACGGCTAGCTGCTAGGGGCTTTCTAAATAGCTGTGAACAGGACTGCACAGAACAGACTGGAATATATCTTCTTGCTCTAACTTAACAGTAGTAGAAAAAGCCATCAAACTGATTTTAGTTGCAAAAGCCAAGAGCCTGTCCGTGCTTCTGCAGGGAGCCCATCTATCGACTAAGAAGGTCAATGCTAATGGGGACTCTCTAAGAGCAGAAATTAATACAAAGGCCTTTGGAGAATTCTGCAATGCCATTTCTCCCCCTTCTAAGGTTTTTTTTTTTATTAATAAACACAGAAAATTTACAGTAGTCTTGCATGGTAGTTCAGCAGTGGCCCTCTCTTATTTTATGTAAAAGGGCTTAATTCTAGCCGGAAGGGAAATGGAGGATTATTTTTGCTAATTAGTTCTGAAAATTATTCTCTTTAGACAAGTCACTCTGTCTTTTGGGAATCAATGGGCAGTGTGAAAGTGGTGCTACTTGGGCCTCTACAGTATTCAGAAGGGCCCAGATAAGAAAATCCAGCTGGCTGCCTCCATGTCATGGCTGGCCTGGTTATGGTCACCTCTTATTTATACCTCAGCAAGGTATAAATAACAATGTTATGACTGAAAATGTCAGAGCTTCCTCCATCTCATAAAATTAGGAAGAGGGAATAGTTTTGTGTAGTTACTGATTTCCAGCTGCTTAATTAGTGTTTACAATATCTCTCCTTGAAAATAGCCATGTGCGTTTCATTCCCTACTTGCTTGTTTAATTTAATTTACTCACTTGTTACACACCTGTTTCCACTTACATAAAACAAGAATTATCTGCAGCATAACAAATATGAAGCAATATTAAAAGTAGTTAATATTTATCTTTGAAATAAAGGATAAATATTAACTATTTTCTTGGAGTGGTAGAACCCAAGAACCCAAGCTATGAAAATAATCAGATATCAAGTTTATACCTTAAAAACACCAATAGACACATAACCCTATTTTCAACAATACAGACAGATTTGAACATAGATGCACAGAAAGGACAAGAAAACTCCTAGAACATTTCATAGGAGATTGGGGTCTCCTATGAACCCTCCTATGAGGGTCTAGCGCACAAGTCTTACGAGGAGCATCTGAGGTAACTGGAGTTGTTTAGTCTGCAGAAGAGGAGGCTTGGGGGACATCGTATTGCCCTCTACAACTACCTGAAGGGAGGTTGTAGCAAGGAGAGTGTTGGTCTCTTCTCTCAAGTAACAAGTGACAGGATGAGAGGAAACTGCCTCAAGTAAGTTGCCCCAGGGGATGTTTAGATTGGATATTAGGAAAAATTTCCTCACCGAAAGTGTTACCAAGCATTGGAACAGACTGCCCAGGGAGGTGTTGTGGTCACCATCACTGGAGATATTTAAAAGACATGTAGATGTGGTGCTGAGGGACATGGTATAGTGGTGGACTGGGCACTGCTAGGTTAATGATTTGACCTGATGATCTTAAAGATATTTTTTAAACTACGTGACTCTATGATTGCACAAAAAAAAAGAGAGATGGATAGGTTCCTCTTTGTTTTTACCATGGACCTTATGGCCCAGCACATATAATACCGTATGCTGCTTACTTTCCTAATAAGACAGAGCAACACATCCAGCTAAGTTCCCAGACCTCCTGCTTACAGGGAAAATCTTGAACAAGGCTCAAAACCATCAGGAGATTTAAAAAATGCCACACACATACTTTTAAGATTTTTTTCATTTAATGATTTCTGAGCTCTTGCTGGTGCCAAGTGTATCGTCCAGAAGTCAGGCAGAGCCAAGGTGCTGGCCCCAACCACCATCTGCCTTCTGCTGCCATGGTCTGCAGCATGGCTCTCCCACAACCCTCCCAGAGGGGATGGTGGGCTCATCCTGGGACGTCTTTAAAAGAACAGCTTATAGACTCTCCTTTCCCATCTGGAAAGCATAACCACTCACAAACATTAAGAAGTAATATTAGCTAGAGTTTCACTTATGTGCTGTTAGCTAATAAAACTAAATCAGCAGCATGGGATTAGTGCCTGAGAAGCCCTGTGCTTCATATAGCCTCTGAGTCTCTCCAGCTGTCTTCAACTTTTGGGGTTCTTGCCTGTCTTCCTCTGAGACCTTTATCCTCTTTCCTTGTATAATCTAAAGAGAGTAATTAATTTATTCCTCCAAAGGGCTTCAGTGACTGTGACAGCAATTTCACACAGTTCATATGAGTACCCTGCTGGGGTACTCACTCCCTTATGGACCCAGAGAGCAAAAGAATAAAGTCATAAAGGCCCCAAACTAATGTGAGGATTTTAAAAAAATATATATTCCAAATTTGTTTTCCTTATTTCTTTTTTTTCAATGTCTGGAAATCCCCAGCGAGTCTGACATGAGTCCCTAACTTGTCTGGTTTCTGCAGAACAGAGGATTGCCAGATGATGGCTTATGCTTCACTGACAATGTTCTGTCATCTATCGGTGCTAACTATGGATCAGTGTCTGTCTCAACAGCCTTTTAAATAGGTACTTTATTATTTTGACACATTTTCTTCCCTCTTGTTAATCTAGGGATTAGCAGTGACATGTCTAAATTCATGCTTAACTGTGTTAACATTCTCCCTATTGTATTGAATTTGCTGCAGTCTCACAGTGCTAGCTGCCTAGCAGAAGACCAACACATCCTCTTGCTTGAATGTTCCCACCAAGACTCTCTGAGGTTGTCTTTGTGGACTCTAAAGCTTTACCTGACAGGTTGGCTACACTACAGAGCACAAAAAAAAAAAAAAAAAAAAAGACCAAATCTGAGAGAATATGATATTAAAGAAGCAGCGGAGCTCCCATAGCAGAAATAAAGAATAAAAGAGTAAAGAAGGAGTAAAACTATAAACTAAGAGGAAAACAGGAACAGAAAAGTGTCTGCACAGTCATAAAGCACATGGGGAGAATAGTTTATCCATCTGCCAGTCCTAGCCAGGATCTGCGAACTCATTCTGACCAGATGCTTTACTGATGTCCATCCCTGGCTTTTCTGCACCATGGATAGATGCCTACTGTCCAGGAGCTTCATCAGCTGTGCAAGTAGCATCTGTGACCTTCCCTGCCTTCCTTGTGAATTCCAGAAAGACAGAATACCCTTTCCCAATAGGCATTCTGGCACATAGGCATAGCCTCCAGCCCACGGATCCAGGCTTCCTGCTTTTCCTGTTTGCAGCCACCTGTATGCCTGACACTGTGTTCCTCTTTCTGCTTTTTTTCCTCAGTCCCCTCTCTTTCTCACTGTGCTTCTCTTTCTTCCTCCTGTCTTCATTGTAGTCTCATATCTTTTGCCAACACTATGTCTCCTCCATCTTCCATGTATTATTTTTTTCACTTTAATCAGAAGAAGAAACTGTACCTTTTCCATAACACTTCCAGTGATTATAGAGGAATATTTATAATTGAGTAAAGACTTGGATTTGACAAGGGTTGAACTTTGAGAAAAGACTCAGAACAGAGAAAAGAGCCTGAGACAGAGTATTTGTTTGTGGGCTGTGATGTTTCTGCTCAAAATTCATAAGGACTCTTGGCCCTCTTCTAGGATATTTCTGGTAGAAAAGGGCAACAGCTTCAGACTCAGCTCTTTCCAGTGAGGTTGGAGAATGGCAGCAGAAATGAGTAGCTATAATAAAACTGACTTTGTAAATTGGACTGGAGGAAAAAAATTTCCTGGTATCTCTAACAACTTCAGGAAGAAATGTAGAGAGTGGAAAATCTGGATAACTTTCGTTGTCATCCAGCTAGATTTGGGTGGAAAGATTAAGGGGATGGAGGAACTGCCTGGAGAGAAAAGACTAAAGGGGCTGGGACCCTTCAGTTTGGAGATACCAGGCTCCTTAGGGTTATAGAATCAAGAAAGCAGTGGACAAGGTGAATGCAGACTGCTTTTGCACAAAGTCCTGCCGTTCTAGAGCTACAGGCCATTCATCAAAAGTAGGAGATCAGTTTAAAACCGATAAACAAGAGTTCACATAGCAAGTAGCAGATTTCTGGACTTTGCTTCCACAGAAAGTAGTGGGAGCTCATGGTAGGAGGGTACAAAAAGGATTAGACAAGTTGATGGACAAGGAGGCAGGCTAGTCCCTCTTTTCACTGGGACGTTGGATTAGATGATCTCAAGAAGTCCTTGTCAACCTGTCTTCCTGTGATTCTTTAACATTAACAGATGCTGATGGGGACAGGCAGAAATGTACACTCTGATGTCCCTTATCCAACCATTGTGGCTGCTGGAGACATATGAGGAGAGCAGCCTGCAAAAAAAAGTGGTCGAGGTCTCCCTGAAAAAGATTTCCTAACTTCTCTGTCAAAGATGTAGTCCTACCACAGGTGATCTGGCCTTGTAGCCCATTTCTTATGTTCTTAACCACTGGGTGCTATATTGAGAACTTGGATAGCCTTAACCTGACTGTTCTTCTGGGCTTTGTCTTAACCTGACCATGGTCCTTAGCCCGTTTACTAGCCTATGATCCTGAAGTGTTCATAAGTATCCTTGGAAAGAGCAAGAAGTGAATTTATTTCCCCAGGTTTCTGAGCTAAGTCAGCTTACTTATTTCTTTGAAGGAACTCCATGTATTGGACTAATACCTTTGAACTACCTTTAAACAAATGAATCTACACATAGATGTACTTCTGCTTCATCTCTCCTTTGTCTAGTTTCAGGTCTCTCATTTTCGTTGTACCTGCTCAGCTGTTGTGCTTTCTCCACTTCTTTCTATGTCTGCCCCTTGTTTTCAGATTCCCCCATCCCATCCACAGCTACAACATTTCCCCCGCGCTGCTCGCAAGCCCCTTTGTTCACCTCCTGCCCAGGTGGCAGTCAGCCCAGCTGCTGCCTGCTTTGGCAGCAATTGCTTCCCGGTGGCAGTCTCTGAGGATGCGCTTACTAGGCAACAGCTGGAGACAACCTGCCGACACCACGAGGCTATTGCATCAGCTCCCAGAATGCGATTTCTTTGGCACCCAGCTGCTCCAAATTTTCCTGGACATCTCCCACCAGCTCCCCTCCACCCTCGGCCACACACACACACACGCGCTCTTTCACTCCTTGGTGGGTTGGCTCAGCAGGAAAGTCAAGCCTGAGAAAGGCGGCTCTCACATTTGCCTGGCCTGGTTGGGATGACTTGGGTGTCCTTGCTTCCACTTCTCTATTTGTTAAATGGGACAAGGATGCGAGGAGTCCAGGCTACCCTGCTTCTAATGTGCTCTGCTCTGATTAGAGCAACCCTAGATCTGGAACAGCTCTCCTGATGTAATGAGAATAACATTTTCTCATTATTGCCTGTGGATCAAAAATTAAGGCCAGTGGAGTCCTTATGCAGGACATCACAGGAGTGTCACTGGTACAATAGACACTAGTTTTCAAGTAATTAGGTTTTTCTTTTTTCTTTTTCTTTTTTTTTAGGTGGCTGTAACTATTTCCTACTCCCCATAATTTCTCTCTCTGTCAGTAGCTTAGAAAAACCTCTGGAAAGTCCAGGCAACCTTTAAAAAGCTAATTCACCAGTAAGATAATATTTAGCTACAGACTTTTCTCACAGTAGGTCTACAATAGCTTGACTTCAGTTTTCTGTTGGAAAGGAAGCTGTACGTGTTGTGAAAAGTGTATCTTACAGTATCGTCACATACTGGGAGCTGACCTAACACAATATCCCAAAAATTCATACAGTGAAATTGAAATTGGATGGAGTATGGGAATGTCGAGGTGAGCGCCACAGTTTTCTTCATCACCCAGGATCTTCATCCTGCTCTTTTTCAGGACTCCTGGCAGCCTGCCACCCTTGGCAGATGGTTGCTTTACCTAAGGTCTCTTTAATAAATACTTACAGCAGCCATTCCTGGAGGCAGCTGGCTGCTAAGCAGAGAGCACAGAAAACCAGGAATATTTTACCTATTTCTGTGTTTGCAGAAGCCCTTTGCAGGTGAAAGGGCCAGAGCTTGCCAGTGACATGCAAGGGTCATACATGGGTCACATGGGTCAACATCTTCAGGTGAGGCCCCAGGAAGTCCTCACAATCCCTTAGGATAAGAAGTGGGGAAAAAAAAAAACCAAACCCCACACTTTCTTAGCTCCTGACTTTTGGTCTCTCCTGCTTTTTGTCTCCTCACTACCTCTGTGACTGCCATTACCTATAAACTTGTAAGCTTTAATGTCCTAAAACACTTCTTTTGTCTTTTAATGCAGGGTACAGGGTTGGGGGTGAAATCAGAAGACAACTACCCATGTTCTGCATTATTTGTCATGGTAATAAATGTTTCCCACATTAAGGTTGAACACCCTCAATGGGACACACCTGTGTCCCCCTTACTAGCTGTGGTCTCTGCTAATTGAGCGAGTGATGCGCCCCTTGAAAGACAGTGGAAAAGAATGAAATTAAGATGGATGAATTCAAACGCACCTCTACAGCGAGGTGAGAACAGTGCTGTTTCACGTTCTTTTAATTCCTGTAAACCTCAGATATTCTGATTCTGAATTTTCCCATTTGATAGCAAAATTGCCTTTTTGTTCATGCTTCAGCCTCTTTTACTCGTATCCATTTCTACAGGGAAGATCAAAACCTTGTTTCTGGAGCAGAGGGAGTTAAAACAGTCAACAGCCTTATAAAGTGATACTGCAGCTGTTTCTTAAGTATCAATGGATTTTAATGAAAGGCTGTTCATAAAATTATTATCACAGCAGCAAGCAGAGGTCCCAAATGATATTAGGCCCCTATTGTGCCAGGCACCGTATGAACACATTAGGAGAGAATAACTTCTCTGTGAGGAATTTAAACCTCATTAGACAAGACAGAAAGAAGCTGTGCCAGGAATAAGGGTCCTCATGGGGTAAAGAAAAAGGCCCTGGTCACAGGGAAAACACATGGTAGAGCCTGGAATAAGATGCCAGGTTCTTGCCACCCAGGCTTGCTGGTAGCCCCAGAGGAGGAAGTTCATATCTAGCAGCTCAGAACCAGTTTATTCCTATTGCTTGAGGACAAGATTTGAGACTGCTTTTTTGTTGTTGTTGTTGTTTTTTTTTCCAAACACAAATTCCAGTCCTGCACAGGGAAAGCCCTGGGCCTTACCTGGAGCACATCATCGCTATGCACTGGAGATGCCATACAGAGGCAGCATGCCTAGATTGCATAGAGCTGGGCTGCACATACAGCTGGAGGTCAGCACCATGTTGAAGGCAGCTGTGCCCATGTTATTTGGCTGTCACACCCCCTTGCCTGAGCCCTGCCTTCTTCTAAGCCAGTGTCAAATCTTCTTTGGACTTGAAGTTGGAAGGAGCTGAACTCCCAAGATACTACTTTTCTTGGAGTCTGTTGGCAGCACTGACAATTAGGCAACTGATGCATTAACATGCTAGAGATGCTCTGATGTTTATTCATGTGCTGCTCTCGAGGGTTTATTGAATTGATGCCTGGTAAAGCAACTAATGGGAGCCCTTGGCAGAGTACCTTAGATGGATTTCCTTATTATCTCTTTAGATTTTATACTCTCTAGCAAAATCAATATTCAAGCTGGTGAACAATGCAGCCTCTTTTAGCTTCAGGGTTTAAAGATTTATGGGGCGTCAACAAAGGCAAAAGACAATGACAAAAGAAGTAAAAATCCAAGTGACACGAATTGCTACTGAACTAGGGTGGGCAAAAGCAATCATTAGTTTTTGAATTTTCTATCTTTGTTAGGGAACCATTTTTTTAATTGACTTCCCCCTGCTGCCCCCCTCCTTTCCTCCCTCCCACTTTGGTGAGGCTGCATGTTGCCCTTGCCCTCCAGAAACTGTGGCCAGGGCAAAGGCAGTATCGAATTCTTAACAGAGATACAAGGATTTCAGGTGACAGTTGTGGGTTTCTGCAGGCAAGAGATGCCAAAAGAGCACTGGAGAGCAGGGAGAAGAACCACCTCTATAAGATACCTACACTCTATGCATCTTACTCCTTTCAACAGCAGGTGTGATCTACATTGCATGGACCTTTCTATGGCCTCAGTAGTCCTGCAAAACACAGCCAATGGTTCTACTTATTTCAGTTTTGGAGAGGTGGAATAGGGAGGAAAACAACTTTTGGGTTGAATTCTTCCATTTCTTTTTTTTTTTTTTTTAATCAGAAGTCATGCAGTGTCACAGGGTCAGTTTTCTTCATCTTTCAAACTTGCAAACTGCCTAGCACTAATGCTTTTCACAAGTAATGTAGCTCCCCCCCTCCCAAGATATGACCCGCTGCCTTTTGAGCCTGCAAGCTAATTTGTATGGTTCTAGCCAGCTAGAGCAATTATGATCCTAAATCAGATACGTTATTATTTCATTAATTCTGTGGAGTTATCATTAAGATTCCCACCATATTTGCTTATGACTGCCCTAAAGCGAAATAAATGATAGTTTAAAAGTTTGGTAACACTGTGAGGTTAAGTGGGTGCACAGCGGGCTCCCGCACTCACCATGCTACCCCTGGACTTTCCTGATCACAAAATTACTGTGTGTTTTCTTTTCTCTCTCATCTTCAACAGCAGCCTTATGAGGCTTAGTCCAGCCTTCCTTGTAACATGCTTGGAGGAGTTATGAAACTAAATACTACTTGTTGTGCTCTAGGATAAGTCAGAAGATTTTTCCTTTTAACATTGCTTGGTATGTTTTTTATTCCTACAAGGTTACAGCTTAACTGTTACAACAACATTGAGGGCTTGAAAGATTAGCTATAAAAGCAAACAAGATCAAGGTAACAGTATTTGTGGGTGTCTAAAAGTGTTGCATATGCGGGAACCCTAGCTTGTCCATAGCTTACACAAGATTATTTTATAATTAAATGGAAATAAGGAATGGGATTGCACATATTAATCATCTAGAGACTATTCAAACAAGAAGGTTTTGTAAGTAGGAATCAGATTCAGTCCTAGTTGAGAATACAAATGGTAGGATTCAAATGACACCAGTGATCCCACATGATCTTTCTAATCACAAAGAGCTGCCTCCTGCCAATACTGCCTTCTATACACATGGACATAAGACAGGCAGAGAGGGGCTGCAGTGTTGCCTTTGTTGGCGTGGCGACCTGGTTCAGGAACAGCACGGCGACCACCCCCAGGCCGCTCGGTCCATCAGCTCGCAGACACCAATGTGGTGGACGGCAAATTGCATTTATTGGTAGGTAACACGGCCTTATATAGCTTGGGTTTACAACGTCACTTCCGTCTGCTTACATCATAGACTAAATGCTATTGGCTATCATAGACTAAACGCTATTGGCTATCCGGAGAGGGGTCCTATCTTCCCGTACAGTGCGATATCTTCCGGCTGCCTACATTTCCCCCCTCCCTATGCTAATTAAATTGGCTAAAAACATAACAATCTTAAAAAAAATAAATATATCGTAATTGTGGATAAAAAACACACTAAGTGTATAACTAAATTAGCTAAAATATTCTGTTCTTGTTCTATGCTCTATAGCAATCTTAAAAAATATATATATATCACAAACTTGGATAGAAAACACAGGATACACTAAGCAAGAGATAACTGAGGGGTAACTAAATGTAACGGGGTGCAACTGGGGATAACAAGGGGAAATTTTAAACAAGGACATTCTTAAAATAGTTGTTACTTTAAAAAGATCAATTAATGGCACTTTGTGAGCAGGTATAAAAGCAAAGGCAAATCTAATATTACTAATAAACTAAATTCAAAATACTATGTCATCATCTCGCGACAGCAAGCATAAGGCACACTGGGGAATAACTGGGGAATAACTAGGAGTAACAGAGTAACTGGGGATAACTGGGGTTAATTCTAAACACAAACTTAAAGCAGTTGTCAGCGTTCCACTAACATGATGTTAACCGTCTCTAACCGACTCCTGACAAACGACACAAGTCTATTCAATATACAGGGTCCGAAGATCAACGCTATCATGATCGTTGTGATCGGCCCTATCAGGGTAGATATCAGGGTGGTTAACCACGGTGAATGGCTGAACCATGACTCAAACCACCCTTGTTGGGCTTCCCTCTCCTTTTTTCTTTGAGCCAATCTTTCTCTCAGTTTGGCCATCGAGTCTCTGACCACTCCAGTGTGGTCCGCATAAAAGCAACATTCCTCTTTCAAGGCGGCACAGAGGCCTCCTTGTTGCATGAACAGGAGATCTAATCCCTGTCTGTTTTGCAAAACAACTTCTGAGAGCGAGGAGAGGGATTGTTCCAGGAAACTTATGGATTTTTCAATTTTTTGCAGGTCCTCATCGATGGCAATTTGTAGTTGAGTTAGGCCTCGTTGCTGCGTCACCAGGGAGGTCACTCCCATGGCCGTGCCGGCTACTCCCAAACCGAGCAACGTCGCTATCGTTACTGCTGTCAGTACTTCTCTTTTTTGGAGTCTGATGTTAGCTTCTCCCCAATGATAGTACATCTCTTCTTCTGTATGATATAGCACCTTGGGAACAATCAAAACTTGTATACAAAAGTCAGCGGAATCATTAAAAAGTTCAAGGGACACACAGGGGGTTACCCCCAATTGGTGGCAGATCCACATTTCGAACGCAGACGGGATTGCCCATTTATAGGTTCTATTAATCGTAACTGTTTTTGCGCAAACAGCACTAACCCGGTTTGCCAATGAGATATTACCAAAACATACGCCTTGGCCTCTGACTTGGTTCAGGGTAATTCGTTTTCATGGTGTGTCCCACCTACACTGGGTAGGGTTGATATCTGATGAATAGTTAAAGGAAGCATTGAGGGCAACGCCCTCGTAGAAGGGGGAATTCATATCATAGCACAACCAACAAGAACTCGTAAGATTCGGGTTTGACTGATTCAGCGACCAGAAGGTAGCATTTAACACATCGAGAAACGGCTTGTTGGGCTGGTAGTAGGGGTTTACATTTGATCTGCTTAAGGGAACTACTAGTTTAGGTGGTAGGGGACTGGTTGGAACGGGGGTGGATATCGGCGAAGTTTCCTTTCTTTGCTGGTTATTATTTTTGATTACAACATTGGGGCCAATTGTCGTGCTGCTTCTTAATCCCTGTTTTTTAATAAAAAACAGTCCTCCTCTATCTGTATGGGATTCCCAATATCTAAAGCCCCAGGTTTTGCCGAAAGTCCATTCCAGATCGTTACTGTTAGTTACATCTAATATAAGATATTCACACCACTTCCCTTTTGCCTCTCCTCCACGACGGGGGCCCAGCTGTGGCCGACTATCGCGCCTGACGCATCCACGGGGCCCCCATTGTACCTTTAAATACTTGTCTGGTCCCGCACCTGGCGCCCAATCAGAGGCTATAGTTTCACATCCCCAATAGGAACAATAGTATTGATTAGGGGCGTTGCAATAAGATCTGCTGGGATTAGAGCTGGGGCACATGTAGTACATCATGTATTTTAAACAGGGATCAATGGGGACTAGATCACAGGGAGACACGTTAAAGCTAGGGGGTCCTGAGGTAACGATTCTTTGTAATATCCTCTGATCCTTCCATCTCACTAGCACCCATTCCCATGGTTGATGGTCATATAAGCCACTAGATGATGATACAAGCCCCAAGATTAAAATCACACAAAACCGTCGCAGCCTCCACCTGTGGGGGCTATTTCGCTGTTGTTTGGAATCCGCTGATGTGGAACTTCGGGGTGCGGACGAGGTGCTTGCCGACTTGTCATCCTCTCTTGTCACCGGGGCGTACGGATCACGGGGGTGTTCGATAATCCGATCCTGTGGACAAAAACTCGCAGTTTTCATTAGCTTTATTCTGGAGGTCCGGTTTAATTGACTTAAGCGGACACCATTTGATTCTGCCATCTTTTTTGACAGCAGCATACCCTCGCCCTGTTAGAACTAGACTCCACCCTCGTTCCCATTCTCCCAACTCATTTCTAATTGTAACCAATGGGCCTTCTTCCAGTGCTCGAGTGGCCCAATGATTCTGGGTGGGGCTATTCACCTCTTCCCCCCTGGGGAATTGGTTTAATGCTAACAAAGCGGTCGCCAGAAGGCGTGTTTGGTCCCCTGAAGGAATGGCGTTGGTAAAACCTTCTGTTTTTGCTAGAACTTCTAATTTAGATTTTAGAGTTTGGTTTGCCCGTTCAACTATGGCTTGTCCCGTGCTGTTGTACGGGATACCGTGTATTAGAGTAATATCCCATTTCAAAGCAAATGCTTGGACTGGTTTAGAAACGAAATTCGGACCGTTGTCCGTTTTGATCTGATTAGGGACGCCAAGCCACGCCATGGCTGTCAGCCAATGTTGGATGGTCACTTTGGAGTCAGTCTTAAGGTGTTGTGTGGCTACGATCATTCCGCTATATGTGTCCACAGTTACCGCTAGCCACGCTCGAGGCTTCAGTAGCTGACACAGCGTAAAGTCCGTTTGCCACACCTCAGAGGCTTTAAGACCTCTGGGGTTGACTCCACTGGACCATACTGGCGCTTTCTGACAGTGGGGACACGTAGCTACTACGTGTTTCACGTCCGTGACTGAAATCCCACATGGCTTTGCTAGCACTTTAGCTCCAATATGGACAGACTCGTGTAGCTGACGGGCATCTCTTAGCGTCCACAGCCCTTTTGCAGCGGCGTCTGCTTTGTCGTTACCAGTTTGGAAGAATCCCTTGATTGGACTGTGACTGTTGACGTGGATGACCGATATGGTGCCCTTTCGGGAAGAAAGTGCTTCTTCTAGCATCAATGCTGTTGTGGATGTTGACACGCCAGGCCCCAACATGGCCAAGCAAAGTTTAGCCACGAACATTGAATCGGTCACAATGTTAAGGTGTTCTGTCGGGAACAGTCCGCAGGCTAGTACTACTGCTGTTGCTTCTAGCTGCTGGACTGAAAGCGCACGATCGGTCGATTTAATGCAGCGCCATTCTCCTTCCGATTGCCATACTGCTGCTGCGGTTGAGGTCGCCGAGGATGCATCTGCGAACACCATTGGTCCCTGTTGGGGCTGGTCCATGATTTTTCGTGGAAGGTCGATGTCGACAATTGCCAGCATTTGAGGCCAAGGGGGCTTTACAGCGTACTGGATTTCTCCTCCAAATCCGACGAGGGCTATGGCTAAATGTTCTGACATTGCCACTGACTGCATTGGAAGCTGTTTGCGGAAGGGTAGGTATATTCTGGCGGGTTCGATGCCTAGATGTCTCAGGGCGAGTTTTCTGCCTTTCATGATGAGGTTGCCAAGACACTCGACTCCTGGAGAGAATGCACGCGACGGCTTTCCCAGGACTATCCATTGTATTGGCTGCGCTTTTTCAGGGGGACCCTGGGCTAGTGCCTCTACTCCCCCCTTTTCCGTGAAGTGTACATACAGATCGAGCGGTGCACCTGGGTTCCATCTGGCGAGCGTGCCTGACGATACCTGTTGCTCGATGAAGTCGAGGGAGTTCATTGCTTCCATCGTCAGAGTTTTTTGCTCCCATGGGTTTTTTCCTTTTAGAAGATCGTACAAGGGGGCCATGGTTTCTAGAGGGATCAAGACGATGTTACGAAGCCATTGCAAGGACCCCACTAGCTGTTGCATGTCATGGAGCGTTTTGATACGCCGACGGATCTTTATTTGGGGAGGGGTTATGTAAGAACCTGTAATTCCCACTCCCAAAAAACTCACACATGGTCCTCTTTTGATTTTTGCGCTCGCAATTTCGAATCCGTTAGTTTTTAAAGTTTCCAAGACCGTTGACACCAGTTGGTCCACTTGACTTCCTGACGGTGCGGCGATCAAGATATCATCCATATATTGAATGATAGTGGCGGTTGGGTCACTGCGCCGAACCGGTGCCAGCGCCCGGTCCACTGTGATCTGGCAGGTAGTGGGTGAGTTGATCATTCCTTGAGGCAGCACTTTCCACTGGAAGCGTAGGTTGGGGCGTTGGCTGTTCGGGAACATGACAGAAAAAGAAAACCACTCTTTGTCCTCTTCATGTAGGGGTATCGAAAAGAAACAGTCCTTAATGTCAAGGACAGCGCAAGGTTGTCCTTCTGGTATCATAGAGTTCATGGGCAACAGCATTTGGACAGGACCCATTGGTTGAATTCTCTTATTTACTTCACGCAGGTCATGGAGGAGGCGAAACCCCTCGCTAGATCATTTGGGTATTACAAAAACTGGGGTGTTCCACGGGCTAGTGGAAGGCTCTGTGTGGCCTCGTTGTAGTTCGCGGTCAAGTAGCTCAAGAAGAGCGTCCATTCAAGGCTTTGATAGGGGCCACTGCTCGACCCACACTGGATCGGACGATTTCCATGTCAGTCTGATTGGTGGGAGTGGGTATGCGGCAGTGGCCCTTATGGTAAATTTGTCACCCTGGCTTTTAGTAGGGCTAGAGCGTCCCTTCCCAACAGGGGTGGGACTCCTGACATGACATATGGGAAGAGGGTAATAGTTTTCTCCGGTCCCTTTTCAGTGTGAAGCGTGATTGCTACCAATTGAGCACTCTTCCGGGCTTGGGTTAATCCCCCAACTCCACCCACCATGGGGGCGCCTTCCAATTTCCAATGCGGGGGCCAATTCGTCTCAGGGATAACTGTAACATCTGCTCCAGTGTCGATCAAAAAGGGGACACTAATAGTGGTGTCATTTAAGGCATTGTGAAGGGAACAGATCCCCCACACCACTGGCAGGTTGTCACACTTCACTGCTAGGGCCACCCTGGGGTCCCACCCCCAAAGGGAGGTCCTTGCTGTTCCTGAGATGGGGGCAGATTCGGCTGGACTGTTGGTTGAGCCATAAAGTTGGTTGCTTCTCGAGGGGGCAGCGGGTTCGGGAGCGTTTTGCCCCATCTGGGGTGGGCACAATTGGGCCGCCTCGTGTCCCAAGTGGGAGAGGGCTGTGTGCGGCCCAGGTGCCCTCTCCCCCTCCCGTTTCCCTGGATTTTAGATCTGCATTCTTTAGCGAAATGCCCTTTCCACAGGCCCAACACGGTCCTCTGGGTCGATTTTGGCGCGGGGGGGGGTGCTGTTGGCAGGTTCCCCAACCGAGGGCAGTTTGCTACAACGTGGCCCACCTGGCCGCATTTAAAACATGCCATCACGTTAGCTATTGCGGTGCGGACAGCCACCTGGATCGGGGCTAAATGCTCTTCGTTCGTGACATACTTAATCGTGTCCGCGATACTCGACCCCATTGGCAGTGATCGTAGGATTTCTTTGGTTGATGAATTACACTGCTGACGTAAGCACTCTGCTACAACCGGGCCTTTCGCTTCCGAAGGCAGGGTCGAGGAGTCGATCACTGTCTGGAGGCGATCCACAAATTGCGCAAAGCTTTCCCTTTCTTTTTGCTTTACTGTGGACCAGGGTGCCGGCTTGACAATAGCTCTAGAGGCTGTGCGAATAGCTTCTCTGGCCGCACGCGTAGTTGTCATAACTTCATGGGCCTGCATGCCCTGGGCCTGCACCTGGGGGGTAATCATTGTCGGGTCTGAACCCATCAGCCGCTGCAGGCTGGAGCCGTGTAGTGGGTGATCCGCCCCGGTTACTTGGGCTAGTTGCTTCGTACAGTTGTCCTCCCATTCTTGTTTAAAAATGATCATCCCTGCCCCGTCAAAGATCAGTCTACAAGTTTGTTTTATATCAAATGGGAGCATGTCATCTCCCCCAAAGACACCGTCTATGAGGGTGGAGACCAAGGCAGAATTGAGCCCTTTGTCCACAATTGCTTTAACAATCGCTTGTATATCCTTGGGGTTTATTGGCGAGTAGACCCTTTGTCCCCCGTCCGCCACCCGGACCGGGAACGCCAGTGTGGCCGATGGGACCTAATCGGCACAGGCAATATTTATTTTCTTCCAATCCGTGAGAGGAATTTTTTCCCTTCGCGATTCCTTTTTATTTTGGATGTGGGTATTTTTGCTTTTGACTCTATTTACCCTCATGTCCTCCTCCTCTGAGTTTGAATCAGTTGCAAGCCAGTCGTCCGAGCTGCTATCTGATCCGGAGTCGGAAGTCGACTGACCGGTTTTTCTCGTTGGGCTCCGGCCCCGCCCACTTCCCTTGCGGGCGGACCGTTCCCTCCCTCTTGGCTCGCCCCTCCTTCTGCTCGGCGGGGTGTTTGCCCTATGAGGGCGTGTTTTCAGATGGGCGCTCTGATTGGCTCTCCGCCCCTCGCTCGCGCTCCTCTCCTCTTTCCGGTCGCCTCCACCACTCTTCTCCTTCTCGTTCTCCTCCCCTTCCGGTTCGTGTGCGCTTGTTAGTTCAAGCGCTTCCTCCGTTTTCCCGCCGGGGACGTCTTTGTCCCGCCCTCCCCCCTGGGGTTCGGCGCCATTTTGGGGCGCATAAGGCGGCGGTCTTTCCCGGGCTTCGGCGACCCTGGCTTCCTCAGCTAACCCACTCCAGAAGGACAGTGTGCACTTCTGCCCCTCCGTAAGCGGGTCAGGGTTTGGGGGTTCAGGGGGCGAAGGGCTCAGGGGTAGAGGGGGTGTATTGCCCTCTCGTAAGTCTTTAGACTCTGCGGAATCATTGCCGTTTGGGGGGTGCGGAGTCTGCGTGGCTGCCCCGACTCCCAATTTCGGGGTGACCAACAAACAGTCCCTTGCCGCCCTCCAGATTTCCTGCTCTTGTAAGGCCTTCTGCAGGGCCTGTACGACTTTCCCCCACGACTTAAGGTTTTTCCCACTACCCGAGGATGTAGTCTGCTCGGCTAATGCTTTAGTGCATTTATCCCACACTTCAGGGTGGAGAATATCCACCGGCTGGTCAATGGCCCCAATCTGTAAAAGCCTCGCAACTGCGAGAGTAAAATCTTGGGGCTTACAATCAATACCCCACTGCTTATGTACTTGTGATACGACCTTCACAAGGGCTTCCATCCCTGCCGGGCTGGTCCTGCCGCTCTGGCCGCCGTTCACCCATCCAGGCGATTTTCCCGGGTTTCGGCACCACTTGTTGCCTTTGTTGGCGTGGCGACCACCCCCAGGCCGCTCGGTCCATCAGCTCGCAGACACCAATGTGGTCGACGGCAAATTGCATTTATTGGTAGGTAACGCGGCCTTATATAGCTTGGGTTTACGTCACTTCCGTCTGCTTACATCATAGACTAAATGCTATTGGCTATCATAGACTAAACGCTATTGCCTATCCAGAGAGGGGTCCTATCTTCCCGTACAGCGCGATATCTTCCGGCTGCCAGACCCTAGCTGCCTACACTGCAGCATATCATACCTTCGGAGCTTTTAAGCATCACGCTGCAGTGACACTTGCAAAAAGCCATCTTGCTTCATGGGAGGAATCGAAGCCCTGGCGCAGCTGAGGTAAGGAAGCTTCTTAGCCATCCTCTCTTCCAGGAGACCTTCAGCATTGGCATCATTGTACATCCTTCACTATGCTCTTTATTTGCCTTCCTCCACAAACTGAGGAACAACATCTGCAAGTGCAGTTCACAAGCCAGTGGAGAGAGAAAATACTAAGCCAAATTGACTGCTTGTTCCACCAAAACCTAGGTGAAGGATGCTTTGGTCCTATTTGTATGCTTCCTGAAGATACTATCACAGTTACGAATCTTGACGTATAAACTCTCAAATACTTGGTAGTGCAGAAGTGGTTTACAAATCCCATGTGGGGTCTCAAGAAAGGGGCAAATTTCAACCAGTAAAATTCATGGCCCAGCAGGCTGTGGGGGATCGTCAGTTCCTGTGTTATGTACTTCTCTCCCCCAATCATTTTATTACCCTGAACATCTGTGGAAACGTAGAGGTGCAGGGAGCCTGGAGGCTGCTCAGCATGTTTGACTCCATTTTCTCCTTAAACGTGTGCAAATGCTACTTCTATTTGCACCTTCGCAGAGCTGTGATTTGCAACACCAAAGCCTAAATGACACCTAAGGTCCCTCCAGAGCATTAAACAAACAAGCCAACAGGACATCTCACAGCCTGGCAAGTGCTAAATTGAAAGCAGCAGTACAAACTGCATTGCTTTGAAAATGAACTAGTTGAATTTCTTTGCTGCGATTCAAACCCAAGAGGTCTTTTCTCATGACTTTCTCTGCACAAATCTAGGCTCAGCGCACTCCCTGGAAAACTGAACCAAGATTCTGATTCAAGGTTTATAATATAGAAAATTCTGTGTTTCTAATCTCATTTTGCTTTTAATTGGATTTATGTGATGCAAATAAGAAAAGAAAGAGAACAGCCAGGAGACTACCTACAGCAATAGTTTGACAGAGCAGGTGTTTAACATTTTATACCATCAGTGAGCTTCTGATTTGATACTGACAGCAGATACAAGCCTCACAAAATTAGTCAGAGGCAAGTTAGTAGCAAGTTAAAAGCTAGAAAATTTCTAGGGCTCTACAAAGTAGTCTTGGCTTGAGGATTATTATTGGTTGAAGGACTGTGTTAAAATAACTGGCTATGACAATACCTTCTAGTAGTATCTCTTGGGCTGTCTGTAAGTTCTTAAGTTTCTTCTTAAAAATAAGATCTCTCCTCTTCCTTTTGAATGACTTTGCAAAGAACAGCCTTATCCCACGTGATTGCCAATAGAAGTGTAGTAAATTTTGCAGTCACAGAATAGCAAAATACATAGCACCTCTCTTCAAAACATCCTTTTAAAATGCCTCCTCTTCTGGCCAGTCATCTCATTGCAAATGAAACTGCTGGGATCAGAACTTTCTATAATGCAATGTTGTGTTCATTTGTTTCTGTGATATACCGTGTATTTCAGGAAAAAGGCCACAATTATTCAAAGCAAAATCCATCAGTCTGTCCTCCATCAGTCTTTTCCTTCTGCTGAATCATTACCTAAAGAATTTTGGAATGATTTCTTCAACTGGAAAAAAAAAAAAAAAGGAAAAAAAAAGTGTTATTTTTTGGTGTGTTTTTAGAGAATGACCAAGATTAGCCTTAACAAAAAGGGGTGCAAACAATGACAAAATGTGACCTCAAATATTTCAGTTCCTTGTTCCTCACTGTCTACAGTTCTCTTTCGCTGAATTATGTGCTAAAGAACCTGCTTCTGACTGATAATATCAGTGGTATTATAAACATAAATCAAGAAAGTAGTATAACACTACAATAAAGAGCATTCCATCCCATGGTGTTTACATGAAGTTTAAGTAGAATTTAACTGTCATGGTTCATTTAAGAGAATGATCAATCCTTTAAAAATTGTGACACATGCTTAGGTGGAAGAGACTACTAAATCCTAAGGCAACTATCTAAGATTTTCTAGACCTATTTCATGTTCAGAAAGGCAGCCACACTTTTTTTTTTTTTTTTTATGGTTACATTGTGAGATCAGATCAGTCAGAAATGCTGACTTTGAATTTCTTCAGAAAAACAACAAACCTTCCAGTTCATTGCCTTTACTGTCCTTGTAAAACTGGGTAATTGTCTCTGCAAATTGAAGCCATAAATTACTTATTTCACATGATGGGAGAGAGTTAAATATACTAATTAGTCAAACAGCTGCATTCAAAGTTCAAGCAAGCCAAATACCATCCATGTATTTATACATTCTTCTCTTTGGAGCATCTAGATCATTGCCACAGTTTACTGAGAAATATCAAGGCAGGTCCAGTCCCAGTTCTGCCTGTGTTTTCTATGCAGACGGAAAGTGCCCTGAAACACAGGCTCCGTCCCTTCAGACAAACGTATGGCTTAGCAGGAAAGGGTCCTGATCTAGGCTGTGGCAATGAGACACAGCATAATAAAATGGCATTGCAGGTCAGCAATCCCTTCCACTTAGCACCTTGAGGGTGAGACTGAAACATCTCCTTACATTGTGTATAAATGCCTTAATGTTTGTTTTTGCTTGAGGAGGTCCTTTTATTTCCTTTTTACTGGTGGAGAGCTCCTGCAGGGCAGACTCGGCTGAACTTGGCTCAGGTGTTGTCCTGGTAGGAAACTGAGCTGGGGGTACCCCAGGCTGCTGGGCAGACAGCGAGCCTGTTGCTGTGGTGGTTTTGCCAGGAGCTCTTTGGAGCACCATTTCTGAACAACCACTTTGAGGATGTGCAGTGTCAGCAGCATCTGGAAATGCTTGTTTATTCTGGGGTTTTCTTTCTCCCTTCCAATCAGAGAGTCCGAGCTCAGAAAACAGATGGGATTGTTCTGCTAGTAACTGGTCCAGCTGCTGCAGAGAAAATAGAAGGAAAAGCATATTGCAGTAATAAGAATATAATAAAAGGAATCAAGCAGGATGCACAAGAGTATATGAACCATGCCTGCTTCTTCTGCTTGGTCCGAAGAAGACGTGCAATATCTGTCAAATGAGATGTTGCCATAAAAAGGAGAAGAAAAGCCTAAAGGACATTTTATTCCAACAGATAGCTCTAATTGCCCAATGGAAAATCTGCAAATGGACTTCAATCTGTGGTCAGTGCAATCTTGACCCTCTAATCCAAGCTTGTAATGAAAGAATCAAAGACAAGTCCCCTGACAATCATTTCTTTACCTTTCCTTATCAAACAGAGAGCTAGTCCAGAAAAGAACAAAACCAATAACCATTTTACAATAATTATGTAGGCTGGGTGCCTGTCCCCTTCTTCTGGAAACCAAGAGCAGAGTAGGATACAGACACTTTTTAAAATATTGTCACTTTTTCTGAGATGATTGAACTCAAGTAGAATAGCCTAGAAGAAAGAAGGTCAGAGATGTAAACTGTAAGTCTGTTATTGGAAATTCTCCTTTTCTTGGCACTGAAGGGATTGTTCAGATGTAGGGTTAGCACTTCAAACACTGAATAGCAGGACAGGCTTGAAACTCTCCCCACACGAACCAGAGCAGTGGCTTGTGCAACGTACCATAAGGATGCTCTCCTTGACCTGCCAAGCTCGATTGTTCAGCTGAAATTGCAGCTCTGCAACCTCCTGACGAACCGCTCGTCGTAAAAGTTGCAGGTCTCTGCCTTCCTCCCTGTAGGGACAGCAGCGAAAGCACATTTGAGTGAGCAGTGAACACCCTCCTCCTCCTTAGCCCCAGTGTAATGCCTGTATTTCCCTCTGTTCCTGTCCTGTTTTTACCCATGATCACAGGATACCTTACAAAATAATAAATAACAGCCCTTGTCTTCTTGACTCTCATTTCTTTGATTATCCCAGTTGCAAGATTAAACATGTTGTAGTTGCAGAGCCAGCTTGAGTCTGGGGAGGTTTATCACTTCTGATTTATCACCAGCAAAAAGACTGCGTAAATGCCCTACCTTCACGCAGCTCAAGAATGGAAGCCCCTAGTAACTTTTTACGAACCTGAGGCTTCTTGGTCATCACTGTGAACTTGGGCTGAGTCCATGAAGAGCTAGTTCAAGTTTTCCTGCATCGTCCCTGCACTGATCATGAGCACATGACCTAAATGGACTGATTTGTCAGAGATCACTTCTATCTCCTTCCCTAAACCCAGCATTGACCTGGGATATTGAGCTTCAGCTGATGGACATCTGTTCCGGAGTTCCTATTGCTATTAAAACATAGTATTTCCATGCTAAAAATCTAGCCTACACCTATGGAGCAATCTTCCACTTCAAAATGTTTGTGTTTAAAAACCTTGAACAGTGTGGAGAGAAGCCAGACTTTCCTCTGAGAAAAAAACCACATCACACCTCCTCCACTTGCAGGATGCCCACAGTGGCACCTCACTGACCAGACGTGCTGTGGTAACACAAGTGACCAGACACATTACTTGTGCCCATGGGCTGTTACTGATGCTAGCTTTGGATTTCAGAACGTGTGCTGGGCTGCCATTACCTTCCTTCATCTGGCATAGCGTTGGAAAACAGGGCCTGCTGTTCGGTCAGGTGCTGTTCAGTCTCACCCAGCTTCTCCGGGAATTGCTGGCAGGAGCTCTTCATTGCTTCTATTTCATGGAGGGTACACTACACAGAAAAGCAAGGAGACACCCCACTTTACTACTTTTCTTTGAGCACTTCCATGTCAAATGCCTTTGAAGCTGACAGCGCAAACGGCATGGGTCCTCCTCTTACCCACACAACAGAGACTGTGTGAGCAGCTGCTTTGAAAGTCCAGATGGCACTTCAAGTGAGTTTGCTCTGGATGCATCTCTTGCATCCCAGTCACCACCTTTTCTCCTAATGCATGTAGGATTAAGTCTTGGCATTACTCCAGCCAATGAGAATTTCATTTTTGCCACTGAAGGGGAAAAGGACTTTGATCAAAGATCTGATACAACATGCCAAGTTCCGATTTTTTTTTCACTGTTGTCAGACATATTTGAGTGGGATGAGTTGCTATGGTTTAATGATAGGTTAAATTACTGTCAACTGGATGGTAGAAACTGTTTTGAAATGGAGAAAGAGGGAGAGAGGGAAGGTATATAAGAACTATGAAAAGGAAAAGTGTCTTTCCTAATGGTTTCTGCTAAGTATCACACTGATAATTTCTCATCTATTACCAGTTAGAAGCATAGAACTGGATTTATCTAACCAAATGCAGACATTTAACCAAACAAATGTACATGCAAGTACTGCAACAGAGCAATTGTTCTCATTCTGTAACAGGTCAGAGGATCTATGCCATAACTGTGACTCTTCACTGACAGAAGGCATCTAGTATGACTGCTCAACCCTGTAGTATGCTACATCTACCCTGATGTAGCCATCTACATCAGCAATGTCTCAAGGCAGGGGATATGAATGAGTAGGATTGGTATATCAAAAATTATAAGAAGATTTGCAAGTTACTACTTTGTAGCACAAGACTAATACAATGGCAGCCCACTAGTGACATCAAAATGTCTAAGTTTCTAGGCACATTAAAGACTTTTCCTTAACTTTTCACACCTTGTTCAGGACAGTAATGCAGATAGCATAATCCAAATTATTTTGGAGACAATATTGTCTGCCTTCTGAAAGCATGCTCCCCAGTTATTCTTGAAACTGCTCTGAGTGCAAGAAGTTGTTAGGCATGTTCCCATCTTGGCAGATTTTGTTCTCTTGTAAGCCATGAGAAGACAGAGTAGAAACCTGCACTCCACTGCTGACCACTGTAACTGGTAGGGAACAAGAGGTATGTTTGCAAAGTATAGAAATGCCTGATCTCCTGGGTTCCTGCAATCATGTCATTTGATGCTCTCTTCGTGTTTGTGTGCTTGAATGTGTTCCTCAGTCCCAGCAAGGCCTGAAACATGAAGAAGCCCTCCCTGCTGGGGGATCACCTCAGATACAGGGCAAAAGATGCTCCCCATGCATTTCAGAAACTTCATTCTTAATCTCCATTTCAATGCAGCTGCTATGTCAGGCATACTCCTGGGGTGCATGACCCAGGGAGAAACCACCCCATAGCAGTAAATTAAAAAATGTAACAACCCAAACATCCATGAGATTGTGCTAGAAAGGGCTAATTAGAGTCTAACAGTGGTCTGATAGCACCAGTCCTGTGACTGCAACGGAGGTGAGCTCTCCTGTTTCTGCTCCATGTGGAGCACAGCTGGTGCTCTTAATGCTGTGGGTCAGGGCAGCAATTGCACCCCATTGCGGCAGTCAGATCTGTTATGAGCACCCTCAGAGTAAGTGTTGTCTGATTGCTCATTTGCCCCCTACCCCGAACTTCAATCTTGATCCTCTCAGACAGTTTTCTTGTTCCTAGATGGGAGCGCGTGGGGTGCAAGTGAGCAGTGCCCACATACATAGTAATCATGATTTCTTCTACCTGCTGCCAAATCTGAGCAGAGTGAGGACTTCTAGCCATCAAAAAAAAAAGCGTACCCAAATGAGTTTGAAGAGTTCCTGTCATTCAGGTCACTAAGAAGAAGTCAGTGGGCCACAGACAAATTTCTTCTTGGTTCCTCAAGGGTAATAAAAACCTAGAAAGCACCATGCAAAAGATACAAGAGGCACAATGTCGGTAGGTTTGGTAAAAAGTTGTGCCAACCCTTAGAGATGAGGTATTGGCAGCTCCCCTGGCACGGCCTCTTTGAGCGTACCACAGAGCACAAGTTCACATGGATTTATTCAGAGTTTAGGCTCAGGATGGATGGAGGGGGTACTAACTGTTCCAGTCTCCTCATGCAAGACCTTGTTTAAAGTAAGGTACAGGTAAACGAGGTAAATTTACTGTCTAACTGTTGCTCCATGGTGGTTGCATTCCCCATGCCTGCCCTTAGTAAATGGGATATAATGAGAGTAAGTTTCTCTCAGTAAAAGATGTAGAAACTACCTCAACTTTAATGCAAAGTACAGAGCAGGCATCGGTGCATTCTCTACTGAGTGACTAATATTCAGTAGATTCACTCACTGCACAGTGACTTGGGTGTGGAGCCATATCCCTAAGAACAGATCTTGGATAGCAGTAAGGTGAAAAGTCTGTTCCTCCCACATTCCCTGCCCACAGAACAGAGGAGAAAAGTCACCATTAGCCCCCGTTAGAAGAGAGGTACCAGGGTGCTCCATCCATGGGAAAAGGCTTCCCGGTCCCCAGTAAGGTACTGACTCACTGCCATCTTGTGGCAACAGCACGGTAGATGACAAAAGGCCTACACACTGCTCAATGTACTGCTCAAAGACAAGACAGTGCAGATTTATATATTCAATTATGTGGAAACATAAAATTCACTAGTTTCACTTCCCGGAACTTGAATAATTTTCTTCCCCAATTTGTAGAACGATTCAAGTTTCATTTCCTTATGAAGAGCAAAGACAAGAGGAAAAATGGAAACACCTGCAAACTAGCAGGAGGTATGATGCTCCTTCCACATTTTTTCTCGGGATGCAAAAGCCACTCCTGACTCCCTTCCTTGCTTTCTTCCCCGCCACACTCTGAGTCTTTCCCAACTTTTGAGAACCCTCAGCAATTCTGAACAAAGAAATAAAAAAATCTGGTGACTTTTTACTGTCGGTATTTTTATTGCAAATATTCATCTTAGTGGGACTTTAGATTTAATGCAGGTTTCTTATTCTACCATGGTAAAATGGCTCGAGGCTCTGCAAAGTTGCAGCTCACGTTGATTTAGAGTAGTCTGGCTTATGGTATCGGTCTGGGTGTTCACAGTTAGTCTTTAATAAAGACTAAGTAATATAACTTAAATGAGTTCTCAGTAAGAGGATTACACTAAGTCATGTAACCTTGCATTTTCTACAGCCCAATAAGTTAGTCAGTTACTGTAACTCGGCTGATTCACAGGAACTCACCGAAACTCATTCTCATACCTCAGCTCTTCATTTGACCTGTAGACTTCATCACCCGGTTCACAGTAACCATTTTAAGACTGACCTGATATACATGTTACTAAAACAAGCAACCCAACAAAACTGAAGGTACACAGATTTGCCATTTCTGTCCAGAAGGGAATGCTGCTTTCCCCATTCATTTTCTCAGTCGTGTTCCCAAGATATGTCTCACTAACGAAGCAAGCATGGCTGGAGAGGAAAGGAAAAGGAAACTTGTACATTTAGCTCATAAGGGTGTTAGCTGCCCACGTACATGAAGAAACCTACTCACCAGAGCAAGATTACGCATTGCAGTGTCCTGTAGGAGCATCAGTGTTTTCCAGAGCTGCAGCTCTGTGGTGGCATGGTTTGAGCAGCAGCCCATGAGGTTTTGGGGAAAGACAGCAATGGGAAAGGTCCACTGGCAGCAGCCGTAGCAGCAGCAGCAGTGACAGCAGTGACTGCCCTGTGCACCCCTGGTGCCAGAGGTTTCACCCCAGTGGTGTAAGCTGTATTTGCCACAAAGCACAGTGTCAAGAGAGGCTGATTTTGTCAGGTGAGTGTGGGGTGGATAAAGCAGTGGTAGCCACCTGGGTTTCCCAGCATGGATGTCGGTTTGGCTGGAGGCTTCAGTGGTCTGCTTCACACCGTCCCTCAAAGCCGCTGGGTCTAACTGTATGAGAGCATCACCCTCAGAGAAGTTCACAGGATCTTCTCTAGCAAGGGTCTCACGGAAAGGAGCATTTTGCCCTGTGCACTTCACCCTTGAAGTAAACTCCAGCCCTGAAGACATCTGAACAGTAACAGATTTCAGAGGAGCAGAAAACATTTCATCACTTTGGACAGTGTCTCCTTTTTCTGATTTGTTAGCGCCTAACATCTTCCCTGTGCTACCAGTCTTTTGATCTTCAGATGAACTTAACACAGACCCTTCTGCTAGGCAGGAGAGATGCCTCTGAGATACTTGTGGAGAACAGCTTGAAGTGGCACTGCTCCAACTTTGCACTGCTGAACCTTGCTGTGGAGTTTCTGGGAGTCCCATTTTGGGTGAGCATCTTGTATTTTTTGAATCACCATCTGTTTTGCCAAACTTCTGACCATTTGTCACCTCATTCACTGCAAGCAGGGTACCATCTTTGCTGACCACTTCCATACCCCACCACAGTCCTTTAACATGTTCTGTACGACCTCCATGGGCACTTTCACGACATGCAGCTCCAACATCCTTTTCAGTCAGGCACCTGTCACCTTCATGTTCACCACTGATTTTGCTCTCACTGATGACTGCAGGGTTTATATCAATCAGTTCAGTGAAGGTTCCATTCACCTTTCTGTGTCCTGTTCTAAAATATAAATGATGATTGAATTTTGAGGAGCTAGGATCTTCTTCATCCCTATTATTACTCTGAAAACAAGGAGTATACTCTTTTATGCACTCTTTTCCCAGTTGCTTTCTTCCAGTTTTATCCTCTCTCCTGTCCATGTCACATAACATTTCTTGTACAAAACTCTGTGGTCCAGCATTACAGGCCTCATACTCTCCATTTTCTGCAGTCAGAAGCAGATAAGTCTCTTCTCCTTGGTCATGGCCTGCTTCTGTTGATCCAGGTACTGTCAAAATGCTCTCACAAGCTGTAATGAAGACCTTAGCAACACAATCACCTGGCTCTTTTTGAAAATCTTGATTTAATATTGGAAACTCTGTCCTATGTGACAGAGCTGTTTCTTGATTGTGGATATCAGAAATAAAATTAATCTTTCCTGATAAAGACACATTCTGACGGAAAAAAAAAAATTAAAAAAAAAAGAGGAAAAAAAAAAAAGGAAGGAGTAATTGACATATTATACTTGTTCTATCACACTGCTTTGCCCACCACTATGTTGCCATGGGCACCCCTGGGCACAGAGGCATCTTTAAATACATATCTAAACATCTTTAAAAACCCAACGAACCAAAGAATCAAAGATTCTTGTAATATTTCTTCTCTAATGCCTTCAACAAATCTTGCATTAGTGGGGTGGAAGAGTTGCATAAAGTTCTGAGAAAGCTTCTCACTTTCTGAGGTTTTCTAGGACAATGAATTTGTTTTCATGAAGACGTCATGACTACATTATTTTTTTTTTAATGTTACTTCAGCCAGGGTTATGGAGTTTTTATAGACCCACCAACAACCCTTGATCATTTCTTACTTGCAAAACTACAGGTTCTGGCAGCTCCTCCATGAACCCACTGCTGTCTGACTGGCAGCTGCTTGTTCTTGTCACCATCACCTCTCCTGGGGAAAACAAAAGGATAGGAAAAATTAGGAAGAAAGGCAGAAAGCATCACTAGGCCAAAATGAATACAGAGCTAAGCAGGAGCACTTTAAATGCACATTTAGAGAAATATCCTTGATCCTGGCCAGAAATCTGCAATATTTCTACAACCAGAAAAAATAACAAAATGTGCTTAGGATAGCTACTGCTGATGTTACTAAGCACTGACTGATTCACCAGTGTGATCATCAACAGCAGATTTCAGATTTTGATATATTCACGCCACATACACAATGTAAATAACCTATAATGCAGCCAATCACTTGTTTTCCTTCGCTAAAAATACTGACTTTTGACTGCTAGAACTGGCTCAGACCAAGTCTGACATACCTACATAGTTTCGATGGCTTCAACCAAGTGACTCCTGCAGGGAAAGGGAGCGACCCTAGCCTCTCCCTAGACCAGTTTGTGTCTACTTTGAGGCACTGTCTATTATCTGTGTTGGTTTTAGTCTGAGGACACGAAATCACAGTAATAAGTAGAGATGATGCAGGGTTGCATAGCAAGATATAAAGACAAGAGGAAGATATTCTAGATTTACTCCAGAGAAGGTTTCTAATCTAGCAGCCACATTATCTGGCTAAATCAATTCTTACCCCAGCTTTAGCAATTACATGATACAACATGAGCTGTCTGATTTAATGAGTCAAACCCAAACCTCTTTCAAAGTACAAATGATTGAGAGTAAGTCCTCAGTTATCCTGTACATCCAGTACCTCCCAGCCCATGGATAACTTGCACTTTCAGATAACCTTCATCCTTAGATAAAGCCCTCATTCTCAGACAGCTGGAAGCAAAACAGAAGTAGAGTTGGGGGAGCAGGCTGAGGAAGTCTGCTGGGGGAGGGAAGGGATGGAGACAATCTGAATACACTTCCTCTCTTGTTCCTTGCATATATAACAGCTTCTGAATCCCAAGACCTTTTATCTTCTGGTTATATCCATGAAAATGTGACAATTCATTTAGCAATTCTGAGGCCTGAGTTATTAATTTTAATTCGTGTGAATTGGAAAATGCAAAAAAAAAAAGAAGTCTACAAATTATGTTTTCATGCATTAACAGACTATGGGCTTTATTAAATGTATCTTGGGCATCAAATAATGAAAATCACACAATCTATTTGTAGGCAGGAACTGTAAAATCAAAACCAGGTATCATTTTATGGTTTTAAAATTAATTGCATTGTGAGTTCTGTTATCTTCAGCAGCATATCAGTCAGTCCCTTTCCTATTTTGGATGAGAAATATGTGGTTCCCATCTCACACAAAACAAAATCTACAGTGAAGTTCCTGAAAATTGCCTGTTTTGTGGGTGGTCTCAAAACTCATCCTTGCAGTTTCCTACAAACAACATTGTGGTTCAGCTTCTCCCCCAGGGAGACTGCTCTAGAGATTCTCTAAACTTTTTTAAAAGCTGTTTCAATTACCCTTTGCATCTTTGCCAGCTGTTGCTTCCAGTGTGTCGGTCTGGCCTATAGTTTTCTGTACATAAAAATGACGAAAAAAAGGCTTAGGAAAATTTTGAAAAGCTGAAATGTTTCAGCTGCTGTAGTTCCAACCAGTTTGAGACTCAAATTATTTGAGCCTCAAATACTCAAATACTCAATTGTACTCTACAAACATAAAAACTGACCTTCAAATTTTGAAGTTTGCAGAGTTAGAAGGCCACATTATCCGCAGACTACCTAGTGTTTTAAGTTGCCTGTTTTTCTCCTGAGACATGCAAGTTACCAAAGTAGCTAGCATGCTACTAGAAATTACATGTAGGGAAAAACTCCATAACTTTTAATGGAAGAGTCACTGCTATCAAGATTCATTTTCTGATCTGGTCAAAACCAGGTGACTATAGCCAGATTTGACCCATTTATTACAATAAATGTGACGCATCTGTTCTAACAACACAGTCAATTGTCTTTGTGTATGGCAACCATGCAACATTCCCGCCCATGTTTGTATTCATGCACTAGCTGGAGAACTACCCAAAATATCTGATGGTGGATTCTGAACTGATCTTTAGGCACAAGGTGAGACATTAAAGACTGGATGAATTGTCTGCAGATCAAGTTAATATCGCTACAGTTGGGCTATGGAAGACCTCCATGTGTCTCCCTGGACTTGCCCTGGAAGGAGGTGTGGTGTGTGCTCTGCTATCATGGCTCTCACTGATTAAACGTGCAAGGTACATACATAAATCAAGACTCAAACCACTCTTAAAGGCTGTCTGTGTATGTATTTAAAATGGTAATATAATAGCACTTAATGACTGTTCTGAGCATAAGTTCAGTTTCTACAATTTTTATGTTAGCAAAATAGAAACCTGGAGAACCATGTTAAGCACAGTTCACCTGTGCTTGTTACTGTGATTTTCTGTCCTCAGACCAAGTAATCACCTTCACCTGAGTTAGGCCCTAATTTGCACCTGCCTACATATTGGATGTGTAATGAACTCATACACCTAGAGTAAAGGCTTAAATTCCCCATATAGCCAGTGCAAAGCAGTGTCTCTGAGGGTCTGAGCTGTAGTTCCTTTCCAACTACATTCAGATGCTTAATTTAATCATTACATCCCACACTGACTTGCAAGATCCTACCCAGTGTGCCAGGCTCTGACGAAGGTAGGCAGGTGAAGATAAGGAGTTTTTAAAAGATGAGATGTTTTTCTAACTCTCTAACACTTTATTCAAAGCCAGTCAAAATTCCCTTGATTTCAGTGGAAGTCTGAAAAAAAAAAAAAAAGATTTAGTAAAAATGAATATGGGCCTCCAATTCAAGGTGAGATGAAAAAGCTATGAAGAGATTCTCAAAGTGCTCCCAGAAGTACTTCAAGCTGAACAACACATTCCCAGGAGAAATGCAGAGCAGGGCTGTGTTTGCAAGGCAGGTTGCACTGCAGGCTGGGGCCGTGCTGAAACTAGATTAAACATGATAGCCTTTCCAATTTGAGGCAGCTCAGTTTCAACCTGTGGAAATATAGTTTGGTTTAATGTCTGTATACCAGAGCCAAGTAATGTTTGCATAATGGAGGCAGCATTTGCATACTGGGGAAACCGTGTTTTGGGTGAGGAGTGGGCCAATCTATCACTTCATTTCCTCATACTGTCCCAAATAGGGGTTAAGTGAGACTGCAAATTAGACCATGCCTGTGTGAAATTCTCAGTAATATTAAGAGGTTGCCAATGATAACGGTAGTGTTTCTTGTCAGGCTCTAATACCTAGTGAGGATACCCACAGCCTGAGTTTCTACAAGGAGATTGATTCTTTGCAGGGGTCCAAAGTAGGTCTTTGCTAGGGCTCCTAGGACAAATTCCTCTATCTACCAGGTTTCTGAAAATGTCCAGGCTGGATGCCTGGATGGTGGTTTGTCTCAGAACAAACTAGCATCTAAAGCCCTTCCAGCTGTGGCCAAGGTGACCTTAGGAACACTACTTCTTCACAGAAACAATTCCTTATGTTTAAATGAACTAAAGTCTTTTAGCAACCAGAAGATTGTCTTTAGGAGTGATACAAGATGGCCAAAATTTACATAGTTTATTGTGACATTTTAAAAAATGCTCTTGCCTTTCTCTTTCAAAGACTTTTTTTTCCCCTTTTTGAAAGAAACCACATTTTTTAATTTGAAGAAGAAAGGTGAAAAAAATGGGTTAAATCACTTGAACATTAAGCAAAACGTATTTTCTTTCTAGTCTACCCAAACTGCTTTTTCCCCTCATCATTTGGTTCAACCACTGAACCAAAATATCAGTTCTCCTAGTGTGTGGAGACACCCAAACCTGATGCAGAGCATCACACCAAGGAAAGATAAAGTATGTTTGGAGAAGAAGTAGAGACGCAAACCAGTATTCAACTATGAACTAAAAATTACAACTCTGGGCCCTGTGCGGAGAATACATCTGGCTATGCTGGAAAGAGGAAACCTGAGAATTGCCCCTGAAGACCTTGGTGAGGAAAACCTTGGCTCTTTGCCTTTCTGTGCTAATTGAACTGGGAGAGTTTAGCTCCTGCATCCCATTTCTGTTCTGCCTGAATTTTAAATAAAAATAGGTTAGAGGAACTTAGTAATCAGGTTTCTGCTTCATTTTGTATTGTATAAAAAACGTACATGCCTTCCAAAGCTCAAAGGTCTCACAGCTTTCCAGCCCTTTACTTCATCAAACCAATTTCATTAAGAGACTTTTTCTTTCCCCTTATTTGCATGCAGATGCAGGGGCTTCCATTTTCAGCAGCCATCAGTGCAGGAACTTTCTGAAACTACTGGGCTCCTAGGTTCACCATTAATGAAAGGATATTCCCTAATTAGTAAAAAAATAAGTGCTGGAGTATGGTTTGACGCTCCTCTGAAGACTCTGCAGCTGATTTTCTGTGGACTTGGCTGCAAATAACACAATCTCTTTCTAGTTTCCAGCCTGGAGAATACATGCAAACTGCAAAAGACGCCATGAGAGCTACTGTACTGCTTGTAAATAATGGCACATTTTTTTTTTTTGCATGGCTTTTGAATCACATTAACATTGATTAATGCACTTCTATATTTGGTTTTCTATATCTTTTGATTATGTGGGGAAGCATAGGCAGAAAAACTTCAAATGCAAGAACATTTGTGCAAATTTGAATTTTAAATTTACAAATTAAAATCTGCACTGTTCATCCTGTCAGAGGAAAAACCAGAATGGCCAATTGCAACCTAGCAATGTTGTTCAAATTTTAGATATTTTTGTAGCTATTTAAATGTTGCTAGCCATTGATGGGGAGAAATATTTCTAAAAATATCTGCTATATACATGGGATTAAATAACCCACAGAAGCCACAATTTAGTCAGATATTTTGTAAAAGAAAAAGAAGCCTGAAGTACTTAGAATAAGACTCTTCCACTTCACTATATAAGCAAAGGCATTTTGCAATGAGTCGCACAAAACTCTCAAGGCGTTAGCTTCACTACAGCTTAAACACTTAGGCTAAATTCAGCAGGGAAACAAGATTCACACTTAAGTCTACATATAATATTCCCATACCCAGAGTTAAAAGGACACACAAATATCTCACTGATTGGGCCTTATGAAGCATGCCTTTTCAACAGTAGTTGAATTCAAGAGTAGTCAACTGCAGTAAGAGATGAGGAAAATGAAGGTGACACCATGTCCACAGAAAGTGCCAGAACTTAATAGATATTTTATTACATTCTGGATATTTTGTGCTTTGCTTCTCAAACACAGGCATCAAATACTCAAAAGTACTTGGTCCACCAAAGCTGCTCAGCACTATGGCTCTAGCGGCAGCATGTGGACAAAGTGAAAGCTCTGATTCTCCAAAACATTGTAACATGGAAAGCAAAAAAATCAAGAATTTCTGTCCTATAGGACAAAAAAAGCACTTTCAAAAATAGATTTTCAAACAGTATTTTCAAGATAGAAGTAGGTTCATTTCGAGTGGTTACTGGATCCTTCCCATTTAGGCATTTCGCACTGCCTGCTCTGCAAATTGATAAATCCGTATGTTACCCCTAACAACACCGCCCTGCCTGTGGCATCGCACAAAATGATGTTGCAGGATGAGCTGGCTATATGCTAGAGGCGTACATCAGCTGCATGGCACAGTTACAGATGGTCTGGTCCCTGTGATGGAAGAACTGCTGCAGCTTACTTCCCTCTTCTGCTACTCAGAGAGGATAGGCACCATCAATTTTAAGTATCACACTCTATTATACGGACATTAAGAGCTAATAAAACTCCCCTGAAAATACGTATTCTGCATAAGCCACAAAGAAGCTTTTTCTTTTTTTTTTTTTTTTTTTTTTTTTTGTGATGTTATCCAGAATAGTGGGCTTTCTGAAGCTCACTCAACTTTGGTGCACCAGAAGAAACTATTTTGTACAACTTACAGCATTTCAGGTAAAGAAATGTTGCTATTCACATCAGTTTCCATGCATGTGGCAAAACTTCATCTTATGGTTAATGTTTCATAAAATCTGCTTTGTTCAGAGTCTACTGTGCTCTCTGTCCTTAGTTTAAAAAGTAGATCCCATAGGCAACTGCACCGATTACCGGCTGTTGACTATGGACATAAACATTTCATAAACATTTCCCAAAGGAAAAGTCTACTCTTAGTCTCTGTTTTAATATTCCTGCACAACTTACTTATATAATGCTGATTCACTTTCCATGCTGCAGAAATGGTGATGACCAAGCAAACTGAGGTGAGAAAGATCTAGGTGATATTTATTTTCTAACCAAATGCAATACACAGCTCTACAGTTTTCCTGTAAGAGAGATCAGTCCAGGACTGCTTGTCCTTCGAGCAGGGCTGCAGCACTGACCCTTCTCTGTAGAGATGTCTCAGTTTTGTGCTGCATTTCAGGAGAACAGTCACCAGATGGCAGCAGCACATAAACCACAAATTGTGGTTCCTAAGGCCAGCAACGAACTAGAGTTTTTATCCATGCCCTTCTGCAAATTTTATTTTTCAATGACATTATGGCAGAAATTAGATTAACTGTGTTATTAGAATAGTCATATTACTTGAAAGCAAATAATACACTCCAAAATGCACCAGATGTGGCAAAAGCTCTGATTCCAAAACAAATGCAGCTAAGAAATTTGTCTATCCCTTCCTCCCTTTGAATTGAAGGGGAATTTCATGCCAAGCATCTAACACAGTGTGACTGGATGAAAATATATTAAAAAAAAAAGCTCTACATAAAGCAACATCTATTATTCATTGTGCCCCACCACACCGGTAGGTGCTGTATGAATGGAACAGAACAGTCTATGGTCAGAGGAGCTTACTCAGTGAACAAAACCTGGCTCCTCTGAGGTACTTCCTTCTGCTTGTTAAAATCCAGTTAACCCAGCTCTCGCCCAGTCTGCAATGTTCTTCTCCCCCTTGCTTTAGATACCACTGGCATATAGAGTACTTCAGGTATACTTCTATTTTTGTGACCATGAAGCCAGACTCATTGTGAACAAGGGCGGAAAGCCCTGCAGCCCCCATGACTGCAACAACCTCACATGTGGGACACGAGTGCACGGATGCTGTATCCCAAAGAGGTGAGACAGGGCCAGGGGATAATGAAAGGTGGTGGGCACATATGTTGTGTGACAGCTAACGATATTTTGACTCATCTCCATGTTCAGCCCTGCAGTTCTTTATGCGGTTTTCTGTGGGGTCTGGCTGTCATGGCCATAGAATCATAGAATCATAGAATGGTTAGGGTTGGAAGGGACCTTCAAAGGTCATCTAGTCCAACCCCCCTGCAAGGAGCAGGGACATCCCCAACTAGATCAGGTTGCTCAGGTTGCTCCATTGTTAGCAGGAGACACATGCATAGCTCCAGGGGCATGAGGAGTGCGCACACACAGAGCTTTGTCTGTCCTCCTGTGCAGCCTCCCATTCCTTGCCCAGCTCCCTGCAAAGCTCTGCATGCCCATGTCCCCCTAGAAGGACACTGGCCTAGATGCTCTCCAGATATCAGCCATAAGCACTTGAGGGAACCAGCTCACGGAGCATTAAAGACACAAACAATGCCGGCCCAGGGCACGACAGAAATAGCTAGGTAGCAAATCTACGTCTATCGTCAGAGCATTTGGCTCTATTCCTCCTCCAAAACACCCGAGGAAAAAAAGCAGTTTTGCATCAAGTTCCAGCCAAGTTTTCGGCTTAAGATTCAGCGTATGGTATGGTTATGTCTAGCGTGCTCATGGCACAGCACAGTCAGCAGGCAGAGCACAGCAGCCTGGAGCGCTGCCCAGGCTGGAAAACCTGTCTGAAAAGCAGGGTGAGGGGGTGCCCTGTCAGCTCCCTGATGCTGTGGCTAGACAGCTACTGGTACCTGCACAATATGCTGTTGTGCTTTAAAGCTGGTGCACATATTTACTGATTTAAAACTAGCTTCAGTACATCTGCTGCACACTACAGTCAGCGCCGCGACAGCAGGTATAAATATACTCCTTTGTGAAACGCCTGGGGCTGGTGGGTGGGTTGGCTCTTTCTTTCACTCTCTCACATTACAGGTTGTCCTGAGTTAGTGTGTAGAAGGAAGCTTTGGAGAAGAACTGAATTAGATGATAATATTCTGTTAAGCTACTCATTAAAAAAAAAAAAAAAAAGAAAACATTTTATTTTTTCTTTTTAATGTTCATTTCCCCTCCTGCCTACCCAAATCAGAGATGAATATGGGCAAAGGAAGAAGCATGGTCTCTACCTTGTGCATCACTGAAAAGGATGTAATTCCCTGCACTAGTGAACCACTCTGTGCCTCTCTAGAGAGGGTCAGAACTGACATCTGTGGGCACTGGTGACAGAAGTTCACCATCCAGGAGTCCTCACCTTCGCCCCTTTCAAGAATATCCCCAGGACAATTTGGTCCATGACTCTAGAAACTCTCTTTAATAGGTTGGCTGGAGCTAGAGAAAGTATTTAAAGTAGCTGGGAACAAAGGTCATGTCAGATTTGGTAATACAGATCGACATTGTGAATCTCCCACACTGCCACTGAGAGCAGCAGACTCACTGCTGCAAACTGCCATGCTCGGGAGCAAGGCAGCTGCCTTCCCTGAGAGTCAGAGCTTCCCGTCACGTCCCGCCTGTCCTACACAAGAACACACTGCCCTAGAAATGATAAAAGTATAAATGAGTAATCTAAGAGCTGAATTTGACAGGAAAAGAGAGAACACTGTAGGCAGTTCTCTGTGATAAATGATCTTTCTGCAGTCTGGGAGGTTAGGAGTAGTGATGAATCTAGTCAAAACCTGAAATTGCAGTCACTTTGACAATGGTCTTTTATCTTCCCTCAGCTGATGAAACAGCTTCAAACTTTGCCAGGTCCTCCTCCTACTTTTCCTTGAGAGTCAGTATCACTTCCATCTTATTTCAACTGAGCTCCAGCCAACTGTCATTAATTCAGATTCGTGCTGCTGCCAAATGTCGGGAGAGATGGGTGATGGTTGTGTCTGCTTCTGATGAAAATGAGAGGTAGAGCTGAATGTCATCAGCCTACACTGTAGATCACGTTACATCACAACTTCTCCCAGTAGCAGCTGGACAGAGATAATGAATAAAAAACAAGCAATCACAGGGAGTCTCGTAGGGCTTTCTGCGACTGAGAGCACCTCACAAAAGGGAGGATGGCTTCCAGCAACCCTTACAGAGACCCTTCAGAAAAATCACTGAAAAGCCCCTATGTTTTTCGCTAGGTCCTGCAACTTCTTGTTGCAGACTTGTTGGAGTGAGTCCAGAGGAGGGCTACGAAGATAAGAGGGCTAGAGCACCTCTCCTGTGAACACTGGCTGAGAGTTGAGGCTGTTCAGACTGGGGAAGAGAAGGCTCCACAGAGACCTTATAGTGGTCTTCCAGTACCTAAAGGAGGCCTACAAGAAATATGAGGACAAAGGTTTTAGGGCCTGTTGCAACAGGACTCGGGGTAATGGTTTTAAAATAGAAGGAGATAGATTCAGACTGGATACAAGGAAGAAATTTTTTACAATGAGGGTGGTAGAACGCTGGAACAGGTTGCCCAGAAGGATGATGGATTCCCCATCCCTGGAAACATTCAAGGCCAGGTTGGATGGGGCTCTGAGCAACCGGATCTGGTTGGAGATGTCCCTGCTCCTGCAGTCTAAGACTCAGGCTTAGTAAGCCTACCTCTCTTTGCTAGTGCTATCTTCCAGAGGAGAAATGCTAAGTATCAATCAGTAGTTAGCATGTATGTAGAAGATCTATGGAATAGGAATCATATTTCTCATCCATAAAGAAATCAAAGTTCTCCAGAGCATAAGAGATAACCCAGCATAACACCAAAGAACCCCTTCTCACAGGTGTCACTGACACTGAGGGGGATCAACCCACTCATAGGAGCCATGGCAAAGCAATGTGGTGCCATCAGAAAAAGTATGTACTTTCTCACAGTGCTGCCTTGAAGCCTGAGCTGGATGCAGAGTTGGGATTTCAAACTTTGCAGCAAGGTTCAAAGAGTCAGGCTGTGAACTGAAACAATTAATACAGCAACATGTAAATCAGTGACCGCACAGGCAAGGCTCTGATCCTTCTAACCTTCTGTTAAGGCCATAGGAAGAAAAGGCAGAGGAGGGAACATTAGAAAAGACCTTTCAAGCTCTCAGCACAACTTTAGCACAACTAGATTCCATTGCAGAAGTTTTACTGTTTAAAAGGCTATCAGTGTTTATCTAGACTGATATCTCTTAATTATTTGGTTGTCAAAGTATCTGGTTGTCCTCCTGGACACCTAAATTTGGGGCTTTTTTAGTTTTTTTCCCCTCTAAGATTTTAACAACATCAGGATTTATAAATTTCACTGGGCCATCTGCCTTAAGTATGCTGTATGTGCATATCCTTTCCCACTAGGATGAATCAGCCTGCCGCAGCAGGATCTAAAATATGACACATACATGCAGCGAAATGTTATAGATGTGCAATGACTTTTAGGAATGTACTCACTGAAAATCATACAGCTCCTTAAAGCTCCTGGGATGGCTGCTTAGAGCCGAGGGCTGCAGGCAGGGCCTACTGACACCACTGGTGGATGGCACGACCTCCGGACGCTATTTCAAAAGTCTGCCAGACTTCCTTTCTTTGCTACTGGTGAACGTGGCATCACCACCTCCTGGGTCTTTATATCCATTGCTGAACTTAGACATGTGCATGTGTTTTCGATACACCAAGGAGGACTCTGCCAAAGTGAAGCAGCCAGAGTATTCTGAAGAGCTGCAGAAATAAATTGCCTTTCTAGGAGGACTTCTCTGAGGGGACCAGACAATTCGGGATATTTCTGGACTGGGAGAAGATGCAGGAAGATTCAAAGACTCATCATTTCACAACTTTGCTTTTCATTTTGGTCTTTTGTCTCAGTCTCTGCTCCCTGGCAGTTTCTGCTTCTTTCTGGGACCACATGACTTTCCCTCCAGACTTCTTCAGGCTACAAAATGCATTAAAATTATACACCTTCCTCTTATTCTCACTTACAGGTCCCTTATGTAAGAAACAGGAAAAAATAAGAAGGCCTTTACATGGTTCATATGCAGAAGATATTAAAAATATGGGCTGTGATGTCATAAAACAAATGGAGACAACCCAAAGTAGCTAAAGAAGGTGGATGTCTCCTTTGTGCCAGGTCATCTGCAGAAGATAAAACTGTTGCAAAGAGGGATCTATCTATTATGGATCAATTATTATTCATCATGCTTTATGAACGGACAACTCATATTTGGAGGCTGTATGTGGTCATTAACCAACGCCAAAGTTGAGTATAAATATCAATATCAACACAAGAGTAGTTGTAGGAGATTCTTAAGTTCAGCTCCTGATTTTGATTCCAGCTTTAGCAAGTCTTCCCTTTGGCCATCTCTTTGCCTTTCCCTTTCCTTTAACCTGTACTTAAAGCTAAAAGTCACTGCGTTGTATGTGAAGAAAAACTGTGATGTAGGCTCTACAGCAAGTATGAAATACTAAATACCTGTTCACTTCTTTATGCTGAAAATAGAGAAAGGTACCCAGAAAGTCCTGTACTCTTTGAAGTATAGGAAATATGCATGTTTTTTTCGTGCACTTTTGAAGACATTGCTCCTTCAGTTGCAGGTAAACGTTACAATGGATAATAGATAATAAACAGGATTCGCGTTGTTGGCACTCAGTCAATTAAAAGAAATACCAATTGCATTCTGTGAATATTCCTGTGGTGCCAAACCATCAGAGGAGTGGGTGAGTAGGAGGAGTGAAGGTGTGATAATTGAAAGAATTGCTACTTGGTATGTCACAGGAGCTAATGTGTTAGCTCAGCATGCGGGGAAGCTAGGACGTTCCCAGCTGCTGCAAAAAAATGGGTGTATGCAATCCCTGGCATCACTCGTTGGGACAAGATGAATCACAAGCGCTTTGGTAGTGAGCTACCATGTCACAGTGAGCCAGATGGAGGTGGTTACTTTCCTGATTGATTGCCTCTTGGGCTACCAAGGGCTTTTCCAGCAGGCTAATGCCTTTCTGTTGGCACTCAAGAGCCCAGGAGCTCTGTGTCCACTTGGGTCAGCACCGCGTAGGAATTCCTGCCTCTTGGTTGCGTGGCCTCCCCACAGAGGGAGAGGAAGTAAATAAGGAGCAAGGGGGAGTGGGTGACTACGACGTGCATTGAAATAACACCGACTTCCGATGCTTCCCTAATAGATGTTGCTGCTAATGAATTTTCAGGCACGTGCTGAGTTAACGGGGGTGAGCTACATTGGAACATCCTTTAGTTAAACCCAGTGCTTTACAAAGGCTAATTGAAAAAGGAAGGAGCAGCAGGGGTGGGGGAGGAGAACAAGTCAGAAGAGGGGGTGAAGGGGGAGAACAGCTCTATTTTTCAAGTGCTGAATATGAAATCTCTGCAACACAGATGAGTTTACGTGCAAGCCTGCACCTCATCAGGGCAAAGATACAGTGAGTGGAGTAAAGTAATTTTCCTCTGCACACAGCATCCCCAGCCCCTTACCCTGCCCAGCCAGCTTCCTCAACGGTGAGCTTTAGAATATAAACAGCCAATAAGTAAGGACAATAACTGTAGTTCCTGCTGAGAGCTAACTCTGCCTGTCATGCATTTGCTGGGTCCTAATACAGGACAGTGAATAAAGCTTCATTACAGAACAATGGAGTTAGCTGCCAGAGCCTACAGATTTGAATAAACAACAAATAAGCAACATCTGCTCCAGCATATGTGTATGGTAAAAAAAAAAGTCACAAAATAAAAGAATTTGTAAATGCCAAAAGCAACACTAAACTGCCAGTGCTACTGTAGAGTGAATTTTTAATTGCACATGCATACAGGCAGGCTGTGGGTATTAGTCTCACATATGTCTGGTTGCTGCCAACCTGGGAGTATAGATGAATTTAATTAAATAAGGATTATCCCTTCTCCCCAGTACAATTACTTATTTATAACAATGATAAAATTGCCTAATAAAAAAGATTGTAATATTTTTTAAAACAGAGCTAGAAAACACTCTGCTTTCTCTGTATGTCATTCAGGGATGTTTGGGGTGTTTGAGCGCCTTTTAAAATTAAGTCTCAGCATTCTGCCAAGAGAGAGGGGGAAAAAAAAGCCTTATCATAAAGCCTACTGCAGTTAAACAGCCAGAATCTACATTATGGAGAAATATAAAGAAGACACACAGCAGCCAGGGAATTGGCTTTCATAGGGAGTGTGGAAAATGAAGCAATTGGACTAAAATTGAGGCCAGGCTACAGAGCCAAGGGACAATACCACTGGGACAAGTACTTCCATAAGTCACCCGTCTCTAATATGCTCCATCTAGGCAAAGCAGTCTGTTCCTATCTATCTCTATTTCTTCTCATAGTGGGAACCTCGCACTTTCCCACCCAGGTGAGCTCCCATTTCAGCAGGGTCATGTCAGGCTTTCACATCTTCGTCATCACTCATACTGTTTCCAACAGAGCCACAGCCACATAAGAGTGGGTCCTTATGGTATTAGGCACTGCATGAGCCTTGAAAAATAAGGAGCCTGTGCTCCAGGGAATTTGGAGGCCAAGTCTAGATTCAGGCATGCCCTCCTGGGAGCTGTTTTCATTGTGTAGGCTCTTGATAAACTTTATTTCCCACTCAGTACCTACTTTGAGCTTCTACTTATGGGTCTGAGACAAATTCTGATTAATTTGGTAGGAATCTTTTAAAGAGCTAGGCATTATTCATTACTAACAATACAACGTTCACAAGCAGTAATTTTTAGACTGTTTCCATGATGCACAGCAAGTTGAAGTTGCAATAAAACTCCCATGGGTATGGAGGGGCACACCATTTAAGAGCAGTGGGAAGAAGAGGAAGAATATGAAAAAAAGTCTGTAAAAAAAAAGCCAGAAATCTCCACTTTAAATTTAGGCTAAGCATAAATTACACTAAAACAACAGAGAAAGAGAAAGAGAGAGAGATATTCCAGTGTTTAAATGAACTCTAAAATAGTATTAATGTTCTGCAAAGGCATAAATCTTACTTAAGTGCAGTTTACTTGCATGCTTTTCATTGATCACTCAAATGGATGATAGTCTTACCAGAATTAAAAACAAATAATTACTTTCTGCATTTACTGTCATGAAATCACTACTAAATACACGCTTATTCTTATGTCTTAGAAGAGTATTCAGGGCATGTAGTTATTTTTTTTCCCCTTATGTGTTGTGATTTATATACCTATACAATCTGTTAAATTCTTTAACCAATACCCTTCATCATTAAATAGCGCAGTCATTTTTTAGAGATAGACAAAGAAAGGAAAATAATATTTGTGGGTATGTTATTACATTTGGATTTTTTTCCTCACTAGGCTATGTCCACATTCTCTTTTTTTTTTAATTTCTCACTGAATTTTTGTCCAAATGGTGTTTTTTCACAGCACCAGTCCTGGGAAATGGCTATTCTTTGTACAATTGACTAATATGAACAAGACTACTGGTATGGGGCTTGCCTTTGTTCCTGAAGGTCAAGGCATCTATCAGAAAACAAAATCAAAGTAACCTCATGTAACTCAGGTGAGAAATCACAGTCTGAATAGCCTGACATTAAGCCCCAAAAGTCACTGGAGCCATACATTGGCAGACTGGACATATACAACCTTGCCAAAAGGTGTGGCAAGAGCAATTGAAAATCATAGGTATGCAATCTATTACACCATTAAAAAAAAAACCAACCCTAACAAAACAGCAAATGTATGCTTACAGAATACAAAAATAAACTCTCAGGAACTGAGGAATTCATTATATACTCCATCACATTTACTCAGCTCTTACATTCACCAAGAAAACCCCATTGACTTTGGTGAAAACACTGACCTCACTGAAGTCAGAGGGACTTATGCCACCACCTTGAACAAGCTCACGATTTTACTCCTGCAAATCCAGCTATCACTCCAGCTAATGGCATCTGTGAATGACCAGCACCAGTAGACATCTGAATTTTTTTTTAGATTCCTGTGTATGAACTTGAGTTGCTAATTATTTGTGCTGGCTCTCCAAAAGTGATCTAATGTAGTCCTCAAAAGGTGAGGGTTCACCAAACTTTCACTTTTGTCCCTTGCTATCTGCGTTTCTTGCTGTGTATTAATAATTTCACATTAAATTTTTGTCTCATTTAAAACCAAAAAAAAAAACAAACCCAAAAACCCAAACAAAACTGCCAGTACTGCTCTAAGCACTGGTTGGAAAGGGTCATTAGAGAGTAAGGCCAAGAGCTCCCTGCTCTGGAGGCTGAACAGCCATTTCTTCAACATCACCACCTCTGCCAGAAAACGCTTCTCAGGATCCAAACTCAGATTGCCCAAAATGACAGCATAACATCTGGTCTAACAGCTTTGCTTTTAATCCTTTCATAAACCCCTCAAATAACTTATTTTCTAACACACGATTTAATGCTACGTCAGCTCATGTGATGGCAGTCTATGTGATATAGGAGACTCATGATGGCATAGAGGCCACGCTGCCACCAGAACATCCCGGCTACACAATCCTGGTTGAGTTGCATATGCAGCGGCTGCAGAGCCACTACTTCCAGTCTCCTGGTTGACTTCTCTCCTAGGGATCTGAGAGTTGGCAGATAAGGGATCATCTTAGTCTGGCAAATAACTCACCAAGCAGGAGTGAAGCTTTGGTGTCGCTTGGAAGAGTAGAGAGAGGTCTGCTTAAAGCATCAGGGAGGGACCCCACACACTCAAAGCTGTGCATGTGAGGTACCCTCTTTGTGTGCACTCGTTGTGTCTCCCTGACAAGCTGAGGATATTTTACAGCTCTGTGATTTGTGAAATCATATCATCTAGACTGACATGTCTAGAATAATGCATCCAAATGCCAGAGGTTATGGAAACAGAGGGAAAACATACTGTTTGGATAAGTTTAGAAGCAGCTACATGGGAATAGCGTTTTAAAAACTGGCAAATGGTCTGTTTCTTAACACTCACCTGAAGTGGTGTCAGGAGCATTTCCACATGGAGTTTCATCCTCAAAACTCTGAATCTTAAAAGAAAAGGAAGAGAGGAGGAAAAATTATTATTGATGGTAATGATTATAAGTGTATGCCTTGTTATTGGGGGGGAGGGTAGGAATAAAAACCAAAAGAATTCCGGACATTTCAAAATGAAAACATGAAATATTTCAGATGGTTCCTTTTTGGTTGAATCCTTTTAAAAATATTTGTTCCTGTCATAAACTAGGCTCTAGTCTCAGAACCTTTCCAAGCCTTGCTCAAAGTAATCAATACATAAAGGTTCCCAACATGTAACAATCTTGTTTGAATAGCCTCAGAGAAAGAGTCCTTAGGAAAAAATATGAATTAATAGAAGAAAGTCAAGGAAATGTAACCATATGGAGGCAAATTCTTGCCAAAGAGTGTATGTAAGGTCAGAATTTTTTTCCTCTAGGAATGAAGACCCGTTTGACTCTTCCATAGTATCAGGAGGAGCATCATGTCATGATGCTGCATAAACTCCTGCAGAAAAAAAAAAAACAACAAACAACCAAACATTATAGAAAAAGGGATCTATTAGATACAAGTAAAACATGAACATGCATGTTAGGTGTGTCTTCCATGCAGTCTGTAGCTCAAGAAATCTCTAAGCCCCTCATTGTCAAAAGCTAGAAGAATACAAGACAAGAATGGCTTCATACATGACTGTTATTCTGTTTCCCATATCTGCTACTGGCCATTGCCAGACTAATGATTTAGGTGGCCTGATGGTTTCAGCCAGTGCAGGGTTCTTACAGCCTTAATTTAATGATGTAGTAGAGAATACTCAGAAGTTAACCAATATATGCCCTGTCTAATTTGAACACACAGCATTCACCAAATTGTCTTAGACATCAGACTGGGGAGTTTACAATCATCTGCATTTCCTGCTCTGTCAATGTTCTCACTTTTGTGTGAGCCTCTAGTCACAGAGCTGCAAGTTCAGCATGCTAAGTGCTTTACAAAGACATATGGGCTGCTTTGGGACTATAAATTTGTTGTGCCAGAGATTTCTGAAAGACACCCTCTTCCGCACCAAAGCTGATAATCAGGCCCATGCTCTGTCAGCTCTGCTGACACAAAGGATGAACCAAACCTTTCTCAGAAAAATACACCCTTGGAAGGACTTGAAAAGTTAAATATCCTTTGCTTGAGAAGAATGCCATCACCTTAACCTGACCTTTTCCAATGCTTTAAAAACTGGAAATTTTTTTAAGCCTCCCACCTTTTCCAGTAATTTTCTGCTCCCTCCCTTCCTTCTCTCCCTCCTTCCCTCCCATGCTCCATATGTTTGCAAGGGGCTGACAACCATCTGATTTCTCCTCCTTTCTTTGATTCTCACAGCAGAGCCTGATTTTTGGACTCCTCCCTTCTCCTCATTCTTGAAGGATGTCTGGAAAGGAAAGAGTATTCCTGTTGGCATCCTAGTGGAGTCTGTATCATTGGAGAATATCCTACCATAGCCCTTTTTCTGCAGTATGGACAGAAAAACTGCTGCTCACACAACAACTCTAGATGTAAGAGAAGGACTGGAAAGTATCATGGTCTCTGCTACTTCATGTTGAACCCCTACCGACAGCCCACTGTGGCTAAAACATACAGATAGCTGAGTATCATGGACTTTGCTGACTGGATATGAAAAAAAGCTGCAGTTCTGAGTTACTCTGGTTTTAGGCCACTCAGCTTACAGAGTAATAAAATATTTCAAACATTGCTATAACACCGAGGCTAATTTTGTGATGCAACTTTCTGAAAGCACACACCAGAAAATGAACTTAGGGGAAAAAAATATATGAAAAAATAACCAAGGCCAGTTAATGACTGGATCTGTAAAAATATCCTTCACCATACGTATTGGTGTTCCTGCAACTTCATTCTATTAAAAAAAAAAACCCTAGCACTGCGTAAGACACATTAGCATCTTACACTACCATACTGACTGAATGAATCCTACCTCAGTAACTTCTGCCAACTTCTTTGACAGTATCCTAATATAAAGAAAATTTAAAATAATCAAAACCCCAAATGAGTAGTGTAAATCCTACTGGTTTTCCCTGTAATGTTGCCACATGGTGTTTGGAGTCATTTACTCTAGCTTCCATCCTGAAAAAGAGAATCCAAATCTATAGCATAAATATGGGTGGAGATACATTGCTAGCAAGCAATACACAAAAATCCACCTCACCTCTTCCATTTCAAATGAGTTTGGCAGCTTGCAGTTTAGGTCGACTGGTTTTTTGAGCGTGTGGGCCACATACAAAGGCGGCTCCTTTCTTGGCCTATCTTTGGCAGGCACCTCACACGCAGGAGAAATGTGGGGCTGTTTTGCAGCTAGGTGGGAAGTAGTCCAGGTTTTCCCTGACGGAGCCAGTGGACACTGGGATGTAGGATATGCCGAGGCACCTTCGTCTCTGAGCGTTTGCTCCTGGGTCAGACAGCCCAACGTAACACGTGCAGAAAAGCCCACCTGGACTCTTCCTTTCTCAGCAATATCTGCACAAGAATGAAGTTGCTCTTTCTTGATAGCCAAGTTGGCTTCCACAGGTGCCAGCCAGCCCTGTTTCAGCAGTGCTGTCTGCTGAGAAGCCCTTTTCAGGAGCTGACCTATTCTTCTCCGCTTTACTCCTGTGACCGCAGGTCTGCTCTTTGCAGCATCCAAGAGACCAGTCTCATCCTCACCAGTGTCCTGTGCTTTGGTCTGTTGGGTGTTGACGTTGGTCAGCAAAGATGAGAGGGCACTGGTTACGTGGTCAAGTACTTCCAGCTGTCGAAAACGTTCTTAAGTTTGGCAGAATGGAAGGCAACATGGTTATTAAAAATACAATTTGAAATAATCAGGTACAATGATTATTCAAACTTGTCATTGCCAAGAAACATACTAAGTACCTCATTCAAAAGTTATTAAATTTTTCCATTTACTTCCGGAGATCCATTCAGGCTACATACAGATGTCATTGCATAGTTCTTTATATTAGACAAACATGCACGATTGAATTTGTTGCGTCAAGTGCAGCTGAATACTCCTCTGTATGAATAAAGGTTGCAGAATCCAGCCTGAAAGTCTCCAGTTGGCTGGGCCAGACCTGGATGCCATTTTTGAGGACTTATTAAAATTTGTGTGAATAAAATTATTAAAATCTCATCTCAAATGTTTACAACTGGCAGTTGTCCAGGATAACTGCAAAATGCATATAGTCATTAACTGATAAAAACTGACTACAGAAGCTATGTTCTCATTTTCATAGCAACACAAAGCAAAACACTTATCCCCGAGAAACATGTAGCTGATGTTGTATAAAGGTTCCCAGATTTCTTTCGTTCCACTAACCTCCTGTAATTTCTCGGTCATTTTTTCCATGGCATAACTTCTAAAGAGAAGTAGATAATGTTTTCTCCTAGGGATCCTGGAGATTTCCATCACTACAACACTATCAAATTATTTACACAAAGAAACGCAATGCATTTGCTTGCAAGTTGTGTCTGTACCTATCCCAATGCAATAAATATATCACCGTGACTCCTCCCTCCTTGAGAGATTCACTGAGGACAGTAGACGGCAAAATGTTAACTTTCTTGGTTGCCATTTCTCTTACAGAGTAGACAAATATACTGCATGCAGTCTGCATGCAGGCTGTTGATAATGCTGCTGCACTGACAACTAGTCAACAAGTTAATATTTAACATGGATCTGAGTTGGTCCTTTGCACTGGGGACAAATACCGTGACATATAATTCCTGATAGTTACTATATCTCAAGAATAGTCCTTTTTTTTTTTTCCCCAGACACTGCCTGAGGAAAATGTTGCAGTCACTGCCACTTTTTAAGACATGGTCAAAGGTTTCACCTGATGTTGTTTAAAGGAGTCATCTGATCTATCAGTACACAAATTACACAGTGTTGTATAATTCCATGTGCTTAAGTTTGGGGTGCCAGAGTAAATAATTTTTGGTTTTGGACATCCATTGTGCTACCACATGCTCTCCATGTAAAGCACATCTTGTCCTCAGTATTTAATCTGGCTCCCACTACGTCAGGCGATAAAAATGCCAATCTTTGACTGACAGTGGCACAGCAGCCCAGTCTTTCTTTTGATTTGAACCAGAACCAAACTTGCAATTTGAAATAGTTTTTACACACTGCTTAGCTTTTGTAAATTATTTCAAAGAGCTTGAGACATCTAAAGAACAACTCAAACAACAAGAGAAATGAGCAACAATTAAAAATCTTCTCACTCATGTGCAATGTAATAAATGCACAGGTCATGAAGAAATTGTGTCAGGGACAGCCTTGCTTCATGGACTACTTCTCTCCAGGCAAGCAGTCCCTTCAGTTTCTAGGGGTGGTCCCCAAGGATCGTGCCTCAAATAGGCAAGAGCCTGATAAGGTACCTTTAGTCCCTTCAGCCTGCTGCAAAATAGTCTAGATCTGTAGCACAGATGAGATATTAAAGGATACAAACACAGATTCATTTTCACCAGAAACTTCAGCCAAAACAGAAAATGTCCATTCTGCAAACAAGGTAAATGAATCTTCCCTAGAATCTGTACCTTTTATAGGGCTTCTAATGGCTTTTTGATCAACCATTTTATAACTTACAAGGGGAAGCTCACAGTTTTGTTCCTCCTTCCTTAAATCTGGTATTATGCAGGCTGACATAGTTACCTACATGAAGGATTTGGAAAATCTTCAATAGGCCCACAGTGGAATGAAGGAAAGCAGAACATTTTCACAGCCAGCAAGAATTTTTCAATCAACATCTTTTTTTTTTCACAGAAAATGGCAGAATTTAGGGAAAAAAAATCAAAATTTTCAGTGGGAAAATCAAGACATCTGAAATTGCTCAGTTTTTCTCAGGAAAAGTAAAAATGAAATTTCAGCATTGTCTACTTTGTCATATATTAAAATATTTTCCTTTTTTTAGATTTTTTCAAATTGAGTCTTGGCAACACCTCCTTTGCTTGAATCAAAGCTGTACTTCAGAGAATGCATTTAGCAATTTACATTTCATTTCTCTTCTAGGGGTAGATTTACTGGCTAACATATATCTCCCTTCTCCTAGCTGACCAGTGGTGGGCACAGAACAACCACGCATCGTGGAAAATGCTGTCTACCTAATACACTCATCTCACAGAGGAGAGTGAGACTTGAACTACAGCTCCAGTGAGGGGTTGCAGCAGCTGTGACAGACAGAAATGGAAGTGAAAAATCCACAGATACAGGATATCAAACCCCAAGTTCATTTAGATATGGCAGTACGGAAAGGTGGTACTGAAATGTAGTGGGTTTTTTTTTTTAATTATTAAGTGTCAGATGGAAACATTTCAAGATTTCTGAACTAAGGCATTCAGAAACTTGAAGTTTTCAAAGAATCTGGGGATCAACATATCCAGGAATATAATTACTTTTCACTTAACATAACTTCTGATTGTCAAGTGACTTTATTTCTCCAGTTAGGAAGTCAAATACCACTTCTAATGAGGTCAGTAGAATTTTCACCACTGGGAATAAGCTTTTCTTTTGGATTTGGCTGAGAAACTGAAGGAGTGACTGACATTTTTGAAAACACACCTTATTTTTGTGAAATGAACCTTTTGAAAACTCTCTGATAATGCTGAGGAACCAGCACCAAGCAAGGAGACAATTAGCAAGTAACTCTGTAAGAATCCATAAGGATTTTTAAAGGTCAGATCAGCAATGAAACAGGCCTAGAAAGCTATTTTCATCACAAGCAGAGAAAAGCCAAACAGAAACAGGAAAGGACTGCTCTAGGAAATTAATGAAATACAAAAGTGGGCAGGGATCACTCTGCTATGGAAAGCCTCGGTCTCTCTCACCTCCCTCTCTTATTTTTTATCCTTCAGGTTTGTTGTCTCCCATATTGTACCCATAATCCTTATCTTTCACTTTCTCAGAGTAATACATGTCATAGTAAATGAATGAACTTTCCATGCTGATTCAAAGAATAGGAAAAAGTAAACCTCTTAGACATTCACTAACTCAGAGTAAACATTCCTTCCTTTTCCATGGTTAGAGAAAAATGAGAGCGATTCAGACTGTATTTGCACTGAAATGGTTCAGTAATAATAAACCAAACAGGGTGACAACAACTTAATTCATCCAGTACATCTCTGAGAACAGTGGTTCAATACAGTCTTGAAATTTCTAGATATGACACATGGTCTGCCTCCTTTTGGCACTTTCATTTTAATGCTCTGATAAAGCAGTCCTCTGACTGTAGGGGGTCTGGGGTTCCTTAAATTGTTAATATAGAGGTAAATATCATGGAATGCCTCTAGACCTAAACCTTCTATTTAATTTACAGAGAAGGGTATTTTTCTGAATCTTCTTCTAGAGGCCTTTGAAAACATCTATTCTCCTCGCTGCCATGACAGGAATGTAGGCCTCTGCCTTAGAAGAGAAGGCTCAGCAGGCGCCTGAAAATTTAGGTCCAGTATTAGTACTGAAGGCAGACAGATTAGGTCCAGCTCTAAAAGTGCAATCCATTTTCGAATCTAATAAACACAGATTTGCCCCTCCTACTTCTTGCTATACCATTTGAGGATATTCCTCAGGATTTTGTACACTAAACCAGCTATACCCATTTTTAGCTGTAAGTCCTGTCCTCGAACACCAGCTGTAGCAAGGTACTTGTGCAAGATTACCTACATGGCTTCTTCTGAGAGATGTTTTAAAGGGTGACTGGATGATCACCCCAGGAGTTGCCTGACTCCCTGCACTTGCTATGGAGATAGAAAGACTCTGTAGTGATTGAGCTCCTTGAGATGGTACTTCAGCTAAATGCCTATAATTTGGTGCAGTGAATGAGGCTGAGGTTAATCACAGTATTAAGGAAACATGTAGTCAGTGAAAAGAGAAGAGGTAAGTATCTCTGAAGGATGAATCCCACCTCTCTCCATTAAATGTTCCCAGCCTAGGTACATACTTAGGAGGCCTAAGCAGATGGTGTGAAAACCCCCTCCCAAACTGTCAAAAGCGAGATCAGTATGTTTTGATGGACTTCACACCCACCGAAACAGAAATGCAAATCTTATCTTACTTCTCAGCAACTCCCCCGTGCAGATAAGCCATTAACATGTACTAAGAGTCCTCCCATTGAAGATGATTGCAAGACGAGTCATTAAATTCACACCTTGGCAAACTCCTTCCCTCAGAGGCTCTTTCTCTGCTTTCATTCCCTCCTAGTTCTCTACCTTCTTCCCTGAGGTCTCCATCCACCATCCACTCATACTGGTTATCTCTGATCCCTTTCTCCCTCTCTCTCAGAGGAGTTAGAGAAAAAGAAAATGATTGCAGAGAAACCTGTTTGATGTGTCAGTTTGCTGTAAATATTGAAATGTGTGCACGGGGCTTGCTATAAAAAGAGAGAGAGAGAAAAGAAAAAACCACATTTTTCACAATGCTCTGACATTTCTGTTTCAATTCTTATTCCATCCATACTGCTTCCTTGGTGTAATTCTAAACGGGAATGCACAGGCTATGTGAGAGATCCTGCTTCGCTGAGCATCTTAAGTAAACAGAAGATTTCAAGAGCCATCTGGCTATCTTGTGCAGCAAACATGAGGGGAAATGATGTCAAAGTTGGACTTTTCAGATGGGTGATATATCAGCAAATTAACAATACTATTTTAATGCAGATATATCTTCAGTGTGAGGACGTTTCTGAACTGCAAAATACACAACATGAGAACTAAAACCATCTAAATGAATAAAAATCAAGACTGTGTGCTTTAAATGGGGTAATTTTACTGTACTTAAAATATGATCCTCATCTACATCTTAGGGCATGTTTGAACCACAAACCTGTTAACTTTTACTTACAGATTTATGAGTCTGATGCACAAGCTCTGGCAGCTCTAGTCATGGGAAGTTGAGACCTTGTCATCTGCTCTGCACATTTCCCTGTGAGATGGGTACTGCGCCCACCAAGAGTAAAAGGAAATGTGAGCCCATATCTGGGCCTGGCTGAATTCAAAATCCTCTATATTGGCTTACACCACCAATGATGGTGGGTATGTACTAACATACTGCCTACTAAGCAGCTGGGGCAATGGATCCATGTTCAATTCTGCAGCTTCTGCAACACCAACGACAATCTCTGATGGTGGAGTTGGTCTGACAGGGGATGGGCATCTATGTTTTAAAATGCCACAAGCTGGTAGCTTCAGCACATAAATCAGAGTCCACAGCTCAGGAGAGGTAAACTATATTTCAGTCACATTAAGAAGTATCATTGCCACAAAAATGTACGTAAGGATCCTCAATGTCTCCTGAATACATGTCCCTTTTTCATTAATTTTCTTTCATAAGCCTCTTTTTCCCTGCTCTCTCAGTTCCCATGCTAAAATTTCTCCTTTTGCCAAAATATCTCTCCTTACCATATAGGTTTGGCCTCTCAATGTCCATCCGTTGCTTCTGAGCTTCCAAAAACACTCGGATGTTGATCCCTTTTGCTACAGAAGCACCACTGAGGAACCGAGGAGGGATTTTAGTGCAGACATCAGGTTCTTCTGTACCAAACCCCAAATCAAGAAGAATCTCCACTGGATCCTTTTCCCAGAATGCCAGCCATTCAGAGATGCTGTGGTGAAAACATCAGGATTATTTGCACCACTGTCTTGGTACCACTTTTCTCTTAAAGTAGCTATCATATGGCCTTGTTTTTTGTCAAATAATCATCTTCCCTTCTTCTCCCCTCTTGTGGAGAACTACTGCTTAAGTGAAAGTAGTCATTTTTGTTCACATTGCTAAGAGATTAATACACGTTCCTCCCTCCAGAGGAATTTGGTGGCATGGGATCTAGATAGCTTAGCAAAATGAACATTAATAAAAGGTGTAGGTTCACAGCTCTGCAGGTTCACTTCTCTCTAGACACAATACAGGTAAGGTGTGCTGCAGCTGCTGTAAGACCTTGCAGTCCTTTATCTTCCAGTGGATTCAAAGCCCACTGCAGTTTCAGTTAAGTTTACTTCCTTTTTTTTTTTTTTTTAACTGCTACAAATCCAGTTGAGATCAGAAACCTGTTATTAAGACAGTCGCTTTGATCTTGTTAAAATAAAGGAGGAGATGCCTTTTACAAACTAAGACCTTGAACTGCTTATTCAAAATTTTATTCACATTTGTTGATCTCTAAATCGGCTAATACCTTGTATTCCTAGCTGGAAATACATGGAGATAACTAACCTCTGGGGTGCACTAGCGAGCGAGTGGGAAGAGCTGAGACTCTTGCATCTTGACGTAACCAGACTTTCTGAAAACTCTTGCAGGGACCTGTTTGGAAAAAAAGTAACAATGAAATTTATTTACTCATGTGCTCCTCTGGGATGTCATTATGATTTTTCCAAGAGTAAACACTTGCATTTTGTCTTGGTTTATAATGATACATAATAGCAATGCCTTACAAGAGTTGGAATGAGAGTGTGGCAATACGCTTATTCTCAAGAACAGTATGTTACAGTAGGTGTGAGAACGTAGGTGTGAGGTACCAGTAAATGCTAATTATAAAGGTGGCAGAATGGCTCACTTTTGACAGATGGTGAATCTTTGGGGAACCTTTAGGGAGCATGGTTTCTCTAGCCATCTACTTCAAGAGATATAATTGCTCTTAAGAAAGTTTTGAAGAGACAAGGCACAATGAGTTGCAGCAGCAGGAGTGGCACCTGAGAACAATTCTGTACTTTGCTTCTCATTAAGCTTGTATCTGACAATCTGCAGAGAAACAACTGCTTTTCAGAGCCTGCTTGCCACAAAAGGAACATCCTGCAGCATGCTAGTCTTTCTCAATACATAAAATGACATGCTTTCATCACATCCAAGCTTAACTTTACCTACATGTACCCATGAAGATCAGTAGCAAATTGTATATATAGTGGAAGCATTGCATTGATTTCTGTTTCTTTTTTTTTAATCATTGCAGGTTATCGATCAGCTCACATCTTAAACAGACCTTGAGGGATATGTGGATTTTTGAACTAACCAGTTTGAGAGAAGAAAAAAAACAAAAAACCTAAAATTTCTCCATTTGTCCAAAAGAAAAGGAAGAAAAAAGAATTTATAATGGCTTTTTATGGTGTCTGACACCTACCTCTGGTAGCTTTGCACAGCCATTTGTACTACTTCTGGTACTGACAACGAAACTGCAAACAAGAAGAAATAAAAATAATTTATTTTCTTACTTTTTTTGCCCCTCAAAACAGAAATGTATCAAACTAGAGGAAAGACTAAAAGACTGATTGCGTTATATAAGGAAACGTTTTAGCCCAAGTGGCAAAGTTGCAGAACAGTACCATTGTGGGAAGCTCAACTAACAGGGTATGTTAATCACAAATATATGCAATACATGTAAAAAGAAGAGGAAAATAAGTGCCTTAGTGTTTCAAAAAGCCGTAGCAGTACATCCTAAGCCCTTGCTATTTAAAATTAAGCACTACAAATTGGGTTCCACCACCTGCTGCAGAGCCATTGAAGATATACATGCAGCAAATATGATTAAAAATAACTTCTAATCTCTACCTTTTATTAAAAAAAAATAACATAAAAATATATTATTTTAAATTCTCATTCCAGCACATGATAGTACATCTTTTTTTGTGTGTATAACAGATTTTTCGGGTGTAATTCACTGGAATGTTTTAAGTAAGTACTTTACTATTGATCTCTCTGGGTTTTGCATCATGCTATAAATGTGTTAGAGAGGAGTAAGACAGTTGCAACACAATTGCAAGAGTTTCTGGAGCAGAAAATACTTGTTGAACTGCTCCCTGGGCAGAGAATGGATCGAGACCAGCCCTGAGGAGAGGGGCTTTGGAGTGATGGTGGATGAGAAGTTTAACATGAGCAGGCAATGTGCCCACAGCCCAGAAGGCCAACCGCATCCTTGGCTGCATCAAGAGGAGTGTGGCCAGCAGGTTGAGACAGGTGATTCTGCCCCTCTACTCTGCTCTCGTGAGACCCCACGTGGAGTACTGTGTCCAGTTCTGGAACCCCCAACATGGACGAGTTGGAGAGGGTCCAGAGGAGGGCCATAAAGATGATAAGAGGGCTGGATCACCTCTCCTATGAGGACAGGCTGAGAGAGTTGGGGCTGTTCAGCCTGGAGAAGAGTAGGCTCTGGGGAGACCTGATAGCAGTTTTCCCATACCTCAAAGAGGCCTACGGGAAAGATGGGGAGAGGCTGTTCCGTAGGGCCTGTTGTGACAGGACTAGGGGTAATGGTTTCAAAATAGAGGGAGGTAGATTTAAATTAGATATTAGGAAAAAATTTTTTACACTGAGGGTTGTAGAGCACTGAAACAGGTTGCCCAGAGAGGTGGTGGATGCCCCATCCCTGGAAACATTCAAGGCCAGGTTGGATGAGGCTCTGAGCAACCTGATCTGGTTGGAGATGTCCCTTGCTCCTTGCAGGGGGATTGGACTAGATGACCTTTGAAGGTCCCTTCCAACCCTAACCATTCTATGATTCTATATTGTTTACTGGACTCCAAGTGTGCTATACCTGTGAGCTGTAAGGTGCACTTTTCATCATTTCATGATGACAAAATGGGAATAAGTTGGATGCAAATATGCAGTCTCTGTAGTTGTCACTTCCCCTTCTAACACTGAAATAACACTTGCTGATTCTCCAAAAGCTGGAGTAGCATTTGCCTAAGATTACAGTAGATATCTTTCTGCATTCCACAAGATTAATTTTTTTGCCTACCTTTTAAAGTTTTCCTTTATATTTAATAAAACTGCATCAATAAAGAAGGAGAAAACATCCTATCATCTTCTTTACTGGATTATTCTTCCACTTGCAAATTCTAACACAAGTTCTTTTTGGCTTACTCAGTGCAAGGATATCCATCCAAATTGAGAAAATAAAGGTTACTGACATCCTGTAATTTGCTGTGGTAACATAAACCAGATTTTCTAGCAGCAAATTGAGTGTAATTTGAATGAGAATCAGCTACTTGTTGTATACCATTTCCTACTCACGTGTCAACAGAAGCTGTAGATTCACTATAAAAATGCTTCAGAATGTAAAAAATAAGATCTGGAAGTGAGAGTTAATACAATTTTACCCTAGCAGAACGTAGACACTCTTCTCTGCCACAGAATATTATACCACAAACCATCTGCTGCTGTGATTTCCTCAATACCTCATATACTTGGGACTGAATGAACACAAGTGCTGCCAAATTAAAAACCTAGCACTGAGAAACGCTGGGCAGGGTGTTAACTCAGTAATTTAATTATGAGAAACCTGATGTTTGTAGGAGGTGTAGGAAGTATTAAGTCACCAAAAAAATCAAGGGCTGAGACTCATGATCAAATCGGCAGAACTTGGTAAGTTACAGCAAGTTGGATGAGAGGCAGTGGCTGGTGTGGCTGTACTCTCAAATCAGATAAACTCTGGGTATGACACCTTAACTATCTTTTGCTGTAGGTTAAGTAAGTTGAATTATCCTGTATTGCTGTGGGTCAAGAGCACGCCAACATACCGTTACCAAGGCTAAGTCATCCAACCTGTTAAGTGACAGTAAACTGCTCAGAAGCCCATGTCCACCTTGTGATTTGGACAAACTTTGCACTTACAGCAGTGCAAGATGGGCCATTTCACTCATGGTAGAGTCTCCACTTCTTTCTCTAACGACAAGACTCTTATGACAAGTTCCTTATTACAGAGCTTGACATTTTGAAATACTAGAGATTGTTTTCTCCATATTTAAGAGGTCATAGAAATAGTAATGAGGCGGGTACAGTATTTACATTTCCTGATCTATGTAAGTATTTTGTTCCTGACACAAGAAACACTGAATCTCATTACCAAACTAGAAGATACTTTGGGGGAAATAATGCCCTTTAGAAATCTGTCAGGAAATCTTATGAAAACAAACAAACAAACAAACTTGGTAAACCAACTGTGGTGCTAATTGGTGCTCTGTTTACTGCACAGCTAAGTATATCTTTGCTTATGAATAATATATTTTGCTAAGCAAAATGTAGCCTATGATACTTGAGGGAGGACAAGACATTTTAGCCTCAGTAACATCTAATTAACAGGAGACAAGATTAAATCACATATTGTTGAAAAGCATCTCTTAGTTGTGAACCCAATGAACAAAAAGTGTAGATATGGAAGCGTTGATAAACAATATTTTGGGCTTCCAAAAGCATTAAAAGTGTGGACATTTTCAGGAATATAAGAGGAGCTGTGAGGTGATTTGGGCTTCTGGCTCAGTGGAGAAGGTGAACCTAAGACTTTTCTGTTGATGATCTCATGTGAGAATCTTCTCATTACAGCTCCAAAAATATACAGCTTATCCATGCATATCAGCTTTTCCCAATAGGTCCCCCTCTCAGAGGTCTGTGGTGCTTGATATTTTGTCATTAAACAGTCCTTATTAGAAATGACAAATTATATTCTCTTACCTGCCTGTCCTTAGCCTTGAGGCTTATCTCCATTTGTAGACAGACTGTAAAACAAAAAAAAAAACATTTTAAAAAGACAAAGAAATTAAATCCCCAAAAGAATAGCTGCTCTTTCCTGAGAATAGACGAAGTGAGGGAGGCAGTTCAATGGGCAGGCACAGCACAGGGCTCTCAGAGCACAGATGAGCTGAGTGGGGATGACTGGTAGAAAAACAGAGCCATAGGCCCTTCTTTCCTGCCTGTGAACACCATCTACTTTCTGAACAATATACATTGGCCTCTGTTCAGAGTTGAGATTCAAATCTTGCATTTGCGCTTAAGGCAAAGACCATGAAATTTTATCATTCTACATGAGTAAAGTCTGTCACTTCTGAACTTAAACTTTACTAAGCAGCTAATTAAATTAGCTTATCCAGGGCAGAAGCGAGAGGAATGGAACCAAAAGCCTTTCCAGAGAATCACGTAAGAGGCAGCTGTATGATAGCTCTCAGGTAGTCTGTGTCTTCATGATGACACAGTAGTTATTAATGACACCAACAAAAATAGCCAGCCTTACAATGCATGAGTTTGTCTGACTTGGCCTTACCCTGCCACTGGAAAATGCTGCTGCAACTGTCACATGAGAGTACTGCTATTTTTTTGGTCCTCACCATACTTCCAGACAGCATTCCTAAGGCTGTGTGGGCTTTTTTTTTGCTTCTTTAGTACAACCCTGCCTTTAACCCAATACACTTCAGTTGCATTTGCTTAAGCAGTGACTCCTTAAAGTCATACTGAAGAGTTCATGGGAAATATCAGTCTTAAAGACCTTATTTTCATCCCAAAGAAGGATAAAAAGTTTAAAGAATCAGAATTTTGGTGAAGAAAATACATTTAAGTTTAAGTAAGTACAATGTTGAACCATATTTCCCTGAAGCAGCACATTGGCTCATGGAGTTATAGGTATCTGTAACCACAATTTGCGCCACAAATCCTGCTCGTGCGGCAGACTACATCTCTCTTGCGACACCCAGGATTGTGAAATTCTCATGATGTAGCAGACTGCTGGATCAGAAAGCTGTCCAGACCCATAATGGGAAATGCTATCCTTCAAAGAATATTGTGAAACTAAACAGAGCACTGAGATATGTTTCTCATGAAGCACTGGATCATCAGGAGGAGACATTAGTACAGACTGAACAGTTGTGAAAGAATATTTTGATGTAGTTCAACAAAATAAAAAGCTCATTATTTGATTGAAATCAGCCAAAGCAAAATATTTTATTCTGAATTTCCAGGCTTCACAATTTTCCTATAGGAAACTTCAATATTGCAAACATTGTATTTCCTATTGGAGAAATCAGGCAAAGAGTAATTAAGTAATAATGTGATCTGAACTTACAAAACACAAGAATTCAACCAGTGATTAATATTTTCTTCTATAGAGTCTTCTAAAAATAAATAGTAGAACACTTAGGTAAAGTATTGCCAGATCAGTTTATGGCAATTAACCACCTCATCGTATAGCTTCATTTTTTCGTGAATCCTGGAATACATAAGAAAGATTGGGATTAAGTGAAAACAGTAGAATAAAGGTGAAAATTTGATGAAAACAAGATCAGATTTTTCAATATATAGTGATTTTTCCCCATCCAACAAAGAGAAAGGAGGCAAACTGCAACCACAAGTGTTACTACATTGAGCATTGATTTAAGTACCTGGCAGTTATAAAGTGGCCTGGGCAAACAATACATTTGTGTAAATTTAACACTTCAATAGGAAATACAAACAGATGCACAGATTCCACTAGAACCTCTGTGGGCAAGAGCAAGAGATTGAGAATAAAAATGAAGATGGAGTTAGTGACTGAGATCAGAATGTGAATGTTTATCATGAGCACACTAGTACAGAAGAAAACTCCTGACATTGCCCTCAGTCACCATGGGAAGCTGAGAATCTGCAGAATCCTTTTTTCCAGTCTTACCAAGCACTATTGGTCTATCACTTTCGACAGTGGAGAATTTTCATCTAGGTATGTCCATGGTGCTCTGCTGCATAATGGAATCCCTCCCTTGTCCATCTCAAAGCTATGGCCATCCATTGGCATGGATCTGATACCATCTCACAAAAGTCTGAAAACTAAAGAAAAAGATCCCTTGCCCTTACTTATTGTAAAGCATCAGCAGCAGTTTTACAGCCTGTCAGTCAATAAAAAGCTCTACTGCTCATCGTATAATGGGATGCTATTTTTTGAGGTTAAATCCCTTGGGTGGGTACTATGGAAACATGGGTTCCTTCTTGAAGTGTCAAGTCTCCTCTTTCTTTTGCACCTCACTTTCCTGTGCACATTGCAAATAAAATAATACTGCCTTTTTCCAATGGTATCCATTTGAACTGCAAGATTTTTGGCCAGCGGGGAAAAAATCCCGCTTGTACATTGATCAGTATAATAATGTGCTCTTTTTCTTCTTTTCAGTGTCACAATAACAGAAAATGTAAAGTCCTCTGACATGACTAGTGTTGGGATATCTTGTTCTCTGTCAATTCCCATATCTTTCAGAACTTAACTTTTTCCCACATTTTCAGATGCATTTGCAACCATAAGTGAGCTACGCTACTGCCATAGCTGTCCAGGTGCTACTCTTCAGAATGCTCCAGCTAACCAGTAAGGCAGTGTTCTCACAGCCATCAATGCAATTATTAATCACATCAGGGCAGGCTTGTTCCTAAGGTGGTGAGAAGGGGTGGTGAGAAGAGGATGCATGTGATAACAGATAGAGGCCAGGATGTGTCAAAAATATTTAGAGAGAAAAATGGATTAAGCCCCACAAGAGTAGCTTTTAAGTGGTTCAGTATCAGCAGACATGGTGGTGAAAGAGAACACCTATTAAATGCTGGTTTATTTAGTCAATTTGGGAGGCTTTTTTGTCTGACTCTGAGAGTGTTGGTTCAAGGAAGGCACATCTCTGCAGCCACTGAAGAGATGTCTCCACTTAGCTTTGCTGAGATGCTTGACCTGCATCACCTGGGGCATTGCCACCACTTCCTGAGCAAAGAGCCAGTCCTCCAAGGTAAACGACAGCTAACAGAGAAGTGTTTTTATGACTCTCCTGTCTTAAAAACCCAAAGGAACAATGTCTATGTCTGCCGTAGTCACATACAACATCCCGGATATGATGCCAGAGAGAAAACTATGAATCATCAGGCTGTGGAAAAAATTGTTTTGCTGTCCCTTTTGTGAACGTTTTCAGGACAAATAAACCAGGATACTTGACATCCTTTGAAATAACTTAGATTTTCAGTTGTAGGTAGTCACTTGTCATTGCATAACAGGGTTGGCAAACCCATTGATTTATTTTATATTATTACCTTTTAGGAGACTTGGAGACTAATAAAAAGTTTTAAGTAAAAGACTGAAAGAACAGGTCAGCAATCTCCTTTGGGCAGAGGACGGGATATACAGCAGAAACAGTGTTCCCAAGTCCTCTGACAGAGAGAGTCTAGAGTCTTGTCTGCTTGCTCCAATTCCTCTCAATCCGAGTATTTCTGTAACACAAGAATGCTGAGAAAACACCTGTAGCTACATTTGGCCAAAGAAAAAGAAGGTGCAAGGAAATGGAACCTCCCATCTGTCAGAGAAGTTGTCAGGAGAAATGCTCAGGCAGTAGGAGGTCAAAGAAAGGACAGTAGTGTTTTGGGGGAGTAAAAGGGGAGAGTGAGTCAGAAGGACCATTTATTCATGTTAGAATGACTCACAGCGGAGAAGATGCAGTGACACACCTTCTTAGGTTTAGAAGTCAAAGTTTAGAGCTAGCCTAATTGAAATTAGCTCATTTCCCAGCTGAATAATCCACTGGTCTGATTCTCCATTGGCTGACGACTTGCTTGCCTGATGACTTGCACAGCCTCTTAGAGCAGGGTACAATGAGGGTAAGATGCTACAATGGGACTGAACTGTAAATGACGCAACATGAAGGCCAATAAAGAGTTTGGCCCCAGATGTGGGAAGTACAGAGGTAACTTCCATTACATTTAATTAGTGCTATCACCATTAATTTCCTGTGCATAGACAGCAGAAGACATCCTTTTGATTTCAAATTAATTAACACATAATGATTAATCTGATAGGGTACATCTTTTCAGACAAGAGTGTCCTCTTGATCACAGTTTGGGTGCCAGCACCACTCATCATCTGTGTGTTTTAATTTCTAACTGCTCTCCAGAAGCAAATTTAGCTCTGCAAATCTGTTGATGGAATGAATGACTGGCTGGTTTCCATGTTCTGTGTGTTTTGTTCATTTGATAACACACTGAGAACATCTTGGAAATATTTTTTTTTTCCTCTCCCCCTCCCCTCCAAGGAGGTTTCAAGGTAGCAACTGAGGACTCTGCATCAGTGAGGAATTTATACCAGCTCTTCACTACAGAATGCAAGAAATGAAAAGTTTCTAAAAATTGAAAAACACATAAACAGTTTATGGCAGGTTCCCAGACAGATTTGTCTCACTTCAGTTGCCAGCATTTAACAGAACCATTCTCCTTGCCACCTACTACAGTAAAGTGTATTTGTTTCACTGAAACAGGATCTTGAACTTCACCAGCTTCGCACCATATTCCTCATGCTGTATGATACCTACTGGATAGCACTGTTAATGTTACTCTTCCCTTTCCATTTGTCAAGTGATTACTCAGTCACACTTGGTTAATATTTATCCACTTTCTTTAGATGTTTATGAATGCAAACATCTCCATATCCAGGTGCACCAATACTTGAGCAGACAGCACACAGTTAGTTGAGAAATATGCAGCTAAACTTATACAGATATGAATTAGGAGGTAGCGGCAAATCTCAGATACTTTGACTTAAGAAGGTCATTAAATTCCCAAGATATTCCATTTCCAAATGGAAAAGTATTCGAGCATATTTATGGTGACTGGGCTGTTTTGGCATGACAGTGGAACACTATGTGTGTTTTGCCATACAAAATAGAGAAAAAAAAAACAGTGCTTTTTTTCAGACCTCATAACTAAGATGAGAAGTCTTTATCAACTGAGATTATTATCAGATGAGAAGTTATTATCAACTCTATGAACTCATATAGTTATATAGTTTCTGAATCAATCACTGCGTGTAGGTAACCATTAAAAAAAAGAAAAGAATGAGAGGAAAACAACAAAGATGATCCTTCATACTACTACTGCAGAGTCATTTATGTGATACGGTTGTGCTTGGCATTCTTGCTTAGCTATGCTTTTTAAGGCATCTTCATCAGGGAGAAAGCTCATGGTCTCTATCTACCCATCTCTGCCCCAGTAAACAAGATGCAGCTAACACAGTGCCCTCAAGTTGGAACAATCATGTTTTCTGTCTGTAGTATTGACCCTTTTCAGTTGCCATTTACTGGGACAAACCACTGCTTGAAGACTGAGAACTCTTCTTTTCTTTCTGTCTTACTAGAAGCAAAAGGAGATGCAAAAACCTTTTCTTTCTCCAACTTTAGTCCCTGACTTTGGGCAGCTAAATGAAGTTGAGGTCCCCTTTCCCTGCCCATCAACCTGCAAATGGTTAAGCACACTGAAATCCTAGCTACTATAGGAAGATACTAATTTATTTTGTCTCTTTGACATACCAGTCATTTGCATTGAAAGAAATGAAGGACACTTGGTTTGATATTCAAAGCACCCTTGGAACATCCATGTGAAAACTCATAAGTGAAGTGACTCCAGGGAATGAAGTTTTTCTGGAAGTGCACTAGGTGGTGAAAGCTTGTAATAACACTTTAAGCCTTCTCATATGTTGGTAAATATAAATTTGGGTAGGTTTCCCTCTGTGTGAAGCCTTTGGTAAAATAGCTGCTCAGAGGCCAAAATATAAAATTTTTCTGATCTTTTCAAAGTAGAAGTCCTAGGGCTGGTTGAGACAAGCAGAGTTAGTCACTGTGAATAACCACATTGGAAGCTGAGGATATCATCATGATGCATTTTAAGCATGACGTGGACTCACTCTTAATTGAGAAGAAACATTACAGATAACACTACGTAGCAATAGCTAAAGATGTTTCCATGTGAAACAGCATAACTGCACTGAACAGAGAGAGAAAGAGTTGTATTTTAAGCATCCCAGATACATAAGGGAAAGTGCATAAATTCAGTGCACAGGCTGTCACAAGCAAGGAAACAAAACAACAGTGGAAATAGTAACAACAGCAATGATTTTGTGGTACACTCAGTTTGAGTCTGGTCCCTTTGCTAAAAAACATACCCTGGATGGTCAAAAGAGACAGCCTATGAAGCTATGAAAAAATCAAATCTCTTTAAATCTGGAATTAAGCTATTTTAACTGGAATTAAAACCAGAAATTAAAAAAAAAAATTTCCCACATCATACCTTACAGATCAGAAGAGAAAAAAAAAAAGGCTTTCTGAAAGTTTTAATGACTACAATGAAAAAAATGATAAGCTCCAACCTTTATGGCTTGATCCAGCTGTTAATATAATGGAACAGTTGCAGGCTAGTGTATCTGCGCCTCTGCTCTGCCACAGACCCAAAATCTGAAAAACTGAAGGACGAGAATTGGTGTTCTTGGCTTAGCTTTCCACCCCTGTTTTGTTTTTTTTTTTTTTCCCCAAAGATACCACGAAAGGCAAGGAAAGGCTGTTTGCCAAGAAGTGGTGTTTAAGTTTGCAATTTGGATGAATGATTGTTTCCTTAGCCTCTAGGCAGAGGGAAAGCAGGAATCAGGACTAGTCCAGGTTTTAACAATGGGAACTCTAGAAAAAGATGGGAAAGAGAGGGTGGATAAGTAAAGACAGCGATAACTGAAACAAGAGGAAAAAAAGAAAAAAAAATGCAGAAGTGGCTTCGGTCGCTTCTATTTTCAATAAATATATTGCTGTCCCTTTAACTCTGTATGCCTCTTTGGCACATGCACCAGGGGAAGGATTACACTTTACTAAGGAAGTAATGCAAACTTGTCTTCATTTGGTTACCATGGATATGGCACTATGTGAGACAAAGCCTCCCATTTGCATTGCAAACAATCAGGAGCAGTGAAGGACACCCAACTTGATATTCTGGCCACAGAGTGTCCCAGGTTCTTTCTCGTGACTGATTGCAAGTAAAACAACCCACCAGCTTTGGGTCTGTGCTTGGTACCAGGAGAACAAGGGTAAGGGATGTTGCATTTCAGATGAAGAAGGAAGAGGCTGAATCACACACATCTGCAAAACAAGAGGCATTTGTGCTACCTAGTGCGAAATATCTCATGGATAGTTATGGTGATCATTCAGCTTTCCAGCTTTTTCCCCCTGGGGTACTAGAGCTGAATCGGTGTGTTGGTAATCTGGAATAAGTGATTTTCACAAACATTGGAATGGAATAGGAAGTGGCCAAGTCTTATGACTGGTGGGCTTTTACGCAACAGTATTTATCTAGCTGACTGTACTCCTCATGCTGCAGAAGTATTGTGTAAAGTACCTTAATTTTATACAAAATCCGGTTAAATGAGCAAGATGAACAGTCCCCTAAGCAGACCTAGTGGGAGCCAATGCAGTACAGTTAATAGATAAGAGGGAAATTGTCGTTTCCCTAAAATAAATTGCAGATGATTGTTTGTCTATTAGATTGCTAGATTGTCAGTAATTCTTTTTTATTGTTTTAAGCTCTGCCAGATAAATAGTCACACATCATTTTTATTTCAGCTGACATGGAATACAAATGGTATGAATCTGCTTCTGTGGATAGAAATGGCCAAATTGCCATTGGTTTGAGTGAAAAAAGAACTGGATCCCAAACAGTTAACACAAATCCATGAATCAAGGGGTTTTTTTTCCAATGGATCTTAGGCACAGATTAACCAGAACAGCAGATCAGACATTTGGCAAAAACATTGTTTCCTCCCTTAGCACTGGACTAGACACATCTCTGATCGGGCCGGGGCAACTATATTATTCCAGGATACTCTTCTTGGCTCTTCCCATCAGGAGAGTGGCCCACAGCTGGTAACATGGCACCAGCACCATCTAAGTAGTTTTCCTTTGATAAGGAGGGTGCAGCCAGATCTCCCTCCATCCTTATGCCACCATTCTCTGTGGGTACGGGGGGATAATTAGGACCACCAACCCTTCACTGGCCCACCAAAGGGTCCACAAAATAATAGCTTTGCACCAATATAATCCCACTCATCAGTGGACTTGTTTCCTGCTAGTGTCTGTGAGTGAGAGAAGCATCAGCCCCAGATGTGTTTGCCTTTTCCCTTTCTTCTAAAGCAAGCAGCTGGCACCATGCCTAGCCCTGAATGCATTTTCTAACACTGTGCTCACAGGGGGCTCAAGCCCACTGCGGTCATGTCCCTGAGCAAACTCCATAAGCAAAGAACAGGGAGCTTTGCAAAAGGGTTAAATTATCTCTTTGCTCTGGTATCCCACGTCAGCACGCTCCTTGAACTTGCACCCAGATCCCATAGCGGCATCGTAATATGTGCCCTTGAGACCAGTTTTGGAGGAGCATAGCAGCATCACCAGACCAAGCCCTTCACCTACCCTGAGGATTGTTTCAGGCATTTCAAGCAGTTCTAATGCTAAGTTATCTACCAGCAGGACACATTTTGTCAGAGCTTTCAGTGCACGTGCTGCTGGGAGAGGGACAGGGAAGGGGGCAAGTGTTAAACACAGAAATGCTGCCCCAGCCTCATAGTGCCTGTGTAAGCACCACTGGACTTTATGCACACACGCTTTGGTCTTTTCCTACCCTTGTGGAGTGTTCTGCAATGAAATAAAGCCTACGCTGTCCTCCTCCCTCTCTGCACCAGCCCACAAAGCAGGTCAAGAAGGGAGAGGGAGGAGGGTGAGACTTGAAATGAGAGCAAATACCTGGACCGGCAGCTCTCTCCGCATGCCTCTGACAGCTCTCCAGGGCTTTCCAGTCCTCAGTCTCCCCTTGCAGTGGTGCAGAGCAGGGATGCTTCGCCCATGGGCTGCTCTTAGTGCTCTTCGAGATGTACCCTGCAAGCAGCAACAGGAAAGTGCAGAAAACGGTGGTGCCAGCCTGTCTTCTCAAACCAAAGCAAACACAAATCCTGACCATAGGCAGGTCTCCTTGAAAACTGAACTTAGCATTTTGTTCACTTTTAGTCCCATCCTCTGGCCCTGTAGGATCCTTTCCTTCCGCTGCAATAAGATTGATTAGGAAACTGTTTTCTTGGCATTTCTTTAAGCACTAGCACACCAGCCAGTAAAGATAAAGTAAGGCAGGCAGGATGGTAAGTCTCCTGAATGACAAAATGACTCAGAGTGAATAAACTATGAAAAGCACTGTTTTCTTCAATGTCTGAAAATAAGTTTGGGTTCAGTCCTCCAATTAATAAATCTCTTCCCTTTGTGTGTTCAGTCCTCTGTTTATTTTAGTAAAAAACATTTTGTTGCTTTAATTCTATTAATCCTGTACAACCACAAGAGGGATGGGAAAAGCAGCATTTCCTTCCTCCTCACATCAGCCTGACCGCAAATCCTATATGGTAGTGCTGAATCTATAAATGGCAGATATCCTGCTATTTCCACTGGTTTCAAGGGAGTTACAGAGAGATATTCCAGAAGAGGTAAATGGCCTTCTATTTTTATTTTTAGCATTGTCAGAGCCAGGAATAACTCACCCTGACTCTTATGGAGAAGGCTAGATTTCCAGAACTGAAATTTAGAACATTTGCTTTTTCTTCTCAGTTAAACTAGGATCTTTAAGTCATAAAGGATACAGCAATAGTCTATTGCAATGTCATTCTTACAGGGTTCACTTCAACACATAGCATCAGTGCAAACTATTTTTACATTTGTTGCTATTTATGGCAATAAAGTTCAAGTGGAATCTGGTTCTCACCAACCTTTACATCCCTACCCCACCCTTACATAAGAGCTCAGACTTCTTATTTGATGATAACAGTTCAAAAAGCCAGGACCAATTCTGGGATGGGTAAGCATTTCACTAATATCTCAGTGACATCCTAACATGGAGAAACAAACACTAATTCTGCTTGCTTGCAGCTGGTCATGCCCAATTTTGCCATAATTTTGGAACAGATTTAGATAGCTTTAGGTTAGTTCACAAACAGTCTGGCTAACTTCAGACAGAAGCCAGCATGCTTGGTATGTGTCAGGGTATAAGGAAAGAAATCAGATGAAGCTGACCTCCTATCTCAGATTAGAGATACTACATGTTCACTAGAATTGCTCTGATGAGCTTTTAACCACAATTACTCCCTTCTTTCTCTCTTCAGTAGAAAGTTTCAACTGTTTTTTTCTTTCATCTGGAAGTAGAGAGATTTTGCCCCAGATTACTCCCCATATAACTGACAGTCACTTCAGGTCTAGTTCTGAAACTACAAAAGTCAACAGAAAACTACCTGCTGAAAATCCGGTTCAGGCTTCATCCACACTAGACTCTGCTAGCCATCATGAACGTTCATTTCCCCTGCCTGTGAACTGGCACAGGAAACCCTGAGGGCAAAGATTTTACTTGATAAGAGTATACTTTGCATAGCCGGGGTGGGGAAAGGGAGATTGTAAGTACATGTAATCCTTTGTGTTGTCGGCCAGATTTTATCTGGCCCTTAGTCAAACAGAGGTGTCATTTAAACAATTGCTAATCCTATCTCTATGTCTGAGAAAACAAAGAGTATAGTTGGTAAATTAATAACTTAATCTGACTTTATACAGACCAATAAAACTACACGGCTCAATATCTTAGCTAGTGGTGTCATTAGATACTGTATATTTAATTACTCGGGGACATAAGCTTCCAGGTTTAATTGCCTGTAATGGCATTGTCCCATACACACACACGAAGTAACATAGCACGAGACACAGTCGTGCTGTGTTAGACACACCTTGCCTCTCTAGTAGATGTGTTTGCACGCAGTGGAACAGCAAAAAAGGAAATTTGTCCTCCAAAGACTCTTCTCTTGGCATCATCCTTCTGTCAGTTGTGCTTGACTGAGGTAAGCTTACAAAGCAAATGCAGCTTTGATAAAGAATAAGGGAAAGTAAACAGGGCTTACCTGAGCTGGATGGGTACCACAGAGCATGCTCTAATGCTCCTTCAGAAGCCAGAGGAGGGACAAGTGAGACTTTCCAGTACTCCTCCCATCTCAGCTCAGCAGCTCTGAAAATCTCTCAGATCTTTCCCATTCCTAAAGGAGAGAGGACAAACATTTGCATAACCTGGGCTGAGATTTTCATAATCCCCTCCCATTCACGCCAAAAAGAAACCTGTTTTTCAAATATGCTTTAACTACTCTCGGTCGTGTAAGGGTTTTCAAGAATACATGCCTTCAGGAAGTTTTGTACTGTTGAGTTTTTTCTTGAAGTGGTGTGGGAAGTTGATGTGGCATAGATTTTCGGGTGTGCGAGACCTGTTGTGAGGGCTGCTGCCCCATTGATGCCACAAGCCAACCTGCCCGTGCACAGCATTGTACGTGAACGCAGAACACCCTGGGTGTGAGGTGGACACAGGCTGGGAAGAAGTCCCAAAGACATCCAAAACTAGACTGCCTTAATGTGGTTGGTCCACGCTATCTTCTACAGGTATGAAGGTCCAGATATCCACAAGAAGCCAGCCTGACCAATTGTCAGTCAGGTTCCCTGGGGATGGTGGCAGTCGCAGAGTTCATCAGAGCAATAAAAATTCCTGGTGCCTTCACAACTCATGGAAATGGCACAAAGCACTCTCAAACATCAATCCCAAGAACAAACAAGACTTTTAAAACAAATAGGAGAGCTAACAAAAACAAACTCAGCACTTGAAAACTAATGAAAATAACAACACAGCCAAAGCCTACAAAGCTGCTCTCATCAGACTTGAAAAAAATAAACAAACAGCCTGACAAACAACAAATCCAGCCTTGCAAAGCTACTCTCAGCAGCACAATATTCCCAAGCATGCAACTGCTACAGGGTGTGCCATTTCAGCTGGGGGCAGATCTGAAGGTGCAAGGCCACTCTCAACAGCTTCAGTACACCAGAGATATTGACCAGACCAGCTAGCACAGATATCACCCAGGGCAAATCACATATCCTCAGCCTGGCTCAGCCTCTGACTTCCACTAAGTATTCTGGGCATGTAATTTGACTTCTTCAGTTCTACACTGCAACCCTTGTAAAATAAGGATTCTAGCAACCTGGCATGTGTATATTAAGTTATGCATACCACTTTACTTACTGAGACTAGAAAAAAGATCAAGGAAAAGCCTAGGAATCCAACCTGGAGCTCTTACAGAGCTACTGGAGAGGAGCTAGTTATTATTCATGAACACACACAAATAACGCATTATTTCATTAAGTGTCATTTATCCTTCACTCTTTCTTCCTCCCAGTCTTCTCCCACATTTTTAGGCTTTGCACCTCGACAGTGAGGAAGTCCCAAACACAAACCACTGGTTTCACATGTAACTTCAGTCCATTCACTATTGCTCCTTGCTCGTGCTTAAGAATAGATGTACAAAACTGGAAATAATATAAGCACAACAGAGCTGCACAGAGCTCCATCAAACTCCTGGTGTACAGAGCTAACTAGTTTGCACTATTGCATGGCATTTTACCAGAGACAAACAAATTTAGCAATTTGATATTGCTGCAAGATGCCCAGCAGAGCCTGCAAGGACGTCTCTAAACACAACATTATGTTGCGTGGTGTTCATATAGCAAACTCATCCTCACAAAATTATGTTATTTTCCCTAGTGAAATCCTGTTCTTTAAGAGGGAAAATATTACCCAGCCTGGATTAGCAATTTACCTGGATTTGTCTTCTCTTTATTTTCAGGGCATTCAGTGGTACCTTGTAATGAAAAGGCAAAGGAAGAAAAATCAAACTAAAGAGGCCAACAGAAATAAATCAGCCTCTTTTCCACAGCTTTTTAACCAAGTCAGACATTGTATCCCAGTGTCTTCGCCACAGCCAGTACGATGCAATTTATCATTACTCTGAACACAATTTAATGAACATACGAGAAAATAAGAGGGGGCTGTTCCAAAGATCGGGTATTAAAACGTTGCTCATTCATTACTAGGGGATTCAGTCTCACCCTCTGCAAAGGATGTGGGATTGCACCAACCAATCCGAGGTTCTGTTTTCAGTAGACAGAGTGGATTTGCAGAAACACATCTATGGCCAAATTTCCCTCCTTACCTCAGTGTGACCCTATGGTATCCAGAGCAATTAGCCACAGTTTAGGCTCTGAAGCAGCAAAGCATGTGCTTAAAATTAAGCATAGCTTCCACTGTTTTGCTCATATAGACAGATTATGCTTGAAATTAAGCACAGGCTGAAGTATTATCTTGATGCTGGACTCAGCCCTTCAGTGGTAGATTTTCTGTCGACTTTTCCTCCATGACCTTTTAAATTCTCCTTCTACATCTCTTGTAGAATATAATAAAATAGCTCAGCTTCTTCCTCAGAGATTTAAAGCCACAGATGTCTTCTATACAAATAAAAATAAAAGTTTGGTTGATGACCTGTGACACTGAAGTGAAACTATTCCTTTCAGAGCTATTTCTAGAATACCAGGCAAAAAAAAAGAGAACATATTTCAACAGGACAGTCAGTAACAAGGAGTGATTTGCGTGTGTGCATGCATCTGCTTTTCTATGGGTGCATACGAGGAGTGTACAAAATTAGAAGAAAGTGCTGAAAGTATATTTTTTTCAGCATTCTCTGTGAAGTTAGCAGAAACGTGATGAAAACCAAACCTGGATGGGGAAACAGCTAATATTTGTTCTCCTGCAACCCATGGCACAAAAAGATCATTCTGGGTTCTTGTAGTGTCTTCTCTGCCCTGTTTCATCACACAGCAGACTCCAAGTCAGAGTGCTAAAGACAATTTGGGAATACAGCATACAAATGACAGAGCCTGCCTTGTCCTGTGACTGCACACTCCCTAGAGACATCTAGTTGGAAAGTTTCTGAAGAACTTTCTTTCCCTACTGAAAAATGGGATTGTTGAAATTGAGATTCTTATGAGAACTAAGCTTTCACAAGCTGTGATTTTTTTTAATGTGTTTTTTTTTTTAATTGCTTTTAAACAAGCACATTTAGAAAGACACTCCAACGTTTTCACATCCCATTTTCCCACTCTGCTACTGTGTTACAACTGGTAAACATTGCTTAGCAACTTCAAGAAGTGGATTAAAAAAAAAACCCTTTTTTTTCCCCCTTGATTATGTTCAAGTCTTTCTCAATACCAAAAGTGTGCAGACATTGGCATAGAAAATAGTAAGCTGGTGTCTAGAAAATGGTACTGTGACTTTAGACAACATTTTCAAAACTGCCATAATCTAGGAAATCTATACGGCCATAATTTTCTATTTCTCTATGGCTGCCAACAGATTAATACTACTGCCTGTGCAAAGTTTGTTGATTGTTATCATTCACTAAGTGCCCTTTATAGAAGGAGATAAAAAATTGCATATTTTATAAACATGATTCAGATCATAAACCTTTTGGATCCTATAGAAAGATTAGAAAGACAGACTCTACTAGTAAGTGCAGAATGATGATCTTCTTCCAAATCAAATATATGTTCCATACAAAAAGGAGTAAAATTATTCTACTACTACTTACGTGACGTCACTTCATCCTTGCTAGGAGTTTGTTCATTATTTTTAAGGAGAGGATACCGCAGAAGTGGGTGTCACAGTCAAAATTCTTTAGATAAGAACAAATATTTGGGGGTCATTCTGTATTTTCTTTAGCATTTCAGCATTTGTGACATCCTCCTTAATATTTCTTGGACCTGTACCTTTTTGATACTGAAGATAGCTGACAGTTTTCTGGATACAGCCTCTCTGAAATATTCCAGTTCCCCTTAGAATATCGCAGCAAAAAAAAAAGTACACTGAGAAAGCAGGACAAGAGCATTTGGATACAAATGTTTCAAGACCTAGATAATACTTGATTAATTGAACAGACGTGCAAATTTCCACCAGCAGAGGTCATTTTCACTCTAGAATAAGTTAAAGAGCTCATTAAAGGCTCTGTCTTGTTATGTAAGAGAATATCTTGAAACAGTCCCAGTGCCTGGGGTACTCTTCATCAACAAAATCATCTGGGGTAGGATATAAAGAATGTTAAAAAGCTTAAACAAATGCTCTTAATTTGATCAAACAAGTTCAGTCTGTGCTGTGAAATATCAACAAAACCCCTGCTTTCACATTTCTTGTGCATATGGGATTGGTCAGTTTAAGCAACCCTGATGGCGTAAATTATATTTGTCCGGGAAAAACTTGCCTATGTGACACTAAAACTTTGTATAAGTCTCAGTAAAACACAGTGGGCAAATGGGAGCCATCTGTCTTCTCCATTTTCATCCTTGTGTCTACCAGTATCATCTGTGACTCCCTTCCTGGAAGGCCAAATCCCACCCTCACATACACTGCCTTGGTGGCACAGCTGTCCTTGAGGGGCATCTCTGACAAAATGACTGTGTTCACAAGGACATACACATGCATACCATTCACCCAAAGATCAAATTATGAACTAATACATACTGATATTTGAGTTTTAGGAAGGGGATGCATTTTAGGATTTTGGCTTTAGCAAAGGTAAGAGACGCTATTTAGAAAAGGAACCTGGTATAATAATTTTTTTTTAAAGTTAAAAATTAAGAAATACCTGTTAGACATGGCTATGGCACGAACCCGAGAAAGTATTAAACTGTTATACTGTAACAAATTAAAAATAGAAACAAAGGGAAATGGGAAATTTGATAAAATGTGCAATTGTCCAATGTGAGCATTGAGAGTTTCGTAATGATTCAGATGACGAGTAGATGTGTGTGAGAAGAGAGTTGGTAGTAACTAACTGTTACACAATCATATCGGGAAACACATCTATGCTGGATATCAGGGAGCTTTGATTTTTTGGGTTGTCCTGACATCTTACAGGTGACAAGATGCTTGGAATAACATTTCTCTCTCTATGTTGTCTCACTGCCATTAAAAAACTTGCACTTGCCGGCCAAACACCTCTTTACTACTTAATTTTTTACTTTACTAATTACAGGTTTCCACTATGGAGATATTGTGCTATCTGCTGAAGAAAGACCATATAAAACCAGTATTGTTTAACATTCCCACAGAGCTTATAATCCATAACACTGTGTGAGATTTTTCCCCACCCCAATGGAGGTAAGGATCCCACTGCATTAGATACTAATAAATTCTAATAAATTTAGAAATAATTTCTAAATTGTTTCAATGCCAGGAACAAAATTCTATCATTCATTTGGAGTTCTAAAGCATTTTTCTAGCAAGATATGTGAATTTCTTGAACTGACAGATCAATTGTCCCTGTTCATCACATTCAGCATTTCAGTGGATTTTCTACCCCAAAACCTACTGTGGGACTAGGTGATGCATGCTACTTTGTCTGTCTGGTGTGTTGAGAAGGCCAATATACATTGACTTGGTATAAAGCAGTCCTAGGAGAGAAAGTCAGTTCCAAACTGGACTGTGAACAGGCTGGTGTCTTGCACAATAACATGCCCAGTAAAGATGGGCTTGAGTTTGATCCAAAGCAGTTTAAAGACAATGGAAAAACTTTGAATTAGGCCCAGTGACAAAGATAGCGAGGTATGGATTTTGTTTACAAACGGCATGAAGATTGTTTTTGGGAGCAACAGGAAAGAAGGAGGAAAGGATGTGAAATATCCCTTCTAAGTCCGAAAACACTGCTCAGCAACCACTATTGAGGAATTAACGCTTGGCAAAGCAATAATATCCCTATTTCTCCTTGTTTTACACCAAGGACCGAATGGGGAGTTGAAGGAGATTAATTACTTTGCCTGCTAATCAATGCAAAGACATATTTTTCTGCTTCTCCATCTCATAATTTTTATTTCATCTAGTTTGGGTTTTTTTTAGGGTTGCCAGATGTCCCAGTTTCATTGGGACAATCCTGGTTTTTGAAGGTACATCCCATCTGCTCTTGAAAATATTTCTGTTCACTGTTGTCTTGTTGATTGTGTGCTTTCAGAGCAGCCAGCAGGCAAAGGACTGCAGAAGAGAGGCTGATAAATTATTATGAAACTATAAAAAGCTGCCCATATTTCCCCAATGCTGAATATTAATTCTGTAGGGAGACTTTTTCAAAAAATGTAAATGGTCACTGTGGCACACAAGAAATTATGATTACAAGTCCCACCACTGCTCAGAGATCACCCCTTAATGCGCACGTTTCAAACTGAAAGCAGTACTTCTGCCCTTCCTGGGCTGCCCGGGTTCCCATCACAGAGGAGCCCTGGTCTTTTTGATTGTACAGCCAAGAAAAGAGCTCCTCTAAAATCAGTGTGGGGGAGGACATTGCAGGAAAACCTCAAACCAGGAGCTGCAGTTGGATTGCAGCGGCAGAGTAGATGACTGGTGAGGAGATTATGCTGCCTCCCTGACCCAGGAAAGTCTCCTAAGGAAGTACTAAGGGAAAGGGGATACAGCTCCATTAGCCCAAAGTATCTAGACAAAGTGGAAGCTCACTCCTACTTTTTCAGCTCCAGATCTATTTCACAGCTGATAGCTCCCATGAATATATCACAATTATAATGAAAGTATCATGATATTCTTCCTAAAGCTCCAGCTACTGGAGTCATGTGAATCAAAACTGCTCATTAAGAACAGAAAGTGAGTTTGTGATCCCCATTACAAAAAAAAACTTGCAAAATCAGCTGTGAAAGGACAAATGAAAAACATTCCAAGTCAGTTAATATTTTCCATTCCTTTTCATGGTGTTCTTCTGAGGCTTGACTCATGGTTTCTGAATGCTTGGGGAGAACAGGAGAAGATCAAGAAAAAGAGAAAGTGATGATATCTCAAATGGGAGGTCATCTTCCTCCAATCTAGTACCATATTTGCAAACAAATCCCACCACAATATCTCCTGTGCACTCCCTGGACTTAACAACATTGACACAACTACTTCACTTTGTTCCAGCAAATGTCTCATTAAAAACTGCTTTTGTCACAAAAAAAAAAATGCAAAGGACTTGGCAACATCTACATTGCAGTTGTGCTGAAAGTAGAGGCATAAAACTTCTAAACTTTAAGAAACATAACTGCTTGCCTTTTCTCCCCCAAAGTGTGGGGAATTAGAGGGGGAAAAAAAAATCTATATTTTTCACTTATACATAAATACAAATAAATATTTGAGCTCTTTAAGAATTAGAAATATGGTAAACATATTTCAGCTAGTACATCTAACATACTGTTAGTATATTTATAAACTAAATCAGTACAAACCTTTTCTTGCACATAAAAGCATACGGGACTACCAAGTGTCTGATGGGAGAGAGTTTATCTAGTGATAGAGTTCAGAAATGCAAAGAGTGGAATACCAAAAATAAAAATCACCAATCTTGCTTACATGAAATCTAAAAGGAATTTTATATCCATAAAACAAAGACATCTAGAATGAGATTCATTTGTCTGAATGACTGCAAAGGGAGACAGGCTCACAAGCTCAGGCACAGAAATTTGCACTCCAGCCAGCCAGAGTGAGATGGGATGCATCCCACTCCTAACAGTCTCACAGAGATAGAGGAACACCTGTTTTTACAGAGTTTGGAAAGTCACTGTAGCTGCCCAATACTTATTGAATGTAACAAAGACAGATATTAAGCACTAACAACATATTTACCTTGGAGCATACTGGAATCATAACAGACTGATACTGTTTAGAACCAGTAACTTCACCTGAAATGCTTATTTGGTACAGAAATAATTTTGAAGGACTAAAGTACAGCAGTGAGAGTATGACTCTCTCATTTTCTTCTGAAATAAAAAACCTAGTAGGAGAACAACTTTATTTTTTTTCCTCTGCAATTGATGGGAGGAAACTCTAGAAACACTCATTCTGCCTTTCCAGCTCTGCCTACAACAGTCAGCTGTCTCACCAGCCAACATGGTCCTTCTGCTTCCTCTTCCTCAGGATAAATGTCTTGCCTCCAAACACAAGCTCACTGGAACAGAAAATTTATTTTTCTTGCATTGCAAGGTCCAACTTACAAGCAGGTGGTTCAATAACTGTCCCCATCCTCCTGCAAGGCTCTTCAAAGCACAGCCCATGACACCTCCACATCTCCTATGGCATTGTAGTGGCCCATCCTGGCCAGGTCTGAGCTTGTTCGTGACTGGAACATGACCCACACATCCTTCTCTGGGAGGAGATTTGGGGAAGAAAGTTCACATCTTGTGCTAAATAAGGTACCTGTTACAGCATTGCTGAGTCCTTGCAGGATGCTGTGCTTTCGAGGCAGCACACAACAGGCTGGTTGCAAACTCATGGATCACAAACCACTGAATTTAGATTAAAAAAAATTAAGTACATTGGTTGGCAAACATGAGTACCACCAGTTTCTGACAAGTGAACTCAAACTCTGCATCTATGTACAACCTACCTGAACTTGCTGTGTCCACTCTGGTGGCATAACTAGGACATAGTTCTAACTGGTAGCAGACAGTAAGGAAAGCAATGACTGGTACAGCTATGAGAGAAGGTTTTGAGATCATGATTCCCCAATACTACGGCAGACATTTCATACTGGCACGCTTTTTAAAACTAAAACCCCACCTGTAAACCAGATATTTTTGCATGCAAGGTGCTATTTGCAGAGGTGGAGAGATATACCTCAAAGGTCACACGACAGGTAATAACTTCGTAGTATCTTAATCTACCCAATCTGTGGATTCAGCCGACCATGGTACTTGCTTGCATTGTGTGCAAAATATTAGACCTATATCATCTGCAATATATATAAAGTTATAAAGTGTACTGCCAAATGCCTGTAGAGTAGTCAAAGCATCTCTACCACTTACCAGCAAGTGTCGCAACGATTCATACAGCAATGCCAGCAATAGCAGTGCCACCATTTACACAAAAGATTTGCAGAAACTCTTTCTGGCTGCTACATCCTATGTTTTCAGTAAGTATGCCAGTCGTTTTTCATTTGACATTTGTTCTATCTGAGTTAAAAAGATGTTAAATTAAATTTTAAAGCTGCACAGATACACTTCTAGGTCCATGGAGTGGAGCAGCACAAACAAAGCCTTTTGTCATTTTTCACTTGTGTCCACATGGTGATTTTGTTGCTTTCATCAAAGACAGGAAAGGCACTTTCAATCAAGTGTCAAACAATCTCAAGTGTCACCCTTAAGTATTTAACTTCTCTGCAAACAAAAAACTTACACCTGGCATTCGCATAAAGCTACTCTGGTTTTGGGGTCCCTCAGACCTGTCTTCTCCTGCTGGGTGAAATGTAATTTTTTCTCCCAATATGTGCCTGGTGAAGAGCAATGAGCAAGTATGGATAAATCTTACAGTCTGCGTATACTGGATCTGTCACTTCCAGGATCACTATTCATACGGTGTCCATCACAAAGGCTTTCTGCATACAGGCAACGCATCTGATACTCCCCAAATACTGTTCACTTACTGGGCAGCGCATGTGCAAGTATTTCTGTCTAGGAAAAGTGCTAGGCTCAGACTTGTTACAAAATGCAGTTCCCACTGTTTGATTAGCTTCCTCTATGCTCCACATCAGTTCAGCACTTCACTGTATAGTTGGACACATAATTTAAACACCAAATAAATGCATTTTTTGTACCAGAACTATTGTCAATGATTAGTCCAACTTGGATACGGAGAGATCAAGCAAAGTGTGAACACTCATTAATTCTAGAAACCGAAGAAGTTAAACTCAGTAGATGTCTAAGCTACAGGCAATTGTTAAAAAAAAAAAAACAGTGCATCACTAGAGTATTATATGTTCTATTAACAGTTTAAAAAGCAATTGAGAAAGATCCAAAGACAATTCTCCCTCTAGGATGAATTAATTCAGAGAAGGGAAAACAATGCTATTAAATAAGAAGTGACACAAACTTTTATTTGAACTTGAAACAAACCAGATCACAGGCCTTTGGGGCAGTGTAAAAGATTGTATTTAATTGTTTCTTATTTCTTACCTTTATTTTCTCTAATTGTGATAAAGTCAGGAAGGGCCAGTGCTGAAATACAGAAGAAAATATTATTTAAAGTGTTCTCACCATGACAGGCTAAAGCATCAAAACCATTACAAAATGCCTTTATTAAATATGTAAATACATGCTTAAGTGCTTTATTGTGCTTGAAAGGTAGTCTCTGATTTCTCAGACAAGATGAAATAGAATAAGGAAAGAGAGAAAAAGGAGTTGCTTTAGGTCCTGCGTTGCACATCTGGTACTACAGAAGCCTTACAGCAAGGGATTTTGGCAGACCCAAGCACCCAGCCTGGTGCTGGTGGTCCCACGTGCAACAACCCAGCACAGAAGAGTAAAGGGAGATACAGCAAAACAGGCAAAGTAGGCACTGCAGTGCTTGATTGTGTGCCTTTCCTTCCTTGCTCTCTAAAAAATTATAATAATGGCTGTGTTACTGGTCTTACAGAAGTTTCATGCTCAGGGAAGCGCAGGAGCCTGCTAAAAGGGCATTCTCAGGTTGCCTGCCTTGGGTCAGCCTTTGCTCTTGGGCTCCCATTCTCTCACATGGCCCCAACATGTCTTGGAGACTCTTCTGACACTGCTCAGCCCCTGCCATTTTTTCCTGTTATGGGAACAAATCACTGGTTAATCACTCGTGCCCTTTATATCTTTTGCAAAACAGTCTTATCTGGGAGCCTGAGTGCAGAATGATGTTTGATAATGTTTTCTGAGAAGATGCCTATCTAGATCCACCGAGTCGATTTCCTGCTTGGTTACCCAGTATGCCCCAGTTCAGCTAGGGTAATGTCTATATGCAGGGAAATTTTGTGTCTCAGCAGAATGAGATCTTATTTTGTCTCACATATAAGACTACATATGGGATTTCCAAAATTGTTAGAGATCGGTATTTTAAGTGATTGCACAGCAGCTCCATGTCTGTGATGTGCCTCACTAGCAGATAGGATACTTCCTAGTCCCTAAATGCAGAACAAACCTCCTGTGTTTTAATTCAAAAAGTCTGAAGAGGCAGCAAATTCTTAAAGCCTGCAAGCACAGATAGACCCACTGGCACCTATTTGCCTCAGAAATTGGACTGAGGCAAATCCTAGCTACTTGAAGGGCATGGAGATTATGCATAACCCTTGACCAGTTGCACTTATTTCTGCAGTAGTTTTAATACTTCACCTCCATTATAATAGCTTCGAAGCACCCCGCAGCCTCTAATGGATTTATCTTTATGCACTATATTTTTCTTAGGCAGGTGGACATCAAAGTCTCAGAGAAGATAAATGACCTGCTTCAGACCACCTGAGAAGTCGGGAGCAGGGCAACACATTGTCCTTCTCAGGTCCATCATCTTCCCTTCCTTTCTGAAGAACAGAGAATCTATTTTCAGAGGATCAGAAATAAAAACTGCACAAGAGTAAATTGCCCAGAGCTGACCACCCCAAATATGAATATTTGCATGCATAGTTTTGCATAGCATGTTCCTATTCTGTCAGGATATTGTAGCCCTTCGGCTCCTCTCTGCTTCAGGTTCAAAATACTTAACATTGCTGAAACTTTGGGGCATTTCTGTCTACAAACTAGATGTTACATGTGCACATCACCAGGTGCTACTGACAGTATGGGGGCCTCCTCATCAATGCTGTGGACAGATGAGGCTGTGCATGCTTTGGCGTTACACACATAAAACACTTGTTTAGTACAAAGTGGTTATATTTTCTCCAAGGCAAATAAAACCATTTCAACTTCTGCCTGTGACTTCACAGGAGGTTTGAAAAATCAAGCAACGTCATTAAGGTAATTAAATGATCTTTAAAAAGTGAATCAGCTCAGCTCTGATTTCCTGGATTTTAAGGGAAGGAGACAACAACAGAATTCTCTAATCTAATCATGACCTGAAAGTAAATAAAATGAGAGAAACTGAAATAGCTGCTGACTCTCACAAGAAGAAACATAGTGACAGATAAGTACTGTGTCACTTCAGGGACAGGAGGATTATGTTTCTCTGCTTCTCCGTAATTGTCTCTACCTGGACAGATTTCCAGTTGTGTCGTCCATGCCAAAGGGAAGCATTACTACATTAATTACCGTAGTCTACAAGGTAGTCAGTGATCATAGTATCAAAACATATTCAGCATGGTGTATGACATTTAAATCAGGGAGGGAAGAACCTGTAAGACTTTGAGGGCTCCAAGTCTCCTCAGATATTTCAAAAGTACAACAGAGTACTAGCTTTCATACCATCTTTCCCCTGTATAACATACCCTCACATTCTTCGCAATGAACAGTCCTTTAAATATACATACTCCTGTAACAGGGGTAACCAGGGACTAACTCATTGCAACTTTTTATCTGTGAATAGTGTGCACGTAATGGTCCAAAAAGCTTTAGCAAGGTTCCTGAAGTCTACAGTATCAAGGCAGTTCAAAATGAAGATGTTCCAGCATTTTCAGTTAAATTTTAAAAATTAAACCTACAATACCTAATAGCTCTCTTTTGCTTTCCTAAATTTTCCTAAAGATTATTTGCATTTTATAATATATAAAAAAGCTCTCAGTAAAATAATACAGTTTTGTAAAACCAAGGCAATTTTAACCTAAAATAAAGTTTCCTTATTTTTCTGTCTTGCTCTTAAGAGTTCAGAAAACTCCATCCAAATTTAACATTTTTAGTGCAGTCAAAAAGCAGTTGCTTTTCAAAGCAGAGATTTCTGTGACCCCTCACACTGATACCAGACCACCGCATTGCACACAGCTCTACGCCTTTAACTTTCAATTTGTGAAAGATTGTGGTGCTGACAACGGAGCTGAGACCCACTGTTCAAGGGAGCAGCTTGTGTAACAATAACAGGATCTGGGACTAGCAGAGTGCTTCTCTTTTTTTTTTGAGTGTGACCATGTACTTCTTTGGTAGTGACTAATCCAATCTTTACAGCTAAAGCCGAATATACTGACAAAAGCTCAATGCTGTTAGTGTAAAATACCATCAGCTACCCCTTGTTTAGCTACATGGGCCACAAATCACTCCTTGCCTTGCCTATCCATGGCAGTTACACCTCTGCTAACAAACATGTGTGGTATGGACTGACACTGCCCAAGTCATTGACATTCACTGACATTGTCAGCTAGTTTTACCTGCTGAGAGATAACTAACGGGAGACAGCAGCACTTGGAAAGGCAGAGACAATGAGGATTATGTATTACCCATCCGCCTGCAAGCAGCCATCCCTGAAATAGGTGAGGATGCAAATGTGTGCTTCAGAGTTAGCACCCTGTGGAGAGGAAGGGCCTGCTATCGATTCAAGCTGCCACACATTTCTAAAGATGAGGGAAGAAATGGCCCCAGAAAAGACCAATCATTGGCTGACATGATCCAGCTGCAAACCCCACACACCTCCTTGCTCTCAGAGACCCCTCCGGAGGAAAACTGCAAGTCACGCTGCAGCCTGGGCTCAGTGACCTCACTAAGCTCCAGACGTGAACACGATTGAAACAACAGTGGTCCAGGAAGCCCTTCAGGTTCAATTTAAATTTTAGCACAGCCGTAAGTTAGAAACATTGTTTGATTTAATCAAAATAATTTCCAGAGTACAAGTGCACAGCCAGGGGTGAGTCATGCTGGCATGCAGCATAGGAGACAGAAAATCCCCCCAAACACTTCACTGACATCATCCAATGCCTTGATCAATGCATTTTTCTTTTTGTAAGAGTTTTTCTTCCTAGTCTTCACCACTGCTTTTTATGTTTTCCCAAGAAAGAACAGGGAATGCTGATGTGCAGTTTCAGGACTTACACAAATAAGTAGCAGTGATACTAACAGAACTGCCTCTGGTTTTCCCAGTCCTGAACCTAGCAAGCAATCTTAAATTCAAAAGCCATTTTCCCATTCTTCATATAGTCACAAAGACATTTATATTCTGGAACCAGCTTCCTTTCCTTTTTGCACAGCCATTAATATATTTTTTTCTTTTTCGTTCCATAGCTGCCAAGTCTTGCATAGCTCCATGTGTGAATTTATGCAAATTTCAGAATGCGCTAATTCACATATTTGCAAATTGGCAAGTGATTGGCAAAGATGTAAGTGAGCTCATTTAGCCATTTTCCTCTTCCCTTAAACTTCAGTTTGGGATCAGTATACCCTTCCCCAAGTTATGGCAATGAAGGGAAGTTAATGCAACCGCCCCAAACCTGGCAGGTCTAGTAGGGGTTTGGGCTAGCGTACCCATGTGCCTGGCCGAGTATTGGAAGGATGTTAAAAAACCAGCACAGGCTGCTAAGACACTGAGGAGATCTCCAGATGTGGTAGGAAGACATCCAGGGAGTACCCAGCACAGTTGCAGAATTATCAGCGGTAAAAGGGTGTAGGTGTGGTCATGTTTAGCATGGTCAGTCCAGGGGTGGAAACAGTAACACTGGCTGGTTTCTTCTTTTTTTTTTTTTTTTTTCTTTTTCCAGCTGGTTTCACAGCAAGGGACAGTGGTTTGGAACACAGCCTAGTGTCCCCTGATGAGGGAGAGATGGTTTGACAGAAGGTAGTTGTGGAATCAGGAGACAGGATGAACAAAGTAATCTCTTGATTCTTTTGGTAGAGCCTAAGATTTTGCTTTGAATTGGGGAAGCAGGACTTGGAGCTGGAATGGAGATATCCCAGCTCCCAGGCTCCCACTGGCTGGGGTTGCTCTTCACCCTCCAGTCTCTGTAGCCCCATGGGCACCCATCACAAGAGCTTCTGGCAGCAGGTCCTGTTGGACCTGCAAACGGCTGCTCGCAGCAAGGCTATGACATAGCTGCTGCATAGCAGCGAGCCGTGCCAGATTCAGGGTGCTAGGCAGCCCTCTTTCCTTCTCACCAGGAGTAGCTTGTTGGTTTTGTATGAAGGACAATGGCTCATGGAGAAAATAAATATTACTCTCCAGTTTTCCCTTTGCTCACAGCCCAGCAAGGTTGGGTGCAGGGTATGTCCTGCTGAGCTATGTTAAACCAGCACTTCCATGGTTTTAGGGCAACCTCTGATCTTCTCCCTTTATTTACCTGAGCCAGAACATGTTAGAAACCCTATGACACTATCTGCTATATCATACTTCATGAGCTGAGGAGTTCCCAATGTCTGCTTATTCCAGCCAGCACCAGTTGTGCTATTTCTCCTCAAAAGCAAGGTATTTGTAGTAAGCTGTGTCACTTCTAGAAATGACACATACCTTCTAAAGTGCCTGTAGTTTTGGGCGACAAAATTAGCAGAGTGTCCTAAAAAGGTTAAACAAACCAGTGTTGAGGAATTCAGGTAAACCAAAAAGAAAAAAAAAAAATACAATTCATCTTCAAGTTACGTAGGGCAGCTTGCCTTAGAATTAGCTTAATTAGCTTTATTACCTTGTTTCATATGGAAATATTGTAGGAACAGTATTCTTTCTGTGGCGCTCAGGTAGTTAAATCCACACAATTTGCTTTTTGAAGCTTGGATTCTGCTGACTTTATTTCAAGCAATCAAAAGTATCTAATTTGCATTCACATTCACATTAGTGGTCCATATGTTAGCCCTGTTTAAAAGCTATATGCTGCATTCATTATGAAATACTTGGCTTCCTAGCTTTATCCTTTTACTTTGAAATTATTGTGATAATATTGCAACTCTTCTATTTAGACTATTCTCAAATACAAGGGGTTTTGTGTGATTTGATTCTTTTTCAAAGTCTTCCAAGGGTAGGGCTTTTTAATTTTTGTTTACAGTGTTATGGGTACTTGCAAATTGGTGAAATAACTCACTACCGTCATTTAATATGACAGTGTATTATTCCTCATACCTAAAGCCTCATTAAAATATCAGGATTTCAATCTGCCTCTGCATAAGATTTCAGAACACACACAGCGTCATGAAGTACATGCCCTTCAGAGTTCATCATGCTACTCACTGAACTGACTCAGACTCTGAAAATGATAAAATTTGGTTATGTTACATTATTATTCTTCAAGTTTCTTTTTAACTGTGGAGCACAGAGTAAGGTATTTCCTTTTTACCGAGTTCATAATCCAAATAATCCAACAAGGCCAAGTGCAAAGTCCTGCACACGGGTTGGGACATTCTCAAGCACAAATATAGGCTGGGCAGAGAATGGATTGAGAACAACCCTGAGGAGAAGCACTTGGGGGTCCTGGTGGACAAGAAGCTCAACATGAGTTGGCAATGTGCACTCACAGCCCAGAAAGCCAACTGCATCCTGGGCAGCATCAAAAGGAGCGTGGCCAGCAGGTTGAGGGAGGTCACTCTGTCCCTCTACTCTGCTCTGGTGAGACCCCACCTGGAGTATGGCGTCCAGTTCTGGCGCCCCCAACATAAGGACATGGACCTGTTCGAGTGAGTCCAGAGGAGGGTCACAAAGATGATCAGAGGGCTGGAGCATCTCTCCTATGAAGACAGGTTAAGAGAGTTGGGGTTGTTCAGCCTGGCTCCAGCGGAACTTTATCGTGGCCCTTTCAGTACCTAAAGGGAGCCTATAAGAAAGATGGGGACAAACCTTTTAGCAGGGCCTGTAGTGATAGGACAATGGGTAATGGTTTTAAAATAGAAGGACGTAGATTTAGATTAGACATAAGGAAGAAATTTTTTACAATGAGGGTGGTAGAATACTGGCACGGCTTGCCCAGAGAGGTGGTGGATGCCCCATCTCTGGAAACATTCAAGGCCAGACTGCATGAGGCTCTGAGCAACCTGATCTGGCTGAAGATGTCCCTGCTCCTTGCAGGGGGGTTGGACCAGATGACCTTTAAAGGTTCCTTCCAACCCTAACTATTGTATGATTCTAAATAAAACAAGAAATAAATTGACAGAATTAAAAAAAAAAAAAGAGTCACTGAGATGAAATGTCCTGTCCACGGTCAGATAAAAGGACTGTGACAGAGCCAAGAATTAAATCAAAGTCTTCCAGGATGTCCTCCTCTGCCTGAGATAGAAGACCACCTACCATATACTATTACCTACTTCATCAGGTCATCAGTTTGTCAGTACTTGCTATAATGCATGCTTTAAAGCCATCACTAAAATACTACTTCTAGAATTTATGTATAGCACAGTTTGTTATTATTCACCAGCTTGTACATCTAAGGCTCATAGTTTGGGAAAAGAATTATATTTCTTCCCACAAAAAAAACAGTGATAAGTGATTCCCCCTTGGAGACTGATTCTCATACCTCTGAAAACTTGAAAGAGAAACTCCTTTCTCACCTCCATGTTCACTGCTGCTTCTGACATTCGTAAAATCCTTTCCCACTTCAGTCTTTGGAAACTCTCTGGATTTCCTAGAAGGTGAAGAGTAATGAGATGTCTGCTATGAAATGAACATCACAAAAGGATACCTGCTGAGTATGAGACAAATACCCTGAGGTAGAATACACCTCAAAAAAACCCCACCCAAAACCCCCCAAAAAACTCCATTAAAAATCCAATGATCAGAAAAAAAAAATATATCCTTCATTCATATTACAGATTACATGAAAACTGTTTAAGCAAGAGTTTCTTGAATGGATGGAAGAGAAATGGAAAGTTTATTAGACAAATTGTTTCTGAGGTGTGGAGTTTTAAATTTGTTGTTTAGAGAGATCTCGACCTGACTCCATTAAGAAATTTACATTGTACTCCTGAGAATGAATTGTTATCAACGGTCAAAGAGTTAATTTGCAATCAATTCCCAAGTGCAGGAGCTATGTCTTTCAGAACAAGGGTTGTGTATGGGAGGAGAGTGAACAGAAGCCACTGGATTATGATGGCACCTCGCATGGAAGAAGAAATTCAAAGAATAAGCCCCAAATAAGAAGAGACTCCAAGTATCCTATTCCGATCGCAAATAGAATATAACAGAACAGAAAAGAACAAAGAAAATTCAGCCATGAAATGTAAGATATCCAAGCATGAAACCTATGGTACATTAAGGAATACAAAATCACTACAGAGCATTTCTGATCATAGTGGGCATGTCTCAGGCACATAACTATTTGAACTAAATAGCAAATACTGCCTTTTATTGACAGACTACTACTCTGCGTTTTTTTAAACGGAGCTCTTTACAACACCTGAGTAGTATAAAAACACAGTAAATTGCAGCTCACTTTCTAGAGGACTCTGAGTGAGGTAATAACAAATAATGATCCACAAGTCACAAGTGAGTTTTTCAACAATTCTTTCCGTTGTATTAGTTTAAGCACATCATGCCAAGCTTCATGTAGATTCAAAAAAAGCTAGGAAAAACTCGATCTGCATAATAAACAGATTGACTTTTTCTTAAGTCCAAGAGAATTCAGATCAGGACTTAGTATTGCTAGACATTATGTTGAAGCCTTCCCTCCCCGCAGAAGCCCAGCAGTTTAGGGAGTATAGGCGGAAAGCCAAAACTTCAGCATTAAAATCAGAGACGCTTCTTGAGTCAAATACTATTAATCCTGAAGTAGTTACAAAAGAGCAACATGTCAGGAAATGCAAACATAACCATACACTGACGTGTCAAAAAGATACCTTATCTGCATTCCATTTCCACCTATATAAACTCCTTGGTTTACAGCTATGCTATCCATACTGCTCATGATCACTCTTGAGAGTCAGTTCCCTCAAAGGAACACAAGGTGTTCCAATAACACAAATGAAAAGGCACAGACACACCATGCCCAAGATGCTTCCCACTGTGCTGTCTCACTGGCAGAAGCACACTCTGAACATCTTGAAATAATTGATCCATGAAAGAGTGGGACCACATCCTCAGTTGTAGTAAGTCACAGAGAGCAATGACGGCAGCTGCTATAGGTCCCCTGAAGACAGCAGAGCAACTCTGACTCAGTCCAGCTACGGTTCTGGTTTAACTGGTCCAGTTTTCTGAACAAGTGTAAGTGAAACCTGGTTACAAAATTGTTAGGGCTGAATATTTGCTATGGTTGGGGTCATGCTTCTGTCTTAGCACATGCTTGCAACTCCCATATGAAATAAAAAATGAAATCTTAATGTCTGGGGGAAAAAACCCCAGAAAGCCAAGAGCTCCTTCCCTCCACCCTACATATTCATTGGCTCTGTGCAGTTGTCTTAGCCAGAGGCAATGTCAACGTAGAGGGAAAATAAATGAATATTTAGGCTAGGGGAACCACTCAAATACATTAAGAAATATATTTTTTCAGTGATAGGTGTAATGGGGGAAAAAGGATAAGCATATTCAAATCAGTATGTAAATTAATCTTCACTAACAATGAAGCCATGCCTGGATCCAAACTTCCAGTGTTCCATTTGTGTGGCAACTGGATTATCCCAGTTATGGACATCAATCCAGCTCTGGTCATAAAAAACCTGACCATAACTTTCAACAAAATCTGTATGTAGCTTTCCATAAGCCCTGAAAAAAATGCATGCCATTTTCTGTGTGCCTATGAGTACATACTGCTTTACTCCCTTGAAGTGCAAATACTAATAATTTTTTTTTTCCCCTCTGTGGTACTTCCAGTTTAGAGAAATCAAAAAGAACAGGTTAGTGGCTAAAATACTGTTAGTGTGAAAGTAAGGTGAATGCTCTAGATTTGAACTCTCTCAAAGACATTCCTGCCTGGGTGTTTACATTTTTCTTGCTGTTTTAAGCCATTAAACTAGGATCACAGTTGTTAGGACCTGACTGTATGTTGGGAAAGCGCTTTGGATAGTACAGAGTTTTCTGTGGTTGACTAAGTATCCTTATGACCTCAACAAATGTAATTTTTTATTGTGTAACTTCCATATTGTGCACGCCATCCTCTGCTGCCTTGAGATACATTTCATGAGAACAACACAAATTATCTACATCTGCCTGGGAAATCACGTAAAGGGTACCCATAAAGTGAGACCCTCTCCAGTCACAATCCTTAAGCTAGGATTTTGCTACTTTCTCCCATACGTCCCTCTGCGAATTTCAGTAGATAACAGCACGTCCCCCTTTATGTTCTCATATCTTATGAATCAGGCTGCACGGTTCTCCACTGCTTAATGAACATATGAGATGAATCACTTTGTTGTTGCCATTTGGCAGGCAATAAATATACAGGTTAGGAGTGATAATGATTTAAAAGGTCCAGTCGTGCTCCTGCTGCTAGCAACCTCTTCCTGACGAAACAGAGCTAAAATGACTGTGAAAGGCTAGATTGTGTGGCAGCTCCCGCCATTTTCTACTAGAAATTTCCTGCAGCATCATACTGCACTGAAGTCTCAAATACTCTCCTCCCTGTTTCTTTTCCAACCAATATGGAAAGTGTGCAGCGTGCTATCGCTCTACTTGAAAAGTCTGGAGCCACAAAGACTCATATAAATCTGGCTCATAGGTTTTAAGTGCTGACTGGACAGTATGTGAGAACTAGCTCCACATTTTAATGGTTCCTTTCTCTGTAAGGCAATGCAACTTTAAAAAAACAACAACAAAGTAATACCATGTATATGTATGCATCACCACATGATGTCAGAATTTACCTGCAGTACCTCTTTGATTCAGGACTAAACCACACTCCAGCAGGGTTCTCAGCAGCACCAGTGTAGGGAGCTCGTATAGAAACCAAACTGAGAGTCCCATAAACTGAGGACTAATGATCCAGCATAACTCTTTCATACAAGCACAGAGCATACCAAGCATGGGACTGTAGTTAAGATCTGTTTCGAGGTATGGCGAAGTGCTGACGTGTATACCCATTTTCCACTGGAAGTGTGCATCTTGTACACACCTTCTAGTAGGTATGGCTTGTTTTTTGTCATTACCTGGGACGATTCTCATGTTTCAACTGATACCTCTTGAAACAGTTTAAGCCACCCAGTCAAACCATCGTTGTTACAAAGCTATACTGGGGAACCGGTAATCCTACCATCCACTATCACAGGAATTAGGAGGAGAGCAAACTGATCTACCGATGACTTAAAACAGCCTTCAGTGTGCGCCAACTCTACGATTAAGGAATTTTAAATGTAGCTTAAAATGAGCTTCACACACCCATCTTTCTTGAGCTTGAACTCTTTTAGACAAAGTGCAGAGTCTGATTTCGGATGTCAACAGAGGACTGACGTCAAAGTCCAGAGTAGACTTTCCACAGTATTGGATGCATTGAGTGAGCAGATTGACTCTCTGATTTTCTGCCTGGCCTGCAGTTGTGGTAAACAGTGTCAACTGGAAAATGTCCATCAGGTACCATCCACTAGCTACAGTATGCCCTGGTGTTGTGATTTAACTCCAGTCGGCAATTAAGCACCACACAGCCACTCGCTCACTGCCCCCCAGCAGGATGGAGGGAAGAGAGTTGGAAGGGCAAAAGTGAGAAAACTTCTGGGTTGGGAAAAGAACAGTCTAATAATTGAAATAAAATAAAATAAAATATAATAATAATAGTAACAAATTTTAATTAAGAGGAAAACAGCAAGGAGAGGCAAATCTCAACAAAGATAAGTGATTCAAATGAAAAACAACTGCTCACTATCAACTGACCAATACCCCGTCAGACTCTGAGCAGCAGCCCCCCCCCCCCCAATCTTCTCCCTAGCTTTATTGCTGAGTATGATGTCATATGGTATGGAATATCCCTTTGGTCAGTTGGGGTCAGCTGTCCTGGCTATGTCTCCTCCCAACTTTTTGTGCACCTTCAACCTACTCTCTGGCAAGGCAGTGTGAGAAGCAGAAAAAGCCTTGACTGTCTAAGCACTGCTCAGCAGTACTAAAACATCCTGATATTATCAACACTGTTTCCAGCACAAATCCAAAACACAGCCCTCTACTAGCTACTATGAAGAAAATTAACTCTACTACAGCCAAAACTAGCATACCTAAGTCCTTCCCAAGTCCCCTCCATCTACAGCACCATCCCAGAAAAGGGTCTAGGTGAGCTCTGAGGAACCCCTGTTGCCAGGGCCACTCTCCAACGAGCTCGGACTAGATGGTTCATGTGGGACAGGAGAGGTGTAAAATGGGGTGGTTGATACAAAGTCTGAACTCTTAACTTTTGCAGATCCTTACTTGATCTTTTAACTGTGTACACAGATTTGCATCCTTCAGGTACTTACAGTATAAATCAACTGACTGTCATCACATCAACTTGCATAATATCTGTATATTATAACATACAATCCTCAGCTCAGGTTCAAATAAATTAACATTGACTTAATATAAATTGTTCTCTTACCATATCAGAACATTGTGCAATTAAATCATCTCACTGGTAGTGTGTACAGATGGCTTAATTTTCTGTAATACCCACTAAAGCTCAATTGACTTAAAGGGGACTACTAATCTATTTAAAGTTAAAGCACAATGGATAAATTTGTAGCTCAAAAAGGATTTGTTTCTCTAGTACACCACCATTTTCTTAAACGTTTGGGGAGAAGAAAAGAATTTGCCATTTAGAATTACTTAGAATTACTAGTCACTTAAAAAAAAAAAGGAAAAATATTAAATAAAAAAACCTCCAACCCTATGGTCATTAACAAAATAATAAGGCTGGGAGATGATCTCTCTCCCTCTCAATAACCTCTCAGAGTGACACATTTCTGTCAGACTGGAACCCAGCACTCAGAGCAAAAGGCAAAGCTTAGTCTTCTTTCAGACACTGCTGCATATTTCTACAGTTTCATATCACAACAGAAGAAAAAAAGAAAAGAAAAAAATATGTAACCAACTGAAGTGAATTACAAGCCAACACGTTGCATGAAGGTTTACAGCTTTTTCATAAAGTGAAATTTAACATCTCCAGAACCTGTGCACTGAGTTTGTTTTCTATTTTTATTGTGTTGCAGCTTTAAAAAATTGCCAATTAAGTCAAATTAAGCTGTTGTGCAGTCAGCTTCTATAATTACTAGCAATAGTTTATGGTAGGTTCAAGCAAACAGAGGGTGTTTAGGTTTTTGTTTCGTCTTTTTTTTTTTTTGTCTTTTTTTTTTTTTTTTTTTCCAGAGTAGTAGTTTCTTTTTGTAGAAACAATTATCATGGTAGTGCTTCCCACCAAAGAAAAACATAGCCTGCAGCCATCCTATATTTCACTTTCAGTCCAGCAGTTTTAGAGAGGCTTTTTGCTTTTCTAGCGAATGTACAATTAGACGAAAACAATCCAAGGTGACGAATAAAATGTGGGGCATCATAAAGCAGGCAGAGAGGCAAACAAGGAAGAATGGAAAGGAAGCCGTGCTGGTCTGGATGGCTCCTTCCTCTCATGCTCAGATTTACAGCGGCAGTAGGTATCTGTTCTATCACGCAGCGCCAGGGCTCTTACATACTTGCAGCCACTCTAACATTATTGGCACACCTGAAATAATTGTAACGCAAACCCATGAATGACAGACTTGGCACAGAGGATAAACCAAAGACACACATACAGCATTTTACATATCCAGAATATGTTGGTCCTGTGCATGTTGTTTGCAGCTCCAGTCCCCTCTCCTTTAAAAGAATATGGTGGAATTGAAAAGGTGAAGGGAATAGGGGCAAGGATGGTCAAGAGTAGGATGCAGCTTTTGTATGACACACTTTTTTGTAAGATGAATGACTAAACAGACTAGAAATCTTCCACTTTGGTAAGGAATGATGGTGTGGGTATCTAAAGAAATTTCTAAAACCATGAGTCCCACTGTGATACAAGGAATGATCTTCTGCTGTGTCTTCTGGTGTGAGAAGCAGGGCACAGGAAATAAAAGTAGCAATAGCTGGTTCAAAATTAACTGAAAGAAATACTTCTTCACACAGGATGTAGGTAGGCTGCAGATCTCTGTGTCTGGGGGTGTTGGAGATCCTGAGAGCCTGTATGAGTTCAAAAACAGACTGGAAAAATCCAGAGATGTAAAAAAAAAAACAACCCAAACCCAATCACATTAGAATCAGTAATCTGAACTACTTTGATGGAGCTAGACAGGGGGAATGACTGTCCTAGCCTTCTCTTTACAGCCCTGGCATCTCCAGTCTTGTGTCCAGTCTGCCTTTTACTCCCTTGTCTAGCCTACCATATCAAGGTAGGCTAGACCCTTGCCTAGCCTACTGTATCAAAGTGAAATAGCTACTAAATTAGGGAGAAAATTACAACAGCCTCAACATTGTTCAACAGAGCAGAGAGAAGTAGAAAACTGTATTTTACATAAGGCACAAGTCAAATGCAAACACTCTGGTAGCAGGGCATTGGCAACGCGTAACACCTATCCCAGCACAAGTTTACAGTGCTTTACAAACCTTCACAGAGTGTCTCAACACCTTCTGTGTTGGCATTAAGATATTAATACACAGGCCAGCACCGGAGAAAACTCTGACATCCACAAGTAGAGAGATTTGCCTTCTTTTACAGAAGGAGAAAGCAGAACACACAGATGTTATGTACCCAGGCCAAAGTGATCTATCAGCAGAGACAAGACAGCAACCATCCCAGCTACCTCCCAGTCCTATGCTTAAGCCTCCTGACTGATCTGCTCTCCAGCTGACAAGCTCTACATGGATTTCCGCACTACACTTCCAAGCCATGTTTGCTAAGTGGCATATCCATTACCACCAAAGAGGTGCAGAGAGGGAATGATGCATCAGAGTCAGCAGCTGCCTCAATTCCAGCTCTGAGCAGCCCGTTCATCGTGCACCTTACAGATTTTCCCCACTATAAAGAATGAATAATTTGTTTAAGCACCAAACGCAAAAGCCATTGCCAGATCTGTCAGTGGCAACTCAGAAGCTATTTCAATGAATGTAGGTAGCCAGAGTTCTCCACAAAGCGCAGGGTGCTGTGAGGACCTGTAGATTAGTCCTTCCTCTGTCTCCCTGGGAGGTGAACTAAAGGAAATTGCTTCTGCCTCACAGTCCTACCACTGGCCAGGAAGATGCTTTGGCTTGCACCTGCAATGCAATGTCTGCCACAATTTGGCCTTGATGCATTGAGAGATTTACCAAAGGATTATGAGGGCTTTTTCCCTCCCTGAAGGATTTTTTTTTTTAAACTATCCTAAGAAATGTGTAACTCCGGATTAATTGCAAGGGGGAAGGGAGAGGAACAACAAGAAGTCCATTTTTATTCTCCTTGAATTAGAAACATGAATTTTCTTCCCCTCCCACTGATTCACCGCTCAGCATTCAGCTAAAATGATCACCGAAAAAGGAAAAGCAAATGAGCAGTGATGTTTCTTAGGGTATGAAATACTTTACAATTAAATAAGGTGCTGCGGAGTATTGCACTGATCACCAGTGATTGGTAGCTCTCTGCTAAGCTGCAAATGAATTCAGCACAGGACAGCATTCCAAATTGCTCTTACAAGCTTTCTTTTATTATTTTTATTTGGTTATGCTCTGACTCTCATCCAGAATTGTACTTAATGCCCTCGTCTGAAGTTGTTGAAACGGCACCCAATGGCATATTGTGACAGTGAAAGGATATTGCCTTTGGAAGCTGCTAATGGTCCATGAAAAGAAAACAGCAGAAAACGGGAGAGCAGTTGTTCCAAAATAATAAGAACAAAAATCTTTACATTTTTAGCTCATCGTCTTCCCATTGTCAGAGGACTGAGAATGGGCAGAACATAGCTTGCAACTAGTGAGTAGCTGCAGATCCAGATGGGTTGCAAGTCAAAGTTACAAGTAATGAAAAAAATGTACATTATATGTAGGAAAATAATTTAATATTTTAAATCTTCCACTTGCCACTCAAAATTATTGCTTGCTATATAACTATCCACAAGGGCTCGTTATTCCCTGGAGTAGAATACAAATGGAGTGACATTAGAAATGAGCGGCAAGGGTTGCAAAGGTCAGGCCAAGCAACAGAAGCTTTGGTTGTGGTAACTCTGCCCTAGACAAAGCAACTTCAGTGAACTCCAAGCACAATGCACCACTGAAGCCAAAAGGAACTCTCTGCCTCATTTTTTTTTTTAAGTTAGGAGTACAAAACACAGCTGGGAAGGCCTAATTCCCCAGTGACTTTACTCCAGACCTACCTGCACATTGCTCCAGTAGGAGTATTGCAGAGGTGAATCAGGAATCACCTCAATAAAACAATGCCAACAGGCAAGCTATGAGCATATCTTTGTTTTAACAAACCTGTTTGTCCTAATTCCCCTGAAGTGATACATTCCCTTACTGTCAAGCACACTTGTGTAAGTAAAAACAAATAGAAGAAATTAAAGGTAACAATAACAGTGGCTCATTCCTTTAACAACCCTACTCACAGGAGCTTTTCCTCCATTCTTAGGCTATTTCTAGGGTCATTGCTGCCTTAGCATAGGCTTTGGCAACTGCCTCTGCATCCCACAGACCATGACAGTACTACGGCACTAGCCAGACCTTTTAACGTCCTGTAACAGTCTACCAACTTACTGCTCTGCTGTTGAAAAAACAAGGAAATACCAGTACCTTTGCCCCAGTACAGCAACATCAAATCGGAGTCTGTGTGTCCTAAGTTACTCTAACAGCTGTCTACCTTACAGTGTATTTCACCTTAAAGTAAAGCACTGCATTTTTTTCAATATAACCTTTACTTAAATTACTTACTACCATAAAATTTGCCATTTTTTCTTCCCCTCTCCAAACAACAATATGATAAAATAATAATAATAATAATAATTAGAAGGCAAAAATATTGCTCTAAGAGACAGTTATGTTTACTGCTAGTGATTTCCCAACAGAAATTAATTCAAAACAAATTTACATTCTACATTTAAAGAAGATATAAATAATTCATGTTCTCATATCATGAGCACTCTGCATGTCATACACTGGGGTACCTGCAATTTTTCAGTTTATCCATTTAAAATTTTCATTCAGGAACTCATTACCATGGTTTTTTTGTGCTTCTATTCCACTGTGGTAATTTAATAGTCTTTAATAGAATTATGTTCAATTAAAATGTATTCAGTTTTACCATTTCAAATCTTTTTAGCTTTTGATTTAATTGCTGTAGTCTTCAATTTTACTTATGTACTATTAACTCACCTTGTTCAGCGACTCTGCTCTCAGAAATACAAAAAGACTAACCCCATAAAGTCTGCAAAGTGGGGTTTTATTGCTCTTAAGCCAATTCTGCAAAAATGTAACTCCATCTCTTTCAGGCCAGTGATTCCCATAATCTCTGAGAGCAGAGTCAGGCCCTGTTGCTTCATGTTTTAGCAGCCATTCCTCTTCTGCGTAAACACAGTGAATTCCCTCGCCCACTAGTACACCCCATCGCCCTCTGACAGACCGTGCCCACATCAGCATGAGGTCCAAAGAGCTTCTGCTTGTCCAGCTCCTGCCCAGGATTATTGTGCATGTGAGCTCCTGCAAGAACCCCCAGGTCACTGGTCTGCTCAAAGCTGAGCAGGTAAGTACATGCTTTGCTGGAGAGGGCAAGAAAATGCTCCGCTTCTTGTAGGATCAATGACATGGCATGGAAACAGACTTCCTTCAGTCACTGGAGGTTTGGTGTCTCAAAATAGAGAAAAGGAACAAGTGACTCATGGAAAGGTAGAAAATGGTAATTCAGCCTTTTTTTTTTTTTTTTTTTTTTTGTGGATTTATACAACTTTGTACCTCCACAGGCATGGAAATGGTAGACCAGGAAGATCCACAACAGTTTCTGAGTCTCTGCTGCCAACAGCAGGTTTCCTAAGCTATACTGACATACAAGTGCTAGACTCCTATGAATGTAACACAAGAGTTGCCTGGAAAAAAAAGAAAAAAAAAAAAAAAGGAGAAAAATAGCTCTGCATCTTCTGTGTTGGTCCTGTATTGCTACTAATCAACACAGTTTTATAGTCCAACTCTTACAGGTGCTAACATTTTGTCTATTTTTGAGCTACTATTATAGACCGACTAGTTTTGACTGACCTGTGTTGAGTGGTATCATTATAGAAGTTAACTTGTAACCTCAAAAATGGATGGGCTATTTCAAATTCTCCCTTCAACATCCCAAGATAAATGACTTGCACTTATCAACTTTCAGTTTCCTCTGCCACTGTGTTAGGTCCTGTCATGTCCTTTTGAATTTCCTTATGACCCTTGGCTTGCTTAAATGACTACAAATTCTTCTACTTGAGAGTTCATTTCCCTGTTCTGAAATGCCAGTCAGTACTTCTCCAACCACAAAAACTTTGAGTGCTCCTTTTCTCCTATCCTAAAAGAACTAAAAATTTTCCTTATTTCTATCAAAAGGAACCTTTTTCATAGGCACCTCATAGACATAGACATTTTTGTCTCTCTCTTTCATTTCTTACATGCAAAGATGTTTCAAAGAGTGAATATAAATAAAACCAGGAGAAAAAAATTGTTAGAAAACACTTCCCAGTCATCTGAAACTACTAAATTTATGGCAAAGGTCTTGGAAAAGCATGCTGCAAAAATGGCTTGAAAGCAAACAGGTACACAGTTTACCTGAAAAAAAAAAAAAGGCTAGGTAGATACACATTGTCCAACTTTATAATCTCACTGCATGGTACTTGTTGGTCCTAGGTGTGCAAGATGTGCTACAGTACTTTTATGTATCCTCAGGTTATAATAGGCTTGACTTTCTTCTCACATGTGTATGCATACATTGTTTGGGTAGATTAAAAATCTACCCAAATCTAACTGGCCAATCAGATTATTATGACCAGCTTTCTGTAGCCAGTGGCATGGGAACAGGCAATGTGCTCAGCAACAAACTTGGCTTACCTCAGAAACCATTTACATGTGAATAACCATAGACAAAATATTATTTAAGGTCTACAGCAGGGTCTAAACGCACACCATTGGCACTGTATCAAGATTCTTTAATCCCCCTGTTCACTGTGCTGTTGAGAATAGACAACAGCTCATGCTTGGATCACACCAAATGTACAGCTAGCAGACACCTCTGTCTCCAACAAGCATCAGCCACAGAGTCTGTGTCATGGCCCTTTCACAAGCGGCAAGAAACTTCCATTTAGGAAGGGCAACACAAGTAAAACCTACAAAAAAGAATTCATTTTTCCTTCAGTTGCAGTGATATATGTATGTCTGACCAAAACTCATTTGGCCTACGATACAAGTTTTTTCTGCAGTCAGTGGTAACAAATTCCCATTACACATTAATGCCAGCAACATTTCATTTTTAATACCAGAAAGACATTGAGCTCTTCAATCACTCCACCAAGAAACAATAGAAGGAACCACCAGGTGTAGTGTCCCAAAGCAACCTGAACATGGGAAAGCAAAGTTTTAAGTTTGAAGCAGCACTGAAGTTTAGCTGAGATTTTGCGTGCCAAGTTTCAGCTTAAGGGGAATTTTTTTGGCTAGAGTGTAAGCCCTGGAGAATAGGAAGCACTCTAGAGGAAGCATCAAATCACACTTAACTACTGTATGGCAGAGCAAGTGGCTGTGTTACAACACAATCACTCAAGAAGATAATTTCTTATGTTAGCATTTTAATTAAAATAAAGAATACTCCATCTTACACTGCCTCCATCTTACACTCTACAATTCTCTCTTCAAATTACACAGACAGACAAAATGTACAAAGCAAACAGAAAATAGGATCACAAATCCTAGCAGACTTGAAAGCATGACTCAGAAGCTTTGTGAGAAATATGGCTTATAAAACCAGAGTTAATGATTCCATAAACATTTATTTCGGGGAAATATTAACAGTGGTCTCTAAAACGTTTCTGGGCAATAAAGGATAAATAACACCTATTATTAATGTAACAGTAAAAAATGTCATTTACCGCACATTTGCAGTACTCTAGTTAAATACATTATTAAACAGCAACCCAGTATGAATTAACACTGAACAGAAGCTCCAGATGTAGAGATGTTTCCCTGTGGTTTTATCAGCAGCAACACGGTTGGTGCTAGCCCAATCCTGATCCCAGTGTGGACAGGGCCTTTGGCTTGCTCTATTTGTTTTTTGGATGAATAACAACACTTGCACGGTTTTCGCACTGGGCTTGGTGCTTTGATCAAAGCACTTTCCAGTGGGCACAAATTCTGCCTCTAATGTTTGCACCTAAGCTTTCATTTTAAAGTAAATCGCTGGAGTAAGACCCTGTCAATCCAGCCTTGCATACCGCTCTCTCCAGCCAAACGGTTGCACAGATTGTTCCCTACACGGTCTTGCACCAAGAGAAAAACAGGTATTCTCCCACCCCATGCCAACAAATGGTCCAGGAGCCTTCTCTGCACCTCCTTCCTTCACTGGCTTCCCCTGAGCAGCATCTTTGCTCAGCCCAAAGGCAGCAGTTGGGGAATAGACGGTCATTGGGCAGCAATCAGCAGGAGCAGATAATGTGTGCCAGTCCACTTCAGACAGTAGACAAGCTCCTGAGAAGAGACAGGGCTTTCTGCACTGGCCTTCCACTTCTCCACCCAGCCAAGTTGCCCAGGGGTGAGAAATGGTGTCTTACCCAGCAGGTTTCTTGAGAAAGACAAGCAACGTGGCATGGATCAGCACTGGCTGAAGATGTAGTTAAAGCCTTTTCTGCTCACTTCAGTTAAAGGTGATCTCACTGGAACACAGATCAGATGTGTTCTATGGAAAAGCATTGCTGATGCTGTCCTGGAGGATCAGGTGGGTTTCATGAAGGTTTCTCACTCTCTCCAATCTCCCTGGCCCCCAGATGCTTAACAAATCAGCAGCCTTTCACTTGGGCAGAGGCACTCCAGCCTGGCTGACACCTGCCTCCCCGAAATGGGAATTTTTATCACTGATCTCTTCCCGGTGGCAGACATGCTCTAGGTTATACGAGATCATGTCTCCCTCTAGTGACTAAATGTCTGCATTTTTTAAAGTCGTGACCCCAACTTTAAAGACATAATTTTTAAAGAGGCTGTAAAGTACACATCTACCTACCTATCCATAGATTAAACTCTCGCTTCTTTCAGTCCTGATTGTGCACCAAGGTATGAATTGGATTTTGCTTAAAACTATCCAATTACTAACAGAGTCATGGGACTTCTTAGTGGGCATGGTGTCTCCATTATACTGGGCTTTTAAACAAAAAAGGCAGTATCTGACCAGGAGGAATGATAAATCTTGATTAAACATTCATGCTATTTATTTTGTACTGGCAGTTAATCTTTGTCCAAACATTTAAATCCACACACTGATATTTAACAGCAACTCTACCAAAACTATCACTTGTGCTTGCTACAGATACGAGGATCACTCTTTCTTGTTTGGCAAGCTAGAAGACATCTACTTAAACTCACCAGCAAAACAGTAGCCCAATGTGTTTTTAAAAGACATAGCAAAAAAGGGAAAATCACAAAGACATAGAAAAAAAAGGGAAAATCACATTCAAAGTTTCATTGTCTGGAGATAAGAGTGGAGGGATGATCAGAAAAGAGCCTGGAAGCTTCAAGGTTCACAAAAGGCCTGTGTTACTAGTTTCTTCTCTGGCTTACACCACAAGCAATAACACACTTCATGCTCACAATAAGAAGCAACAACACATAAAGCATCAGATAGGAAGGAAGTCCTGAGATGTAGAAAAGTAAAATCTTTTTATCTTTAGCCCTAGTAGTATGAGGCATAGTACAAAGCATGGTATGTACATCAACAAATGGTTGTGGAACATAGAGTATAAGAGTGACCAAAACAGAGTGCCATGGCTCATGCCAAGGACAAGCACTAAGAAGCAAATAAAGGCAAGACAAAATCTCATCAGAGGTATGTCACTTTCCTCACACAGGGACAGAAGGAAATAGTGAAGAAAAATGACAACATACCTGAGATATGCTGGAAAAAAAACATTGCAAAACAATTTTTAAAACTCTGCTGGAAGCGGCCAAAAAAGCAACACCGGACAAAGTCAACTTCAGACTCACATTTCCACTCAAAATTTTTAAGTAATTATTATTATAGTAAATAGAATTGAAAAAGGAGGTGAAATTAATATTTCTCTATATGGTTTCTTTATTGAATGAATTTCCCACACATAAAATCAATTTAATTTTACATCTGGCATCACTTTTGTTCTCATTTTTTAGTGGCACTGAGCTTGCCTAAATCTACATGTAACTTGTGGGAACACTCAGAGCTCAGCAATTTTAGTATTTCTCTCCACTAGGAAACCAGGGCCTGGTTCTGCAGCTGCCAAGATGTTTGGCCTCAAATCTTCATAAGGCCCCATGAAGTGGGGGCAAGAAATCTCTTTATCAACTCTTATCATTGTCCGAGTTTCACATTATTCTGCTTGATCCCCTAGATCTTTCACAGAAAAGAGGATAAGATAACATGATTTAAAATCTATAGAAACTGATAAAGTTTAGAAGTGCGAATAGTCCCAAGGACTAGACATTAAGCCCATGGGGTTAAACTATTTCTATCTAATTGCAAAAGATAGTGTTATACCAGTATTTTATATGGTCTGAAATATTTTTAATTTTTTTTTTAAATAGTAATAACAATCATAATAGGACTGCAAAGCTAGAGAAGAGCCCTTGGAAATTTTCTTTAAAAGTCACTAGTCTGGTTTCAAGGATGGTTTTGTTTTTCTTTCTTAGTCAACTCTAGCTTAGCTTCTTCTCTCAGGTCTATTCTAGTCCTGCTGCAAGGAGTAACTAAACCTAAATGCATGCCCCTCATCTCAGGATGTTTGTAGCTTCCTTTAGCTACAGTGTAAAAATGTGAAGGTTATGTTGGGTTTTTTTTTTCTACAAAAGGAGATCATTTTGTATAATATTTCCCTCTCAATCATCTACGTTTCCCAATTTACTTCCACAGCTTCAAGTCACCAGCTAGAGCAATACTATGTCCATACTAGAAAAACTTAGAAAGGATAAAGAAATACAACATGTCTACAAACCTTGCAAATCGTACAACCAACCACCCCTGCCGCCAAAACCTGGAAGCTGTCTCGGTGCTCCTCATCCATTAGCAGAGCAGTCCACAGCTCCACTGGTTATTTTTCTTCTGCCCATAGGTGGCACCAGTTATGTTCGTAACATCTCAGCCGAAGCTTGCCCTGATTTCTGCGGACCTTGACTGTACCTCCCTGCCTGATTCCTCCCTTGCTGTCAGTTAATCGCAAACTTTAAACACATTCAGAAGCAGCTGCAGACAAACTAAGCACACATTTACAAAGCAAGAAACAAACTCTCCTGATGTCTGTCAGTTTGCACACCTCCACGGCGTGGGCGTACATCCATGTCCTCCGGGTGCCCTCAAACATTAAGGCCAAATGGTGGCAAACATGAGACTGAATTCCAGTATTCCTTCTCAGGAAAGGTGGCTTTATAAATGTCAGGGCATATTTAACATTGTTCCCCCAGATCTGTCTCTGGTGAAGTGAAGCAGCAAACCCACCAGGCTCCCACGGAAAGCAGCATCAACCCACGGTCCACTGAAGTTCACACGAAATTTGACGGTGCAACATTGACTGCTATTTGAGCCACAAGGCCTTTCTAGCTTTTAACCACTAAGTTAAGCCACTAACGTTTCTCCCATCACATAAGACAACTCAGAATTTTAGCCAAAGCTAAAAACCTGAAAAATAATGCTGTTCAAGGTAAATGAATAGAAATCCCCAATATTAAATTGTTAAGATATTTCACATAAGTTATGTTCTTATCTTTTAAAATGTTTGTTAATTTTTAACACTTTAAACTATAAATTAACTAAAATATAATGATGAATGCATTGGTTTGAATTATAAAACAGTAAACTCTTCTTCTTGAAAATATCAAAAGGGAGCATTTCAAGTAAACATATTTTTTTTCCCCCAGAACTGTTTCAGATTAGATCAGAACAATCAAAACTGATCCTAACAAGTAAGTTTTATTATTGTTTCAATGAACCTACATTTTCCAAAGGAGAAAACAAAAAAAAAATAAAATGTCAGACTTATTTTGTGTCCTATTTATTTTTCTTGTGATCTGCTAATTTTTACCCTTCTGTTGCCTTTCATTCTGTGCTTGTTTTGTTGTTGTTGTTTTTTTTTTTTTTAAAAAAGCTTTAATTCTGAAAGTCAAAATGTTGAAGAGCAAATGTATAATTAGATTTTTCTCTTTTTTTTTTTCTTTTTTTTCCCCCCAAGCTCTTGTGTTTGATCCTGGCCTTCAGAAAAGGAGATTACCCTGAACACCCTGCTCCATCCAGAGAGTGCTATAAGGGAGACCTTACTCCAGACCTGCGCAAAACTCCAGTTTGCTCTGTCTAGCTGTATGTCCAGCACACAAGAAGAAGCAGAGAAAAGGTGGATCAGTCTTATAATATCTATTGAGGGACAGACTCGTTTCACCCAACTTTAACCATCTAAACTGGAGGTCTCTCAATACTCGGGGGAGAGTGATTATCCATCTCAGCCTGAAGCAGTTTCCCATAGGATGAGTTGCCCTCCAGAAATACCTCTCTTGTGCCTTCTGAAGCAGTCTGCAGAATTATTTTCTAGTCAGCATGCCACATTTAGCCTGCATGGTTGACCTAAAGGCAAAGATCCCGTGCACGTACCCTGAATGTAAAAATGCAAAGGCTGCTTTTGGGGACAGAGCATGCAGAGGCAGCTGTGTGTCTCCTTCCTCTCTGCTCTCACCAGCCAGCCGCCATCTGCATGGCTTGGTTTTTAAACTTCATGCCAGTGTTCGGGTAGTTTGTTAGGTGCTGCGCTACTCTGCCCTTAGCCCCTAGACCAAAGATAAATATTATGTATTGCAATTACCAGGCTTTTCTTTATTAAAACAGGTCAATAAATATTCTGAATATAAACCACTATATTATGCCTTAACACATTCACAGAGGCTAAAGAATTATAATTCGTTCTTATTGCAACATTATTTTAGTCCACCTTCTAGTTGTTTTATTTATATGATTCGTTATTGTGCAACTTACTCTTTTTTTTTTTTTTAAAAAAATCTTTTAACACATCTTGGCTCTGTTAAACAACATTTTACACACGAATTAGTGTGAATTTTATTGCTGTATTTCCCCAACTTATTAAAAGAGCTGTACTTTACAAATAAAACTGCAGGATGGATTTATTATTTACAGTCCTAGTCCTAGCCTTCATATCTACTTAATATGTGTAAAGTGTTTAGTTTTCCAATGTAGTCCAGCTGCATCACTGGAATCAAACTTGTAATTGCCTCTTTGGGATTTAAAACCATTATAGTTGTGCTTTTATGTTCTCTTTTGTTTTGCTTGAATCACTTTTTCAGGTCTATGAAGTACAGCTGGCACAATAAAAGTTTGATCAATGCATAACCAATGCAGTGTATATTTCTTCCAGATACATAAAACCCAGGTGAAAAATGTTAATCTATGAAAATTATCTTTGTCAGCTACTTATTCTTGGAATTTAAATTGGTTTCAGTCTTGAGGTATATGGTTTGGCCTGGGGTTTTCCAGTCTGGGTTTTTCAACAGTTTCTTGTAATGTGTACATTTGACATATGAAAATGAATTATTGCCTGATGTAAAGTTTCAATTACCAGGGCAGATTTTTTTTCTCATACTGTGATACTTGAATAAAATTATCCTGGTACCACAGGAGTTAGCATTGGAGAAAGCCTACACAAGCAGCCTTTATTTCCTTACCAATTTAGGATTCTCTCACACATCATTGACATTGATTGGATCATCTACTCAAATCCTTCAGGCCTCAAAGTCATGCTTTGGGCGTATGGAAAATCACCAAATGCCTGCCAAGAAACTGAAAAATTAAACCGTTCAGTTTTGGCAATATGAACTGGTGTTCATGTTCTGGAGTACATTAACCTGGTAGACAATTAATTTTTGTTCCCTTACACTGATTTAATGACCTTCTCCACCTAAAGTCTGACTCTTCTGGAATTGCTGGTGAAGCAAGGTGTTCTTCAGTATGAGCCAGGAATTCAGACTCTGGTCTTCAGGTTACATTTATTGCACTATACTCTTTTAAAGTCAAATATAAAATAAAGTAGAAAACAGGTAAAATTTCAGTGTATACCTTTTTGATGGTACGTTTTCTAAAAAAAATTATGTATAAAAATGTTGCAGGTGTATTAACATAAAACTGCAGAGTAAGATTAAAGGTGGTGTTGCCAGAGCTCATGATTTCAGCAAGTTTCACAATATTTGATGTTTGTCTCTGAAAGCTCAGTTTCAGGATTTAAATGATTGCATTAGGCTCAGAAGCAAGACTATAAATAAAATGGACTAGATTTGTAAATAAATTTTAAAGCCAACTTCAGAGTAAGAATGCTGTTAGCAATTTAGACCCTGGACTCCTCTGTTCTGTTCATGTCATATGTAGCACAGAACATAGCCCTCCATGGTTCCAGAACATGATTGCCTTCGCCATTAGGCACGATCAGGTGTGTAAGCTGTTAGTACACCCTAACAGAAAGCCTCTCACAGCCACACTAATGTGTTAAGGAAGGAGCCCAATTTATAAAGGTGTCAAAGCTTGAGTGGTGAGCAAGTCTGGACTTCCTACACAGCCTGCGCAGTAGGTCTGGTCCAATTGCATATGCAAGACAGAGTTTCTTTGTGGAGGCATGCCTAAAGACAGAGTCTCTAGTAGTTACAAGAAGGCTCTCCTAGACACTTCTCAGATAGGTATTATAAACATGTCTATAGGAACAAAACTTGCATCAAACATAAATGTGATTTGACTGAAAGTGTGAGGGGAAACAGCCACTTCTACAGTAGAGTTGACTAGTCTCATTACAGCCGAGGCACTCATACCATCCAGAACAAGAGTGATTTTCTAGACAATATTCAGATTTCTTCTTCCTGTCTAAATAAACCTAATTATGAGACTTAGGTTTCTGGAGCTTATATTCATATTTATAAACTCAAGACTCACATTCTGTGAATGTGTCTGAATGAATCGTTAATATCCATAGGAATGCCAAGCCTTCCTCACTGTACCTTTTGCCATACAATGAAGGTATTTCATGTATGAATTAATGAATTTTATTAATACTCACTAGAATTATTTTGTAGTTCTCTTGTGCCCTGTCATCAGAAATGGGTATAGCAAGAACATATTCACAAGTGCAATATGTCTTATCTATTTTCTAGAGTGAAAAAAACCGCACACAGTAATCACAATCACAATTCAAGGAAAGACATCTCATTTACTAATACCACTAAACTAAGAGAAAGCCCCTAGATATCTTCTGAACTATAAACTTTCAAAATATATTAAATAGACAGCTTTTTATTTACTAGTCAATAGACATTTCTGACAATTCTTCTATACTATATACCGCATGGAACTCTTCTATGTTGTCCCTTGAGTTAAGACTCTCACTGTGTTCAGACAACTGTGGACGATCTGACTCTACCCTGAATATCTATGCGATCAAGATAAGTTCTGAGGACAATTCTTCTCTTCCCTTTTCCCTTTAATCATCACCTATTTGTCACCATTTGTGTGTTGTTCTCCTATTTCTTCTGCTCATTCCTCATCTGTTCTTTGGTTCAGTCACTATTAGTAACTTTCTCAAAACACCTCAATGATTGAAAAAGTGACTCTGACATGATTTGGCAGATCTCATGGAGCTTTTCAAAACACCTAACTTCTTGACTTTTACTTATTTGAAGCACCGGTAATTGCAGAGGATCATGTTCTGACCACCCTCTCTGGACAGCCAGTTTAGGCACAGTTGCTCCTGCTCTCAAATGGCTGTCTCCAGAGCTCAGATCTGGCAACTTCAAGCACCAAATGACCTGGATTGCTTATTCCTGTCTAGCATTCAGGTCATAATAGCTCACCTCCAAACAGTCCTCAGACATTTTTTAAAAATCTACTGAGGGGTCTTCTTGCATCCTTTTCTACCTAGATATTGAAAAAAAAAAAAAAAGATATATCTTATTTTAAAAAATCTCTCCTTTCTTGCAAGTCAGTGGGCCTTTGGCTCCTACATTTCTGCTGGTCTTGAAAGTTGGACTTGGGATTTTGAAAGTGTAGATTTCCATGCTATGGATCCTTCTCTATCAGACCTGGCTCAAGAAGAGGTTTTCTACGCCCTCCCAAGAATCTCCCATTTCCACTGCTTCCCTGTCAAAGATTACAGTCTCTCCATTGTGACAATGCTTGTGTGTTTACAGTCAAGACTACCTTTTTTCAATTTACTTTTTAAAAAAATATATTATTTCACATAAATGAAAGAATGGTAGTGAAGGACTAGCTCCAGTGAAGAACTAGAGCCAGGATAGAAAGGAAATTTCCTAAAATGATTTTGCAAACAAACATTTTATAAAGTATAATTTAAAACTAGATTATTTAAGGCCTTGTAGGTTCAGTGACCAGAAATGTGAGCTTGTCCTATGCTCAGACCTCATGCTGCCATCACATCCCAGCATCTGAGGACAGGAGCTAGAGAATCAAATGCCATTGCCACTGTGATATGTATCATCCTCTTTATAAAAATATCCTTATCCCATCTAGCTCTTGTTATCGTACCGAGACTTGGTTTGTCAAGTTCAAGATTTTGAAAAACAGTTCCCTGTTTTTGACTGTAGAGATTATGATGTGAATAGAAAACTTCAGCAACAGAACTGCAGGCAGAACTGCTGCTGTAATTTGGATGGTGTCTGTGAGGTGTCTGTGAAAATTAGTTCATTCTTCTAATACAATGTTCAGGTAGGGTAACTGCACTACGTTCCAAATTGTGCTATTTTAAAGTAAATCATTTTTCTTTCACAGCACCATAATCGTTAACTGTGAATATTTGCAGCCACTATAGGAGTACACATAAGAGACAGATTAACAGAAGACTTGTTAATTTATTTTACCGGTGGGATATAATGGTTCCTCAGCAGCCCTCTTCTTCTCTCCTCGAAGAAAGAGGCATTAGGAAAAGATGTACTGTACCTCTTTCAAACTCTTGCTTTCTGTCATCATTTAAATTAGATATTTGTATAAAGACCTACAGCATCATTTGTAACGCTGCAGTCTCTAGAACTGTACTTTTAATCATGTGTAATAAGTAACAATAGGTACCAAACAGGAAGGAAAGTGCATGTCCAACTATACTTGGCCTGATATCTCTTGACTCTTATGCGAAAGGCCAGAGCAGTAGTTCTGGAGACTGAAAGTCAAGTGCTTAACCATCAAAATGCTGTACAGAGATTCATGCTCCATATAGCTTCCCATCTAAATCACCTGTCGTGGTTTTGTTTAGTAGGGGGGGGCCTAAGGTGGTAGCTTCTGTAGGAAACTGCTAGAAGTCATTCCCCTTTGTTCAGGAGACTTAGCCAGGCCTAGGGCGGACCCACCGCTGGCCAAGGCCGAGCCGATTGGTAGCAGAATGTCTCGTGATAACGCCTCTGCGATAACATATTTAAGAATGGGAAAACAGAAAAAAAAAAAGAGAGAAGAGAAGATGTGAAGAAGCTAAGTAGGGGCAGAGGTGCAGAGGGGGAGGCGCAGGCCTCATGGGCCTTGCAGGCCTCACCCTCTGGCCTCTCGCCAGGCAGCCGACTGGGCCCGACTCGGTCCAGCCCGGCTGCAAGAAGTGGAGAGGAGATGAGAAGTGAATAAGATGTAAAAAAGATCCTGAGAGACATCTACCAGCCTGTTGTGAGGAACGGCTGCAGATGCCAAGGTCAGTTCAGAAGGAGGGGGAGGAGTAATGCGGCTCCTGGCCAAGATTCCCCTGCAGCCTGTGGTGACGACCATGGTGGAGCAGGTTGTCCCCCTGCAGCCCATGGAGGTCCACGGAGGAGCAGAGATCCACTTGGAGCCCATGAAGGACCCCGTACCGGGGGAGGTGGATGCCTGAAGGCAGCTGTGGCCCGTGGAGGGCCCGCTGGGACAGCTGTTCTGAAGGGACTGCACCCGTGGAAGAGATGACCCACGCCGGAGCAGTTCCACGAAGGACTGTGGCGTAGGGGTGGGACCCCACAACGGAGCAGGGGAGGAGTGCGAGGAGTTCTTCCCCCAACCATGAAGCAGCGGCATGAAACAACATGTGATGAACTGACTGCAACCCCCATTCCCTCTTCCCCCCTGTGCCGCTCAGGAGGGGAAGGTAGTAGAGATAATGTTAAGCTCGGGAAGAGGGAGGGGTGGGGGGAGGTTATCTTGTTCTCTGTCTCATTATCCTGCTGTTTGTAGTAATAAATGAATAGTTTTCCCCAAGTCGAGTCTGTTTTGCCCGTGATGGTAACTTTAAGGATTTCTCCCTGTCCTTATCTCAAACCTCGAGCCGTTTTTCCTTATATTTTCTCTCCCTGTTCTCTCGGAGTGTGGGGGGAGTGAGAGAGAGACTGCGTAGTCTGGTCCGATCGGGGCTGAACTACGACATCACCACAAAGCTTTCCCCCACTCACAGTCATCGTCAAAAAGAAGACCATTCTCATTCCGATCTAAACATCTGTGCTGAAACAACCACAAAAGAAGACTTTTAAAACCAATGGTAGCCATAATTATCTCATAGTTTGGCCAGATCTTCCATTGACTAGGAACTCGGCTCCCACAGGATGGCAAAGCACCACCAGGTGGTTCTCTGAAATCCTTTTTGCCAAGCTCACAGTACAATTTGGATGAGGTTGCAAACCTTGTGTTAGAAAGACTCTTTGTGCCACTACAAGTATTTCTGGACACCATCAATATTTTTATCCCCTGTACATGCCACCCATGAGTGGAACATGCAGCTCTCATGCACTCAGCCACAGCAGGTGTGCTAAGACATGCTGGGGCAACCCAGAGAGAAAGTCTACTTCCAGCTTGCACTCCTTGAAATTACACCCCCGTCGCCCTGTTTTGCCATGGTCTCTCCTTCCCACAGAGACTCCACATACCACATTTCATTGGTAGATGATGGATCAGGAGGGAAGCCACGAGGCTGTACTGCACATGCATGAGAACGAGAGACCTAATTATGAGAGAACAAAAGGCAGAAGTTGGCTGTGTAAGACCTGCACCAAATGTATGACCCTTAACCACTCATGATCTTGTCTGTGAGCCTGTCTTTGCATTCAGATGCCTTCCTTCTCTCATGAACCACAGCAGTGTTTGGTGCTGTGGTTGAAAGGAAATTTCTTGGGGTTTCCCCTTCGCTGGAAGTCCCCTGATTAAGGCTGCTGTTGCTGCAGAACTTGGCGCAGCCTTTCCTCTGGTTGAGGGCTGAACCCTGTACTCTTAATCTTTAATTAGCTTTCCCTTGGCCCCTCTGCAAGGCTTGCCACTGGAAGGCTTCTCCCTGGGGTGAGGAATACACCAGCTTGTGTAAGAAAAACATTTTGATGAATGTCTTCAGAAGTGCACAGGCTGAGAGAGCTGCCAGGACCCGCAGAGCACTCTGTCTCAGCTTCATGATAACGGGGTTTTCTGCAGAATACTGCAGAGTGGCCACCAATTAAGGTCATTTCAGCTTTGCCCCTTTTGTCTCACTGACATTGCCTGGGTTCGGGCCATTCCCAGCCATGAAGATTTTACACAAGACAGAAGAAAACAAGAAGGGCTGATTTAGCAAGTCTTTTCACAAGCAGTCCCCTTGCTCTCTGCAACCCAGCTAGGCACCCACATGCAAGGAGCCTGTCCCTCTGCTAAATGGACATCATCCATCTCGCTGGGCATAGACATGAAGTATTCCCTGTCAAGAAGTCAAGGAAGTGTGGTGACGTTGATACTTCAGATCAGTTTCAGCTAGAAATTCCTCCAGTGTCTGGAGCAAGTATTACTTTCTGAATGCAAAGACACAGTAAGGAGAGTTATCACAACACCTACCATGAGGCAGCTTCCTATGGAACACCCATCACAGAGCTGAGCTCCCCAGGTCTCTCCGTGCTCAGCAATGGGAAACAGGCACCGTCAGAGAAAGGCACAGTCCAGGATCGTACTGCAAGTGCTCAGCACTGCCCTCTAAAAAAGTTTCTCTCTCTTTTCATTCTCTTTTCATGATACCTTGGAAGATGACGCTATAGTTTAGCAGTTACAGGAAGCTGGGTGGCTGAATACACACTGTTAGTGTCATCGATCAATCATGATTACAGGGGTTATAATTGTGTTCTCCCTTTCCTCTTCTTGCTGTGCTTTTGTGATTGCACATAGCAATCTCACTCACAGTTTCTGCATTGCAGCCTGAGTTTTCATTATCAAAAGCAGTTGCACTAATATTAGCAATTCCCTGGAGCCTGCAGCCTCACTTCGATAACTTACTTTTTCTAACCAAATGTTTTGCATTTCACCTGGGTGACTACCACACCAACCTAATACTGTCCAATAGGGTTTTCCTCTGTTAGAAAGGAGGTTTTCTTCCACCTTACAGCCTTTAGTCATAGGAGGATTTCCTCCTTCTTCCTCTGGCCAGGAAGTTGTATTAATTTGCTGAGTTTCCAGTACCGGGCCATGAAATAGGCAACACCTTCATAGCTGGAGTCAGGGGAAAATCTTATCAGGTATGTTGAAGCCACTTAGCTGTCTGACAAAACGGTCTGGCTCCTTTTCAGTCACCTGGGCTAGCCACCCCTGGGACAGCATGGCATGCAAACCATTAGTTGTTTGTGCATCAGACACTCATCCTCCAAAATCTTCAAGAGTCTCCAGACAAAATTTCTTCTCTGCTTTCTGGGACTACTTTGGTGGCAATACGCTATGTGTCAGCCTTGCTTTTCTTGAAGCTGTCTCAGAAAGATTCTGTTGTCTTCACTCACCATCAGATAGTTTTTCCTCCATGTCAGAGGAAACCAGCTGCTGCCTTGCCTCACTTTTCTAGGTCAAATACGCACGCTCAAAGGTTCCCTGCAGCAACAGCTCTACCACGTGGACCAAGCTCAGTACTTTGTGCATTAGCATGGGGCTATCAGTGCACAGATGTTGAACCGGGAGGGTGAGTCTCCAAACCATATTTTGGAGAGTGCTTTATGAACGTGTCTGCTGGGAATATTTTTTTTAGCTCTGGCCACACTTTCTTTGGACTCAACTTGCTACACTTTCCACAATTTTCTCTCCGGAGCAAAAGGTACTTATTTTTTGTACAGACCCTCTTGACATGATCCCCCCTTTCAAAAGACTGATTACATCGTCACTTTCTGTTTCTTTCCTGGTAAGTGTTGCTGCAGCACACACGGATGCTCTTTTAGTTCCTCCTCCCCTTTTGCAACATGCTGCCTGACACAACTGGAGTCAAGAAAAATCTCCGAAAGGAATTTTTCTTCTGGGCTTGTATTGTGCTTTCAAGGAGCACCTTCACAGCTTAAAAGTGCTGCAATGAAGTCTTGGCCATTCTCAGGAATGTCCTCTGGGGGCCTGTGAACTGTTTCAGTGGTAGCAGCACAGCTATATATATGCTGACTGAGCTCCTGATACCCAAGGACAACAGCAATAATCCAGTTTTTCCATCTGAACATTATTTTGCTATGTTGGCACCTGTGCTCTCAATCCTTTCACTTTGGAGCTTCTTCTTGCACTAGCGCTGTTCCAACTGCTGCTTGTTAAGCACTTCCTTGTGGTGGGACTTCCCTTGATTTCATAAAGTATTTTGTTTCTCTCCCAAGGAAACAACGTGCTTCATGTTCCAGATTGCTACCCCATCCTGGCTGTTATGGAGGCCCTGTGACTTCTGCTGATCTTGATATCCAGTACTACTGGTAAGTAGTTAGCCAACACATGGCTTCCAGTTTCTTATTGGAGGTTGGTTTATGACATTCACTTCATTCATGATGTCTGAAGTCCTTTATTTGCTATGCAGTGATTTACATTCTGCTGTCATCCAGGTTTAGTTTATGCTTCCCAAATTTTGGCTGAGCGGCGGTATTCCCTCTTGTCTTGGTTGTATACCTCTAAGTTGTCATGTATGTTTTCACTTCCTGTCAACATTCACGCTTCGTGCACCCTTTTGCGGGGAAATCTCATGTGCCGATAACAGGCCAGCAGGTGTTTCCTACCAAATGTTGTGGCTGCTCGTCTCTTCTTCCAATCTCACCTGCCTTGACTAGGATGGGCAGGTTATATTCAGAATATGCTGCAGAGTCTTGATAAATAATAGCCTAGAGCATAGGGAGCTGCTGCCTCCCTGAAATATTGAGTGGGGTTTTTTTTTCAGCGATCAGGACTTATCCAGACTGTCACTTTCTTCCTTGTTGTACCCATTTTAGAGATTTGGCTACTTTAAATCACTCTTGTGTCAGACACTGAGATTCCTTTTCCTCTTTGCACATTGCTTATGGAAGTGGCTGCTGAAATACCTGAGCTGTCAGTACCAGAACCTTGAGAGATGACTTATTTTTGCAGTTTGCAGGCTATAGCTCATGCTTGTGGGCAAAAAATTCTTAGCTGTTAGAAAGATCCCAGTTTACTTGCTGCTGCTATGAAATCGATTGCATACATAACAAGCTTTTTATCGAGTGAAACCATTTTCTATCTCAGGACTGATTTGCCAGCCTGTCAACCACATAGAAAGAGAGATTCCGACCTTTCCCTTTGCATCTATATTCAATCTGTATTTCTCCAGCACTTGAAGTGGAAGACCTCTGTATTTCATTAGTCTTACTGATGCAGGCAGTGTTAAAGTCCAAAAGGAAGCTGGCTTTTGCCAATCTTCTGTCTCATGAACACAGACTAATTTTTCCCAAGTGATCAGTTTTGAATGTCACAAGTTTTCCTTTGGCCCTATGCAGCTAATTAGACCTAGGAAGCTAGCTGTGTTGTGATCCTTCTCTTCGTGCTGTACGGTAGCCAAGAAGAGTGCTGTGTCACTGCTGCCGCTCGACTCTCTTTGGGGGTGCTCTCCAACTGCAGGCACCATACGCCTTGTACTTTTCTGTTTGCTTATGCGTCATGCTTCTGCAAAATGGTTTACTTTGTGGTTGGAATCGAATAGCCTTATCAAAATGCAACTCTTCAGTAAAGCTGAAACGAAACATTTGGACCTCATGAAAACAGAATGTTTTGCTATTTTGCACGAGGGTGTTTAGGAAGAAGGTGAGCAGCTTCTCAGTTGTTGAGTCAGCATCTGGGGGGCGGGGTGGTGTGAGGGGGGAGAGGATCTCCCTAAATGGCCAGAGCATTATTTTCTTTTAGCACAGTTTTGACGGTCAGAATTGGAGACAATGTCAGAACACAAAGCTGCAAATATGGGAAGATGGTATTTTAATCTAGATCCAAAAGAAAATTCACAGCTGTCTGTAAATTAAAACAAAGAACAGCCCCGTGACTGGGGCACTTGCAGACAGACAGAGCTACGCATCTGCCCGCACTTCAGGCTAACAGGGTACCGAGCAATCCCAGCCTGCTGGGAGGACAGCTGTGCGCGTGCTGCTGTGTCCCAATAGTACGCCTTGCTAACAGGCAGCGTGTCCTACATCAGGGTGAACACCTACATAACATAGTGCCGTGGATCTCAGGCCAGGGCTGCCTCATACACATACATGCTTCCATCTCCGAAGTGACCAAGGCTAGATCGGACAAGGCTCTGAGCAACCTGTTCTGGTTGGAGATGTCCCTGCTGCTTGCTGGGGGGTTGTACTAGGTGACCTTTAAAGGTCCCTTCCAACCCTAACAATTCTATAATTCTATGACTCTCATCTGCCTACAGGGCTAAACTTTTAAAGAGCGACAAAGGGTGCAGGTAGAGAACTTGATGGGAGTGGGGCACTGAAAACAGCAGTGGAAACCAGTTTGCCTTTATAGGTCCTGAACGTGTTTGAAAATCTGGTTATGTTTCAAGCATAATACTGACTTTGGTCAAAAGTTCAGTTATTTGTTTGATATTTACTTGAGGTGACATTCGTGAAGGACAATTTTTATTTTTGCTCATGTTTTCTCCTAATTATTTATGATGCAATTGAGTATGATAGAATTTTTGAAAAATATTCCTATTAAAAGAATGACCTTGAAACCTATACCTGTATCTTCCTGTAGTGGTAAAAAGATTCTTTTAAGTAACATTCTTTACCTATATTAGTTCATTCTTCATCAAATGTTTATTCACATATTCTTTCTTACGAGAACTTGATTTAATAATTGAAACAAATTATATTTCAGAAATAATATTAATATAAAATAATATTTGCTTATTTGTAATTATTTTCAAATACTGATGGAACATACTCATTTTTTTGTGTGGTAAATGTAGAATTAAAATTTACTGATTGAGGAGGAGAAGTAATTTTGCTTTTAATCCCCACAAAAATATTTTAATAACAAATTATTGTACCTGAGTGTAGGTGTATAAAGGAAAAATAGGGGTCGTCTCATTTCATAGGGATGATTACTTTTGGAATTATCTTGCATACATCTAGTATCCCAGGGGCATCTTGGGAGCTAATAAATATCTGCAAATCTCACAAAAATTAATGGACTCAAGTTTGTAAGATATTCTTGTTGACTTAGGCCCAGTTTGCACTTAGATTTTACAGACTAAGGAAGGCATACCAGAGGGGACAGAGCTTATACCTGCAAAGTGTACATTAGCTTAAACTCATTCCTTGAACAGAATAGAAATATACTTTATGGAAAGTATAACTGCATCTATACTACTACAGCTCTAACTGCTGCAACTAAATTTATAAGCTTAGTAGAAAAAAAAAAATTAAAAAAAGAAGGAGCAAAGTGACTTGCTGTGATACAGCAAAGGATCTAGAGGAAGCTGCTACAAGTCTTGAACTCCACTGTGCTTTGAATGTACGGTGACGGCAAGCAATGGGCGATACCCCTTTTGAATCTTCCACAACACCCACACAAGTGTCAAAGTGGCACCTACGGCTAAAATCTGATCAAAACGTTTGGACAAGGACACAGCACACTGTCAGAGGACTGCTTGGGGCCAGGCCCTCCTCATCCCCCATTCCCAGTCACAGTAATCTTGAAAAGGAGACAATCAGCCTCGGTAGGGGAAGATTGGAGATTCCTCCAGCTGTAGCAGAAACAGCAAGGTAAAGTACCCCAAAGAGGTACCAGGACTTTCTCCACCAAGCTCCATGAAAATCAGCTCTACTCTGACAGCTTGAGAGGAACATTAGTAATCAGCCTACAGATATTATGGCATCTGGATATATTACCCTGCAGACAGACACATCTCTCCTCAATGTTCTCTCAAGCCTCACTAAAACCTGGGACAATGGCTGTCCAGGCATACCAAGTTTGGGTACGCAAAACAGAAAGGTTGCGTAGACGTATACAATGAGGCACACTCACAAGGGTGTCCAAGGAGGAAAAGACAACAACACAGCAACCTGGAAAGCTAATCACTTATCCCAGGCTTTTATGGGCTCTGCTGAGTTTGACCTCTCAGAGTTAGCAATCGGTTAGACGGTGTAACTAGGAAGAGGGGAAATATCCCTGTCCCATCTATCACACTGCAAGGAGGCTCCTTACAGCTCCCCTTCAGCACCTAAATCAGGAGATCTGCAGCAGCTACCCTCCCTTAAAGATTTGACTGTTCTGAAGCATTGGTGAGTTTCATGGTTGTGGCTCATTGCAGGAAGTAAGTTAATGGGGAAAACAGCTGAAAAGGTGATTAAAAAGCAAAAAATAAAAAAAAAATAGCAGTCTTAGTATCTTAGACCACATATTTGCACTCCATTCTTCTAACAAAAGACATGATGAGCTTGCACGGCCGCACACACGCACAGGCTCATGCTTATTCTATGGTTTTTCGCCTCATCTGGCAGCCACTTTCCGGTCCAGCAGACACTAACATCTAATGAGTCAAACTTCCCATTTTCAGACTAATCAGTCGGCTGCACTAATTGCAAATGCAAATATGCAAATTTATATTAATTAATTACTCTGCTAATTAGTTCTGCGGTCTTTTTGGGGTAATAAATCATTGTGCAGTGGAAGGGAAACACGTCCTGTCCCATTTCACTCCACATAAAAATTTAATGTACTCATTGAAGAAAATATATTAAAAAACCCCTGATTCTGATAGCTCTGCTTCTACTGATGAGTCCCCTACAGAAAGGTATGATTGTAAGAAGGCTTTCACATCTCCAGCAAATGCCATCACTAAGGTGCCTGTTAGCAATTTAATTATCACATTATGAGCTCCAGGAAAAGCCAGTTTGCTGTGCTGCAGGCTGTGACTTTGAGCTCCATAGTTCACACATTTTGCAGCAAATGCTGTTTATACATACATGAAAGATAATCTGGAGGAAAGCATTCAGTTTGCTCTACCTGAATGGACTGCTAAAGCTTGCGCTCAAATCCCAGGAAGCTGGATGTGCTAAAACCATAATGACTATATGGGCTTCAGTCCTGCAGCCTAACTAGATCATATTTGAATGGGTCATCAGGAAACATGAAGAGTAGCTGAAGAAGAAACTGCTTGCAGAAACTTTCCCTGGCCTTGAATTTTACTTTGGCTCTGATTCATGTCAATAGGGAATTTCCAGCTCCCCAACCAGCACCAATGCTCCCTTGCACTCCTCACCTCCGCAGCACACCCTAGGAATAGAGAGGGTCACTCCACTGCCCCCCTGCCAGTGATAGGCCCAGCCTTGGGGGATCTGTGGTCTTCCTTCCCCATGCCAGCACCTGGAAAGTGCAGTGAGCTCCCCAAACTGACTTCATGGCCCAGCAATAGCGTTCTGGTGGAGGCTCAGGCACCAAACCCCATCAGGCTGTGAAGGTCAATGTGTTAGGACTTACTGTACACCTTCCTCCTTTTAGGACAGGAGAAAAACATCCCCATAGCATAACAAACCCAACGGCACCCGGCTTTGAAAAGAGAATCATTGAGTACCTTCATCACATGGAGCTACATCAACTCACAGCAATGCTATGGTGCACAGTTCATCACAGGCATCCTAGGAGCCAAAGCCTTTCCTAAGAGGTTGGGAAAGACATTAAGCAAGATGCATCCTCTTATCTCACACAAGTTAAGGCTAACTAGAAATGCAGCATCTCCCACAGCTCGCAGAGGTTTTCTCATCCTCCACTTGCTTACTTTTCACTGTTATATACTATCATTTCAATATATGTGAAACGTTCACAGAGCATTTTCTTGAGTTTAAATGTGATCAAGTCGGTCAATCCATCTCATAGACACAGGCTTAAAACCAGATAAAGATGTTATAAAAGTCAACAGAGCTCTTCTTGTCTCTCTGAGATTCAGGCATCTCACACATAAAAAAGTCTTCCTATATATATATTTTTAAAAGTAATTTAAAGTATTAGCAACTGTTTTGCTTTATGCTTGAAATTATTTGGTTTAAATTGAAACAATAAATGATGTTTACAGGTAATTAAATTCCAAGAGCCTTTATCATGCTAGGTTTAACCAGAACTTGAGCTGTATATTTTTCTCGTAGTTTGGAACACTAGGATAGCTTCTTTCCTATTTATCAGTCTTTCCTACCCAGACACTGGAACAAAATACTGTTGAACCGATAATCTGAAGTCCTGTGACTTTAGTTCTGGGAAACAGAGGAAACTAAAAAACTAAACAATTTAAATTGACCAGGCAATTTATGGAACAGCCAAAGATAAAATTTGTTTTTAAAAAGTTGCCATGTTTGCTTGAAATACTAACTTGCACTAATGACTATGTTATTTAACATTATGCAAATTAAAATACTTATTTAAAAGCAAATCACCTTTGTGATCTTCCTAGGTTTCCAGGAACCTGGAGTCACAGGGGATCCAAATTGTTTGTTATAGCGTACAGTCCTCCTCACTTGCTATGGGTTTTGCCTGATATTTTAAAAAACCAGCTGCTTCTTTTTTTTTTTAAAAAAAAAACCAAAAAAACCAAAACAACAAAACCCTACCAGTTTTCAGAGATTAATATGTAAAGATTTTGACAAAACTCCACAGGTAACTCTTTAATAATGAATAGGTATGAGACAGTAATGGGACTTTGTTCTGATCATCTGTAGTGTTCTTTAAAGAGCTGCATTTAAATTGTAATTGTACTGGGACACAAGATATAACTTAAGACATTTGACGAAGTCTCTAGACCCTTTGATGGGTTAGCTTCAATTAGAAAGCTTCAATAGCACATGCATCCTTCGCAGATTGGCTTCCTTACGGCAGGCACTGCAAACAAAATTTTCTTTTTTTTTTCTTTTTTTTTTTTATTGTGTTCATAAAATAGCTAAGAAAGTTTTGTCAATACTTATTTCTGAAGGATAGTCTTGATTCAGAATACTTACATATAGTCAGAAAAAAAAAGTGATGCTAATAAAAATTCCATCACGATAGTCTATGTTTATTCCCTTTCAGCTACTTCTGGCTGATATTTATTCTCCTGTCAGGGCTGTGAAATTAAGACTTTTCTTAACATATAGGACAGCAAGACCCATTTGGCATCCAAGATGAAACCCAGATGAGTGTTAAGATTGACAGTGTTTTCACCCTTATAATTAGCTATTCACACAAATGGGGTTTTAGTTTGCACTTATGCTTGGAATATGGCACTTCTTCATACGGAGAGCAGCACTCACATGTTAACATTTTCACTTTTGTTTTTTGTTGGCAAGTAAACCAGCATACTTGCTATTGACTTCTGTTAGTGTTTTGCTATATACTATTCACGATTTATTAGTATCCTATTTAAAAAGAATTTAACGTGAGCAAAGCATGAACGAGAACTACAGTGATGTCCCTTTCCTTTGCCCTGCTCTGGAGGAGGACGGCGCCTACCTAGAGTCTCTCTGCTGCTTCCAGGTGAACACTTTCCATGTGCACTGCTTTCCAGCATTTTTTTTTTTTTTTTAAGAGTTGAAAACCCCCTCCTCCCTTGCTGAGGGAAGGACAGGTGGCAACAGAACACATACCATGTCAAGCTAACATGCAGCCTTGTCCCCGGTTGCACACTGACACAGTGATGTCTGGAGGAAGGGTGCAGAAGTAGGAAACTGTATGGCAGTACAGCAGCTGTTGCCAGAAATTCATCAAAGATTGTGATGGGTTCTGAACAAGGTCCTGTTCATTCTAAATGGAGGAATTCTTCTGTGATGAAAAAGAAGGCAAAAGGACAGCTAAAACTTCACTGTTTTGCTAGATATGAGATGCAACTGATTTGATACACATTAAGAGTTTTAAATGGAAAAAAATCAAAATAAATCATCCTAAATGGACTGTGCTTAATATGTACTTAGGCTAGAGAGCTCACTGCTACAAGAAGAGGATTTCAGAAATGTATGTTTGCAAAAAAGGAATTTATATGCATATCAGAGTTACCATAATTAATTACAATAACGTTTTTGGGTCATGCTTCAGGGCTCCCAGAATTCAGCAACTGTTAGAGAACGGGCTGAGACTTAACAAGGGTAATCTCTTTTTAACCTTCATATACACACTTTAGGGGTCTCCCTTCAGCAAAGGCTATTGCCAGAAAATAAATACAAGATGAGACTGGGTCTAAACAAATAGGAAAAATTCCTGTGTTCTCAGCTGTGGCCTATATCCCTATGTGGTCCTTCCTCTTATGGGAATGGATGGCTGTTGGCAGTTGATTTAGTCTCTTTCCTAATTCTTTATAAGGCTAGAATAAAAAGGGGATGAAAAAAAGGTAAGGAAAACTTGATCACTTGAGCAAAAGAGGTGGCATAATACACAAGGTCTTTTGCACCAAACTAATTAATATTGTTCATCTCTTTAGAAACAATTGCATCTACAATGGACAAGAGGACAACTATCAGGCTAGATTAAAATGAAGATTACATATAAAATCTCTGGGGGAAAAAAAAAAAGGAGAACAGACTAATGGTGGAGAAAAGGCACAGAGAAGCCCTAAAGGCAAACAATAGAATGAATAAGTGTGGTAACTGCAAACCACCTAAGCAAAAAATAAAAATAATGACTGGGGAAATAACAGTAAAATGGGAAAACCATTTGTCTATACCAAAGCTCCACGACCGCACATCTTTGCCTGCAGGCACTCCAAGCACAAGGATGCCTTATCACCCAAGTGGTAAGATATCTGGAGAAGCAAATGGACACTGCTGTTCATCTCTCTTAGAGAGGCAGCGTGATGCCTCCTTCTCTGCTCCCACACCAATGCAGCACCACCACTGTAGCTCTCCCTGAGCATAGCTGTGTGGGGAACCAGACTTGAAGCTGGGCTGGGGGATATAATGATATATAGCAACAATGAAAGCCCAGGGCTCTGATGCTGCAGCTGCCCAGGAAGCGGCAAATCAAGGTATGAAGCAGGTCAGTGCTTCATGGATGGGGGCTTCCACTGGTGCAGGTCAGAAAAGTGGAACTAAACCAACACATCTCTACATGGGACAAAATGGTTGGGCTCGCTCTCTTTTATTGTGTTTTGAAGTTCTTGGCTCACATTTGTTGGGGGATACTTCACTGTACTATGCTGAAGCAGAAGCATTGAGCCTGCTATGTAACAAGTTAAAATAGAGTTACAAGGCAGCTTGAAATAGCTAAAGGTGAACCAAAATCAGAGTATTCTTCCAGTGAGTTATTCCAAGATTTCCTTGTTTTCAATCCCAGGCATGACGAAACGTTGCAGTATTTGTCTGATATACTCCCTAACAGTATTTTCAACTGAAAAACTATATTAAAATTTCAGAAGCTGAACCTTTTCAGCTTTCATGTACAAAGGAGGAAACAGCAGCTCATTGCCAGACACTTTAAACAGGGAAACATCTATTGTTCCGACGACACTTGGTGCTGTGGGAGTTTTCCTCAGGAGCAAGTACCCTCAGCAAGCCCAGCTTCCTGCCCTGGCCACATATCGAGGTACAGAGGGATGGTTGTTCAGAGGCAGGACTGCACCCTGGAAAATGTGTTATGATCACAGAACAAAAGCCATAAAGAAGAACTGGGGTCCACACTACAGCTCCCATGACCCAATGTGTCTTCTAGGACACATTGACATACAACGGACTAAAGAAATATACATTTTGATGCAGCCCAAGGAACATATTATTCCTGTTGGGATTTATTAACCCAGTTTGGCTTTCTCAGCAGATAGTCAACAGACTTCACTAAGGACGAAACACACCCAAGAAAATCCTGATTTGTGAGAACAGCTTTTTCATGAGGAAATTGTTCTGGCAAAGGATTTCCAGTCATCCCTAGCCCTGACCCTGCAAAGACCTACAGTCAAATTCCATTTGTCTAACATCAGCCAGCAGAAAAATTGTCCATCCTAAGCAGGTTGTCTAACACACACACAGAGTGTGGAAGGTGATTCATTGCACTTAGTTTAGACACTCCAGGAGAATCATAGAATCATAGAATGGTTAGAAGATCATGCCGCCTCTTCCCATTTTCTGAAAGCAGGCTTAGACAGTTGGCTTTCACTCAGGCAGCTACTGAGCAGTAAGGTGGGGGTAGGCAAGCCCTTGCACAGCTTCACATGAACATACAGGGTTGTTATTCATCGTCCATACAACGTGATGCTGGTGCTAAGTGAAGTCCACCTGGAGCTGACCTCAGTGAAAAGCCCCTACCCTCACGGTCATCCTTAGCATCACTGTGGTTGCACCTGTCTGCCTGGACAAAACGGAAATGATAATGTTTTGGGCTCTGTAAGATTAAGTGGCAAAGACCTGAAGCTATGGCATGAAATATGTGGCTGAGAGCAAAGGTTGCAGGAGCCTATGATGACAGGAATCTCTTTTTGTTCCATAATCAAAAAAGAACCAACTCTCACTGAAAATGAGACTGACAGATTTGGAGTAAACTTCTGACAGTATGTTAAGTGTCCTAGTGGTCTCAAGTTGGCTTGACAATATTGCCCACACTGTTCAGGCATCTCAAAAATCAAAGCCTTGAAATTAGTGCACTAGTACTTAAATAAAGAAAAAAGATCCATGGTCAACAAAAATCCCTAAAAAAATTATAAATAAACTAGGGTTTGGGGAGGATTTGTACATATTTAAGAAGATTTGCTTTGGGAAAAAAAGTTTTTGTTGTTGTTGTTCTTAACTAATTTTTAGTTCCTCTTTTAATTACTCATTTGAATTACCCTCTAACAGAAAGACCAGAGAGGAAAATGATTTAGTATGTAGTTCTTTAACATTCGCTACCTAGCTTAGTGAAAAACTGAAATAAAATGCTGACTTTCAGTTAAATAATTTTTTCATCAGTAAATTTCTCTTAATATATCTTAACTATTCTTCTTTTTCAGCATTTCACTTATCCAGAATCAAATCTTAGCTTTGAACAGTAACACACTAGGAACTATGAGGTTTTTGTAGCTGATTCTTAAATCTCTTTCCCTATATAAAGCATGTAAATTCACTTTTTTTTTTTTCTGCAAGAGCAGACACACGTGTGATATTTGACTACAGCTTTACATAAACGGAGGTTAAATAAAGCATTAGTGTACAAGATGCCATTTGGCCAAAGCAAAGGTTTCTTGACCATACACTTACAAGATGCAATTTAAACATCTGACTTCCTTGAAAATGAATGATTCAGTTTCTCTGGAATAGAAGAGGCCGCATAGTCGGGGCTGGATGGATTTTGTCAGACTGCAAACTAACTGTGCTGAAAATAGATAAATACTTGAGCTAGATCAGGCTGGAACAGAAGAACAGTTCAGAGGAACAGAAAAATGTTTCACAGTGCTGCATTACCAACAGGACATCCACATGCTCCATAGACCACAGTGTCACTGACCTTTCTTTTTTCTGCTCTGCCCTCAGTCTGTCCTCTTCTCACTCACACCACCGTCACCCCAGATAAATAAAACCAGTACCATCACTCTTGCCTCAATCTACACCAATAAGAGATTCCAGAAGGCAATCATCCCCGCTGGAGAAAACATCAAAGTGGAAAATATATTTGTACCTAGGAAATGTTACATTTCTGCTTGGGACAGAACAGATGTTTTAAGTACATAGTTTGAATAGAAGTTTCTTTATTTTCATTTGTGGTTGAAAAATAAAACCATTTCTCCCCACGATCTTCTCATCACTTAAAAGTTAGAATTAGGTCAACGGGAAGGGAATGCGTGTGGGGCGGTTAGATCCGGCAACCAAAAGTTGCCAAGCTCTCAGTTTATTTCCCACTGTACATCTGACTCACCACGGGAACTTGAGCGATAGCTCCTCCGTCTATGAAGCACTGATAGGAACTCACTGAATCAGCAGGCGCTGAAGCTTAACTTCAGTATGTATAATGTTGTGAGATCTTTATTTGCCATGTGCTGTAAGAAGTGCAAAGGAACTTTCACAGTACTAAAAGTAAAAGCAAGTAAAGTGGATTTCTCTTGCACATTTCCGATAAGAAGTCCTTGGTGTTTTGAGTACCTTTTCCAGCCACTGATGGGATTTCACCATTTTAATAGTAGCACACAAAAAGAAGTTTCCAGTTTTCATTCCGCAATGCTACTTTTATGCATAAACAGTTATTAACTTCGCATCAACGTCTCCATGGATTAAACAGTCCCTAAGTACACATTGACAGCACGGATGGTTACGGTTATGGACCCTTAACATTTAAAAGGGGAGGGGAGGGAGGTTGTGTGTGTGCGTATTCATCTCCTTGCTCCCTCTCTTTCACAAACTGTAAGGTTTAATAGCGATTAACACTAGACCACAGCACTTCTAAATTAACGATAGCCCTGCCAATTCTAATTGGTATTCTAATTAGTCTGACAATTCTACTAATTAAGAACATTAAACTTTTTAACAAAGGCTATCTTTTTTGTGTTGTGTTTGGCAAAATGGAATTGAGGGTATAGGGGAACCTGAACTGCTACTTCAGAGAATTGCTGATGATTAAAAAAAAAAAAAAAAAAAAAAAAAAAAAGATTTGAGGAGCATGTAGAAACATTTATATATGGTAGTTAAATAACAAGAATAGGCTATCAAAATTATAGGATATAGTAAATGACAGAAAAAAGAATTAATAAAGCAAAAATTGCAAATCCAGAATACATTGCTGAAAGAGGTTTGTTTGCCTTTTGGAAACATTGATTTAGCCCATGCGCCACAGGGATTTTGGTACAGTAGGCAAATTAGGACATTCCTTTGTCTGGAGAAAGCTCAAATTTCTAAACTTGCTTTCCTTCAGGTATGAAACAAAAGCAAAGGAAAAAACATGTGTTCCACGATGCAATATTTTCAGTAAATATTTGTTTCACATCAATCGAAACATCTCATTTTGGAAAAAAAATATATTCTGGTTTTGATTTTATGTATTATATGTGATTTTGAAAAGAAGTATCCTTTTGAATCCCTTTGAAATGAATTAAAGACCTTACTTTCCCTAAATGTATTATTCTTAGTATGAAATTTCATTATAATGCACTTAATACACAAAGCTTTATGCTGAAAAGTATACACAATCTTCTGAAAGAGAATATGTTCCTTTTTCTGCCACTTACGTTACAAGGTCAAACTGCAAATATCTTGTTCATAATCAAGATTTCTGTTTCCACGGGAGTCAGAGTATTTGCAGAGTCATTTTAAAAAAAAAAACTTATTGGTGTTAGTTGGTGCCGCAAGAAGCAAATGAATAACAGATTGAATGGAAAGCAATATTTACTCCAAACCTCGCCAACCTGAAACTCACAGATTTTATTGTTCCAACACCCAGTCTTCAAGGCATAGTGGAGGATCTCTGAATCTCTCAGGATTTGGCCCCATGCTGTAATGCCAATCGCACTGAGTGTATTCACACTGTTCAAGGGCTTAGAGGTACGGGGAGAGCCGGCTATTCCAGTCACCATCTGCTGGTGACAACAAATGTTCTCCACACAGCTGTCTTCGAATTTCATAGCAAAGTACCCTTTTCAGATGAATTTTACCCAGGCAGCTTTACGTAGTGAGATGCTGTCGTAGTTCAGCCCCAACGGGGACCAGACTACGCAGTCTCTCTCTCACTCCCCCCACTCTCCGAGAGAATAGGAGGAGATTTGACAAACAAAAGAAAACCAGGAAAAAAAAACCCAAACACGCGGATTCAGATTGAACAAAAAGTAAATTTAACAGTAATGACAGAAGAAAACAAGAGAGTGATGGAACACAAATACAGTATAATAGCTCACAACAGATCTCCACATCCAGTCTCTTCCAACTAGCAGGGCCTCCCTTCAGCACCCTCCTCACTTATATACTGAGCATGATGTCAGATGGGATGGAATAGCCCTTTGGCTAATTTGGGTAAATTAACCCCAGCTGTTAGCTAATTAGTTAACTATCCCAGCCATAGGGGCTACCAGCTTCAGTTCTCCACCCAGCTCAGGTAAATATTAACTCTATCCTGGCCAGAACCAGGACATTATCCACCCCTTATTCCATACCATCTACATCATGCCCAGATCCTACACTTTCCAATTAATCATCAACTTTTTCTTCCTTTTATCTACTTGTATGCAGACACACAGATGTAACTCTCTTAGTCCATGGTCCATCCTTTCAAAAGGTCTGTTGAGTTTATCCAGTCCATAACTTTGGGCTCCATCTGTCATAACAGGCTCTCAGCATAGGACAGATGACACAGTGTTTCCTCAGGTAGTCTGTCTGGTGCAAGTGACTTAGCAAGTTCATAGCCTGGAGACTGAAGATCTGTTGGCAGGTGCTAGTAGCAAGAGCCAGTTCTGGTTGCATCACTGCTGCAATTTTTCCTATTTTATTAAAGTTCATTCTTTGTTGGTATAAACGATTTTACTATAATACTTTTGACACAACATAAGTATCTCAGGGCGTGGAGCAGGTAGAAGCAAGGAGGGACATATAACAGCTAGATAACGACATACAGTACTGTATAGTAACCGACATCAAGCACTTCAAATTATTGGCTCTTTTCACCTAAAATTAGATCTCCTTGAGGTACACATCGGACTTTCCCATCCTCCTGCATTACCCACCAAGTACACCCAGGTCCTTGAGCAAAAGCAATCCCATGCATGGGTTTGCCTTTGCCCAAGGGAGAAATGACCCAGACTGTCTTCCCCAGTATATTCCTTACATGCACCACAGGGACTTTATCCCCTTCTACAGTATGTAGAAGTTCAGATTGGGCAGGGCCAGCTCGATTGGTGGACCCCCGAGTGTTGACTAGCCAAGTGGCTTTTGCTAAATGTTTATCCCAATTTTTGAAGGTTCCACCACCCATTGCTTTCAGAGTTGTTTTCAGCAGCCCATTATACCTTTCAATTTTTCCAGAGGCTGGTGCGTGATAGGGGATGTGGTATACCCACTTGATGCCATGCTCTTTGGCCCAGGTATCTATGAGATTGTTTCTGAAGTGGGTACCATTGTCTGATTCAATTCTTTCTGGAGTGCCATGTCGCCATAAGACTTGTTTCTCAATGCCCAGGATGGTGTTTCGGGCAGTGGCATGGGGTACAGGATATGTTTCCAGCCATCCAGTGGTTGCTTCCACCATTGTAAGTACATAGCGCTTGCCTTGGCGAGTTTGTGGGAGTGTAATGTAATCAATTTGCCAGGCCTCTCCATATTTATACTTCAGCCATCGTCCTCCATACCACAGAGGCTTTAACCGCTTGGCTTGTTTGATTGCAGCACATATTTCACATTCAAGGATAACCTGTGCAATAGTGTCCATGGTTAAATCCACCCCTCGATCACGAGCCCATTTGTATGTTGCATCTCTCCCCTGATGGCCTGAGGTATCATGGGCCCACCGAGCTAAAAATAGTTCACCCTTATGCTGCCAGTCCAGATCCACCTGAGCCACTTCAATTTTAGCAGCTTGATCCACTTGCTGGTTGTTTTGATGTTCTTCAGTGGCCCGACTCTTGGGTACATGGGCATCTACGTGACGTACTTTTACAACCAGATGCTCTAACCGGGCAGCAATATCTTGCCACAGAGTGGCAGCCCAGATAGGTTTGCCCCTACGCTGCCGGTTGCTCTGCTTCCATTGCTTTAACCATCCCCACAGAGCGTTTGCCACCATCCATGAGTCAGTGTAGAGATAGAGCACAGGCCATTTTTCCCGTTCAGCAATGTTTAAAGCCAGCTGGATGGCCTTCACCTCCGCAAACTGACTCGATTCACCTTGGCCTTCAGCAGCTTCTGCAACTCGTCGTGTAGGACTCCACACAGCAGCTTTCCACTCCCGATGTTTTCCTACAATACGACAGGACCCATCAGTAAATAGGGCATACTGCTTCTCATTTTCTGGGAGGTTGTTATATGGTGGGGCCTCTTCAGCACGCGTTACCTCTTCCTCTGGTGGCTTTCCAAAATCTTTGCCTTCTGGCCAGTCTGTAATTACTTCTAATATGCCTGGGCAATTGGGGTTTCCTATTCGGGCCCGCTGTGTAAGTAGTGCAACCCACTTGCTCCATGTAGCATCCGTTGCATGATGCGCAGAGGGGACCCTTCCTTTGAACATCCAGCCCAGCACTGGCAGTCGGGGTGCCAGGATGAGCTGTGCTTCAGTACCAATCACTTCTGAAGCAGCTCGAACTCCTTTGTATGCCGACAGGATTTCTTTTTCGGTTGGAGTATAGCAGGCCTCAGATCCTTTATATCCCCGGCTCCGAAACCCAAGGGGTCGACCACGAGTTTCCCCTGGTGCTTTCTGCCAGAGACTCCAGGTAGGGCCATTCTCCCCAGCTGCGGTGTAGAGCACATTTCTTACCTCTTGCCCTGTCCGGACTGGCCCGAGAGCCACCGCGTGAACAATTTCTTGTTTAATTTGTTCAAAAGCCTGCTGTTGTTCAGGGCCCCATTTAAAATCATTCTTCTTTCGGGTGACTTTATACAGAGGGCTTACAATCATACTATAATTTGGAATATGCATCCTCCAGAAACCCACAACGCCCAGGAAAGCTTGCGTTTCCTTTTTGTCAGTCGGTGCAGCCATAGCTGTTATTTTGTTGACTATATCTATTGGAATCTGACGACGCCCATCTTGCCATTTTATCCCCAAAAACTGTATCTCTCTTGCAGGTCCTTTCACCTTACATCGTTTTATGGCAAGCCCAGCTTTCAGGAGGATTTTAATTATTTTCTCCCCTTTTTGAAAAGCTTCTGCTGCTGTGTTGCCCCATACGATGATGTCATCAATGTACTGCAGGTGCTCTGGAGCGCCACCCTTTTCCAGTGCAGTCTGGATCAGCCCATGGCAGATGGTGGGGCTGTGTTTCCACCCCTGGGGCAGTCGATTCCAAGTGTACTGGACGCCCCTCCAAGTGAAAGCAAACTGCGGCCTACATTCTGGTGCCAATGGGATTGAAAAGAACGCGTTGGCAATATCAATGGTGGCATACCACTTGGCTGCCTTGGATTCCAGTTCATACTGAAGTTCTAACATGCAGCACTGAGTGGTGGTGTTACCTCATTCAGGCCACGATAGTCCACTGTTAACCTCCACTCTCCACTTGATTTTCTCACTGGCCATATGGGACTGTTAAAAGGTGAGTGGGACTTGCTGATCACTCCCTGGCTCTCCAGCTGATGAATCAGCTTATGGATGGGGATCAGGGAGTCTCGGTTGGTGCGATACTGCCGCCGGTGCACAGTTGTGGTAGCAATTGGCACCTGTTGTTCTTCAACCTTCAGCAACCCCACAACAGAAGGATCCTCTGACAGACCAGGCAAGGTGGACAACTGTATAATTTCCTCCATCTCTAAAGCACCTACACCAAAAGCCCACCGATACCCTTTTGGGTCCTTGAAATATCCCCTTCTGAGGTAATCTATACCAAGAATGCATGGAGCATCTGGGCCAGTCACTATGGGGTGCTTTTGCCACTCATTCCCTGTCAGGCTCACTTCAGCCTCCAATACAGATAGCTGTTGGGATCCTCCTGTCACTCCAGAAATACAAATGGGTTCTGCCCCATTATATCTTGATGGCATCAAGGTACATTGTGCACCAGTATCCACTAGAGCTTTGTACTCTTGTGGGTCTGACGTGCCAGGCCATCGGATCCACACAGTCCAATAAACTCTGTTATCCCTCTCCTCCACCTGGCTGGAGGCAGGGCCTCTCTAATCCTGGCCACAGTATTCATTATTCATTTCTTTTAAATATGCATGAGAGGTCCCTTCAAGAGGGTCAGAACTAAAGCTATTCCTTCTACGCTCCCTATTGGAGACTGGTGCAACAATTTTCCGGGGAGAACTTCTATTTGCAATGGTTTTTCCACGCAACTCACGTACCCGCGCCTCTAGGGCAGAGGTAGGCTTCCCATCCCACTCCCTCATGTCCTCTCCTTGGTCACGCAAGGTAAACCACAGGGTACCTCGCCGCGTAAACCATCTCTCTTGAGCAGGGAAACGTTTACTCCTAATAGCTGAAATATTGGCCCGTACCGGTGGGGAATGGGACATATCTGCTTTGAATTGCTGGAACTCCTGGGATAGTTTCTCCACAGCCGAGACACAGGCCCTTAGGGAGGAAGACAGGCTTTCCTCGTACTGCCGGAGTCGGCCAGCCAGTTCATCCACTGTTTCTTCCTCTCCATCTTTCCAGGTCATAACTGCCAATGAGTTGGCATATGATGATGGTGCACTTCGAACAAACTTCCGCCACATTTGTCGTGTGCACCTGACTTCATCTAGATCCTTAGGTAACTGATCATTGTCCAGGTCATCATAAATAATCTCCAGCACAGCTAATTCCCTCAGGTACTGGATACCCTTCTCCATGGTAGCCCACTTGCCTGGATGACACATTATATCCTCCTTGAAAGGATACCTCTCCTTCACACCTGACAGGAGTCGCCTCCAGAGGCTGAGGGCTTGTGTCCCTTTTCCAACTGCTTTGTCAATGCTTGCTTCTCTAGAAATGGATCCCAGTTGCCTAGCTTCTCTGCCTTCTAATTCCAAGCTATTGGCCCCATTTTCCCAGCACCGCAGCAGCCAGCTGATAATGTGCTCCCCAGGATGACGGCTAAAATCTTTTCGCATGTCTCGCAGCTCGCTCAGGGATAGAAATCTGGTGCTCACTGTCTCCTTTAGGAGTTCTTCCTCTGAGGAAGAGCCTGCCTGCCGAGTTCTTCCTGGGCATGTAGCAAATAAACCTTCCTCTTCTTCCTCCTGCTCCGTCCTAAAAGGGGCTTCTTCATCCCTCACTAAACGAGCTGACTTCCGCTTCCAAGTCTTCTTGGATACAGGGGCAACTGAAACTAGCACAGGTTCACCCTCTGATTCAGCTGCAATGCCTGTTGCGGGGGTTTGAGTCCCTACATTGCAGGTCAGTTTGTTCTCCCTCACACCATGTCACGTATTAGTATCTTGCCTTAGGGTAAATCTCGGGAGGAGATTCCCAAAAAGTGGGTTTGCAGCTCTAGACAAGACTTGGCACACATTCAAAATACATAACAACAACATCATAGTGGCTTGAATATCCCCCAGATCTTTAAAGTTCTCAAAAAGTGGCTTAACTACCCTGGAAGTGAAAGAATTCGGGAAGCTGTCCACATAGGAATACCAATTTATCTCTAAGGCCATTGACGTCACCATGTCATAGATGTATATGGCATAGTATAACAGAAGGATAATTCTCATCACTTTCCCTGAGGTGATAAACACCACCACTGGGAACACATAGTACATATAAGAGCATAGACAATACAACAACATAACCAACCACTGCAACATCATGACCAATAACTGACAACCAATACAACAAGCACGTATAAACAAATTTGTTTCAAGCAAAAAAAAAGAAAAAAAAAGTCAGATCTGTTATTATCTCAACCCTTCGAGCCCCACGTTGGGCGCCAAAATAACTGTCATAGTTCAGCCCCAACGGGGACCAGACTACGCAGTCTCTCTCTCACTCCCCCCACTCTCCGAGAGAATAGGAGGAGATTTGACAAACAAAAGAAAACCAGGAAAAAAAAACCCAAACACGCGGATTCAGATTGAACAAAAAGTAAATTTAACAGTAATGACAGAAGAAAACAAGAGAGTGATGGAACACAAATACAGTATAATAGCTCACAACAGATCTCCACATCCAGTCTCTTCCAACTAGCAGGGCCTCCCTTCAGCACCCTCCTCACTTATATACTGAGCATGATGTCAGATGGGATGGAATAGCCCTTTGGCTAATTTGGGTAAATTAACCCCAGCTGTTAGCTAATTAGTTAACTATCCCAGCCATAGGGGCTACCAGCTTCAGTTCTCCACCCAGCTCAGGTAAATATTAACTCTATCCTGGCCAGAACCAGGACAGATGCTTTACAGGTCCAAACGCAGAAAACAGAAGCCAGCATGCCTCTCCAAGCAGAAAGTGCACTTCTAATTTCAACCCAAGCCACACATAAAACTTCTGAAGACAAGAATGAGGCCCTGAACATATTATAGCACACTGTTCAGAATGGGTATCTTTGAATACTTTGTAAGGTACATATCTTTTCTCTCCTGGTCACACTGAGGTAATTACAAATCAAACTGCAATACGTATTTCTCAAAAAAAAAAAAAAAAAAAAAAGCACTTGAATTAAAAATTATCACTGAAAAAAAAAAAAAAGGATTCCTAACTTGCAAAAATATATACTTACTCAGTACTGTTTCTGCTGACCACTGACTATTTTAGCATTTTGCAAACGATCTCTTTTATGATCTTTTCCCATTACTTCAAGAGCTTAAAGTGTCAAGCCCCGAGTAAGGCCATGCGAGCCAGGTAGAAAGTCAGCTTACACAGCAACTAGCACAACAGAGGGGAAATGCAAGCAGGACTAGGACTCCCTTCTTAGAAAAGGGAATTTAGCCAGAAAAAGGGGCTTTTTGCCAAACTTCAAGGTGCATTCTGGTCATGATTGCTTTAAACTATTTGGGGATTCAAACCAGTCCTCAGCCAGCCCAAAGACTGAAAGGAAAACTCCAAGCTGCCAAAGATACTACTCAATTTCCTTTGCATTCCCTGTCAGGTGAGACTGCTTTGCAGAGTGGTAACCTCCAAAAACAATACTGTGTGATCAAAGCTGTGACGTGAAGCATGGGTTTTCATGATGCCTGGTGGCTGAGAAAGCTGGCAAGCTGTAGGGCTTACACAGCTCCTTAGAGATTACGCACACGTAAGAGATGGCAAGAGATGGAAATTACTGAAACTACTGTTTACTTCAGCTTGTACTTAAAAGACGTGATAACCTCATCTCTCTTTATGACAGATTATAACTTCACGTTGATTTTGGCAAATTTTATTGACTGTGGTTAGGCAATACTGCTTCCTAGAGGATGTCCACAGATCTTACCAAACACATCTATGCAAGCATAAGCAAAATCCTCTCTCAAGCTCTACTTTGTTGCTGTCTATTCAAGTACACAACTGAATCGCTCTTTTCTTAATCTTTTATTCTTTACTCTGTCCTAGAAAAATTATGAGGCTTGCAATAGAGGACTAAGAAATTTATAGCTTACAACACCAGTGTGTCCATTTATCCAAGAAATTTGGTGAAAAACACATTAAAATGGGTTTTTATAAAGATAAGAAACATCAGTTACTCTAAAAGTAGATCTGCAGCTAGAAGTTCATTCATCACTGAAAAAAATGTTCTTTAAATATCAATTTTCCAAAATGTTTTTGGAAAAAGATCATTACAGCCCAATCTGAATTCAGTACCATTTTACAGCTGAGCTGAAAATGGCTGTGCCTTTCACTTTCTCAGAAGCTTGGGGACTGAATCCAGAAAACAGGTTTATAAAATCTTGTTCTATTTGTGGTCAAATTCTGCCACTGAATCTCCAGTACTGTCAAGGGAAAAATGATCCTGTGGGTAAGACATCTCAAATGATCCAGCTTCCACTCTCAGCTATGATAAATTATCTTGAGGTAAAACGTGATGGTCAAGAGTCTCCAAAGTATATTACTGTCCATCTTCCACTGCCTTCAAACCAGTGAAGATACATAGTTTTCTGTAACAGGAAAAAGCAGGAAGACTAGAAGAATTAGTGACTGTACACTCCTTCTAACCTGCTTTTGAAAAATAATTTGTGGAGTGTCTATCAAATAGGCTTTGGGTTATTTGATTGCTCCTAACATTTGCCTCAAGCATTTTAAATCAGTGGAACAAGTGCCATAAGATCCTTGTGTCTCCCTTCTGGAAAGTAACATTTCCTGTAAAGTAACATTTCCCTGCTTCATAGGAATGTTATAAACACTTAATTCTGACACTGGCTTATGGGGTTTTTTTTAACCCAAAGTTATCCTTCTTTTTGGAAAAAAAAAATAAAAGGTTTAAAAGGTTTTTAAGTACATGCATTATCACATGTTGCAAATGCTGGTTGGCATTCGCAGATGCTAGGAGGAGTCGAAAGTACAACACAGATCTGGGAAATGTAAGGGAGGCCATAGTTCATTAACAGCTTGGGATGCCTGATTGCGCAGCTTTTCTCCTTTTTAAATTGAAAATTTACTTATCTTCATCAGACAAGTATCTCAGAAAGAGCCCTGTCCAAGAAAGGGTTATAAGTTCAGATAACAGAAAGCAAACTGAAATGCCGAGATATTCCCATTACACTAACCCTGAGTCATCCTGTCTCATACTTAATATTATTTCATAAAAACAAACACCTCAGCTGAGCTCTGTGGTTAAGAAACTACCTGTATATTTGTACATAAGAGAGAGAATTGAGATTTCATAGGCAACTGTAGCTCTGGCGTTCCCTTACTGTCAGCTATTCAACTGCTCCACTTTAATAACGTGCTTTCAAAATAGGTTTAAAGGAATTGTTATTTCTAAGGTGGTTTTTTTCTTTTTCCCTAAGATGTTCAGATATTATTTCAGCATGCTGCTAAAATTTGCCTGAGGAATGCAGACAAGAGAAAGGAAATTATGATTCTTAGGAATTTACAGCTCACCTGAACCTAGATAAAATTTCATGAGGGTAAAGAAAAGTCACTTCTTTAGCCTGAGGGCTTTCTCCCTGTTGAGTTTCAAAGGTCTGCTGCAAATAATGGAAATGTCAGAGTTTCTCACAAACTTTGTAAGGATCTTTTATGAGGTTCCCCTTACAAAACATCCTATAATTTCCTGGGAGGGAACTGTCCACCAGAAGCTGACATTACTCTTAGGTTTTACTTCACACTTCCGTCAAGTCAGTGTTAATGCAACTTCTCTATTTCCTGGCATCTTGCATTTAATTTAAAGCATGCTGTGTAGTCCTAAGCAAACTGCTCATCACAGTATGTGCTTTCTGTATGACCGTTCTGCTCTTCTAACAGAGTCGCCACGGGCTCAGAGCTCCCGCCGCTTCCCAGAGGGGCTTTGTCCCAGCACTGTCTCACCATGTAGGGCTCAATGCATTGTTGCTCCCTGTGAAATGGATAATCCTCTCACAGGGAGAAGGCTGCAGGAAGGGAGAAAAAGTATCAGGAACATCCACCCAGGTGATCTAGGGAGACTATCCCATCAGGCGCCTCTTGCAGTGAGGACAGGAAAGCAGCCCATCAGCCTCAGAGATTTGGTAAGGAAGGAGTGCCTCTGTTCATGGAAGAAAAAATGTGTCATAGCCATGGGGTCTGTTTGTGGAAGAGGTCATGCACACCCACATCACCTCTTCTAGAAGGGACTGGCTGCAAGGTCCGTCCCAATAAACACCTTTGGTGGGGGCAGAGACATTCTCAAAATGGAAACATTGAGGAAGCATGCCTGTGAATCACTGTAGGCACCAGAAGAAGAAAGGGAGGAAAAAAAGCAGCATTGCTAACTAGCTGTTTGACAGAAATGGCCATTAAAAAGTAGGCACTAATCAGCAGCATCAGGGTGTGCGGTACAGCCAAGTGTCCCTTCTGCAGCCTCTAAAGGCTGCCGAATGCACTGATCGCAGAGCATCCTCAAGGTAGGGTAGCAGAGAGCATAAGAACTCCAGTCACCAAGTATAAATGAGAAACCAAAAAACAAAACAGTTTCCCAGATGTGCTACAGGGTTGCTTCACATCACAAAGCAACATGAACAGTCTTAACCCCCTGCAGCTGCAAGAAGTGACACAGCTGTGGGACTGGTCTGACTAGAGCATTTTTTCCCCAGGGAGAGAAGTACCTTAAATCCCATATTGCTGCAAGGTACATATCACCTCTTAATCTGGTAATAAAACTTTCAGGCTCTATCACATCTTTCCCTTTCTAGGGTGGAACACGGTTTTTTAAAACATATATTTTCCATCTTAAGATTATTTGGTCTCACTCTCTCTCAACTCACTTACATTGGTGTAAGCCAGGAGTGTCTCAAAATTAATAGGATTATGCCAAATGCATGTTAAATCTAAATCAGACTCATTCTAGTCATGTGTTTCAGAAATCTTAGCGCAATTTCTAGCAAAAACTGATTTTTGGTTAACCATAAGCAATTGGTATTAGAATCTATTTTCAGATTCTAAATTCATGTTTTACTCAAGCAGCTCCTGGTAAAACAGAGTAACTAACCCCTCTGTAGCTCTTTCATATTTGTCCCTCATAGTCTGTTCAAAACATAAAACTAAGGATGTCTAACATAAAACTAAGGATGTCTGATTAGAACAAGAAGTACATCCTCATTACAGGGAGCTTAGATAGTGCAAAGCACATTTATAATATTTTGCAGCTTTAGCAGATGGGTTAAAATCACATTTTCAAACTGAACCGAATCCTTTTGAACTGATGTAGGTTAGTTCTCTGAAGCCAGGAGTCCTTATTAGTGTCTTCCTTAATCTCTCCTGGGAGAAGGATGTATATCCCTGTACATCATCTTAGCACTGGCAGGAGAGGGCTTAGCCAACTTGATGAGAACGGCAGGTTCCCCTCACAAAGCAGTCCATAGTCTACAGCAATGTACTGGGGATGCAGAGAGGCAGAAGAGGGCTGGGTCATCCCTGAACAGGGATGCACATCACTTCAGTCCGATAGACTGCCAGTTGCGCATGGGATGTGCAGCTGGCACACAACATGCCTAGGGCACATTGGTCTGGTTCCTCCTCCAGCAGCTCCTTCTTTAGGGACACAGTCCTGCCAGGACAGTCATCCCAGTTCTGACCAGTCTGAAGCTCACTGGGTCTGGCATAACAAAGTCCCTGCCCGAGACACCAGCCTCTTCTGCCCTACTTTTGTAAATAAGCCAAACCAAGCCGTAACAAAACAAAACAAAACAAAAAAAATTCCACACAAAACAAACAAATAACAAAAACAACCCATACATGATTCCTACCTCCTCCTGAGCAGTGAACTCAGCAGGCAATTGGAGACAGGAGCTACTGTTTTTCACCATTACCCTTGTATCTGCCCCTGGTGGTCTGGCTTTGCAATTTAGGATGCAGTAGATATACATTTTCCCCAGTCTCGCTCCCAAGGCAGCAGAAGTACCCACTGAGGGAAGCTGACAGTCTAACCCCACTGCAGGTGTACAGTTGGGTTCTGGCGTAGACATCAACTGCTGGAGCCTGCCCAGAGGCAGGCAGGTTTGGAGGGGCTCTCTCTGGTCCTCCCCAGGTGTTTGGGCTGGGCATACAGGTGCTGTGGTGGGAAGGCAAACGCGCACCAGGTCATTAGTGAGGGAGTTGGGCATGGGAGGGGTTGTCACCATGACCTCAGCAGAGTTGCTCTGACTTTTAGTGCTTACATTAGGAAGATGAGGAAACAAGAGAAAGGGAAATATTTAGCTAACTTGCCCCTTCTGAACAGTCCCTTGCTGCCCACAAGATCCCGTTGCCATCAGTGAATGACCCAAACTACAAGACACCAAACTGGTCCTGAGCAAACATCATTAGAGTTCCTTAATTATGACGCAGTTCTCCTGTTACAGCACAACAGGGAGATATGGGCCAGGAAGGGTGTGAGAGGAAAATGAAAAAAAAAAATTAAAAAAAAAAAAAAGAGAGAGAAAGAAAAAAGAAAAGAGTAGAGACATTCCCTGGAGATCCGGTTATAGCATATTGAAGTTATTGGAAAGACTCCCATTGAGTGCAGCGCAGTTTGGGTCAGTCCCCCTGATGCACAGTGAAGGTTCTGCAGTCCTTTGAACTCAACATTATTTCAGTGAATCTATTAATGTTTGGCTGTGTTAAATGTATTATAATAATATTGCATTTGAAATAGAGTCACTTCTAATTCAAAACCATACAGCTTGAGCACAGGAAAAAAAAAAAAGTGGTATGTGTTCAGTAACATATTTCGTGCTGTGCAGCCATTCTATAGAGTGCATTTCACTGTGTTTTGTGTTTTATTCTTAACATGCATTCACAGTAGACAGCAAAGCAGCAGTTATGGGGTATGCTGTGAATGCATATTAACAGCAGTACACATTTGCATATCATGGATCCATAATACAAAATGCGTAGTAAAATCCTTATGAAAAGTTATTATGCATGCACAGTAGAGGCTTTTTAAACCTTGATATCTCAGCTATTTTGTTTCTCCACTATTTATTTGAAAATATTAAAAAGGTCAAATGATGGATTAAGACTCTGCAAAAATGTAATGTTACTACTGCAGAGGGAATCCTTCAACACAAACTAATTCATTTATTTTGTTTTTAGAAGCAGTATAAGAGCCATTCAAAAATGCATTTTACAATACCATTTGAGTAGCTTAAAAAACCCCACCTACTTCAGCAATAAAGAAGGAGGGAGAAAATATTTTTGTAAAAGTGCATTTTGGAGGCTAGGTGATAAAACTGGAAATTTTGACGGTCCTTCCCTTAACACCGAGCCACTACAATGTCAAGCTTTCCTTCAGTTTCTCATAGTATTTTTAGTATGCACTGAAAGAGGTTTTGGTTCCTCAGGACTTTGCATATTCAGATTATCGTGCATTGTATAATACTCTGAATATGCAAAATCCTTGAAAAGGTTGACAACCCTAAGGACCTTCCACAATATAAATCTTAATACATAAATTCCTATTGAGAATAATGGGATTCTACCCTGTCCTCTGTAACACAGATTGTAATATTTGGGATAAAATTAAACGAGTGTTATGAATGGTACAGCTCTTGCTCATTTTGAACTGTTGCCACTTAAGTTTTAACATCTTTGTCACTTCAAATACATTTGTCTTAAAAAAATAAAAATTAAAAAAATAAGAGGCCTGAGCTCTGTAAAGAATGAATGACCCGATATCCCTCACTTCTGTAAAAAAATACAAAGTTTGGGGTAAGGGGTTGGTTTTTTTTTTCTTTTAATGAAAGGCTCTAAAACTATTGAGCACATATACGTAGAGGTACATAACACGCTCTCCACACACATGCACAGCATTCTGCTGCTGTCTTTTTTTTTTTGTTCCTCTCTTTAATCAAAAAATGCCCAAACAGATTTAAATGAAACTTTGTGAAAACAAAATAATTGGATCGGGACTGAGAACATTAATGCCAAGCTTCAGCCCAATGTGAATTAAAGCAGATGAGTTATAAACCCTTCAAAAACAGGATTTATAATGGAAACGCTGACACAGACCCATAACAATAGCAGCTCTGCCAGGGATTATTTTAATACTAAAAGCATACTCAATCACTCACTTTATTAATAGAGATTATTTAGTCACTAAAAAGCAGTGATACGTGATAATAATGAAAGTAAACTTTAAAAAAATGTTTCTAAGGTGACACGCCGTTCCCCCTGTAACTGTCTTGATATCGCTTTATGTGACACGCCACTCCTTAAATAAAAAAAAAAAAACAAACACAAACCCCAAACACACCAAGGTCGAGTTTGCCATAAGCTCCATGGCAAGGCTGAGCCGAGAGGCTTTGTCGGCTTCGTTTAACAGTTTCTTGCCCGTGGAAAGAGACAAAAGGGTTAAGGGAGGAAGAGCAGGGAGTACAGGAGAGGCAGCTGGCGGGAACAAGGGCACGAAGAAAGGAGCAGCCAGGGAGGCAAATGGAAGCGCAGGAGATTTTTAGAAGAAAGAGCATGACTCCAAAGGAAATAACTCAGTTTTTAAAGAGATTTTGGGGAAGTGGTCTCAAAATGCCAAGCAGGCAGAGAAAATTTGGCAGAGGGGGATATCCTCTGAGTACCCCAAGTTACACCCACGAGCAGCAGGTGTGCCCTGGTCACACCGCATCACGCCAGGGCAGGACAGGGACAGGCAAGCCCCGCAACGTGCTTCCAAAAAAAGGCATAGTTTGTTAAATCTTCACGTTGTACGTCCAGGTTCCCACAAATCTTTTTTATTTCGGGAATGTCAAAAACCACTGAGGGATGCAAGGGGAGAATTTCTTACAGCTGGCAGGAGGTTTGCTTGTGTTGTCCTGCGCTCTGGGGCAACACATTGCACTCAAAAAAAAACCCCACACCCCAAAAATCGCTCCCAGCAGCATCACACAAAAACTACTTTTTGTGACTCTGCTATGTGTTACAGCACCGGCATTACTTCCTCATGCCTGCCTTCTCTTCTTCGCCTTCTTTTTTTTTCTTCCTGGGTACCAGGTGCACCAAAGGGACTTGGATCAATACAAGACAGCACTTTTCCTATAAACAATACTGTATTAACAACCACAGGGCAGCCGTACCTGTAGGCAGGGACAGTACCAAATGTTGGCAGATCTATCCGTGCAGCTAGACTGTTAAAAAAAAAGCAGCTCCAGTGAAAATGCACCTACTGTATGTGAAATGCTGGTGTAGATTTTTTTTCTTTCTTTCTTTTTTTTTTTTCCTATCAGTCTAACCTTCTGTGTTGATACATGAATGCTGGTACCCACTTAGAGGGATGCCAGATGATCAGTGCAGAATGAAGGTCCCAGGAGAAAGGCTCACGTGGTTTTCTCTGCCCCGTGACGTCACTAGCAGATGGCATGGGTACCAGCTCTGGCAGTTGGCATCAATGTCACTTTTTAGAGATCAATGAGATAGTGCAGATATACACAGATCTAGACTCCAGGAGACGATGCGACATTCAAACTGAAAAGATTTGGAAGGCAAAAAATGAAAACTGATTGTTGAATGAAATAAAAAGCTAAGGTAATACAAATAAAGATATATTTCAGTTGGTGCTGGGTGTGCATGCAAGTGTTTACAGATACAGTATCATTGTCTTGTATTTTATGTAAGCTATTTACTGTCTAATAACTCCTCCTAACATTTTATTCTTCTGATGCAATTGCATACTTTCATTGATGTTATGTAATATTGCAAGTGTGTAGACAATACTGATAGAGTTAGTTTTTGACTGGGGTTTTTGTTTAGTTTTTTTTTTCTATTAAAAAAAGTGCCTGCATTCATTTTGTTTGTTTCTTTGAGGACAGCGGGGTCCAAGCTTTTGCTGCTCTCAAACTACAAACAAAGCAAAATCATTGGGAAAAGGAAATTATTTTCCCATTCCAGGCTGGATTCTGAGCACACGTGCAGGACTGCAGTCAAAATCTACAGACCGCTCCTGTCAGCTACGAGCTGGAGGGAGACGTCTGAGCCTCGCAGAACATAAACAGTGCTATAGCGTGCAGTGAATTTTTCACCTCCCCCCCAGCACAATTGATGGGGGGAGAAAAAAAAATATAGGAGAAAGAAAAAGAGAAAAAGTGAATAAGTTGTTTCTAACTAAATATATAATATCAATTAGAATTTTTTCTGGGAAAAAGGAAAAAAAAAAAAGGTAGGGAGATTTTTTTTCCTAACTCTAATCTCAATATGTTTAGGATTAGATCATTCTGATTTTTGTCTTAATACAAAATAAGTAATATGTGATTTTCATAAAAATCTTTAGAAAAAAAAAAATTCTTCGTTTTTAATTATGTTACTAGCTGAGTGATCTGGGAGGGGATGTTCCATTAATTTTTTTTCTTTCCCACTCTAACTTACTAGAGTTTAATATCTTAATTCATAAGGGAAGAAATGTGGAGGGAAAAAAAAACCTTTGAAATAGAAGTCAAAAAGTGATTTTAAAACATTTAACCATCAGTTAATAGAGATATGGCACTTTTCAATTTCAAGACTGCTCTCGCTCTCCTCATTTTTTCACCCAGGGGAATTTGGATTAATGAAATTTCTGTATTGCTTTATCATGTTTTGCATTTCTTTGAATTCCACAGTGGCAAGGGTTCGAAGGGCTTGTTTAAAAGTAAGATAAATGAGCAAGGAGCTAATTGTACATTTTAAATATTGATTTACTCTATACTTATCTGTGTGAAATGTGGCTTTTTAGTTGCAAGATCCTGAATGTTTCCAGTTACTTTAAAATTCTGGGCAGCTTTTATTTTTTAAAAAGGGAGCACTTGCAATTGGCATTTTATGAGAAAAACGTAGATGGTGCATTTATATACCTACACACACACACACTCATACACACAGAGCGTGCACACAGATACATGAAAGGTGCATGAGGATGTGTGTTTCTAAGTTGGTAAACTTTAAAAAATGGAAATATTTAAATATTGTGCTGGCATTCTTTCAGGTAACTTAAGATTATAGAACCATGTTAACACTACCATTTGATGAGTCTGTTGTAATGCCAGAATCCCAGATGTGCAGAAAGTTTTCCAGAGAAAGTGATGACCAAAAGCAAATGAAGAACCCAGAAAGCTTTTCGAAGCAGATTGTGCTCCGAGGAAAGAATATTAAAAGATCTCCTGGAGAAGACACAGAAAAAGAGGAGGAGGAGGAAGAGAGAGAAGAGGAGGATGAGAACGGCTTGCCGAGGCGAAGGGGCCTTCGGAAAAAAAAGACAAGCAAGATAAGGATGGAAAGGATCAAATTCAGGCGACAAGAAGCCAATGCTAGAGAGAGGAACCGAATGCACGGCCTTAACGATGCCCTGGACAATTTAAGGAAAGTGGTCCCTTGTTATTCTAAAACACAAAAACTCTCCAAAATAGAAACTTTAAGACTAGCCAAGAACTACATTTGGGCTCTTTCCGAAATCCTGAGAATTGGCAAGAGACCCGACCTGCTCACCTTTGTCCAAAACTTGTGCAAGGGTCTGTCCCAGCCAACTACAAACTTGGTTGCGGGATGCCTGCAGCTGAATGCCAGAAGTTTCCTGATGGGCCAGGCAGGCGAAGGCGCCCATCACACCCGCTCACCCTACTCCACCTTCTACCCCCCCTACCACAGCCCCGAGCTCGGCACCCCCCCAGGGCACGGGACTCTCGACAACTCCAAGTCCATGAAACCCTACAATTATTGCAGCGCTTATGAGTCCTTCTATGAAAGCACTTCCCCTGAGTGTGCCAGCCCACAGTTTGAAGGTCCCTTAAGTCCTCCCCCAATTAACTATAATGGGATATTTTCCCTGAAGCAAGAAGAAAGCTTGGACTATGGCAAGAATTACAATTACGGCATGCATTACTGTGCAGTGCCACCCAGGGGTCCCCTTGGGCAGAGCTCTATGTTCAGGTTGCCTACAGAGAGCCACTTCCCTTACGACTTACATCTGCGCAGCCAGTCTCTCACCGTGCAAGATGAATTAAATGCAGTTTTTCATAATTAATGAGGAAAATGAAAATAAACAGTGGTCATTCACCTCCCCATCTAATTAAGAGCAAGCAGATGCTTGGGCACTGCGTAATTGGCACAACTCTATTTAACGTGTTTACTAGTTCCTAAAGTGTGTTTCAACTATTGTGGGGATTTTCTATGTATTAATAAACCCTTTTTCCGATAAGTATTTTTCCTTTCTTTTTTTTTTTTTTTGTCTGTAAACACTGTGAGATTCTGTTTCCTCTCAGAGGTTATACCCCCCCCTTTTTTTTTAATTTTTATTTCCCTATTTGCTTGATTTGTTGAGCAGTGTGTCTGAACAATATCGCTGAAATAAAAGCATACACACTGCGTAAAGTCAATGTCTATTTTGATTGTACAGTAATTATACAAATGCATGTTATTGAAATCAGATTAATTTAAATGATGTATTTATAACTGGTAGAAAATATATATTATGTATTTGAGGAAAACTGGATTAAAAATACTCAGAACTTTAAAGAAATTATCTCAGAACTGAGATGGGCTCGCAATATGCAGAGGTGAGAGTGCAGCAATATTGAAAGCTATGCAAAAAAAAAAAAGCAAACAAAAATCAACAGTTTTTTTGGTTGTTGTTTTTGGGTAAGCTAAGGAAAACCAGTGATTGTCACTGAGATTATTCAGCCTGACCTTTAGAGTGTTGCTGGCAAGGGCCACATGCTAATATTTTAGAAGATGTCGAAATTTTGCCTCAGTTATTTTGACCATATATAATCAGCACTTTTTTTTTGTATTGTTCTGACTTCAAGATGTAAAGGTCTGTTACAACAATGTATAACTGTGGTTTCTCACTACGTACTTTAAATGCAATTAAACATAGATGTTTCCACTTTTAAAATACATCTATTAGCTGTGATACTGTGTTTTGCCTGATACTTCTTATTTCACAGTATACAGCTGCCCTCGGTCTTGCCTACACAGCTTTTTTTCCCTGCACCCCAGTAGTGCTTTAGCCAGGGGATGGAAATCATGAATTATCAGGGCCAACCTCGTGCTATTTTCAGAAGGACGTATTAGCGACACAGCAAAAGCAGACCCAAAATATCACTGAAGCAGCTGTGTGCTAAATGAAACACAGGTTAGAGGAAGAGGGTAACTTTACAGCTCAATGAAATGCCGAATTTCAGATGGGAAAGGGCCCTGAGTGGACGCGGAGGCCACTAGCTACCCCTCCAGCTCTGGCTTATGGAGTGGTGCAGTAAAACCTGCAGAGAGAAGGACTCCCTCAACGTTGCTAATCTTAGTTTTGGCTAATAAACAGCAACAGTAAACTACAGATGCGTCTGCAACCCACGTTAGTTGAGCAGCTAACGGGATTCTGCACAGCCCCTCACACCTTAACAGAGTTGAGCTCAGCTAAGCCTCCGTCATTTTCTAACCGCTCAGAGGTATTTCTCAATATGGTACGTGAGTGACAAAACAAATGAACAATTTAGATAAAAGCCAACAGCCTTTAAACCTGTGGGTGAGCAAGACCTCTCGATTTTGAGGGATAAATAGCAGCTACCTGACAAGCATTCACCTAAAGTACCAAAATGCTATGCTGTGAATGAGCATGGAATAATTAAAAAAAACCCAAAACTATATTAAAAGTGTGAATTCCACCTGCAAGTTAGAGACCCCTGGCTGAATCACAGTCTGGGTTGCACATGTGGCACATGAACCTCAGACCCTCACTTGAGTACGCCGCTTGACAAAGAGGGGACAGGCCAATTTTTCCTGATAATTTGCCTAATTTCACAAGCGGGACTTGTTGTAAACAGTCTGCCCCCTCAAGCATTGCAGCTCCTTCAGGAAAACAGCAGCCTGACATTCATCTCTTCTAAATAAGACCAGGCTACCTCAACTGCTGGAGAGGGATAACAAGTCCCAAAGTTTGGATCAGGGTCTAAAAGCTCCCAAGCTTGCAGAGGGAGGGGTCAGTCATGGGGTTTTGCTTGACCAACATTGTCTCTAGACACAAATATCAGGCCCAAAATAAAGCCTTTTGAACTAGTCTTGAGCCACGGTTCAGGAGGTTTGGCTCAGGATTATCCCACCTTTTGTCAGGGTCAGGAACTGTGGAAGATACAGGTGGTTTTCTGCCTTGGATGAAAGGTGATGGTGATGATTGTCAGCTCAAAAGCAACCCCTGGTGTTTTGCAGTGAATACAGGAGGGGTTTGGGGAAAGAGAAGAGGGTAAAATAGATTGCTATTGCTGTTATTCAGTAAAGCACAGAAAGGTGACAGGAGAGGGCAGAAGGGGGAAGAGGCCAGTCAAGGAGAAGAAACCATGTAGTGTGGGGCACAGGTTCGCATGAAGAGACGCTGGGATACACAAATATATTACAAGGAGCTATAAGCAAATGAGCCCGGAAACAGGGGATCCTTTAAAGCAGGAGGAGATATGCACTAGCAGCAAACTTATCTAACCAAGTTTTGTAAGAGGAGCCTCCTCCAAGAGGCTGAAAGTTAGCCGAGCACCTGAGCAGCCTTGCTTCACCGGGGAAGGGTGCGTTTGCAAAAGTTGAGAGCGAAGTGAGGAAGCAGCTGTAAAGTCCTGCACCAAGGGAAGGAAACGCCTGCTGCAATACATTCAGCAGGCACCCGAGGGGTGTTAAGACTTCAGGCTCTGCAATCTGGGGATCTCCAGCTCTGTGGCCCTATATTAACTCAATAACTCATGGGCCAGTTCCAGTTTCCCCTTCTGGCAGCAGAAGCAAAGGGAAAGGGGAAAAAAAAAAAAAAAAAAAATCCTTGCCAGTTCAGATCTTTCTCCCTCACTCCACAACAGATGGGGAGGCAATTCGCAGCCAGATTCCCCCTCTGGTAGCTCAAGGCGGGCACCACACTTGCTTAGGGCATTGCAAATTGGAAAGCCAGTCCAGAATAAATAACGGAGCAAGTCATAGAAAAATATTGAGACAGCGTAAAAAAAACCCGACATTCCCTATCTAGAAGGGTATGGATTATTTAGAGATATGGAGGTATGGAATTCCCTTGAGAGCAGGCTCTCTCTCATACCTTCTCTTTCATGCACACGACAAACATTTCTGTGCTCCTTCGCCGGCCAGTCGTAGAACATAAGGTGCTCTGACGTGATTTACAAAAGCCTTTGAAGTTGCCTCACTTTAGAGAACAAATCTGAGCATCGAGAAAGTTCTGGTGCTTTAAACTCATAGCAATAAAAGCCAGTGGGTTTCTTTACCCAATCTCTGCTTTATAAGGTTTGTCTCCTTTCAACCCCATTCATGCAGCAAAACAAAGCTGCTCATTTCTGCCTGCCTTGTTCTCCTCTTAACTGTCTTCACTTCCTTGAGGATAGAAATATGTAAAATAGCAACTGCTCCAGAAAAATTAGGTGAGAAGTTTCTATTCTCCCCTGTCCTCTAGCACAGGAGTAATGAAGCTTTCTGTCAATTTTAGAGGTGGGAACCCCAAAGCTGGCAGAAGAAAAGCTATTTCATATGTGATTTTGTTACACAGTGGAACTCTTTGCTATTTATTATTTCCCAGAATAATATTTTAGTGAGATTTTTTAAAAGCACTATATGCTTTAACGGTATCAGAAATACAGTAATTATTTAAGAATGGCTGCACTGCTTCAGATTAAACATCCATCTTACCTAATATCCTGTTTCCTACATGAAAGTCTTAAAAAAAAAAAAAGACATCCCAAGATGTCAGAACAGGGTGAGGAAAAAAATATTTGTTTTACTAATAAAAATGCTGGAGAAGAAACTAAGCATCATGTTCCAGGATTTCAGCCAGCCCTGTTGAAGACAAGGATGTGCCTGAATTGGAAAAAGGGGTGGGAGGCATGACAGCGTACTGCAGGGTTTGCACCCTTTCCTCTACAACACTGGGATCACCAGTAATCACCAAGTAGGATGGACGAGGTAGCTCTAAGCTGTACCTCCGAACTCTGTCTCAAAAAAAAAAAAAAAAAAAAAACACCACAAACCCAAAAAAACCACCTCATCAGGAGTAAAATTTTAAACCATTGGCCCCTGACCTGCAGTCCTACAAATCCCAGTGCAACTGCAAAGAGAGAGGGGAGGGGTAACCACAGCTTTAACAGAGTTGGGAGGAGATCTCAAAGCTCCTCTGCGTTGTGGTAGGAATATGCTCATTTTAGGACACATCCTGGCTGTGCTTCCTTTGGGAATGTCTGCATTCTTTCACTTCATAGCTATCTGCACAAAGATTTTTTTTAAATGTATGGAGTTTGCACAGGCACAAGCGTGATGGCAAGTTTTTTTTTTAATACCGGCAATTCCCCCTCCCATTTTTACCCCTACTTTACTCTTCCCTTCTCCCCTTTGCCTGTAGGGCTCTCAAATGGCAGCAAATTAAGTGAAATGCCATCAATAAAGACGAGTGAAATCCCAGTGAAACACATGGCAGAATATCTCCCTGTAACAGCAAATAATACTTGCCTAAATTAAAAAGTAGCTGCATGGCTTTGTTTTTCAGATTGTGAATCTAGCTTAACTCAAGCCTACGGTCATATTTTATGGTCCATAGCCAAGGTCAAAACAGATTTAATCCTGGTACCAAAATCCTACAGCTTTCGATGTACAAGTAGCAGAGATGGTACTGCTTGGGGCTGAACTGTTATGAAAATAGCTCCCCTTATAAAATTTCAGCAATTTCCAAATTAAAAGTAAAATCAGACAAACAAAAAACCAAACTAGAGAAAAAATCCCTCAGTAATCTGTCTGTGGGTCTGACCCAGAGCTGAACCATGGCAGCAGGTTGTGATTTTGCTCTGGAGAGACACAGATCAGCGTGGCGAACAGCTGGCACCATGCCACCGCAGAATCTCAAGGGCAGACCTGTCGTGTCTCACTGATACAAATCTAACTACCGTACACGGGGCTGCCATGCAGAATCGCACTCCCAAGCCCTCTCCGCTGCACAATCAGACCTGAGCGAGCCGTCTCACAAAATTCTTGTAACGTTATGTCAAGAGGATGGCCCATTTTCCTGCAGAGCCTTCTCCCTTACCCCAGAGGATGTGCAAGAATGAGCTAGGAAAAGGGAAGGGAAAGCCAAATTCACAGGCAAAAGAGCTCTGGGGAAAAAAAGAAAAAAAAAAAAAGAAAAAGTTGGTTGTTTTTTTTTTTTTTTTTTAATGCCTGCAGTTTGGAGTCCCTATGACTCGCAACTGGCTTTGAATTGGCATTACCCACAAAGGTTGTTAAGGAGTTGTAAAGAGGTTTCCTCCCCCTTTTCCCCCAAAACACTGTTTTCTCTTGGCTGTTTTCCTTTGTTCCTAGCTCCTTAGATTTCCACATTTATCCCTGTAACTGCACTACTTGCACTGTTTAATTCTAGGACACCATGTACATACAACATATCATACAGAAACAAGCCAGATCTAGCTGTAGCTGAAATTCTAGACTACTACAGGAGGTTAAAAAAAAAAATAGAACAGAAAAACAACCTTTATGACTTATCATTTTTCTAGGATATTCAGTGCATTCTTATCCCCACCCCAGCCTAGTGAACATTGTACTTTCTAATACTGTGAGGGGGGTTTTTTTTTTGCATTTCTGTAGAGCATTACTAAGCAGGTTTGGGTTTTCTTCCTTTTCTTTTTTTTTTTTTTTCTATTTGAGTTGATTAATATGTGAAATAGTATTTTTCAAACTGATGAAATTTCCTGGTTTGTAAGTATACCCACATGTAATAGGTTATAAATTCTGAAGTGCTTGGACATTCTGTTTGCAAATGAAAATTATAATAATCAACTGAATTGGAGGTCCTTGAACAGATAATCTAGGCTAAATCAGAGATTGTAACATAAATTTTGTACTCTTGAAAGCAGGAGTGTGAGGACTTGGGTCTGCTCTCGTTCCATGGCAGTTCAGCAGATACCAGATTGGATTCTAAATCACACGGGAAGCTAAATGTAGCCTTATCTGCTACGTTATTTATTTACAGCCACATGAGCAGATGCATAATGCTTAGTGGCAACTGAAATGACATTTCTGTTGGGCAGACAGCTTGCAAACAAAGAAACTATGATGGGATCTTCCTCAGAATCCAGGGGGAAGCCCACATGAATACTAGCGGATATTTGCCCCACACCAGGAGAAGCACAGACAGGAAAGAAAAGCTTTGTCCCAGCACCGAGAACAGCAGGAGTGGAACTCTTCTTAATTTTAATGATTAAGCAATTGAGATACCATCCCCAAATTCTGAGAGTCTGTCTCAGCCACAATGCAAAGCCCTTTCCCTCCGGATTTATGAAGGGAGTTGTTCTTTTGCTTGGCATCTCTGTCTGGATAATGGGCATTACTTTAGAAAAGTAAATCTATTCCCCAGAGTAGATATAATAAACATTTTGGTTGACTTCACACCCATTAGCACACACATAGAGGTACACCTATGCCCACTGAGAAGCAGATTTTGCAGAGCTGCATCAGAAAGTGGGGAAATAATTTGACTGAATGCATATAGTTACACTAATTTTGATGCCAAAAGGCCACAAAACATAGAAGTGTGATAGACAGTGAGTGAATAGACAGTAGATATGTCCAGCCACCACTTCCCAGGTGTTTAGCTACACAGCATTTCAGCCCAAGGATTCAAACCAGTCATAACCACCAAGTTCCCTCCAATCCTAAACTTCATATATTCTTACTCATTCTAAACACTCGGGTTTTTCCCTTGTACAATAAAATATACAAATATAGCTAAAAGAATAACCCTGCCCCCCTGCCTCATCTCATATTATCTTTTTAGGAGCTGCTTAAGATAATTAAACCCAGAAATCAGAACAACAAACATTGCAACCACGGAAACACAGCCCCACCATAATGAGTGATGCAGGATGTGAATAAATGCCACCAGAACCATGACCAGGGATGTCCCAGCAGGTAGAGTAATTCAGTGCAGGATGCACCGCAGCACCTAGTGAAAACACTGGTAAGGAAGTACCTGGCTTCTGTGGGGAAAAGAGCAATTTTGTGGTCACAACAAATTCAGAGAATTACCTTCTCAGGAAGAGGTATGTTAAATGTGAGCTGGGGTGCCTATGTGTTCTGTCTGCACATCAAGAGTGTCCCGGCTACAACTCTGTCTGCCCCTATTTTGAACCACGCAGGTGCTTTGCACAGCAGGTCATCTACCCCATAACAGTTACTTCAGCCTTCATGCTGGATTAACAGGCAATTCACAACAGCTGGGTCTGCAAAAGATGCCCTAGAGGAGATATGTTGCTGTACGATACATCCACATCTTACTCAATCACGGGTTCCCCGTACCCTCAGGTACTCACACAGATGTCAGCGTGTTCTGTAAGATGGTGACTCTGCCATGAGTAATGGCCTCTACCACAGGCACAGCCTTATGGAAAAGCTCTTCAGTGGTTCATTTAAGCTGTGCCTAGTAGCCTCCACGAGAGACTAACAGTACAAGCTGCCTGAGCGCAATATCTCACTGTTACGGTGGTCATATTCCCTAAACTCTATTTCCTAAGCCTATCCTTCAAATTTTCCCTCCCTTCAAATTCAGCACTGTTTTGGGCAAAAATGACACCAGTAGCATCAGTATTAATATATTAAATACGTTATTAATGGACCAAGGCAAAGAAGGTCCACGTGGTCCAGGACCACGCACATTTCTAGCTATCTCAGACTGCCAACATAGACTCACCATCATCCTTTGCCTTCTTACAGTCACCAATTAGATGTCTGGGAAGCCACTTCTCCTCCAAAAAGGATACATTATTGGCAAGAAAGGACCACACACAAGGAAGGATAACTCCTGTGCTCACATATCCTAGATCAGTGTTGTTCCTTCTCTCCTTCAGGCCAGTGTGTGTGAAAGCAGCACTAAAAAATACAGTCTTTGCTTAGTTTACCCATTTCACCTGTGATCTACCCCAGCTCCTGCATCATATATAGGTATCTAGTCTCCAGGTCACTCAGTTGCCAAGTGACATTTTACTATGAAATGTCTAGAGAATTATTAAATAAACCCAGTCATATTATTAAATTATAATCTAGCACTAATTTTTTTTAAAGATAAAAATCCTCAGATTTGTTCCTAAATGTATTTAAATCTTACCAGTGAACATGATGCTGGTTATTAAGAAGTAATTCTGGAGAAATCAGCTTGCAGCTACAAAATTAATATAATTCATTTATTACTTGCAGCCACAAATCAAAACGCTGTTAACACTGTTGCATACAATTTAATATGCACAGTAAGTCTCCATATGGCTTCAATTTTAGGTTCCCTGGTCACTACAGAGGCTCATTTGCAGAATGGTCTGTAGGCATGCAAAGCCAGCTTGTGCTTACTAACAGAAAAGCTGCTCTAGATGGTTCCTATACATAGGCAGAACAGTCCAAACAAGTCCAGAGAAGTCCAAAACCAGTAACACCATTTGGGATTATCATATCCTACATAAGACTGAATATCTACATGCATTCATAGAACCACAGATATAACCATTGTCAATGAAAAAAAAGACATGTGAAGTCAGACTACTGCTACCAGTTCAGCCTTCTGACCATGGAGACACATTTTTTAAAAGCACTGAGCATCCAGTACCTCTTTTGGAGCCAAAGGGACCAAAACATAACCACAAGATGATGCAACATCAGCACAGACTGCAAAGCTTAAAAACAACTGAATAGCCTAAACTTTGACAGTGACATACAGGTCGGCTGTTAATGAAGAACTGCTGAGTTTTTGCATAACGTACACTGAGTCATGCATATACTTGGATTGGTTGGAACAAGTCTAGATAAAGGCAGTATGTTGCACAATACATTTCGTTTTCAATAGGCTTGTTGCGGAACCTTGTCACGTCTGAATGAGCAACAGTGCTTGTTCAAAGTTGTCTCTCTCTTACCTTCCTCAAGCACTAAGACTACACCAAACTCCATCAACATCAGGCTCATTGTTGCCTGACAAAGCCCACTGAAGAATGATTACAGTGGATTTATGCCTCTAGATTCAAGTCTGATTTATCAATTGCCTCAGAGCAAGAGCGATGAACTGAGCCCTTTCCACATAAGAGCAGGCCACAAATGACGGCATCCCACGCCACAGCTCATGTCACTAGGCTGCAAGCCCACATAGGCCACAGCAATACTCATTTCGTCCCTCTTCCCACTCCTCTGAAAAAACAGCCCAATTAAATCTTTCTCATAACCAGAGTAAGATATTTCAAAGCACTTCTGCTTTGTTGCAAGTATTCTTGACCAGCTTTGCTAATAACATTGTTGAAGACTCCAGGCATGCTTTCTCTGTTGCTTCAAACAGGCAACTGGTATCACCTGTGGCATGGCGGTCAGCACTAGGTCAACAACAAATAAGGCCAAAATCATAGGCACAGAATTTTCTTCCTTTCATTAACAGCACTTGTGATTGAGCCCTTGCCACTTGTCCAGTAAGTCAGCAGCTGGTTTGGTTCAGGACTGTTCAGCTGTGCCTTGGTTCCCCTCTAGCTGGGAAACCACATCAACCACAGCCTCAGTCATATCCAAGCAACGAATAAGAGGGCTGAGGCAAAAAAAAAAAAAGGCCTTCACATCATGAGACCACAGTACATTCAGTTACTGCAGGCATCTAAGAAAGGCACGAACACCACATATAACTAGGAGGTCAGGCTCACCAAATATCCACTGGGCTAGTCAAAAAGAATGAGGAGGGAGGGTCTTGATGACTGTTGTTTATCAGAGACACCTTTGAGACATCATTAGTTGTTGGTTGTTCAGAGTACTTGATGTCAGCATAGCCCCTTACCTGGAAAACCTCTTTGCCAGATTTCTCCTGGATGGCAAAAGCATCAGCATGCCATTGGAGCCCAGCTAACCACAAATGGGAAAATCCATCAGAGAAGTAAAAACAGTGAAGCCCTGATTCTGAAGAGATTCAGCGAAGTAAGTCTCTGATCTAACCTCTTCTAGGATTTCAGGTTATTTTGACTAATTTCTAACTGATGCTTCTGGGACAACCCCAGGCTAAATTACTGTGAAAGGAAGGAGACAGATGGAGGGAAGAACAATAGATGCAGGCAGCCTATTATAACTGAAGTCCTACTCTTTCTGGCACTCCTGACATCTCTAAGTACTGTCCACCAGAAAGGCGTTGTGATGGAAAGTGGGTTCACAGGAATATTTTCCTGCATTTACACAATGATTTCCTATGGGAGGGAGGGAGCTGCCTTCTTTATTCTGGTACTCTCAACTGTTAACACAGAGAGTCTCTTCTCTCTCTCTAGTGTGTTATGTTCTCATGAGCTGGCAGACCTGTTGGGAATATAATGAGGTCTGTGCATGCACCTCCTGGTGAGATGTTTAAGAACTCCGTTTCTAACAACTTATTCCTCAGATACTCTCCTGATTTTCTTGAGGCGTAAGGACCAGTTGACTACGCAAATGAAAGAAGAGAATGTAGGAAATGAGTTAGACACAAAGGGAGTCGCTGGCAAATGCCATTGCTTCCTCAGGGCATAATGGTAAGAGACAGCTGCTACTGCCATCCCAGAAGCGGTAGCTGAGGGGGTTAGCACAGCTCTGCTGAAAATCTTTAGTCTGATGAATAAGTAGGCAGAGGCTGTCTATGCTTACGAGGCAGGACGCCCAAACCAAGATATTTGATTCTTGCTCTGCTGTTCCCCATTATCACCCCCTGTAAACGCACGCAGGAGTGCTATCAGATTATTTTTGTAGCAGTTTGTGAGTTTATTGTCTGAGAATCCTTTGTAATAGGAGGAGCAAGACAGGAAATTGACTGCAAGTACAGGAGAAGCATTGTCCTTTGCAACTTCTAAAGCTGTTATTGTAAGAATATGATCAACATTTTTTGCAGCAAGATATTAATTTTCTGGATAAAAATATTTTAAAATATGAACCACCTCCATGACTGTAGCATAAATCATTCCACAAATATTTAATCACTGCACATGATACTATGGTTTTATTTTTAATTTTCATTATGGAGTGATTCCCTCAAGTAATTATCACGGCAATCATAACTCTGATACATGTATTTTGTCGTTCTGCCCAATAAATGGTAGCAGAGTACTGTAACTCATGTGCGTACACAAATATTTTAAGACTTTGTGCTTCTTAAACTATTTGGAAATACTTATGGTAACCAGTAAATACTGATACTTTTCTTTCGCCTCCAAAAGAATCTGTCACTTGGAGAACTGGCACGATGCTTAGAGTACACTTTATGGGAAAAATAACAGAAATGTTTATTGGTAGTATTAAAGGAAATGCTTGGTGTTTTTAAGCTCTGAAAAGAATAGCTGTCTGGAGTGCCACGTGTTATGATCACCACACAAAGACAGAATAAAAATCCTTCCACGGGGGAACACCTTCATTTCAAACAAGGGAGAAACCAAACCTCTCAATATTAAATTATTAAAAAGCAGATCATATTTTTTAAAAACAGACACTTGTGCACTTGTCCTGGGAGGATAGGTGTGCCTGGTATGCCTGGTACTTTCCAAAACATCCAAAGACTGTAAGTGGTAAGCAAAAAGCACATTTCTTGATTCTTCTGCTCTTCCCTCAGCACTTCCCAGGAATTGTGGTAAATCTCAGCTGAGGTTATGTGTGCTCACCAATAGAAGGCTAGGTCTCTATGGCAAGATTCTGCTCTCGTTTATACCAGCAAAACACCTTTAAACACAGTGGATTTACTCAGGTACTAATAAGGACAAGCATCAAAACTTTGCATTAAACTCCAGCAAAGTTGAACCTACTCCACACTTCCACCCAGCAACAAATAGCAACATCCTGCTCTTAGAGCATTCTCTTTCCGCACCCCCCGCCTCGCAAATTGCTTCACAGTTGTGAGTTGGCACCGTTACTACTGCTATATGCATGAGAAAAGCTAGACTAAATGGTTGCCCAAAGAAGTTATGAAGTGAGCAGAAGCCTGATGACCTACCCCCTAAACTAAGCTGAGTCCAGATTCCTTAAATCAGATTTCAGACATATGACTGAGTTACCTTGGCTTAATGGCTGCCATGCATCAGCTGAGCCCCAGTGAAAATAGTTTAAATTAGCATGTACTACCCTACATTTGCAACAGCTCAGCTGCTACACAGGAACTCATTAAGCTATGGTAACTTGCTCAAATGTCTGAGACCTCAATCTGATGCTTTACCCAGTGGCCCACATAACTGCCCAAATCATGCTCTCTGCCTCCCTGCCAATAAACATCCTGAGCCCATCTTCCACAAAGTAAAGACATGCTGAAGAAAATAAGCTGAGTACAATTTTCCAGTGAGATGCTTCAGAAGATTTGTTCAGATAAGGACAGAGCCCTCAAGGATGCTTTTATTTCTTCTCTCCCTGACCTGGACAGAGCTCTCTGCAATTCAGATAAACTCCACGGACTGTACTAGTATTATCTTCATGTCCTGTCTTTATCTTCTGCTCTATATACAATGTTTTCTTCTTCAGCCAACTAATAAGGATTATGTTATTCATTCCTCTTACCTTAGCTATTGTAATTTCTTGTCATTACGATCTCCTCAAGACCTATTTCTCCAGAAGACTTCAAGCAACTGCTTTTTCATAGGGGAGGAAAGAAATTTTTTTTTTTAAAAATCATCCATGTAATCCTCTTTTCATTAAACTGCACTGACTCCTCTCTCATTTAAAAATCCAGTTCCAAACTGTATCATTCTCTCTTCCTCTCTAAACCATCTGTTCATCTATTGTCTACCAGAAATGTAGTGCAGGAAACTTCAGCTGGTGCTGTGCGAAATGCACATCCTGATCCTTGAGCCGTATCCCTCTTTTTGGAAAGAGGACTCCTATTAATTCTTGCTTACTTCCTTAATCTCTCTTTTGGGGTATTATAAACGTATCATTTAACTCTATCAAACATTTTAGGATTCAGATCACATTAAATTGTTATGCAAAATTAAGTTATATTTTATTGTCTTGCATGGATTTCTTGTTATTTTGCAACCTGTAATATCTACCAAGAGAAATATTTGTGATGATAATTAAATTACATTAAATGTAGAGCAAAAGTGAGTATCCCTACATTCCTGACCCAGTGAAGCTCAGTATCTCAAGTCTTCTAAGTCAGTAGTTTAAACCATGGGGCAAGTGTTATCTCACTATTACATCTACAGTTAAAAAATATTTGATTGAGTCAAAAAATTTTGGCTATCTATAAAACTGCCATAGTAAGATTTGCAATTTTGCATGAAAGAGCAAACCAAATTATATAACCACAAAGTCATATTTTGGAGAGGGCAAACACAGGGAGAGCAGTTACTCTCTGATGCCACAGACCTAAGAAAGTAACTCAAGAAAGAGCAGGCTAGTCTTCTCCCATCTGACAATGATATTATCATAGCAATTTAAACAGATAAACATGATTTCAGCTCTCTGCTGTTGTGCAAAAGCATCAGCTATCTGTAACTTACCCCTGAACATACTATGATGCTTTCCCCTAGACTTATAGCTCCTGAGCTCACACGCAGCCAAAGCCAGGCTTAGCTTTAGGAGTACCTCCCAGGGCTGATGGCTGGGCTGTGCTAGCACAAGGTCTGCTAAGAAATGAAATTTCCTGGCTGAGGGAAGAAGTAGGAAAGGGAGGGTTGCTGCCATTGTTTTCAGCTGGTTAGGCTGAAACCTTGCTGCTTGCTCAGCCCAGCCCCACCAGCTGCGAAATAATGCGACTCTAAAGGAGCCATTGCCATTACCGTTCTTTACTTTTTCTTTCAGCTCTCAGAGGGGATGTCATGGATTTAAGGGTCAGCCTGTCCATCACGAAATCTCTCCATTATCCTACAGGAGAGCCAGGAGGCAGTTGTCAACAGTCTCAAACTGGGCAGCAATGGTCAGGGAAGGGCTGGCCTCAGGCTTGCTTGATATAGACTCCAAATGGCCTTCCCTAGTGGCAATTTGTTCAGATCATTGGCAGGTTTAAAAGCTGTGTATTCACAGCAAAACCTCTGGGAAATGCAGTGAAAATTTTGTTCTTTGGCATCTCCATGAGGGAATCCATACTTTAGCTCAATCAGTGGCTACTAGAGTGATGGAGGAAATGAGATGCGAATCCCTTTCAGCGAGGGGGAAAGGGTATCTGTCCCCAAGTGCTTGCGTCTAGATTCCATGCCAGAAGCAGAGAAGCAAACAAATGAAAACAAACATTTTATATTAAAAAAAATGGCAAATAGGGAATGTTCCCCAAAACTAAGAAGAACAGAATAGCTCAGCACACTAAAAAATTGCTGGAGACAAAACCAAATGCATCCTATTGCATTTTCCCAGAGCTAGGAAGAAAGTAACTAGTTCATAAATTCCATCAGGAGCTTGGGGATTTTTGATGTAATGAGTTTTACAGTTTCAGAGGAGACTGCTTTGCTAATAATTATGTAACAGTAATTAAATCTGAAAAAGGCTGTACTCTAACTATGTTGATTTATTGCAGCTCCAACAAAGTACTCCTAGAGTGTGCTTTGGAGCGTGCACCTCCTCCCTCCAGTTTTCTTTAAATTCTCACAGAGCACTGGGTCACAGATGGTCTGAGATGCGATATTTTCCCTATTAAATTCCTAATAATCTTTTTCCGAGGCTGAGTCATGGAAGCCTGGGGATTTCTCATTTTAATTAGAAGGTTTAAGGAGCTAACTCTGTTTGAAATTTCCTCCTAGGAGATATGGGTGCAGGTGATCCCATTCAGAAGAATGACACAATATCAAGGCCAACATCTCATTTCCATATTAGATTACAGCTAGTTTGGCATAACTCCTGATCTGGATGCTGATGATATGCCGCCTGAGCAGGAGGCACAAACTTTTACCATTTGAAAACAGGATTATTTTAGGATTACGTCTGAAGACATTTTAGGCTCTAGCTGGATGTTTCCTACCCTACCAAAAAGCTCCATCACCCTGTGTAGAAACCATTTAGAAATGTGAATTATTTATTAGTCTGATTGAAGCCATAAGTCTGTATCATTCAGAAAGCAGTGCTGTTGAGGATGCTCATGCAAAGAGATTTACCATATTGTCCAAAGGGCTGATCCTCACAGTACTTAAGATATTAGTGTTTCAGATGGATTTTGTCTGCAAATATTATAAGCTATATAAACAGAGCATTCACCCAGCAAAATGTTTTACATACGGCTTTAGCATTTGCAGTACGTGAAGAGCAATGTCCCACCCCTGCCATCCAAAGGAGGTTATTCTTAGGCACTCATAGCTGAGTTTGATCATTTGTAGGAACGCCTGTTGTTTAAGAGTTAGTCTGGTGTACTATTCACATGTCCCTTGATAGTCTATTGTGAAAAAAAAAACTGCTTCTTAGAAGACAGCTGTTGAAGTTTCGTCAGCCTACACTGTACAGCCAATTCCTGTGCTTCGGGCAAATAATGAGCATCTCTTATTCTTCCAGCATGGCATGCAGTTGTCAAGAAGTCAGATGAGACATTATTTCTTTTTATAACACTAGGTAGCTTCTCAGTTTTCGAAAGACAGAAGTGACTGTATTTTGGGAAAATAAAAAAATTCATCTACTCTAAGCTGCACCACTTAAACATGCTAAAACTAAGATTTTATTGGAAGTAGTACTGCAGCATATAGACTTGGCAGTGAATAGAAGGAATAACCTTTTCCACATTAAATCCTGCCATTTGTGCCACCTCCATGAATGGGTTTTGATGAGCCTGAAGTTTTAACTTTTTTATGTATTTTTAAAATACTCTTAATGTAATTGTTCAAAAAATTAAGTTGCCATAAATTGTTTAAAAGGTTTATTTTTTATATATAATCCATCCATTTGTATATGCAATTTTTATGCCCTTTGTTACTGAAATGCTCTAAAGATTTGAGATTTCATTTAATGGCAGGTATGTGTCTTATGCATCACAGAAACAAAAATAACAGACACAGAATAGTGCTTTAAACTGTTTTCTGAAGATCAAATCCATCCTTGCTGTCATATCACCGTCTGCAAATGCCCCACAAATAAGGTTACTCCCAGCAAAGTGCCAAAGTCATACTAATAATGAATAAGAAAAGCCAACCCTTGCCTGGGATATAGTGAGAAAGAAGAATTTGACCCCGCCCTAGATTTCACGTAATATTTTATATATGAAACAACAATGTGTGAAGTGCAAAATTAGCCATTCTTCTGAACACCCATGAGCTCGGCTGATGCTGTGAGACTTTGCTGGATTTGGCCACTTGCTTCATGATGCCTTTTGTGAATCCCAGGAAGGCGGTGGCTAGCGGTAGCCACCTTGCGAAGGCACACACATGGAAGCAAGTTGGCCTCTGTGGTGTATGTTTATAATACCATTTATTGTCATAAGAAGGAAAACACACCCAGTGCTACAATTGTGTGGAAAATCCAATTATGTTAGTTTCCCCAGAATGGATGTAGGGAAAAGCAAGTACTGCTTTTCAGGCTCCATTCATGTAACGAGTCAGATGCAAAATGAACTCCTCAGTGAAGGGTCAGCAGAAAGCACAGGCAACGACAGCTTCTTCCAAAGCAATCAGACTTTCAGCTCTGTTATCCCCCTTCAAGGCCCAAAATATGAAGGGCCTTTCCTACAAGGAAAGGTAGATCCAAAAAAACTCTGTAAAGCACAGAGTTAAAGTGGCAGATGAAATCAGGTTCTGTAATGAGTTAAAGGGAAAATGTCTCCGAGTTCTGATTAATGACCACGAATACCTAGAGCTGCTTTGCCTGTCTCAGCAGTACATGACTGGTGCAGCAGGGTAATGTCTAATAACTAATCTTTGACACTAGAATTAAGTCATTTTGCAAGAAAGCAGGTCATTAGAAGCTAAATTGAATTATAAGTAATACTATCTCTATGGAGGATTGTAAATTAATTGGTTTTTAACAATAACATTTCTGTATTTTATTAAAGCAGTGTAAGAATTCAGTGAAGAAAAGAATGTAGCAGATAAACAGGGCAGGTGTTGATGATGCAAATGAAATAGATGACAGATGGTTAGTAGCACGATCACTCACTGTGTGTGTATAATGGATAGAGGTAATCAAATTCCTTTGTGAATTGGTGACTTTCTTTACATCAAGAACTTTAACTGTGCTGTGCTTATACAGCTTCTCCTTAAAAATTAACTCCACTCCTTGTCATTATCTGGAGGTGCAGGACACTCCTATTTGCATACTGTCACAAACAAAAGCCAGGCGTGCAAATAAAACCCCACCTGGGCAAAGTGGTCGTGGGATGCTAAAGAAGCCTCTTCCATCAGACAGCAGCCCAGGTGACCCCCAGTGTAAAGGCTTTTCTCCAGCCCTGTGGATGAACCAGTGGGTTAAATATGACCTCACAACATGGGTGCTGCCCCTAAAACCCCAGATCATGATTCTGTCTCGGAGGGAAGCAACAAGTTCATGCCGCAGCAGAATAACGCGACTGCTGCTTGCTGATGGGTGCTAAGCTTGGCTCAGTCCATGATTGGTGTGCAGATTTTTGAGGGAGATTTATTTTGTGGTGCCACACAGCTACACCTGGTGATTTGACATAGACCGCAAGAGAAAATTGCCAGTCTCCAGACGCAGAGATTTCACATCACTATATATCCACCATGCACACATGCAAACACACCCAGGGAAAAAGCAGAGAACACTTGAGCCAGCACTTACTTTCCAGAAAGCTGTCCTTGTCTTGAGCCAAAAAAAATGAGCAAAAATAATTGCTCAAGGACTGCAGACACCACATCAGGAGCCAATCTATTAGCAAAGCAGTCCTCAGGATGAGTGCAGAATGGGCTACTGAGGGGGTAGATGGGAAACATTATCTACATGTGGCACTTCCTGAGCACTCTGCATTTCATCAAAACAAAGCCATGCCTTTTGCATGGAAGTGCTCTGCACACAGCAATGTTGGGAGAACCCCTGTGTCCCGATTTTATTTAGTGAGGCGGGGGCTATGGTGGTAGCTTCTGTAGGAAGCCTCTAGAAGTTGCTCCCCTTTGTTCAGTGGACTCAGCCGGGCCTAGGGTGGACCTGACAGCCAATTGGCCAGGCCGCGGCCGAGCCAATTGGTAGCAGAATATTCCCTGATAAGGCCCTACGATAATGTATTTAAGAAGGAGAAAAACAGAAAAAAAAAAAGAAGTGAAGATGTGAAGAAGCTGAGTGGGGGCAGAGAAGGGGAGGCGCGAGCCTTCTGCGCCTTGCCACCCTCACCCTCTGGCCTCCTGCCGGGCAGCCGTCTGGGCCCGACTGAGCCCAGCCTGGCTGCAAGAGGTGGAGAGGAGATGAGATGTGAAGACAACCTGAGAAGCATCTGCCTGAGCCGATTGTGAAGAATTTCTTGTGAGAGCAATGGCTGCAGATGCCAAGGTCAGTGAAGAAGGAAGGGGAGGAGTAATGCTGCTCCTGGCCGAGATACCATGCAGCCTGTGGTGAAGACCATGGTGGGGCAGGTTGTCCCCCTGCAGCCCACGGAGACTCACAGAGGAGAAGAGATCCACCTGCAGCGCATGGAGGACTCCACACTGAGGCAGACGCATACCTGAAGGAGGCTGTGGCCCATGGAGGGCCCACTGGGGCAGCTGTTCCGGAGGGACTGCACCCCGTGGAAAAGGACCCCACACCAGAGCAGTTTGTGAATGACTATAGCCCGTGGGAGGGACCCGACGATAGAGCAGGGGAGGAATGTGAGGAGTTCATCCCCCGAGGAGGAAGGAGCAGCGTTAAGCAACATGTGATGAACTGGCGATAACCCCCATTCCCTCTTCCCCGCTGTGCTGCTCCTGAGTGGAGGAGGAGGTAGGGATAATATTAAGCCCAGGAAGAGGAAGGGGTAGAGGAAAGTTATCTTGTTCTCTTTCTCATTATCCTGCTTGGTGTGAATAATAAACAAATAGTTTTTCCCAAGTCAAGTCTGTTTTGCCCGTATCAGTACCTTTAAGGATCTCTCCCTGCCCTTATCTCAAACCTCAAGCCTTTTTTCTTATATGATCTCTCCTTATTCCCTCAGAGTGATAGAGAGACTGTGTAGTTTGATCCCGAGCAGGGCTAAACTATGACACCCTATAAGATATTTCTAGGATTGCTGGTGAGGCCGGGTTGACATCGCTTCAGCCCTTGCTCTTCACAATTACAAGCACAGTGTCGCTGCACCAAGGCAATCTCTGGCTCTTTAGTGGAGTGGTGTTGTCAGGGTGTCCTAAGGGTGGCATAAAAGGGCAGTGGTCTTATTTTTGTGGTCTAGAAAGTATTCCTGTAAGAATCTGTTCTGCTGAAGCACCTGCACTGTGCACCCCTTCCTCACCCTCAAGGAACAGAGGGCACGCCTGCACAGGGAGAGCAGGGTGGCAGGATCCCCTCCAGCACCCCTCCACCACGGCTAATTCTACTAAACAGCCAAAACCTCTCCTAAACTCTAAAACTGTTTGAGAGAAGGCTTCATTTGGCCTAAGACTAGAGTAGCTTCAGGGCCACAAGGTCAGCTGTTTGTACCCTCCTCTGTCACCAGAAGCCTGAGCCTGGGTAAACGCAGATCACTCACCATGCTTATGGAGAGCTTCACAATATGATGATTTTTGTCCAAGTGCTAAAATGTTTTGGTGATGAGTGTCCCACTGCACACACACAGCTGTGTACAGCATTGCAAATACGGACAGTATATTTGATGATTTGCTTAAAGTATGCAAAAGCTGTTCTTGAAATCTTGAGTGTGAAAAATGAAAAATTAAATTAGCTAACAAACTACCGTGGAAAGGATTTTTTTTTTGTAGCAGGAACATACTTATTCAGTTTCTTTTACCAGCAGTACCCTACATGAAGTAAAGAAAGATAACCCACCACTCAATTGCATTTGTTTATGAGTCAACATGGAAAAGTGAGATAGCCACCTTTCAATAGAAATAGACACACTTTCTTTGGCTGTTAAGGACATTGCAGCATCAAGAAAAAAATCAAAATAGACATCGTGCACAGTAAATACTGTACTTGAAGATAAATGTCAAGAATTCTAGAAAGCTTCTGTGGTGAAAGTACAGATATACACTGATACTAAAGAAAGTTTACTACAATTTATATTAGAGAATAAAAATATTTCTCTATGTTAGATGACCAAGTAAGTTATTAAATATCTTTTGGAATATATCAAGAACACAGTTCTTGACATTGTTTTAGACCAGTGTATTTTTTCCCCAGAAAAACCCTACATCCACTCCCTATTAAAATTAAATTGTAGCAGGTTGCTGTATCATCAGAACAGGGGAGACACATGCACAGTCCAGAGATTACCATATGCAACAAAAGACTGGAACTACATTCAAGACCCCTTGATGTTTCAGTTTATTCATGTTGTATTTTTGTTTTATGATTCTTTAATATTATACAGCCATTATTTTGGTTTATTCATGTCTATACTTATGACTGACACCTGCAAACAATTTAACAAAGTTATTAGGGAATTTTATTATTTTTCCTATGGGAAAACTGCATATTTCACAAAGAAACGAATATGTGATGATATTATTTATTTTGGGGAATGCAAACCATAGAACCTTCATGTTGTTAAAGAAACTATGCATAAATCCTTCAATATAGTAAGTATTTGGATACTTAGAGAAAAGAGAATAATTGTCACAAAATTAAAAAAAAAAAAGCCATTTACAAAATATTTTATCACTGCCTTTAAATTATATTTGCTTAGGCATGAAATCTTTGTTGTTCCTATTGTTGCTTCTGCTCCTTGCCTCCCCTGCAGAGACAAAACAGCAAAGAATAAACTTGGTTATTTCTTTTTAGGAAGCAGAATTGACAATTTCAAAATAAATGGGCAGTGTGTTAACCCTAGTTTTGTGTTAAGTCTAATTTCGAATGAAAAGCAGGGGGAAATATGGCCTGTTGCATTTTCACTGCTGCTGCTGGTTAACAACTGTAGAAGAAGGTATTCATAGAATCATAGAATCATAGAATGGTTAGGGTTGGAAGGGACCTTCAAAGGTCATCCAGTCCAACCCCCCTGCAAGGAGCAGGGACATCCCTGACTAGATCAGGTTGCTCAGAGCCTCATCCAGCCTGGCCTTGAACGTTTCGAGAGATGGGGCCTCCACCACCTTTCTGGGCAACCTGTTCCAGTGTTCTATAACTCGCATCGTAAAAATTTTTTTCCTAATTTCTAATCTAAATCTACCCCCCTCTATTTTAAAACCATTACCTCTCGTCCTATCGCAACAGGCCCTACTAAACAGCCTTTCCCCATCTTTCTTGTAGGCCCCCTTGAGGTACTGGAAGACCGCTATCAGGTCTCCCTGGAGCCTCCTCTTCTCCAGGATGAACAGCCCCAACTCTCTCAGCCTGTCCTCATAAGAGAGGTGCTCCAGCCCTTTTATCATCTTCGTGGCCCTCCTCTGGACCTTCTCCATCTGGTCCATGTCCTTCTTGTGTTGGGGGCTCCAGAACTGGACACAGTACTCCAGGTGGGGTCTCACCAGGGCAGAGTAGAGGGGAAGAATCACCTCCCTCGACCTGCTGGCCACACTTCTCTTGATGCAGCCCAGGAGGCAGTTGGCCTTCTGGGCCACAAGGGCACATTGCCTGTTCATGTTAAGCTTCTCATCCACCAGCACTCCCAAGTCCTTCTCCTCAGGGCTGCTCTCAATCCATTCCCCGCCCAGCCTGTATTTGTGCCTGGGATTGCCATGACCCAGGTGCAAGACCTTGCACTTGGCCTGGTTGAACTTCATGAGGTTGGCACAGGCCCACCTCTCCAGTCTGTCAAGGTCCCTCTGGATGGCATCCCTCCCTTCCAGCGTGTCGACGGCACCACACAACTTGGTGTCGTCGGCGAACTTGCTGAGGGTGCACTCTATCCCACTGTCCATGTCGCCGACAAAGATGTTGAACAGGGATGTTGAACAGCACGGACCCCTGAGGGACGCCACTTGTGACCAGTCTCCACATGGACATTGAGCCGTTGACCGCCACTCTCTGAGTGCGGCCATCCAGCCAACTCCTTATCCACCGAGTGGTCCGTCCATCAAACCCATGCCTCTCTAGTTTAGAGAGAAGGATGTCGTGGGGGACAGTGTCAAAAGCTTTGCACAAGTCCAGGTAGATTATGTCAGTTGCTCGTCCCTTGTCCACCGATGCCGTCACCCCGTCATAGAAGGCCACCAAATTGGTCAGGCACGATCTGCCCTTGGTGAAGCCATGTTGGCTGTCTCCAACCACCTCCTTGCTCACCATGTGCCTTAGCATGGTTTCCAGGAGAATCTGCTCCATGACCTTGCCAGGCACAGAGGTGAGGCTGACGGGCCTGTAGTTACCTGGGTCTTCCTTATTCCCCTTTTTAAAAATGGGGGTTATGTTCCCTCTCTTCCAGTCATCGGGGACCTCACCAGACCACCACAACTTCTCAAATACGATAGCCAGTGGCTTGGCAACTTCATCCGCCAGTTCCCTCAGGACCTGCGGATGGATCTCATCAGGACCCGTGGACTTCTGCACCTTCAGGTTCCTTAGATGATCCCGAACCTGCTCTTCGAGTACAATGGGCAGTATTCGGACTCTCAGATGGCATGCTGAGCTTACAAGAGTATTTCTTATAAAAAAAAAAAATAGTATAATGTAGACAATACAGAAACTATCAAGGAACAAAACTCCATGCAGGAAACATGCCCATGCTATTTTTATGATCAAGTTTCTGAGCTGAAGAATACTTTAAAATGAATAAGGTTAGATCCCGTATAGAGGTGTTTAGCTGTCTTGTGCTTGACCTGTTGCTCACAAGCAAATACGAAGAAAAGTAGCAAACCAGTTAAATACTGTACATGACCGGGGTTTCTATGTGGCTATTAAAAAAAAAAAAAAAGTTGTAAAGTAAGATCCCTGTGACAAGACCAGGTCCAGGCATACACTCCAAGCTAGGGTTCTAGCTCATCAGAAGCCAAGTCAGTAAAGCACTTGAGTATCGCATATGTTAAAATAGCATTTTAATGACACTATTTTGACAAAATACTGTCTGGTCATTTCACAAGATGAGAAACCTTAGAATCATTTCCCACCAGGGTAAGAGTCCTGTCCTGTGGAGACTGGAACTGTCTCCATGCTGCTCAGAAGCTCCTTTAGGAGGCCACACAATTAGCTCTGGATCATCCAGGGTTCACATTTTTACCTTGGCACCTAAACTCACAAAATTTGTGAAGAATTACATGCTTAGCAGGAATAAGAATTTGAATATTCATTGATTTTAGCTGCTTCCCTCTCCCCTCCTCTTGGGTCATTTTGACCAAGAGTTACAGATTCCCAAAAGCTGACAACCTACTGCAGGAGAACTCAATCATGCATTTGTGTTTTAGCAACTATAGTACTGTCTCTCAACTCTATTCCCATACTTATCTGAGACCACCGCAGAAAACTTGTACTGATTAATATGTTACATCTCACCACCCTAGGCCAGGTGTTGGGGAAGGGAGGAAATACATCCTGTATAGTTAAACTAAATTAAGATAGACTTCAGGTGAGTCACCCCTATCTATCCCTGCCTATGTTGTTATAAGTGGGTCTTGGGAGAATAGCAGAAATGCCAGATTAAGTTTACCTTTTTGGAATGCAAATCTCCTTTGGAATTACTGCTGATGGAAACCTGAAATAGAGAGGAAATAGGAATGGTGAAACACCATTACAGTGTTTTTGTTTCTAAACTTTTCAATATTCCTGCTACCAAAGAGGATCTAGAGAAATAGTGTGGTCACCAGTTGCATATTCATCAAAAACCTTACTCTGGGGGGAGGTGGGAAAAGGAGAAAAAACAGAAGAAATAATAGCAAAGACACCTTTCATTTTACAGATTCAAGGAACCCAAAGTATCAGAAGATTTCCTATTTCTTTTATAAATTGCATAGGCCTTTTCTTTGAGCTATTTTGAAAGACTCAAGAGCTCTCTGGAGTTAAAATAATGGTCTGCATTCAGAGTTGGATGCTACCCTATTCCAGTAACAAACCACAGAGTAACTTGCATTTACACTATGCAGCAGTTGCAAGGATGAGTAATTCTGCATCTCTTCTCTAGTGTGCTCTCTTCAACAACAACTAAGCATCTGTGAGGTGAAAAAGCATTAAATTATCTCTTTTTCACGTTGACCCCTGCCATGCCCGTGGGACTGGCCCTTGCATTCAAGTGTTACCATCATACTGGTCTTAATCTTCTTATTAGTGGTAGGCAGGAGCTAATTGTGTTTTGAGAGGGGAACAGCAAAAAACCCACTTGCGTCAAAGACTTTTCCAGAAAGTTCCCGGCTGCCCACGAACTTCAGATGGAGGAGACCGAAGGTATTTTACCTGTGGGCTGGGAGAGTGCCAACCACAGAGCAAGGGCTGGACACTGGGAGACAAAATGAGACACAGCTCTGTAACTTGCTATAGGCCAATGGAGGAAACTGGACAGAAAGAGCTTTTAAAGCAGGCTCTTGGGATCTCTTAAGACAGATATCAGATTTTTAGAAACTATTTTAAAATTTCTCAGTAGAATTTACTTTTTAAAGCTGTTACTGAGATGTAAATGGCTTTTCATCTTAGATTTTTTTTTCCTACTCAGAAAGCACACAGTTTCTGTTATGTTAACATAATTTTGTGGCTGTTACATTATATATGTTAGATAATGAACTTTCCATGTTTGTCTTTAATTGAAATAGGAATCCAATATTGAACAGCTATCTTGTAAGGATCAAACATCACCTCTTCTGCTAGGGTCAAAAGACTTGGCAGCTGCCTTAAAACTGCTGAGGGATTTCAGAGAGAAAGCAGGGTTTGCTGCAGTCTGCAGAGCTGCTTGGGATTTCACGGGGCAGGGGTAGAAAGAAATGGCTGCCATGGCTTTAGGGGAAAGCAAATCACCAAGAAAAGGGAAGTGTTGCAGTAAAGGAGTCCCGAGAAGGAAAAAAAAAAAAAAAACAATTTTCCCTAGAAGTGTGAGAGGATTGAATGAGGAAATAAAAGTCAAAGATATGGAAAAATGAACACAAAAGATTTGTCATGAGCTAGACGTAAACCATTTTCAGAAAAAAAAAATGGCATTCAAAGTAGCCAGCTGAAAAAATTGTGTCTGCCTCTCAGTTACCATGTGGCACCAAAGGTGATGTTAGAGCAGCACAAGCCATAGAAAAGCTCATCTGTTCCTGAGAAAATCTGTAACCAAAATTAGCAGCAGACAGCACAATACAGTGATATGACATGTATATGTGATCCATGGTGTCCATAATGCAGTCACTCAAATATCTGATGGAAGGATTTTGAGTTGCTTCCACAGGAACTTGACTGTTGCGGAGGCAGCAGCTGAAAGGAGAGCTGGGACAGCTATTGCCCTAGGGAACTGCATGGTAGATGGGATGGAGAAGGTGCTGTGGGAAAGACCCAGACAGCAGCTGGGCAGGAGACACATGATAAACCCAAGGAGAAGAAAAAAAAAAAAAAGCATCCACACTGAAGTACAATCGTAAACATTTCAGCCTCTGCACTTGCTGATAATGAATAAGAGGAAGTTGCATGACACTTGTGCTGTTCAGAAATGACTCAAAGCTAAGCATCTCATTACAGCCTATATCTGAGTGGCAGCTGGTCAGCACAGGGAAGTGCAAGCCTCTGTATAACACAGCAACCGGGTCCAACGCACTCATGGCAGTCTCACAAGGCACAGTTCCCCACACCTTTCTCCTTGTCAAACTTAAAAATAACAGTGATTGATCATTATGAACTCAATGCACATCTTCAGTTGCATATAAGCAACCTACTGACTCAAGAGGAAACACTCTGTTGCAGTGGCACATGGACCTCCACATCCACACGTGACTTTCAGGAGGCAGCAACAAGAAGTGCTTAATCTGCTCCCCACCCCAAGGCTCAGCTCTCACTGGCATCTCTGCTTTGGCTTGCTCTCAGGGTCTCTTGATAGAAGCAACCAATATGATGACCTCATGGCTCTGCCATTTTGAGGAGCTACCATATGTTTTTCCACAGGAGACCTACAGTTGGTGGGGACAGAAGCTTCATGCAGCTGGAGGGCTACTTTGTATGCTGTCCCCGTCATCTGCAGCTACAGCCTCCTGGTGTAGATGCACACAACATTGCTCCTTGGAGAAATGGCAATAGCCAGGTCGTCAAGTCATACCGAGCATCTCTTTTTCTGATCTTTATTCTTTCCGTATCTCTACATCTCCACTGAGCCTGACATTAGTGTCTAACCATGCAGACACTGTGCTCTGCAGCTGTCGGTTGAACAAAATGTCAGCAGGTGATGACTCATGCCTCATTGGTGTGGCTCTAATTTAACAGCAGTATATACAAATTAGGTTTGCCTCCACTGTCTTTTTTTTTTTTTTTTTTTTAAGAGAAGTGATATTATTTTGGTGCTGTTTTCCAGCAACCTCCTTGCTAGTGGTCAAGAGAGAGTACCAGTTACTGGTAGAAATCTTCAACTGAAATGAAGAAATGGCTCATGCCTATTATAATTCATTTATGGAAGTTACCATGCCAGATATAAAATGTATGAGGAATAGATTCAATATGAACAAATATCTAGCTATGAAATCTTCTAGTAAGAACATCTTGGGAAAGAAAGAACATCAGATTAGGAGAAATACCCAGTTTTCCCATTCTAACTTACATAAATGTATGACTACGATCTTTCATGCAGATGTACATCTACTTTGCTTCTCCCCGCCCCCCGCCCCCTACCACTAGGTTCAGCACTTTTTCTTCAATTGGGCTATTTCTGGCGTCATCAACAACTTCCAACATTTTTTTTTGTGAAGTCAGTAAAAAGAACTCTGTTATATAATTTACATTTTTCAATTTCTAAGTGACTTTCATTATACCGCTTAAGAAAGAGAAGAGTCACCTTCCCAGTACTTTTAAGTATCCATTTTGTAACGAGAAATTTTTTGAAACTAGTAAAAGGAGCAGGGAACATATTATTATACCCAGTGTGTCTTAATAGTGTTACTTGATTTTGCTGTGTCTCCTCCCAATGCTGGCCAACTGCAATTCATGTGGGCAACCAAGACCAGAGTTTTACAGAAAAGTATTTAAGTAGTTTCTCTTGGGACTTTGCTTCATCTCCTTCTTTTCAGATGCTGAATGTCCACAGCCACTATATGTCTCCCAGGTTTGTATTATATTTACAATTATAGCTGGAAAAAAAAGTCTGGTACCATTGCAGGGAGGTAGGAAGAAAAGACAAGGAAGAGAAAATGCCAAGCCAGGGACAGATTATTTTTCAGAGCCAGTTTCAGTAAAAGCTGATCCCTTATAAATAATGAGATTAAATTTTTTGCACCTAGTTACCTCTGGGAGATCAGCATTTACTGACACTGACTCCAGTTTTCACATCCACCTACTAAGACCTAAACCTCTTCTTCAGCACTCTGGTAATCCACCTTGCCAGTCCTGATGAGAAGCTACAAATCTCCCACTCAGATCACAGTATTGTAAGAGAGCAGTAACAATAGCCTGAAAAGCAACAATGAGCAATTCAGTCTTGGAAATACTTTGATAATAAGCATAAACTTGTTTCATTAACTGCTTCAGGCACTTAAGCACTTGATTTACAATTACTCACCGTACCTGGTTTTAAGTACCTTTCTCAAGGTTATCGGATCAGGTAGTGAATGAAGACACCTCCACCACGTGGTGTATATTTTAAGTCTCCATATTTGTCATTATTTACATAACAGTTCATGTAAATCTGTAAAATACTGATAAATTTAGCCTACTCTCCAGATACAGAAGACAACATTTTTTAAGACTGAAAAAAAAAACCATAAAGCTAAAATAAACTTGTTCCTAAGGACTAAGAAAACCCCCAGTGTCTTTGGAAATGCTGCTCCGTCTCTCTTTCAGCATGTTACCAAAGAAGAGCAGATTTTGAATGATTAGCCCCAATGAGTGAATTGCCTGCTGGGGTTTATAACACTAAAACACATTTCATTTATAAATGAAATGTTTTTTCAGCTTGCTGTCTCTAAGCAATTCCCATGCTCTGCTGTCTTATGAAATATCAAGCTTTAATGTGTTGCTGATGTTTTATACATACTGACAGTCTTGTTTACTAAATACACGTATCGTCAATCATGTTATTCCTAACCACATTATAATCTCTATTTAAACCAATCTAATTGGTGCTGCTGCTAAGTATTATCAGTATTAGTAACAACAACTAAAGCACGGAAAATAAAGCAAATGTTTCCTCAGCTGAAGGTCACACTCTCCGTTGAGCTGCTCCTCCCTTTATGTCACTGAATTTAGGACAGCATTGACAGAGAAGCACAAGACAAGGCTGAATTTGCAGCTGATTTTGTACTGTGCCGCTTCTCAAAGTCCTGCCCAGCTTCAGTCACAGGCAGCTTCACGCACATGCAACTCCACTGCAAGCAAAGATCTACTCTGGTTTGACCCAAAGCCCTTTGCAGTCAGAGAAGGTCCACCCCGACAACCTGTACCAAGCCCTCATTGTCCATAGCACATTTATAATTATTAACCAGCAGCAGTATCAGCTAAAGCTGTTTGAGTAGAAAATCCCTAGAATTTTACAGGTAATAAGACCCCTTTTTTATTTAAAAAAAATAATAATAATCAGAGAAATAAGGTTTCCCCACTGCACTTTGTAGTCCGTTTAAAAGAAACCACAGAAATGGTACCATTCTTTATTAAATATTAAGTGGTTCTGAAGGAGTAGTTTTTAGGGGGGCTCATTTAATTTCTAAACAGTCCCACTGGGTTTTATCTCTTCTGAATTCCATGGGGAAAGAAGAAATAGAAATCACATTTAAAAAAAAAAAAAAATCATAATCTGACAACAAGAGGAGAAAACATCTTGCAAACGTCGTACCCTCCCCCCAAAAAAAGAAAAAAAACCCAAAAAACTAAAAAGAATGATTTAAACAAAAATTAAGGACAACTCGCATTTGAATATTATATCTTTGGGCACAGAGCCAAATGCAGATGCAACTAGCCATGTTTTGGACCGAGGCCAAATTCTCAGTCCCAGTTGTTCAATTTTATAGCGAGTGAACAAAAGGGGGGGGGTTGATATAATATGGTCGTTTGGTAACCAATGTTTGGGGGCTTGTTAAGGTGCAAGTGAGGGTGTTTATGTGAAAGGAGAGCATAAAATTAACGCTGTGTTCTTCAAACCAAAGGATGATCTGTGTATTTTGTGATTATTTCCGATAGCAGCAGAGCAGCTCAGCGCAGTGACTTACAAGCAAAGACATTGTGTCAGTCTACTGAGTTTCACTTCACAACCATCTTGAGAAAAATCAAATCTGGACACGATGTGCAATGACAAATCCAAATACACCACGGCAATTGCCTTCCTATCTACAGGCAAAGAAACACCTACAACAATGTTTTTATTCTTCTCTCATAGCACTGCTAAAACAAGTCAAGCCTTTAGCAAATCCCATGGTGTCTGGGAATATTAACAAACTAATATTGGGGTTTTGCTCCAAATTTTAGTGCATTCACTGGGGCCCCCTGACCTGACACAAAGGACAAAAATCCAATGGATTGGGATAGAGCAGAAGAGGCAATCACCAGCAACACAAGGGACACGTGCCCATCCTCTCCCCTCCAGCCGTGCTGACATATTTCACGGTGTGGAGGATCACTGAGTGGGGAAGTGACAGCTGCAGAGGCAGCACCAGCCGCCACAGACCCATGGGATGTTAGCAGGTACGTTAAGGCTGATCCTGTTGGCATTAATTTCCTGGCTGTCCTCTCTGCAATGTGAAACTCTCCCTGGAAGTATTTTAGGGCAGCAGAGTGGATGCTGTATGTTCTGCCTGGTACCCAAAGTGGCTGGGACTAATGGAGGCAACACAGGGCCTCTGTGCCACCAGACTGGACCTCCGCCACTGTGAGAGTTCAGGGTGGCTGCTCTTCCAAGGGTGGAAGAGAAACCCTCCCTCTCAGCACCTACTGGGAAACTAGTGAGAAGCTCAGTTAAGTGAGTAATAGTAATGATTAATAGTCCTGGGGATTTGTAGCTGCCAGAAGTTAGAATAGCTGGCCAGAGGGAAAACAGTCTTTTTGATGTTTGGGGCATTTACAGTGGCCAAAAACCCCTCTGCAGCATCCCAAGCTCTACAATTTCTCCTGGGCCAACTGGAGAAGCAATGCAAGAGCCAGAGGATAAGGTTGGACATTGGAGCATGAGGGCAAGCAAGACCACCCCACCACCCAGGGCTGGCTCCGACTCTGAATTACCTTCTCTCTGCGAAGGAGGGGAAGGACAAGGCCAGCCCATTCATCACTGCAGTGGCTGGCCCTGTTGGCTCAGTAACACCTGTGACACATCCCCACTCTCATGGAGAGACAGCAACAGGTCTTGGAGGACCATTTTGAGTGCTCTCCAGGCTGTTCTCGGGCACACTTCTCTAAGCCTAAATTCAGCTCGAGTGCAGGCGGTTGCCTCACAGTTGAAGTCAATGAAGTTGCACCCACCTACACCGGATCTGAATCGACTCTATGAATAGATATGTACAGGGTAGGATATTCAAATTCTGTGGCTGCCAAAACTAGACATCTGTGTCAAAGCATTTGACAAGTGCACTGATATATGTCAGCAAATTGCCTGAGGTACTTGCTAAAGAACTACAGTAACTTTCTCATCCTGAAATACTTCATCTGCACAATGATTAGAACATGGCTACAAAGGCAAAATGCTAATAACTCTTGCCTGAGAATTTAACTGTATGCTCGTGTTCAAGAAATGAGACAGCAACTTCAATTTTGTGTTATGTTCAAAAGACAAAAAAAAAAAAAGAAAAAGAATAAAACAAGGTTCAAATACAGGACTTCAAAAGCAGCTCTTCATGTCAAGGATCTCACTGAGATCTGATGGTAAAGAAATACTTCCGCGACTTACCAACTCAGCCTGTAACCACTGCAGGAAACTCAAGACTATCACAATCATCAATTCCAGGGAACAACCTCTGTGCAAAGTAACATTGATGGATCAAGTGCCCTGTCCTGTTCTCTGGCTTAATAATAGGGTTGTGCACCAGATTGGTGCTTGAGGAATCCATATGCTGACATTCTGCCTCACTCGCCTCAGCTCGGGCTGTGCTGCTTGTCACTGGCATTTCTGGACACCACATTTGAGCAAGAAAAAAAGCCAAATTGAAGAAGAAAAAAAAGAAAAATCACATTCTGTCTCATTTTATTATTAAGGGAGATCAGAGCTTCTAAGGTGTGGAAAGGAGTCCTGAAGACAGAAGGACATCACCTCTGTTTTTCAGGGGAGGAGGGGTGTAGTTGGGATAACAGCAAGGCACGATATATATGTTCTGTTTTGAAAAGAAAAGGGCTTTACTCATAAGTATATGTCAACAAATGCAAGCTGTTAGAGAATACCAAAACAGCCCAGCTAGGTCTTTGATCATTGGAATTTATATTATAAATATACATTTTAATTTTTTTCCTGGCAAAAAAAAAAACTTGGAATTGCTGCAAGACTGCAGTTCTAGGCTTTTCTTATGCATTCACTGATGAAACATTCAAGAAAAAAAAAAGGAGATATTTTTAACCCAGCCTGAATAATTTCACAAATTATGTAAAAAGAAAAATAAAAAGATAGTAACAGGAAATAATTAAGAACAGGAGTATATTTTATAAAACAACTGAGATAAAGTAGTTCTCCAAACTCAGGCATGAACAAAAGGCAGTGTGCTTAAGAATATGAATCCAGCTGGAAAAAATTAGATAGAAAGTCTTTAACAACCCTGAGGACCAGAGCAAATTACCCCTCTGCACTGCAGTTGTGACATGACTGTATCCATTCTGAGTAACAGGTAGTGTCTCTTCACAGCACTGACAGTGTTTGACATCAGTTTAGAGCTGTATCACACAGGATAGCTGTATTTCAGAATTTACTGTAGCTTAAGCTTATGCTTACTCTGATAGCTACAAGATTTAGTTCAGTAATTGTATGCCGTTGGCAAATAGGCAGATACAGTATAATTTAACATTTATGAATTTACAATCTCCTCATATAAATACTGTAAGGAATGGTGCAATTATCAAATTATCTAAAGAAAGCAAATTGCAATTTGGGATGCTGCTTATTTGTTAAAGTGATTTATAAACGAACATAAGCACATCAACTTAAAGAGTCTAATCCACTGACTCAACAAAAAAGTTACTCTGCCTTGCACAGGTGTTTTTGTAATTGTGATACATTAGGAAATTTCAGTGTGTTTAACAGACCTCAAACTCACCCTTCCTCCTGAAAATGAACTGAGATCTTTGATGGAGAAGTGCCAAGGAGCCCTCTCTGGAGTTAGAGGTAAAATGCAATCATCAGCCACACACGTATGTACCAGCTATGGCCTGTTTGGCTGGCTCACGTTTGGGGTTTCGCTGAAGTTTAGCCCAACCTGCATTCAACACCCTAGTATTTGTGAGCTGGCCCATTAAAACCACTCTTATCAAATAGGTTACACTCACTACAAGGTAAAGAAAGCCTTTCATTACCTTCCTTTCTCTTGTCTACAGGCAAGAACAACCTCCTCTTGCCCCATCCCGTTGCCAGGGCTGCTCAGAAGCACTTGAGCATGCAGCAGATCTGGGACACCAGAGCAGAGGTGCAGGCAAAGTTAGCCCTAGGTAACTCACAGGAAGGGAAGTTTCTGCATATGAGAGGAATTGTGGGAGGAGAAGCCACTTGTTCCCTGAAATTTTATATTCATTGCTTAAGTATTGGATCAAGCCCACAATTTGGAATAAATCAACAAGCAGGAAAGCTCAAAACTTCTTTGAGCCACAGACACACAGAAATGTGTGTACTAAATAATGTATATAAATGCCAAATCTATACAATTAGGTAGAATGTATTTAATGTAATAAAGAATGTATATAAACATACATAAATAACTATTTCCTATGCTAGCAGAAATACTTTATCTACAAGGACAAGCTAAGAATTTCAGTGGAATGTACTTACACGTTGCCATCTCTTGTTTAGTTACGTAAAAGCTTTTCTTGGAGAACTATATGCGGCGATCCATACATCTCATTTTGACATGATCCCAGAAAAAGAGCAGTAAGAATCTGACAATTTAGCAAAAAGTACTTCTATACAATCGCTTGCATTACATTCACTCACTATAGTATCAGAGCACCTTCCAGTAGAGCAGCAAGCAAAATGGCTAACATCTCACACGTTTTTCTTTCTTCTTCTCCCCAAGGGGACAAACGTGTGCGGCCTTTCCTTTTGCTTTTTCTTATGTGCACAGACTGCTGGGGAAAATTTATGTTGAGGAAGCTAGGGTGAAAGACTTGTGTTAGTGTTAAAGGTTATAAACTCTGCTATGGTACTTCATCTTTGTCCAAAAGCATTACAAGGCCAGGCAGAAATTAATTTTGTCCTTTGAGTGAAATAATCTGTCAGCCTTACATACAAAGTTGTTCTCTTTTGTTGACCTACCTTAAGGACTTACTGCATAGAGCACCTGATGAAGGCTCAGTCATTAGCATTGCAAAAAATAGAGAGTATCAGTGAAAGTGTGGTAACAGTCATCCACTAGAATTCTTAAAAGTCTAAGCTGGACTCTGCTGGACTCCATTAGCAAACATACTGATTTATGTAATGAAATACTGAAACCACTTACTCGCCAAGAAGAGCCTGTCAAGTTTTTCCCAACAAAACTCTTCCAATAGAAAAACTGGCTTTCTGACTAAAAGTAAATTTTTTACAAAAAAGTATCTGCTTTCTAAGAAAAATTTGCCTGCTTGTGGAAAAAAATAAAAACATGAAAACTTTTGAAGCTCATTCTCTGAAAAGTTCTAGTCACAGGCATAAACTTAGCTTCTTTTCACACATCTTGACAATGTTTAGATCTGTTGACAGTGTTGTTATCAAGAAATGCCGAGGGGACATGGACAGAAATCTGTTTCATGTAGCTCATTTAAGTTAATACCTTCTCCTACCGTTTGCTATCCCAGCACAGCCAGTATGTCCAGAAATAGATGGAAACAACCGTGTGCAAAGAGTGGCTGGTGATAAATCCATCAAAATTAAAATTCAAGGTTCAAAAACCTTGACAACAGGAGGGATACAGATTTGAATCTGACAGTAAAATGAAAAGAGCAAAATTCTCATTATAAGCACTTCCATGCGATCAGAGGGATTTAATCCTAGAAAGCTGCATCACAACTAGGTGCAAGTTACCTCTGCTCTCCAAGAGGCTCATTGTCACCTTTGGGGATTCATTCCCATTATGCTCCTCACACCCTCGTCCTGCAGCTTGAGGCCAGGAAGAGTACTGGGAGAATACCTGCATATGGAGGACTGGACCTAGCCCCAGCGCTGAAGCCTGGAAAGTGACTTTGGCCTTTTCTATTCAAGATCTAGGCAATCTCTAAATTTCTTTCTTAAGATCTCAGATTCAGAGAAAGTCCATTTCTAATCCAATCAGCAACTACCTGCTCACTTTATTCTAACATAATAGTGCCCCAAATAGCTAATGTTTTTGTTAAATTCGCCTGTTAACTAGTATCATTATAATGTATTTTCAGTTGCTTATAAAAATATAAAAACAACAGAAAAAAAAACAACAGAAAAAACTCATCACCAACAACAAAAAAAAAGCTTTACCTTGTTTCTATCCAAGTCATCCATGCTAAATGAGCTTTCTGAGACTCATTCTTCTGGAAATTTCAGGCAAACATCCCCTACAACTCCAAAGCCCAAATACCTGGTGAGGAGGCAGGACCCCTTTGCCCATAGAGACAGGCACACCACAGGATCAAGGATGTTGGCCACGAAACAGAAACAGATGAGATCAGGCCCTGGAGTCTTATCTCCTTCTTATCAGCTCTGCTCTCTTACTCTATCAGGTGTGTCAATAATTCAGTCAAGTTGCACAGCTTTGGGGCTAATTGAGTTCTGGAGCTCTCCTTAACTTTTTCATCACCACCATGTTGTTAGCTCTGCACGAATAAGGTTTAGTCTTACAAGAGCTCCCAGAGGCTCTAAACACAGAGCTGTTACTACAGTCTCCTTTCTGAAGATGTAAATGATTTCTGTAGAAGTAAGAAGATAACAACAGAGTACTTTGAATACATGGGGTCAAGAACTGAGAATAGCTTTGCTCTTCACAAAGTCACCTGGCATGGAAAGTGCCTAGTGTCCATACAATGCCTTTTCAAATATGTTCCAGTCTTGTGTCCTGTTGGCAGTTTCCTGAATACCAGACCACATTCTACATGTACACTGTGCTCAATCAAAAGTGACAGATACATGTTTAAGTAAAGACTGGCCAATACATCCAGATGTCAAGCAGAAATGTTAAAAGTCAATGCTGAAAAATGAAGTTATGTGAAACCTTTCCAAGAAAACTCTACAAATATTCGTAAGTCATGCCATTTCTCAAACATCACTTCAGCCAACACTATCCTAAAGCAATGGGTCACCATAGAAGAAAATGCAAGGCCATGTGTAGTGAAAGGTGATTGAGGGCTTTACTTGTCACCTATATATCTCTGTTGGTTGAGTTTATTTCACCTAACATTTTCCTAATACCTGCATATAGAGATTCTGGAGATACAAAATTCATATCCTCATGGGACAGAAGTGCACCCGCCGCTGTTTTTGGAAGGCACCCTGCAGGGACAACCTGGAGCTGGGATTGACATACTCAAAATTAGTTTCTTCAGTGTGGGTTGCATTATTCCAGGTTTTGAGGGAGGGTGGGAATCTCCCTTTCCTGACAAAGGCATTGCATGTTTTGGCCGTGAGCAGCACCCATTGTTCACAACCTTCCCTCTCATCAGCTAGGGAGAAGCATACTCATATATTTCGTATTTTCAGTACCGTCTCTTTAAGCAGGCCCTGAAACTGCACGTGAGTAAATGTATTAAGCCCTAGGAATGCAGATAGGGAAGTGAAGACATCAGTCCCGTGATTTTTTATATTTGCACTCCTGTCAGCCTGAATCCTGGAATCTCTGGAGGTAAAAGTCTGGAGTATTTCACCATCATTGCCAACAAGGTATCAGCAAACTCCATTATGAACCCTCTGGGGGCACGGTAAATGAACAAAAATGTATGTTAGCCTTGGCTCTGTTTTCTATTGTTAGATGAATGAATTAAATCAAATGTGTCTGATCTGAGGGACCACTTGGGTTTTAAAGTTTGAAGGGATGATAAATGAAGTGTAGCCTTCCTTTCTCTCTTCTCTGAGTTTGTGATGAGCCCAGTGGCCTGCTGAGAGAAGGGGGAGGCAAAGAGAGAGACAAGGAACTGATTTTGCAGTGTCTTCTACCTGGATGTCTGTGATAAAAGCACCATCTCTGAGAAGTCTGCATGTTGGCTGGTTGCAGGTAATCTTGCCTTCGTACTAACAGCTTTGGTGTGGATAAGTAATATAATGTTCTTCGATCAACTATATCAAGTAATTTCCAAGCCTCAGTGTCCACTCTTACAAATACCTATACATGTAAGACCTTTTGACTTAGGCACCTTAGCTATGTTCTTTCACTGAATATCCCTATGAAAGGGTCTCTCTCTCTGCTCAACCACAGACAGAGCCTATGGAGACCATCTTCCTAACTGTCCCAGTAGGAAGCTGCAGTTTCTCGTGCATTTTCTTCTATCACCTACTTTTCTTGAGTGGAGTTGGGTGTATCAATGGCATGTTTGGAAAGACAAACTCTTAAAACAACTTCTGAAGAGGAGCCTGTCCCATATGCCACTACCCAAGGACAGCTGCTAAGCTCCCTGGTTCTCTAGGGAGAGGAGTAACAGTGATAGCTGAAGACAGCAAGGTCTAATGAGTCTGAAACTGGTCAGGAATACAGGAAACCCGGATTTTATTCCAGATTTGTCATGATGTGCTGTGTGACTGACCTTAGGCAAATCTTTTTTACCTCTCATTAGCTCCTTTTCTCTCCAACTCATTTTCTATCTTATATCTTCATGCTGTAAGCTCTTTGAGATAGGAGCTGCCACTCTTTATATACAGAGAACCAGGAGACTTAACCTGGCTATTGCACAATTAAATCATAAATACAGCACTTCAGTTCTTTGGTATGCAGATGTAATTTTTAAACAATTTACAGTTAGTGAAATCTGCTTTTACAGAGTAGTAAACTGACAAAGGGCACTCAAGCAACTAGCCTTAACTTCCGAGAATCAGTGGCAAACTATGGACTACAGCCTTGAAATCTTGACTGATAGCCACTGGATACAGCCCTTGTTCTCTTTGTATGGAGTCTGCTAAGTTGGAATTACTCTGTCCTTTCCAGTGATATACATCCAAAGCACTTGATAAAAAAAAAAATCCTCTAAACTTACATAACAAATGCACAAATGTATTTTAGCTCAAAAGTATTATGGATCCAGAGTTGTCTTTACATGTCACAATCACATTTTCTTACCCATGCTTTTACCATGTGTTGTAAGCATATGGCATGTTGGCAATGCATGACAAGAATGCACAAAGTATGGTGTCAAAAAAAAAATCCTACCAAGAAGTCTGAGAAGCTTCCTACTACTCAATTTGCTCTTGAGTAAGTCAGGCATCGTCTAAAGGACCCATTTTCTTGTAACCTGAAGACTCTCTCTACTATTGCCGGAGGCTTTTATTTTTGCACCAAACAGGGATACGAAGCTCTGGAAAGGGCTTGATGTTCTGGTCTGTTGCTGACAATAGATAAATGTTTACACCAATGGAGAGTGTAGGCCATCTAATCTACCGGACTACCACGTGTAATCCTTACGGGCACCTGAATCCTGATTTTTTGACTGCCTGTGTGCAACACCGAAGCTCTGCTTCTACTATCCGTTCACTGGCTACCACCTTTTGTTTTCATTATTCAGTGGATGAAACAGGCGATTAAGGTGCTACTTACTATACTACTAAATTAAATAGTGCAAAAGAAATTTCTCTAACACTGAAAGCTGAATGTGTAATTGTCAAAACAGTCTGCAGCCCAGTTTTGCCCTGGTCAACCAGCATCCCCAAACCCATTCCAAATCTTGCTCTTTACTGTAGCAAAAAGCCCAGCTCCTCAAGCTGACCCTTAAATGTTCCTGCTAGGTAAGCTGGTAGTGCCTCCAAATTTTTGACAGCAGTAGGAAGGCAATGGTAATAAGAAGCGGCAGTAAGAAGCAGCCAACAGTCGAGATGGTGCCGCCTCATGCTCACGCTTCCCAGCCAAATCCTGGGTAAATACTATTTAAAGTGATGGAGAAATGGGCCCTGAGCTGCAGAATCTGAAGGGAGGCTGCAGCCATCACATTTAAAAATTGCTGCCTGATAATCACACAGGATGCTAGAAACAATATTTAAGCAGACCAAGGAACGTTTAGCTCATCAATTGATCAAGATCAAGTGAGTGATTTTTGGTACTGAATACCCAAATTCGGTCTCAAGTAAGGGGCTGGTGAGAAGAGTAAACTCCTTTCAGCTGTCAAAATACTCAACACCATGCCAGCAGGTATTAAGCAGATAGAACATGTCCAGCTAAAAACACTGAAAGACAGTGTGAAAAGCAGCAAGTTAAACGATAAATTAGAGTGTGCTTTCAAGGACTACACTCAAGCTAGCGGTAAGCAGTGTATCCTCACAGCTCAGAAAGAGAAAAGGAATCACAATTCATGGCACTAACCATTCACAGCTGCAAACCAGAGTTGTTGTTGTCAGGAATATTTTAGAAGTCAGATAAATAACAAGACCTATAGCAAGGCTGCCTAGTGTTGTCAAATCTATACCCTCCTTGTGAAATAGGCAATACTCATAAAAATACTTGTAACAATAGTGATGTTGAATACCCATAGCCCTTCTCATCTTGAAGATGCCTTATAGTAAATCTACCACATCCCACAAATAGAAGGACAAGCGATATGGCTGTGATCAGTATAACATCTGATCCATTTGTGAAGAGAGACCTGTATTCTCTATTTGACAGCACCTCGGGCTGAATCCAAATGGCCAGTCACACATTTACGGTACCCATATTCTCCTCACTATTATAAACCAGACATTAGTTGTTAAGTAACTCCTCTTAAATAGAAAGGTATATTCAGATAATCATGTGCATATGAAATAAAGCACCAACTGACACCACGCAGAGGATGCAAAGTGACTCCCTTTCCTTCTCTCACACAAAATTAGCAGACATGATTTCTACTGGTCTCTCCTGCTTCCTAATAAACTTATGCTTCATACTTTAGAAAACGTAAACATTATTCTACAAAACATGATGTACTGGACAAATGAAACTCTTAAAAATTTAATTTCACTAAGTGAATAGGAAGATGAAGCCATTGATAGTGACAAAGTGAAATTTTTAATTAGCTAGAGAATAAAAGGAAAATGCTTTGGTAGACATAGGGAGCAAAGGAATTGACATTGAAAGAGATGATGGGCAAAACTCTTCTTTCAGCTCCATGGGAGTCTGTACTCCAATGTCTTCTTCTCCCTTGTTACCCTAGCTCTCCTGCTGATATCAGCATGTGGAGAGGGAGCAGAGCATCAAAGACATGCAAGGTGTCTGCTCTGCTTGGGGCATCTCTCAGCAGCTTTTCTTCTTGTCCTTTCTCCTCACCCTCACCTACCTCTTAGGCCTGTCCCGCTTAAGAGAAGGTGAGTGGTAATGGTGTGTATCTTGGGCTCATAGTTGATCGTACTTCATGGCCTCAGCCGTGGTAGGTGTTGATGAGTTTTACCCTATACGGTGTAAAATGAGCAGCTCTTTTTTTTTTTCTTGGGTGAGTAAAGGAGAAGGAATGCTGGAGTCTTGGGTTTGTAGTGTGCTGCTGGGACAAGGAGTGGAGAAATCCTGAGCTCCAGTGCAGTCCCCAGGCTCGCTCCCCCTCTGGCATTGGGCACGTCTGCCAGACTTAGCCTTTGGAGCTGGGAATTTTCTTTCTCTGAATAGAGAATACATCAAAACCACAGCTTGAGAACCAAAAAAAGCCCTACAGAACCCTGTTCACGGTTGTGTTGAAGCTCATGAACAGCCTCAGGTGGCAAAAGTGTGGGTTTTTTTTTTCTGAAAAGTTGAAATGCTTGCTTTAAAACTTCAATACAAAATATTTTGATTGTTCTTTTAACTGAGGTTTTAGTTTCAAAATAACTTAGCTTTTATATATATGTGTTTTTGAGAAGTGTTACAGAGTCCTAAAATAAAAATGGTAGATTTTGTATAAAAATAAACATTTGGCCAGTGTTTTTATTTCAGTGTAGTCATTGAAACTTCCAATTAGTGTAAGAAGGTAAAATTACTAATAAATAAAATATTTTAGTATTCCACTTATCCTTAAACTATATGCTACAAATCCACATGATTCATTTAGCAAAACAAGAACTCAAGTTAGAGCGCTCAAAAAACAACCCCACTTTGCCCTAAAATGACATTTTTGGTATCTTCTTGTTATAATTCAGATTAGATTATCTCTTCAGGGAAATTGATTTTTTTTTCCCTTCGTGATCACAGGACTGAGGTAGGGTTGTTTCGATGCCTTAACAGTCCAGAGCAGTACGTGTATCTCAGCGTCTCTCCCTTTTAAGGTTTCTCACTCTGAGCCTTCCTCAATTCTCTCTAGTGCTATGGCCTCAATTTGTAGGAGTGCAAAAGCAGCAGTGTTGAGAGAGCCTTCAAATCACCCATCTTGGTATAGCAATATAGTAATAAAGGGCAGTGACAAATGGACACGGCAACTCTCTCTTGACATGCACATTTTCCTTGAAGCCACTGAAATCAGTAAAACTCTTGCAAGCGAATTGACATCAGTGGAAATACGGTTCTTGGCAGAGTAGTTGTATTACATAGACTCTATTTAAGAGTTATAAAAATGTTGACCAAGGCACACCTATAGCCTATAATAATCATCACAATTAGAAAGAATAAATGTAAATAACTTTGCTTAATTACAGCCTAATTTCTTCAAACACAGCCTAAACACAAATCCGAATTAGCTTTATATGAAAAGTTTTAAATGACTGTTATTATGCTGTTAGGACATTTGGGACAAAGGAAAGACTAACATAGGTGCTCAATTTTGTAAAATACTCTGTTTTTACCTAATTTTAACTGGCAAGCTAATTAATAGCTTCATATGAAAGTCTTTGGAAATTCATCCAATACTTGTAAAGGAAGAACTCAGGTCTGGTGAGGATATGCTGCACTGTTCAGAGATAAAAAGATTAATCTCTTCTGCACAAGACAAACAAGACCAAGTTGTAACTTTTGGCCGGTGCCTTGGTATTTTGTGTACTTGAATGGATCATAAATACCCTAGCAAATTAAGATGTCTTAATTTTAAACGTTTTCTAACTCATTCTTGTTTTACTTTGATGGTGGCATTCACCTTCATCAACTGAGTTAGTGCAGTTTACGTTCTTGAAAGAGGTCTTACCTTGATAACTTTATTACTCTTATATAGATATACTTAAGATATTTAGGTAGTGCCTAGAGATTACAGCGTAACTCCAGCAGGAGAGGTTCAGAGATGTCCTCTTCTCCTGCCAAAACAGTCTACAATCAGTTGGTTAGAGCACTTGCTTGGGTGGTGATGGGTTTGAATCTCATCAGACTGAGAAGGGAATTATATTTGGTTGTCCCAGGTTGAGAACTCTGATTTACTGCATAAAAAACATTTCCTTTTAGAAGGAAATGGCCACAACAGTGTTTCCTGAAAGGTTCAATCCTGTTGATATGCATGAGGCATACTCATAACATACCTGTCTGGATGAAGCCACTGAAGAGACAGAAATAGTGGAATAGAGATGCTTCTGGCTCTTTGTACTTCAATAAGCTGGAAATCAGTATTATCTTGCTCAGAGGTGTAGTGCAGGGTGCGAGCACACTTCTATGCACGTGGGCATCTCAGAACTAATGGGGAAGCACACAGATGCTAACAGGTTTGGGAGATTGCATCATGACTCTGGACATACTCATACTGCTTTAGGCCCCTCATTTTTATACCAGTGAACCTTGTAACCAGCAGTCAGGGAACACATTTTTACTATGAGTCTAGGTTCTGAGGAAAATAGCTGTCACAGTATTGTTACATAGCCTGAAACACAAGTACCATGGTGAGACTTACGCTGTCATTTGGTACAAAATATTCAGACACCGCTACTTACAAGCCAACTCAGTTATAATACAGTTTGCATTTGCACCTAATATTAGTTGTAAGCATTGTAGGGACTCTGTATTGCATGGGTGAAGTGTTTGATTTAAAACAAGGCAACAGAAAAGCTGGTAAATGGCCTAGTTGCATTTAAAAATGCCCATCTACATCCAAAAAGAAAGTCATGGTGGAATAATCATGCTAGTCTAAAATAGAGCAATCAGATTCTATTTGCAAATTATTGTAAAATTGGGGTAAAAAGTGTAAATGGAGCTGAAATGCAACACAATTAACCAACTATGTTCTAGAGGCCTCCCTGAATTTACTGTTTTTTTTAATCTAAGGGAAAAAAAAGGTACTGCTGTTGGTACATTATTTCTGCTTAATGCACAAGATCAGTAATTAAATATATTTCTGCTGGTCTTGTGGCCATATGCCTGCAATATGTAAAAATATATTTACTTCTTTTTTTTTTTTTTTTAAATTCCTTTTGTTCCCAGTGCTGACTGCCTGTCAGAGTGAACCCTCCAGATTCCTGTGTGCTGGTATCCATGGGCTCTTTCTTGCCAAGCTGCCAGTCTGGAGCGTCACACCTTACTGCCTTTAAAGATTGCCCTGCAGAGATAGAGGAAAATGGCAATTTTTACATGATGCAGTCTGGCGGCCCAGGAGATTTGAAGTCAGAACTGGTGCCAAGATTTACCCAGGAGAGCAAGCAGAGGCAAAACAGAGAACCTGGGCCAAAGAAAAAAAAAAAAAAGGGGGAAAAAAATAAAGCAAAGGAAGAGGGGAGTGAAAGGGCGGAAAGTGTGGCAGAGTGGGAGCAGATTTTCTGATAAAAGGTGGAAAGCAGGGCTAAGCAATGGACATTACATGTTTTCATGTGTTTATTAAGAGGGTCAGGGTCCTAAAGAAAGTCAAAGGGAAGAGGTCGGCTTTTTTTGCATGCCCCAAATTGTAGTAGATTGCAGAATGTAAATGAGACAATTATTACACCAATGCTCATCAAGCTGTGCTGGAAAGACTTCAATAGCCTGATGAATATGCATGCAAATTTGTTAATTAAGTTAATTATTCTGCTGAAAATTCATTTGTCTTCCAAGGACATTTTCCCAATGATTTTAACATGCTTGTGCCATTAGTCATGCTCCATGCTATTTAACATTAGTTTTTGTCCACTTTTTCTTTTTTCCTTCCTTCCTTCTTGCTTTTCTGTTCTATAGAGGTTGTTGGTTTTTTTTCTTAAAGCTTTAAAACCAGATGATTGGTTCTCTTAATTGAACCCTGCAACTCCCAAAGATGATAGCAGCCAGCTCTGTAGGAATCCCCTAAAACCAGATTTCATTCAAATACTTGCTTCATATATAAAAAGTCCCTAAAATGTCACCTAGGAAAAGGAGGGGAGGGTGCCAGGGGGAGAGGAGTCGGGAGGGAGTGAACCTATCTGGCATCATTAGAGCTGGAGTCTGAATGAGTCCACACAGGGATCGGGGGGGGGGGGGGGGGGGGGCGGGCCGGGGGATAAATCTGTCCCTGCTGCAGGCTATTTCCTCGGTTGCAGCCTTGGCTTGGCACAGGGAGTTACCTTGCTCTGGAAGGTGTGATCTCCTCACACCTCCCTTCCCTCTGCCCGCACAGCTATATGCAGAAACATACGCGTTCAAAGAGGAACAAGAACTGAGACACTTTTCTGTCACCATGAGGGCCAAAACCCGTTACCATGGCAACAAAAGGGAATCGTGAGTTTAAAAATCATGTTTAAATGGCAAAATGAGATACTGTAAAGAAACAGAAGGATTTTCGTTTTTCTTCTGTGGATGAGAAGGATGGTATTGTTATAACTTCGCATAATTATGCTCTCAAAAAACAGGACCTTTCTCTATCTGTTCTCAAATCCTCACCATTTAAAAACATGTCAGAGTGCACAATGACCATTTTACATTTCTGATATGCATTATGCTTTTTCTATAACTCCACAGCATTTAGCTGCTGGTTCCTCTTAAGTTCACTTATTTTATTATTCACTTATTCTATTCTGTTGCACTTGAAAAATAAATCATTTGTTTTTTCAGCAAACAGGAAAAGTCCCAATATGACGATGGGATGCTTTCTGCCTTCCAGCAGCAACAAGGACACCAGGAAAAGAGGGATTATAAGGAAGGGGAAATTGCAGATAATGGAGTTTAAGAAAATTAATTGGCAAGATTTCTCCTTTGTGCAGTCCTTATACATTACACAGTCTGAATGGCACTGTAGTGTCACATAGATCGTAAACCAATTAGGATGATATTTTAAACCCTGTAATTTCTGTAATTCCATCTGCTTTAGATGGTTTAATTAGTGAAAGTTACAAAAGCCAAATATATTTGAATATTTTGAAATCAAGCCCAAAGGCAAGAAATAAGAGTTACCGAAAACACTTCATGTGCAAGTGGGCATATTGCATGAGTATATGAAAAAAAGGAGGGGAAGGCTTTTTCTTTTCATTTTTTTTTTTTAATGGAACATGGGTTAAATAATATTAGTGGTGAAATCTCAGTCATAAAGAGGACAATGTCAAAGTTGCCACAGACTTCAAAAGGGCAAGAGTTCATCCCAAGAAGAACACAATCTTTAGTCCTGAGCTATTTTTCTAACTGCTTTCTTAATTACCTAGACCCCATTGCACTCCTTCTGAAATCAAACACAGACTCCTCAGTGGGGGACTCTACAATATTTCTGACTTTAAGATGGTGGAGGGAAGGACTGGTCAATGGGTATAGCCCTTTTACTTCCAGAAGCTCTGTCCTGAAGCAGTTGCCCCTGCTGTTGTATATCCCTAACCTTTGCCCAGTGAACTGGTTAATACTTTGATTAAAAACTATTTCTCATTTAGTTGCATGATTATACACAACATATCCCTGCTCTCATATTTTTTAAAGTTCACCATCGACCTGATTGTGAGAAATTTAAAACCATCATTTTCTGGTGTGTTTCCAAATTGCTAACAGTAAACATCGTAGAATCACAGAATAGTTTGGGTTGGAAGGGACCTTTAAAGTTTAACATGGAAAGCCACTGTGCTGGTATCTTTGCTCCTGAAATAGTCCCAGAGAAGTCCACAAGAAGGATGATTTGCATGGAAGAGGGTTACACAAACAGTCCATTAAATACTTTAACATACTGGAAAGAAGAATAATCTCTCTTCCTGAAAAGAATCGTATCAGAACTCTAAGAACGTCTAAAACCAATTAAATTATTAGCACCACACCATGTTTGTTTAGCGGTGGTATTTCTCTTGCACAGCAGCTGTGCGTTATTATGGACCATGAATAGCTTCAGTCACCGGTGACTGACAGCAGCATACTGAAGGCAGGGTGTATGCTGTTGCAATGTCTGTCACCCTCCAATTGAGACACCGTAGGTGTCCAGGGCTGTCCTTGCTCGTGCTGAAATATTCCAAGGTAAAACCGTTACTCATAAAAAAGATGATTTGTCTTTCCACTTAACAGGAACACAATAATAGACATGAGCTATTAATGCATGGTACCTCCTACAGTTTAAACAAATCACTTTTGTTCTAGCTGTTGTGAGAAATGTCAAATCAATGAAAATATCAAACATAACAATTGTCAAACAGTGACAATGAAATGGAAAAATTAAGGGGAAGTAACAATTATATAGCAGTGTTTAAAAAATGAGACTTAAAAATGGCTGTATCATTATAGGGCAACAGCTGTTTTCTGTAACTGTCAGGAAAGGTTTTAGTACAAAATCAGGCACATACTACCCTCTTGCATATTTGGTTCTGTAGGTATTTGCAATGTGGTACTTCTAGTTAAGAGGAGAGGAGAAATGAAAACAATTTTCCCTATCCAAAACGTACACCCTTGGCTTCAATCAAAGTCATCTCAGAAGAAGCTGTAAAGATGAAGGACACCTCCTGCTCCTGGGATTACCCAGCTGTTTGGCTCTTGCTCTGTATAGCACAGGCAGCCAGCCTGCTTTCCTTTCCATAGCCGAAAAGTTGCATCCAAATGTCCTTGTGACAGCTGGTAATTGTCACTGTAGGTGTGCCATGAACACACACCTTTCCTCCAAGTTCACAATCCACTGGTGAGGGGTGGCCTGAGCCTGCTCTCGAAGTTGTTGAGAACAACTGAGGTTTTTGCCAGTGGCTCTGTTGCACATAAAGTGTAAAGCTGGCAAATCACGGACAGCAATTTGTGTAAACACCACTGAAGTCCAGAAACATCAGTTTTCCAAGTAATGTTTTTGGGGCAACGTATTTGTGGTTATACACATTACTAAATGAGCCAATTCGGGTGAACCATAGATATATCACTGATAGTAAATTTTAAAAGAAGAAAGCACTATTGCTTGGCAGCTGAGAGCTTACTTCCCTTGTGCAGCTCTGGTTCCTGTGCCCTTGCTTCATGTTTCTTTCTTCCCTGGACCTCATCACCACATTTTGGGATTAGTTGCCTGCTCTTTGATGCTCCATAACTCCACTGCAAAAGCGTCAAGGACTTAGCCATACAGACAATGTTAGGCAATCCAGAAGCAGCAGAAGACCCAGGTAAACATTTATTCCAGGACAAAGCAGAGGTAAAATTAAGATTAAAAAATGCAGAACTAGGGACAAAAAAAAAAAGGGAAGAACTGAAGATAGCTATTTATTCAGAATTATTACTGTTCCATACGGGTTAAAATTCCCTCCACAAGTGCATAGAAAAATCCAACCCATGTCTCCCCACAGGCAACACCAGTGGAATTAGAGTCAACGAGATGCCTGGTTCTCAGTGCTGGGAAGCCAGTCTGTCATCTTCTGCAGAGGGATGGTGGGCTGCCTCCCTGATGTCCCACAGCCCTGAGGCTCAGCTGCCCATCAGCTCTCCCCCAGTAAAGGGGAAGAGCGCAACTTACTTTCCCTGATGTGAAGGGAGGCGTTTCCCTACTCCTGCGCTGCTGCCCTTCCTGTTGCTGGAAACCACATCCTACCAGCCAGCTCTCCACAAGCTCTCATTTCCCCTTCTGACAGCAGCAGCACTCACCTGTGATGTATCAGGGCCCACAAACTTGTCGTGGTGGGGCTGTCAGCAACTACTCTTTCCTCTATAAGCTGCAGCCTCTTGCCAGGTCTGCGAGGTCCAGCCCACCACATGAGACACACATGTTCTGCAGAGCTGCAGTGGCTCTTTGGGCTCTGGACCAGCTCCTGGAGGAAGCAGAAGCAGTTTCACCATGTGATGGAGGTCACATCGAGCCCTGGTATTTTTTACAAGCCAGCAGAACAGTAGGAATGTTTCCATTTCTTTCTTATACTGTCTAAAATCATGAATGGAGAGTGGTTTACTGCCCTGACTGAATGTAGTATTGGCCTCCAACAGTAACTTTAAGCAGAAGTCATAGAATCATAGAATAGTTTGGGCTGGAAGGGACCTTTAAAGGTCATCTAGTCCAACCCCACAGCCATTACATCTCATTACATCATCCCGTTGTCCTGCTGCTTTCTCCCTCCGAAAAGCACCACTCAAGTTGCTGTCAACTTTTACTGACTTAGAGCAGCACTGCAATGTTTCTCACTCCATTGACCCTTGGAGAAGCACTTAATGTGTCCTGAGGGATCATTTTCCTCAGAGTATTTCCCCTTGAGGATGCAGACAACCCTTGTGCTCCTGCCTCCTCTTCTGCCTTTTCTATTGTCTCCACTGCTAATCGTGGCTGTGACATGGAGGTAGCAACACTGGTGATAAAACCTTAAGAAGTAAAATGTTGCTATGTCTGAGCCTTCAATTGCAAAAGAAACTTATAAGGATAGTTGACTCAGCACACTGCTGCAGTAATTCATTTCCTTTTTTTAAAATCCAACTCAGCCTATTTAAAAAAAAAAAAAAGTGGGAAGAGAAATGGCAATAGACTTATCAGTGAATTAGTCATGGCAGATTTTGGCTCCTCTAAAGCTGGCAAAGCTACAGATCTATACCTAATCCTGTCGCAGTCTTAAAATTAATATTATAGCCCACTCTCGTTCTGTGCACTTGAGCATTCATTGTGGTTTTCCTCCCTCTGTGGGAAAGATTGTACTAAACTCACAAACTGCACAAGTCAGGGCGCACACGTTCTGTGCGAGTGCTCCTTGGGATGATGGTTGGAAATGCCTAGGTTGTCCAGGGGATGAGAGGGTCTTGTGACAGACCTCCAAAAGAGGGGCAGAAGTTTGCTGGGGGGCCATGGGCTGTCAATGCCACAGTCACGATCAAGCAAGAGCTCGACATTTCTGGCACCATTTGCCAATGGCTGCTGCCTTCTTTTCTCATTCGCTTCCCCGACGAAGGCCAACTCCATCCTGTTCTGACAGCACAGCTGTGTTGGTCAGAGGTGTGATGAGATGTGTTCTCTGACAGCGTAAGCTGCCACCACGCTCTGGCACGTTATTTTTCTCCAGTTATCATTAACACTTACAGTGAATAAAACTCTTAATGCAGATTGCCGCAAATCCCCATTTGTCTTCTGTTCTTTTAGGCAAAGAAACACAATATGTGTCTGCGCTGCAGTCACAACAAAGACGGCGAGTCCTGCCCACGGTCCAAGCTAGTTTTAAATCAGCAGCCGTGTGGAGGCAGAGCCGCCCCACAGACAGCAAGAGACAGATCAGCTCCTGCTGAGCATCTCCGGATAGCATGAATAAAGCCAGCCCAGGTACACTGCAATCACGGCGGCTGCTCTTGGGTAGATACACACTCGAGTGTGTCACAAGTCTCACTATAAAAATCACAAACGTCTTCAGCTGAAGACGCTCCTGTGAGTTTCTTGCCAATGATGAGATACTTGGAATTTCTCTCGAAATCCCAGTACTTTCGAATCACACAATTGTGTCAGCAGTTTCAGCCTCTGCTTTATAAAAAGGAAAGTAAAAAGTAAATCTTCAGCCAGGAAAAAAGTGAGCAAGTGAGACCTCCCTTCTCAAAAAACCAAAAAGCAGATGAAAAGACAAGTATCTCTAGAGATTTTTTGAGGGCTGGACGCACGAGATGTTGCTCATTGTGTTTTGATTTATTCTGTACTTCTTGTAAAACTTCATCTGCTGGTCTCTGTAGTGAATGTGAGTGGAAGTTTTGTCATGCTTTGTGCTTGCACTAATGTATGCTTTACCACACACTTGAATTTTTAGGAAATACATGTCTTTGAGAGTCCAAAACCCAGCTACATCAACAATTTAGACTGCAGGGCTTTTCATGTTTATTTCAACAACAGAGCATTTTAAGCTAACACACACTGAGCAAACATCAGGTTCTATTCCACGACTCCTCGTCGTGATATTACTCCGTTACCCAGTCCAAAGGAACAGGCACACAATGTATTTGAGCTTATGCGATGAAGAAATAACAGTCATACTGGCATGGAGGGCTTCCTGCCCGACTCACAGAAGAACCATGTGCAACCCCGAAGTGCTGGCGGGAGGCATGATGTGGAGGTGGAGAAAAAGAAAAGGAGGAAAAAAGCCAAAAAAGACAGACAACCAACAAACCAATGGGTACTTTTGCTCCGTGGGTCACTACAAAACGTAACGGGAAGGAGCGCAACAGCATTTGCAAATAAGCACATCACTAGAATAAGTTAGGGGCAATAATTTACCGTATGGGAATTACTGTAAACTGAATTCACAGCTTCCTGTGCAGATATTGATCTAAATCTCCTTGATCAGAGGAGACTAGGGTTAACTTTCAGTGGATGTTATGACTTTGCTTTCAAAGGGGAAAAAGGAAGAAGACAGATGCTGAAGATATACTACAGTTAACATGCACAAATAACATAACGCCAGTTTAAAAAAATCAATTCACTGGGAGGGATTTAGTCTCATTCTTATATACTCTGTTGTGTAATGTGAATTATCTCTTTTAAGCTTTTTTGAAATGTCTCAGAGAAATATAGATTTTTTTTTTTGCAAAAGTAAATAAGTAAATAAGCTTTTCCTTTCCTCCTTCCTCTCGTCTTTTCCTTCTGCTCCCTCACTGCCACCTCCCATTCTCTGTTTACCATTTCAACTGTATTTACTGATCATCAGCAAATGTGTAAACGGTGTAGTCGGGATGGTTAACATTCTGTTTAGCCAAGATCTTCAACCTTGAGCTTGCAAATGTTGCTGTGAGCACTGGTGGCTAAAGACAGAGGTTTTCAATTAGAGCCGTGCGAGTGCTTAATGCGTGCATCTGTTCTGCAGAAAGGCTACACATCTTTAAAATTTTAACACAAGCACACTGACATTGCAAAAGGAAAATCAAATGTCATTGAGAAGCGAATGGTTAAAGAGGTTGCTGAGGATCTTATTTGCATTTTTGGATGGCTAATTAGGTCACAAGTGTTAATATGTTAAAGAATGGTCTGTCTATTGTTATGTTGGCTGTCAGAGCCTATCTCAATCAAGCATAACTACAGATTACGGGCAGCTGTCTTTGATCACAATCTGAGTCCTTGTTTAGTCTTGGTTCAAAATGAAAAGCCTAATAGTTAATATTTTAAAATATTTTGTAGCCTGAGTGCCATTGCGAGTAAAAGCCCTCATGAGGAAAACAAAAGGTTTCTTACGAAAAACCAGGGAACTTCTCACAAATTTAAATTGTCAGTCTGATGCTTTGTACCAGAATAAGGAATAGTGGTATTGGCATAATTTTTTTTTTTTACTCCAAACCAAACGAAAGCTAGTCCGGTACCACCCAGTTTCAGAAACTTTCACAATCTAAGCAACATTTGCTGAGGACTTGTGTCCCTTCAATATATTGAACTGGAACAGAAACACTATTACAATGGGCACATTCTCCCATTATAGTGAACAATTACTCGGTAGTCTGGGTTATTTTAATGGACATATCATTTTAAACTAAGCTTTCGCATCTGTTCTGCCCTCTAATTACAAATGCAAAAAAGAACATAATTCACAATTGCATCATAAAAAGGGAAGCTGTAAGTGATTTAAATGCATATGTGTGTTCTTTAGTAAACACAACATGCAATCTGCTATGTTTTTCCCATGTACTGGGAACAAATCAGATGGAAAACCTGATGTATCAACTGGAGATTTCTCTCTTTCGCTCCCTTTATTCTCCAGTAAAAGAAAGGTCTCACTGTCTGAATGAATCTGTTTAAGTAGGAAACTGGTAGAAGAATCAAGTACATTATTCTGCTTTCTTCTTACACAGCAGAGGATTGAATACAGCTGAGCAAGTACTTCACAGCTTTTAATTTATGTAACAAATTTTGATGTCTTCTGTCTGCAATCTGTCCCTGTCTGTCCCTGAGCCACTTTTTTTTTTTTTTTGGTAGTTCTTAAAGAATTATGAAAAAAAATTACACACAGGCATATTCCCTTCTTTTTGGTCAATACCATATTTAAAAAAAATCATTTTCTACCTACTATTGATGTGTTTCTCTACATATCTCTATGGCAGATACTGGAGGAATTTTGCTACTATTTTTGTTCCCAACAGAACATGGCTCATAAGCAATTTGAACAGCCATCTGATATGTCAGTTTGGGCAGATTCAACTAGTTATTACTGGAACACAAGTTACTTGGTTCATGTCTCCCTGTCACAGTAGTTCTCAGAGGCAGGATGCCAGTAAATGCTTGCATTTAAAGGTTTTAGTTTTTCTCATAATATACACTTCAAATTCACAGTTCCTATAAATATGTGTCCTGTTTTCAGCAAGCATGGAGTTAATTTTCCTCTCAGTAACCGAAGTGTTTTGTGTTTCAGATGTGAAGAATGTTGATAAACACACTGATGAGTAGTTGCTAATGAGACCAAGGGCGCTGTCCAGCTTTCCAGGTCTCGCTAATGTGCAGGTGCAGGAAGCTGGGAGGGATAGAGCCAGAATAATTGACTCAGAGTGGCCAAAGAGAGTATTCCATGCCATGAACGTCATGCTCTGTATATAAGTGGGGGTTGCCCGCGGTCGGGGCGTCTCTCACTCGCTGGCATCGCTCTTTCTACCTTGCTGGCTCTCTCCCTCCTTTGCTTGCTGCTCAGTTTTGTTTCTGTGATCACTGCATGGGATGGGCTTTATTGGTCATTAGGAGGTGAGAAATTGTGCATTGTTCATTTTGTATATTTTTGTATCCTTATATTTTGTTGTTATTGTAATTTTCCTTTGCTATTCTGGTAAACTGTCTTCATCTCAACCCATGAGTTTTCCTTTCTTCCCAAATTCTCTCCCTCATCCCACTGGGGAGGGGGAGGGGTGAGCAAGAAACTGTATGATGACTAGGGCTAAACCACAACAATATGCCTGACTGGAAACGCATGTGTGAAATCTGGGTATGAATACGTAAATAACCAGTAAGGTAATTTTGACATCTGCTCATTTCTCCTCATAACACTACCTACAGAGCAACAAAGGTATAACCAAGAAGTCATTTTTCCCCAGCCTATTAGCTATACCACTTGCTTTTCCAGTTGTTACCAGCAGGCTAGGTGGATGACATGCTTGCTGTGATTTCCTCACACACTTCCACAGCCCCACGTATGCTCCCAAACAGTGGGCTGCAGGACTTCTCTCCACAAAGTCGATGCTCTTACCTAGCAATAAGCCTTACAGAACAGCTACTATCGGAGCTGGTATCGTGGGTTTTGTGGTTTTGTCACCAGCTACATGAACTGTTCATCAAAGCACAGGAAAAGACATCAGAAGAAATGCTGATGGTCTGAACGTTTTTGTGATTTTTTTTTCCCCAGCTATGTCAGATACAAGCCATCCTCTCACTACAGTTGTATTCTCTCATTTAGCTTGCCCTGTAAGTTTATGGAAGGGATGGTATAACAGAGAATTGAGCTTTTGAGCTGAATCCTGAAATCGCTGATGTCATGAGGTTTCCAAAGGAATTTGGAAGGAGACCATCACCCACCAGTGCTCTGCAAGAGTTATAGGGTATTATCCCCATACTTCAGAACTTTTGCTGGTCACCTAACAGACCAGAAGAAACTCAATTTTCTTAATTATACTCCAATCTTTTGACATATAGCATGGTTTCTGGGACATTTTTTCACCTTCTTCCATCAAATCAACAGAGACTGGCCACAGCTATGAGCAGAATGGACCATTGCCCACTTTTTATAGCCCCCTGAGAATCTCATGTACCTGTTGAAAGGACCAAACCCCCAAATCTTTACTCTTCCCTTATTTTCGTGGTTGTCAGTCTTCTACGACTCGCTCTAAGTTTGTAACAGTATCTCAGGAGTGTTTGGTGGGAGGCTAAACAGCTGAGGAACAACAGTGCCCATGCACTCCTGTCACCGCTCAGTGTTAGGAACAGATCTAGTTAGCAAATCGTGAGTGAGGCTTGAAGCTTAATGATGTAAGGCTTTGGGGAAAAGCCTGGATCTGCAGATTTCACTGACGTCTGCCTAATGCTGAATTTGCACAGCAGCTTGGCAAAGCCTGACCGAAAAGTGCACTCTGCCATACACACTCCCCTGGACTTGACGTCATTTTCCAACAGCAATGCAATCCTACGCAACCTATGGTGCTGATGCACCAAACCGAAATGAATGGGATTTCGTTGGTAGGTCTGAGAGCTTTGCTTAGTGAGACAGAGCAAGGATTCAGCATCTTGCAAAAAGCCCACCGCAGAGGCAAGGGCAGGCAGCCAGGCACACAGACCCTCTCAGGGTGTCACCAAGCCATAATCCTGACAGAGCTACGGGCCAGAAAATGTCTGCCTTACTTTTTGTCTGGCAGGCCCACACTGACTCCCTCAAAGAACAGAAAGTCCACAGCAGTATAAAATTTAGAAAGAAAAGCAGATTTCCAGAAAGAAATTGCATTGAGTGAAGCTAAAATGCTAAAATTGACATTCAGGACAACATACATTGGGCAGCCGCTTCCAGACGTCTCCCTGGGACGTTTCAAGCCTGGAGCAAGCAAGACTGATATCAGCACAGCTTTCAAGGGATAAAAAGAAAGGCAGGCAACATTATTCACTTTTTTCTTTCCCTACTTCTCTCCCCATCTATAACCCCTGAAACACAGCAGAGGAGGGATGTCATACCAGGATGTGGCAGGACTGGAAGCTGTGGCATCCCAATCCACCTGTGCTCCCACATCCCTTCCCTCAGCCATCTCTGGCTGCAGCTGGCACGACAAATGGCCGCTTTCTCACCGCAGCAGTTGGTTTCTATTGTTTCTATCGAGCATCAATAGGCCTCTGCTGCTCCATTTTATCCCCGTAACAGCAAGCGCCCCAGCAAGCTGCTGCGCTGTTTGTCTCCGCTGGTCCCTGGGGACCATGGCAAAGACCATGTTATTTTTTTTCTCAAGAAATGGCAGGTGCCTGCTCTTTGACAAGGTGAATTTAAGTCTAGCGCGGCAGACGTACTGGGAAGAAAACAATCCTCGCCCGGGTTGTGCCTCTGGCATGAAAGGCAGGCCTTTTCACTTGGAAGCTCCTGTCTGTTCTGGGCAGTTCGATGCCCTTACATCGGGCAGGAAGGGGAGATACCACATCAGAGGAAAGTGACGCCGCCAAGCCTGTAAGCAGGCAGGATCGACCCCCTGGACCCCAGCTCTTCCTTCTCCCCATTTTCAGGCTCTCCTCACAAGGAGCTGAGCCGGGCCAGGCTGCATGCTTAATTTTCCCCTCACTTTTTCCTTCCTTATTTGCTCTCCACACTTCCTGGTGATTCCTCCTCCTCTTTCCTGCCCCACAGCAGTAAAATCTCCCTTTTAAACAGACATACAGCTGGTGCCATCGTGGTGTATTGGAAGCAGGGTCTCGCTAGCAGGGTCACCACCTTGCACTCCGCTGCTCTCTGCTTCTCACTACAGCAGCTGCCAAAAACACCGGTATCACCATTTTGGCCTCCAACAGCATTCCCTACCCCTGGTCCTGCTGGACCAAAACCCCCGGTGCAGCCTTTTGCCTTTTCCTATGGCTCCTGAGCATTGCCCTGGTGCTCTCTGCAGGAGCATCCTTTGTATGCCCATAATTGCAGCAGAAACCCCAGAGGTCCCAAATGAGACAGGAGGAAGCACAGTTTGAGACAGAGGAGCCAGTGGTGCTGGTCTTGCTGGTGGGAGCTAGTTGAGGACTGATGAAACCCTCCCATTTGATATTTTTTTTTCTCTTCTTCAACGTCCTACTTCTTCAGGAGCGCAGTGAGCCTGCCAGGAAGTAGGCTGACCTAGAGAGAGGAACAGATACATTTTTGGTGATGAGAAGGGAGCAAGAAATGGGAGGGTTTCTCACTGGTAAGAAATATCCTTCACAGAACTGCATCAAATTTGGCAGCTTTGAGAAATCTCTCTGGATCTGCTCGCCCTATCATATGTCATGGGTAAATGATAAAAAACGCTGTTCTCTCACTAAACAAGAGTGGAAGAATCCAGAAAGTATGACATTGCTTTCTCCTGAGTGGTACCACCTCTCAGCTAGAGGCCCAGTGGGTTGCGGAAGGGCTTTTGCCACTGTCTCTTAAAAATTGAGATGGTCTCAATCTCTGTTATGACAGTCGTGAGTAAAAGCAGTGGCAAAGCAAGGCAGGCAGATGATAAATCAACACTCCAGGAAAGAGCATGCGTCTGTCATGGTGAAAACCTGTCTCACAAAAAGTACAGCTTTCCATGCTGAAGGAAAGACCAAGTGATTTAGGCTGAGTAGCTTTTCAGGTACTTTCCAGAAATTTCATATTTCTAAAGGATTATCATGATTTTTTTTTTTGTAAGGCCACAATTGCCAAGCATTTAAGCAGCCACAACTAAAGAAGATTTTTCTAATTTGTCTCAAAAAAGGAAATGCAAAAAATAAGGATTAAAAGAAAGTTCTGCCTAGACCTTTGATTCTTGGGATATTAGCAAACTACATGTGTAGGTTCACACATACTATGTCTGATTACACACATTTTTAACTTTTCCAGTTGCCCTGCCACTGTGGCCACACGTGGCAGAGGGGTCTCGTGGCTCTGCTTCAGAAGGACACAGAAGCAGCCCGTACAGCACGAGTAGTTCCACTGCAGCTGACTGAGATCATTACGTTTCCCCATGCTAGAGCTGCCTGTAACACCTTCACCAGAGGAGGCCCTATTCTGTTCGACTCAACTGACCTCTAAAATTCACATTTTTTTCCCATCATTCGCTTTTTTGCAACAAACAGAAGGTAATCAGAGCCAACATTATCACCTCTTCCCTGTTACCCCACCGGCTAAGTTCTTCCACCCAATTAAGTGTTATGCATACACCCTACCCACCCCCAACTCACAACTCATTTTAGGAACCTATAAAAGGTCGATTTCTGTATCTATATCTTTATTCAGTGAGTTATGGCAGTGGCATTTCTTCTGGTTTTCCATGTAACTATGTAGTACTTCACAATATGTCTTCTTTACACCACTATGGTATTTTATCACAGCTATTTGGTCAGATCATGGATATTTCAGTAACTGAACGCCTGCATTTTCTGTAATTTCTGTACTTTCCAAAGAGGATTACCCAATCTGTGTTAGTAATGGGTCATTCCCACACAATGCTTACCAGTTTAACTGAATTTTGTGCAAATTAGGAAATCAAAGTGTAGAGAGTTTAAATGTCTTGCTAGAGGACTTGCCCAAGAGTTTGTAGCAAAGCCAGGCACAAAAAATGCACCGCATCCTTTCTGGATTTGTGATTTCTTCTCCAAGCGCTGGGCCAGTCCAAAACAAATGAGCATAGGATTATCACCAGAACGTACAGTATTAGCTAGCTGATGCTATTTTAAAAGCCATTTCAGATAAGGAAAAATATAACAGCCAGGTTTTGCAAATACGACAGGTTCCCAAGAGAGGGCTGTGGCTGCTGATACCACAACAGTTCATCAACTGGATAAGCATATACTTCTGTCTCTGCTAACAAGTCATAGAGCAGAATCAAGGCTGACATGTTTAACTACTTTTAATATCTTTTCTAATAGGATTAAATCCATTATTCATAGAAATTTGCATATTTTGCAGTATGATGCAAAGGTGAGATTCTGCTTTATTCAATTACAATGCATGTCAGATAGAAGGGACCATAGCCTACCCAGCTCCACCAATGTACTTATTTCTAGCCATGGATATTTTTCCACGTCTAAAGTTTTATGTGGAGGAAGTTTGGACCAACTGTTCTTTCACTTATTCTGGCTACATATAATCACTTTACTGTAGAACTTACTCAGGCAAATTTCTGTGGGCAGAATACGATCACAATATTGTGAAAAGTCAGAAAAGATTTTTTCCTTTACTTTTTTTTTCACATTTTGAAATATATTTTCCTAGATTTGAGACAAAGCGTCTCGCATTTCACAGGTGTTTCAAAACTCTTAGCAGACCTGGAAAAACCTGAAAAAGATAGATTGCAAGTGGGATGTTTTGGTATGTCTTCCCCCCCAAAAAATAAAAACACTAGCCTGCAGTTCATTAGAATGCTACCAACAGCATAGCTCCAGGTAAAGCTGAGTTGTTCTAAAAAGCAAAGTAAATATAAAGTGTGAAGAAGTCTTTGTACAAAATCCTTGCAAAAGTAGCGTCATGCATTGAACCAGTATGCATAATACTGAGCCTCAGAGCTACCAGCAATCTGCATTGAAACTGGAGAGTTAACTCAAAAAAAATCTCAAATCATATGCTTAAAAAATGGAAGACACTGGTAGATCATGCCAGAAAGCTAAATCAGATGCAGCCTAAATTGTGCAGCACAGTAAAATTTACTTCTACGAAGAATTTACACTGAAGAATCCAGAAGTCATCTTCTTCACCTGCTGAAGGTGAATTCTCTCCTGAATTTTAAATAATTAACAACAAATTGGCCATATTTATCCTTTTTTTTTTTTTCTAAGTGCAAAGGAAGAAGCTGGGAAAAAAGAAAAAGGAGAAAAAAAATTCATCTGAATCATTTCACCTGAATAAAGCTGACTACCTGCTGGTTCCCAGTGGTAGGCCTTAAACCTCAGAAAGGGGAAAAAGAAATGACAGGAGGAAAGGGAAAGAGAGGGGAAAGTCACTTCAGGAGAGTTGTGAACCTCCTGCAGACTTCCCAACCAGCTCAGCCCAGCCGGACCCCGCGTTGTTCTTCTGCAGCATCTAGACACCAGCCCGGCTCGGTGCCAGGCGGGACTCGCTGGAATCCCAGGACCGCAGTGACCTCTAGGGGCTGCCCGTACATCTGCAGGATCCCCCTCTGCTCCTGGATGAAAAGCGGTTTTCTTCTACACAAAAGGCGTCTCCTGAGAATGTTTGTTTTCCCTGAGGATCATCCAAAAGTCCTCCACGAGGAGCCAGCCAGTGCATCCAGATACATTAAATGGTGAATAAGTCTTTCCAAACTTGACACAAAAAGGTCGCTTCTCAGAAAACAGACTAACGTAGTGAACTGAGTGAGAGCATGATCTCAGACTGAAAAAAAAAAGCCAAAACCACCATCAAACAACAACAATAAAAAATTAAAGCCAGACCCTCTGTCTGTTGAATGCAGTGGTAAAACTCACACCCACACTCATCTTAGTGAGTGAGGGACACGATGGGTGACTGCCTTCCATTCATTTTTCACTCCCCAAAGAGACTCCGGCCACAGTCCTGCAAGAAAAAAATAATGCTTTTTGAAAATAGAACAGCAATCCTTGGCACCTAAAGGCAGATCATTTGTGCATGTTCTGTGAGAGCCTGTTCCCGCTTTAAAACATTGGGAATCCGATTCCCATTTACTCAGACTCTCCTTTCTCTCACCAGACCAGCGTAAAAAGTCTGGAAGGCAGAGTAACGCGTACGCTGGCGGGTTATGTTGCAGCACACTCCCCACTGCACAAGGAATTAAAAGCTCAGTCCCTGTTATTTGTAAAAGTTATGTAATTAATTTGTAGCATGCATTAAAAAGCTCCAGGGAACTAGAATGGATTAAATTAGTGGTTTTATTATTGTTCAACCAAGCTATACTCTAAGTCTCAGGAAGAAGACAGGGGACTATAAGATGGAGGTTGCAACTTCTAAATCCCACTTCCAGCCTTATGGCTTCCAGCTGCCATTAATGTCCAAACTCTGAATTTCTGGCAATGCACAGGCTTCTCCCTCTGGGTGGGCTGGCCTGTACTGGTATTTCAGAGGTGAACTTTCATAGAGAGAGAGGTTACAAACAGAGGAACAATTTTCTGGTCTTTTCACTGGATGTGCAGGACTTTCTCATGCTAGCACAGGTGGAGTATGGCTGCAAGTCTTTCCACCCCAGCAGAACCCGAGAGGTCGCACCACAGGGTTGTCCATGATGCCTGAAGACACAACTTACAAAGTCTTTCTTATGAAGTCTGGATGTCAAATGTTTGGATCTGGTGTGTGAGATAAGAGGAGGAGGCGGCAGCACATAGCAGGCTCAAGGAGAAGGCAGGAAGTGTGGTGCTCTGTCCACATAGCTCCTGAGGAGTGGGCTTCCACGATGGATGATCCTTGTACATTAAAAGGTATTTCAGCAACTGACCTGCTATTTCCATAAGGTAATTTTACTGCTATTAAAGATTCAAATAATAAGAACTGCTCTGGAAAAAAAAAGAAATCACCAACAAAAGAGCAGCTAGTTAGAAGAGTAATGTGATTGGATTTATTGGACACAAGACCACAGACGGGGAAACACTGCTTGGTATTTTAAAAAAAAAAAAAAAAAAAAGGTCCAGTGCTTCTTTAAGCAAGGGAGAATCAGAGCAAAACAGCCTTGCAAATCAATCATCCATTACAAACCAGAACATATTGGCATCTCAGTCTGCAGTCACTCAGGATGGGGGCGAAGTCTCCTGATGCCAGCATTGCTCCAGGCTTTCTGAGACATCTGGTCATTTCACTGAAAGGTGAAGACTCCGAACAGAAGTGAATATACATGAAAATTAATTTAAAAGAGGGGGGAAATCCTTTCGCTACTGCTGGGGGGGGCGGGAAGGTGGGGGGGAGCCAGTGCGATGCAGCGCATTGACTAAGCAACAAGCAGGAGGAGGGGGAGTGTGACTGAGCTGGCTGCACAGAGCGAAACCAGCATCCAAAGAGATCTGAAGGGATGCTGTTTTTCATAACCTCACTGGAAACTAGGTAAAACGAGCAAGTGCTACGAAGAAAAGTTCACCGGCACAACACGAGAGGTCGCTCTAGAACAGGGTTACCCGCACTGACGGCTCCCGTTCGTTCTGGGCGCTGCCAAAACCCCAGCCCATACCGCTACCCTCTAGCGCAAGAAAGTTACACCAGATCGCAAACTGGGCTGGGTTGGGGGTTTTTTTTGCCGGTGTGTAGCTTTTTCAAACGTAAATAATACATCCATGGACAAAACTGCTATTGTATTTTTCCTTCTCTCCCACTAATACTCAAAAGAAATCAGATGGAACCGGATTTGAGGTAACAGCAGCATGCCAGGGTGGGACCAACTCCCGTGGGAAGAAAGGGAGGCATCTTCATCAGTTATGTTCATTCACTGAGAGAAATATTATCACCCACAATAAGTAGTGCATGTAGAGGGGTTATCAAATATCAGGGAGGGGAGTCACCAAATAACCAAAAAATGAAGAGCATCAATGGAAAAATGGCGCTAGGTATAGCGCCTGACAACACGGTCGACTGATGTTCCCTGAGTGTCTTTACTTCAGTAGCTTTAAACTTGCCTTTACAAACAAAATCCCCTCAGCCATGCTGGGCCTGGCCCTGTTCAACATCTTTGTCGGCAATATGGACAGTGGGATAGAGTGCACCCTCAGCAAGTTCGCCGACGACACCAAGTTGTGTGGTGCCGTCGACACGCTGGAAGGGAGGGATGCCATCCAGAGGGACCTTGACAGGCTGGAGAGGTGGGCCCGTGCCAACCTCATGAAGTTCAACCAGGCCAAGTGCAAGGTCCTGCACCTGGGTCATGGCAATCCCAGGCACAAATACAGGCTGGGCGGGGAATGGATTGAGAGCAGCCCTGAGGAGAAGGACTTGGGAGTGCTGGTGGATGAGAAGCTTAACATGAGCAGGCAATGTGCCCTTGTGGCCCAGAAGGCCAACCGCCTCCTGGGCTGCATCAAGAGAAGTGTGGCCAGCAGGTCGAGGGAGGTGATTCTGCCCCTCTACTCTGCCCTGGTGAGACCCCACCTGGAGTACTGTGTCCGGTTCTGGAGCCCCCAACACAAGAAGGACATGGACCAGTTGGAGAAGGTCCAGAGGAGGGCCACGAAGATGATAAAAGGGCTGGAGCACCTCTCTTATAAGGACAGGCTGAGAGAGTTGGGGCTGTTCAGCCTGGAGAAGAGGCTCCAGGGAGACCTGATAGGGGGCCTACAAGAAAGATGGGGAAAGGCTGTTTAGTAGGGCCTGTTGCAATAGGACGAGAGGTAATGGTTTTAAAATAGAGGGAGGTAGATTTAGATTAGAAATAAGGAAAAAAATTTTTACGATGCAAGTTATAGAACACTGGCACAGGTTGCCCGGAAAGGTGGTGGAGGCCCCATCCCTGGAAACATTCAAGGCCAGGCTGGATGAGGCTCTGAGCAACCTGATCTAGTCAGGGATGTCCCTGTTCCTTGCAGGGGGGTTGGATTAGATGACCTTTGAAGGTCCCTTCCAACCCTAACCATTCTATGATTCTATGATTACTTTTCTTCTACTCGATTCCCATGTACACGAGGAATTGAGTTATTGCCTGTTTTCTAGTCTGTGGAGCGATGCTGCCTTCGTTAAAGATTGTCCCTCAGCTCTTTCCTCAAATTTATGGCTCTTCCTGCAGCATATGACTTTCTTTCATTGAAAGAAAGCTTGTCATTTTGTTAATAAAATTCAGATTTTCAAAGAAAGAAACTGAAACCTCTCTTCTAATTGCCTACACCCATATAAAGTAATGATGCTAGGTTGGTAATGAATATGACAAATTCCTGTGGTAATTTGCACTTCACGCTGGCTCTGTGTGGGCTTGCAATAACATTTGCTACACTAAAAACATGAGGTGAAATCTTGGCCTCATTTGAATCAATGATTTTTTTTTTTTTCTCTTTCAGTCTCCGCAGGGCTGTGCTGTGATGGTGCCTACTGAATTCAGTGGCATTATCTGTTTGATTGCTGTGAACATGGCCATATGGACGTATCCTTTGCCACATGGCATCACAAATGAATATCTGATTTTTTTCCCCCAAGAATTATAAGATGTTATGCTATGTGATGGTACCATAAAATATTTAGGTTAAGTCCCTGCTCCTACCAAAATCAACCATAAAGAATTGCAGCGATCTCAAAGGGACAGGAGTTTACCCTAAAACATGCAGAAGGGCAGTTCTCTAACGGAGGTGCACAGGAGACTTATTTAAGCCTGGAAGCAGCTTTGGTATCATAGGCCTGATTTTTCATTCATGCAGCTATGTAAGGATAGCGCATTGCCCTCTCACTGCTCTTTCCCAGCTTTTGACTGCTTTTCAACACAAATGTTTTCTGCTTTTTGATAAAGAAATGTAAGATTTGCTCCCCCTCCCCTTCCCCTAAAGTAACAGATATCCCTCAGTTCAGTGATAACTAGGTAAAGCTGAGCAGCTTATCATAGACATAAGATCAGGCAAGACTCCATCTCACTGCCATTACGTGAATCATTTAGGGCTCCTAGCAAAACTTCTCAAGGAAAGGGGTGAGCACTCCTCTTATTTCCTCAGTTTCCTGTAATTTAATAAGGATTTTGTTGTTAGAGCAATTGCAATACGAACCATGTAACTATCACAGAAATCTTTCATGCCTAGCACTTCTTTTAAAAAATAAACTGCATTGGGGCCAGCTTAGTCGACAACCTAAATAACACTGAGCTTTTCCCTGCCTTCTGTCTCTCTCCACCTGAGTCCCAAATCGTTGAGTTGATTTTCCAGGCATATCTTTGGGAAGAGCATACTTCAAAGCCAGTGGGGCTGATTCAGATTTCACCTTGTAACCCCGGGCTTTGCATGCCAGCACGGCCAGTGCTCACTGGGCTACAAGCCTGGGGAATCGCCTTGGGCAGCATCCGACAAGGGCAAGCTACCGACAAGGGAGCAGGGGGTCTCTCTTAGCCACATAGAGTACCCGCAGAGAAGTGTTACGGGGAAGATACAAAATATTCTGTGGTAGCATGTGACTGCACAGGCGTCTGGCACAAATAACAGAAATTTCTGTTTCAAGGCTTCAGAAAATTCAGTAAAAGGACAGCTTTTCAACAACCCTGGGTTTCTCTTAACATGCTTTTTGAAGTCCACACAAAGACAAAAAGTGCGTGAAATGTCCAACCGAGCCAAAATCCCAGTGGCTGCCAGTGAAGAAGTCTTGCTCAACATAACTTCCAGTGCTGTAGCCGCGCTACCTTATATAATGGAGTCTATTACAAGTTAACGTGATAAAGTGTTGTATAAAATAACTAAAAAGGGCAGAAATAATCCTAGGGGTAGCTGTGGATAGCTAACAGCATAAAGTTTTTGTTCTGGTGTCATTTCTGCACCAAAAAAAAATAATGGAAGAGGAGTAACTTTCTTGATATGATGCTAATCTAATAGGGAAATTTGACTGCTTCTTACATATCAAGGTATTTTTGAAATAACTTGTTCTTACAATTGTTGTGCAGCTGTTACTTGCCTCCTAAAGACTGTAAAAACCATAATTTCCTTTAAGAGGTTATCACAGCTTTTCAATAGTGAAGCAGTTAAGACAGCAGAAATAATTTGGTTTTCCTACTTGTTGTTCCAGATCTGCTCACTAGCAGCACAGTAGCTCTGTGTACATATAAACTTGGCTTTTTTGAGTTTATATGGTGTCAGTTTTACCTCCAATGTTTCATTTGGCATGAGGTGCTTGACAGCACTAGCACTGGACAAAGTAGACAAATAAAGTTTTGTGGGGAGAAAATGCTCACTCAGAGATTCCGTTGCTGAATATTGCAAAAACCTAGGAAAGGAACATTTAAGACAAGCCAGTGGGCAATCTTCATTCCTTTCCACTTCCAGTATCCTTTCCAACATCTTTCTTTCCTCAGCCACTTTAACTCCCAATAAAAAAAAAAAAAATCAATACGTTAAATTAAAAAAAAAAAAAAAGAAAATCTTCAGTCCCTAATGTACTTTATCCAAAAAAGTCACCAGGGTCTCTTCCAGCACAGCTGGCTAAAGCTGAGAGGCTAACGTTCATGTCCATTAGTGATCATTAGAGCTGGTCTGATCTCTAATTTTACAGTCGTCTTGCCTTCAATAGCCTGTAGGTTTTTTTTGGCAGGCTGCTTGTAATGATAATGAATTGATCACTGCTGGATTGCTCGAGAGCTACATGAGCTTTATAGACAGTGGGCTTAATCCTCCTCAGATTTACATTCAGTCGGCTGCTCCAATTACCTCCGCTGTGGCTGTGCTGGAAGTGCTTGCCGTAAAGAAATGAAAGCACCTAAACTAAACAAGATGTTTTCTTAACAACCAAATATCTTAACTCTTTTTTTTTTTTTCCCCTCCTGTCTAGGATTCAAGGTCTATCCAGGTTTCAAGTAGTCTGAGATTTGTTCTATCCGTAATATAGTGTTTAAAGTCATAGATTGACCTGAGGACATGCCAAATAGCAGGGGAAAAAAATAATAAAAGGGATCCCTGCCCTACCTCTTCTGCAGTTTCTACAGTCCCAGGCCCCAGGTCAATAAAACAAACAGATACAGGAACTGAAAGAAGGGATTAATACTAAGGAATCAAGCTGATAAATAGCGATCAATGATTTACTACCCTTGAGAGAAAGAACAGTAGAGTCATAAACTTAACATAAGGAGATACTTTCAGGATGCTCTACCAAGAGCTAAGATAAGTTAGATGGGAACACCCTGAGGGGGTACAGACACACTGGCTGAGACCAAGATAAGGGGACTTAAGAAGTTTAGAACCAACTGGTAGGGTGGAATAACCAAGGAAATTGGAAACCAGCAAAGGTAAGTCATCAAGAAACCACCCTGGCAGCAAGAACAAAGCAGGACAAAGGTCTGAATCCATGCAGCTGGACATAGTGATAAGGAGGAGAGAAGGACCATCAGAGAGACTGTGACTCCTGAGCACAGACAGAAGATGGACGCAGAGACGGGGGAATAACCTGTCCTGGGAGGAAACTTATGATAATGGTTTCTCGGAAACCTAATTAATATATAACCAAGTCCGTGGGATGATGCATAAATACTGTACCTGTTGCTTAACACGGCATGCGCGTTTGGAGGAGCGATCCCCCGTGCTGCCCAGCGCTGAATAAACATACCTACTTTACAATCTTACAGATTGTGGAGTCTGTTTTCCACACGTCAGAACGCAGAGTGGGATGAAACAGTAAGACACAGGGTATTACAGTAAGTGACACAGCAGGATGCTGTTGTGGTATTATTGTAGCCATGATGAAAGACAAGCAATTTAAGGAGATTATTCTAATTATCCAAGGTGGCTTTGAATACATGAGTGATTCAAATTCAGGACAAATGAGGAGGGTGTCACATTAGAAGATATGACCCCTATTTCCTTAACCTAGCCTACAGTTTTTCAGACTCTTACAGCATACCACTGCTTGAGCAGGGCATAGACTCATTGTTTGTCAAAGTTGGGTGGTTGATTTTTTTAGTAATTTACATCAGACTAGTAAATATGAATTACAATGGAAATTGGTCCAATATCAAAATGTATACTACTTTAAAAGCGAAGCTATCATTCGAAGTGTGTACAGAAGTGAAAGACAAAGACATCATACCAGAATAACTTGCTTTTAAATCATAGTACCAATGTAATTTTTGCTAAAATAAAAATGTTGTGTTTCAGTGTTCTTTCACACTCTTTATGTTGACCATGGAGTTTTCAATGGCAGGCAGAATTTTACATGGAGAGCAATCAGTAGAATAAAGATCAAAATCCTGTAGGATCTTCTAGCACTACAGAAGCTCTTGAGCATTTGTTTTATTTCACACAATAGGATCTAGACCTTGGAACATCTAGGCGCTAGGGTAACATCAGTATACAAATAGCAGTAGCTCAGGAGACAGGTAGCTGTGTCTGCTGTTATTCAGCTTTAAAAGCACATATTTAAAATTAATTTAGTTAATTTAATGTGACATGTGTTGGTGGTCTACATGAAATGAGTTTTTGATGCCTGCCTAGTTCCTGGTAAAAAATTGCCAGTACTAAACTGATTATAACTTTAGTCATAACTTCTTCTCTTACACATGCCTGCTGTAACAGACTCGAGGACTAAGACTGTTCTGCTAAACAGCACGCACATGCCCACATTACCATTGACAGTCCCATTGAAATTTTACTCACAGGTAAAAATTAGGATCCAGCTTCACGTTCCCACAGCATCTCTTGCTATTTCAGTATTCAAATGCTCACTATGACAACACTCATCACAACGCTGGTGGTGCTTTGAGGGCTTACCTGGTCCCCAGGGAGAGGACTTGGTCCTTCAGAGCTTTCATTCTGCTGCCTCTCAAAGCTCTGTATCTCCACTGGAAAAAAAAAAAAAAAGTGGGGAAACAAAGCATAAACATTTATTAGCACTTCAGATTGTGTGATTGTTGCAACACAAAGCCAGGGAAGAAGCAGTCATCACCTGCTATTTTGAGATTCAAATTACAACATCAAATTAGGTGTTCTTTAGGTGGACACCTCTAGCTTTCAGTCATGTTCCTGACTAGCCTTTAGCAGAGCTTTAGCTTTTAGGATGAGCTAAGCAAAGTAGAATTTGTTTCTTTGTTGTTACTAATATTGTTGATGATAGGCATCTGAAGGACAATTTTCCTCTGGGAACAACCTGAAATGTTTTGCTGTAGTAACATATGTTCAGGGTGGCAGGGGGAAGGTATTTGCTATCAACTCTATGATGGGAAAATGCTAGACAGTAAAACAAATTATGAAGAGCTATGCCAGAAAGAGCAAAAACTTCTTTAAGTGACAGAAACAAACAGAATTATTAGATATCATCTTGGTGAGGCATCAGATAACTCAAAATCATACTAGGAAATTGAATCTTTGGAGTACTTACTTAGTGTTAGATACTGGGGATATTTGGTATTGTGAGCCTCTCGTAGGTTTAGTCTGAAATGTTGATTTTTATTTTTTTTTAAGAAGTAGTTTTTTGAGAAGGCAAAAGAGGTATTGGAGTAATCCACTCTTCAGCTGCAAAAGGAAAGACACAAAGATCAAGACTGAAAAAAAACCAACTCAACCTCCTCAGTCTCCTTTATTCTCTGTTGTGGTGTTCTGTTATTCTAAGAGAGACGACATCTGACTTACATGGAAACGGGGATGGTTTTTTTTCTACTTAAAGGGAAACAGAAATTATTTGTTATTATTATTACAACCACTGAAACAAAACAGAAAGAGCTCCCTTAGGAAGCCAGAGGAGTTCTCTGGTGCCATAGCTCATCTGAACAATTTCCTACCCCTACCTTGCTAATGGAGGCCAGTTGAAAGCCATGAGGATGTACAAATGCCTGCTCTGCACCAGACTGTTCTGGTCCATTCTCACCCGGCATCTTGTCTCCAACACTGTCTGGGGGTAGACATGAAGAAAAAAGAGCAGATCAAGTGGGGACTGACATTTCCCTAGAACATTTGCCCTGCCTCCAGTGCAGGAATCACTGGGATTTCCTGAGCCAGAGGTGATCTATTTTCTTTTAATAACCATTAGTGTTTTTTTCTTCTATATGTCAGTCAGTTTTGCATTGAGACCAAAATCAGTGAAGTAAATCTGAGTATTTTCCTGTGTATTCTCCACACCCCAGAACCGTCCCAGTTTACACCTAACCGCAGAGGGCTGACACATTTTGCCAGTATAATGGTGCATGCGTTGCTTCTTCATGAGAACAGTAGGATTCTGTACCATTATAAAAGCAGTTTAATCCATCTAAAGTTCCCCACACCAGGTGTTACAGAAGTATCTCTAAAACAATTGCAGCTATAAATATAATAAATATGTAAATGCAAAGGTACATTTAAATTATTTAGATAGGTCAATTGGAAAGGACCTACAATGATCATCTAGTCCAACTGAGTTAGTAAATAGTACTTGAGCAATTTCCAAGAGGCTTAGCCTAAATCCAGTGCTACTCTCCCAAGGAATAACAACACCAAGAGTTAACTAGTGAAAGAAATTAAGACAGAAAGAAATAACTCCAGATTTTTCCATGGCATTTAACCTATACCATTCTTTCCTTAGAAAACACAGGGGCTTTACACTTTGGCCGTTTCATTTTTCATTTTATTGAAGAAAAGATTATTCCAAACAGAAATGTTTGATAACTAACAGTGTCCCTTTCAGAGTATATGTCAGCTTTTGTTACCTGTCACCAAAATAAATCATTATTTTCAAAAACACTGCTAAGATTCTGTCCCCCTGTTGTAGGGCTGCATTCTCTGTAAGGTATGCTAGCACTCAGAACTACATGACAGCTATTCTAGTCAGAAAATTAACTAACTAAATAAATAAAAATAACATTTCCAGTGCATTTTAAGGTAAATTAGCCTGGCAGTCAAGAGACAGAAAGAGGAGCAGATCGTTCAACAGACAATGTGCTCGTACGGCAATCCAAACACTATTGTGAGGAAAAAAAAAAAAAAAAAAAAAAAAAAAAAAGTACCTACTGCAGGTGACTTTGGCACATCAAGTACCAAATACCTCTATGGTTATGAACTTTCAGATACCCAATATCTGGGGAGATATTTATCTTGTTAAATAAAACATGCACCTGGCCCCTTAATTATCAGCTATAATTGACAACTTCATCATCTCATAGCACTTCTTTTCTGCCCGTACTGTGATGTTGAAACTAATTAGACAATAATTAATGGTGCTTTAAGTGTATGATATCTTAGGAAATACTGCAAGCATAAATAAGACCAATGGAAGTTTTGTTCACCTAGAACGTGGCCAGCACTAGTTAGGAATTTTCTGATGAAAATACTCACTGAAGTCAAACTGCTTTATGGATTTATATACCAGTTTCAGTTAACTTCTGTCAAAATACAGCCAAATCCTCCCAAAGAGAACCTCTCTGTTTCCCTTCCATCTCATCTAGCATGAAGACACCATTCTCCGAAGATCTACAGCTCCAGACATAGCCATGGGATGGTTCTCTTCAGCTCGCAGCAACCTTCTCTGTGGGGCACATATGATATTTGGGTTCCAGACTCCAAAAAATGATAGTTTAAAAGCTCTTGAGAAAGGTTATTCGTGCTAGAGTTTTCAATGTCCCTTGTCATTCAAGACATCTCATAAAGAGCTGGTAACCTTCACAGAGCCAGAGAGCCAGTTTTATGTATAGGTGATGTACAAGGCATTGGACAAGGAATGTGGTACCTCATGTGGAAGACAGCATTTTCTTCTGGTCAGCCATATTCAAGAAAGATCAACTCAGAACAGGAAGGAAGGAAGAGAACTATTTAAATTGAAAGACTTTGTTGGCAAGGGAACAAATTGGGATGAAAATTACCATTAACAGCACCATCTAAACGAGGTGCTAGAATCATCTTTTAGCAAGAATAATAAGGAAAATAAATTTAACTGGTTCTACTGGACCTTGTTCAGTTAGTTCATGAAAGGAAATATATGGAGTAATTGCCAATGAAAACAGGAGACTGGACTTGAGGACCTTCCAATCCCATGCTCCTAATTGCATTTCAGAATTTCCAAACAAAATGTTTACATTATTCTGAAGGGCTGAGGCTTTGGCAGGCTTGGCCTTTTTACATTATTTGTCCACTTCCAAAATAAGTTTCAGTCATATACACAAGCATCTATCTATCTACCTACCTACCTCAGACTTCACATTCATTAGTGTTTTGACAAGGTACGCTTCAACCACAAGTTAGATGAAAAGAAAGCCGAGGAAAGGACCACAGTGCCCAAAACAATCTTCCGCAGGCCTCAGAACTACTGATGCAGTTGGGAGAACTGCTAAGTTTTCACGACAAATCTTTCTTCAGGTCTGAAACAAAAGTGTCATATTTCAAACTAAGTGTGAGACAGGAAAAAAACCAACCAAACAACACTTAAATATGTTAGTCCTCTTATTCAGACAAATTGAGAAAAAAGGTCAGATAAAAAAGTTGGACAGTGGGAGCTGGACAGGAGGACAGTTGGACAGGATGGGAGTGGGACAAGCACAGTTGAGCAGGCAGTGGAGTATGAGATAAGGTTATAGTAGGGTGACATGTGACACCTGGTCAAGATGAAGCACGGCTTTCTCCTTTGATGAAGTCAAGTCATGGACACAGTCTTAAGCTAAAAACCAGGGTAACACAGTAACTTGATTTTGGCATTTGGCAATCTCACAAAAAACTTGTATTTTCTTACACTGTTAGATGCAGCCTCTCATCCTCCACCCTGAAAATTAAAATGGGGAAAAGTATTTTACCCCATTTCTATCATCTTCTATCCAATCCTACATACAAACCTAATGAATTTAATACTGAGCAGGTATTCTGATCTCTTACTAGGTAATCACTTGATGGCCAGCTTCCTATTCTGCACCATTCTCCTAAAATCAACCCAGCAAAACACATAATAGGAATTTTGGCCATCAGCCTTATTAAGTTAGATAAAGTTAAGGGGGTAGATTGTGGCCAGTTCTCAAGTGCCCCATCTCCACTGAGAGACCAGTATAGGACAGACCATATCCTCTCTATGAAGCAGTATCTTTGCTGGATAAAGTGATCACTTTTCTACTATTCCCTTTCTCTTTCTGAATATAGCACGGAGCAGCATCATTAGAATTGAGTTACACAGCTCTGAGATAGCAAACCCAGAGGAATACTGTGTAAATGACAGAAATTACTGTATATTACCACTTATGCAGATTAGCGCAAAGCTTGTCTCATGATGTGTGTCCTTCAGCTTCTCGGGATCCTGTCTGAGTCGCTTCTCACTTGCGTTAGTACAAATCCAGAATAATTTCATGAAAGCCAATACATCATATCTGAAGACATGTCTGCAGCAGGGAAATCTCTGGTCAGGGTTACTACCTTCATTAATTTCTGATTCTTTACAGCTGTTGAACTGCTGGTTAACTTACCAAAACATTGCACATCTAGCAGTTTGGGCATTAAAATGACACTAACTACATCAAAAGAAAAGAAATGAACTGGAAATCCATTAATTAATCCTTTCAGACAGTCACAAGAAATTATAGCATGGCTAAGACATGAAAAAACTAATTTCCATTGCTCTTTTTTTTAAGATGATTCATTTTCCCACTATGATGCTTTACTTCTGTCAAAACTGCTTGCAAATAAGATTCCCATTTGCAGCCATTTTAAATGTTAAAACTTTGGATGTTCAGGAATGAGCAGTCATATGACTTTAAACCCTTTTGTGCATCTGACTCTTAAAAAGAAACAAAGTTGCTTTTGTTGTACTTTAATTCTGGTAGGAAGCCAACTGGGGCCAGAGAGCCACAAGATCTACTTTTCTTCTTTAATGACTCCCATGACACTCTCTTAGTCATTCAAACACTCAATACCTAATGTGTTGTAGCACCCAAAATTTTAATTAAAAAAAAAAAAAATCTTACCTAGGACTATTCAGGTCATTATCCATCCCACTAGACCCCAGATTTGTGGGGAAAAATCACTTCTCTTTCTTATGGGGTATTTCACTATTAAATGGAAAAGATCTGACAGAGAAGCTCTCATTACATCCAATCCTAAGAGTAGGCCAACGGCCAACAGAGGAAACCAGAATGTCAGACCAACGTGAGCCAGGCTGAGCAGTGTGCTAACAAATGTGTTGGGTTTTTTTTTTGCAGTAAAAGAACATCTTCCTTTTCTTGAAATTTGATCTAGTTCTTCCCTTCTTGGTGAAACTGGAAGAAACAAATCTGCAAAAGGTTTCAGGTTTATTTTCTAAAACAAAGCCACTTTGTCATAGAATTCCTAAGAGGTTCTTAAAAGCCACTTAGGGGTGAAGGCAACACACGAAATCCTGTGATGTACAAACTGCTGTCCTCTGCCAGTTAAAAATAAAAAAGGCGAGCGAGCCCTACAGAGGGCAGTGCTAGCCCATCCATCCTCCGTCCCCAGGAGGGGACAGCCACTGCCTGCTTACACACACACACACACTCCCACGATAACAAAAAAGTATTAGTACATCTAAAAGCTTCTGGTTATTATTTTAGCTGCTGCTGCGCTAAAGTTTCCACTAATCTCCAAAAGCAAACCGTACATTGCATTCCTCTCGGCAGCAGCATCCTCCTACCACTTTTGCCCAACAATCTTTTCTTTCCCCTGAAGAAAGCTTTCCTGACTGAGAACATTTGTTTTTACTTTGAAGGGTGCTACCTACATGTTGGACCCACGTCTACTTGGAGCACTCCTAATGCCTTTGGCTTTGCAGTACATAAAGCCCCGGTCTTCCGCTGGTACAAATGTGCTCTGAGTCACAGGTTAGGTCCTAACTCTGTCCAGCCTGTTCTCAAGTATTTTGCTGACAGCCTAACACAGAGGAAACAGTTAGTTTCTGCATGGCTGAAGAACATTTAAACACTTGCACAGAGGGTCTCCTCAAAAAGCAGAGAATGGAGCAGAAGATTATGAAAATGAGAGCCTGTAATTTCAGGTTGAATTTTTCAGTTTTGTTGAAGAATAATGGTTCAGGTCAGTTCATATTTTACCACAGAGGTCTCACTCATCCTCAAAATGATGAGACAACTTTGATGAGACCTCTAATGAGTACTAGAAATACAAAGAGGTACACCACAGCCATAGAAATCAATCAGGTGTTCTACAGCTTCTATCCAGCTTCTACTCCCTTTGACAGAGCAAGCATGGGGATGTACAGAGTTGAAGAAAATCTTCAAATGTATTATTTAGCTACTCATGGAATATAAATGCTTGCAGAAAAAGTATGTGAAGATAAAAGCTTGACTTCCATCCAAATTCATACAGATTGAAACAGTACTCAAGTTACACAGGTTGACACTCTCATCACCGGGCAGCACCACCACCAGATGTGGTTTTATTTGACACTGATAGAGCAATACTGTTGACATATAAATAATGCCTGCTGCTATTATTTTATTTCTACAGTTTTACAATACTGGAGTCGAGCTAGTTATACTCTTAGTCTCCAAGTATCTTGATTTTATACCTGTCATAGAATTATGATAAAAGATATCCATTATCCACACACAGATCAACACATGCACATACCATTTAATTCAAATGTACATGAGAAAACCTCTCACCTGCAGAATGGAAAAATACTTGAGCTAGACAAGGACAATAAGTGACAAAATGATATTATGAGGATAATTTTGCAGCCACTTTTTATTCCAAAAAGTTGTATTTTTGTAAACCTGACATTTCCAAAACAGTGCAAGTGAATTAGAATACAGGTGAACACGATCTTCTAAATACAGGTGACATCAGTAAGAGTGAACACATTCTTCCAACCACAAGTTCACAAAAAGAAACATAGTTTTACAATACATAAGGAGTGACATTCTAAGAAAAAGAAGTGACAATGGCGTGGGTACCCTACTGTGTATGCAAACTATGCTCCAAAAGTCTTCATGCCAGTTTAATCAATGTACACTAAATGAACCAAATCCTACTTTCATTTATATCCAAGAAACCCCAGCAAGTGGATAAACTTGGACAAAGGTAGAAATTAGTTTCACAACTCCTTTAATCCTTTAGTGAAAGCAATGTTATATATTCCCACACCACATGGATACTATGCTTGAAATTTGTGCAAGACTCCAAAATGTGCCCAGAAACAGAAGACATTCAAGAAAGTCAATACTAAATACTGCCAAATACAATCTTTGTGCAACTGTTGCTTTCAGCAAGCCAAGATACCTGCACGTCACTGACTTGTACGTAGGGTCCTTCCCACTCACGTATCAAGGCAGAGAGCGTTGTCCTCACTGGTATGCTCGGCGTTGCAAAAGCCTTTGCCACTTTGGGGTTCACATCAAGCACAATTTCTCTCTCAGATAATCCAAGCGATTTGTGAGGTGACTTCAATTCAGAGGCTGCTCCAGTATTTTCTACAGTTTATTGACGTTGTCATTGTAATTGAATAAATAAAAAACTAGGTTTATTCAGAAAAACATAGCTAGTATTTTTGTTAGCTACAATGGCCAAGTACCAGAGCATACCAGTGACCCCCTCAGACAATGCTGTCTCTGCTGTTGCTTGGGCTGAACTGATGGAAATTCACCTTGAAGAACAGATTCTTGGTTTTCAAATGAAACGGTCACAAAATATGCTGTGAAAGGTGGCAAATGCTTTCAGCTCTTCAGAACTGAAATTAATCTCTGTGGTGTGGGCCACCAAAACTCTGAAATGACTGTCATCTTGCAGATGATGCACTTGAAAACGTTACTGTCCCATTTCTAAGCTTCCACCTGCATAGCTTAGAGTTAGTGCAAAGTGAGCCCACTGCAAAATAATGCAATGCTAATTCAGCCAACCTTTCAATGAAATTGTACAAAGACAATTGATGACTTTGTCCCAAAATGGATTAACTGGAGAGAACTGGTACAATGGCTTCATCCAGCTCTGCTGCGCAAGCGGTACAGCACAAAGGAAATAACAAGCAGCTGACAGAAGGGAACTTCCAGAGCCCTAGAAGCAATTTCAAAAGTAACCATGTCTCTAGGTTTTTATTTAATTACATTTATTACGATTTCTTAATTAAAAAAAAACCCAGTAGATCTATAGTACAGCTATTTTCTATACATTCTTGAAGTATGCTAAGTTATCATAAGATTTTTGGGTTAGAAATTGATTGCAACCAACTGATACTAGTGGAGCTTTTTTTGTTTGGCTTGCTTGGTTGCTTCTGAAGGAGTGGAAAGGTGCATCTACAGAATTTTAATACTAAGTACTGGTATGTTTCATTGTCAAATCTGACTATCCTAACTGGAACCAAGCAAGAGTCACAATGGAATTTAATTTAAAAACATAATTATTAGGAGTATATCTATAAAAACAAAAGCACCTGTGACAACAGAACTACTGAAGTATCTAACAGTGATGATACTAAGAATTTATGGATTATTTCAAGAATATGTCACTAATATGGCCAACAGCTAGATTTTCACTATGTGATGACTTGTGCTGGATCAACAGTAGACAATTCAAGTCAGAGATCAAAAAAGTCCAGTGTGGGCTCAATAAAATGGGATCTACTTTTATCTATTTTTACTTTAGCCCAATAAGAAAAAAAAAATTCATCTTGAGCTAAAAAAAAATAAAATTTGTCCAACACAATATGAAATGTTAAATGTATATTTTACCTTTTTAAACTCTTTTCTTCATATACTTTAAAAAGATGTTTCAAAGGAACAACTAATCTTCATTTTTAAAAAATTGAAATGAAGCATCTTTGGCAGATCTGAAAATAAATTTTTGTTTAAATAGTGGAAATGAAGCACTTCAACTTTTCAAAGGGAATTTCCTCCTTTTTTTTGGGATGGAAACTTTCAAATTCACTGAAATTCACAAACAGTTTCACTTGTCCCCTGAATTATTTTTTCAGTAAATTTACTTTTTAATAATTGGGGGGGGGGACCCTCAGTTTTAGAGAGGGCAGATACTGAGAATTCTTATAGCTAAATAAATGGACTTCTTTCTTTTCAGCAAGTATTTTAAGCAATTTCTTATTCAATTAATGGTTGCGAAACAATCTATGTTCACTTCTATCTGCCAGTCTTGGGTATTTTTCAACAGAAAAAATAGATACGTTAGGTTTAAATACCAGCAAAAGTAACTGATGTCAGGAATATCATACTGTGAGGAATTCAATAGCCTCTACTACAACAGTGCAGTCAAAGACCATCAGCCATTTGTTTTTGCCCTCTGATGAAAAATCTGCAGTCCACTACATGTGGTTATAACAGGATTTCACCTCAGCAGTTTTTTCATATTCTGGCTTAAATGATCATTTGTTACACAAAATCTGTCAAATCACCAATGATTGTTTTAAGAAAGATAACTGAATAGACTAATATCTTTTCTGGTCAAACATTGAATCAATACACTTAAAAACCATCTTCTGCCTAATGGGTGATGAATACTGTAGTAATAGCAGGCACTTAATGCCAGTGAGGGGAAAAAGCAAACAGGAATATGAATGTGGTTAATTTTTTTAAAATTTGAAGCTATAATGAATTTGGCAAGGAAGAGCAAGAATAGGGCATGTTCTCAAGCAGATTTCTTGCACATTCTCTGTATTCAAGCTTCCAAACTTCCAGCATTTCTTTTATCTTACCCTTATGGAAGGAGACATCCTGCAACCGTTCATTCCTGTTTCTCCTTCACCTTCTACCACAGAGCTTAACCCTTCTTTCCCTTACATGGATTTTGTATCAACACGACATTCACTTCTTATTTACACAAGGTGCAAAGTACAAGTAGAATCTAAACCCGAGTCTTACAGAGTTCCACTATTCTTATTCAGAAATCCAAGAGCTTTTAGAAGAAATCAAGTTGAATTAATTACAATTAAGTTTCTTCTAATTCAGCAAATTATTTGCTAAGGAATTACCAGTGAACAAAGTGGCAATCTGAGATCGAGTAACATCTGCACCTTGACTAAACTTCCTCCTTAATGCATGAGGAAGGATGACATTCAGTACTAGGAACACCCAGATGGAGAATCTCAAGATCCAAAGATACAAACATTTTAACCCTTGCATCTACTTATCTCTCTTAAAATTATCACATAAACAAACTCACGATTCGTGTATAGAACTCACAAGGCAGGCAAAATGCTCATAGCTGGTAGCAATTTATCACTTGCTTTGACAGCAACAGATCACAATTATTAACAGTAGCTTAAAAAAATATCCTTCTTAACATTAAAATTAATATGGCTCCATTTCTTTCTTTTTTTTTTTTTTTAATTCCAAGGAATTTGTCAATGCCATAGTGGTTGGCCCAATTATATCCTTCTGGTATCTCCGCTGTACAGTCTTAGCCCATTATCAAAGTACTAAAGACTGCAAGACAAAACTTCCCAAAGGAAAACACTCTGTGATGCATTCTTCAGTGAGACAAAGCAAACTGTAGGTCTTGCTACATGCCACTGAGGAAGTGTTTTCATTCTTTCCCATTCAGGAAGGATATACTCAGATACAGAATATCACATCTCCATAATACTTCACGTTCTTTAGTTTATAAATCAAACATCAAATTCAACTCAAAAAAAAGATAGTGAAAAGACTTTGACTTATTGGCATTAAATGATCTATATACAACACTATCAAGCCTTGTGAATTAAGCATATGAGGATTTCAGCTACTCTTATCTGCAAATCTCCTTTCTCTCTTGCATTGAAGTTTAAAAGTACAATAGGATTTATATATACATATATGTATTTCCAAGGATTTAGCCAGATACCAGTGCTTGAGTGAACTATATAGCTATTCAATAGAAACTATAAAACATTGATACAAATATAAAGACATAATCAATATAAAAAGCTTATATTTATAAAAAATATTTTTAGGTAACAGTCTTCCCCTGAGGGTATACCACATAGTTGGATTTATAAATATTGCTCTGCACTGCAGCTTGGTTACCAAAGTTCAAAGTTCAGCTCTTAATTGAAGTGTAAATCGCTCCAGTCACCTGACATGGCTGCAGTGGTTGCCTCAGGATATGTTCCCTAGCTTGTTGGAGTGATAAAGACACAGCATCAATGGGGTCTCCGGAAAATCTGGAGAAGATTCTTTCTTCCACATATGGAAGATACAAGAGCAGGACCTACAGGCTAGCAAGCGCGTGTCACATGACTGGGCTTTAGTTTTCACGGGCAGTTCACTGATTTTTCTGCACCCAGTCCCAACTATCTTCATTCTCCTTCCTGCTCTTTTCGGCCTCAATAATTTCTTTGTACCTCCGGCGAAAGAAGCCCATCTGCAAATCAAGAACAGATAACAGTGGTAAGTAACAGTAGCATTAAATTGAGACTTACTTTGTCAGAAAATAGTATGCAGAAAAAAAAAACAGCATAGGTGTTAGTATACAACTTCACCTAGTGCCAATCTGGAATCATAACTCCTTGTTTACATCAATACAAATGAGACCAAAGCAGGTCCCAAATCTTCACAAGTACTCTGCTCCTTATAGATGAACTACTCTGAGGGAAGAGTCCTCTTGTATGAAACATGATTTTTAAAAAAATGCACATGAAGTATTTCTAAAAAACACAGACCACAAGAGGCAGATACAGGTTTACTGGTTTCAAATAAAGACTAATGCAAAATTTGGATCTGAATCTAAAGCCAAGCTAGCATATGGGTCCTGAGCAAATGCTGCTAGAGTTTTACGAACAGTGCTCTCAGTGCCCACAACTGCACAAAAGAACAGAGAGCAGAGGAATACAGTATGGCCACCTCCCAGCATCCAAATTCCAACTATCAGTCTTTTCTGGAAGAGAAACCTTCTTCCAGAAAAGCCAGCACGGTCTATTGTCTATTGCAGGTGTTCTGCCACTGTCCTGAAGAGCTCCACTGCCATTTTGGCATACCTGTCTCCAGAAGCATCAGCCCACCACTGTGCAACCACAGGTACTCCTCTTCCTGCCAGTAATCTCATTAAGTTCAGGTCTCAAATGTTCTGTTTAAGGCTCATTGACATTAAGATGCTTTGGAGGAAATAGATAGCTTCAGACTCTTCTTGCTAAATGATTTCCCTTGTCCCGTTGCTACCAGTTACGTAATCTGCAGCTCCGAAGGTGAAATACAAGCCTAATCCTACAAAATGCAGAGCATCAACAACAATTCCTCCACAAGCTTTCAAGATGCTGCAGGGCTAGTGATCACTTTTACATATCTTCTTGTCTCCTAAACCCTTGTACTTAGTTAAAAAAAAAATGCAAGTGGTTTTCATTTCAGTTTGGATAAAAAACTCTCATATCTCTGTTTTTTTAAGCCTTTCAAATAAACCAAAAGGATTTTAATAACAGACTTTGGTAAGCATTCAAGAATAACTCCTCAAACTTAGCAGTGCACTATTGAGACCACTGAATCAATATTTTCTTCATCTTAATTAAACATTTATGTAACTCCTACCACTCTAAACCTATTTTCTTACTCCTGCCGCATAAAACATGATGCTTTAAGTCTTCCTTTATCAACCAGTTATTGCCACCCTTTATTCCCAAATTGGCTATATGTAGGAGTATTTTGTGCTGTTCTGTTTCGTGCTAAGTTTCTGTTAAGTTGGACTTCTTAGTTTCAGTTCTTTAGCAACTGTAATTTTCTTCAACTATATTTTAACTCACAGGGGTCTGAAAGGCAGCTTGTTCAAACTGCCAAGAGTGCTTCTCCAGCAGAGCTCCCTAAAGCCCAGGTCCTTCCCAGCACCCCCAACTACATCCTGAATTCATGGCAACATGAGACCAGACACACACACCCTCCTCTTACTACTCTTCACCTCTGCTGCTTGGTTTCTGTGCAAAGGACGCAGAAGTTGCAGCATGGCCTCATAAGCCCCTTTTTTGGATAACCATGGACCACAGCCCTGGGCCATGCTATTAATCTAGAGATAGGTTTACCCTGCTGAGTGCATAGATGTATATTACACGCATACCTACAACCACTTTATAAATACACAACAGGTAGATATACATGTCAATTTTACAGAGGTTCCATGACCTTCCGGAAATAACTAGAATTATTGTCCCCCCACAAATAACTGGAATTAGACCTGAAAAGTAATTTGTCCATAGTCTTGTGCACAGACTATGGACAGTCTTTTTCCCATCTATCATAAGCAAAGCTTTATTTGCCGCTCAATACACGCAAATACATAGATAATGGTGGTTCTGTTCTGAAAAACCACCTCGCAAAAGGGACACTGTGACTTTTGGAGGGTGATGTCTCCCTCACTTCCTAGCATCTTTCAGAATCGTGTATGCAAGCATTCAGAAAAGAAGATTAAAGAAGAGTTTATCTAGTTCCCTATTCTTCAAACTTGCTCTAGAAGTCAGATCAAGTTCTTTCTTCAGCAGAAAAATGTCATTTTTGTACTTGTACAAAAGTACAAGTACAAAGTAATTTTTGTACTTGTACCTACAAGCTTGAGAAGATATCCGCAAGATAGCATCATCATAAAACCCCAGTGAAATTTCACCATTGATGCCAACATACTTTGGCTTAATGGAGACTTGAAGCCAATAGCAAAAGTTTCCCTAGATCTTCACAGTCTAAAATGGAGGTGAATTATTTTATTAATTAAAAAAAAATAAAAATGTAAGAACCTACTATTCCTCCATTGTTCTGCCCCAGTAGGATTAATTGCAGGTACTTATTTTAGTCATAGGAATCTGCAGTTACTCCTTACATATGCTGAGGGAACAGATGTGTTGAAGAAATGGGTGGCATTTTTGTATTATCAGTTTTTATAACAGACCTGCATGTTCTGCACATTAGAAAGGAAAATTGCCACAGGACTTTGTTTCCTAAGATTAACACGAGAAGTTCAATTTGTAGCTTTTAAAAACAAGCTTTAAACCCTTAAGGTTTCCATCCTTCATGCAACCACATCCTTGGTACAATAAAATCCTCTCTTGAAGTTATAATCAAAATTATAGAAAGGCTTTTTAATTTCCTCAAGGGCCAAACAAAAGCAGACTCTTTCCCACTGTTACTTTAATAAAAATTGTCTGTTTGTGAACATCTGCTTCAGGAATTATTTTTAAAAGTTGGTTATGGTAGTTTTGGTATTTTACTGTTTTGTTACTGGGTACAGAATGCCTTCCAGTAGGGCAAAAAACAGAGCTGAAGACCTTAATAAATATTAATAAAGCACAAAATTCTACATCCAACAGTGATTCCACTGTGAAGGTATATATGCTTATTTGCTGTAAATGATGCAGATAAACCAAAACTACACAGAGGACTTAAATTAAGTGCAAGCAAAAATTAAAACTGGACCTTAAGGATTTTTTTTTAACTTTTTTTTAAATAGTAGTCAAGGATTAGATACATTTCCCATTCCTGAAACACAAGGATATGCTTTGTTATGGGATACTGCTCTTTAGTGTTAACACTGCATATTTCCACTTCATGAGACAGAGTTCCTATCATCTCCAGAAAGGGTTGCTCGTTTGTTTTTTTTTTTAATAACAGCCAAGAAAAAATCACGACATCATCATTGCCTCACAGGAGACCACACAGTCCACATTTCCATCTCCTTATTATAAAATGATTTCATTTAAAATGACAGCAATATTAACCCATATGGTGAGGGCTGATAAGTGCCTATGGCAAGCTGGAGAGAACAACTGAGTTTAACATATAGTGAGGAGATACAGGGGTAATAAGGAAAAAGGACATGTGGACCAAAGCGGGAGAACTGGTGCAACGTGGGACTGAGTATATACTGACTCTTTCGTCACCAGGGTAGAAGTGACACCAGAAGACCCATAGCCTCTGATATCTCTTCCTGGCTAATGCAAAGCCCTTAAGGGAACTCAGAAAACCCAGTGAGGACAGCACTGCTGGGACTCAGTCCTGGATTTCAGGTAGGGTGAGGAGGAGAGATCTTCAGCTTTAACAGGAGTATTGCTGTAATCGCATTTGTGAAAAGGGTGTTTTCAATGGACCAACGGTGTCCAACCCATGTTTGATGGGCAATGAGTCTCTAACACTGCTCAATTCTCACAAACTTTGCTTTCTGTATATACAGACACGTGTGTGTGTACATATATGTACGTAAATGGCAAAGGAATACCCAAGTCCAGAGCCACGAACTTATCATGCAATGTGTGAGTTCACACCACCATATCCAAGCAAAGGACTGATGATCATACTTAGATCAGTCAGCCTCTGTCTGGGGAAGGCACTCATCAGAGGAAAAGCAACAGGAAACATATTTAAGGAGAGAGTACCATGGGAAGCTGAAGGGTTATAATGGACAAAGAGGCACCAGCCACCAAAGGCAATGCAGGAAATGAGAAAAGCAAACTACAGCTAGCATTGAGTGAAAATGATTTCGGCAAGGTAGGATGCCCTCTTGAGCTTTGGGTCTTTTGGGTCAGTCTGGCTGAAAAAAATGGTCTCAGGAGTGGGGCACTGCTCAGCATTCACTGTGCTTTACTCTTAACCTTAGCAGACCTAACCAGAGAGGAATTGCTATGCCAAGGGCACCATGTCCTACTTGATTTCTTCTGTGTGCAAACACAAAGGACAAAAAGGGCCATTGAAGCCTTTGGGAATACAGGGATAGTCCTGGAATCCTGGGGCTATCACTGTCACTCACCATGACTCAGGCTCCACACCAGAGAAAAGAGAGAGTGCCTGTATTGTTTGTGAATCCACAAACTGTTGTGTTTCTCATCTGCAAATATATCTGATTGCTTTTAAACAAATCCAAACAAATTCAGGCAGAACCAAACAAAATGGAAAGAAAAGGCTGGTCTGGTCTTTACCAGAAGCGGCAAACAATAACCAGTCCTTTCTGGAGGTGCTTCAAGTAAGTATTAGAGCTGCTATAAATAGGTGGCTTAGATTCAAAATTTGAAACTATCCATAGGTTTTACACATATGCTTTACTTTAGTTATTCCAGCCCACTTTCTCTTTTCTAGCATAACCTTACTGCCATCTACAGTATATGTTGAGCAGAAAGCATGTTCCTGGCAAAACTGAACAATAAAGCAATAGAAAATCTGTATTACTTGTAGGAAGGGGAATTACACCGGTTATTGTGAAGTTATTTCTTGCCACCTGACAGCACCCTCAAGTCATCTATTCAAACTTGAGTATTTAAAGTCTCTTTTACTAGCATACACAACTCCCTTTAGCTGTCACGCCAGGTTTAAATCCCTTAAAAATCACAGATAAGGCATATCTAACAACACTCACACAAAGATGCAGTCTACAAGCACTCACATAAACTGCAAACCTCAGTCAAAGTGATTTCAAAGTGTTGAATTAATATCACAACAAATTATTGTGGTTTTTTTCTACTGCTATTTTCTGTACTCCCATCTGCATATCCAAAGGCTGATCACTGAGTTACTGGACTTTGTATTTTTCTAAACTCCAGAAGTATAAACATTTAGCTGACATTTCCTGCAGTTCTCTCCTGTGGCTATCTCTCTAGGGTGCCAATGATAAATGCGTTTGAAGAGTGACAAGATTACAAAACAAAATTTAGTCCACAGTTGGGAAAGAACAAAGCTGATGAGAGGCCAAGCAATACCACTGTCTGTGTTGCATTTACTGTTGGGTAAATGTCTAAAGCATTTTTATAATGCCCAATGAGGTTAATTCTCCCAAACAAATAAAAAGAGAAATAGTTTGAAACATGGATTGTAGAGGAATAGTTATGCTATGTATTTTTAAACTCTTTTTCCCATTAACATCATCCATTAAGAAGTAAGAAAAATTGATAAGAACAGTTACACATTGCTGTAAAAAAAAAAAAGTTATGTCTTGATTTACAGTAGTGTTTGCAAACTACAACTGAGCTAGGAATAAACATTTGTGAATGACAATATTCAAAGAGAATCCAAAACTATATGAGAGATTTTGCCACTTTTTGTACAATTTTCTAATTAAGTTTCTCCAGTGTATACTGAGGTACTAAGCTGCACACAAAAAGTATTAATTTTTATTAGTATAGCTCTACTGACAAAAGTCTTCACATGGAGGTTACTGACCACAGTACAAACCAACAAGTAAAAAGAAAAGAGAACAAAAGAAGTACTGACATAGGTGTAACTAAGAAATAAAATGAAACTGAAGAACCACTGAAGAAATCTCCCACTGAACAATGCTTTGACAAGATACTTCGGGTTTGGTGCCTTAATGACAAGCTGTCTTTCCTCTATTATACAGTTTCTTCATCTACTCTAAGCACTATCCAGCCAAATCTGATGAACAGCTACAGTCTGGACTTATATCATGAATCTTTCACATCTCTTCAATCTAGGCAGAGGTCCCAAACCATTTACCTCGTGGCGCTTCAGAAAGAATTAACTTACACTTCTCCTCACCTTTTTTGGGTGCATGCCCCTTGGGCACTTCTCCCTTACCATAAACAGTACCATAGTTAGAAAAATACACAGCTAAACACAGTTCAAAGTGGGGTCAGCAACATCATCCCAAGCAAGATGTCACCAGTTGGCAGAGCAGCAACACCTCCAATCTCTGCAAAGCAGTGCTGCTGAGACTGGAAGCACAGAGTGTTTCCCCATGCAGAGATCGATCACTGGTTATTAAGTGCATCTCACTTTACTACTGCCAAGAAGGCAAGAAAAAGTACTTCGCACTTGCGTTCGCGTGGCCCTAGATAATTCTGGCAAGCCACCAGCTCCAAGAGGATGCACTATTTCCTTCCTCCCAATTAAAGGACCCTTGCCACAGTACAGAGGAGTCATGAACAGATACTGAGGATAAGCTTTTCCATAAAGGATTGGCAAATTGCCACAGCTTTGGCCCCCCCAGTGAGGAAAAGGCATTTTTGGAAAGTGGCCATGTGTCCTCCCTGTAGTTAAAGGAGAAACTACACTTAGAAGGAAGGACAATAATGTGGCTAAGGTAAGCTCATGAGAAATCCACTGGTCTGGCTTTGATTATTCAGTCTTCCATCAACTTTTTGAGAGGCAAATTCCTTAACTTTCCTATAATGTAGGTCCTCATTTGTTCAATGAAACATGTACAAGAAAATAAATACATATGCTTAAAAATCACCATTCCACAAGTGGTTGGTGTGTATGTATACAGAAACAATATATACTTTGTATATATACACAGTGCTATATATATATATAAGTAGCTGAGGAACTGAGGCAAAGTGAAGTTCAGTAGCTTGCTCAAAGATAAGTTTTCCAATACAAACACTTTGTTTAGGTGCTATGGAAGAATTTGATACCTAGCATCTGTTTCTAATTCCAGTGTGCTGCAATAGACAGACATTGCTATGGCAGAAAACAATTAGCAATGTACACAAAATCGCACTTAACTTTTAAGTTACTTTCATATAGCCTGGCTAACTGACGTAAGGTATTACTGTTGGTACCTAGCCTGAAGATCTGTAGTTCTCCGTAGATTTTAGAAGGAAATTTATTTTACATGCTGTAGTTGTAAAACAATCATAGTTTTCAAACACACATTTGATTAGACAGTTATATATATAATATATATAAAAATAATAAAAAAAATTAAGAGATCCTTTTTTTTTTTGCTAAGAACAGTCAATTTATAAACTTAGCTCAAGTGGTCATTAAATAAACTATTAATTTAACCAAATGCTTTATGTCTGTCTCAAAGGCCAAATTTTCAAAAAACAGTCACTAAGGAACAGTACCTCAAAGTAAATACACAAATTCGGACTAGCAGCATGCATGCAAAAGATGTATTTCGGTGTGCAAAAGAGATAACTGCACATAGAGGTGGATACCAGTACAGACAATTTAATTCAGTGTTTTGGTTTTTGAATATAATGTACCTTGCTGCTGTCACTGACGGACAGGAAATGGAATGCACCATGTGGCCAGCCATGTCAAGACCTGTAGGGCATGTCCACACTGCCAGGGTGAATCACACCCCATTCTAAACATGAAGCCCAGTCATCAGTAATTTGTTCCTCTCAACACTTCTTGTGCAACTTTTCTCCCAGGAATGTTTCAATTGGCCGCAATGGACCTACTTGCTAATGTGGTCAATAAAGCTGGCAGTTCTGGTGTCTACCTTTGGAATATCTTTACCATGTAGATAAGACCTATTCTGCCTCAAACAAGACTCATTCACCTAGCATATGATTCATTTGTGCATACATAATATAATTTGTTAAGGACTTAGTACTTATAGTACTTTAGAAATGACAGGAACTCCAGTGAGTGTGCTTTTAAAGATCATTCAGTGTAGAGTTCTGGTAACTTGAGTGTAATGAAAGCATGAACTTCTTGCACGATGGTAACTGTGTATAGTAACTTGCATGACAAGCATACTGTAAGTGTAATCAAAAAGTGCATTAGCCAACATTAAACCTTATAAACACTTTCAAGTAGTTTAAAGATTTTTTCCTATTGCAAAATTTTACTAAGTAGTTTATTTTTTAAAAAGTCATAGAATGAATACAGCTGTCATCCAAAGTTCATCTCTGATTATCAGTTTCACAAACTAGAAAGAATACGATGTCTACTGCAGATATGTCTGAACAAATCACTAGATACTGATTTCTTACATCTCCGCAGGGAATAGGACAGTAATTAGATGTATCATTCCTGTAAGTGCAATTAATTTAAGACATATCTCAATCCATACTTTCCATTTCCTCTCCAAAAAAACCAAAAAAACAACAACAAAAAAAAAAGAAAACTACTGAAATATTTCTGGCTTTGTGTGAAAAACAGAGACTAAACATTAAAGACTATTTCTGGAATCAATAAAAAGCAGCTTTACAATCGTATTTTGATATATGTGATCTGCCAAAACATTTGAATGAAAGTTGTACTATGTCCATAATTATCAGAATAAATTACTTTCATTGGTTCAGTCGAACGAGGAGGAAATGGCTATGGCTGGTGTAAGTCATAACACAGCATTTCCCTCTGTGACAAGAAGCTTAAAGAGACAATTCAGACTATGCAAGCCACATTTTCTCTGTTCTTGGCATTTGGGTCTGAGGGATGCTAACAACTTCCAATAAATACATATGTTGTGTTCCGGCAGTGGGGAACCTTGGAACCTTAGGTACTTATTTGCAATTTTTCAGTCTACACACATATTCTTTTTCTGGTTTGGGCTCCTGAAAATGATGGCTTTCTTCTTTTCAGAAAGATGTTCTGAACCACAACTCGACCTCTTTCTTGCCAGTGTATTCAATTCATTTACGCAGTGCTGGGCTGAGAGCAACATAGCTGAACGGCTGTGATGTTCCCAAAGTACCCTGGCATGCACAGCTCCCATTTGGAGGACACTGAGACCAGAAAGAATGCTCAGTCACATTATTGTTGTACATTTACATAGCTCATTTTATCCAGAAAGATAACAAAGACATTTCACAAGTACTGGACACAGACCACCAGTGAAATGTTGCCAACCTTGCTCTAGAGGGTAGTGAACAAACATTACGTGGTAGCCAGCAAACTCACTAGGGAAGGCAGTGCTTTGGCTACAACAGCAACATTAACCATTTACTTCTGTAAGAACAAATAAAAGATGTCCAAACCCAATCTTCCTGTAACATCCAGTCAGAATTCAAAAAGAACAGCAAATAAACCAAATAATCTACTGTAGATTATTTGAACTACTGTTATCGGAATACAATTCCTTTTTGTCTTGGGAAGCCAAGGGTCTATAAACATTTGTGATGCTCACTTTGGTCCAGGAAAAAGACACAAAATGAAAGATAGTTTTGACTCTTCTGTAAGAACATAAGCAGACTTTGAATGACCCACCTACCTTCTGCCTCGTGCAAACGTCATTATTTACACAGACAAGCAACCACTTCTGCTGCCCTATTTCCTCAAGGTTTCCTAGCTGCTACATATAACGAAGATCCGTCCACGTTTGGGAGACAATATGGGTTTGGTTTTGAATCACAGAAGCTAATTATCACCTCTACATCTCTACAGGAAAGGTCTTTGTAAGCTGTGAAATCCACCCTTCCCATCACTAGCCCCCAGTAAGTGCTCTCACAGCAAGTTAAGCCAATTGCCTTGTTTATCAGAATGTCAATTATGAATCTTAATTTTAAACCATCGTCATAGTAAAAAATGGTTTATTCTTGGTATTATATGTACAGAAAGGAAGAAGCATGTGAGCTGTGAATAGGTACAACAACTTTCATCAAAGATATGAAACACCACTCAGTTTCAACAGGTTTCTCTGTCCCCGCCTCCAAAATCTACATTTGGTGCTATACAGGTGTGACAACAGGTTAGAAAAGCTGAAATGCAAAGAGGTTCTGTGCCATAACTGTATGTGCCTATGCATCTCTGGGGACAAAAAAAAAGAAGATAGTTTTATTTCATTGCAAAGCCACTCCTTCAAAACCTAGCCACAAGGAAAGGGGGTCAGTACAAGGACTGGCCAGGAAATTGCAGTTAGCCTCTGTCACCTGAGCTGTAGATTAAAGGGGAAGAAAATGTTTTTGGGCTTGTAACACACGATACAGAGCAACCACTGGCAAAGAGTAAGTGCAGAGGTTTGGGTTTGGTTTTTTTTTTCCCTCTGCTGGAAAATGGTAAGCTGTGTGTTTTGGCCCATTGTGAAAAGACTTAACGTTCGAGGCCACAAGTAAGGGAAAGTGTCTCCTTCCAAAAAGGGGAAAATAGTGGGTTTTGCTGCATAGGTGAATCTCAAGTTAGCTTTAGCCTTGGTTAGTATCAGATATTTTCTGAATGTTGAAACAATATGTGAGGCAATGGCAACTTCTGCACATATGGGAATACAAGTGTTCTTTCAAAGACACTTGTGCAGTCACAGAATAAAGTCATAAGGCTTCCCCAAGCAAAAAGCACAAACGCACCTTTGAAAAACCTTCTTTTTTAAAAGAACTTTGTATTTCATAAAGCAAGCTTTATATTTCAAAGTTTGTCCCATAAAGCAATGCTAGCAAACAGCTGCATCCATGCATACAGCCTCTGCTTAAATGAGGATTTTGCAAGTCCAGCACTTGGTACAATTCATGCTTCCTATTGGAAAAAGCCAGTTCAATGCCTGCACTGACTCAGTTCAGTAGACAGAAGTGTCTTCACAACATTTCTCCTAAAAACTGAAAAAAGTCTTTCAACTCTCATTTTAAGATAAAGAACAAAAACATTCTGTCTAGCATGTACTGAAGAGTAGTAACTCTCTGGTTGATCAAAAAACAACATATGCGGGTGCTGTTCTGCTTGTTTTTCTCCTCTCTGCAGTCCTGTCAAACATCAAGGGTTGGGGGCAGAACAGTATCTTATTACGTAAGGGACACCCAGAGATCAATTCTTTGCCCCAGGAATCCAAAGGTATAAAACAGTACTAGAAACCTCGTTTTATACCAGTCAGAGCTTGGATACCATGGGGACAGGCTCAGTTCAGAAAGAAGCTTAAGGTAAGATAAGTAAGTTTAGATAGAAGTCCAGCTCTTGTGTTGAACATGCCACAAAGAAACAAAATAATGTTACTGCAATGAATATAAAATCTTTGTTTCACAAATCACTTCCCACAACTGGTCCACAGATCGCTCAGCTGCCCAAACGTGCAGTCCAGTACTTGCTGACACATCCCCTCTTTGATATCCTCTGGGCACAAACCATTTCTTTTATTTCTATGCACTCTGTCTAAAATGATAAAGATTGAACTCAAGCCAGTTCAAATACAGAAACTTCAATCCACAGTATTTTAAAGTACTACTATTATCAATAGAATATTCATTGTGTTACAATATATTATGCTTCAGGTTTTTATTTGCATGGCATATATCAGTTCTCCCCTGGTTTACGCATGCATAAATCCACCATGCCTGAAGGGGACCTTGTCCCCACGCATGGCTGCAGTCCTGACAGCTGAGTGAAGCATGTGTGGGATAGCACTCTCCAAAATAATCCAGCCATGACTGCCTTTCCCTCCTGAACTGTTGCCAGTGCTTGTGAAACCACTTGGATCGTCTAGCACATGGGTAGTTGGCCCAAAGCAAAGCAACCTCCTCTCCTGCTCCACTCTCCACAAGCATCTGGAGGCCACCAAAGAAGTGCAAGTTAATTTCCACAGTAAAAAGCAAGATGTATTTCTGTGGGCAACAGTGCAAGAGCCCCTCCTGCTCTTCTTGCACATGGGAGAACACAGGCGAGGCGTGAGTGGGGAGAGCAAGCTGTGCTGCAGAGGAACCTGCAAAAGTGGGAGCACGTCCCCATGGATGCCTCCACAGTGGCACCTGGAATGGATGAACAAGATACGAACAGCCACAAGTGTCAAGGTAAAATTGGGCTATCCAACAAAATAGGCAAAAATGGGGCAACTCTTGCCAGTCTGCATGGCACCTCATGGAAATCAGGAAAAAGCTGCTCACTCCCTCTGAAACTGTATTCACTTAGAAGTAAAGTCAGTTAAAAACTGATCAAACTCACTAAAAAGCTTGTTATGTGTGTATAAACACGGCTATGGTCTTGCATGTGTATAAATAAGCATTTATTTGAAGTGAAACAACCAAGCACTTAACATCACTTCCATTGACACGAACCCTCTGAACTGTGCAATTTTAGATCTATAAATAATGAAATAATTCCCATCCTCATCTTATTGTATGCACAGTAACCTTTATCTGATTCAAAATAAGATTTTGGTCTGGAATGTCCCCGAGATCTCACTCCTGTTAACATCAATAATTCTAGCAGTGTGTAATGTGAAATATTTACATGTATTGTAGACGTGGCACTTCAGGACATGGTTTAGTGGACATGGTGGTATTAGGTTGATGATTGGACTTGATCTTAGAAGTCTTTTCAAACCGTAAAGATTCTATGACTTTTCTGCAACTTTAAGGAGCTGCTTATTCCATCTGCAAAATACCAGTATGTTTGAGGATTTGTCCATTGTGTTGCACTCATGGCACAGTTGTGCACACAGCAAGAATGTACCTTCCACACAGGGCTGAGACACAGTCACTGCCAGCAAGCTCTGCACTGCTGCCAGTGCTCAGCTCCCTTATGAGTTTGCTCCAGCACCTGCTCTGTTCTGTGTAAACAGCTGCCTTCCAGAACCACAATTTAGCTCTAATTAATTTCTTAATGAAAATACAATTTAGTTTATACTCTAGTCCTAAAATCTAGGTCATTTCTAGTTCTCACAAGTGGTTCTAAGATGCCCAAAACTCCATCTAATTTAAATCTGTTCTTTCATTCCATGGTTAAAGACTAAAACACTTCTAATATAAGGGTTTGGGTTTTTTTTTCACTTCACACACAAAATTTAGGAATCACTGTAGGATATACTTGGCCAATTTTCTCTAACAAATATTTACAATCAGACAATTAAGATTCCTCTGTAGGACTGCAACTTTCCCATGTCAGTTTTATCTCAGACAACTTTAATATTGCCAGTAACTTTAATAAATATAGCAACTACTGAGTGCAAAGTATTACTTATGTATATTTATGTTCCAAACTAAGACTTAAATGAAAATACTGGCTGATACTAGCAGCTACACACTTGTAATCACTTCTCTCTAAAACAAAACCTTAAGTTATTGGTTCCTTTAGTAATCATGCAACTCTGTGGATAAAGCAGTGGAGTGCAGCTGACAAAGCCTGGCTTTCACTGCCATCTCTGCCACAGGACTCTGGGCAAGGAATCTCTTCTTGCTTTGCCTCAGCACTTTAACATCTGCAGGCAGAAAGGGCTATATAAGCCCAATGTTAGTTATAATTATTTGTTGCTATCACTCGGAATTTCCCTCAAGGCTTTTACACAACAAAATGGTAGCTTCTTCATGTGTACCTGAATAATCTTTGTACAATTTAAAAGAGCTCAAGTCTCAAGATTAAGCCAGCAAGCAAAGGACTGTACTAATTGCAGTAGAGACCAGGAATTGAACTTGTGTCAGATTCTCATGGAGACTCTCACAGTGAAAGGTACTATTGCTCTTATCTTGCACATTTTCAAACAGCTCAGCCTTTTTACCTTCAGGAAATGAGCCATATGAAATCAGTCATATAGGTAGCAGCAGCAGTAAATCCTTTTTCAAAACTGTGTGTCATTGGGACATAAACCCTGAGCCTCTTCCAATCTTGCATTTTTCCATTCTCATGGTTACTCTGCCATCTTAATTGCATAGATTTTTTTTTTCCACTCTTTCTGCCACAGAAAGCAAAAGCATTTCCCACATGCCAGAAAAACAGAAGTTACGAGATATTCTAGACTGTGGTCAAACATTGTTTTCCAAATGGAAAGCACAGTCAATTTTGACCTGGCCAGTATATGCTTAAAAATCTTCAAAACCTACTATAAAAATACTTTAAATCTATAACTCATATAAAATTTATATAATCTATGAAGTGGATGTATAACCTATAATACAGCTATACGCACATCTGTATAAAACATAATAAGGATTACATGGCCAATTTTTGGCCCAGGTTTGTAAATCCATTTTACAGCCTCGCGACCTGCAGCGATGTGTCCTTTCGCAGCCCATCAGGCTGCGAAACACAGTGCATGCTAAACAGTGCACACATGCTGCTAAACAGTGCAAATCAGACTGCTGGACCTCTGCCATGGGAAGCAAAATAAGGTTGGACTTGCTCCCACGTGTGCGCTTGAGATTTACTTCTCTCAAAGACAGTCCCTGACCTTGACCGTGGCCTTTTAAATTTATGGATTGGTAACAGGGAACTGAGGAATGAAAACACTTGAAGCTCCTTACCCTTCATATTTACCACCTCAGATGGCTGCTGCTAAGTGTCAGCCTCTGCCTAGTTTTACCACGTCACAGTGCTTGGGTACAAGAACTGTATCTTATCAGAGACGGTGTGAATGCTAGCTTATAACAGGTCCTGATGCTTCCTGCTCTGGTAATAATGCATTTTACTCATCTGGAACTCTTTCTTTGAGGGATCTGAAGAATTTATTGCTGGATACTCCTCTCCCCTAGGCATTTACCTTTTGAAAACAGTACCTACCAACTGGTTTTTGCTAGGCATGCACCCAATCTTTTAGCTGGTAAAGCAAAGTTGACCTGACTTTTAGGAAATCCTGTTGAAACCAGCAAGCCTCAGATATCGGAAAACCATAGAGATGTACCAAGTATTTAAGTGTGAGATAACAGCAGGTTTCTAAGAGGGATCGTCCTTTGTCCTGAAATAGTATCAGAGGTTTAAACTTTTAATAACCAGGCTCTAAAATAAAAATCCACTTTTCCACTTCTTCTCTACATCACGAGTCTCTCCCTGTCCCTCACAAAAACCTGGATATGAAAATACTTTTGCTGACCAATGGCTTCTGTAATTGAATGGACAATTATTTAGTTCCTTAAGCAAATGGATGTTAAAAGCAAGGATAAATGTAAGCTTTTTTCACTGGGACTAGCCTTGGTGTTTATGTTGCATTTGTTACCTTACCTTCCATAATAGCACAGCCAGCAGCAGGAAGATGAGAATTCCCAGAAGCAAACTGATGGCAATGATCCATCCGACAACATACCCACGAGGCTCCAGATTGTGCAAAGCCTCAAAGACCACCTACAAAGCAATTAGAAGAAGATATTTTTTATGATTGGAAGTTGTATTGTTTTCTCTTGTACTCTTCTTATTAAACACATTGCATGGTGGCCTCACTGATCATATTTCATCTGTCAAACAAATATGGAATGAGTCCTTAATTTCGTGCTTTCCATCTATTTTTTTTGCAAGGGATTTAAAGCTTTCAAGTGGAATTTGAGTAGCCATGCTTTGGATCCAAAGGATATCAGCTTCCACTCCGACATAACTCTGGCCCTGCCGGCTCCCCCAGACACTGAGCTTGTTCTGGTCCTAGGTCACCAAAGGTGCACAAAGGTTTGCATGAAAAACTCCATCCTTTGGATTGGCAGGGATTGCCATGACATCTCATGTGGTTTGTCTTACTCATCATGTTCCCAGCCCTGCCAAACACCCTGATGCTTCACACGAAACACTCATGTATTGTGAGCTTGTTAACTTTTTCTCACAAGAAATGGGACAATTCGCATATAGCCCTATTGAATACAAATTGCCCCTGCTGTGCTTCACAAGACACATTGTGTGAAAGAGGGAAGGGCACGTGGAGTCACGGATTCTTCTGGGAACACAGAGAGCAGTCCCCTGCTGTTCTCTTCTCTCTTTTTGTACAGCATGTATGATAGGGGAATGCATCCTACAAAGAGCTTTCCTTAACCATCTGCCTTAAGAAGAAAATGGGAGCAAATTACACCGCTCATATACACGACGTGAATTTCCAGTCTCTTATTTCAATCAAAACTAGTTCCTCAGTGGAAAACTCAAAACCACTTCTCCTCAGTGAGGGATTTTTCTATGTTAAGTTTTGCAATTTACTATCCAGCAAATGCAGAGAGGCAGCAGGAATTTTTTTAAAGGTAATATGCTTGCTTTGTCTGGCTTTGTTTTGGTTTGTTTTGGAAGGCAAAGCAGTGAGTTTTCTTCTCTCCTTCACAAACCACTTTCATCATCTTAACTTAAAAATGTCAAAAGCCTTTTGTAGATATGAATTGTTAAATCAATATTTTAAACAAAAAAAAAAAAATTGGTATTTAAAAGTGGGTGAGAATCTGGGAGCCAGAGTCAGACACAATCATGCAACCCCAAGATACTAATCTTTAAGAGGCCCACGGAAGATCTATGACATACCTCCACTCAGTGGTGACACGGTTCAAACAATGTCATCTGTGAGACAGCAAAGGAACACGATACTATACAACTCATATGGGTGTTGAAGGTGGGCATTCAGGAAAAGGCTGGAACAGGGAGGTCACAGCAGCACTGGAACAGGGGCCAAAGAGGCTCTGGGTCCTCCATCCTTTCAGGTTTCCAAACCTCACCCAAAGTCATGGGGATCTTGAGCCAGCACAGGCAACAGCCCTGCTTCGAGTGGAAAACGAGATGGGACAGCCTCCCAAGATCCCACTAATGAACATCTCTTTGTTTCCGTAAGCATACGCAGCTTCAGCAAACACCCACAAAAATTATGGGCACAGGTGAGAGTGAGTGAGTAGGTAGGGCTGTATTTTGTCATGGTGTTGCCATAAAGAAGTACTCAAAGATCCTTCGTCCCAGTTTCACAGGCTAATACTGATTAAGACTACAGCTTTTCTGGAGAAGGAATTTGAACAGAGCTGATTTACACACTATGCTTTGTTCTATTGATGACATATTATCCAGGATTTGATGACAACGAGACATGAAAACATAACAAATGAACAGGAATGAAGCTATATATAGATAGCATTATCCAAACATATTCCCAAAACTAGTATCACAATGCTCAAGATAGCTCTCGGACACGGACCAGTTTTTCACCCAAGAAAAGAAAAAAAAATAATTTTAGCATTTCAGACATTAGCACAAAGCCTTTGTCAGACTTTTTAAGACATCTTGCTGAACAGAGAAAATTTCCTAAGCAGCAGAGTTCTCCTCATAGCCAAGATGAGTGTAAGGGATATATCAGACAGAGAGATCAAACACAAATCTCATGCCTTCCTCATATTTCTGAGCCAGCTTGGAAAGACGATCTGATGTGGCAGACAATTTCTCACGGAGGCTATGGTTAGCATCCATCTTGCGGACACAAGTCAAATGAATATTTCTTAGATGATAAGGTACTCTCTGTATATAAATATGCATATAAAGACCTAAAAAATACCTTATAGGTCTTCACAACTATAAACTTAATTTGCAAAAGTTCTTCTCTTTTGTTGTTGTTTTCCCAGACATGTATTTATCATTGCAAACATAAATATACCTAAATCCTGAGAAAAAAATAAAAATCCAGCAGATCAACCACTTGCCTGTGTTGAATTAAACCTGGGGTGACTGGGCTGAAAATGAGAGAACAGTGAACTCTACTCAGGAGGAGAGAAAGGTTCAAATGGTTGATAAAGTGTACCTATGCCAAGCTGACAGCACCAGACGGCTACGTGGTAGCCTTCAGCTTTACAGGGCACCTTGTTGCAGCAGCTACACGCATTTTATCTGCAGTTCCCCTTTCTTCTATTCAGCTTTGCATTCCCTCACTTTCAAGAAAAGGAGACTCAGAGGCATTTGTCTGGTTTTGACGTAGTGAAATCCGTCCTATTCTTCCCTCCACACTGGCACTCACAGAGGGAAGTCCTTTTGCTCCATAATAGCACTCCTTCTCCTGCACACCAGCAGCGGGCACAGGATGCAAATCTTTGGATCTGGTATTTGACCACAGCGGTCTCATGGAGCTTATTGTTGGTTTTGCCTCACATGCAGAGAAGGAAGAAGCCAAACCTTTATGGAAACTCATATGCTCAAGAAAAGAAAGTATGTCTCCTGAAAATACCATGCCATCAGATTCAGCCAATATATACTCATGTCAATACATCTATCATCACAGAGCCAAATCCAGACTCTGCTCCCCTTCTTCATGTGATTTGTCCAATATAAGAGTTCAAGCAACTTATTGTAACTGAGGACAGAAAATATATCATTTCAAGTCACATAAAACCATATCCAAATCCAGAGAAATTATTTCCTAAAATTTCAAAGACAGTCTGCTAGTCAACTTACAGGAAAGTTGGTCCATATTTAAGGAGCACCTCCTCCAAGCTCAGCAGAGGTGCATCCCGATGAAGAAAAAGTCGGGCAAAAAGGCCAGGTGGCCAGCGTCGATGAGCAAGGAGCTCCTGGACCAACTGAAAGTGAAGAGGAAAGCCTATAGAGGGTGGAAGCTGGGACAGGTAGCCTGGGAGGACTACCTACCGAGTGACTGTGCGAGCGGCCAGGGATAGGGTGAGGAAGGCTAAAGCCCTGATGGAATCGAATCTGGCCAGGGATATAAAAAGTAACAAGAAAAGCTTTTACAGGTATGTAGGGGACAAAAGAAAATCCAAGGAGAATGTAGGCCCCCTCCGGAAGGTAACGGGTGTCGTGGTTACCCGGGATGTGGAGAAGGCTGAGGTACTCAATGACTTTTTTGCCTCAGTCTTCACTGATAAGAACTCTTGTCTCCCCACCCAAGCTGTGGAAGGCACAGGCAGGGACTGCAAGGATGAAGAACCGCCCACAGTGCTCGAAGAGCAGGTTCGAGATCATTTAAGGAACTTGAAGGTGCACAAGTCCATGGGGCCTGATGAGATCCATCCGCGCGTCCTGAGGGAACTGGCGGATGAAGTTGCCAAGCCACTGGCTATCGTATTTGAGAAATCGTGGCGGTCTGGTGAGGTCCCCGATGACTGGAAGAGAGGAAACATAACCCCCATTTTTAAAAAGGGGAGTAAGGAAGACCCGGGCAACTACAGGCCGGTCAGCCTCACCTCCGTGCCTGGCAAGGTCATGGAGCAGATTCTCCTGGAAACCATGCTAAGGCACATGGTGAGCAAGGAGGTGGTTGGTGACAGCCAACATGGCTTCACCAAGGGCAGATCGTGCCTGACCAATTTGGTGGCCTTTTATGACGGGGTTACAGCATCGGTGGACAAGGGACGAGCAACTGACATCATCTACCTGGACTTGTGCAAAGCTTTTGACACTGTCCCGCACGACATCCTTCTCTCTAAACTAGAGAGGCATGGGTTCGATGGATGGACCACTCGGTGGATAAGGAGTTGGCTGGATGGCCGCACTCAGAGAGTGGTGGTCAACGGCTCAATGTCCAAGTGGAGACCGGTCACCAGTGGCGTCCCTCAGGGGTCCGTGTTGGGCCCGGCCCTGTTCAACATCTTTGTCGGCGACATGGACAGTGGGATAGAGTGCACCCTCAGCAAGTTCGCCGACGACACCAAGTTGTGTGGTGCCGTCGACTCGCTGGAAGGGAGGGATGCCATCCAGAGGGACCTTGACAGGCTGGAGAGGTGGGCCCGTGCCAACCTCATGAAGTTCAACCAGGCCAAGTGCAAGGTCCTGCATCTGGGTCGTGGCAATCCCAAGCACAAATACAGGCTGGGCGGGGATTGGATCGAGAGCAGCCCTGAGGAGAAAGACCTGGGAGTGTTGGTAGACGAGAGGTTCAACATGAGTGGGCAATGCGCCCTTGCGGCCCAGAAGGCCAACCGCATCCTGGGCTGCATCAAGAGGAGCGTGGCCAGCAGGTCGAGGAAGGTGATTCTGCCCCTCTACTCTGCCCTGGTGAGACCCCACCTGAAGTACTGCGTCCAGTTCTGGAGTCCCCAACACAAGAAGGACATGGACCAGTTGGAAAGGGTCCAGAGGAGGGCCACAAAGATGATCAGAGGGCTGGAGCACCGCTCCTATGAGGACAGGCTGAGAGAGTTGGGGCTGTTCAGCCTGGAGAAGAGGAGGCTCCAGGGAGACCTGATAGCGGTCTTCCAATACCTCAAGGGGGCCTACAGGAAAGATGGGGAGAAGCTGTTCAGCAGGGCCTGTTGTGATAGAACAAGGGGTAATGGGTTTAAATTAGAAGGAGGTAGGTTTAGATTAGATATTAGAAAAAAATTTTTTACAATGAGAGTTGTAGAGCACTGGAACAGGTTGCCCAGAGAGGTGGTGGATGCCCCATCCCTGGAATCGTTCAAGGCCAGGCTGGATGAGGCTCTGAGCAACCTGATCTAGTCAGGGATGTCCCTGCTTCTTGCAGGGGGATTGGACTAGATGACCTTTCAAGGTCTCTTCCAACTCTAACTATTCTATGATTCTATGATTCTATGATATTTACATAAGCTCTTGCATCTCCCTTACAAGTCATCTGCTAGAGTTTCTGACAAAGTTGATACTTACATGGGTCGTCCTGCCACCACTGGTACTTCTTACAATAGCATCACAAATTATCAGTCTTCCTTACCCTTTGGTATTGTTTACGGGTAGTTTGCACTCTGATATTGTACACTATATTGTACAAGGGCCCAGTGAATTAAGGGCACCTGGTTCTAAAGAACCGCTTAAATGGGCTGATAAGTCTACATTTAGCTGTAGAAAGCAAAAGCCTTTTCAAATTTACCACAATAAAGTGTCTAAGAAAATGTTTTCATTGTTAGGGAACATTTTCGTAAACAGACTCAAAGGAAGTCCACGCACAACTGTTCAGAAGGAGTTGCTGTCCAATGGATACAGTACAGCAGTCCACGGTCAATGAAAAGAATACAGGTTGGGCTTTAAAAAGGAAGGGAGGAATATGAACAAAGACATTTTACCTCTCCTGTCTCTACTTCCAGCTGAATAGCTGTGGCTTGCAACAAGTACTATTCCCTTCTGCATTCCACAAGAAAAGAGAAGGGAAAAAATGAATACCTTGAGCCAAACCACATGTCTTAAATTTTTCCCCTGAACATGACCCTATGCAAAACATACAGCAATGGTGAAGCCAACAGACATATGGAAATAGCATAAAGGAGAGAGCAAATGGCACATGCATTAGAAAAGACTTGCAATTACAAATTGATGTTACATGGCTGCAACATGTTAAGCACGCTCCTTACAGCCAGGGCTTCCCAGGAACTATGAGCAAGCTCTTGTTTGAAGATTAATATAGCTTCCCAGCACACACAGTGCACTTCATAGCTGTTGCAACTCGAGCCTTGATGAAAGGCTTTCCGGGAACAGGAAAAGGACAATGTTTTTCTTGTTATTGGTTTTTTTTTTTTTTTCTGGAAGCATTAGATAACAATGAAATACAGCAGAGCTTGCATTCCTAGATAAAACCATTTCTAAATTTTTAACATTAAATAATAGCAATCCCATACATTTTACATTGTGCCTATAATTCTGAGAGATTCTAAAACCCTTCAGAGATCAAAATATTTGGCAGAGAGATCCTGGCTTCTTCCACTTCAGCTGGGGCACGGATATCACAGTCAGGCGCTACTTAAGTCATTAATGAAATTTTGTCATAAAATTGCAAGATTTGTTCTGTGCAAGCTGCAGAACTGAAGAGAGATCAAACAATGTATTAACTATCAGGGCTGCAGGTCACTTATAAGGCACATTCCCAGGGAAGGCTAGCTATGTTTCTCATTTTAGCTGCCAAGTCTATTTTTTTAATGCTCTTTAGAATGGTCCAGAAACCTGACAAAGAAAATAAAACAGAAGGGAAAAAATAGGTTCCTGTCATATAAAAGAATTTCTTCTTCTGACAGGTCTAATAAAATAGAAAGTTAAGTCTAGGGTTGTAGACATGATAGTGGAGAAGATGGTCACTATAGTGGTGTCTGCTTTCAGACTGAAGTAGTAAGTAGATGCAGGTTCAATTCTTCCTTTGCCTGTAGGGTTTTAAATTCAGTATCTCTAAGATGAGTGCTTTAATTCAGGATGTTATTGTCTTAGAAAACTGTATTGAACTCAATGCTTTCACACTCAAACCTCAACAGTACTCACTAAAATGGAGACAATGAGAGAATGGTTGCATGAGCTTGCGGTGATGACAATCATTTGGGATAAAAGGATAACAGAGAGATGGAATCTAGATCATGTTCCAAAAATACACAGCAAAACGAGAAATTGAATGTAGTCCAGATTACCTCTGATTCTCATGTGAGACAGAAATAAAAAACCAAAACTTTTAAATTTCACCACACAAAAAGAAAGCTGAATTTGGGCACGGTTCTCTTCAGTTTTCATGTATATTAGGCAGCTCGATAGTAGGAAACTAAAGCCATCACTTCCTCTTCCAGTAGACTGTAAACATGGCTCTGTATAGCTTTACTTACAGCCAAAACTATACAGTGAATTAACCTTAAACTTTAATTTCAGCCTCACAGAGATCAATACAAAATGCAGTATTAGGTCACACAAGAATTCCACCAGCTCAGCACAATGGAATAGTTAAATGAATCTCTGAAAGTTTAGACCCTCTTGCCCATTTTCACAGCTCCCAAAATATCCTTAACACTTCTAAATATTTCATACTGGCACATCTGAAAAGACTTTGCTAGGGTTTCAAGTCTCTGCTAGGTTTTCAAGGAAAATCTGAATTAGATTAAAGCAGACATTAACCCTGGAACAGGAAGCTAAACATACCTCAAGAGTACCACAGTTTTGGCTAGTATGACACAGATTCTCCTGCTCCACATAACATCATTCACTGTGATGACACGGTTATCACAGAGGAAAACCACGGAAGCACAGTTCACAGCACTGCTAGTCTAACCAGACAAGGTCTGGGCACTCTCATGGGCTAGCCCAGCCCAAGTCTCGCCACAAATTCCAGTTTGCGCAGAGCTCTCACTGATCTCCAGCCCACTGGGATCAGGAAACCTCTCTCTTCAGGTTTATTTACTTACTGTTTTTTCTTCTGGGCTCCCATTGGGCACCTCCACAACTCTGAGGTCAGGGTCCACCCGCACCCTTGCCCTTGTGACGAACTGGATGACTGATGAACTGTCCTGAGAAGTAAAAAGGGGAAGAATTGGATTTGAGCATACAAAAAAAAAAAAAAAACCAACAACAAAAACCCAAACATTTGTCAGTGTAATAAACACATCTAGACAATGCTTAGTGGAGGCTGGGTTGAGTTAAATACTGTCTTGGTTAAAACCTTGCTTTGAAAAAAACATACCTTATGCTAATAACAGACAGAAAAAAACAAGGATATTATCTCAGATTAAAACAAAATCACCTATGTTGGACTTAAAGCACATCATTTGTATTTGGCCTGATGTTTCCCACATCTACCACAAAAGCAAAAGACAGAACATTGCCAATCAACACAGGCAGACTCAATATGAACCATCAAAAGAAAAGTTCCTATTTGTTTTTTCAAGTGAACAGACAGAGGATATACAAAACCTGGGATAAACTCAAGTATATCCCAAGGTGAAAACTGCTTAATTATTTGAATCCGTGCACTGCAAATATCTTAAAATACTCAATGTACACGCCCCCTTTTTAATATAGCCTTCTCCTGTATTTTCCACAGTGCATGTTAACAGGCACATTCCAATAAGCTGCCATTTCAACTCATAGGTTAGTCATTTGTATGCTGTTCACCTTGGGGAGGGCAGGTGATAAGTAGCAAATGGCATGTAATTAGTGATACTGACCAGAAGACATGTGTAAGCACTGCATTGTCTTTCAAAGAAGTGTTGCTAATGCTCATCTTGGAAAAGACCCAGCAGATGGGATGAATCCTGGCTATTCCCAGGACTGAATTTCTGAGAAGCCCATTTTGTGTGCACTCAGTTACTTGCTTACATATTTCAGCATTTCAGTAGGCATGTAACAGATACGTGACACTCCTGGCCTTGCCTATATTTCCTGTTTTCAAATATGAACAAACATTAAGAGATTGGTTGGTTTCAGCTGGAAAAGCTCAGACCTATCAATTCCTTTAGAAACTACTTTCTAATAAGAGCTCTCTCCAGTGCTTTTAATCTAGCAGCTATCAAAGATGGGTGTTATCAGCTTTCTCCTCTGATTATCTTATACTCTCATAATTTTAAAGCATCTTGCCACAATTACACAGTCAGCATTATTGTAAGCATAGGAAAACAGGGCAAAACACAGTAAATCACTAGAAATGTAAAAGATTTGCCATCCCATTCAGTGGCTTGAGGGAAGATGGACCATTTGTTTCTTATCACAAATGTCAAGCTCAGCATTAATATGGTCATGATGTATATTCTTTGAATAATCATTTGAAGTAAAAAATTACCAAAACCTGCCATGTCTCTGTTTACATGGAGGGAATGATAAATAGTTGGTCACAGTTTACATGCACTTACTCTACTTTTCATTTTTCAGAATGAAAACCTTAAGAAATCAATGCAACTTTCAGAAGTCTCTACCCTTAACACTATGCATACAATTGGGGCCTCACTTGTTTCTCAATGTATAAATTTCTGAACTTAATTTATTTCTGCCTTAATGGGTAATGGGTAAGAACTAGGATTAACACCTCCATACACTCTGTTGATAAATAGATCTTTTTTCTTTGACACCATGATTTTTCATAACACACTAGTAAACAGAAGAAGGAATGCAACTCTTGAGTTCATTGACGCACATAAGCATACTTAAATTGATTTTTAAAACAACGGAAGCACGTACGTTCTTCAGTATCTCGGTATTCAACAGCGTGTAGACACTTATATCACAGGACTCTGCTTTTGCTAGTGAGCTTAAGTTGCAGCGTATAATTAAGCAGGACCTGCCTGGTCTTTCACAGTCCTACAGGAAATATGGAAAAAGCTGTTAGGCAAAGGAGGAAAAAATCTGGTGACAAATTGTGTGACAGCAAACATATCAGCTGACTAAGTTACATAGTAAACTGCTAAAATATAGCACTTCTGCATAGAAAAAGCAACAACTTTCAAGACCTGAAGACAGCTAGATACAGAGACCTGCGTGAAAGCAAGGCAGGTGAAATTTAGGCCTCTGCAAAGCTGCTGAGACACACGAATGCCTGGGGCTGGCCATGGCTGCAACATCAGCCCTCTGTGCAGTGCAGGCACTGAGCAAGGTGCAGGGCCCTGCTGCCCCATGTGCCTTTGACAAAACATGGGATTGATGGCTCTGGTCACCACGTGCATGCTGTCATGTCAGGTAACTCCCTCCCACTGCACTTCCTGAAACGTCATATATATCCATTTAAAAATTAGATAATTAAAACCACCAGATATTCCCACAGCACAGCATCAGTCTCAGTCTACGTGCACCAAACAGTTGCTTTATAATGAACTATCTGCTTGAGGTCTTCATGCTGAGCCATGCAAAATCTTTTCTAAGATACTCCATACGTTCCAAGTTTGTCATAGGTGGGCTTTCTTACCAACACTTTTCTGCCAGACTTTGTGAAAAAAGCAAATATTGTGTGGAAAATATTTTCATTCTCTTGAGGAACAATGCATGGGCTGGGGTTTCTATGAAAAGAACAGCTTCCTTTGTCCACACCAACCTGCAAGCACAATTATAAACACAATTATTATTCTGAATTAAAATAAATTACAAAAGAAGGTGGATTAGCCTGTCCATAAAAGGCACTTACAGCTGAACTGGACGTCTAGACTCCTATTAAGAGTCAAAAGAGAGAAACAAGTGCTTCAGGAGTCAAATAATGCTAAGGAAAATATTTAAAATAAGTCAGAGGAATCATTCTGTGGAAATGCTTGTCTGTCTTGACTGGATAGGATACGAATGTATGTAACCTAGCTTAGACGTAGGGCTCTGTGTTCTACATGTATGGAGACAGAAACAGAGGAGAAAAATCTCAGCAAAAGATATAAATCATCACACAGCACTTTAAGTCAATTGTGTTAGTCCATGCATTACCTGTTTTTGCAAATGTATTATTCAGTGTTTCATTGTTTCACAGTTTGTATCAGAAGCAATGAGTAAAATGAAATCCTTGGGTAAGTGCACAAGCCTGGACATCAAATCTGTTCTCTTATCTCTAGCGCACATAGTACAAAAATAAACTTTTTATTCCATTAGCTGATTCACTTGTTTAGAAAAGTACACGCTTTAAGCAAGTGAAATGTACCAAGGTCTGATAAAGTGATCTTCAGTCAAGACAAACTTGCACTAGAAAGCTCTTCTTAGTTTTTGCATACTCTCTAAATAGTCCTGCCTGCTTTACATCCTGTACAAACACTGTGTAAGAACTAACCAAAGCAGAAATATCTCACAAGACTAAAATGAATTATCCGGCATGAAGCAACATAAATTTGATCCTTTCTTCTCTAAATGATTATCTTTTCTAAAACTGAAGCTTGGCTACATCTTATCCTTTTTAAAACATTTCAGCTGAAACAGAGAAAGGCCCCTCCAGAGGACTAAGTCTGGATTTGGAAATACCCTTTCACCTCTGCCAACTATGTGGCAATCCTACACAAGGTGACTACTGAATTGTTTCGGTTGATGGTAGGAGAGACACGTGCAAGGACTAAGTACCTCCTGTCACCTGCACTGCTTTGGAACAGAGTAGCAGGTCACCTATGGCCTGTTTGAGTGGCCAAAGGCAGATGCCGCTTCCTAGAAGAAGGCAGACACTACTACTTGGCCTGCAGAATTTGGGTGAATTCAACCAGGCAGCAATTAGGTTGCATTCATCTGTGTATCTATGATCAGTCAGTGTACGCTGACAGCCAGTGGGCAGGAACGGATGCAAGGCAGCCAAGAAGCACTCACTTTGTTTCGGCACTCTTACAAACAGCAGAAACACAGAACTACTGAAAAAAAAAAGTAACAAAAACCTTTGAAATGGGTGGATCATGCTGAGGTAGAAGGAAATCTAGCCTTTCCAAAGAACTGGCCACAGTTGTTTGTTTTTGTTGGTTTGGTTTTGTTTTTTTGTTAGGGCGACTGTCAGACACTTACATTTCACACTATCTCTAACTTTTCCTCAATTTTTACATGCATTAAAGGAAGGTTCAGTCAACCAGTCAGACAAAACTACGGTAACTTTTCATTAAAGTTTGTTTTTAATGAAAAATTCAGCTCTAGGATATCAAGCTGCTAAACCAAATCTTTGCAGAAAGCTCCTCCCTGCATTATGGTCGTAGTTCAGCCCTGATCGGGACCAGTCTCTCTCTCATTCCCCCCACCCTCCGAGAGAATAGGAGGAGATTATATAAGAAAAACGGCTCAAGGTTTGAGATAAGGACGGGGAGAAATCCTTAAAGTTACCGTTACGGGCAAAACAGACTCGACTTGGGGAAAAGTATTCATTTATTTCTAAAACTAGCAGGAGAATGAGACAGGGACAAGATAACCTCCCCCCACCCCTCCCTCTTCCCGGGCTTAACATTATCTCTACTACCTCCCCTCCCGAGTGGCACAGGGAGGAAAAAGGGAATGCGGGTCATGGTCAGTTCATCGCGTGTTGTTTTACGCTGCTGTGTCATTGTCGGGGGAAGAACTCGCATTCCTCCTCTGCTCCAGTGTGGGGTCCCTCCCACAGGCCACAGTCCTTTGTGAAACTGCTCCGGCGTGGGTCATCTCTTCCATGGGGTGCAGTCCCTCTAGAACAGCTGTCCCAGTGGGCCCTCCACGGGCCACAGCCTCCTTCAGGCCTCCACCTGCTCCGGCGTGGGGTCCTCCACGGGCTGCAGGTGAATCTCTGCCCCTCCGTAGACCTCCATGGGCTGCAGGAGGACAACCCGCTCCACCATGGTCTTCACTACGGGCTGCAGGGGAATCTTGGCCAGGAGCCGCGTTACTCCTCCCCCTCCTTCTTCACTGACCTTGGCATCTGCAGCCATTCCTCACAACAGGCTGGCAGACGCCCCTCAGGATCCTTTCTACATTTTATTCACTTCTCATCTCCTCTTCACTTCTTGCAGCTAGGCCGGGCCGAGTTGGGCCCAGTCGGCTGCCCGGCGGGAGGCCAGAGGGTGAGGCCTGTAAGGCCCACAAGGCTCACGCCTCCCCCTCTCTGCCCCCCACTCAGCTGCTTCACATCTTCTCTCCTTCTCTTCCTTTTTTTCCTGTTTTCCCCTACTTAAATACGTTATCGCAGAGGCGTTATCACGGGACATTCTGCTACCAATTGGCTTGGCCTTGGCCAGCAGTGGGTCCACCCTAGGCCCGGCCGAGTCCACTGAACAAAGGGGAGCAACTTCTAGCAGTTTCCTACAGAAGCTACCACCTTAGGCCTCCCCTCACTAACAAAACCAGAACAATTATGCTGAGACTGAAGTGCATCTCTGAAATGCAAACCAGGATTTGGCCTCATGTGTGAGCCTCTCCTTGTTCAAACATGGTGCTACCCCAGCCACCTATTTTTCTTATTGTGACCAATCTCATAATCTGACACACAGAGAAGAAAATTTCTGGCAAAGTTCTTAAGAGCTTTGCATGAGCAAACACTTAGCATTTATGGATGCAAGAACTGTGCAAGTCTTTGAAACAGAATAGAGAGCCAGACTCTCTGACAAAGTCTTGGAGTTTCAAGATACACGATGTACTGTCAAGATACATGACATAATAGAGTGTTTTGGAAATTTCCATGTGGTTTCAGCAGCTTATGAACAGAAAAGGACTACCCCCAAAGCAACCTTCCCAGGACCCGGGATGTAACATCACACAGAAATAGCAGAAGCGGGGTTTCAGAGCAGTGCAAAGGATGTGGAAAGAGATAGGCGTTCCCTTTGCACTCAGCACAAGGACTATACAGAAGCCACAGAGAAAAATCAACCTCCAGCTCCTAAAACAAACAAACACCACCACAACTGGGGTAGGGGGAACAGGGACAAAAGGGAGGCTCTCTTAAATCCTACACTAAGAGTGTAGCTTGGGAAATAAAAACGAGACAGCAGCAGTCCTGCAGCCTCCCAAGGAAGGACTTCCAACGAGCTGTGTGGGAGTTGTCTCTGCTGAAGGTAGTTACATTTTGTTTTCCAGAAGGTGCTCACTTGTTTTAAGTTCTGCATAAAATCATTTGCAGTCTGGCACACTGGCAATGCAGTCAAATCTCCTATACTGGAAGAGTATCTAAAATCTGTACCTAGACAGGTGTAGACAAAGTCTACATTAGCACATAATGTAAAACAAACAAAAAAGTGAACCAGGCTGACTGCATGGCATTCTCACAATCTGACGTCCACATTACGTGCATTGCTACCTTGCTCTGAGTCTGGTCCTGAACACTCATTTGTAGCTGCAGCATGTTTAAGTGCACTCTTCAAGTGCACCTTTGTGTTTTGGTTCACCCACAAGGAATCCAGTTTGTGCACTCTGTGATGTGACCATGTGGAGGGGAGGGCTGGGGGTTTTGCTTCAAAAGCTCAGTTCTGGACTGAACTAAGATGTTAGTAAAGAAGCACTCTGAGGCACACTATGGTCTTCAGCCCAGCAGAACTTACGCAGAGGGTGATGACTGAAGGTGCCCGAAATACACATCATGAATGCTCACTAAGAAAAAGTTTTCAATTTTTTTTCACCCATAAGTGTGGATATTACATTAATTCCTATAAGCAGGACTCCTAGAATTCACATTGTTTCTTATCTACTTGAATGGTTATATTTCTACATAAGCAAACCATTCTGTAGCAAAAAAAAAAAAAAGCTAGTCTTGACTGTACAAAATTTCTTCCATAACTAGAAGTGTGGTTTCTTTTCTTTTTTTTTTTTGATCTGGCCTAGCAGATTTCATTGAACAGCTTTATGTTGCAGAAAAAAAAAAAGGCAAAAAAAATAATTTCAAAGGTCTTAAATTATTTTCTACTTTTTCTTCTTTTCTATACATAGTCATCTACACTCTCACATGTAGTCTAGACCACCACATATGTAATGAGCTTTTTCAGGGAAACAGCATAACATTTTGGTAACACAGAACTAAGTATAACCAACTACTGATCCTAGCCTTCAACTCCTGGAAAACTTCTCCAACTGAAAAAAAAAAAAATTTTTTTGCAAAGAAATTGCATTTTCAGATTTTTAATTCTAAATGAAAAATTTGTAAAGAGGTGGTTTTCTGATGGAAACTCAACTAGTTTTTAAAAAAATTTCCACACGGAATTTATAACTTGATATATTTATTATGATTTGTCCTTGTTCTAAATAGAGTAAAGTATGTTCTGGCCAGCTTGAATAGTGTCTTTGTCTTTCATGTGAGGCAAACCAACATCTAGAATAAAAATGAAATTTTCTCACACAAATTTTTACTAGCAATGGTTTCTTTTTACCAGGCTTTCCATGCATAGGGCTGTTCTCATTCTCTAGGAACATTGTGACATAGGCTGTAAAGCACCTAACATCAATACATCATGCATATTTTTTTTTCTAGTTTTTATCTGAAGTTCAAAGGCACTTTTGTCATACTGCTTAGCCCCAAGGCAAAGGGAAACATGACAGAACATCTGAGTGATTAAAGCCAGCACAGCCTGCATTCAGATCCCACCTGCATTCTTGAACATTGCTGGATGCCAGAATAGCCATCTACAATTTTCAAGAGTGAGCTGTTATTGTTGGGTGCCTCAGACACCTAACAGGCCTGCTTCCAGAAGGTGGACATGTGACTTTTAAAAACCACCAGAGTTTTAGCTGGATATCCAAAATCTAAGAAACTGAAAATCACTAGTCACTTATGAACACATATATGTGTATTCTCCTGCTGTATTCAACACTTGTGCATATACACGCAACATGCATAAACATTAAGAGATACAAGAGATACATTTGTACTGCACAGACTGTAAATGGCACCTTGCATAACAGGCCTCTAAGGGTTACCATAACCCTGCAATGGCTAATTTGAGCATTAATCTATCATGCAGAAAAGCAGAATGTCCCTTACACCACCCACCTTACCCTACCCATAAATGGCCACACATTCAGAGACAAGTCACTCTCTAGCTTTGTTAATTTACTGGAAGTTGTCCCATTAAAGAGCCCATAAACATGCTTGAGAGACGGCATTTAAATAGGACAGCCTATACAACGGCTTACTCTGCCAACTTTTTGTCGTCAGCGCAAACCACTAAGCTTCTCGGAGACAAGACGTAACCACTGGAGAAAGCATGTGTATTACTGCATGCTTTAAAAACGTTGTATCTGCAACAAGAAAGAAATTCCCACAGGACGACTTTAGTTGACTCTGAATATTTGAAAAATCTTACGGAACAGAAGCAAACCCATAAAGTAGCAACGATTTTTAACCATACAGTTTTATGTAAAACATACCGTGTGCACTCCACACACACTATATCCTAAAAAACTGCAGGATATTTAATAGGGCTGGATAGGAATGGCATGTTGGCTTTATTACATACACAGTGATCATCCTCTCTGACTCTCCTTGCATGCGTAGGGAAGTGGGTTTGGGCTTTCTAGGAGAAACAATATACCTGCTGATTCAGCATATTCCCTGTCTGCTATCATCTCTGTCCCCCACCTTCGGGGTACTCCTAACATCATTTCTGCTCATCTGTAGCTACTCTCAGAAAATGGCAATTTCTAGCAAGCCTTTGGGGCCTTTAAGAAAATGTTGGGGTTTGTTAGCAAACATTTTAAGGATTTAGGCCACACTGCCTGCAACACAACTTCACAGGTGTACTGAAAGCCAGTGGCCCCTTCTAGTCGTTACCTCAATCTGTTTAACATGCAAAGGCAAGAGCCTCCATTTTTTTCAGAGGGCCATATCCTGCACAAGATGTCAGCCTGGGAGAGGGAAATGAAATACAACTTCCAAACAGGGGCCAGGAAGGTCAGCTGAGGATCAAACACAGGGAAGTGGAAATTAGCAGTTGGCCTGGGGTTAAGTACGTGCATGTGATAAGACTCTCTTTGGAACAATGACAATAAAAAACAAGAGGAAACCAGCTCTTGCTTCCAACAAAGCATTAAGTACAATCTTCCTGCTGCAATGCTGCACATAAGAAGTCAAGGGCTAATCCCATATTTAATGATTGGCATTTTACAAGAAAAACAGGTGAGCAAATGTGTATCTTCCGCTCATTCCTCATGACTTCCACTAATGCAAAGGAATTCATTATGGTATTAAAAATTAAAGTTTCCAGGCTCTTCCAGTAAGCCTGATTACCCTCTTGAGCTAAATCGTCACCCGTTATTAGCAAAAGCCTGGAAGTCAGCAACATTAAGTTGACACAAAGGAAGTGTGAAGGTGGAATCCAGCTGTGAGTGCATGTGATGGAACCAAACCCAGATCCGAACATGGAAAAAGCATAGGGCCAAGTTCAGGCAAAACGTCATGAGACACAAGATATTTTGGAATGGCAATTTTAGCTTCAGAAGACATACTCAAGGTCTGAACACAGGTCAGTTTTTTCACAAAATTGTTAACATCATTCAACTCTGAAATGGATGCCTTTCTCATCAGCGTCAGGGTATTCTGGCTCCAAAGGACAGTTTGGCCGTAGTCCTCTTGAAAAATGCTGCCATATAGTTTTTTACATATTTCTCCTTTCTTATTAGTTTCTTTACCGTTTTATTTATGAATGCATGCCTAATCAGTGGTTCAAGTTTGCAAAGTAGATAATAAGTAACAGATCCACTTTCGTTTGTCTTTGTGGTTAACCATAGCACATTCATTCTAATATTAGGGAAAAAATGTATTCATGTGTCTTGATTCAAAGATACTGATTCACCCTTTAGTAGGTGAACAGAGATAAATTAATAGGTATGGTTAATCTAACATGTCACACACACTGAGAAAAAAAGGGTACTGACAAGAAATTCCAGACAGGGTCAGACTTTCAACAGTAGACAAATAAGTTATGTAAATATGTTATCTGAGTACTTGCTCCATATGCCAAAAATGTTTAATATTCACAGATAATGAACCATGTTTGAATCAGAGCATTTGTGTTGATTCTGGCAATAAATTTAAGAGCCACTCAAACAACAGAAAAGAATTTCTAAAATTAACCCATTTTATACAACCCTTGAAAGATTTAGACTAAAAATAGCAGTGCTGTTAAGGAAAACCAGTACTCCACAGATCCATTAGGTAAACTTACACAGCCATGAGGAGAGGCAAGTTTTAGACAGCAAAGTGGAGATGCTAAAGCTTTAAATCAGCGTAGAGGAGTATTCCACCATAGGTCTGGCTTTTGCGCCTCCAGCCAAAAGGAGAACACCAGATGCATGTTTGGCATAAATCTGTGCTAACCTGATTGCAACGCCTGTAGGTGTTTTTCTGATGCACTTACCCCTGCAGCTTAATTAAATAACCTGTTAACTAGGTTTGATCAGCATAATCCTGCAACATTTGCCTGGTCTTGGCTCTCCAGCCACTTTACACGTACTAAGCAGCAATCTTCAGAAGTACTATTCTCAAGAACTAGTGCTGCCTAACCAATTTAGTAAGAAGAGCAAAGATATTCTGATTTAAAGTACTTAACTTACAAGACAGTGGCCTCTTTCCTAGACAGAGGGCACTACCCATAGTGAGAAGATTGACTCCTCATATGATTTATCTGTGAGGTCCACAGAAGGTTCAGGCCTAAGAATGAATGAACACCACCTTACATGGAAACCCGTTTCCTTCTAACATTCATGTGCTCCTTATATCAGCCTTTAACAATTTAAATCCAAGAGACATTCACTGACAGGTACATCCCCTCTCCCTATGATGAACTGTGAAGTGCTTAACCAATACATGAGATGGTAAATAAGTCTCAAGGTACATCTCTTTAAAAAGCCTCTGAAATCACTTGGAGTTCAGTGCTCCTTTAGCTAGGTTCTACCTGTCTCCAGCACGTCTCCTTCCTACATAGGAAGAGCATAGCCCTTCTTACAAATCTTATAAAATACAAAAAAATGCATGTTTTTTCTTTATCTACCAGTTGGACTTTCCTCATGGGCTGGTTTGGCGTCAGGATGAAAAGCTCTGAAGATTGTACGTTCCCTGCAGGGCTTGAACAACTCATGTGAGATGTTTCAGTGATCTGAATGGATCTAAGATCAGCTCTGATTTTGATACTATCCAGTACCTTGCACAAGACTGGAATTATGTACTTTTAAAGTCAGGAGAGAAGTCCAACAGAAGACACTTATTTGCACTCAGATATATGAACAGGAGAGTAAACACTTCCATCAAATGGGAGATAGAGTTTATACACACAGATACCATTGTTTTTAACTTGTCCTTTCTTAGTTTCTAAATTCATATTTAAACCACAAATCTTATGTTATTTATAAAAGACAAGGGCTAGTTTATGAATCAGCATTTAAGAGAGGCATATATTTTAGAAGAACAAATCAATCAATCAGCTCTTTCCTGAATTTCCTTCTTCCTTGGTTTTTTTTTTGGTAGGAACAGCTTCACCAGTTGGAAAATGGTGAAAGAATGTAATTCTTATATTCCTTCAAATAGAAATAAAAAAAGTAAAATAAAAATTAAAATAAATGAAAATAAAATAAAATTTGGTAGACTCTCTTCTTTTTTTTTGTTCAGTAGTCCCTTCACCAAGGAATTCTCTGCCTGGGAAGCTTACAAAAACTCTACTGTATGGTTTTTCTGTGCCTCAGCAAAACTCCTGATTACTGAGGTATCTACCAAGCCTCCTGCTTCCTTAATGAATCTGATAAGAGCTAATAACCAACTCACTTCATATGACTTCTTTCTTTATCTGAAATTCACTTTTACAAAAAGGTAGATCAGCCATCTTTTTCAAAACTGGAATTTCATGTATTCCGTCAAGAAAAGAGGAACTATGAGTAGTTCACAAAGTAGCAACACTTTCAGTTGACCCAGAATACTGAATACTGCAGCACACTCATTACTAGAAGATTTGGGCAAAACAAGTAGATATTGTCACAAAATTTGTCCAAATCTGGTTCTACCTAAAAATCCAAACTAGGAAGTCACTGGAAACTTCCTGCCACACTAAGTAGTTTTGCTGTATCTCAAAGGAAATATCCAGCAATGCATGAAAATATTATTTTCAAGCACTGTAAATGCAGTGAGCTCTAACCAAGGCACGGCGTTTGTATAGTGATTCAGTTGGTTCCTGTAAAGCAAAAATGTCTTTTTTTTTTTCCCCCCTTTGGATTTATTTTAAGGTCCCAACTCAGGAAAGAACTTAATTTTATGGTCAAGCAACCTTTCCTGTGTAACAATGAAATCTTAAATGAGAGCTAAGTTCCTCTTCACTGAAAGAGCTTCAGTTTATTGTGCTAACATTAGGAACATGTTTATTTCTGAGCTGCTTGAGGTCCTGTTTCCCATGTCTAGAGGCGGTTGTGCCATGCTGGACCACGGCGTATGCTGCTGCCTCCCCTCAAAGCCATGCTGGGACAGGGCAGATACAACAGTTTCTCCTGCAAGTGGCAGGGCTCCTAGGCAAAGTCAGATTCAGTTGCTATCACAGAGATGCTCTAGACCAGGGGTGCGGGGAACACCTCCAACTGCCAAATCAAAATGTTTTGGAACAGTCATTTAAAGAAGCAATTAAAGTGAAGGAAGCAGGAAGGTCAGTAAGTTTCTGTACAATACACTCCCTGGAATGAATAATTTCCTCTGGCAATCTAGCTTTGCCTTTAAATATGGTGCCAAAATATGTGTATGTGAGTGTATGCATGACAATCACTGAAATGAAGAGACTGTGGGGGAGGTGACTAATATAAAGGGCTAAAATAAATCTTGCTCTAAGTCCAAAACATTCCTATAAAATCCTTGTATTAATGGTGGCAACCAGCAGCAGCATATATTGCTGATGGAAAAAAATTTTGCTACTTCAAGTACTCTCAGCAAATATTGTTATTTTCACATACTGGGACTGTGCATATACATTTTCCAAGCCAAGATCTGAAACTTCAAAAGACAGAAACTAAACAATTTTAAACTGCCTGCCAACAAACAACAGGTTTTCTACATAACGATAGCATATACAGGTTTGCCTCTATATGTGGAGTGTGCAATAGTGAGCCTGACAATCTCAACATACTCTTTAAGGAGCACTCATGCACCACCATCACTTTAGAGACCTTTGACAGTCCTCCTTTGCTTATGGTTTTAAACATCAGCAGTGCAGTAGCAAAAGTATCTTATTCTTATGCTGGAGCATAGCAACCTACAGATAATAAGCAGAAAATACATTTAAGGTTTTAAAGTTGCAGAGATTTATTTTTGTTTTCATTGTACAAGAAAAACCTGAAGAAAAACCTCCAGCACCCTGGAACCTTTCACGAAACAAGACAGCAAGTTTTAACTCTTCTCCTTAATGTCTTCCTGCTCATTACAGATACTACTGTGCAAATGCCAGAAAGAAAAATGACATGAGTGCTACACAAAACCGGTGTTAAAAATGTAACCTGTCACCAGCCAGGAAAGACTTGTGGCTCTGGGACTGACTCAATTTTATTTTTTCTGTTTCAATGTTCACAGGAAGAGAATGATGTTTATTTCAATGGTTTTCCTTATTGAACATGACAAGCCTTTCTACAGTCCCATGCTCAGGCAGTCATTAACTTAAAAGGCAACCTGGAAAAGGAATTCTCTTCAATTCCTCCACGCTGTGAATTCATTTCTAATACTGACCCCAGCTTTCATAAAGGTACAATCCAGGCCTCACACACTCAGTTAGAAGAAAGGAGAAGTGTGAAGTGAATATGCCAAGCACAATAGGACAAATGGAGGACTTCTGTTTGTCCTTCCAACAGGACTTTTTATTTTCCTCCCTAAGCAAAAAGTGATGGGAACACTGGAATGGGAACTAGGGGCTTGAGCTAACTGGCACACTCAAGGTTAATGGGAGCAGGATTCACAAGACTGAGGTTTAACCCATTTTTTGCTCTCTGGAGATAATTCTCAAAGTCTAAGCTTAGATGCCTAGGGAGACTCAGGGAGACTAGATGGCTTTTATATTGTCAGTGGAGACCAGCAAGTGCTTCTCCAGAGTTGTTTCAATGCCTCTCTCTCTCCCCATTAATTACTAGAGAACATAGTAATTTAAAAATATTCTATTACTAGCAATTACTAAAACAAGTATAATTACTAATACTAGTAATTACTACACTTAGATATCAAAAGTTACATGCAGGGAGGGAGTTTCTCATCAGAAAATTGAGAACAGTATTTTGTTCCTTCTCCCTCCTTCCTCCAAATTCCTCTTATTTCATTGCCTAGACTGCAAACTCTTTGAAGAGACTGTCTTGCAGTGTGTGCATCTCACTTTCAAACAAGATTCTCATCTCAGCAATGATAACAACAGAGTTCTTTATATCCTCAGTATTGATTAATCTAAACAGGCTCTTTTAAAAATAAATAAATAAGATCAATGCTTACTGGCTTGCACGATGCATGCAATAGAAGCAACAGCTCCTTCTAAAAACCCACAAGCGCACATGGCACTTGCTCTGGGTTAACACTACGCATCTCCGATTCTAGGGACAATTGTCTGACTGAAGTCTAAACAACTTGGCAGCCCTGCAGAGCTTGGTCCCTCCAGAGGTGGGGTGAGAATCACTGCAGTTGGCTTCCAGTTCAGACAAACTCAGATTCCAAATGTTTGTCCCTCGTTCCTCATAATTGTGTTTACCTTTGCTGGAAATAAAATAAATAAGAAGGCTACAACCTGATCCAGTTCCATAAAGCCAGCATCAGAGTAATCCCGGACACATTGCTAATTTATCAACAGCTTCAGGAAATACCCTGGTTAATTTGGTAGGAACTCCCATTGTGAAAATCTTTTTGGATGCCCCGGAAAGCAGCTCCTTGGCTGGCAAGCCAAGTAGCGCTTTCCTTGCCCTCCAAATTAGCTGGATACCCAAAGGAAATTACTAATCTTTCAATTCAAAACCAAAACACACACAAGTATAATGAGCACCGTCTTCCTTTGTGGAAGAATAGATAATCAATTGCTTGAAGAGTGGAAAACATACAATTCTGTTAACACTAACTCTACTGTATTCTGTTTGAGTGAAGCTCTTCTGTGTCATCACCTATACTGTTCCTATTACAACACTTTTGCCAACAAGCTGAGGTATTTAATTTATTAAGTTTTTAACCCAGCTTGAAATCTCTGCAAGAAAGTAAATACAAAAATATATAAAAACAAACAAGTACTCATTTGTCTGACCTGCTTCCAAGATATCATTTACCACTGCAAAATTTGAGTATCTACTACCTAAAACTGACATTAATAGTGAAATTCCCTAGTTAAAATGACTCGTAAAATTTCTAGCATTTCCTTTTAGCTTAAAATTTCTGATAGGGAAGAATTTCACTTGCGTTTTTTCTAGTTTTCTTTCCATTATCCATTTTCTTTTACTTCTGGCTTTTACTGTTGACTTGTTTCCTTAATATATTAGGCGGTTTGTTGGGGCAAGCACTGCAGAAACTCCCAAGACCCCTTGAAGAGCATCTGAACATCTCTAAGGCAGAACTCCAAATGTCAAAACATCTCTGTGACCTGAATTTCTCTGGAAGAAAATCCAAAAGCAGTTTCTGCAATAAAGCCAAAAGCTTAGAGCAACAGGAACAGAGGAAGCATGAGGGCTGTCATTTCCTCTAAGAGTAGCAAGATAATAATTCCTATTAACACCTCCCAGAGATACAGACCGTTCCAGTGGGCCATATGTGACTCTCTTCCTTTTATTATTTTTTGTGCCTGAAAGACTAGATCAGTCAACACAATATGAAGGAATTAGCTCCTGCAACTGTCTTGTGTGGTGTATGTGTATCTGAGACACAAACTCTAGTGCTTTTACCACGCATTTTCACTTACAAATTTCACTGCTATACTGTACATCAGAGAAGTTGCAAAAGCATTATTAGCGTTAAAAAAAACCCAAACTATGATGTCTTCAAATCCCAAATGCTATATCAACAGTTTCAGTTACAGATAAATGACAATTCCTAATCCTCTGTATTAATGACATATATTCTGAAAGGTCCAGCAATGCTGACACCTAGAACGGCTAGATTATAGGTATAAAGGTATAATTACAGAAACACCTGCACTGTTTGAAAGGGTATTATCACCTTTACTGTAGTCTAGATTCTGGGAAGTTCAAAATAAGCAAAAGCTTGAAATATTTAATGACTATGCTTACAAAAATGCTCTTGAAAAAGAGCTATTCTAACCCATTTTCCAAAGTTCATTCCAATTTGCTGCTTTTAAGGCTTTTTGTTTGTTTGTTTAAGTATATTTGGTCTGTGAAAAGATGAAAAGCTCCATGATTTTAGTTCCCCTTTCAGTCAATAAAAACTCAGTGGGAGAGAGGCATGAGGAAAGACAGTAGGATGCTTTTCCTGTTACAACAGTAAGACGGTAGACATTGGTTCAGTACCTGGCTCTGACACAGATTTCCTGTGTGACCTCAGGCAAACCACTTGGTGTTTCAATTATTTATCTGTAAAGCTGGGATAACCACTATCCCAGACAGAGTTTGCTTGAAAAACCTTTATTAACATGGCAGATGGGCTCAAAAAGTCATGCACTAGACTCCAACAGACCATATACCCAAAATGAGTGGTCAAAACAACCCAGGGTATGCCAGTGTATCATGCAAACATCTCTCATAAAACCACACTTGCCTACTACCACTCTTCAGTCTGCAATGCAAATAGGTCTCACAACATTAGTTGGAAATTTCTACAAACTGCAAAGTAGAAGAAAGACATCAAATAATGCTGGGGGAAATGCAACCTGTTGTTGAGGAAAAGGGATGCAAACTCTACGAGTATTAATTAGTGCAGTGCCCAAGGCCACACCATCTAGCTGGACCTCATTTAGGTAAGCCATCAGAGGTACAACAGCAATGAAAAACGAGTTAAGTGCAAGATTTAAGGTTTCTGCCTTGTTTTCCTAACAGATATTCAAACCATACAGTTCATCTCATCCTTGTCAGTGTAACTTAGGGTGTTGTGTAGAAATCATAGAATCATAGAATGGTTAGGGTTGGAAGGGACCTTCAAAGGTCATCTAGTCCAACCCCTCTGCAAGGAGCAGGGACATCCCTGACTAGGTCAGGTTGCTCAGAGCCCATCCAAATGATAAACTACGGCTGGAAAGCAGCCCTTGTCCACTTTCTGGCTAGCATACACCTCAGCTAATTCAAGCATGCAAAACAGGTATCTTGTTTAAGATAGTTTGCCCAGACTTCTGGAACAGTCAAAGGAGAGAAACAAGCAATGCCTAGAAGGAATTCTTCACACTCTAAGTCAGATGGGCTGAGTTTTCTATTCCTCTCTCTTGGCTATATAGGAATGTACAGGATGACTGACTTCAGAGGGGACACCAGAATTTGGGCAGATAAAATCTTTTAAGTAGAGTCCCACCTCTCTGCTGCTGCTGCAAACACACACAGACACACACTCTCTCCCACAGTACAAGAAAGGGACAAGAAAATAGCTCACAATCCTTTGACTGGCAAGGTGTCAAAGGGAAAGCTGGACTAAATAAAACATTAAAATGCAATGCCATGGAAAATTAGACATAGGCTGGAGAATTAATTCAGTCTATTTGGAGAATTGAGTCAGTCTATACAACACTGGTCCCTCACACAATATCCCAAATCTGTTTCTCAGTGGTTCTGCCTTCAGTGCCCGTCTGTAAGCCATATATATACTTATCTTATACCTTTCAACAGCACAAATCTTGGAAACCTGCTTAGAAAGGTCTTATTGGATCTATATTTACACAGATTCAGTGACATAGTTACCTGCATATGAGGGATAGTAATACTTTTCAGTCAAAAGGCTAGAAAAGTAGCTAACAACAAAGAAAATATAATACTTCTTTTCAAGTAGCCCGAAGAGCTGGTTATGTCTCACAAAGACAGGTTTCCGTCTCTTGGCCACCAACAGTACAAATAATGGTATTTTAGTGGTTTAACAAAAGCTTTGACAGTAATAAATAAATATTAGAAACAAAATCTAAGAATGTGTCTCCTTTACCACAATTTATTTTGATTTTCCTCGTAGCTGACATAAAATTATCTTTTGAAAAATATTATGTTAAAAGAATAAGTTTCTCTGTAACTTACATTTATTAAAAGAACATTCAAGAAGAGCAAATTACAACATGGACTATAGAAAAATAGATACTGATAATGTATTCAGACCTTGCTAGCGTTTTTGCAGATAATCACAGAAAAAAACCAAGGAACATGAGTCAGCTTGGTAACACAGCCTGCTGATATTACATACACCATTTAATCAGGGAGGACTCTGATTAAGACTTAATTCTCTTTGGAGGTGCGACTCAGGGAAGCGTTCTCCATATTTCCTCCAGGATTAGCCTGACCTAGTTTTACAATGCATTGTAGGAAACCAGGAACACACAACCTGCTGATTACTCTAGGTGAGGGACAGCAGTCAACAGCTGGAGGGGCTTAGCTGCTTATGATGAACTGGCCAGAGATACAAATCACTTTTTATTGTCTAAAAAAGCAACTGATTCACCTAGTTCTGATGGACTTATTTTGTTTCAATCATCGATAGGTCTCAGTGCCTCTCTGGGCTCAGAACACATCATAGTGTACTCACCATCATCTGCTGAATGTGAAATATTTCAGCTCCAGTGGCAGAGAGGCGGTTTGGAAATGAAATGTCAAGAAAAGCTCCAGGGAGAGTGCTTGGTCCAGCATTGTAAACCTGTAAGACAAAGATGCACAGAAATGTATTAAAAATATCAATAAAAATAAAACTACATATATGACTGTTCATAAATGGGAAACTACTGTAGAATCAGAGCTAGGAGTATAGATAAATTTGAAAAAATTCAAATACTATGCAAGTTTTAAAATGTCTTCAAACTAAGACTTCATTTATAAGCTTCAGGATGAAGTCAAAGGTTTAGCTTATCTAACAGTCTTTAGGCACAGCTCATATATCAAGTGAGAAGCAGTTTTGCAGGACAATTACCAGTCATCAATACAAATAGCATGAAACTTCTACCTTATATATAGAGACACTGCTAGTAGTCTGAGTGTTTTGGTAACACCATCCGGAAGACTGTAAGAAATATTGCTGTCTCAGCTAACATTTCCATCTGGTAACCACTGCATTATATTCTGCATATGTTTTCCTTATGGAGCAGAAGCCAAAGTAGTGATGATTGTGACTACTGGACTGTGAGTTTGCCGAGTGAGTTGCCAGGAAGTGCATGTGAACAACTTCCATTCAAGTTCTGGGGTTTCCAATTAAATGAAACTCTTAGTGGAAAACACTGGCTTTCTATCAAAACCCCCACAAATTTTCAACAAAAAACTCAAAGAATTTCCAGTCCACCACTGAAATACACCCAGTGAAAATTCCAAAATTTGTGGTTTTTTGCTGAAAAGAAACAATCCATGGAAAAATTTCAATGAAAATAAGATTTGATGTCTATCTACATTTTTTTATTAGGAACAATATTTCCTGGTTGTTTCTAGCAACATATATGCAAGTGCATACAGTAAAAACATTAAGCCCATTAGAATATTTATCCACACTGAAACAGTACTGACAAAAGATGTAGCAATCAGTTGTTAATTGTGTAAATTAACTATCTTAAAACCAACAGGTTTTCATTCTTCAAACACTGCTTATATTTGTAAAAATACTGGACTGATAAAGACATTTGGTTCACAATGCCAAATCCTTACAAAAACTCTGAGGCTCCAGGCAAGGGGAGAAATCCGACTACAATGGAGTATGATAAATGCTGCATGAAATACAAACATAATATTTGATGTTCGATATTTAAAAAAAAACTTTATTATCTCACTGTAGATCAGATATAAGGGTTAATGCAGAAAAGACATTTTCATTGCATGCCTTGTTACACCCTTAAAAAGGATGCATAGATCTGTTTCCTTAGTAACATTGGACATGGTATAGATTTTCACATATAAAAACCACTATAAAGCCCCATATTTTTGTAAATCATCTCTTTTTCTTGGTTAAGAAACTATTACTTTTCTCCATCTGGAGAAGTTTAATAAATGGCAGGCAAATCATTAAAAACAATTAAGCAAACAGTGATACAAACCATGCTTTGCCCATTAGGAAACTCTACCCTTTCTCTCTGACACACACAGTTATGACGTTTACCATGTTACTGGAGAGCAGATTTGTGACTTGTTACAGTATTATTTTCTACTTTATATGGGAAAAAAAAATTAATATTGCAACTTGTAAGTGTGTGCATGAGAGAAAAGGATGGGGCAGGACAAATGGTGACTCTGCCAATATACAGATTCTCTCTCCCTTACCTGTTATCACTTTGTTTTATTGAAAATATTGATCTAGTTAAAGCATCAGTACATCTGTTCTTTATGTGGTTTTAAACAATAACTGGCTCTGGGGGGTGCGGGAGGGGGAGAAGACCTGTAAACCCTCAAGAATGAAATCAGAATCACAAGAATTAATAGCCTGGTTCACAAAAGCTTTAATGTCCTGAAATTCTGCTTTCACTCCTTTTCAGTAAATAGCTAAGGGCACTGCATGACAGTAGGGGCTTAATTGCTCTGGACCACAGCCTGTCCACAGAGGAAGACATGTGTTATTCATTATGAGCTGAGTGGCATTCATGCCTAGGAGAACAGAAACGGGAAAAAAGGCAAAAGACTATTTTTCACAACAAATTATTCCTCCATCTCTGCATGATTTATCATTCCCTAGTTCCATCTAGTGGTCAAAAAGAATTTGAAGTGCTTGTAATAGAGTCACGGCAGCAAGACAAGTTCATTTTGGCCAGATCATGAGAGTTTGTTATAATAAATTATCCATATATTTTGCCACATCACGAATGTATCTAACTGCCATGTGAAGTGTAATCTATAGATAATACTTGAATAACACTGCGATGCTATGAGACATTTAATGAAAGCTTCTCACATCTGTCTTTCTAGTGTCAAAGTCTCTTCCCTGTACTGTACAGTAGGGCTACAAAAATTTTCACACCAAGGGCATTTAGCAAGTCTGAATCCCTCGAACAGGTATGTGTTTGTTCTCATGGATAAAGGCTGCCCACTCCTCTGCTCAACGACCATGCCACTAAAAAGAATTACTCTTCCCTTTTGAACTCATGACTGCATCCAAGATGTGGCACTTGAGCAACTAGAGCTCTTTACTCAGCACATGATGAAAGGTAAAAGAGAAACAAATGGTAGCAGCTTCATTTCTATGGAAATGAGATCCTCTATTTGCAATTCTTCTTGGAATACATTCAGATAAGGAAATATATCATCCCTGCATGCTGTAAATATGGCATCCAATCAAGAATGCATTGCACAGCAAATTGTGATTCAGAAACATGCACTAAAGCCCACACCATCCTCAGAATAAGAGAGAAACCAGAATGTGCTATCAAGCAGGAAAGCAGTCAAAATAAGGATCAGTTTTACCTGCAGTGTGAAGTTGAGAGACTGGAAAAGGCATTCCTGGTTTTCCAGCTGAATGAAGTTGGATGCTTTCACAGAATCACCGTAGAAAAATGAAGTAGGGAAGACTTCTCTGAAAGATCAAGACATAGATTCAGTAAGTTGTGTTTGTCACCAAAATTAAATACATTTGTGGCAAGCTGAACTGCAGCCCTTGCTGTCCACTCATGTGAAATTCAATGGGACCATTTTACATTAATCTATTATTTGTGATTTGATTTTCTCTTGATAACACAAGCAGCTTCTCAACTGACCCAGGTTAACATCCCATTATTGCAGCAGACTTCTTTTGATTACTTATCTCTTTTTCTCCTTTCCTATCACAAAACCCATTCTTCATGGCTCCCTGCCACAGATGATTTGTGCAAGTTCTACAGCATGTGTAACACAGGAAATCATTATTAATAGGAATACTTTCAGTTACATATTCACTGAAGTAACATTTCAAATTTATCTACAATTTACATAGTATTTCAGGAATAAACACTTCATTAATTATCTGAGCTTCACTACCTTTATGATTAGCAGATGGTTAAAGGGAAGAGTAGAGGGGAATAACTTGCTTTCAAATACAATGGCACAGGCCAATTCTCGTGAACCATTTTCACCATCGTATCACAAAGTAAAACACAGTAGGGTTTTATCAGAAAAGTCTTGGAAGCACAACACAGTACCTGGAGTGCTTTAAGCATCCTTTGTGCCTCCCTTCTCATCTCAGGCTGCTCCATTGGCTGGAAAGGATCCCAGTATAATTTCAGACAAACCTTGGTAAGGGACTGCCTAAAACTCTGCTTCCTTCCCAGGCTGTCCTTTTGGGTCAGAGTTTTTTGAGACAGGATTTAAGCCTATTTAGGTACATTTCCTTTTTTCCTGCCTGCCTCCTATGCTGGGAATTGCAAGCGGAAACAGTGAGAGAGAGATTTACTCCTCCCATTTACGGCGTTGTGACAGAAGGCTCCTCCCAAACATGGTACAAGCCCTTCTGGGCTATTTCACCAGGGGTGAAATTTGTTCTCATAGATTCAAATACAGGATAGCTAATAAAAATAAGCCTTAAAAATACACTGTCAAAAAAAGAGTACTACTAATATTAACCATGCTTGAGAATGTTGTGTCCTCCAGTAAACCCAACTTTTCCCTGGTCGTTGGACATTTCTATGAACTTGCATTAACTATGAGAAAGAAAAAAAAAATCCACATAGTCAGTTGGGTGGGGCTTAAAAATTCAGAGACCTTGTGCTTGAAAAATTTACTTTCTGAAGAGAAAGAAAAAAGTCCAATTTTTTTATCAGGTTTTTTGGCATGCAGTATGTTGTAAGTGACAAACAGAGGGCTAAAGATACAGATGAAAGCATTCATATCTGTAAAGCTGTACTAAAATCAATCTTTATCAAAGCATCAAGAAGCAAGGGATACAGAGTTAAATTTCTACACAATCTGTAATAATGAAAGCATTCAAAAACTTCCAGAACATGCTGCTGAGACTGTACTTTCAATATAGAGGAGATTTTTGTCCTTGCTACTCATCTTGTGAGGTCTGACAGCACTCTTCACTTCTCTGAGCTGGCTCAAGCGTATCTTCAACTCATTGTGGCAATAATTAAGGGATCTTATTTCTATGCAACAAGAGGAGAAATCAGCTTTAAGTGGTAAAATCCAGACTAGGCCATGAATCTGAGTTTACTCAGCTTTTCAGCCAAATTACATCAGCGCACATAACTGTTCTTACATGTGTAGCACACTGGTCAAGGGAATCTTTGACTTCCACGGATGCCAAACTGTACTGGGCATATAGACAATAGGTATTCCCTGGGGATTGCCATAAATGGTGGCTAAAACAGACACTGACCTCCTGGGGACACTGTAGATAAGTTTTTGCTTCCCCAGTTTAGGAATGAATGTCAACTTTCTCAGTCTACTTGGATGCTAATTCACCACCAGTGACCAGGTCCCCCAATTCTAACTCAAGAATAGTCTATACTAGAGTATGGTTTGTCTGTTGGGATCAACCACAAATATTTCATTCTAGACTTAAGATTGTAATGCAGAAGTGGAAGGGAAGACCTCGGAGTACAAAGGCAGGAACTCGCTCATGTGCAGCCCCAGGAAGAGGACAATGGCTATGTGTTATACAAGTATTTCAGTCAAAGGGTGAGAGATGTTTCTTGGTTGGTATTCAGACGCCTCACAGACCAGGGAGCAGAGGGAGTGGGAAAATGAACAGAAGCAGAAGCAAATTCTGATTGTGAAATGAAACAGAAAGGCAAACAGCTAGACTCCACCAAGCTTCTTAAAATCCCATAACATTTGACCCTAACCTTTGGCCTGGTGATTTTCAACCATATCCTTAAAGACATGCCCTAAGGAACAAGATGTGATTTACTTGTCCTCTTTTTATTTTATTTTAAGGTCCATCATATCTACAGAATCACATGAATTCAAATATGATCACTAAAATATCTTCTATAAATGTGATGGTAACTAATTAGCGTTAGCTAGAAAGCAGTGAGAAAGAGGTACAGTGTTGGAATGAAAGGCATGACAAATAAAATTCCCAGATAATGATGGAGGTTGTCTGTATTTCCAGAGTCTGGGAAACAGGGAAAAAGCAGCAGTCTGACTACATGTAAACAAAGAGAAGAATTCAGTTTTTCATTGGAAGAGACTAAGATGTTATTGTTAGGATTATTATTTTGGTGACTGATACTTACCCATTGATAGATGAGTCCACTTCATGCATCAGGGGCACTGACAGGGTTAGAGTATTATCATGCAGAGATTCAGCACGTTCTAGGTTTCCACTGTGCCAGAAAGGAAAAATAAACATGCTGTAAATTGACAGCCTTTGCAATATATCACACAGTTTCACAGCTACTGTCTCTCCAAGTCTATTTGAGTGATGTCAGCTCTCCTTAAGAAGCCTCTTAAAGATTAAGAGTTACATTTGTTCATCCCATCTTGGAGAGGGCACACACATAGAGCATGTGTTTTGTGGCCGCTCCTCTATGGCTGTGACATGATCAGGCTCACAACCAAAAACCTATCTTGGAGCAAGGCATAAACTCAAATGGCAGTGTGAAACTACAGCAGCATAATGGAGAGAAACAAGGGCATTTAGACTGCAATGTAAGGGTCCATTTTCTCCCAGATTGGCTGTCCATCACTTTGGGAGGGATACACACACCCCACAGAGAGTCTTGACTCAGTAAATGAAAGTGTGCTTTCATTGTTCCTGCAGAGTACCACAGTACCAATATGGTGCCACCACAAGCAGCTTTTTGAGTGAGACCTTCATACTGAACTGGCCATAACCCCTCAGCAGTTCCACTCCCTCTGCCTGCACTTAGTTGCCAAAATGAAAGCACTTCTACTTTACATTTTTAAAGGCAGTTGTCTCAACTGGTCAAAAGCAGGAGGAGGAAAGAAAAAAGTGAGCAATTATCTCTTGTTTGAGTCAATTTATTTGTGAAGACTGAAATTCCGGAAAAGATTCCTGAAATGCATGTCCAGTATGCAAACTTGTAATTATTCTAATTCTGATGATGAGTCTGCTTGGTGGGTGTCAGCTCAGAACAATCTTGAAAGATATGTTACATATCTTTCCAATTTCTTCACCAGTGACTCTGGAATCACTTTTGCCTTGCAGTTCATTGGATTTACTCAAAAATCAAACTGGCAAAACAAAAGATACGATCCTATTTACTTGAAGACAGTATCACTGAGGCAACAGCAGGCAGCAACATCCCAAGTAATACTACACAGACGATGTATTGCTCATATTACAAAAACAGAGCCTGCTGGCTACATACATGCATAGATACAGCTCAGCTTTCTGCAACTGACACATTGGTCATGTCTTCTAATAAAACCATGGTCCAGATGGAAAAACCCACAAACTTTCAGTCCCGGGGAAAAAAAAAATAAAATAAAAGCTTTTCCTCTGAACAGGCTCAAAGAAGAGTCCAAAACTGAGGTATTTCTCATCTGACACAAATATTGAGATACCACGGTGGCAAGCAGAAAAAGCAAGTAGAATTCCTTGCAGAGTTCATGGGTATGTGCTTATCTGTTTCAAATGGAGCAAAGGTACTATCAGAAAAAGATAATACAGCTCAGCCAATCTAGCTCTAGAAAAATAGTTCAGTCCAGGAAGCATAGAAGAGGGTTTGGGGTTTTTTTTAAACAAAAAGAATAAATGTAATGTTTGGTCCTTGTCTGATTGACCTCTCCCACTACTGAATCAGTCTTTTGTTACAGATGTTACTGCCAAATTTGCAGCTACAGGGGATGGGTTTAAGTGGCCACTTGAAGGGAAAACTTACTTTGCCATGACAGTGCAGCATAGCTTCTCTGCGTCCAGCCACTTCTGCCAGAATAGCACCAGTTTTGTGTGTAAACAATGTCCCCGCTCATTGCAGTCTGGCCACAGCACAGATACTTCCCTTCCACTTCCTTATCACTGACTTTACCCCAGGGCTCCCTGCTAGAGCCCAGCAACTCATGTGGTAGAAAGATTTTATTGCACTTATTTGACAATGAGGGAATTGTGCAATTTGCCCAACGTCACAAAGAAAATGAGGGTAATCAGCACTGGGACCTGCACTGTTGTCTTTGGAGGTTCAGCTGAATCCTTCAAAGCACAACTGTCCTCCCGCTCATCCATGTGAAATGAGAAACTTTATCTGAGCATTCATACTATGTGTACAAACTGTTATTTATTTCTTTGCTCCATCCAAAGGCACTGACTAACCCTTCTCATTGGTAGGACACAGAAATCTGAGAAGTGAGGTTACAGAGGAAAGCCCTGTGCTATCCAAGGCAGGGAAAGGAGAGGTGCAGTCTGGAAAACACTGGCTAGGAAAATTTAAAGCAGTGCTGACCCATCTTTACACCAGCTGGCATTCACCTAGCAGATCCTGATTCAGCTCCCTGACCGAGAAGCATCATCTGAAAACATGATGAATTTCTCCTCACAGAGAATAAAACTTCTCTAACATGCAAGACACAGTCTTGCCCCTCTGAGCTTGATACGGGGCTTCTGATGTGAGGTCTCCCTTTCAGTGTTTCATACCAGCCCCACATGCTGCAGGATCTGGTTCCCACCTACAGCTGTTACTGCAGGGGAGGACTACGCCTTATGAGAGCACTCACTCAGCAACAACTACATCTCATCTCATCTCCAGCTGATGGGTGGGGTGTCATCAAATTGAGGAGAATTCAGGTTGGAGATCCTGATCTTGATGTGTGAGGGTATGAAGTTGGCCCACTCACGCAGTAAGTGGAAGTAGGAACCAGTCACACACTCGGCACATCAGAGCAGCAGTTCATGGCCCAGGTTAATACAGCTGTGCCACCATCAGTTTCCATACACACTCTGACAGTGTCTGTGACTGAATCACCCATGAAGTGTGCTTCTTTGTGGGACATCATCCTAGGAGGCACAGAGTATGTGTCACCTTTTATTCTGCCTGAGATAAAACCCCAATGCAAGTATACTTGGCATCACTCTACTTCACTGCCTGCTCCAAGTGCCCCTGGGGAAGTATCCTATTCAGCTGTTTCACGCAGTCTGTAATAGCTTGCTTAAGATCCAGAGTAGGGAAAAAACAGACATGCAACTTTGGAAACTGTCAGTGAGATCCCTGACCATCTGATGAAAGCGTTTATCTTTTTTGGTTTGCATCCAAGCATGCTTACTTCATTCAAATGTTGGAACAAATGGGTCTGCCTGGTGCTGATCGTCAGCTGCAGCTGAGCTGAGCGTGATACAGGGCCCAAAGGGATGGGCACAAAAACACAAGGGCCTTCCGACTCAGAGAACACAAAATGCTCCTCCAGAATTGCAACTGCTTGGCAAAGAAAGCCTAAGTACAAATTTACCCCATTTTTCAGGAAGCTGTGTCACATAGTTCTTACATATTATCAAAATACATGCATGTAGCTCCAGTAGTTTAACCTCATTTCCTACGCATAAAGGTGTCTACAATTAATATCACACAACTGTAAAACATATGCAATGCACACTTCATGTGACAAAGACCATCCAAGTGATCAAGATGTACAAAGGTTCCCTTACCTTTGGGCAGTGACAAGGAAGGTAAGCATTTCTTCCTGCCCAGATAAGTGGCTTGTGTCAAAGATCACACTGAACTCATACTGTGCAAAGAAAAATTGGTATTTAGAGACATTGTATATTGTTTCAAAATGTATTTATTCTGAAACTTCACATACGTTTTACTGGCCTAGCTGTACAAAAGTAGGGTATTTTGATACATGTAAGACAGCCTCCTCTACTGTAGAGTAGCTTTTAAACCTTAGCAATTGTGTCTCTGTTCAAATACTAGAGTCTGATTTTGCCTTTATTGTGAAAAGGCTTTTCCTAGAATTGCCATTCAACAATATTGCCTGAGGAGATCATCTATCAGCAGAAGAGTCTCCTAGCATAACGGGATCACTATCTGAAACTACCTCAGTGACAATCTATATCTTACTTGCCGGTGGGGGAATAAAGATCATGCCATAGGCCTGCACAGAGACTTGAAGGAACTGGCAGAAGCTAAAAAACATTCAGGCCGCCCATCATAATGTATAAAATCAGGTGCTAAATTTGAAAGGGAATCTACTTGGATGACGACTGTAGCACCACATTAACTTTTCCACACTAATTTCAATGGCTTGCTGAAAAAAAACTGAAGGTAACCCAGCTATATCATTCTGAAGCAAAACACTGAAATTCTTACATTACAGATAATATTTTACTACTGCATTTATTTTTTACATTCTATTTAAAATCTTCAGAAATGTTTCAAAAGAGGCTGTTACAGTCAATAAAACAAGAAAAAAAATTCATGTCAAGTCAAAGGGTATGTCAATTCAAATATACAGGATGAGATTTTGAAACAGAAATTTTCTTAAAAATTTCAGACTCATTTTGTTCAGGTCCTCCTGAAGTTATTCCTCATCTTCTCACCTCTCTGGGTTGGTCATTTGATTTGTACAGGTTTAGTGACAGAAAGAACCCAGACGGATTTCTAGATATTATGACAGAATTCATCATCTACTATCAAACAAAATCCTCTTTAAAAGCTACCAGGAGACTATAATATGAAAAAGTCATTAAGACATTTTCATAGTAATTCGTACAAATTCAGTTGCACTTTAATGTGAGAAAAGACAAAAAGAAAAACAGAGTAAGGCAACACAAATAAGAGAGCCCCTTTCTAGTTTCATGCAGAGGAAAAATGTATTTTTTTTTTGTAGCTGCAACTCTTGCATCATTTTTCAAAAGCATTGTATTGCAGTGCACGGGGTACTGGCTCTGTCTGCTGCTACCCTCTGTAACTGTGAAAGGCTTGGATATCTGGATTAGAAAGCTACAGAAAGTATCAGTCACAGACATTTAACAGAGCAGTCGCCCTTTCAGCCACCCCTTGGAGACAAAGACGTGAACGGACCATCACTCTGCAAGTGCAAATATCACAGCTTTACCCTAGATTTCGATCTCATGAAAGGAAATCCCACGCTGCACTTGAGGAAGTCTGACTCCAGCAACTCACAGGCAATGCCCAGCTCCTCCTGTAAGAAAATAAAAAATACCATGAGATGATAGATTTGGGGAGAAAAAGAGGATTACTAAGAAATACCATTGTGATGAAATATCTTAGAAAACTAAACATTTCCCACTATAGCACTGTTATTCCCAGAAAACTAATTCTCATTGAATAAGGAAAAGTGCAGTGTTGCACTTTTGCACTCCACCTCAGTCACATCAGTGCTGGGAAGACAATAACCATCAGAACATTACTCTGAGAGACAGACCACAGAGAAATATTGCATGAATAAACACATTAGAGTCAGGAGATCAGCCTAAGATTCTTGGATAACTCAGACCATCAGTTGTTCCCTCTGTTTATCAAAAGGAGGCTTTCAAATGGTTCAGAATACAGGTTCCCCAAGGTAGTTTTTCCAGGTACCAGTATCATAAAGAGAAAGCTGTGTTGGGTGACAGTGACCAAATCATGCCATGCACAGATGTTGGAGAAAATATTCATCTGGTCCTGGTGTTAGTCACGCCCTGATCTCTTTCTTTGGTCCACAGGATAAACCACGTTGATATGGGTACTAACCTTCTTTAGCAATACAATGGTAGCATAGATAAAGTAGGGGGATGAACCTCTCCTCATGCTAAACAATGACAGACTATGAACATTGCCAATAATACAGATGAAACAGGTTAGAGCAGCTCTGTCCTGCTTTATTGGTGACTCAACTAAAACAATGAAAATGCTTCCATTGAAAGTGTTTCACTGCTCCATAAAATGTGTCTGGCTCTATCTTAGCATGTCCTCATCTCCAGATTATCAGAGAACAGTTTTGTGCTCTGTCACTGTGAACAATTTCATCTCACTAAATTTCAGGATTGGGATTCAACTCCAGAATCTGATATACACTTTTAGGTGCCTATACAGCAGGTGATTGCTATGTGATGTACATGTCAGTGCTCCGATTGCAGTCAATGGATGCAGAAACCGGTTCAGCAGTCCAAATGCAGATGTTTAGATTAGACTGGGCTTAATACCTCTCTAGGACCTAGTATTGATTAGATCATCACTGGAGTTATGGTATTGATGTTATGCAGCTACAATACAAATGCCTAAATTTAGACATCTAAATCTAGAAATTAACTGCATTCTGGATGTGTAGCTGAGAATCTCTTAGCTACACGACACGTGAATTATTTGACCTATTTTCGGTATCTGCAGCAGTTGGTGAAGCCCACGCTCTGTCTCCTGATGCACATTTCCCAAATCACTTAAAATATGAGTACTGCTTTAAATAAGCACTTAAAATTAAGCATTTACATGAGTACCATTCTCAGCTGGAACAAGCACAAGCTTCCTGAACTGTGGACTTGGGCTATAAGCATCTCCAGGAAATGCCTCTCTCCCTTTCACATTCTGACCCGAACACAGCACTAGTGCTCTACAGACGTTACTATTATCCTAATTACGAGTCTGACAGCGTTCAGATTCTTGATCTTTTAACTGCTTCCTGTGACATCTGAAAGACAAGGTCTCCTTTATCTTCAAAATCATTGTTCAAATCAGGGCACACATTTACAGAAAATTATAGCCCTAATGCTACTTTCTTATCTGACTCAGACAGTACTTCATTGGTTTCACATGAAAAGAAAATAATTTAAGGAGAAAATCCATGCCTGCTTGGAGATGCCTGATGGTGCGATATTATTCCAGTACTGCTCAAATGCCAGAGCAGTGGCCTCTGCATTCAGCTTCTTTATGGATTTGTTTCCTTGCAATCTTCAGTAGGCTTCTATTTTCAGAAATACAAAAGATGGCACTGCCCAGAAAATTAAATATCTAGCTTCAGTCATACAAAGCTGTCATTCTCATATGCTGTGTCAGATTTTCTCCTCCATTTAACATAAAACAGCAGAGCAAGTGCTTCATGGTGAAGCATCCCCTTCACTTGCCTTTCCTCTCGGCAATCTGGGAGGTTCTCCAGTTTCATGCAAGTGATCAAGTGAACACAAACTCTGAGCAGCTGCGTAACCGAATGAAAAATTTCACAGCTGTTTCCTCTGGGAACATTCTTGGTTCTGTGTTGTTCAACTGTCCCTTGATATCTAACTGTGGCAACCTATGAACTCTCTTTCATCAACTCCCCGTCTCTGTTCATTCAAGAGGGGTTTCTATTTACATAGCTGTCTGGTGGTGACAGTGACCAGACAGACCCAAGAGTCTGCCTCTTCTCCTCAAAGCCATATCACTTCAGAGATGTCAAAGAACATGATAACAGAAAGAACTCTCATCTTGATAACGGAAGAAGTGCAGTGCTTCTTCATTTTGCACATTGGCGGCTGCCTGCCTTTGCAGCCCTGACAGCAGACAGGCAGATGCCAGTTGTTTTATAATGGCCTGGGAAGGCAACGATAGATAATGTTGCGTTGGCTGGCTTTGCTGCTGCTGCTTGCAACAGCGTAATGGACACAGTAAGACTGACTTGAATGACCTTCTGGCTTCATTAGCATACCATCCAGTTTAATGATTAATATTAATACAACATTATTGAAGTTCAGACTGGACATTAGGAAAAGGTTCTCCACTGAGAGGGTAGTTGGTCACTGGAAGAGGAGGCTCCCCAGGGGAGTGGTCATGGCACCAAACCTGTCAGAGTTCAAGGAGTTATTTGGATGATGCTCTTAGTCAGATGATTTAGTTCTAGGTAGTCCTGCAAGTAGCAGGGAGTTGGACACAGTGATCCTTATGGGTCATTTCTATTAATGCTACAAAGTCAAACTCTTCAATGCTAGGAAATAGCAGAAATAAGTATGCACGCACCACACTGGTTCAGCCTTCTGCACATGTCTAAATTATACAGACTACCCAGAAAACTTTTCCCATGGGCCCCTTGCTTTGCTCTGTGATTAGGATGGAGATGCTCAGCTAATGAGTAAACATTTTGTTTTTCCTTCACTGCTGTCTGGCTTCAGGCTTGATTTGCAGCACACTGTTTTGGAGAGAGAGAAAATTGCTTCTTCATGGGTTTCCTATGGTGTCAGATCTGCAACATGTGGGCACTCTGTAAGCACTAAATAAATTAAATTTTCACACTATTACGAAGAGTTGGTGCTGTCTTATCTAACAAATATGGAATGGAAACTGCGCAACTCAGGGCTCCCAGAAATCTTGGATGCCACTTTTCACTGATGTTAAGTAACGCTTTTAGTGTGCAGTGCTTCTCTGTGACAATATAACCCAGCTGACAATCCAGCTTATTGTATGAGTTTCCACAGCAGTTTCTAGTTTGCTCAGAAAACATAGCCAAAGGGGTTGGAAGTTTCCCTTCCAATGAGACAATGTGAAGCTTTATCTAGAAAACTTTGTTTTCTTTCTGAAATGTTTCACAGCATTTCATATTCTTAGGAGAGACAATCAGATAAATAGCGAACTAATTAGCCAAATAGCTGTAGCCAAATTACTGCATAGCAAATACAGATCTGTGTATGAGAAACATGAAGCTCAAGCTGAATCATAGTCTGTTTCTCAAAGTCCTTTATCACAGAAAGAAAAGTTCCTGATAGTTATAACATAAGCAACAAAACAGTCAAGTTCTAACTCCTTTATAAGTGGCATATGGGGAAACAATAACTCAACCTAAATCCTGCAGCATAATACTGTCAAACATAATCCCTGGGGCATGTAATCCGGTGTCTGAGCAGAGATGTAACAAAGTGGCATTATTTTTGGACATAAGTATTTTGAAGGATAAAACCATGCGTTTCAACTAAGTAGTGCAGGAAACTGGTAACGAACATATTAATGCAGTGCATAGAAGTAGCAACCTGGGAATGTTGCTATTTGCTAAATTTAAGACTTTAGAGCAGAAATTTCAGCAATGCTCATGTTCTTCCCTGTTTCTCTGCTGATTCAGATATTCACCCAGCGCACCACGCAGTCTTCACTGGGGGACACCAGCTGTCTCCTCCACTGGCACCTTTGGCCAGTACCTGACTCAACAGAAGTGAGCAGGTGCTGAACATGGGAGCTCTGAGTGTATCTGACTACAGGCTGACAACGTGGGATGTGCCTCACAGCAATGTCTCCTCATAGTCTTGTCCCTAACCCATACACTATGTGCAGTCAAGTCCTTACTGCCTAAATCAACACAGATACCTAACCAGAAGAAAGTAAGGGGCTCACAGAGTAGTTTGCTTTAGACAGGGAGACAAGCTAGATCAAGCTGAATGCCTAAACCAATACATTCAGCTTGGTCTAGAGTGCATTTCAACTCGAGTAAAGCATTTTAACCACATAGATGGGATGCTGGGTTATAAGATTATCTTACCCTGGAATAATTCAAGAGCTATATCCTTTTGCTGGATTCACCTAACTGATTATTTGGGGATATAACATATGGAACTACCCCAGATTTTGCTCTTTTCCTATCACAGAGATAATAGCTGGACTGCAAGAGAACTATATATTTTTCAGGCCACATAAGGTAGGTTATCACTAAGAAAACAGCTTGTCAGCGCTAGAACAGGTCATACCAAATAAGTCTTTCACTGCATGTATTTTGGCATTTAAAAAGCCTATCTTGCCTTAATAGTATTTGATGGGCCCAATGTTCTCATGGTACAAAGGTGGGACCAGTGCCAGCTGAAGCACAAGACCAGATTACTTTAGGTATGATCCTGGAAAAGGTCCCTTATTAGAACCAAGCTCTGCTCAAAGACAGCTGTCATTTGTCCCCTCTCCTCCTGAAACAAACATTTTTAGAAGATTTCTTAAATATTGTTTACTTTCAGTCTTGAAGGGTCCTTTTCAACTTGGTTAGCTGCCAAATCCAAGACTTAAAAAGAAGGAAAACAGAATGTCTTAAGGAAACAGTAAGAGAGAACTGCTGGTGGAAGAAAGGTTGCCTGGCTCTGGATAAAACACAGTCACAGGTCAGAGACTGCCTCTGGGAAGAGTCTTCATGTCAACAGACCAACATGAGATGTTGCTCCTAATTGAGCTCCCTCTTCCTGGACACAGACGACCAAAACCAGTCACCATCTATGAATTGGCACAGCCCAAAGAAGGATATTGGAACTTCCTCAGCTTCACCTTAACTAACTGTTTTCAAATCAGGCTGCATTTTTTCCCCCCAGGAGAGTCTTGCATAGCTTATATGTGATAACTTACTGCAGCTGGTACACCCTGACCCTTTTCCACCCTCCAACCTTCCTGAGCCTGATCTGGCAGTTCATATAATCATATTCTGGTATTATGTTTCCCATCCTTAGGGTCATTCATTTCTCCTCCAAAGGTAGAGCAACTCCTCTGAACTCATGAGGTCATCAGCACACTTCCTTAACTTGCTCCTACCCTTCATCCCCACGCATTACTGGTTGCAAGCTCCTTGCCTCAAGCATCTCCTTAAGTAATCTCTCCCAGTCTGTTAACTTCCCTTCAACAATCTCCAGTACCAGGCTTTTATCTATCTGACAACTCTTCCACCAAATTATGACTATCAGCAACAGTAAACAAATATACAAGTACAGATCACTTGTGTTATTTTGCACTCACCAGAGCTCTCACAGAGAAGGTGTGAATTCAACACTCATCTACAGCCTGCCAGCTCTCTGCTTTTCTAAGCACACAAGCTACTAGTAGGCACTAATTCTGAAATGCAACAGGGAGATGCAACAGAACAATGCTAAACTTGCAAACCAATGTGCTGGATATGGCTCTAATTGATTTTTTTTTCCAATAAAATCATACTAAGATAGTAAACAGAAAGTTATATTAATTTCTGAACTTGCGCTAAGTCCAGTACTGCTCTGAATACTGTTGATTATCTGTGCCAGAGTTGACTTCACCCTTTAAAATACTCTTCTGATTAGCTGTTATTTTTGAACGGATTAAAATCACTAATGAAAGGTACTGAAAGCATCTTCATTGCAGAATTGTTAAGATAATCTGTACTCTTTTTAGAATAAAAAAAAAACCCTCCAACTTGTTAGAAGATGCATCTACCAGCAGTTTAATTTGAGTATAGCTAAGGAAAGACAAATATAAAGATTTTCTGTTGTTGTTTAGACGGAAAAAGTCTCCCCTGCAAATCCTGGCTACTAGCACATATGCTCTGGAACAGAGGAGAAAATGTCCTGGAAGCCTTGATAATACGTTGGCAGAACACTCTTGTTTTGAAGATGTTGAGAATTTATTTAACTTGTAGGTTTTTTGATGCTGCTGCATGTTTTCCAAAGGGTATAAAAAAGAATCACAAGAGTGAATACTGAGGAACCCTGCACTTGTTGCCAGAGCACACACTCTTGTTATTGCTTTTCTTGTTGTTACTGGTTTTCTTGTTCTCTAATGCCTGTCTGTGAACCATTACACTTGACACCACAGGGAACCATGAACAGTCTTCTCATCCGAGAAGTCCTAAAACAAATACCCTAAGAAAATATCACAAAAGAGGGCTACTTGCACTGTACACTTCACGCTACGCTAAGTCTCAAAAGTTAGATACTATACATCTACCTACCATATACTCTCCAGTAAAAAGATTTTAGAATTAACTCTCCCCACTAGTTATTTGGAAATGTAGGTTCTCTGACCTGCATCAAAGGTGGAGACTTACATCAGGCACTGGAAAAAAATACAGTTTCACTAGATTTGCACAGTTTTTTATTCTCGTCATTGATCCTGACTTAAAGCAAGTACTTATACCTCAGTAATTCCAAATTGAACTTTTGGTGAAGAGGAACAGTTTCCCAAATGAGAGTTTAGATGAACATCTGGATGTTTTGTTCCACCCAACAGGACAATTACATAGACCTGAACTGCATTTTAAGAGCTTACTTTTGGGAGATATCACTGAACATATGTCTGTTCACAGCTGGTAATCTGCTTCCTATGCACTTAGCTAGCAAAGTCAGGTAGCGCAAACACATCCCATGCCACAAATCTAAAATAAAGGCTCACCTCTTTGATGATATTTGAGGTGGCTTCTTCAAGTCACTCTTCAAAATCTTGGTCTAAGACCTTCACTCGTATTATCAACAACTTGTGGGTTTCCCTAGTGTTTTGAGAGCATAATTTTTATTTTCCTCCTGCCCTTACCTCTCTCTGCCTTAAAATCCTCTTAATAACCTCACTGAGGTTTCAAGGATATAAAGATTTGTCAGTTCGTTTAATGGCCACCCCCGAGCATAATGATGTACTTTCTTTCCACAGCAACCAAAGAATGTGGGTCACAGTTACCCACACGTACTGAGCAATTAGGGATGCCTGAACTCCTGAAAGCTTGGGGATTTTTTTCAAATAAAAAGACTGGCTCAGGCTGAGTTTCCCTATGATTGAGAGCAAGTGCAGCTCTGAGTAAGTTAATCTTGGAGGCCCCTTCTTGTGCATACCACAGCTCAGTTTTTCTAACGCAAAATTCCACAGATATCATGCTTTCCTCCAAAATGGGGCTTTGCTGGGTATTTTAAAACTGCAAGAACACAAAGAGGATCAGTGTTATTACTGACTGGAATTCTTCCTTGCACTGTACAACAATTCAAGTAAAAATCATCTGAAATGACTGAAATGGTGGGTCTGATCTACCTCAGGTACCTCTTAAAAGTTGTTCTGATTATTATCCCTGAAAGCCCTTTGGGCCTGTTTTATTTGTACAACTAGCAGCCTGATGTCTGCTTTACCTCCTTGTCAGCAGTACTGTCTTGTTTGTTGAACAGATAGTTAATATTTCCTCCATGTTTCTGGGCCAGACCCTGCCAGGCACAGAGCTTCCTCAATTTCTTGAGCCCACAGCCAAAGGTAAAGGCATCAGCAACTCGCTCACATTTGGAAATCTCAGTGTCTCACAAACGGAGGCAGTAGTTTTGGGGTTTGGTTTTCCTTTTCACTCATCTGTTTCAGGAGTTACAAATGCACAAAGCATTCTAACACCCACTGCCATCAATGCCCAGCTCCCAGCACTGCACAAACAGGGGGTCAGATAGAGGGAAAGCTGTGCACAGCAGTGGGATGCCCTGCTTCCCTCGGGCTAGCTTCCCAGTTGGCGATGGTGGCACACGGTGGTAGCAACTGGGCCGCCTGGGAAGGTCACGGGTCCTCTCACGAGCTGTGAGTGTGCAATGTGGCCTGGTAATAAAAAAAGTCCTCTTACTGATAGTAGCTTTGAAGATGGACTGCAGTGATCTGGCACAAGTGGCTTTAAAAGCAATCAAAGGTCCAGGAAAAATTCTCATTTGCATTTCAGGGATTTTCTGCTTTCAGAGCAAAAATCTCATGGTTTTATTCCAGTTTTTTGACACGTGGTTTACTCAGCAACTTCAAGCAAACACCTTGTGTTCAGAAACTCTTCTGTGTGCACTTCTCCATTTGCCAAAGCAAAGTGTGTGACAGAATCACACATAAAGAGGAAAAAGATGTTCATGATGGAAAGAAATTAAGATGGCTTTACTCAGTTTAAAATAACAGTTTTGTTGTCTGAGCTTCACAGGTTTCTTCTGTTCTTCTTCTTCTTCACAATGTTCTTCTGTAAATAATTTCCAAACACAAGCAGAATGCAAGTAACAATGTGAATAACACAAAGGACAGGTCAATGATAAATCATCAGCAATAGCAACTATAGTGTGAAAATTATTGTTAATCATTACTTGCTAGGAAAAATATTACAGAGAAAGAGATATAGACTGAATATGGACTTGCTCAGCTAGACGTTGTCATGAAACTAGCATCTATCTAACCTCCTGAATGTAATTATTGAAGAATATTGGATATCCAATCAAATTACACAATGGAATAAAAAGATTTTGTTTGTGCATTGCAAAGGTCTGTTTTAAAGGTCTCACAGGGACTGAAAGTTTTCCTTTACTTTTTAACACACAGATATTCCCCTAACAAACCAAATCAGCAAATGTGAATGTTGCACATCATAAATTCTGCAGCTCCACAAATTGCTGTCTCACCAGCGAAGGCCCTCATCATCCCAGCACTTACATGAGCAAGCAAAACTGCACACCCGAGTATGCTGACACGTATGCAGCCAAATGTGCATATAAAGATTTGGTGGAGCGGGGCGCCTGGACCTGTATTCTGATAATGAATTGATCCTTTAATTCATTATCAGAAAATAAGCTTGAAAGGGAGTTGGGGAACATCAACAGTTGTTTCATAAAAAGAACTAGGGGGAAAAAAAAAAAAGTTTTCTTTGGCATTAGGAAGAGATTTCCTGTCCTATTCCATGATCTCACTAGTAAATGCTGTAGGCACACCCCACCCCCAAGCCCAATGAGTCTGGCTTCAAACATCTTGGATTTGCTGCTTATTTTGTCAAAACAACTATTTCTATATAATTAATTAGAGCCTCCTGTCTCTTCCCTCTCCTCCCTGGGTGGAACCTATTTATAGACCATGAGCTCACCAATCCCAGCCGACACAGAAAGTCTTTGAGTAAAAAGGGAGAGAAAGAAAAAAAAAAAAATCTATTTACTGGGTACCAATATTCTGATTTTTTTCTCTCTTTCTCTCTCATAAATGTTCGTCTTAACTGGCAAAAAGCTAGCACAGCAGATTTTTAAAGCACACTGTCTTAGAAGTTGAAGAAGCAGCAGAAATTGTTCACTCAGCTCACATAAGTGATTAAGCCCCAAAACAAGTTTCAGAACTGGTCAACAAAATCAACTGTCTTTTTGCTTCCCCCATCTTTTAAGGGACCTGCAGGGCATGTGGTGGAGCTATAAGGAGAAAGGGGGATTTGGTGCCACTCTGAGAAGTTTCACTTCCTTTGCTGCCACACTAACTCTCATTTTAACAGACCAATTAGACTTACATCAACTTTCACTGTACTACACAAGCTAAATCTTTTTTTTTTCCCTGACTGCTAAGAACTGATGAATTTAATTTCTTCAAGATATAGGAAATAATCCAGGGAAGATCACCAAGATTCACTGTCCCCATAAAGCTGTAAGGTCAGCTGTCCCTCGTTCATCGTGAGGTTGGCCATGCTTCGGCTACACGTGTTTCAGGTCAGGCCTGGCTGTATGACCCTTTTCCATATGTGTTAATGTACAGCTACAGGTACGCTGCCAGCAGAGCGGGAGCAGCTTAAAGGTCAGAATTCCATCTGCCCACACAATAATGCTCATCCACTGGAGCACGCTTGGGCAGGACCTGGGCCTTGTTAGCAACATAAGGACTGCTCTTTATATTTGGGCACAGTGGGCTGTATGACTAAGTCACATAAAGCTTGTTATTTAGGATAAACGGATAGAGTGTCCCCCAAGTACAGGATGGTAGTCTGTTTTACAGTGCTGGATGACCAGTGCCCTCAGTGAAGTTGTCCAGGCGAGTAATGGCTGGAGACACCAGATGTTCCCTGTGATGTCTTTACTATGGCTCATAAAAGTTTGGAATAGAGATGAGAGCCTATTTCTTCCTTTTATATCCTTTCCACAGACAGCAGTACAAAAGCAGTCACAGAAGAGAACAGTTCTCAGTAGAGCAAATATCTTTTTCTTGGAATCTGGCTGTTAATGACAAGTTTGCATTTCTGAGGCCACCTCTCCTCCTTGCAGCAGCAATTCACATCTGAGAAGTGACATCACTGCGGACACCATCAGTCCAGGAGCTCACACTGAGGCTCTGGCCCCTGCAGCTACCTCCATGCCCCAGGGAGCATGGATTAGATCAGGCTTGGCACTCGCATCTCTTTTCTCAGTGTAGGAGGCTGCCTGTTCAGTTAGGATAACCTCAGGCTCCTGAAGGCCTCTCTAACTCCTGAACACAACTCAAACCAGACATTTTCCCAGGGCCAGAAAGCTCTAGCTGCCTTTTCCCTCCCATCCCCACGAGCCTCTAATGCTTCCTACATCCCACTGGGGAGCAACCACCTGAGCTGAAAGGCTGCAAGGAGGCAGCCAGCAGCTACCTTGATTGCAGGCACTGGAAACTCTCCAAGAAAGCCTCCTATCACACCATTTCTTGGGTGTTTCGCTATCTGAAGCTTTGGAGGTGCACACAAGGGCCTGAGAGCTTCCCTCAACCACTTTCTGCCAATGCTTCTCTTTGCTTTTAATGCTTGGCTCTGAGTAGGGCGGGCTTTGGGATGGGATTTGCCTGCTTCTGTTCTTCCAAACAATCTGGGAAATGTTGGAGGAAGATCAGTACCAGCCCCAAAGTCAGTTCATTCATTTGCTACTAAAAAAGGAAGAATGTTCTTTTTGCAGGAAGGATTCAGACAAAATCCTCTGTTCTTCGTGGTATTTAAGCAAAAAACATCTTTAGTGGGTCGTGGCAGGGAGCACTGCTTGCACTTGAATCCCTTTCTGGTTTCTCCCTCTTGCAATTGATCTTTTCTTTCATTCTTCCTTCCTTTAATTGATGCAAAGTGATAACAAGGTACTTCTAGCAAGACAACTTCATTTAAGATTGCATTATGATCACTTGTCTCTCAAAAGTGGCCTTTCTTGTTCACTGTGTCACTTCCTCTCTTCAGACAACCAAGAAACGTGAGGACAACAAAGGCTGCCTGCTTTTAGCACAGGGCAGTTAATGTCACTTCACAATTAAAAAAAAACTACTAAAAATGCAAAGACGTGAAGCACTAGGCTTAGAATACAAGGAAGTTTTGCAAGCTGAACTTACCTACTGAATAGTTTAATACAATTCATGTCTACAATTACCAAGAAATAACTATCTTTCTAAGCCTGTATAAGTTCAAGTCTAATAAAAACAAACAAAACTCATTCCAGTGACTCGGTGTCCTTTGTAATCCTCACTAAAGAATCAGACTCATAACTTCTACTAAGACACAAGTGCCTTTCACATAACAAGTACTTTCTATAGTGTAAAAATGTAATTATTGCTTGGAATAGAAAGAGAAAGAATTCCTTGCTTGGAACACTCTGGCTAAAACAATAAACAGGCCCCTTTGCTCTTGCTCCTCTTTGCATGCAGTATTTCAAAACTATGTACAGTCACTGGGGAAAAAAATGAAAGAAAGAAAGAAAAAGCTAACATCAAACTTCATTTGAGATCTACTGCTCACACTATTCTCCAGCTAAGGCAGACAGACAAAAGTATACTGGTTTCAAACTAGGATTAACCCATTGGCTCCACTCATGACCATCTAATAATTTTTAATTTCTCCTCCGTGGGCAGTTCAGTTGAGAAATGGGAGAAACATATGTCATGATTGTAGAGGGGCTAGTAAGATACCACACTGTCAGGTATAGATACCTGACCATGCAGATATTCCCAAAATACATGTTCTTCCTATTGCTATACTCCTTGCCCTATAAATACATATGGATAAAGTTATGGCTGCTGCATTAAAAAAAAAAAAAAAAGATAAAAAAAGGAAAAAAAAAGAAAAAATCAAAAGGAGTAATAATAAAGCTAAGACTTCTTTTTCCTCTTGGATCAAAGAGCTAACAGAACTGGAAACACCAATCATTCGGCTTTCAGAAGTTCTGACAATTGCACCAATTCCACCACAAGTTTATTTTTTATAAAAAAAAAAAAAATAGACTGCTCTGCCTTAGCTGGAGAAGGATTAGGGGCATATAGGATCCCTGAGTCAACCCAGTGTTGTCAGAAATATTTATATTTTCCGTCTATTCAAACTGTACCATTTTTTGAACCAATTCAGCTGTTTTCTTCCCTACACACGCTCACACATGCATGCACCCATACATTGCCTCATTCATTAACAAGGCACAAGGCAAAATAAAAAGGTAACTGTGTGCTTGAAGCCAAGCAAAAGAAACTATTTCCTAGAGCAAAAATCAGTTACAAACACACACACTGCAAATGACCCGAACACAGCCACTTTAGAGTAGGAATTTTGCACCCACAGGTTACTATCTTCAGTAGGTATTCTACTGGAGGAGCCAAGCACGTGCAGGTTACGCTTACATTTGCAGAGTCTTTTCAGTAGATTTTTTTTTTATACACACCATTTACTTCTGCATGAGTTTTCTAGTTTGATATTGGAAAGGATGGCAACCATCACTTCTAACCACATAGATCATTTAATATTCTTATTTTTCAGGACCAGTGTCATGGGTTGCACAGTCAGTTTAACTAAGCTGCACCCTGAGGAGGGGTCCCACTGCCCTTTTCCCAGTGCCCCTGAGGGTCCAGCAGAGCCGGGAGACTGACAGATCTGGCTGACCAGCCCTGTTTCTGGTTCAGAGCCATCACTGAGCAGGAGAAAGACCACGGGAGCTGCACAGTGAGCGTGGAGGTCCAGGTCCAGCAACAGGGGAGCGCTGGATGGCAGCAAAATGAATCAGAGAGCCTGCACAAGGGACCTGGGATCCTGGTACCACTCCTGCTGCCCGCCTTTTGCAACACAAACCTAAACACACCTAAAATTCAGTGTCAGCAGGATCTAAATAAATCGGTGTGTAACAGTACAAAAGCACATCCCTATATTTATTTGTATCATTCATTCCCTTTCAGTAGGAACTGCTGGATTTTCCAAGACTGCTTAGTGTTCAGCACACACATAGGTAAAACATTATTATCTCCACAGCCACACAGAGAGGCTGATGGGACCACAAATAAGCTCTCCATCCTGGTAACCTGTCTCCACAGTGGCCAAACTGAGTGCCTGGGGAGGTGTACGAGAGCAAGGCATGCATATAGAGCTATTTTCCTCTAAGTATTCTCCCCACCTCCAAACATTATTGACTCAAAGACGTTTTGAGCCTGAGTTAATTTCTGTGTACTCCCTAACCCTCTGGGGATTCCTCTTCAATGAACTTGCTGACCTCCCCCAGCAGTCCTGCATGTTTTTAGCACCCACTTGATCTGGTAGTGAGGAGTGCCACAGCCTGACCAGACGAGGTGTAAAAGCACCCTTTTCTTTTCTTTGCTTCCTACCACAGACAGCAGGATAGCAGAAAAAAATTCATTGCCCCTGCTGCCCGAAGTCCATTCAGCTGGTTTATTAGATGCCCTCCCCAGCTGCTGTCTTAGGTATCCACCTTGAAAAACAAATCTTTTGTTGCCATCACTTGAAATATTGTTTTTAATTTATTCCAAGAGATGCAGAGCTCTCCCTTCGCACACAGCGTCATTTCCTGACATGGTGCAGGCAACAGCCTTTTGCACCCCACAACAGGACAACAATTAAACAGGAACAAAAATAACTGGGAAGCAAGCTGCTCAGCTGAACTCCCACCATTCGAAAGGCAAATGGAAAATGAACTCAGAAACCTTCTCTCCATTTGGAGCACTGGTCTGGATGCTGCTTCTCCAGTGGGATACCAGTGCTGGCTGCAAGTGCCACGGCATCAGGAACAGTCCCGAGATATTAGCGCAGCCAAATACAAAGCTGGAAACTTGGACTAAATCTAATCCAAACTCCATCTCCCCCAAGTATTTGCACCTTATTTTAGAATTTGTATCTTTACTGGTCTGGTCCAATGGTTTTGCCAAGCACTCAGAGGTCCATGCGTAGAAGACCACTCGACCATGAGCCAACTGTGACAAAAAACTCAAGCTAGACCACCCCCTGCAAAAGAGTAACTTAAAAACACTTGAGCATGACATACTTTTGTTTCCTCTCCGCATCCCTTGATTACAAGTCTCATCTTAAGAAACCTACAAAAGGTTATCCTGTGCACAACTGCCAGTCTTACGTATCATAAATTGCCACAATATTTTTCAAGTTAGACCAAAGATTTCATTAAAAATGGAGACTTATGTGCAGAATGGGAAAGATCCATGATCCATATGTACCAAAGCATCACAAAATTGTGCCAACTTAGTAATATTCAACCAGTTTGCCAACTGAGATAAAACCTTTGTTCATAAAAATGTGAAGACACACCTTTTGAAAACACTACGCTAGCTAATACGTACACTAATACACTACTAAGCCTAAGGCAACTTCCAGGTACTCACCATGTCCTTCAAATTCCACATACGAAAACATAGTAAAACTCTGAGGAAAAGGAAGACTAAGGGAAAATCAGATTTGTGACTCCACAGTGATATATTTTAAAAGTAACCATAAAAACTATTACACAAAATATCTCTGACACACATTCAGATAAATTCAGCAGTAATTCAGATTGTGGTATTCCTAAAAGAACACCTTTCTCTAAAACTGCAGAAACTTTGTTGGATTAAATGCCTGTCCAGACACAATGCAATTATCCAGAAAAGAAAATTAAGTCTTGAGAGTCAAAAAAAAGCATGTCCAGAATTATACACTGGCATGTTCCTATATTCTTCAGACCATTATATGTAAATCCAAACTACATATGCTGCTGTAATCTGTCAGCACTGCCTTGCTTTAGATTACACCTCTATTTCAAAAAAATTGTAGGTGAATATCCATCTTTTAATCTTTATTATTCCCTCATGATCTGTGCATAGGAATAGTAAGATAAGCTTTATAACAGCAGTGTATTCACATGCATACAAGTTCATGCTCTTTAAGAAGCCAGGGAAAAATCAGAGACAGGGAAGCTGCTGGGAGGACAAAGGGCTCTGCAGTAAGCTTTCCTTCATCTCACTTTACATGTAGAAGTATGTATATATGTGCTCACACACACATGTATCTCAAGAGTACCATATCATGGTTGCATGGCAACTTTAACTGGGGAATTGTTTTTTAATTATTTCAGATAACCAATGGGTTATACACATTATTATTCTATAATAACAAAAACATATCTTCAAAATATGCTTCTCTTAAAATTAAAAGCAGAAATAAAATCAAGCGTCAAAAATCAGATAAATGAACGAATATTCACTTCCTAGTGGTATTTCTGAAAGCACTGATAACATATGCCCATATATACTGTAAGACGACCTTCTGTACATAATGCATCAATTATACCAAATATTGGTGTATTCAACTGCAACACAGCTATTCTCTTTTAGTGTTATAATGAAAAGCTTAAACTAACAACCAGTCCAGGAAATAAACTCACATGTCATCAACTACACATAGTTCAATGACAAAGCAAATGGAAAACCTCACAAATAACAATAAAAAAAATAAACTGGATGAGGAAACACAGTTAATAAAATCAAGCCTTACCCCAGCCCCTGCATCCCGCTTCTTCCTTGGTAGTAATTTTCAACTATAAAGAATAATATTAAGGTAATAATAATTATTATAATAACGAGTTTGGCATGGGGTAGTTTCCTGGAATTAATAAACCTTAGCTCAACCTATAATCCCCAACAACCAAAGGCAAGTCTGAAACCCCAGGAAATGCTTTTTGCAAACAGACACAGGTGTGGGGTTTTTGGTTTTTCTCTTTCAGAAACTCAAATACAAGGCTCATTGGGGCTTTTTCCACAGAAAGACCTGATGACATGATAAATACTATATAACCTAGAGAGACTGCTGAAATGCAAAGGTATAGTCCGTTACCTACTGCACCAGGATATTGAAACAGGTTTTTTAATACATATATTTTATTTTTTTAAAACAAAAGCTTAACAGTCCACTTGTAAGGCTTTACTTTAAGAGGTGCCACTCACTTTATAGAGCAGCTTTTTAGTGCGCTCCTCCTTTTTCCCTTGCTAAGTGGAAATCACTGCATTACTTTTCTGCAGATGGCGATGGCCAAAAGTCAAGTGCAGGTTTTCTGGCCTACTCCCAAAGGCAGGCTGCGAAAGCACTGCTGGCTGGGAACATGCCTGGCTCAGCATCCCCTGCAGCTTGCCCGGGCTGCAGGCGTCCGTTGAGATAGCTCAGAGAGGGGGTCCCCCGCTCATCCCCAGAGCCTGCAACGGAGCCAGCTGAAATGTGTCTTGCTTTTCCTCTCTGCCTCGCTCAATGCCTCTGGTTTGGATGAAATGCCACAGGAAGCTCCCTCTCTGAAAAAAAAAAAAAGACAGATTTGGGGCCTGAAGGCCTCCTTTGGAGGGGGGGATAACGTGCCTGCTTCTGCTAATAGGAACGCAGATTGATACAGGCTGAACCCAGGGTTATGTCACTGATTGTCAGCTGCTCCAGGAGGAGGGAGCCTGCCTCACCTACTTCCCTAGAAGAAATCAAAGCTCTCCTGAGAGCTTTTCCACATTTTTGAAGGAAGGGAAAGAGCAAAGAATGAGTAAGAAAGAAGAAAAAAAAAAAAAAAAAAAAAGCCATGACTTTCCTTTCATACCAGAAGTAACCAGGGCGTTCACAAGACAGTCAGAAAATCCCAGGGACCCGATGTCAAACCCAAGGAAAGAAAAGCTCATGATTTCTTAAGCAGTGCTGGCCCCTCCTTGGATTTTCCGCTGAAAACTCTTCACACCCTTACTCATCTTTTTGACTATGCAGCTGGTTTTTTTTTTAAAGTTTTTCTAAAGACAAAACTGCTGTTGACTTCAGACAGGCTGCACCTAAATTATGGCTGCAGAATCATGCCTTGTGCTTAATAAGATTAAAGAGGGTTGCGTTCTTATTTACAGATCCTACTAGCATCACAGGGGAAATTTCAACAAGTAGGTGAAAGAGAGCAATTGCCACCACTTCCAGCCACACAGCACCCACAGGACTAAGAAATGTAAATACATGTATATGTATACACATATATTATCCATATAACACAAATATTTATATATTTGTTTACACATAGTGTAAAAATATATATATATGTTTACAATTCTATTGTATTTTCCACTCAAGGTATCATTTATCTTCTGGCACCATCTTGAGACGCCTCTCTTAACAGTGACTAAAAGAAACGCCTGCAAGAACAGAATTGACCTTTCATGCCAGAAACTCGATAAACTTTAAGCTTCAAGTTACAACAAAAACAAACCCCAAACTCAACAGCTTCTTGCTGTAACGAAAGCCACTGAAAGACATGCAAATGAGCTCTTACTTAAGTTTTTCGCAGAGGATGTCAAAGTTTGGACAATTTTAAGATTCATCCTTAAGAACTCAGGAGACAAATCATGTCCCATAGATTTCTCACCTCAAATGTTGGCCAGTCTCTCTCCACTGAGTTTAAGAGCAAAATATGATAATGAAGAGAGACACTGGGACACAGGACAGTCACTGGTGATCTTACCTGTAGGGAGAGCATAGCCTGTAAAAGAAGCACATCCAAGATCAAGCGTACTGAGCTCACTGGATACCGGGCTCTATGAAGGGTTTTCCCCCCTTCTACCAGAAATGCAGTTTATCAAGAGAACTATCAAAATTGTGGTGGCTGGATCTCAGCAACAGCCAAATCCCTTTTCCAAAACCCTCTCCCATGGCTGGCACTGATATGACCATGGCATTGGCTCCCGGCTCTGCACAGATCTCGAAGACGTACAAGGGAAAGCAGCTCAGATGGTGAGCTATAGGCCACACGGGGACTGAAAGGGGGTGGGCAGCTACTGTCTGTGGCCCAGGGAGCCCTTCTCCACCCACCTCCCTCACCTGGATGGAAACCAGGACATCTTCTGGTGCCCAGCCATAGTGAAACCCCACCTAGGGTGGTACACCAGCAGGTAGGCTGGGATTCACTGTAAAGGGGCTTTGCTATAGCACAGGCTGCCTTCTAGCCTCTACAAAAAGTCCTTTTTACATCACTGTATTCATCCACACAGCTGTTCTTTCTTTAAAAAACCATTCCTCTCGGAGTCCCAAGGGAAGAGCAGGGCTAGGCAGTGAAACAAAACCTCCCTTAATAAACTCAGTCACACAAAGCATCACAGGCTACTCCCCAAAACCACTATGTCTATATATGCAAGAGTCATGATAAGCTACTTCCAGGACAAACACTTTCCACATCACATAACCTAGAGCACAGCCCCACCTGATCAGCATAAACCTTGATGTATGTGATCCCATATGCTATTCCAGGACTAACAAGTCCTTAAACACAGAGATGTTTGATAATAGCTTATTAATTGCGAGCTATTTACAAACAACCAACTTCTCACTTCCCAAATCCTCACAAAAATTTATAGCACACTATTATACTGCAAAACTTCTGCCTAATCTCACCTGAAAGAAACAGGAATGTAATCAAAAGCCCTGTATTCTTGAATCTGACATTTCTGCTGCTTTCTGTGGAAATGCTTGGGGTGATCCCCCACTGCAACTCATTGTTTCCCTGCAAGTAGCTTAAGATTGCAAAAACTTGGATTTTTAAAGCTATTTGGAGTTAGCTGCATTCGTTTTTGCAAGGCCAGAGTCATTTAGACTTTTGGAACCGTATACACTACCAACCTTCAATGAGATTTCTAAGTGTTAAGCTGCTCCTGAAAATGGGATTTAACAATCAAACTCACATAGGCTCTTCCAACACTGAGCAGAACACTATGTGAAGTCCTGTGAAATCATGGCTTCTGAATCGTTTATTCCAATCGCGATTTTGCCAGAAGACTTTAGGGATTTTTGCATTCTATTCATCAAGTTAATTTATTGGGAAAAAATAACAAAGACTTCTTTCAAATAAACATGATAAATCAGAGTATAGGAAAGACTCCAGTCAAGACTCCGATCAGTACTAATTACACAACTAAACTCAGTCTCCAATGCCCATTCCCTGAACGTGGGAGTGATACATGAATCCTAAGTGGAAAGTCTGGAGCAGAAGCCTAGCCTTCAATTCCTGCCTGCTAAGAGCAGGAGGGTATCAGATGGCTCTAACAGCCCCTGGCCTGAAAAGGTGCTGCTCCTTACTTATCCTTAGGGAAGCATAAAAGTTGAGATTTTCATTGAGCATCCACAGAAAAAGAAAAATAAAATAAACAATGATGTCACATAGCTTGAACTGCAGATATTTTTTTCTTCCCAATTAAGAAATTGGTCAATTTTACTCTAGGGATGTAGAACATTTTGGTGCACTCAGGAGCAAAAGTTAAGCATCAGGTTTGCAAAAATGGAGAGGCAGCATGTGGCATGGTTACTGCCACACTACTCATATTCCCAGCCCTGGCTATAAAAGCTCTCCTGGCAAAAGGGTTCAGATCCCTTCACATAAGTGATATACAGCTCCAGCAATCTGCCAGAGGCACTTGAGTCAGTGCAAGGGGTCACAGCTTCCATGCTACTTGGCATCACTCCCCTCTGACCCTCTGGCAGAGTGGTTTACAGGAGCAAGTCCAACTCACTCTATGCAAAATCAGCTGGATTAAATCAAGCCACTAATTTAAAAGGTTTCTGCTAACCAGCTAGATGTGAATTGAGAGTGATCACATTAACTTGTCTGCCAGTGGATCCAAAGGAACAATAACTGCTGGAAAAGAGACATAATGAATACCCAAGACCTACATTTTCTTCCAGTGGTACAGCTGGATCCAAAAGAGGGCACGTGTCTTTCACTTTCGTGCCCTATCAGTATCTTGTCCTGGCCAATCTTAAGACTCTTAGAAAATATGAGTAGTATGGGAAACTGATGTAAGAGAATTTCCAATTTGGAAAAAATTAAACTCTGCCTGCGTCTGCAGCTCTTCTGGGCAATCCTAGCCAAGAGACGCCAGCAAGCGCTCTGGGAGCGAGGAAGAAAGAGTTCATATCCAAATTTCATGACTTCCCTGCTAACCCAGAAAGAGATGGTACCATATTACTCGTCAGAAGAAAAAGCCCAGAGCCTGTAAGCAGCATGACCTTGGTCATCGGCAATATTCATACTCAACACCAAAGTTTCACGGACATGCTCACGAAGGAATCACAGGAAATTACTGCACCTGAGGAAACCCTGCCCTAGCCTGGCCCTGTTAACTTCATTCAGCTGTTACTTGCGAGAGCGGCTGTGAGAAGCAGCAGGAATGTTACACACAGCTGCTTTGCATGCTGGGAGCCTGTCTGAAATTTAGGAACAATCTGCAGCTGGAAGTGACGGTCAACCATGGGATTTCCTGACCTACTCTCTCTGTAACCAGTGCTGAAATGGGGTTAGCTGATAGATTCTTGCCAGGCCTTGTAAAGCAGTGAGAGATAAATGCTATAAATGTTGGGTTATTGCTGTTGTTTTTATTATTATGTTATATATGCTATTTTTATATGACTGCTATAAAAATCTCATGCCATACTTAAGCTGATTTAATACAGATATGGCCCTACCCTACCACATTACATGCTACTGCCAGCAAGCTTACAGCACTTTTTCTGCCACTGGACTGAAAATAGCCCTCTGCGCTGAACAGCAGCTAATGAACAGTTTCTAAAGTGCCTGTTGCTGACAAGCATTTTCAGCAAAATATCACAAGACAATAGGCAATTCCAACAGATGCAAAATGGTGTAGAAATTAGTAGTAATAGCTTTTAATTCTTTTTCCAGACTACTTAGCACACAAGTAGCACTCCGCATTCTTCTATAGGAAAGTGGTTTCACCGCAGTGGATTTTTCGGACTCTGAAATAGGATGCTTTCCTGAAGTAGAATTAAGATTACAGGACAACAAACTTCAAGATTAAAAAAAAGTAATAATAATTTACTCTACACAGAAAAAGGGACCAAGACTTCTTTGCCAACATAGTAAAGAAAAAACCCTCTAAGTGACCCCATGAGGTGTCTTTCTCTCTTTTTCCCTTTTATTTTCTGTTTTAAAGAGAACGTGATTAAATATCTTTATATTTCAAAAGGAATCTTTTTCTTAGTGTACAAATTATGAAATTCACTGCAGTGTAGTACTCCCACACACCTGTAAAACAATCCACCCCTTCAGAAGGGAGCAGTGACAAGAGAGTTAAAAGCACTACAGGGAGCACAGGCAGGAATAAGAAGTCAGCCTGTGCCACATACTGTGCCTCTAAGAGAAGCACTGTTTGTCAGGAGCTATGGGAAGAAAATCTTGGGCTTCATCAATGGAGCTGGGGAGGGCCAGCTGCAGCACAACAGGAAAATCAGAGAGTGGACCATGTGGGAGTCCCTTAAATATCAGTAAGCAAATGCTTTTTCACCTCATATAGACATGGCAAAGGCCTACCAGGTAGTCTATTTCCACCTCATCTTATAAAATCTCAGTCTCCAGAAAAAAAGAGGGGCCACCTCCACTACATCCTTCAGGGAACACTATCATCATCGTTCCTGAGCTAGGCCATTCATTTCTTTTCAAGCACAAGATGTGTGTGTCATTTTATCTCAATAACCCTGTTGAAAAAAAAAAAAAAGCTAGCATTAAATTTTTACACTGTCAGGTCTCATTTTAATCAACCTATAGAAAGAAACAAAACTGCATTGAATCTGCTAGGAATGTCCCCACTGGGGACACAGGGAAAACAAACATCTTGAAAGGGCTCCAGAGACAGGTTACAATAGCCCACCACACAGTCCTCGTTCTCAGAGTCACCTTGCAGAAAAAGGATCCAGCAACCACATGGAAGAGACCGTTCTCTTCCACTGTACTGTTATTCATTTAAAGGCAGTTGCTGCTGAAAGTTTCCTACAACAACAAGCTCTTTTGATTCTGAAATTGCTCCACTAAGGGAAACCTTAGGAGTTGTCATTTTTACTCTGGCTTTATGTTCTGGATTTTTGCCTGGGCAATGTTCAACCAGGAATAAAGTCTATTTAAAGTACATGCACAGTACATATTATGCACAGATGTCAAGGGATGGGAGTACGTTATGAAACATGGAATCCATGATATTTAAAAAAAAAAAAAAAAAATAATTGTTCAAATAGCTTAGGGAAAATATAACACTGCAATTGAGGCTATGAGGTTATAACCGAGTTTCCCAATTGGACCAATGGTGAGGCCAACAATACTTTAGTTCGTCCCGAAGCAAAAGCTGACCGAGAGGAAGTAAAATAGCCCAACACAACTCTGTGACTCATTTTTTCAAAGCTGAGTTACTAAAACAATTATCAGAAAAAAAACTCCAAACTCCATTCACAACAACAGTGGAACAGCAGGAATAATAGCAGACTATCCCCTGATCCTGTTTGCGAGACCTGAGGAAGAAGGAAGCTTACCTGCTTCCTTAATATGTGCTGTTTTGTTTTGTTTTTAAGAAATGCTAGTTTCTATTAGCAGAAGACACACTGAGCAGTGAGAAAACCATACAGCAATGTCATCTGCTTCCAGAAATTGCTCCTTCTAGGCAACATTCAGCACAGATGTTTCAAGTCTGCAATAGACCCAGGCTCAAGGTAAAAGGGAAACAGCACATCATCTTCAGCTTGTTCCCTCACAGTGTTGGCCAAGAACAATGAAGGCAACTGGTGTTCCAGTTAATCCATGTGTGTAAAATATTCAATGTGTAAGCACAGAAAAAAAAACCAAGCCACAACAACCTTTTAAAAGAACATACATGAAGCTTTGTTTCTTTTCCAGTGCAATGGAATGGAAAACTTCCCACTGGCTATAATGGGAGCTGGGCCAGACCTTGAAAGTCTTCACATAAACTTCCATTAAGGAGAAGTTGTGTAATGGCATAAGACATTTCTATTTTATCCTCTGCTTTTTCCTCCTGATAAACTGCTCACTTGCAGCACATAAAGTCTGAAAATGATGCTTATAATACACAGACAACTTTCTGAAGCTTGCAACTGTATTAAACATAATAGTCAGAACTGAACATCAAGAGAATGAACATCTATAAAAATATCATATTTTGGTTTATTATGTAATGAGTTAAATTAAGAAGTTTATAATAACCACAATCTATCATAAACCATGACAAATAATGGCAAAATGTCATTGGTTCAATGGACCAAGTTAATCCCATACTTCACAACAGTCGTACTACTGTTTTTAACACTGCTCTTATGGCTTAGAAAACAAAGCAAAGCTCCATCAGTTCTGAAATAACTATGAAAAGCAGGAACAAATGGTCAGAATGTTGTTACGATTGTAAACCTCCCATTCTGCACTATTATTTTCACGTTACTCACACTCAGACAGCTTTTGTGGCGATCAGTTTGTAAAAAGCTCGATTCAGTGTTTGTATTTCAACAACATTATCTCTAAATGAACTCGTGCTAATCAAAACATCCAAGTATTTAAATCTAAATGTAAAGAGATTAAAGCTCAAAATATTCACCTGACTCCATGTGGGTAACATCAACAGTACTTTTGAGCTCTTGGATCTAGTGGTGTGCCCTGGCTATAACCCAAACTCACACTAGGACATGAGCAAAGAATAACCTTGTATCTTGGTTTCAGTGAGGAGAAAACCTAGGAGCACAGGTCAGGAGATGACCAGGACTGTTGAGTGTAGTATGGCACCACTCAAGTCAGAGGCACCCTTTGCACTTCAGTGCCATTTGGTACCCTACTCATTTCCAAACCAGTCTCCCTCTACCTCTTAATACCTCAACCAAACGGTCTTTATTTTTCATTAGTGCACTCCAAATAACAGTGCTGTGTCTTTTACAGAAACAAAATATGTAATTTACACAGATCAAACCCACAAAATAAAAAGCTCAGTAAAGAGCCTGGAAGAAATTCAAGCCCAGCATAACCAGAAATAACTTCCAAATATCTCAGCAGTGTGGACCAGGCCACCCCCTGTCCCTACATCTTGCAGTTAAATTGGTTTAAAGTTAAGAGACTTGCTCACAGTGAGACTGGCCTTTCTTACCTTTTGCCACATTTTGATGAAGAAGAGCTCCCCAGAAAAATTGAAGAAAACATTGGTGTCATAGGCGTCATCCCCAACATTGGAGATGGAAATGTTGAGTGAGATGTTCCTCACTGCTCCAAGGGCCAGGTAGGCAGTTCTGTCATCAACACTGTAGGCAGAAACAATTACGACAGTTTAACTCTGGGCAACTTTCACACTCTAGTCCTTCTTTATTCCTGCTATGGAAGCGTCACAACTCAAATGCTTAAAAGGTCAGCAGTTGATAATACAGGAGCGTGCTGAGTGTGCAGGGGGCTGTACTGGGAATGAGCAGCTTCTGAGTCCTGGTTCTGACAACATCTTTTGTGACTTTAAGGAAATCACATGATTCTCATGTGAAACTATTTCGTGTGACTTATTGTGAATACGGTTTTATTGAGAATAAAATAGTTGAAGACTGTAAAGTGATTGGACAGAGGAAGTGCAACAAGTGCAAGATATTGTGTCTGCATTCAAATACACAGGCTATTTAATTTTATCTGTGAATAATTCAAACTTATTCTAACATTCTAGTAACTTTCTGAAAATTGTCACAGAGTTATGCTATGAATAGAAAAAAACAGAAAAGAAAGTCAAATAAAATCCAGAAACAGGTGAAAATGGAAAAATATATGAAAATTATAACCAACATCCACTGAATGTGGCAAATCATTCCTTGGGTGTTTATGCTGGACCTAATACGATGGAGTCATCTTCTATAAGTGGAATACCAACAGAGCAGTTGAACTTAGAAAATAGCTATACATAATGAATTAATACAATATTGTAATAAGGCATCACAGATTACTAACACATAAACATAGAGGCAAATATAAATATTCATATAGACATATTTATTATTTGATATTTGGTATACATTTAATCATACTATTCTGACCAGAAGATAAGCTAACAAGGAAGAATAAAGGCTAAAGATACATCACAGGAAAATATAGTATCAATGCACAGATCTGCAGGCCTAGGAACTAAAAGTACAGTAAAAGTTGGTTTGAAATACAGCAGGTATAAAAGTAAAAATAAGCAAAAATAGCCAAAATACCATCAAACTGGCTACAGTTATCATAACTGGAATCTAAGACCATTCATACTTCCTGGAGAAACAGAGACAGTGTCACGGGGAAAACACCGAGTAGCTGGTCAGAAAAGGGTAGAGACCTTCAGCCACACAGCAGAGATGCTCCGAATTATCTCCTTTGGGGCACAGCCATCCTGACAGTCAGAAGACGGAACCTCTGAGGAAACGTACCCTCACACCACCCACCCTGTCAGACACTGTTGCATGACACATTCCCACATAGCACCATGCAGTGGCATGGAGAAATCTGTAGGCAACCAAACCACCTTTCCTTCACTCAGTTTCCACGAAGGAATGGCTGTGCTGGGGACATAAATGTTGGCACATGGTACTCCTGCGAAGGGTGCAGGATGAGAGCCTTGTTTAAAGGCAGCCTGTCCCTCTACTGCCACCAGCTCTCCTCTGCCAGCCTTGCTTATGGTACTTCAGCCAGAGCATCTGTGTAAAAGCCGGGTTTCTAAGTACTTGCTGCTTATAAACCCTTCAGTGTCTTCTGCTAACCACTGCCATACCAGACCTCCAAAGGCAGAGCTCATTGGGCTCCATCTCCCTGTGTTTGCCAAGGAGTTTCTAGATGTGGGTTTCCAAAGGTCTGTACCAAAGCACCCAGGGGCTCTAGTGAATGAAGAGTTCAGAGTAAGATGATCTATGCTCAGGCTCTAAAGATGATGGCTGTAGATTGTAAGTTTAACTTTTCTGTGTAACACACATTATACTTATGACATATTTATTTCCTGTACTTACTTCATTTATTAAGCCCAAAATTATGGCTTTCAGTTCAATGACAGCTTCTTATAAGGCAGATATAAGTCTCCAGGAAACGTGCCTGCTTTTTGACGCTTACAATCAACTGCAGACACCAACCAATTTAACTGATAACTGGACACTTTGCTTTCTAAACATTATGGGTTATTCTCATAGTCAACTATCAGTGCAAATAAACATTTGCAAAAGTGTACACAGTGCAGGATCGATTGCAAGACTAGTTTGAGAGGTCCAAAGAATGTGAGTTGTTGCTCCTCATATACCAAATTAATGGCACAACTATATGAGAGTACTTGGAAGCATTTAACCTTCTGGCTCCAGCTTCAAGTTTACTGTTGAAAAGTAGACAAATTGCGAAGATACTAAACAATCTGCTGGGATTTTCTAATCAAAAGTGTATATTTAGGAGCAACAATAAACCAACCATTTATTACTGTGAATTATTTGTCATGAATTTTATAATCTCACTTCTTGCAATCACTTCAAAACTTAATCAGAATCTATCAAACCCAATAGCAAAATCTGGAAGTATCGCTTCAGTAAGCAAAGGAACATTACAAGATATTAATCTTATGCAGAGCTGATACTAAATGTAATGCACACTACAGAATCCTCTCTGAATTGGTAGTAGCAGCACTTTGAGATTTAACAAAGTCAGGACAACAGAGAATACTCTCCTTCCTACTCAATAATAAAAAAATACTCAGAATGAAATCCTATTTAAAACTAAACCCACAAAAAACAATGTCAAAATAAACACCATTGGGTTATGTTACTCCTTTCTAAAGCTATCACTCCTCTGTTAAAAGCATGTCATACCAAAATGAAACTGATAACATTTTCCTCAGCAGAGAAAGAAAATCAACTTTTTAGGAGCACAGTGAAGTTACTCCTACACAAAATTCACACACTAATAAACTCTGAAAAACCCCACTGATTTTAGGCCGACAGGGGAGTTCAGGTCTTCCTCTGAGAGGTTATATGAGATTGTGCTCTAAATCCCATTTTAAGAGAGCAGCTTTCTGAGTCATTAAATCTGCGTACATCTGGAATGAATCAGGTTCACTTGCAGCAAGAAGAGGATCAGGAATCTCCTCGCTCACAGGGGAGCTCCCAGATCCTGTTTGCTGCTCGGGAGTGTAACATCATGGGGTGCGGACAGCCCACTGCGGGGCTGGAGCAGCTCTGCTGCCAAGCTGGTGCCATCCTCGTCTAGCGCCTGCCGCACATTAAGCAGCCTAGCTGCCAAGTGAAAATGTATAACTAAAGAACCATTGTCACTCGCCAGAAACAAGAACACAAAGTAAAGCCACCCCTTCATCTCGACAAGGTATGTCAAACAATTTAAGAAACATAATCAAGCAATGGCTTTCAGTTTACATTTTGCTGGATGAGAACTGTAATGTGGTCAACATCCTCAGCACCTCATAACTGTGCCCACATCAAGAAAGACAGGCTAAAAATAAACACACAGACTCAAAAAATTAAAAAAAAAAAAAAAGGAAAAAAGAAGGGAAAAAATGTCAAGATCACTTGATTATAGTGACCTTGATCACTATTGGACAGAAGAACACCATCTTATTACATCAGGAAGTACACACAAATAATGAACTGGATAAAAGTTCTGGGTAAACTATAGACTTATATATACATTATATATAGGCATCCACATTTGCACATACATATGTACAGGTGAACAAAATATGTCAAGCTATCAATGTCTGCACAGAAAGGGAAAGAAATTGGACATTCAGAAGTACTAAGTGTCTGCAGTTTTCATTCACACGACCCAGACTTGCAGGTAACAAGCAATTCTGAATACCAGGCTCCAAATTTCTGAAATGGTTTTGAATTCACCGGCCATGGTACTAACTATCAAAAGTAAACAGAAACATTTAACATTTTCCTCTTAAGTGATTAAGGAAACTAAATTCCAGGACAAAACAAGTATAATCTTTTTCACATGCTTTAACTTTCTTCGCTAATGCCTGCGCCATATCATTGCACTGTGGTCAGCAAGGGAAGAAAGAACAGCTGGGAAATGCAAACTGAAAAGATCTACAATTTTCACTTCCCCACCCTCCAAGATGCTGGTGTTTTTATTAACATAGGTCAAGGGAGACATAATCTGCATTCCAAAAGGTACACAGGGACATACTGCTCTATTTCCTGCAGTAGAGAGAATTAAAAAAAAAAAAAAAAAAAAAAAAAAAAAAGTATTTGGCACTTCCTCTCAGCCTGTGCAGATCATATATAGGGCAAGGAATGTGATGGGGTCACACTCACCCTGTTAGTCTGGGTCACCGATTTTCCCTTTTATATTAGGGGACTTCTTTCCTCACAGCAAATCGGCACCTACATGCATAAATCACTGCTACTGCTCGATGGACACTGGAAGTTACAGCTACGGTCAGTTAGACTGCATGCGGATAAAAATGCTTCAAACAACTGAAGTCCAATCTGTCCTCCATCTCCATCAGATTAAATTAAACAGGAGTCCCGCCTTTTTCTTTTAAATTAGTAAAAGGTGTAAGTGAGTAAACAACATTGGTCCTGTGGCAGATCCAAATAGATTTCTACCTTCACCAACCAGCGTCGCAGTTGGTCTTTGTAGGAACTATGATACTTGAACATTACTTTTGTTTCCACAAACTGTTTGCATCAACCCTGAAAACCTTTCTCCTGTTGGGGTTTTATCACAGGCTCCAGAGTCAGCTGAACTTTGAGGGCAGTTTTGCAAACACTTAAACCTCAAGGGCCAATGAAAAGCTGAAACCCTCAGCTGATCTTCTAGGAATTCATTTGATGTTTCGGTGCAAAACTGAGAGGTAGCGCACCCATAAAGAAATCTAAACCAAGAAAAAATTGTAAACAACTCCACAGGGAGAAAAGCTATTGGATTTGACAAGGCTTGGTTACACTGTCTTGCCATAATGTGTGCATTCAATTCTCTCTGCAAAGTTCACAGCTAGTCTAGACTAAGGACCCAGACAAACACTCAAGATACCAGAGCTTATGCTGCATTAGCTGATCTGCTGCCTTCTCCCTCTGACACTGAAGTCTATGCTAGCAAAAGCTCTAAGAGACCTCATGCAGTCAATGATAACAGCTTAGCTGACATACAGGTGATGGGAAAAACATAACAGAGAGAGGCCAACAAAGTTCCTGTGTCAGCAGAGCACAGTTTGGGAGTAATATCATACCAATATTGCTCCCGATAAAGACTGAGCAACAATGTGCCAATGTTTCCCGAAAGGAAGGGACCAAATGTCCTGTATGAAAAAAGTGCTTACTGCAGTGAGTCCAAGGCTGAGGAGGAGGAACTGCTCATCCTAGTACTGTTCTGGAGCAGAGCTGCTGCCTCTAGTGCTTCAGTTCCCATACACACCGCAAATCAGGAATATGGCACAAGTCATTAACTTTAATTTTTAAAATTAATGCATTTGAGTAGTAAACAATGGGCAAAAAACCCTACTCCAGGAAATCCTTTTTGCTTTTTATTATGTTGCTGAAACAACAAAGTGATTTCTAGTTACAGCTAGTTACCAGAAATTCAAAGCTTCTCTGGAAATTTTTCTCTCTTCCCCAAATCTAGTTTCTCTACACAAATCCTCCATAACTACACAATAGATATAACACCCAGCCACTTATGTTTTCAAACTTTTAAGTAAGAAGGAGAGAGCAGGGCACAACATACACACAAAAATACCCCTTTATCTTATCACCCTACAGAAATCTGGTGCCTTTTATTATTATCAGTAATTTCAATTGTACCCAGATGTTCAAAACCCTTTATAAACAGAATTGAAGAGTCAATGGGGAAAAAGTGGCTCTGTTTTCACACAGTGTTTACTCCAGGGAGAAGCTTTTGGTTTGAATGGAGTTACTCTGGTTTATGAAACTGTCACATGAAAGCAAGATGAGGCTCAACATCTACAGAAGCTCTAATCTAATCTTTCAGTCTTTCAGACACACATACAAACCAAAACTTTTTATAACCACAAGCAGTATCCTTAAAATCAATGGCACTGTGCCCCCAGGACAAAGTTATCCCTGCAAATGTGTGTAAAACAGCATCCTAAGACTGAATGACAAAAAAAAAAAACCCTAGTTAACCGCGGCCGAGATAAATGCTACCAGGCACATAGCTGAAAGTTGTGTGTACCAGCCTGACATGAAAGAAATAATTTTTTTCTGTATATTTTCTCTATTTGTGAAAATATTCAGAGAGTTCTGTTGAAATAGATGATTTTCGCCCATAGATCTGGTCCTGAAAGTTGAGGATGAATTCAGTAGCACTTTCTGACATAATGTTCTAATTGCTAGAAACAGTAACAAAGTCATCATGCAAATCACGTATTTACCATAGAAATTATGCCTTCAGAAATAGATCTTCTATTGTTAGATAGCTTCAATTGCTTGTTCCATTTCTGGGATGCTGGGTTCCAATATGTAATTTTAAAAGCATACTCAGCTAAGTGTTGATGAGGGAGAAAAAGACCAGTGCCCTATCTAGCAATCACTCTCAGTGGTCAATAAAAGCAGTTATGATGAAATGTTAGAAACAGTACAGGTTTGTTACTTCAGAAAATTTGTTTTGCAGTAGCAGGTGTTATATGTCAGGAGTAAGTTATGTCTATATGTCAAACATCATAAGCAACATATAGCACATTATAACATATAGCACATATAACATATCAGCACATTTCCTCTATAGCTCACACAGAACTAGCTAAACAATTTACTTAGTGACCGATGAAGAATCTCAGCCCTACCAGATTTTGTAATTGCAGGACATACTGCAGAAAAAGTTCATGTAGCTGCATCACAAAAGAGTATGTGTATATGTGTGTATATATACATACACATGCATGTATGCATCGGCCAAGATGTATTCTGCAAATCCAAACCAATGGTGCATCTGCTTCTCATTGTGGTCTGCACAGTATCGAGAACTTCAGCCTCCGGAGGTAGCTAATGCATGACTGCTGCCTGAGGTTAAGCTTTTGTTTCGTTACTTTGGTGGCTATAGCAAGAAACAAAATGGCAACTTGAACTATCTTAGGTCCAGAAAATACTGATGTTGGGATGCTCACAAGGAGGGCTAGGTTATACATTAGTTCAGCAATGCATTCAAACTATATGAAGGATCATCTCTCTAGGGTCTAGTTTAAAAAACAAACAGCAAAATCCTAGCCCAGTAGATACAGCCAAGTGATTCTTACAAAACAAAACCAATACTCAAGAAGTGACAAGACTGGCTTACAGACTGATCATCAGTAGCCTGTTATTACAAAATAAGAAATTGGGAATCTGTTTTCCTGTATGAGATATGAACTACTGAGGTTTGTTACCACTCATCACTTGATGGCTCTATAACCATCCGTAGGGGTTCAATCATCATGTGTTCAAAAGGAACAGTACTGGCCTCTGCTATCAAACTGGACTTATTTATTTATTGAGGGAGAGATTTACGAAGGTCTGAGCATAACTAACCAGATGGAAACCAAGAAACTATTTCTTCATCCCCATTCACCCTCAACAAGGGAAAACATTCACTCATTCCTGAGACAATGCTCCCACTGCAATTTGTTCTACATCCTGAATAATTGCTGGCTCTGCTGGGTAGCCCTTTCAAGAAGCTGCAAATCAGATCCTAGATGAGTTACAAAAAAGTTTTCCATGTGCCTTACAAATGCAGCATTCAGTACACTAGCAATGGTCTGTAGGTAAAAGACAAATAAAAGCAAACGTAAATTCGAAATTGGAACTCTGCTTCCTAGATTCATCAAAAAGACTTAATTCCAAATGGAATTATAAAAATTAAAAAAGGGCAAATTTGTGTACTAATATATATGAAATAGTACGAGAATTTTCACTGCATCCTTTACAGTGAAGAAAATTACTTTGGAATAACATCAAACTGTGCCATAATTTATGAAATCACTTAAATCACAGTGTGAAATTTGGCACGGTTTTCTGAGAAAACTGAAAGCAATCTACTCATATTCATTCTTCCAGTGTTTTGTCATTCTTTTCTTCTTGGAAACAACTCTTTTGGTACTTTAAAAGATCTGGAGTTAGGACAGCACTGAGGTATGACCAAGTAACCAGTGAGCAACACATGACTGCGGTGGGATCAGTCACAGCTCTGTATTTGTGTTCTAGGAACTGGAAATACCCATGGTGGTACACACAGCTTTATACACACAAGGTCCTGACCGAAAGCTCAAGAACACTTTCTTAGCAGTAGAAATGCTAAACCATAGCATTTGCTCATTCTTCTTTCGTTGTTTTTTTTGTAAAGCAGAAAATTAGCTCCATCTGAGCAGCTCAGCTATTTAGGGTAGCCTGTCTAGGGTAAACAGAATGTTGAAAATATTTTTGAAAGAAGTATTTGTTCAAAGAAAGATAAAATAAGTGAAAACAAATTCTTCATCTGCTATGAATGAAGAGGAAGGGAAAAACAGATATTATCAGAGCATGTAATTAAGCTCCAAATGAAAGGATATTGTTTTTCCTCATCATGACTGTTTTGTTAAGATGCACTTCAGGGGCATAAAACCGCAACGGGCATGCCATGAAACATGAGGCCTCTCTGGAAACAAATTCCCATTGTGTGATCAAAGGAAGATAAGTGCTGAGGCGTGAGCCTGGTCAAATTTATGAAACAGCTTTGCTTCCCACATTAAACCACAGGCTTGCAGCTTTTCTCCACGGGTTTACAAAAACCTATGATAAATTAAAACTTTTTTTTTTTTAAAAAAAAAAACAAAAAAAACCCAAGAACACTACTGTATTCATGACACACACCCAAAAAGTTTTGGTCTTTCTGAACAAAATTTTGTATTGTTGCTCCTTCCTTCAGAAGACACTCACTTTCTGCACTGTTACTATGTTCTGTGCTGTTACATCTTATGCTGGTGAAAAGCAAATTGGATAATGCTGTCAGAACACATGTTTTTATCTATGATTTCTGGATTCCTTCAGCTCAGGTTCTGTAATGATTTGACAAATCAATATGAAACTGTTGAGGTTCATTTTTAAAATCCAGGTGCCTAATGTCTAATGATGTTCCCAGTGAACCGGTGGGAGTCCCTCCACTGATTTTAAGAGGTCTATGAGCATATTATTTGTTGCATCAATACACAGCACTTGCAAAATAATCCATTTTGCAGTTGCATAGCTAGTCACCCATGTGAAATTATTCTTTTGTCATTAATACAAATAATATGCTTATAAACTTCAGAGTCGCAGGCTTAAGGGCTGTTGGGCCCATGGGGTGGTAGTGCACACTCTCCCTTATCTTTTCAGTGAGGCCTAGGTTAGGTACGTCCTAAAAAGATGACACCAAATCATTTACCTGCCTATCAAATGTGATGTTTAGATATGTATTTACCTGCATATCAAGGGCACCATGCATAAGATAACAGAGATCACAGAAACAAAAGGATTACTGGCAGAAAGCATGTTAAACCTTTACTAAGTTACAGAAGGAATTTATTTGGAAAAAACCCACAAACCTTCTGTGGAGATGATAATAAGTTATCTGGAAAATACTACTTCTTCATATATTACTATTTCATTAAAATGGAAACATTTCAAACTTGATGAAATTTTTGACAGATTGGGGTTTTGTATGTTCTCTGGCTAATTCCAGAAGGACCGACAGAAGCAGAGATGGCCCAAGACACAAACCTGACCTTTCAACTGGAAAAGGGCATTTCTCAAAATTTCACAAGAGAACTTTTGAAAGAATTGACTCCAACTCAAAAAACCCCCCACAGTCTGAAAAACTTTGAAAATCTCTGCAAAAGACACCTGTCATGCGTTTGGCTTTCTATGACTTTTGCTTCCAATTTCACATTTCCAAAATAAACAATTTGTAGCAGTATATATGGGAACCTCAGCCAGTCTGTAGGGGAAGAACATAAATTTGAGTCTAATGAATGGTGGTCGTTAAGGATGCTCTAAACCAACATATAAATGCAAGCTGCTTATTCCAAACAGCGAAAAATACACTCAGAAGCACTCCATTGGGTGAGTAATTCTGTTTCTAATGACGGATGAAGGGTAATCTCATGTCACATAAATATATGGAAGACAGACTTCCTCCTGGAATAGCAATATTTATTACAGCATTTTCAGTTGCTATAATATTTATTATAGAAGTATTTATTACAGCATTTTATATCCAAGGGGGCTCATAGTCTTGTGCTTACAACCTGATTTACATACCCTGCACACAGCTCACACTGGAACACAGCAGCTACACGACATGTGGCAACATCATCTTCCTGTGCTGTTTGTTTTTGGTAAAGCTCCTCTACTCATTGCAACACACAAGCTGTCAGTATATTTACACAGCCATACAGGATTTCCTTCCTAGCTGCATCTCGCAGGGAAGTCACCACCCATTCTGCTCTGGTCTTTTTAGCTAGCTTGTTTATTATAGCTGGAAGAAATTATGTTTTTTCAAACACCCTCTTTGTTACTCAAATGTCTTCTCCATGGTTTTCACTTGGTTCCCATTACAGCCTAAACAGTGCTTGATAACTGCTGTTCCCTTTGCAGAGTGCCAATGAGATGGACAGACATCAGTTCAGGATCTGCAACTGCCTTGGTAGGTCAAGCAAGATGGGCGTTCCTGTCAGCTGTGCTCCCTCAGCACTTTCAGGTCCTTCTTAACAGGCCAGAGTGCTTTTCTCCCATATGAAGTACCAGAGGAATGGATTAGCAGATTTTTAAATGCTAGGGAGGTCTAATCTCCTACAGAACACCTACTTCAGGGTTTTCCACAGCACATCGTGAGGAAACAGATGCAGTACAAGTAGCTGCAGAGAGGCTCAATAAAAATGTACTATTTGCTACAGAAACCTGATGGAAAAGACATTTGCTGTGCTGAGAAAACAGAGTGAGACATTGAAGCATGATATGTAATAAATGTATTTTTAATATTAAACAATATTTGAAAATAATCGCTAGCAGAACACACTTGGATGGAATTTTGCTTTTCTGTACTGGATTGCTGGAAATGAAAACTGGTTTCCTATTGCTGTCCCAAAGCTGTGGCCATAAAAATAAAGCTTATTGCAAAATAGTCTATTCCTATTTCTCTTACGGTTTCAGGTTGTGTCATTAAAGTTACCCGTATGCAATACACATATACTTTCTTTACACTAAGATACTTTCAATTCTCTTCCTTCAGAAATCTCTTTTTCCTTCCCTCCTCCTCTGAACACAGGGCACTACTCTATGGATAGGGCCAGACTTTGCTATCTCCTGTGACAGCTGCAAGATTTAACACTGGAGACTCTTTGAAGGGGAGGCGATGAGTAGTCTCTCTGTTCTGTGCTGCCAAAACCTAACATGTTTATTCTTTAAGAAAAATGGATTTGAAAACAGTTATGACTGGAAAGATGAAACTGCTCTCTTCTGCTCCTTCAGCTTCTCCCAACACTGCCTTCACCAAGTCCCCAGCACACTCCATGGCTCCCTTTTCCCTACAGTTGCCACCTGTAGTAGCTAACAACGCTCATGCTCCTATGAATAAATTCTGGCCAGCCACTAAAAGGACCATTTGTAGCACTACTAGCACACACCATTGCGACTGTTTCTACAGACTACCTCGTGATATCTGCCCTAGAAAGTTTAATCTGCACAGTTTTCTTTGCCAGGTTCAGCCTTCGATATTACTGTCCCCTCCTGTGATGCATGTTCTCACTGGCAGAGGTGGCGTAAGCGTGAGGCGAGATGTCCCACAGGCAGGTTTCCAGTCACAGCACTGGAAGACATCCATAACCATCCTAGGTAGGTGCGTCCATGTTGGTGAAGAGCTAGTTTTTGTTGAGGCAATTTTGCTCTCGTTATAGAGACAATTTACCTTGAGACAAGTCAGAAAACTGCAGAAAAACTGGTTGGAAGGGATCTCTAGAGGTTGTACAATCCGTACTCATCCTCCTTTATGCAGGACTATTACCAACAACAGATAAGGTCAACTGGGACCTTAGCTAGCCAAGTCCTGAAACCCAGGATGGCAAAGCACACCGTTTCTGCACACCTCTTTCCCATGCAGCACGAACTGCCTATGCAAGAAGGTTCTTCCAAATCTTTAGTCTGAACTTGCCAAGCCACAGTCCATGACTCTTGCCCCGCATGCCATCTTCCACAAACAGGAAGTTTGGCTCCTTCATCTTGCAAAATCTTGCAAAACAAGAAGCTGGGATGGGTTTACTCACAAACTGATGCTAATGAAGGTGGACAAGCATCAAAGAGATACATCCGTTAACTGAAAACAAACCTTTTCATTTCCAGAATAAATGCATTCTAAATCTGCTTCACTCCAGTAAGCATGTTACCTTTGTCATCAGCCCAAGTCTCCAAGGACACTTTTTCACTAGAACAAAAGTATTCAAAAAACCAGAATACAGGAATTACCACCACATCTCACTCTTTCCAAAGCTTTGCAAAAGCTTCCAGATAGAGTTAGAAGGCTTTAAGGTTCTTTGTCATCACCCAATTTCAAACAATTGTACTGTACCCTCTTCTCCAGCTTCACAGTGGAAGGTTTCAGCTTGCCGAGCAGCATTGTTTCCCTGTGCAGAAGCACCTCAACAACAGGAAATAAGACAAACCCAATCCTATCTAGTCAGAATGGTAGTGAAGTTTCAAAGTTATGCATGCAGATCCGTTTGGTTCAAGCACTTTGGTTAAATGGCCATATTTGGTCGTTTCCTAGACCGAGTATTAACATCCTGGCTGTCTATTTGTTATTTATCAAAGTACAGTGCTCCCAATTTGCGGGCAGATTAATACATTTTCAGAAGAGGAGGAGGATCCCAAGAAAAGCAAAATCAGAGCGGACCTGGTTGCTCTTGTCACCACAGGCTGGTTTTCCTATTAGTCATTCGATATGTGGGTTTGGCATCTTCAAAGCTGGGTGCAATCTTTTAACTGGGTAATTCTAGTGATTCAAACGCATCCCAGGTGAACTCTAAATTGGAGTAGCTTGTACAGTTCCTGAGCTAGCAACAGTGACCTCAGCAAGCAATTCTCTTGATGATAATGTAATCTGAGCTAACTTCCTATGCACACATATGCTCCAAGCAGCACACCTTTGAAAGTGTATTATATACAGCAATGGACAAAACTATACCTTACAATATATAGCTCTCTGCACAGTTTTTGGCTCTAACATGCTGCAAATTCAAGAAAAGTGTGGAAGAACAGCCAGACCAAGTCAGTCCACCTAGCAGAGAGCCCTCTATCCAAACACGTCTAAAAGCAAGAGGCCTGTAGAAGAACAAGGCAAGCACGGAGTGTTATTTTGCTGGTACATTTCTGCAGCTTTCAGCATTCATATTTGCCATTTTTCTACCAGGTAAACTCTCAGCATTTATAACATTCCCAATAGTAAATTCCACAGATTAATCACATGCTTCATGAAAACACACCTTCTTGTTTGTTCTTTTCATTGCTCTGAATAGTTTAGTATGATTAGGAAACTTTATCACCTTGCTATCCATTTCTAGCAGATTATTTCCCTGATCATTTATGAACGTGCTGAATACCACTGGCCCCAGCCCAAGCACATCTGGAGTTTTCTCCACCAGGAAAACTATTTACTCCTTCTCTCTGCTGACTACCTTTTAATTAGTAGTAAAGTTCAGGCACCATTTCTCTCAGACCTGGGCAACTTACTTTCTTAGTGAACCTTTGGTGACAAATCTTAATAAAAGTCTTTTGCAAGCCCAAGTAGATGATCTTAACCAGATCACCCTATCCACATGTCCAGTGACATCTTCAAAGAGCTGCAGTAGATCTGAGAGACAGCACTTATCACTGTCTTCCCATCAACATCCTGTTTATTTCAATTCTATGTATCTGTGTGTCACTAATTGCATTCTTTCCAATAAGTCCACCCAATTTAGTCAGATATTACTATTTAGACAAAGGCATTGCCATAACCTGGATAACAATGAAGTAAATTATTTAATGCAGATAGTAATAAATGAGTCACCTTTTTCGCTCTTTCTACAAAAAAAAAAATTGCTTTGTACACAAACTTAGCATAAACAGTAATAATATAGAAAAATGCTGATATGATTCTTCAGCTCAAAACACATAAGGCTGGAAAAATGACCATATTCTTCAAGACAGGCACTCCTCTAAAATTAGAACCCACAGCATGTTTTTATAGTTTTACACACAATAATAATAATAATAAAATAATCTGTTTCCTTTGGAGACACTCATTGCGTTGTTTCTTAATAACTGAAGCTTACAGAGACCTTTAGCTAAATAAAACCCATTCTGTGCAGATTTGATGGGTTTCAGGACATTCTGTTTAATTCAAACAGGACCTCAGAGTGTCACTAGATAAAGAAGACTTGAACACATCTATTCAACATTTTGCTATACAAACATAGAAACTGTATTTGAATATCCTAAGCTTTTTTGACAGTTGTGGCTTTTCAATTGCCAAGATAACATAAATAATAGCTGTAAAAATACAAAGTCTAATGCTCCAATTGCAAATACAGCTCTTACTACTGTGGTTACTATACACTGAGTGACAAGATTTTAGGACTTGTCCCTTGTTTTTTATTGATTATTCCTCAACTGCAAGACAAAATTCCTCACTGGCTTCCCTAGTTCACACAGACACGTCTCCAGCTCTCAACGGATTTTGCTCTCCACAAAGATTAAGCGAAAGGTCAAAAATCCAGACTAATCACAGTCAAAGCTTGGACTCTGCAACCTGAGACCTAACCCTGCTCCCAGCCAATCCTTCAAAACATTCCTGTGGACTTCAGTCGTGTCTGGAGAAGTCCGTAACTTCTCAGACTTGACTCTGGTTCAGTTTTGTCTCCAAGCACAGTTACAGCATGCTGTAGACTTACAAAAAATGTATGTATATCTCCTGATTATTTCTTCTCCTTTTTTTTTTTCCCCCTAAAGCAGGGGAATCTCTTCCCCTCTCTTTCCTGACCTGGAAGCAAAGCACTTCACAGAAAGCATCTCCATCAAATAGCAAAATCTCTGGCACACAATTAAATAACTTGCATCAGCACTTCTATGTCTAAAAATGTGCTAAAAACGCTGAAAAAAGGGGAAACAGAAGTGATGTTAAGTTCACCTTTAGTCTGATTTATCCCAAAATTAAATAACTACATCCTGGCAAAACAATAGGCATTTTTCTAGGATCACTAGTCACAAGGGACAGAACATAAACTTCACCTCTGGTCTATTTGGTGAGGTTTATTATCCCAGAAGAAAGTGAAATCATACACCTCTGCCCAAGTTACTAAAAAAAAAGAATCTGGCAAAGGAGAGCAGTCAGGAGAGTTAGCAAAACTACACAAGTTCAGAAACAGACAAGATAATTTGAGGAACATAATTTGCCATGTTCTGAGGGGGTTTTTTTAACCCTTCATATGATTTTTTTTTCTGAACAAAACTGCCTTTCTGCATACCATGTGGCAAAGTATTTTATCATCTTTGAAAAATAACATGGTCCACATAGGTACTTCATTTAGGTATGCAGCTTAACTTTCCCTGCCCTTCTCTGTTATGCTATTTTTTTTTTCCTCCAGTTTTGTCTATTGTGATTGAGAAGGTGAAGGTGTCTTGTATGTGCCTTGTTTGTATACAGAGTCCACCACCACAGGAATTCAGATTCTATGTACATCTCAAGACCTTTCTGCACTAAAGCTGATACAACTGCCATCATCCTACTAGTCTGGATATAAAGTATCTGCGTTTGTATTTTGATTTTTCAATGCCATCTTACATAAAATGAATGGCACACTAGTGTGTAAGAAAGAAAAAGAAGAAAAAGTTCACCTACTCACCTAGAAAGCAACAGTTTACCCTGAAGTTTCAAATCAGCAGCACAGTCATCAGATTGGCAGTTCCGCTCAAAAACAGTCTGTGAAAAACAGAGAAAAACAACTGTTACAGCATGAAAAAAGTAAGATCAAAATTCAAAGAAGGAACATGCTTGGATGAAATAAAAAAAAAAACCACCAAAATCTGTGATACAGGAATATATGGTGTGGGTGTTAAGGAAATTCAAGAGTATGCAAATCTCATCTTTATCAGAAGCGTTTTTACTCTATTCTAACTGAACGAGAAGTTTCACCAAAACCAGACTCTGTCAGAGGTTTTTCTCAATCCTTTCCCACTTCTCATCTGACAAAAATTACTGCTCACATCATATTTCTGGCACTCTCACTTCCCTTCCCAACATGTGCATGAAAATGAAACAGAAAATAAACTATGTATGAAACTATTTTCAGTCCTAAGGATTGCAAGTAAGGAAATTATGCACCAAACATACTCACTAGCCTATATTAAAGATAAGGAATTAAATCTTTTTTAAAAAGGTTTTATGATGGTAGGAAACATTTCTGCTATCCTGCAAACAACAGAAAATTAGACAGGTTGTTATATACCAGTGATACCCTCAAATAATGGAATCACTACCCATCTTGTGAACTCTGGTAAAGACTACCAGTTAGGAAATATAACAGATTGATAAAAATAGGAACTGTGAAAGGACAACATGCCTCTAGACATGGGCATGCTACTTAAGCAGCAAAAAGAAGGGGATTATGTGAGAAATCTAGGAGTCTACGCAAATGTCTATGACACTTGTCATGGCTAAACGAGGCAGGCACCAGTGACTGAAAGAGGAGGACAGGAACATGTTCCTGGCCTCCAAGAAACCTAAATGGTGTCAAGATCATGGTTACTTTCTCCTGCTGTTGAGAACGGAGACCTTTCTGAACAGATGAGTAGACTTCAGGCTGGAGGATTCATTCTTTCAGAGCTGTAACGCTCTTCAGTTTACCAAATATGCAAAAGACAAATGCCCAAAATGAAACCTGACAGTCCACTGGTCTCTTCCTTTAATATACTCTTTTTCTCCATGACTTTTATCACCAAAGTAAATGTACTTCAATCTTAAATGCAAAAATAGAGCAAATTTGTGCAGGACACAGATGATGGTCAGATAGCGTTGGAGAGACTCAGGAATTGGAGGGGCAGGGCAGGGGCGGGAAAAGTTAATACATTTTTGAAGAGCTCTGCCCCGCTCTATCGGCACTAGAGAAAGACTTTGAATCTTAAGCCCAGAAGGCATAGGGATTTCTAGTTCTTGCCTCTCCAGGAAAACTCTTGTCTAGGGAGGCAGCTTGCTCTTCTTTTTCTGTATTGTCAGAGCTCTCCAAAAAGGAGTGGACCTTTATGAAGTTAATTGGTGTTGGACTAGCAGATATGAAACTATGCTGTCATTTGTACATAGTTGTAAAAAGAAGAAAGATGGGAGGTTGCCAGTTCATTTGAGGCTAGTTACTTTGCCCTTTGTTTTCCTTTCCCACCTTTTGCCATCCCTGTCTCAGAAGTAGAAATTGTTGAGGATTTAAACACAAGGGCTGAACTTACCCTTCCTCTTTAATAAAGACTACCACACCAAAGGAAAAGAATAGCCCTTAGATAGGAACCAGCACAGGTATTCCTCTCAAAACATGCCAGGTTTCAGAGGTATAGTCTCAAAAGTCCTCAGAATTAATCCTCAACCACCATAGTGGCTATATATAGGAAAGACCGTTTGACCTTCAGAGGAGAAAGAAAAATAAACTGTAAAAATATTCTTGCCTGAAAGTTTCCCTGCTTGCATTGCAGAAATCTTGGCAAAGCAAACAGAGCGATCAAGGATATGACCTGCACATTTCAAAGAATAAAGTACTGTAAGTACATTTAAGTAACTACCTATTATTATCCTGGAAATCTGTTACTAAACCTATAGTTGCAGTTCTTGAGCAACAATGAACAAATATCTAATTTTCTAAAACTACTGAGCATGTATCTCTTCCAACATATCATGCAATGGACAGCAAGCTACTTTGAAATACATTGGGAGTATTTCATGATGCCATAGACACCCAAGTTCCTACACAGCATGGGAATGTGAGAAAGAAATAAGGATATGAGTCCCCAGATCCATCACTGTGTAGGCGTGAACCCTTTGCTTCTGTGGAGGATCTTGTACCCATTTAGGTTTGGAGGGAGAAAGGATTTCCAGTCCAATCAGCTGCTAGGACTCATCGATGCAGCCACAGCTGGTTCAGCAGCCCACTTCCATTGCAGGCTAATGACATCTATGGATTATTTTGCTATTTTCCACTATTTCCCTGGTCTGGATAGATGTTGCCATGACTCTACACCACCTCCTTTTTTGTGTGCCTGTTAAAGCCTCAATCCTCTAGCTTTTCACAGTCAATCTACTTATTTGATTTTATTCTCTGCTATCTGGAGTCTCCCCTTCCCCATCCCGTTGCTTCTTCTGCCTTTCCAGTTGACTAATTCCTGCCTGTTCAAATCCCTCCTAAAGAACTAAGGAGTGAACACACTGTAAGTCATCATAACATTTGTGAACACTGCTTATATATTCTGTTACTGTGCCCTTACTTAGTCTACTTGGGCTGTGATTTCTTTGGGCCAGAAACTGTACCTCACTCAAGATTGCATGTTGTTAGAGCAAGAGTCCACTCCTTGGATATGCACAGGCCCTACTACAATATTCATCATTAATTATAACTCTAAGCAATCTTTAAAGCGGTTTCAGCTTTACAATAACAGTTTTAGGGATTTAGAGAGCTCTTCACATATCAAAAGCATTGAACAAGGTAAGCAATGAGCTGTATGTATTATCCAGAACTGGAAAAAGGGAAATAGGACAAAAATAATCCATTGCATTGTGGAAATACTTAATACTTTTTGCAGTTACTATTATCCCAAACCAAAGAGGGGCAATTTTAAACAGTGGTTTTACTGAAGCTGAATTGATTCTTACTAGATTCCACTTATAGTGTACCAAGTACCTCACAGCTTGTATCAGAGATGGTCAGGAAGCTTCTTTACATATGAAATACACAAAAGAAAAATTTCAAGTTGCAGGGAAGGGGCAAAAACTGTCCTGAATGAGAAATGCAGCTGCATGTCTTATCTCAAGGCCACCACACTTTTGTCTGGCATTTCCAGGAGAGAAACGGGTGTATGCGTTCTCAGTAGCACGGTCAGGATAACCTCAGTGTTTCTAGGACGCATCTTTACTATTCAAACACAAAGCTGATGGAAAGTGCATGCACAGTGAGTCTGTCAGACTTCCTGCCATCACCAGATCTACAGCAAAGCATAGAGGAAATTCAGCGTTTCCAGTGTCCATGATTCCTCTCTGCGCTCTCCCCTGCTGCACAGAACCCAGTAACTACAGGTAATTTTCTTCATAGTGGTTCCCACTAGGCTGCCAAACATCCTGGGCAAGTGCAGTTTTCTCAAATTCTGCCTAGCAACTTTTCTGGGTAGAAAAGATAATGCTTCTTGGGAGGCCAAGGAATGAAAGGTTAGGAGAGATGGATGTTGCCCATGTCCTCCAGAGGTTAAGTTAAAGTCTACGTTAAGACATACTCATCATAAAGAGTAAATGGACACATCTGCATGCAATTAAATGTACAGCAAGGAGAGACCTAGAGCCAGTTGATAAGGAAGAGGATGTGTCTAGTCAAGCACTCAGAGCAACATCTCAAAGTAAGTACCTTTGTATCCCCTCTGCCTCTTGAAGAGAGGTAACGAATTAAATTCCATATTTTATGGTAAAGGCCAGGGGTAAATGTACAGCCCTCTGTTGCAGGAAGAATGAATGCCTAGTTCCTGAATCCTAAGGCATCCTAAGCACAAAGGTGCTGGATAATGGAGGTGAACATACTCTCCTTTTGGTTCCTGCTGATGGTGGACTGCTAAGGAATGGCTGCTAGGAGCTAAAACAAACAAGAAGGAGCCTGGCTTCAGCCTAATGGTCACAGGTCTCTGCTCTGAGGAAGGCAATCTGATATTTCAAACCTGGCTTGCTAAATTGCTTCACTTTCTTTCAATGGCTATCTACAATTAAACACATTTATTTTTCTGGGAGTATGGAAGAGAACAGGAAACAGAGAAAACAAAAAAAAAACCCCTACGCTTATGGCACTCCTGCCCCAGAAAACACTGGAAATTATCCAATAAACAAAGAAAAGAAAAAAAAGTATTTCAAGACATTCAATCTCCCAAAATTCAGAGAAGAACATGGAAATTTCAGGTTGTAGCCAAAACGTGCAATCAAGACTTTGAGAGGTTGCCAGTACTCTGTTTCAGTAAGAGTTGTGCCTATCCTTTCACAGAAAAGGGAAAGTGACAGCTGAAGGACAACGCTTGAAGAGAAGGCAGAGAAACGAGATTCTGAAAAGAACCCCAGAGAGTATGGCATTTTATGCTCTGGATAGGAGCCTTTGGATCAGGCCTTTAACTGGTAGAGCTTGCCTTCAGGAACCAAGGATCCATTCCTTTAACTTCATAAACTGCGCCACGTAATTCAGCAGGATGACTTGGGTTATGCAAAATAATCTGGGTTAAGAATACAGTATTCCAGTCTTTACACTGATGTCCTGTAAGTTGTCCCCGCCCCCTAGGGTATATGCAGGGATGACTTGGCAATTAGATCATGCTAGTAACACTTCTATTTAAAGGTTGCAGGATAGGGGGGTTCGTTAGTCTAATAATTCTTTACTTTTTAGATCTTGATGCTATCTGGCTGTTACTATACTATCTGGTAAAGTTGGGTTCCTACATCCTTATTTAGGGACCAGGATATGTGATCCAATTTTCAAAAATACTGAGTTGTAAGCAGATCTCACTGCCTTTTCTAGAAACTATTTCCCATTTTACAGCTTTACAAATCAATCACGTAGATATTAATGTGCCTAAATACAGAATCACAGAATAATTTAGGTTGGAAAAGGTCTATATAGATTCAGGAGCCTGATTTTAGACCTTTATTTATTTTATCTTTAAATTTTCAATTTGCCTGCAAAATAAAGATATTACCTAGAGATCTATTGTCCACAGAAAAAGAAATTACTCTCCTCCAATATCCTACGCTTCACTATACTAAAGGAAATGGTTCGAACATATATCCTGCTGAGCCAAGTGCAAAATGGCTGATTTAAATTCCCACTAGAAAAGCAATTAATATTGTTAAAAACTTTCCAGGATTTCATCCGATGTGTTAGCTAAAATAATAATGCATAATTTCCACAACAACCTTAGTGAGTGGTGGAACGAACACACAATGAAGGCAGGAATACCAGGGGAGCGATAAGCGTTCAAAAGAATCCTGCTATGAAACCAAAAAGCCATGCCACTACCATGGTGCAGGGGACCAAGGTTAGCTAGCAAGCTCCTCCAGCCTCATGTAGACTTCATCAGAGCATATCTTCATGCTAAGAAAACAGATGCTCATTTATAGTGTATTAGTATAATAAAACAGGATCTGGCCAGTAATAATTCTCCCACTACACTAGTAAGGGTGCAACCATGTAAGTCAAACTTCTCCAGCTGGGGAAGGCTACAGGGGAATTAACCCACTTTATTGAGTGGAAGACTCTGGGCCTATGGCTCATGACTAGCACCCTGCCAGTTGTCAAGCCATCTAAGGCCAAATACAATCATCTGTCCCCTATTTCAGCTGCATCCTGCTTTCAGTAATTGCTAAAACTGGGCTGGAGCACGAAACTAAAAAGGAGAGAAGACTCTCAATTATAAGGCAAATAGGAACTCCCAAATGAAATCAGCTGTTCAGAAAAGATGAGGCATGAAACATGTTAGCTATTGAAGGCAAGCATAAATTAATAAGCATATGTATTAGTTATTCCTCACAGCAGTGAGTGGATTTAACAATGCAGTCTTTTGTCCTTATATTCTCCTGGGGTGAAGAATTACAATTGGTGGCAACAGAAATATGCCCCTAGCCTTTCAGAGCTCTATTAGGTTTTTAGTCTGACTCACTCATTTTTCAGGCTGAGGCAATTTTTTCTTTTTTAAATCATTAACAGTTCAAATCATCCAAATAGTGTTCTCATTTTACAAGACTTCAGACCTTATAAATTCATAGAACAATAGATGGGAAAGACCTATCGGGTTAATTGTCCCATCTCCCAATACCTTTATAGGATGGATTTCTGTAGCACATTTCTCAATATATTTCCTGTCTTGTCTTAAATGGTTTTCCATTTATTTTGGATGACTACAGAATAATTCAATTATATTATCTCAGGAGGGTTCTTCAATGATATTTAAGAACATTTTCTACTCTAAATCTCCTTATTTCTATTACTAAAAGTGGAATCATATAAGATTAATCTTTTCCACCCAGGATACTTAAACATTTAAACACAAGAGTCAAAACCTTTGTTACTCATCACACAATTGTGTAATTAAAAATATAAAAGTATAATAACAATGACAAATGAAAAACAGCTGTGGCAGCTGTCTTGTCAGCTGGAAATGCAAAAAAAAAAGTTTTCAAATCATCAGATAAGGAATTTATGTCTACCTTTAGCTAATTTAGACACCCAAGGAGACCTGAAAGTCCTCTTCTATAATCCACCCGCACTTCAGTGGTTTTGTATTTATGAATGCTACTCTGAACTGACAAGGATTTCGTGGCACTGAGGAACTCTGAGCCGAATGAACTAATGTTATCATATTATCTGCTCTCAAGATGTGAGGTAGTCCAATTAAGCTCTACTGATCCTTCATATAGCTGATGAAAATATATTAACATAGCTAATGGAGCCTGGCTTCCTGAAGGCTGTCACCTGTCTCTGTGGCTTTTTAAGTCTATTATAATTTTCTTTTATAGCTCCATGCGTAAGCAGGAACTCCTCCTTTCTTATAATTACAATTCTCCATCCACAGAGTAGTTTGGAAATGAAACGCATGCTGTTACACTGAACTGCAGAAGTTACCCAACAGGATTTTAAGTTAGGGTTCAGCTTGCAAATGCTGATGTAATCATCTCTCCTTTCTCTACCTATTTATTTGAAGAACTTGTAAACTAAATCAGATGATTCACGTCCTACCACCTAACACAGGACTACCCTGTAGCCTGGCCCTCCCCTAGCACATATGCCAAGATATGAAGGTCTATATATCTCTCTGTGTGTGTTTGCATGTATATTAGCATATTATACTGGCCATTGTTTTTTAGGAAGCCCACAAGATAAACTTGGGGATTAAACCATGTCTTACACATTCTCAGTTATATTGTTCTTCCTCTACTGTTAACCAGGGATATGAACAAGTTGGACAATTACTGGCCAAACCTGTCACTGCTTAAGAATGTGCATATAGAAACACACATACAATCAGAGGCACTGATTTCCACTCATTCTTACTTCAGCAAGTTTGCCAATTATAAACATTTCAGAGATACAATACATCTGGACATCTGCTGTTCTTGTTCAGTTCTGAATCTCTTCCAGACTTGTAAATCTTTCCTCTTTATTGCCATTCAACAACAAAAAAAAAGCAGGCAAATGCAATACTCTGCCTAATCCAGTACATGCTCAGGGTGGGTCCTTTCCAGATGTCCTGGCATGAGCAGCACCTAGTCCCTGTCAGTTCAGCACTGACTCTGACCAAACTTGTCTAGAGCAAAAGACAGACACCACTGAAGGCATGGCAGAGGGAGGAGTGGAAATCATCACTTTCAGCAATCCCACCCCAACCGAAGGGAAAACAATGGCAACTAGCAGGAAGGGTGGCACACAGTGGATCTCTGCAAGAATAAATGCAGAAGATAATTTGGGAGCTTACCCTGCCAAGGAGGAAAGAGTTTAGTGGCAAGACGTTTCATCTGGAACATGGCAAATAGGCTGACTCCTGCAGTCTCTCAAAGACTATGTGCCTGCATATAAGTCAATTAATCTTCACACTTTCTACCCATCCAGCTGCTGGCAGGTATACCAAGGTACTGAGGCTTCAAGCTGCACCAGTAAATTGAACTGCCCTGGCCTCCGAGACAGGAGCATCCTAACTCCTGACCCATGCCTGGGAATGGTTTGCAGTAGTTGGCACAGGCTAAAATCATGCCAAGAGACGTTCCAGCAGCCTACCAGGGTAGAGATGTCACTTCAATGCCTAGAAGTGTCCTGGGCACAGCTCAGTTTGCTGGCAGAGACATGACCTGACTCAAGAAGGCACACAGGGATCTCATCTTGAGAAGGTACCACTGACAAACATGGACCACACTATGTGTATGGACACTGCATTTTAGCCTGTCCAGATCTGTCGTTGCTTTGTCCTCTGTATGAGACCGGTGTGTGTGTGTGTGTATGTTTTAAAATAGAGAATGGCATTATTTGTACAGCAAACCAAAAATTACTAAATTTGGTCATAATTTAGCTCCATAAAAATCCTCTTTTACTTTCTCATACCTGCCAACTAAGCTAATTTATATGCAAATACTTAACCAGCTTTTCAAACACAAGTATTTCCAAAAACAGTTTTCTGCTTTAAAAAGGTGAAGTTTATGCCAGAGACGTGCAGACGCAGTCACCCGGAGGTACAGAACTGTACCCAAATTCTCACTGCAAGTCAGTAGCACAGCTGGGAACAGAACATCCTAAACATTTTTAGTCTCTTCTTGTAACTTAGAAGCAGTTTTATGGCAGACTATTCCTGAAGTCCTGAAGACAATGACGCAATTAAATCTACTGAGAATATTTTCCTATAACAAAATGGTGTCTCCATCCACATAACAGCAGGTGATTTTATTACAGAACTTAGAACAGGCAGAATTCTAGCATAACACATTTTGAACTCTAAGATACATTACTGGATACTACTAGGAACAAATCCCCACTGTATTTGGCAGGAGATCTTTCTCTCCTTGGTCAACATGTATTTATATAGTGGGTATACAAAAATAAATGTTATAGTACAAACCACTTATGACGAACTAAGCCAAACCAAGTTCTAAATACACATTAATTTCCCTGAAGTAAGAAGACTTATTAGTTTTTTCCAGTGGATGGAGGTAGCAACTGGATTTGGGAGGCAACAAAGAAGCTAATGGAAAGTCATCCTCAGGCTGGGAAGTTTTAAAGTTCATAATACGCACTCAAAAAGTAGAATGTTCTTTTCCCCCACCCAATCTTGACCCATAAGAGATTTTCTGTTTGAGCAAAACTGAGCTGGCTAGCCACTTACAAATTGGAAAGTTGTAATCTTCTCCACACAACCAGTCTCCACCCAACAATTGTACAAGTTGCCGAGGCATCTATCAATAGACATGTACACCAACCCTTAAGCATTTGCTTTCGCTACTGCAAATAATTATACCAAGCTATAGCAACCACAGTTTCTGGTAAGCACATACAAGAACCAAGAAAATAATTAAGGCCATGAGAAATCAACTGTTACTCTATCCTGGGCCAAATAGTCCCTCTGGCCTGTTTAATTACATTATTACTTCATTTTAAAATATCAGAGCCTCTTTACTTATAAAAAATGGCCAATACGTGAAGCCCCATTATTTTTCATTAGGAAATTTCAGTTAAGATCCTTTTCCTTAAAGGATTCAGATGTTCAAATTATTTACCTTTTTTGACTGTTTCAACCATAGCTCATTTAGGAATATAAGCAGTCTCCTTCACTGAACACTCAAGGTTTGGTTTTGTTGGGGTTTTTTTGTTTGTTTATTTAAATGCAAGCATTTTGCACTGCCTTACAGTAAAACTTGCATTCTTTTAAAACAAAAGCGACCAATAAATAAATGATTTTGAATTAAATCCTACATCCATGTACTCCTTTACTATTCTAGCTGTGCTTTGGTCCAAGTAATTAGTACAAGACCACACTGTTCTCTCACATGCAGTGTAATACTGATTTAAAGGATGAATATTCAACAAAATCCTTTTCTGTGATTATGTCATAGAGGGAGAGATACACCTTCCTGCTGGTAGGTGTCCAGGAACACTGTTTCCAAGCTAACTCCTTAATGCATTGGAGTAAAGCACCATGGAGAACTTTGTATGCTCAATATAATCTTTAATTCTCATGTCAAGAGGCCTCCTGAAGGCTTTTCTGCCTCCTTGTTTGTGAGGCATAGGGCTGTACACTCTTCTTGGGAAGAAATGTGTGCATTCAGGGAACATCTGGTTCATGAAAAACAAACTGAAATCCTAGTAAAAGTGATGACTTTAGCTTCAACATCACTTTAGTTTAAATAAAATTGTATCTAGGTGACTATAAAGGCCACATGTTTGCAAGATGTGTGGCTTTTCAAGTAGGTCTGGCAGACCTGCAGTAGAATTTTGAGATGAAAGTCTCCCTCTCTCCTGCCCAATCATGGCTCCCTCCCATTTCTTCAGCTATTCACTACTTCAGTTTCTTCTCCTGCATTCATCTATAAAAATGAGACACTTGTGCTTTTTTAGCAAAGTATTAACCTCTAACACCATCTTAATGGTGCCTTGAAGTAACAGATTTCTGATTTCAAAATGCCACTTCTTACTGGATTAATAGGATCTAGGGCTTTTCAAAACCACACACAACTAACTAGCTGTATTTAAAGACTTCAGTACTAGCACTAACACCAAACTTGCCCTCACTCGTGCTGTATCTTCTGAAAACAGAGCCCACCAAATCTGTCTTGAATTGAACTTCCAAAATGTAAGGTCCTTCCGGAATCTTTAGGTTCTTTGAAGATGTAAATCCTTTATTAAATAAACTTTGGTTCCTACTATCCCTTTTGGACTTTAAAAACAATTTCTGTTTGTGAGATGACAAGAATCCTGAAAGAGAATGCTACGCCCTGATTTTCCCATGAAATCAGTCTTTGAAGACCCCACCACCATTGCCTTGAGGCTACTGCATCAGGGCTTTGTCACCATGACTGCCACACTAACTCTGAGGCTGTGCCCACTTCCTTAGCTGGAAGCACACTTGCAGGCACACCCCATGTCAAAATCCTTTTCTTACTAAGCTCAGTGAACATCTGGAAAGCAAATGGAAAGAGATTGTTAAACTGGCTCCCTCTCATTCAAATTACACAAGAAAACAAGTCAGGGAAATTCTGAACATATTTTTGTTTCTTCTCTATAATCTCAGCATTTAGGCATTTTAATATTGATCTGAGACTATGTCTGCAGGGCAAGATGTGACCTTTTGAGTCTAAACCCAGTAGTAAAGCATTCAAGCAGTTTTGTTCACGTAACGCTCAGGTTTTCAGCACACTGCTCGAGTTCCAAAGTTCTCTATGAATTCCCATGGTAATATTTGCAACGATACAACATTCAGATACTCAACAGCCACACAATCCCTTTTCATAGAAATAAGTAATTCTTAGATGCATCTTTCATTCATACATTTATAAATACAAAGCATACTTGAAGAAACACTCACTTCTCTAAGTACAAGGATTACAGCCAAACACATTTCCAAATGCTTCGGTATATGACAAAGCCCATCTCTCTAAGCATTTTAGTTATTTTTTTGAGTAGCATTCACGGACTGAATTGCTGCATTGTGCTGCAATTTCAGCACAATAACATGTCTTTATGCTTATGAGCACCATCAGAAAGTAATGTTACAGAAGATGATGCAAACATCACTTAACAGATATGAACTTCCTAGGGTTAAAAAACAAATATAACCATCCACTGCTAAAAGCTTCAGACTCCAGACAGACTTTCCACAGGTTGTTTTTGTTTTTTTAAAAGAAAGTTTCCTATTCACATGCAATACCAGCTCATAACTCTCCAAGCATGCTTTGCTTGACTGGATGCAACCCTGAGCAACTTGATCTAACTTTTAAGTTGGCTCTGCTTTGAGCAAGGAACTAGATTTACAAAGGTCCTTCCAGACTAAATTACCCTGCAATTCTGACGCACAAGAAGCTTTGCAAGCCACAGAAGTCTGTTTTCCCTGTGGAGCCTCAAGCATTATGGTTGAATGCTCTGGTACCAGCACAGTGGGAGGTTGAATTATCCTGCAGGCTCCTTCCTTGGCAGGCTGTTCTGCACCTATAATGATCATGCTCAAACTAGAGTATTTGAAAAGGTCACTAACGGGATCTCTCTCCTTGACATGACTGCATGAACCCTGATAGCACTTAACATCTTCATAAGCACTGTCTGGATCACTCCTGTCAAAATCTAACAAAATTGGCCAACATTTTCCAAAGATAAGAGTGAAGTCAAGACAGACAAACAAGAAAGACAGCAAAATCACATACTTGTCATTTCCTTAGGGAACAATCTGGTGGCAGGGGCGAAGGATCTCCACTTTCTAAATGACAAGTGTTTCAAAATTAAGGGAATTCTCTTGCTCTAACATTAAAGACAAAAGGGTTTTATGCACTGCAGGAGTGTAAAATAGGATCCTAATAAATATATGGTTGAACCTACACTTCACTTTCTTTGAAACAAAACCATCCTATTTTACTATACCACATCCTGCAATAACAACAGCAGGAGTGGGTTTCCCCTGCCACATGACAGGATGTGAGAAGCCCCCAAGAAAAGAGGAAAGTGGGCCAGGAAAAATTTTCTTTATTCTTTCTACTATTATCCCCTTATGGAGAGGGGTAAATCACTGTGTCCCCTCCTGGAGCCAGCCCCGTCCCTTCAGCACTAACTAAGCCCGGAAAGAAAGCCAAGAGCAAGGCTTTCACGAGAACCTCCTACTGAAAGGGAAGAATCAGAAGGAGCAGGAGCTTCCTCATCCTTTCCCTTATTCAGTCTCCTTCTTCACAGCAAAAGCACCTTGAAACAAGCAAGTGACCTCACCTCGTGCTGCCCAAACTTGTTAGCACAATTCTTTACTACGTAATGGAGAAGCAACGACATCAGCAACAATAGGCACTGTACAAACGACCTAGAGCTTGGCAATCACTTTTTACATTCACTTCTGCTGTCAGTTTAGGATCAGACAGAGCCACAGGCCTTCTAGGGAAATAACAGTCCAAACCTGACCTGATTCCTTTGTGCTATCTTCTGTCCTTTCTTCCAGCGGAGAATGGGCTTGAGAGCAGGTAGTTCCTTGTCCTCTTTTCCTCTTTCTATCACATGTTCCCAGAGGTTGTATGCAGCTTCAAATACAATTGGAGATATGACATCTTTGACTCTTTTCTGTAAAAGAAAATGGAGATTTTACCTATGCAAGTAGGTTTTTATATACAATAATTAATTATTTTTTTATATTCAACAGCACAGACAAGAAGCAGGCTTCTCTACCCCTGTGCCAAACAGGAATAAGCATATTATCCCAACATAAGTCAGAAGATTAAAAAAAAGAGTCAACAAAAAATTAATTATTCTTTTGAGACCTACTTATGGTTCCACTGGATCGCTGGCATATTCATCACACCTTTAAACCAACTATTTTTCAATAAAATCTTCTTCTTAAAAAAGAAAATAAATTAGGCTGTATTTCCATTAGTCCTGCAAAATGTGGAAGCAAAGAGTAAATCTCCATCTCTGGGGTTTCTAAATCCTGGTCTTTGACTGAGGTCACTGCCAGTGTGCTCAACTCATTAAAAGTTCCATCTTGCCTTGTTTTTGTGCAATATCAGTGAAATGAATGAATGGCTAAAGATATCAATTTAGCTATAAAACAAGGCTGCAGACATGCAGGGGCAAGAAAAGTCACCTTCCAGCATGATTCTGGAAGCAAAACTCTGCTCCTCCCATTCTCAGCACAGTAACACTTTCTGTATATAAAGTAAGAAAGATTAATTATGAGGCAGGCTGAACATGAGCCAGCAGTGTGCCCAAGTGGCCAAGAACATCCTGGCTTGTATCAGAAATAGTGTGGCCAGCAGGAGTTGGGGAGTGATTGTTCCCGTGTACCCCGCACCATGTGGTGAGGCCACACCATGAACACTGTTCAGTTTTGGGCCCCTCAGTACACGAAAGACATTGAGTTGCTGGAGCGCGTCCAAAGAAGAGCAACAAAGCTGGTAAAGGGTCTGGAGAAAAAGGCTTAGAAGAAGCAGCTAAGGGAACTGGGATTGTTTAGTCTGGAGAAAAGGAGGCTGAGGGAGACCTTACTGCTCCCTACAACTACCCAAAAGGAGGTTGTAGTGAGGTGGGTGTCGGTCTCTTCTTCCAAGTAACAAGACAAGAGGAAATAGCTGCAAGTTACACCATGTTTAGACTGGATATTAGGAAAAAATTATTCACTGAAAGGGTTATTGAGCATTGGAACAGGCTGCCCGGGGAAGTGGTGGAGTCATCATCCCTGGGGATATTTAAAAGACGTGTAGATGTGGCGCTCAGGGACATGGTTTAGTGGTGGACTTGGTAGTGTTAGGTTAACAGTTGGACTCAATGATCTTAAAGGTCTTTTCCAACCTAAATGATTCTATGATTCTAATTAAATGGTGTCACATTACTTGTCTGATGGGATGAATCCTTATTGATTGCTTTTGCTTGTTGTTGGAGCCCAAGCTACAAAATTTAGTACCATTTGTCACAACATGTGATACCTAAAGCCAGTTTGCTGTGCGAGGACAAAATGCTCGTTGAGCTCTCTTCAGTCCTGGCTTCCAAAATCCAATTTATCAGAAAACAGAAGTGGCAAACACCTTATCTTTTAATAGGCAAACATTCCTCTTAAATTTTAGCTACTTAGAAACTTAGCGTGAATTCAGTGCAGACAAAATTGAGGCAATAAATAAATACTTTAAGTAAAACAAATCTTCAAATGGATCAATGCTCAACTTTGCCTTGCATCAGTTAGTGAGCTTCTCTGAACACAGCCTGCCAAGCACAACAAGTAACTGACATGCAATGCAATTTAAATTGCATCTTCCAGATGTGGGAAACCAGCGCTGTAACTGACTTTCTAAGCACCCTGTTTGATCTGCTTCATGGCATTCATTTGTTCTCTTTAATATGTCAACTGGTCATGGATCTCTGAAATCAGACAGAGATTAGTGGGTAACCTAATTCCCAAATCATTGGTTAGCCAAGTGAATAATAGCAGAGACCAGGTTGAACGACATTTATCCTCCTGCACCCTGACATCTCCAGCCACCTCCTGAATTCCCTCCCTTGTTACCAACATCTGACAGTGCCTGGTGCCAGCAGCAGGTTAGAGCACCCCAAGTTTAGACTGTTCATTGCTTGGAGCACTTTGTGCTTTCTTACTAATGGACAGAGTCTGACAGTGGACATAGCAGTAGTGGTGATTGCAGTAGGCAGCTCTGTGACCAGAGCTCCATCCCATAAAAAGGATGTTACTAATACCCTTGGGGGAAGAGATGCTGATATCTTCAGTCCCTTCTACAGTCCCACCTTCAGGGTATGAGTTGTACCTTACAAAGATTACTAAATAACATACTACAACTCACAGAAGGTAATAGCTGTCCTGGTTTTGGCAGGGACGAAGTTAATTTTCCTCTCAGTAGGCAAAGTGGTTTGGATTTCAGACGTGAAGAATGTTGATAGACAAACTGATGTTCTGAGTTGTTGCTAATGTGACCAAGGACACTGTCTGGCTTTCCAGGTCTCACTAACGTGCAGGTGCAGGAAGCTGGAAGGGATAGAGCCAGAATAATTGACCCAAACTGGCCAAAGACAGTATTTCATGCCATGAACGTCACGCTCAGTATGGGGTTGGCTGGGGGGCATCTCTCTCTCTCTCGCTCCCTCTCACTCCTTTGCTTGCTGCTCGGTTTCATTTCCATGATTGCTGCTCAGGACAGGCTTTATCAGTCATTGGGACATTGGGTGGTGAGAAATGGCGTATTGTTCATTTTGTATATTTTAGTATCTTTATATTCTGTTATTATTGTAATTCTCCCTTGATATTCTAGTAAACTGTCTTCATGTCAACCCACGAGTTTTCCTTTCTTCCCAATTCTCTTCCCCATCCCGCTGGGGAGGGGGAGGGTGAATGAGAAACTATGTGGTGACTCAGGCTAAACCACACCACTAGCTTTGCTCTCACAGAAAATCACGTGTAGTAACTTAAGTGAGGATTGTATCAGCACACAAGAAGACTACATGTACACAGAAACAAGACTATAAAGAAGCATACCATGCAGCACCAGTGAAACACAATAAATCATGAGGCAAATCATCACCTAATTCAACTGTATGCAACCAATTGTGTAAACACAGAACAGCTAGAAGTCTAGGGAGTGGGTTAAATTAAAATCCACCTATAGCTTTTCTAGCTCTATTACTGCAGTATGACAAGAATAAGTGCATAATGACTTCTAAGTGTTTTAATATGATCTTGCAGGGTTCAGTTCAATGCCCTTTTGAAGTCAAAAGACAAGTTTCCCATTGACTTCAATGAATGTTGGAGTGTGCCCATATTGTTGGCTGGTGTCTCTTTCTGCTTCATTTTACTGGTGAAATTGTGACTTCCAGCAGCTAGATTAATTACATGTGTGGATATTCCCTCACTACAGCCCTGGGGAAATATATTTCACATACACACTTGTCTTTAATTAAGGATGAAAGTATGAATGCTACCCAGTTATTAATTTTGCCACATGTTCAATCCTTTCTGCTCACAATCGTATAACACAAAGGCAATAGTCTGTGGGATTTGTCCTCAGTAAGACAGAGACAAGACAGTTCTGCCTCGCAGATGCACCACAGACTGTCTAGGATGTGAGCACATAAAGAGAATAAGGAATATTGGCCCAAACGCAATCTGGACAAGTACTGTTTTAGGTTTCTTTCTCTTTCAGTCTACCCAAACATGCCACTTCCAGTGGTTGAATCGTATACTGATGACACAGCCCACAGATTGCTTTTAAGTATTCCTGACTTCTAAAAGGAAATCAAAAGATGCAATCACAATTAAGTTTGAGAGTCAGGGGAACTGTATGTGTTGCTTTTCCTATCAGTTACATGGCCATAATGAAGTGGATTTGCCAAGGGAAATAATTTCCACAAGCGGCTTTTACATGAATTCACTGTTTTTCACCACAACGTTGCTATGCTGAGGAAGTGTCAAAGGTTAAAGACACTTCTGCATCATGAAAAAGCATCCCTGGCAAATCGTAGCACATGGACAGTACAGCTTAATTAATAGAAAAAAACATCTGGAGGACATTAAAACAAGTGTTAATATCCAAGGAGTTCATACTATCAACAGAAACAACTGCGTAACAAGGGTTCAGTGAGTAATAGCAATAAATATCCAGTCTGTACAGACTAGATGTCACTAAACTGCTGCAAGCTTGAATTAGCTTGTGGACCTGAAGCTGGGTTTCCCACAAGCCATCAGCTATGCCATGTAGTTTTCCTCTCACAAGCAGCTTTTCCCCTTCTCTCTTTTTTGGACCAGATTTCACTCTGGACATCAGAAACTTTTGCTATAAGGCTTTTGCAGACTTTAAAACACTTCAGTCCCGGTAAATTACCCTTCCACCATTATCCCTTCCTGCAATGGATCAGTCCCAGCCAGCTGTATCCCTTTGTCAGGATCTTTAATTTTTTCCTGTAAGGCATGTTGCATGACATTCTGAGTTGAAGAAAAAGGTGTTCTAGTATGAACAAGCTGGGTTTTTATCAAGGGTATTACAGGATGATCCCTCACTAGTATCTAGCAAGGACAAAGAACTCCAAGTCCAAAAAGAGCTCACTTTTAAGAGCATCTAAGAAAGCCATAAGGCACTACGAGATGTTTCAAAAGACCCCATGGTCCTGAAAGCTCACCCTAACAAAGAGCAAGCTTGCCATCTCCTCTCTACTCCCAGAACAATCACCTCAAAGAAATACACATTTTTTAAATGCTGTGGTAGAAGTTGGGCATGGTCACATACTTCTTCGTTTTTGTTTTCTGGCTTAGCAGGGGAGAAGAAAGCAAGCCAGCAAAGCCTCTGCCAGATTTATGACTGCATTTCTGTTTGACTTTAGTACCAAAAGATCTTAAAAATCTGAAACGTAATCACAGAGCAATGATCAAACGTCGGAGCTGTGATTGTGAACATAATTTCCAATTCTCTCTCAAAGACAGAGTGTGATGACTGTAAGGAATAATTTTCTGCACTTTTCATAGGCACAGCCTAAGGCTCATTGTGACAACACAAACACAGGCACAGATTTCAACATCCTAAAGGCACGCTGCCTTGGCAGGCAGCCACTGTCTTCTCCAGCCTTTACTTTGTGCTACCAAAAGCCCACACACATCAGGAATTCAGGCAAATTTGGATGGAACAAGATAGGGTTTTAGTCAAGAGACAGAATTTACTCTGCTCATGGTGCGAGTGGTTGCCAGAGAGGACTGGATATCACTTCAGCTTGCTTTCGGCTCAGTGCCACGGTACAGTCAGGGGACTGTACATTAGCCCAATAAATCATCACATCTAATCTCCTTTCTTCTACAAGGTGAAAGTCTCCAGCAGGGACTCTAGAGAGTGCCAAATTCCATTTTTAATTGCAGCCAATAGGCTGAGAAATAAATTGAGATGTAAATAATCCTCACAATCTACAGCAAGAGTCCTGCAAGAACAAAGGACAAAACGTGGTCCTTTAAAGCAATGAATATGAAGTAATTTTCAACAGCATGGAGTGAGGAAGTACACATAACCATCAAGGTGACTTCTACAGCTGCCTCTTGCTTTCATCCTTGTTCATGTCTTTCTGGAGTTTCTCTCGTCTTTCTCTATGTGAAAGTTCTCTGATCTATCAGGCCTTTTTTCTACTCCCTTTGACTTGAGCCTGAGGACATCAACCCATGCGTACATTCCAGAGCTTTTACTGAATTCAACACAGCTTTTCAGTACTTCTAAGAATCAAGCTGTGTTTAGTTTGATGACTAAGAATTAATTCAAGAACCTGGCTTTTAAAACATTCTACTTGAAAATTTTAGTCTAAATATATTTATTTCAAGTTTTAAACAAGCACTAACAATAGACTGTAGGAATTTTTACAGACTTAAAACCCACAAAATAGATTTGACAATCCTGATTTAATACATACTATGTTAATGCTGTAAAATGAATAAAGCCGTCATGCTTATGCTAATCCAGCATAACACTTAAATCAGCTTGCAGGTCACTACCACACATGTCCTCAAACCAGTGCCAAAAGATAAATAGTTCCCTGTTCAGTGGCATCAAAAATGACTCAAAATGTCCATGAGCCATCAGAGCCAAAGGCCACTACTTCCACAATTTTTCAAATGAAATTATCATCTGCAGGTCTTACATACATTATGGTTTATGAATCAATAATATGAAAGTGCTTGACTTTAAAATTGATTACCTTCCCCTATTATCTCAGCTTCCCTCTCTGAACTCTGAGTCATTCAGGACGCAAAGCTTAAGTGCCATGCAATTCAATGAAAATATCAATTAGGCAAATTGGCTTAAGACTGGAAGATAGATTTCCAATCATTTCATATGAATGAATGTGTACATCTCATTCCTGTACCTGAAAATGAGTAAGGAGCAAATTAACTTCCTTGCCCTGTGCTTTGCAACACTTATCGAGTCCAAGTTTACATCCCTTGGTGTCAACTCCCAGTGAAAGTTAACACTTTCAACTTTCTACTAATCCTGTGCAAAAGAATAACCACCTCTGTCCTCACAAGAGCCTTCCTGTGTCCTCTGTTCACTTTGGTTAAGATATTCTAGGACTTGTAATAATTTATTTCAGATTGGTGCAATTTTAGCATTGGTATCTCCCAACTGCGAAGGCAGACAAAACATGGTCATGCCAAAATTGTCTAGAAAAGATGTAGTTACCAGTTGGGAAAAAACTTGACTTATACAGAGAAGAGACTGGAATAGAAGTTTACCTTGTTGGTAAAAGCTAATTTACAACATTACTGGCGATTTTTTTTTTGTCAAATTAATAGCATATGAAGGCAACCAGAGGTCTGATGTTTCAATAATACATCCTTCTGTGTTCTTTTAAGATCTTGTGACAGTTACAATTCAACAAGTAGGCGAATAGTCTTTGTTGCTCAACTTCAAACATTACAACACTTCTGAAGAATCCCAAAGTCTAGAGCTCTGAAAAAAAGAGCAAGGGATTTTCAGAGTGCCACACCCTTAAGTGTTATTTAGGGTTAGTGTTTGAAAGAACAGGAGCACTTCCTTTGTCTTCTTCCCAAAAGCATTATTCCGGTACACAACTGTTTCCATCAGTTCAACAACCTCTATTTGCAAACACTGATAATGGGAAAGACATTGTGGGAGAGGAAAAAAAAAACAAATCCTGGAGGAATCTGGTGCTAAATAAATACCAGGCACCCAGGAGCCCGGCATGAATTGAGAGGACACCCTGAGACAGCAAGGGAACAGCTGCAAGTCCAAACCCCAGCTGGGTAAAGTCACACTCTGCGTTTAAATAAGTGCTCACCAACCCTCTGCATCTGGCTTCCCACTGTCAGCTGGGGAGTGATAAAGGTATTACTGATGTTGGTATGGGAGCAACTGCGATCAATAGTGTAAATATTCTTTGTCAAAGGTTACAAAGGCTTAGCAATAATATATTACTGATAATCCTTTCACGGCAATCAGTAAGAAAAGTCACTACATGCCACCCAAGTATGATATAATGCATTAGTGAGCTCAGACCTTGATTTTCCAGCTCAGTAGTACAAAGCATTATGACAATATAGTTTCACGTTCAATCTATACATTTGAAATGTTAGGTCTTTACTGGACCTAATGTTTTCAGTTACGTTTTCTTCTCCCATCCCCTTTCTCTCTTTTACAGCCTACTTCAGTCTTTCATTGGGGTTTTTTAGATGAAAAATAAAGAAAATTCTTCAAATATCTAAGATCATATTAATCCCCTCTGAAGAAAACACCTCTCAGAGGCCCAGCTTTTTCCTGGTTCCAGGCCAGACACAACCAATCTCTGTAACATATGACTGGCTGCCTGCAATAGTGACACTACAGAAATACAAATAATTACAAAGTCCAGGAGCTGATGGGTATTTGTGAAATGAGGACCTGAACTTAGGTGAGCAAAGAGAACTCAAGAAGGAAAAAGAGGGGTAACAATTCAAACATTTATTTATTTTACTCTCTTTCTGAAAATATGATATACTTCAGCAGGGAAGCACAATGTAGAATTGAGGCAATAATTAAATCCAGACTGTCCCTGCACATACGTAACCCTATCATATACTTGTCTTTTCCACTGGAGTGAGTGCATTTCATATTCTGTTGATACAAGATTTTATCAAAACAAAGCTTTAAAGAGATTTCCTTGAATAGTGTCTTAAAACGCACCGAGTTCAGAATATGAGTTAATTCAACTACCTGTTTCCCTTTATACAACATTTCCCTGCAGCTCTGGTGCATAAGCTAAACACAGAGGTCTCTGTGCCTGAAGCTGGTAGAGGAGATGGAGTTTAAGATCCACGGCTCCTGGGTCATCATATATGAGAACAGCTCTGCCAGAAGTTCAGCATATCCATGGACCAAGGGGAGCAGTATTTGGTCAAAATATAATGGTTAACTTTAGCATTCATATACTGTATTTGCTTGTTCACTTTCTCATGGTGTTACTGTATACATCAAGCTAGGGATAAAAACAGCTATGCTTATGTGTCATACAACAAACTCTCAGTGCAAAAATCTCACAGACAAGCTGTCCTTGGAGCCAAGGACTGACCTTCTCAGCCCATTCCCAAAACCACAGCCCACAGGGGTGGTCTGGAGCCCTTCTTGCTGGTCCTACGCCCTTTTTGCTGCATGTAGCAGCTCAGACTGGAGGCACAGAGCAGCCCTGCAGGCGATGGCTGCTGGTTGGGGGATGCTCCAAGGCACTGTGCCCCTCAGTCTTTGCCCAAGATCAGCCTGCTTCTAGGCAGCCCTGAGTACATCCCTGAGCTGCTCTATAAGAGAAAGCAGCCATTTCCCCTACATTCCCTCACTCCCCAGATGAATCTTCTTCCTCATTTTTTTTTTTCCCCCCAAAGGGCAGAAACACCTTTCTGAGAGCATTCCAAGAAACAATGGCCAAGTAATCAAAAGGCTCCTCCTAGAAGCTCTGTAGAGGACACAGGAGCCACAGGGAGGGCTAGGATATAGGGGACACTCCTCAGAGTTTCCCACTGACCATCCCACGAAGTGGCTGATTTTAAATGTCTGCTCCCATTTGGAGGTACCAGTCACTTCTCAAGGGGAGTAAGCATCTAACACAGGTTTATGTGAATTGATACAGGATCCACACCCCTTCTTGAATCTGGGTCCTAGGGCACATTTTATCTCAGATTGCCACAAAGTATGTCTATCTTGTATCTAGCAAGTCACCATATTATCAGTAAGTCACATGTCTAGGAGCTGAATGAGATTATCCTGCTGCATTCCCTAGATTTGCAGTGGATTTGTTTGAGAAAAGCATCGGCCTGTACCAACTGGCAGATGTCCTCTCCGTTCTAACCCTGATATCTCAAATGGTCCAGGTAGCTGAATATCTGCTAGAAGAGTCAAGGCGGAAGACAGAAAGCATGCATCGTTATGAAGCATCACAACAACAATGGAAAAAATATTTTGAGGGATACGACATTTTAAGGTGACTAGAACTGAAGGCCTGACCATATGGTCTTATGATCCTTTCAACACCATTGTGACAACAAGTATTTCATCAATACAGCATTATATGAAACACATCTCTGGAACAAAATAGATTTTCTACTTAAGCCCAGTAGCCTAAAAAATACAGCTAAAGGAAAAAAATAGCAGCATTGTGTTAGGTTTGAGAGTAAGCAGAATCATCCTCAGTAGAAGAGGATAGAGATGAAAGAAGGTTATAATTGACATTTTTACCGACAGTATTTTAATACAGGTAAGTAGAGCTGACAGAAATGGTCCTTGCAAGTCTTGCAAAGAAAGAATACACTGCTGAGCCTGCCTGCATGCATGCATCTGAGAGAGAAAGACTGAGTGCACGAGAAGAACGGTGTTCATATACTTTCACTGACATATTATTGAGATGAGAATAGATTTACTTAAGAAATCTGGAGGTATTTATGCACAAAAATATAAATCTTTCTTTCAGTTACAGGAGAATGGATAGCTATACAATGAGGGCCTGGGAAGAGTGTTGCAATAACATGACCCAAGTCTATTCTTCTACTAATGGAAGGAAGTACTATTTATTAGTGTAATCCTCTTGACAGCAGGATTTAAAATCAATAGAGGTAAAAGGAAAAAAGTCTTATGATTGTCTACTTTGCCACATGAACTTAAAAATGTGAACAGAGCTTCTCTGTGATGTATACTTGTAGGTTTAATATCAATTCACACTGCACATGCTAGGTACCTGCTAGAAATCTTCTGAAACCAGGACGCAGAGTCTGAGCTCCTTACTTCCCTGTGCAATGGGTTCTGTATGCACATGAGCTGCAATACCTGGATAGGGTGAGGGAACCATATTGTTCTGGAAAAAATGAAATCTCTAAGGATGACAAATTCCCATTCACTATTCTACAACAATCTAATTAACCCAATTAATTATTAATTAATATGAATTAATATTATTAAGCAAATATTGTTGAGGAGAAGAGCTGGAGGAAACTTATCCATTACATAGCACATGCATTACAGATGACTCCAAGAACACTTCATTAGCCTGTCGGTCTTCCATCCTGCATGTACGTACATATCAGCACACTGATACCACCTCAGTAAACACCCTGCCTCCATGTAATCTCCCTCCCCATTACTTTCCTTCTCTTCTCCCATTCTCTGATCATTCAGACGCCATCTCTTCAGGCTCCCAGCCTCTGCTCATAACCAACACAAAATCCAAAGGAAGAAGAGGAAGGGATCAGGACATATTTCAGGAACCTCACAGTCATTTTAGCACAGTTATATCAGAAATCATAACTGAATGGAAAGCTGAATGGAAAATTCATTTCAGCAAGAACAAGGCTTTTCCCCTTGTTTCACTGATCATTCGCAAAGAGGCAGAGCCTCCTACTCAGCAACCATGTCAGCAGATATGGCTGCCCAGCTCCGAGAGATGGCTGAGCTGAAGGATATCATGCAAGGACAAAGGGCGATTCTTTAAACCCACAAATGGAGGCGGGATGAATGAGTGTTTCTCAGGGGAACCAAGGAAAACCAAAACTTTCCCTTTGAGTTCCATTGGCTTTAAAAATAAACAAGGCAAATGTTTCCGCAAATAAGTACAAACCATTCAGTTCCCCAGATCAAAGCTGAGAGTTCTGCTCTGAAGCTAGAGGTGTATTCTTGGAGAATGGAAGAAAATGGCCCTTTACAACTGCAATCCTGTATTTACTGTAATAAGGTTTTAACCAAATTGTTTAAGTCCAGGTATTGCCACTTTACACATCTGCAGCCTGCATTCGGTTACGTTATACGTTATCCACCAGAACAAGAGCGCTCATCCTAACAGCAGCATTTCCTCAAAGCTCCGTCTCTCACTTCCACAACATCCAATATTTCGGTGCCAGCAGAAATTTGCAGCCTATGCAGAAGACTACTCTAGACGATGTACACTGACTCTAAACAGATAACTGGAATATGCTGTGGCTTGGGGCAAGGGAAGAGATGCCAGTAAAGCTGGGAAAGGGCAGAGTTAGCCTCTACCCAACTGCAGGCCCTGCCAGCTAAATACACACAATACCTTGGGGAGAGGTCTGAAAGAGATTATAACTACTGGCAGTAATAAAGGAGAAAGCATGAGAAGAGGGGGAAGGGAACTGGCTTTTTGAAAATTCTGCTTTTTAGGAAGACAATGTAACAAAAATTCATAAAAAGCCAAATTTATCTGCACTAAATATTGCCTTGTATTGTAGAGCTGTAAAATAAGGTTGATCTGTCCAGATTATTCTTTTGAATGGAAGCATCCTCCTCTTACCTGTTGGAGGCAAAGCTAACCAGACTCACCCCGAGAGCTGATTTTTTTTTATGTTCAGCATATCAGGCTGAGATACAAAGCTACACAAATGCCAGAATGCAGAGAGGCTGAAATTTTGTCTTTATCAGGTGACAAAAACCACTTTTGATTCCAAAGACAGCAACATTGTTTGACTTCCCAACCACTTCACGTGTGAACTGCTCACAGTATACCCGAAATTGTGTGCAGGTAATAACCACCAGCAGCCAAAGAGCGGAAATAGTCTGTGCTATATTTCAGCAACATTCAAATTGTTGGAAGCTCAGTGGTTTCATCTGCTAATTCTACTTTTTCACTGTAGAAAGTAACTTCACATTAATCTCAACAAGACATGACAGCACACTGAGCATAATATAACACAATTGGGAAACTCATGTCTTCCACAATTCCTCTTTTTGCCCATCTTATCTCCTTGAGTGTCCCAGAAATAACCACTTCTTTCATGCCTATCATCATTTGCATGGTACCCTGAGCACACTGTAAACTTTTTGTGAAGAGTTATGACACAAAATGACCTCCTCTGCAAAGGGCAACCCATTAAAAACCAGGAGTCAATACCATGGAAAAAGGTATCATTCCAGGTCTCACACATAAGCTAACTGGAACCAGTTGCATTGTGGGGGCCAATAATACCTCTGACACTGACTGTGACAAAACCCTGCCAAGAGGCAGCTTTCAACATCACCAGCTAACAGAGAAACTGCTTCAATCCTTGTTTCCAGCTCCAAAGGGAATGAGAGCTCTTCACAGCCCTCCAGTTCGGGAGTACGTAGCATAGCATCACTGCCCTTGGGTAACTCAGCTTTCAAAGCTGCCTGTTTGGCAGCACCAGGCGTGGAAGCAGCTTTGTTACAGCACATAGCACCAACAGCAATACCTCTAGCTATAAAACTAGGTCAAAGTTGAGGTTGTTTCATTTTAAGGGGTGAAGCTTTTCTTTAAATTTCTTACTACATGAACTTTTGGAATGTATTTTTGCAGGTCTGTTCATTTCCAGATTGGCTGAGGTGCAACACTGAAGTAAGAGCAGATCAGAGAACAGTAAGCGCGTCAGAGAAAAACATTAGACATTGCAAGGAGCAACTGCGGAGGCCAGGGAGTCCTGGGAGGGAGTTGCAAGTGCATCAGAAGTGTGGTACTCATAGCCTGGGAAAGACAAAGCAAAGGGGAGATGGAGAAGAAAAGGAAACCAAATCCACAGGCCAAGATGGCAAAGCTCTGATCCTACAACCAGCACATACTAAATCCTGAAAAACACCACCAGTCATCTCTAAATGCTTAGTGGTAGCTAAAGAAAAGAGAAGAAAAACAGCTGCACAGGAAGCTTCAGTAGTCAGATTTAAGACACAAAGAGAGTCTTGCACAAAACAGTCCCAGATCAGAAGTGTGCATCAGACTCCCAGCACAGCCCGCTCAAGCACCAACTCATGCTGCATGGCTTTGTCTAGACTTGGACATTTACCAGCAGCACGTTATATTCACAGAATTATGCTGTGAATGTATTAAATACATACCCATTGGCACTAGCAAGTTGTCATAGTGTTACCGCTATCTTAATTTCTGTATTACTCATTCAGAAATTGTATCTTCAATCCCAGACACAAACCGCATATTGCTCTTTTTTTATCTCACTGGTTGTGGGATTTTGTTCTATTATCTGCTTTGGTACTGCTTCAAAAATCCAGTGCAGAGGAACTGATATTGCTCTGTTATAATTTGTCCCTTTTTTATCAACAGGAAACTCTTAGAAACAAACACTGGGATACTAATGATGCTTCTTGAAATTGTCATTTTAGTAAAAATAAATTATCCTAAGAGGCAGTAATAGACTGTATCATTTAGTCTGCCTTTTTGTATATCCCAGACATCACATTTCATTTATTAATCTTCCACTATAGGAAATCATTTGTTTAGGTACAGCATATTTTCCAGAAATACATATAGTTAGGTGCTATAGTAATGCTTCGTGAACTTAGAAAGTCCTGAGTCTGGCTTCTTTATATGTAGATGGCATTACCTTTCAGTCACAGGTTTTTGTCACACCTTTGTATGCTAGATTACAAATACCTTCTCAGGTGCCTCTTGGCCTTCATTAAAAAACACTGTGAGTAGTTCAACTTTCTAAGTGAGGCTTTCCCTTGGACCCTTGAATAGGTTTTACGGTTGTTTACAACATCATCTAAACAGAAAATATCTCATCAGTGAGCACACAACTCCAGTCCTGGCCAAAGCAGCAATCTCTACAGAAGAATCACTCCAAGGTACCATTCTATCTGCTTGTCTATCCAAGGAACTCATAACTCCATTTTGCCAACCATCATGCCAGGAAGTAACGTTAAATTGTTGGTCTGCTATGACCCTGAAATCCTTCTCAAGGCCCCCACTTTCCAGGAGACAAGCCTCTTCCCCTTCTGTAGGTGGAATCTGTATTCTTTGTTTCTCCATGTATGACCTCACACTTAGCTGCATCAAAATATACTTTGCTTGAGTGGCTCAGCTTAGTAGCTGATCCAAAGTACTTTATAAAAAAATCCCTATCCTTCCCTTTTTACCAAGTATTTTTGTGTTATCTGCAAAATGTAGAAGTAATCTTGTATTTATTTTCAGATCTTTAATGCTTATATTGATTTTAAGCTTTCTATTGATCCCTGAAGAATGTTACTAGAATTAACATCACTTAATAAACCTATACTGACATCTCCTTTTTAGATCAGTCTGCTGTCCACGTATTAACTTTTATATGTACAGATTTTGTATAATCCATTGGGGGTTTTTTTGTTGGTTTTTTTTTTTGTTGGTTTGTTGTTTTTTTTTTAAATCAGAGTGCCTAAAATGCTAAGTAAAACTGCAAGACCCTAAACCTCTATTGCATCTTCACAGCTACCTTCACTGAGCAATCTCATTATTTTATTACTCAGGGTTATGTTTTTGGTTTGTTTGGTTTTTTGGGTTTTTTTTTGTTGTTGTTTTTTTGTTTTGTTTTTTTTTAAATAAAACTGTATTTGTTCCTTTAATTTCTTGAGCAACTACATGACATATTGGCATTTCCATTATATTGCTTGCACAATTAAGTCACTCTGCAGCCCTTCGAGATCAGCTTTCCTATCCTTTTTCAGTATATTGACACTTTAGAACCCTTAATGCTTGCTGGAATTTCCTTTGCATTGCAAGAATTAGGAAAAGTTAACAATATGGAGCCAGAGAGCTCTTCAGCTGGTCTTTGGGACTCTTAAGTCTCCAGACCATTTTAATGTGTTTATTTCCTGTAAACATTATTTGACTTTGTCCATATTTACAAATGCATTAAAAGCACAGTATAAACTTCATGAAATATGAATGCGTTCTCCTCCTCCTTTACAAAACGCATAAGTATTTAATGAAGCACTTTGCCTTTCTGTATGAACAGTTTTATTACCATCATCAAATCATAGGCCAATATTATTGCAAGGATTTATTTCATGAAGGCATCACAACTTTATTCTGAAGAGGCTATAATCACAGAGGAAAAGACATAATTTCTGAAGGGATAAAGTACAGCTGCCGTACCACAAGTACAGATGCCCCCATTATGAATACCATGGAGTAGCCAGGAAACATGCCAGAAATGTTTTATCATCTTAGAGAACAATATAGGAAGGGACATGTATTGAGAGATCTCTCTTTAAAAGCACTGCACCTCTTCCTTTTTCTCTGTAAAGATAAATGCATGTGTCCAAACAGCTACTGTTGGCTTCCTCACCATCCAGACTGATTTCCAGCGTGACAGCTTGAAATCTCTGTAATCTGAAATCATGAAAATGCCCACAAATAACAGTAGGAAGGGAAATTTATACCCTAGACTTACTGGTATAGTGTGGCTCAATAGACACTAAGGTTTTAACTAAGAATGGAAAAATGTCCTTTAAAAAGCTCCATGCAATGCAATAGGTGTTTAAACCTAGATGGCAGAAGTGATTTATGACCGCCCACAGGTGATCTGATTCCTTTTTAAAAGACCTCAGTCAGGCAAGGAAGAGTAAAATGAGACATCACAAGTGACAGGTTGAAAAGAAAAGGCTTACTTAACTCTGTTTTGTTAAAAATATGGAATGATTTTTTAAGTTTTCTTTTTATTTAAAGTGGGTGGAATTCTCTTTCCACAGAAACCTGTTTTTACCACTACTCATCAGTAAAGAAGAGGCTTCTCTCAGCATATGACATTTAAAAAGGAAACAAAAAGGGAAAAATAAAGATGTTACGGTAGTAGGTATCCACCTCCAGCAAGTTTTTCCAGGGCCTCTGAGAGGAAAACCTTTTCCGTTATGTAGAAATAGCCTCAACTGACTTTTCCACTCCTTTAACTGCCAGTCTACAGCACATATAATCTCAAAGGTCTACATTTAGAGCTGACCAAATTAAAAACCACATCTTTTCCTTGGAAAGAGCATTTAAAAAAAATAAACAAAAAACCCAAAACAACATTAAAATAAATTACAAATCCTCCCGAGGATCTTAAAGTAACAAGTCTTCACTGCCAGCAATCTCCCAGCTTGTAGATGGATGAAACATTTTACTAGAACTTCAAGGGTAAGACAGATACACATAGTGCTGTTAAACCTTAATGCTTTAGGTAATAATAATTGAGATATTTATGGTATTCTCTGTATACTACATAAACAAGAATAATGTTATCTGCTTTGCAAAGATGAAATTATTATCAATCATGTTCAAACTTCAAGCTTAGCCCCATTAGGCTTGCCTTAAGACTGTTTCTTAAACACACACACACACAAATCCCACATGCAACTAAAACTGGCTTTCTAGCAAAACAGACATAATGTATGGTTTGAATGTAAGGTATTATGAAGGAATTGATTTGGGCAATCCCCACAGAGAGTAAACAGAACATTACAGACGGACCCTCAAATGTATGACAATCTAAAAATACAGAGCATTTGAAAAGGATGGGATGGGAAAGGGGAATACCTTAGTCGGTGACAATGAAGACTGGACATCTTTAACTAATACTCCTAAAAAAACCATCCGTTCCACGTCTGTTAGGAGCTGAGACTGAAGATACAATCAGGAACTCCTCTTTTCACATGAAGAGTAAACGCAAGGTCCACTTCTTTGAATAAAGCAGTAACATATGGCACGAAACCATTTTCAAGCCCCTCTCCATAGCACTGCTTGCCCTTAAGCTCTTTCAGCCTATTCTTAAAGTCAACTTCTGTCCTTCCAGCAGTTTATGGTGCTTCCCTGCCACTATTACTGTCCACCACTGCCACCTGAATAAAAAGCAGCCACAATGTCCAATGATTTTAAGAAGGCAAAACAATATTGCTACCCTCATATACTTTGGGGACGCTAAGAATATATGTATCCTTTTAAGAGCAGAGCAAGAGCTAGACTAGTCCATCCCATAGTTCCTCAACCCACTCTTTGTTCATCAGCTCAGATCTTGCAAACCTCATTGGAGGGAAGTGAGTGTCAGGAGGCCTTGACAAGGTGTGTCATGGAAGGGAAAGAGGCATGGAGACAGCTCTGGGAAAAGCAGACAAATGTCATTTTTGCTTTATAAAACTTCTGTGGCACTTCTTGCTTAATGAAAGCACTTGGTCTTGGGTCAGCTTGAGGAACACCTCCACAACCGTTTAGAACAGAGCTGTCAGGAGTCGTTTATATACAAAGCACTCAGACATAACACTGCGTATCTTTTAAGCCAAAAGAGGGAGATGCTATGCATTCTTGCTTTGCAAGTTATTCTTAAAAACTCCTAGTGCTGTTTTTAACTGTTCTTACTTTCTACACACGTGCTTGCTGGAAAATTCATATATTCAGTTTGGGGGGGGGGGGTTTGTTTGTTATTGTTTTTCCAGAAGGAGGACATAGAGCGATCTAAAACTAGAACACCAGTCTTTGAACTGAAGTATATGTAACGTATACTCTTGCTTTCCTAAAACCATCTCTTTCTGTTAATACAATACAAATATCTGACTAGTCAGATAGCAAACAAATACAAAGTGCAATAGAGGAAGGAAATATTTTTGGAGAGAGGATGAGTGGAGGCAGCGCGTGTGAAAACTCAGCGTGAAAAGCAAAACCAGTTTTGACAACAAATGTGAAGAGCATCCCCAGAGGCCCCTGTGTGGAACCCCACTGCTGACCATCCAGGCACCATGCAGACCAATTGCACCCCTCCAATCACAGCAGCTGTATTTCCACGTTACACAACATCTGGCTGTAGTATCAGGCTACCTCTTATGTCTGCAAGGCCACTCTCCCAGCTGTGCTGGCACAACTCTTAGCACAAGCTTTAGAGTGGGCTCAGCTGTCTTCTCATTAGAAAGTCTCTTCAGAACCAGTTCATTTCAACGATCTAGTTCAATCCTGCATAACAGGGGGCACAGCATGTGGTGGTGCAGGGGTAGAAATAGGGCCAACAGCCCAGGTACTTGTTCTGCAAATCAAACAGATTATGCCAACTAATTCCAGCTGCATGAATAATGAATCAAATCCTTTCTATCTAGCCATAGGTTTTCTGAATCTTTCACCTCACCTCCACCTCATGGGTAAGTGCATAGGCAGGGAAAAAGAAAATACACACATAGGATTCTGCTTTTAAGCAGAAGCACTCTTGATAATTGCATTGTTCTGCTTTTGTTGTAGTTATAAAGCATATCTCCTCCACCATCCTTCCCTGGTAGTACCTGAAGGCTCCAACTCAGGCAAAAAATTCTCAGATTAACATTTTGGTAGGCTTTCCAAGTTGTCAACAGTTGGAAAAAGTATGTTCACCAAGTAATGCTTGTAGGAAACCAGCATCTTCGCATTTGGTCTATGTGCTGTGAGCAATACAGAACACACTGGGAGTCATGACATCGTCAAGCCACTCTGGAGGAGAACCAGTTTGTATCTCCAGGTACACCTTTTAGTCCAAGCTGGATGTGTACACCGTTTCATGAATCTCACAGTCAATTCCCAATCTTATTGGGAGTCATTTTAAGGACCTCAGTTCAAAAACCAGTTATAGGTACTTCACAATCTTAGTTGGGCAATGAAGATTTAAAAAAAAAAAAAAAACCAACCAAAAAAAACCACAAAAACAAACAGAAAAAAAACCCCAAACAGATCCTTTTAAAATGTAGCACAGGTCCAATAAAAGCTCATGCACATCACCATATGCTGTCTCTACTTCCCAGTCAGAACCACTGAAGTACTGCTGGATATTTGGCTCTCAGCTTCAGCCTCAAGTTAGGACAGTGCGCTTGGCCTTGGGGCTCCACTTGACTTTGGTGAGGGATTTCTGAAGAGCACGTTCCCTTGTGCATTGCTGTGCAAAGCTGCAACGCACTCCTCAGCAGGGTAGTGGGCTTTCCCACAGGAGCTCCACATGTCAGGGGAAATCCCTGCTCTGAAGACAGCCTAACACCAGGGGCAAAGGGACAGCTTACGTGGGATTTATGCATCAAGATGTCAACTCTTGCTTTCTTCTCAGCTACTCTTCCTTTCAAAATATGTATTTTATGATCTACAGGGTTCACCGCCTTCCCGCTCCTCGCCTCCAGACAGGATGGGCACTTCTTGCAGCTGCTATTCAAAGACTGAAGGATTTTACTCCACTGTGGTACCTTGATCTCTTTCATAGATATTTCCCAAATCCCAAGATGATGGCAGCTCTTTGCTGCTTTTAGAGGAAGATATATGGCATCTCTTCCCACCATGCTGTCCCTGGTGCATCCTCATTATATAGTGTCAGCGCCTAACTACAGTCGGTCCCAAAAAGGACATTTTTTAGGCTTTAATTATAAAAGTCCTTCCCTTGAAAGCATTCAGAGACCTTTTAGACCTTTATTTTATTTCTATAAGTTTACTAGTAAGTACTTCTATTTCTCAAACTTTTAAAATACACTCCTTGAGGAAGACTATTTTGTCTTCAGAAGTTACATCTACACATCATGTCGGATGCAAGCTGTCTCTGTAGATGTTAAAAAGATGAAAAATGAAACGGCTCAAGTGTGTACTTCTCCAGCCTTGCCCAAACCCAAGGACAAGTCGAGAAAAGTCCCATTTCTTCTACTTCTCACAGCCATGCCACGTGGAAAATTTCATTCCCCAAAAAGCAATCCACCAAGGAGGTATGATAGTGTGAAAAAAAGGGTGCTATAACTGAAATCCCTTTGCAGCTGTAATTATAGCAGTTGCTACAAAGCCAAGGCTGTAATTTTTGAAGCTGAACTAAAGCAAAAGGAACAAAAGTACTGCAATTGTTTTGGAAAGCTATGAGGGAGGTTTTCTTTCCTTTCCTGCTGTTCAATCAAAGTAGTGAAGGGTGGGGTCACAAAGACACATGAAAGCTGTATTAATGTTCTCTGCTCGGATCCAGGCTCCTCAGTATTTTTGCAACATAATGCAATTAGAGGATATTTGTAAATCATCTGGAACATTACCCAGATTGAATCTTCCTTTTTTCTAGTTAAATAATCAATTAACTTAAATAACATTTAAAAAGAAAAAAAGCAGTAAGTCCCCATCATGCAATAGGCTCCATACTGGCTTATATTCCTATGGCCACAGAGTAGCTATTAATTTATACAGAATAGATTAGAAGAGTGTCGCAAACTAATGGAAAAGAGAAAAAGCAGATGCAAGAGCTCCACCCAAGTCAGTTAGGCCAACCACAGTTGCAAGGGGAAGTCCTCACTGAAAAATGCAGGCTGAAGGATGCACACAACCAATCTGGCCTCCCGGACCTCCACTACAGTCTACAGAAACCCAGTAACTCTGCTAAAAATCAAATCTTTGGAGAGAAAAATAGTTTTTGCTTTGTTTGTCTATTGAATTTACATTGAATTGCTTTTTTTCCCCCCTAAGATTTCATTGTCAATTTTCAGCACAATAAATAGAGACCAAAGAAAATTCCTGAGAACAACTTGACATGGTTCCAGTCTTTCCTAGGGTCAGAGGATACATTAGCAATCCAAAAATCTGTGCTTTAAATATTTTATCCATGTCGTTACTTCCTAGTTTCTTAAAGGACATGTTTCAGTCCCTGTACTATACGCTGAGAGAGATCAGAGGGTATGGGGTATGCTCAGCCCAAGCAGCAGCAGACAATTCAGGGAAGGGCTTGGTCTTGTGTTTCTGCTTGTAGCTAAAGCAAGCAGGATCGACTGCCCAGAGTTCAGCACTGTTGCAAGCTCAGGTAATGGTTTAAATTTTAACAGCATTGGCTCAGCTTATGAGCTCTGAGGACTCCCAGTTGTCAAAATGGCAATCATATGGAAACATTAAATGTGATCATACTTACTCAACCGCATTTTTTAAGTGTACTACCTTACTTGTTCTTCATGTATCTTCTGCAACTAGTTAGAAGATTTATGTTTTGGGTTTTTTTCAAACTATAAAAATTCTATTAAAAGAGAACGTGTTTTATTTTTTCTATATTTGAGATAAATTACTGGTTTAGCAAACAAATAAACCTTTGTAAAAACATTCATATATCTCTTCATACCATGGCCAAGCATCCATTTTGAAGAAGCAGCAAAGTAAAAGTTATCATTTTGTCCACATTTACAAGAGAATAAACAGTGCTATTTTTGGTCACTTGAACTTTAAAATATTACTGCAAAGAACTGGTTGACCTCTTCCAAACCACTTAGTTATCAGTCAGCTACTTAAATACAAAGTCTATATTCCTTGCTTCCATAGCTTCTCATTTCCCTTTTTAAACAAATTTTCTTTGGGATAAAAAATTACTGCAGATTACAGCTGAAATTACAGATAGCCAGGACTCTGGAGACTGATTATCTTTCCCTTGTGATAGAAAGATAAATGTTGTTATAGCAGAAGTTCACAAAATCTTCTGTTAAGCTTAAGGAGAAAAATTGTGAGCTCTTTTTGTGACAAAAATTTATCTCAAAACTCTTTGTGACTCTAATTAAAAGTTTGAAAGAACTTACAAAATTTTAAAAAATCAACTCTATTTAGAAATAATTAATTCTGAATTTGAAGGGGGAAAAAAAGTGGAAATAAAAATGAAGGAACAATTCACAACTATTTCCCATAGAAATTACTATCCCAAACAGAGAAATACTTTACACATAAAGTGATGAAAAAACCACCAATGACAGTTGGAGAACCAAAAAACAATGCTTTTGTTCTAGACTGTCTCTTCCCACATAAGCATACAAACAGAAAAAAGTATGCTTTCTAATGTTGTAGCATGAAAGGTCCAAAGCTTGAAGAACTGAATTTTTCTGATCTTCTGACTTTTTGGTATTTATGTAACCTTATAAAAAGTCTATCTTTTCCACTCCTACATAGTGTCTTTTCTTAAGGCCACGTCAATGTCTGCATATAACTTTTTCTTTCCTGGAAACCCCAGTCACTCCGTATTCCCTGTACTTTTTAGGCATAAAGTCTCAACTTTCCTACATTACAATTTTCCTCTCACTTGCAACCACCATTCAATGCCGGAAGCATGACTTGACTTAGCTTCCATTTCTGATAAACACAGAAAAATTTCTAACCCAAAGATAAATGTTACGATTGATAAACATTTTTAAAGTATATTTCAGGAGCTATAGAAAATTACAGCAGAACTTCATATGGAAAAGCGTTACTGCTTATGGGCAGTACAACTGACTGCTAACTTGCAGTCATTCAGAGTTAAGACAGCTTTATTAGATTGTGAAATTCCTCCTTCCAGGGATCTGAAAGATGGGAAAATGCCTATTTCAATTTTAGCAGCTTGTTCTCATACCAAATCAAGCCCATTTTTACTCTAAGTCTCTATAGAAAAAGCTCTCCTTACAAAATGTAGTATTAAAGTTTCTTTACATCTCTTCCTCACGCAAATCCATTCACACAGAATTAGCCCACTATTACCAGAAAGTTCCTACTATTTTAAGCCATATGAATGTCTGTCTCACACATTTATCTAGTGTTGTCCCAAAAGTGACAATTGCCACACAATGTATCTTACACAGCAGAGTAAGAAAAACATATTTTCATTTTTGTTTGTGCCAAGCTGACCATGATGGGACACCAGTTTCATTTTTTTGAAAGTCATGATGCTTGCCACCAAAGCTTGTGTTTAAAGCACAATGGTATCCCACCAAAAAGTTGTCCAGTCACCCAGCACTGATCAATCCAACTGACAAGGACTGCTCCCAAAGTCATCAAATGGAGAAGACACACAAAGGGCTTGGGTTTGCGATAGTTTCTGGATTCCTCTAGGGTCTGCACAAAAAGATTGCTTTAGTTTTGGGTACTGAGGGTTTAATCAGGCAGGGTCAGATATAAATAGCTTAGATATCACTGTTGGTGTTATGGAAAATGCCCTGTGACAAAGTGCAAACTGGAACTGTCAAGTTCCCTTCAACCTGATAAGAAACTCTCAAGAGGAACATCATAATGAAGAAACATTTCCCTCGTTGCTATGATATTCATAAGAAGTTATCCCTTCTTTATTCAATCTATTCCATAATGCCTTTTCGAAGAATTGCATTTCATATGAAGAAAAAACACAGGAAAAATAAATAATATAAAAGGAAATTTAAACCTCTTGATCTCTTCATTTTCTTGAACTACCTTAATAAAGACAGAGGCAACTTATACTAAAAAAAACCATGAGTATGAAGAGACACATTTTTAAAGTCAGAAAATAGAGTTCCCTAAATGTGCAGAGAAAGCAAAGAACATCCGGAATTAAATAAATGGGAACAATCAGCAAGATTTGGAAAAGACTCTTATCTAATGATCTATGTTACATCCCACAAGCATAGTTGTTTTGAAATAACTAAACTAGCTTTAAACCGAATTACTGATAACTATGTAGCTGCACTTTTGCAATTTGAAGGACTTCTGGAAGTGGCTAAGGGATTTATACGTTTACATTTCTCCAATTTATTTTTTTTTAATTCTTCAAACACATTCCTGGGTACAGTCTTGGCCACTGCTAGCTTCTAGAAAGGATGCAGAAATCTTGATTTATTGACCAAAACAATCATATATTCTCTCATTAAACTCATCCCAACAAAGAAAGGCACACTACGTTCCAAGGACATGTTTGTATCAGCATTCTCTTTGCTACTGTCCTTCCCCTCTAAAATTATCAAAGAGTCATTGCAGTCTTCCACCCTGAAAGTCTCAAAACACACAGACTCAAAACTTCCCAGGGACTCATTTCCTGTCCAAGTATAAATGGTGGTATCTGTACTTCATCAACCCCCAATCTCCTTCAGGTCTCTGGGGACTGGCCACTACCTGTATGTCCCCTGGGGATTATTAAACCAGGTAGAGGTTTAAATTAACTACAAAGTCAGCCCCATGGATAAGGGTGGCTTTCAGAAACGGTGCAGCAGAGAGGCTTTGCATGTTGCACCAGGAAGGGATCTCATTGCCCAATGCCACCAGGGCTCTGCCAGGGGCAAGGCAATGCCTCCCTTCTGGGCACAGCTCCATGCCGGAACAAGAGCCGAGTGGTACTGCTTGTGGAAAAATGGGTTCACTAAAATAAAAAAAGGCTTTCACATGTGATCTGGAGTAGCTCCAGAGAGCCTCCCCTGAATGGAAACACACACCTTGGGAAAATGTTGCTGCTTTAATGACCAGCCTCACCTACAGCACTATAAATAAAGAATTCAAATGCAGCCAGACATGGAAAACAAGTTCCCCTGAGAGGTGTTATCCTGCACTGGAAGAACAGAGGACAGAGGGAAAGTCAGCACAGGATGCCACAGGCCTCCAAGTCCCTGCATAGATCCAAGTGGGCACCCTCGCAAAACACCTCGAACGCATTACCTGCCTTTGCAGACCTGTCAAATCAAAACCAAAGCCCTGCATTTCTGAAATCCTCCACACGTGAGGTCAGCATGTGCCATGGCTGCATATGCTTCAGGGCCAGGTGGGACAAGCCACAGTGCCAAAGTGGCATCATGGTTCAGCTGCAGGGAGTACACGCCGTTTCTGCTTTCCCCCGTTCCTCTTTTCAACTGCAAGGGCACACTAACAGAATTGGTCCCGCAGGGCTCCTATATCTGTCTGAGCTGCCATTGGAGAATCACAGTATGGTTTTGGGAGAGTTTAACAGAGAAAAGGAGATGGCAGAGTGCCAGTTAATGCTGTTACCAGTGTGAAATGCCCTACAGACTAACACAGCTGCTCCTCTGGGGCTAAAACACCAGCAGAGATAGTATAATGACTTGGTTTTAATTTTATGCCTAATTAAAAAAAAAAAAAAAAAAAAAAGAGTCGCTTCACAATGAGACTGGATCTCTGGAAGACCTATTTTTAATAAAAATCAACAACAGAAGAAGAGGTTTTAATCCCTTTAAAATCCTGAATAGGCCAACTTCAGCCCCGTTCTAACTCAGGAGGCTGAGCAGCCCCTCTGGGAAGAGTCAGATAAGACCGCGAGCAAACACATTTGACAACTTTTCCCTCCCAGACTCATGCATCCAACCCGCTGGGAGCCATGTGTGGCACATGCCAGGTCCCAAAGTCTGCCTAGGAATCATTGGAGAAGGCTAGTTTGGTCCAAAACCGTGCCAGGAGCGATGCTACAATGTGGCACCACTGGTGACTGAACCACAGCTACCAGTAGAGCCTCCCCAGTAATACTTAATTCAGTAGTATGGGCACAGCCATAAAAACTAAGTCCCGTGCTTAAATCCTTAGATATTTACACACTGATCTCCAGCTACACAAACCACCTGAATTTTGGGAACCTGGAGCTGCAAGGGAGCTCATGCCAAGAAGAGGACGATGCACCATCCCTCTCCAGTGACACTTGCCATTTTCATTGTAGACTGGGACAAAAACAAGTTTAAAAATATCAGCTGTATCACAGACAAAGTAAAAACACCTTTCTCTAACAAAACCTACCAAAATCTACTGTCTGAAGGCAGCTTGCATCAAGGAGAGACATAGCCACAGGAAGCTTTCAAGTCTGCACAAAATACTTCACTGCGTTCTCTCCTCCTCTAGTTTTCCTTTCAAATCTAGACTCCAATTTCTTTGGTAGTCTACAAAAGAACAAGGAAACTGAAAAGAAAGGTCAAAAATTACTTCCCTCAAGAGATCTGTACAGTTCTGGAGGTTACGTAGCCTCTTGGCCACATCTAAACAGCTCAGACAAATGATAAACAAAACTCCTGCAACAAAGAAATTCCACTACATCCAACTAACAAACATTTCAAGTAAATAAATATAACTGATTGTCATACAAATTACCTCCCATCACCCCAGTGCTGGAGGCCTCAGTTCCTCGGGTGCAGCTTGCACAAGGCACGATGTGGCCACGGTCCCTCCGTTCACTGCCTCACCTTGCCCTATTGCTCCTGCTGGATCTTACCTGAAACAGAGCCAAAGCTACAGAGTTGCAATCCCAGGATTTTGACACTTACTTCCTTGGTGGTTTTGAGCAAATTACTTTGTCTTGCTACCTCACTTTCCCATACATAAAATAGAGATAATGCTATTCACCTGTCTTAAAGGAACTTTCTCAAGACTGATTAATCCATGTCTGCAAGGCATCCCAAAGAAACACATTTTACAAATGCAAAGCAAAACATTTTTAAACCTAAATTCCTATGGCCATCCTGTTTATTAACAAGAGGAAAACATCCAAGCTAAAACCAAGGCATGAGGCTATTGTTTCCCATGAGGCTCACAGAAATACTAAGTTGTCTCCAGGGTAATTGCACATCATTTAACTTGTATCACAAAAAAAAAACCAAAACCTATGCTCAGAGCAAACTGCAGTAATACAAACATGGCATTTGGGTGAATGACACGCAATCCCACTGTGTATTCAGCACCTCATGCCTCACAGGCAACATGTGACCAGCAGAGAAATAGTCTTGCTCTTGGGCTGAAGCCAAACCCCTGTGCACCAATGGCATGGCCACCGGTTTAGCAAACTTACTGAAAACCAGGTGCAGGCTGTTTCAGGAGATGGGAAATAGGATACGGGGTATTTTTTTCTTTTCCCTGTGCAATGTGCTGTCATTTCACAGCAACCCTGCAGAGGCGGGGAAGAGGTTAATTAGGACTTATTCCTGATTTACAGCTGTTGGGGTTCAAAGTGCAAATCTTAAATGTAGTTACCGCAGTAGCTGCAGACAGGGTGTGCAATGATGAGACAGAGCAGCAGGACACTGAAGGAGACCTTGTACTTCCAGAGTTTGTGCTGCACTGGAGGATTTGCTCTTGCAAGATTTCCAGACTAAGAGTTTTCAGAACCACTGCAGCTCCCATGAAAAAGAAACCAAAAAGTCTGATGCTGCTGCTTTCAGATTCAGCTGCATAATGGATGATGCAATGTTGGCACAACATCTGAATGCTGCTATAGAGTGCATGAAAATCACCAAGATAAAAAGCAGCAAGAAAACTAGAATGGTTACTAAATAAGGCAAACAATTTCAAAATTAGAGTTGCAATGGGATACTCTATCAGAAAGAAACAAAAGACTTACCAGTTGCTAACATGAGTGGAAACAGCATATCTACAGGGTGGGTTTTTTTTATTTTAATGCCGAAAATATTTCAAATGAAAAAGACACAGTTAGGAAAGATTCTAGTTTTCATGAGAAACTCATCTCTGATATTTTAGCCTTTGAGACTAATTTCTGTCACTAGAATGTAGTCAATGGCAAGGTTTAAGAAATGTGATTTGACTAGCTACCAATATCCTCTTCTTTTTGTCCAAAAAAACTTAAGAGATTTTAAATGTTTTCAATATTTGCTGTTCTACAAGTCATCTATCTCCCACTGACTTCTCCAGTTTATTTAATCTAAACAAGAAGGAAGTTGAATGGTTAGAAGCACAGTAGCAGTAGTTAGATTTGTCCTAGTGCAACCTTAAGTCACATGAAAATCAGACAATGAGCTCCAGTATACGCTGAACTTCGTATAGTCAGACACAGAAATAACCGCATGTAGCAAACTCCGGTTGACGTGACTGGGGACTGCAGACTACTCAGTTTTGTAATGCTCAATTCTTGCTGCAGTGCTTTAGTTTGCTAAATTGCTGCATCTTTTGAGTTACAAAACCTGTGCTTAAACTGAACCGCACGTGAGAAAGGAGCTTCACGTTGCATTGCATGCTGCAGAGTTGGCCTCTGAGTTTAGTCTCAGGAAAGGAAGTGTACATGCATATAAGTTCAGTGACCAAATGCTGATATAGGACTGCATAGTCTTTGCATTACTGTTTAAATTAAAAAATGAAAATAAAAAAGGGAGAGAGAAAAAAGAAAATAAGTATATTAACTCCAGAATTAGCAGATGAAAAATTGCTTGTTTCATTTTAGAATGCATCCAGAAGCCTATTCCATCACCCCCTCATCTTGAGTCTTGGTCTTTTAATGAAATATTTGACATTTTAAAATTCCTGGCACAAAGACGACACTACCTTCACATTATCTCCAACTTTCAGTAAAACAAAGTAATATTAGCTAGATGTTATTTACTTGGATCTCAAACAGCAAGTCCTATCCCAAATGTGAGCGGAAGCGTAGGCACAGCAATGCAGAAGTGACTGCTCTTTTTGCTCAGTAGCCTTACAGTTTCCCAGCATCACCTTGTTTGGAGCTGCTCAAATCAGTACTGAGCACCAGACTACTGGACCTTCATCTAAAAAACACATTGCTACGTGCTACCTACTGTATTTGCAAATTGATAAAGATGCATCACATAACACAGCAGATGGAATCCAGGGACAGTAGCAAGGAGACTGGCCATATATAATGTTAGTTTAAATGTGAAATTGAAGTTAAATGCAGCACATTTTCTCAACTACACTTACAGCATCTATCTTTCCCAGTTGACTTACTGATTTCATCAGAAGCAGCAGATGTTGACCAGTAGCAGACTAAAACCAACCCGGTGCATCCTCACATCAGATCAGGACTTTTTCAGTAGCAATGTCATTAAGAAAGTATATCTTCATCCTTTTTTTTGTCTGTTTCCACTAGAAAGAACCAAAGTATCAAGACTACAGTAGAACCTCATTAGCGAATAAAAATATACAGCGATGAAACCCCAGGGGCACAATCCATTTCAGTTGTAAAGTTTTCCCACTTGACAATTTTTGGAAGGCTTTAACCAACCATGTTCTTTTGTGTAAAGAGAGGCTGAGTCATCTCGTGTAGGAGTAACTATAAATAACTAATGGCAAGACTTCCGCGCAAAAGCTGCAGCACTTGATGTACAGTATTTTGGAGACACCAGAAGGCTAGAGAAAGAGTACAGCATGTCCGTTTTAGGAAAGAACATCTGTTGCACTCGCTGTAGAGCGGCTGGCTTGACCTCCCGTCCCCTAAACTCACCAGCATTATTTTTTACAAGCAGCATCGCAAGATTTCCTCACAGTTTGAGGGGGGGGTGGGGGGGAAGTGTTTGGAATGGAAAAAGCAGCAGCTGCCAGAGGATTTGTTCAGCCACTAAAACTTTGTTCCTTTCAGTAAAACAGTCATTACGTTATCTCATAATGATGCAAATATCTGGTTCTCTTTATCCTGACATATTCTGCAGTTCATCTTGATACAGAAGTGAAACACACAAAACTTATTCACAACCCAGCAGCCACCGTGCTGCATTTTCACTCTCGCATAGTATTCTCCTGAATTCAATGCCTCTAGAGATTAGCAAATATGAAAGCAGCAGTGAAAACCCACATGGGTGAGTTTAATTCAATGTTAAGATTATTTTTTCCTGCATTATCAGATGTAGGAGCGCAACCCAACAAGGCAGGCCTGAATGAAAGCATGTGATCAAAACAGCACCCAGCCCTGGAAGTCTCATTTGCTTTGCAATAAATACTATGGACAAGTAATGAAGTCTTCAGGCTCCATCTTTTTCATTTCTTCTGCAGATAGCTCTACCAGTTCCCAAATATGTTTGTATCAATGACTTCTGCTGTCTGGCTCTACAGGTTTCCTTAGAGTTTCAACACTGGTTTTATAAAGTTAATATTTATAACTACCTCAAGCGAAGGCTTGAGCACTTCCTACCCCCTGCAGATAAAAGCAAAGAATCCACTCTGAAATCCCCTGCCAAATAATATAAACAACCATATTTCATGCCTACAATGTCAACAGATTGTTGGAATAGAGTGAAGACTCAAGCCCACATACCCACTTTTCCCTTTCACATGCACACTGGGGTTTTTTTGATAATAAAATGTGGCTTTATGCTAGTGTAGTTTGCTATTTCATTTTGAAACCCTAATTAAGATCTTTAAGAACATGTTACTGGGTTTGGGGGTTTTTTTGCTTTTGTTTTTTTTTTTTTTTTTCCCTTTTCTCCTGCCTCTTTAAAAGACCAGACACAAACCTGAGCTCCTTAGGATGTTCTGCCAGGACCATGACAGACATCACAATGGAAGACTACACAAACAAATGAGTACTAAAATCTCTGAGAAGCAATGAAGTCTTAGTTACAAAATAGGAACTCTTCCCTGTGACCAACAGTGGTAGCCAACTACCGTTCAATACACAGAAGCAGACACTCATGAGTATTTGCATGGATTTTTCATTCCTCTCCATCAGGTTTACGAAGCAATCAGCACTGCAGTGCTCTTTAGCCTCCTGGTTATCAGTTGGTCCTGAGGCACAATTTCTTAAATCTTTCCTGTGACGGTGCTCTGCTTGCACAAAATACACAAGCCCCCCTAACTGCCTATGGGGCTTCTGACAGTGACTGCAGGCCCTTTGCCTCAAGCCAGGATGTGCCAAGGAGAGCACAGACTCTAGTGAAAAGGATGAAAAAGGCTCTCACCATTTTGCTATGAATCCAACAAGAATACTTTTCTTCAGGAAAAAAAACTACTAATGGAAATCTTGAACAAGTGCTTCCCCGTCCTCCTCTCCCATGAAGTACTCCTATTTCTGACAGAAAACAAGAGCAACTTGAGCAAGTCAAGATTCAGGGCACATCAACAAGTTTGTCATTTAACTATCAGGTTCCAGTCAAAATCTTACTTTTTCCCCCCCAAAGATTACAACACTTGATATGAGGTGGAATAGCACTACTGGACTGCAAAGCCCAGACTATAAGAGCACAGAGCCTTTTGATGAGAGTCAGCCCATAGCCAGTGAGAAATGCTGCTTCATCCAGCACAGACTAGCTGCATGGGATCAAACGAACCACTAGGTATGGCGTATGCAAGAGTCAATGAAGGACACTGATGAGGAGACTACAAGAGTCCAGAGAAGACAGAACAACACATTTCCTGCTATATACTTGCAAGTTCAGACACTTTACTTTTTACCTAAATCTTTTGTAATTAACCCAACATGACTTTTCTTCCTTGAATTTGCCCAATCACCTTTTAAAGTAATCTTGCTCCTCTAACTATCTCTATTTCTCTGTACCTCTTCTAGCTTTGTCATACACTTTTCTGAAAGCAGAAAAGACGACAGTGCCCAGGATATGCACGCACCACAAAGATATCCTGAGCATAAATGAATTTTCAGTTTGGCTCTCTACTTCTCTCCTGATAAATTCTGATCAATAATTGACTTTTGGCTGCCACTTGAGCTGATGCTTTCAAAGAGCTAACCATAATTACTTCAATATTTCTATATTGAATTATAATAACCAATTAAATCCTATAATGGTGTGTATATATTTACAGCTGGCTTATGTCACATATGTTACTGGGAATTTCATCTGCTGTTTTATTGCCCATTTACTGCAAAACTTTTCTGCAAACCTAGAATAACATCTTTTGGTTTTTTCCTACCCTGAATACTGCTGTATCATCAGCAAACTTTGTCATCTCACAGTTCATCCCTTTTCTGTATCACTTATGAAGCACAGGCCCAACACAGTTCTTTGTGACAAACCAGTAATCTTCAACTACAAAACCAGACTATTTATTCCCACTCTTCAATCAACTCCTAATTCACCTTTCCTTTTGAGGACTTCATTTCTACAAGGCTACCTAATGAAGGAGCTTCTGAAATCTTTTTAGAAATTCATTTAGACAATATCCAGAATAGTATTTTCACTGACTCTTTCTAATGAACACAAACAGATTTGTGAGAAATGGATATTCCCTAAGAAATTCATACTGATTTTTCCTCATTCCATCATATGATTCATGGGCAAAATAATTCTGTTCTTTTTATACTTTCTATCAGTCTCCCTGGCTTGTAAGGAAGACAACCAGTATTTACTTCCATTAAGTTTTTTAAATTTGTATCACATTTGCTGTTGTTCTGATACCAAAAAGCAAATTGAGTGGCAGCTTATGAACTGGAGTTGACAGTTTGCTATTTTCTATTGAGTCTACTCAAAACTCCTGGGTGAAAACCAGCTGGTCTTGGAAATAAACCACGGTTATTCATTGCATCAGTTCATCACACAATCTCTTCTACTGCCACTTTGGCTGGAGACAACTCTCCTCATTTGTCTCCCATAGTGAAAGGATCATGTAGGAAGCCTACGCATTTCCAGAAGGAACTTAAATGGAAAGAATTAACTGAGATTTTTCTGCCATGGATTTGCTATCTGTGAGTCGTTGTTTCAGAACCTGATTGTCTACAGATCTTTCCATCTCTCATCTAAGCTTCTTATTCTCCTTAGGCAGAGGGAAGCTAATATTCCTCTCATAACCAGGATGAACATCCTATTCACTGTCTTGGTTAGCAGCTGTAACCACCAGCCCACCACCTACCTCTGTTTTCACTGGTTTTGTAAATGCTTTTGAAGTTTAGTTCTTTGTTTCTACCAGTTCCCTTTTGTAACAACTCCTCCTAAATTGGAAAAAACCCAACCACTGCTTTCACCAGAATGAGATATTTAACTTGAAAATGTCTGAGGTTTGGTTTGTTTGTTGGGTTTTTTTTACCCCATTGACAGTTTTGTCAAGAACACTCCTGTTCAATCCAACCTTTGTTCTCCTTTTTCGTTTTTTTTTTCTCCTTTACCTCTCACTTTTTCCAGTGTAGGGCTGAGCCAAAACTCATTTAGCATTCATGTAGTCTCTAATTAACCAATGTTCATGAGATAACGAAATGACATACCGCCATAAGTATTGTTTTGCAAATGAATCAGAAAACTGAATTCTTCATTAAAGTCACAGGGCTCGTCCTCTCTGCTCCTGAATAAATCTTAATGGCCTGTACAAATCCCAGCCAGTCTCCATCTCTGCCTATTCACGTTGCTCCAGTACCTTTTCTGCTCCAAGCCATCGCTCTTCAAGCCTGCTAAGTGCTAGTTGCCTCTTTTCAGAGCAGAAATATCCTTGTTCCAGGCCCTATAGTTTGTACATGGCTGCAAAAAAAAAAAAAAATCAATTTACAGTCCCCTGGGACTCAAACCTTATGCAGCATATAGAAATGGTAGATACCATCACTGAGTTGAACACTCACTTTTTTGGAAGATGCAATTTCTGGGATGTGGAATGACACAACCATGATGACTCCAGGGTGCAAAACTACTAAGATCTCATGATCTCCCTTCCCTCTAACACTATATTTCATGAAATAATCTCTAGAAGATTCTCCACTCCTCTTAGCTCATTCACCCCCACCATCCCCTTCAATGCAGAATCAAACTAATGTCTGCATCTGCTGTCAGGCACACTCGTCCCCAGGTTGGGGGGAAATGCCTCCTTTAACTTATGTCAAGGCAGACGTACAAAATCCCAGACAATTGGCTTGCAAGTTGCATGAGCCTGCACAGAAGTTCTTGGGACTCCACAGATGAAAGCAATCAAAGCAGTCTGAATCCCTGAGATACCATCATCAGTGTTTCTGTGTACACCAGGAAGGGAGAACTTTAATAATTTTAACATAATCCAAGAGGGGGCCAAATGCTCTGAGATGTTTGAGCATTGCCAACTCTCACTGCGTTTCTTCCTTTCTGAGAATTAGATGGATATAACCATCAGCTGTAGCTGGTCTCTGGTATTCCATACAAAACCAGATTTTCTGGAGCACTTGTCAGCCGCCTGACCCATCACACAACACATCTGCCAAGGCTAATGATATCGTCTGAAATCACACCATCTTCCCCAGCCCAGTCATTCCTCCTGGAGTTCAGGTTTTCCCCTCATTTTAAAATGCTAAATACTAACCCACAAAAGGCTTCCAAAGTTACTTCAGCCTCTCTTTGGGAGCTTTTTCCCCTGTTTTATTAAATCAGAGGAATCAGAATTTGATTGGCTTGTCAAGGAACCTGTTGACCAGACACAGCCACAGCCACTATTTTTAAAAGTAAAAATCATAGAACAGCCTACATATTTTTTCATTCTTTTGACAATTGCCAAGATATTCATCCTGGGCCTCTGCAACAATAACTTGCAGAAGAAAGAAAATGTTAAAAAGAGGTGGCAGAGGAAGAAGGGTTTTCAAGCCAGCTTCACTTTTATGTCACTTGCAACCTAATGAAATATTTGCTTCCTGCTCCGTTAGTAAGAGCACTTCCAGTTGATTATGGAAACAGGAAGCAATGCAAAAAGCTGATTTCTTAAAAGCAAAGAGTGATAAAAACAAGGATTGTTTAATAACAATATGGTCATTTTAGAACCTCTCTCTCCTCCTTCTCGGTCTCTCTGGAAACAAATACACACCTGCAAGGGAACACTGTAGAACTGTTTGTCACCATCTCCTTTTTATTAAATAAGACGATTATAGAAAACTGGGAGGGACAACTACAGTAAGAGGAAATGTTCTTTCGAACAGCCCTCTGGCTTGAACTCATTTATCTTAGAGTCTCACATCCCATTTACAATTACTACTCTGGGTTGTAAAACTCTTGTTCCTTCCTCAGGCTATAGCACAGACTCAGTCTCCACCCCTCCTCCCAGGTCAGCCCCTGCCCCTTCTGATGCCAGAGCATATCCTTTTGCAAATTATCCTGCCTATAATGTGCCTACAGACACAGTTTTTCTGTATCCTCCCACCTGCCACTGTAAAATACTCTGAGTGCAGCCTTGGGTGAAGACACTACTTGTGCAACCATTTACTGAAAAAAGCCTGTCAATCAACTGAAGCACCATCAGACATGTTAAATTCACTAAAACCCTGTTTAAGGATCTCCTATAACCCTGGTATTTAAACTATATTTAAGTTAAAACATTCACGAGGATGAGAATATGGGGTAAGAGTACTGAGTAAGACCAGGGGACTGTTTCAGTCTGTCCCCAATCCCAACCACAGCCAATGGCAAATCCTGTCAAAGAAGAATAAACAAAGGGCTATCACGCAGCGGTACCACCCCCTCCCCCTCAATACATTGTCTCAGCTTCCAGCAATCTGTAAAGGCTCCCCAAGTCTGGGGCTGTATCTTTGCATTTATCTTTGAAGTATTATGCCATGGATTCATATGATCACTTTTTGAACCCAGGTAGATTTTTGACATCCACAAGGAAGTCAATTCCAACCAGCTGCCTTCTGCCATACTCAGTTAGGAGCTCTGATGTTCCCAAAGCACATCCCTCAGGTTGCTGAGAGTCACTCAGAAAAAGCTGAGAGATACACACCTCTCAGGCTCATCTTTTATCCAAATCCTCATCTCCATCTCCCTTTGTTGTTCTCTGGGGCTAAGCTGGCACCAGCTGCTGGAAGCAAGGAAGGGCAAATGAAATATTGGCTCCACCAATATCTGTAATACTGGTATCTCCTGAAAAGTAGGCTTGAGATATCCCAAGGTCAAGCCTTCAATTGAGACTTATGACTGGATGCTTAGGTGTTTTCTCATTCTTTCATACTATCTCTGGTCACAAGGACCCAAAATCACCTGTTTCCTGGGGGTATCTGCCTCCCTTGTTTAGCAACACACACAGCCAGACTGCAGCAACGAGGCCCTCCCTTTACAACAGTTAAGTGCCTTAAGTCGGAAGGGATAATCTAAGCACAAAGCTTTTTAGTCCATTCGAAATAAAAGCACCTACAACAGCAGAGCATTATCATGCTAGGCAACTGGCTGATCACTAACTCAGAGGAAGGAAGGCCAAAATCCAGAGTCCCACACCCACTTTGCTGCAGCTTTCCAGTCTTCAAGTTTTCCCATGCAGTTTCCCAGCTTGCTACGCCATATTTTCCTTAGGAAATCTAGCAAGGTCACAGCTTGAGGTGTTATAGCTTGAGGCCCTCAGTGCAATTCTTTGCTATCAACAGGCCAAATAACAGCTTATTCTGCTTTCGTTAAAAAACACCAACAGATATTTGTAACAGGGCATACAAGGTTTAAGCTGTAGCTGTACAAAGCACTAAAATAGATTTGAGTAAACAAACCAACAGAAGATCCTAAATAGAGAACACGAATGAAAGCACTGTGAAAAATGTATTTACAGAATGAGACTGATGTAGCCCAGCTGGCAGATACATGCACAGACACAAAACGCGTGGAAGATGAGAAGAATTTTAAAGCAAACAATCAATGCCTCCAACTTAAAAGCATCTGTGTGACCTATTGCCTTGGCCCCTGGCCTTGGAGTGCTCCATCTCTTACAACACCGTTGGCAATTGTGAGTAACCAAACTGCACGCTTTCACCCAAGTTCTCCATTCCGCAATGTATGGCAGCGAGATTTGGTAATGTTTGCCTTTGCCAAAACGTCCAAGTGGTGGAGGGGAAAAAAAAAACGGAGTGCAAAGGAAAAAGAAAAAAACAAAATGCAAATTAATTTATCTGGCACAACCACACTGAATTCTGAGCTGGATTCAGAGAATTAGTGTTCCAGTAATACATAAATACATAAAACAAATGATCACCATAGGAACCGTAGCAAGTTACAGACCATCCTCAAAGTGCAAAAAGCCTGTGGAGCAAATAGGTGTGACGACTCAAGGGCAAGAGAAGAGGGCTACAAAAAGGTCAGAAATTGAAACAAAAATTGTAAGTGCTTTCCCAGCTTCACATCAGATTACTGCTTTACAGCTGAGAATTCAACTCCGATTTCTAAACTCCCAGCCCAGGACTTCAAACATACAACAATATTTCCTCTTAGGGAAATGACAACAGCTCCCAAACAAAGCTCTCTAGGACACGCCAAGTTTGGTGGTGCTGGTGGTGGTGCAAGGGTCTGGGCTTTTTAAAACTCTTTGGATTATTTAAACAACAAACTGGGTGGTCAGGACCACTTGTCACACACTGGCTACTTGCTGGCTGGTTCACAAAGGAGATGGTGACTGCTAATGGAAGCAGCTAATAGAGTGATCCCTTCAGTTCAAATGGTAGGGATGCATGCCTTGGAGATCAAACGTCAGAATTTCTTTTCTGGAGGAGGTACCTAACCAGATATGTTTAGTATTGCATTTGTCAAAACAGGGGATGCTTGGAAAGTTACTGTCTGTCTCATGAGGGGCCCATGGAGGGACCACTGAGCACTTTGGGGTCTATTTATACACTGAGGGAGACCAGGTAAAGAACCGGACTAGACCCAAATTCACCGAAAGCATGGAGACAAGCAGACACTTCCTGGTTTTAGATATTCAATGATGACATTTCAGTGCTTCCAAAGTCCTTTATAAAGCATGGAATATGTTTGAAAGGAAAAAAAAAAAAAGTAATTATTCACCATTTCCTTTTGAGAAAGTAACTTGTTTAAAAATAAAAAATAATAATAAAAAAAAAAATCTTAAAACTTAAGCCTTTACCTGCACCTCTTGCCTTTTTATTGGCTTGCTTTTGTTTTTTGTGGGTTTTTTTTTTTTTTTTTGGAGGAGGGAGGTTAATGAGGGCAAATTCCTAGTGATGTGATACTGTTTCTAAAAGCTTTAATATCTATGAACTTCAGATCCACACTCCAGGCATTGTCTTTTGCTTGAACACTTTCCTTCCCCAGATGATTCATATCAGAATTTTTATCATGTTAAACCATTAATAGAAGAGACATAGCAAGAGGAAAAGAGTGCAGTCTGGCATTTAAAGAGTAAGGACTACTGTTTAATACAATTTTAAATGATTGGGAAAAATAAGCAAGCACTGAAGTGGCAAATGATGACAAATTATTACGTTTAGCCAAAACTAGAAAAGACCACAATGACATTCAGAAACATATAGAAAATGGAAAAGACAGCCAGGGCACATGAAATCTAATTTTGATAAAGCTACGGTAATAGCCACTTTAGAGAAATAATTTAATTTATATTGTTGGGTACCATTCAAGAGAAAGAGGTGGACAGTGCTATGGACAGTTCAGGTAGACCCAGCTTGTGCCACGTGCAAGGCAGTAACCTAAAAAAAGACACTTGAATTAAATGTTGAGATTCTGTTAGATATAAAAAGCACAGATGCTTTTATCTAACATGAACCAGTTTGCTCTGCTTTGTGTTATAAATCTCTCATTGAGTCCACATTTTTATTCTAGAAACCGGCTAATACGGTATTCTACCTGACAAGCTGGCCAAGGCTTCACCAGTGAAGAGTGCATTACAGGTCTTTCTCTGGAACAGGGAGAAAGGAGTCCTGCCTCAAACACACATACTAAGGAAAGTTCTGGTTCAGACCTAATTTCATGTAATTCTTACACAGTTTCCTGCAGTACTTGGTAGGTTTTTTTTTTTATACATGAGAGAGCTTACAGCCTTCCCAATAATTCTTAGCTTCATGGTCTGCCACAGAAGGATTATTTTTTAGGGCTGTGGATCATATGACTCAAGGAAAGCATTGGCAACCCTAGTAAAAATAAATCTGTACAACAACATGGCTACCGGGTATGAATATACTGGCTCAGGACTTGCAAAACTACAATAAACATCCACTGTAGCCCAACATAACAAAAGATTTACGAAAAGCAAGAGCAGCTTCCTCGTGTTAGAGGAAGCAATGAATTCAAGTTTGGGTACTTCACCCAGAAGGTCTTTTTTCCCCACTACACTTTGAGATACAAGCAGAAGTTATTTAGTTCTGCAGAGCTTTTCTTTTCAGTGTATTTCTTATTTGGTAAACAAATAACCAACCAACCCAGGAATTCCACATATCCTAAAGCTCAGATTCCTGTAAGGACAAAATTAATTTCCTTGATGAACAGGCATTTTCAGCAAAATAATAGAGCACCATTTTCAGAAATTATTTCAGACACATCATCTGTGCTGCTTCTAATCAAAACTATTCTAACACTGAGCAAACACCATTGCCACATTTCTTTGCACACAATCCACACCCTTCAAGTCTTCTAAAAATTCCAGGCCTTGAAAATAGGGTAATGGATGGGCAGTTCATTAGAAAGCCCATTCAACAGCCCAAGAAAAGTAAAGGGCTTTTTTGGAACACAAAAAGAAAATTAAGGAGCAAGAGTGGTTTCTAGAAAACAGAGCTCTCTGGAGCCTTCAACATATTACCTGCACATGTACTGTGCGGTGCCAACAACACGCTGGAAGGGAGGGATGCCATCCAGAGGGACCTTGACAGGCTGAAGAGGTGGGCCCATGCCAACCTCATGAAGTTCAACAAGGCCAAGTGTAAGGTCCTGCACCTGGGTTGTGGCAATCATCTCAGGCACAAATATAGGGTGGGTGGGACTGACAGCAGCCCTGAGGAGAAGGACTTGGGAGTGCTGGTGGATGAGAAGCTCAACATGAGCCAGAAATGCACGCTTGCAGCCCAGAAAGCCAACCGCATCCTGGGTTGCATCAAGAGAAGAGTGGCCAGCAGGTCGAGGGAGGTGATTCTGCCCCTCTACTCTGCCCTGGTGAGACCCCACCTGGAGTACTGTGTCCAGTTCTGGAGCCCCCAACACAAGAAGGACTTGGACCAGTTGGAGAAGGTCCAGAGGAGGGCCACAAAGATGATAAAGGGCTGGAGCACGTCTCCTGTGAGGACAAGCTGAGAGAGAGTTGTGGCTGTTCAGCCTGGAGAAGAGGAGGCTCCAGGGAGACCTTACAGCAGTCTTCCAGTACCTCAAGGGGGCCTACAAGAAAGATGGGGAGAGGCTGTTCAGGAGGGCCTGTTGCGATAGGACGAGGGGCAATGGTTTTAAAATAGAGGGGGGTAGATTTAGATTGGATATTAGGAAAAAATTTGTTACAATGCGAGTTGTAGAACACTGGAACAGGTTGCCCAGAGAGGTGGTGGAAGCCCCATCCCTGGAAACATTCAAGGCCAGGTTGGATGAGCCTCTGAGAAACCTGATCTAGTCGGGGATGTCCCTGCTACTTGCAGGGGGGTTGGTCTAGATGACCTTTGAAGGTCCCTTCCAACTCTAACCATTCCATGATTCTATGACTCTATGTATACAACCAAGAGTGCTGCAGGAAGAGAAAAATTGTTTCATTTACAGACAACCACTGAGTTGTAGATGTGAAAAATACTGGAAGAATTAATCTACACGGTACAGTACCACTAGCACATACAAAAACTACAACGCAGTGTAGATGGACTCACTTAAGTTTGACCTGATCACACTGAAAATCACCCACAGAAACCAACCCCAGAATAAGTCCCTATCAGAAACAAAACCTTGTCCATTGATTTTAATGCAGAATTGCAAAATATGCTCATTTTGACTCTTTAATTGTAGCCTAAGTCTGTAAGGGGAAGCAGCGGGCTGGCTACTTTCCTGAAATTTTCATGGAACTTGACTTTCTACCTAAAGCATAGGTCAGGTGCCCACAAAAATCTTCTGGGGGAAGGATCACAACACATCACTGATACCTGGAAGCAGGTCTGCTCTGCTGAAAAGATGCAGGCTGATACGCACTGAGCAACACATCGCTGCCTGCACTTATATAATCTCCTGTGAACAGTTCATGCCAATGCTGCTCTGACCTGACTGAGCAGTTCCCTTAGCTTTTAAGCACCTGGCTTACTGCTTCTCCCACATACCTCAGCATTTAACTCTCCTGTGCATCTTCCCCTTCCAGAAATTCATCCAAGCTGAATCTTTCTTTCAGCTCACATAGATGGCAGCATGACTGAAATCTTTCTTAATCAAGGAGAACAATTAATGTGGTTTTTTTAGAATGAATTATTTGTCCATTGTCTGTTTCTAAATGACAACAAGCTGAAGCTGTAGCTGAGCTACTGCTACGCAGTTAGAACATCCTTGTGTGTCTCCTCTGCTCTTCTGATGCAGAAAACTCTCTCTTTTTGGTATGTCTAGAATGCATCCAAATTGGTATCTGTAAGTCTAAAGCCAACATTAAGCATAACAACAATTTGCATCTGCAGCTCAAAACTAAAATCAGACACCTGCCTCATAAAAGGAATAACCTGCACTGACTTCAAGAACAAGTGAATTTTTTGTGTTGAAAAAATCATGTATGTTAGCAAAAGACTGGCTGAAAAGGTGCCTGGCCAGGGCTCTCAGTTATTTCATGTCCTGAGTCATACTGTTTACACTGTGTTGGAGTACGGTGGCATACAACTCTATGTGCAGTATGTCCATGGGATCCTCAGGAAAACACACTGTGTAATTAAATCCTCAGAATACTTTTGACCCTGACAAAACAAACTCTGATGAAAATGAAGAATCAAGAAAGCAACTGCATTCTCTGCCACTGGCTAAGGAGATGTACAGACAGACAGCTGCATGGGCAGGATTAGACCATTAAGCAAAATTTTACCTCTGCCTATCCAAATGTGATGGATAGCTTTTTATGAGAGTGGTGTTTTTCTTCGCCATGTATTAACACAAATTGGGAATTTTGAGACAGTTTTCACCTTTGTCTGGAGCACTGATTAAAATTTATCTCTGCTAATCTTATATGGGAATATGGCACATTGTTATTACCACAATTGAAATGCAACAGATGAGAGGAGCAGTGGAACAAAAGGAGATGGATCTACTTTCTGATCTTACATTTCTTATTATTTCTTTTTAATTCAGTATCCTGGGCTTTTAGGAATTCTCCTAGGGGAAAAAAAAAAAAAAAGTGATTTTTTTTAAAAGCAAACATTTCATTGTTTCTAAATATTTCCAGGGAAAAAAAAGGGAATCTTTAATTATTTTTCTAGGCAATGCAGAAACAGGGCATCACCACAGAATACAGAATCTCATTTATAGTAGACAATGATGCTGAGATAAACAAGAAAGAAAGCAAGCCCCTGTGCTAAAAGTATAAAATTTAACTGAAGAAAAAAAAAAGGTAAGTAGATGAGGTTAGTACTCAGAAATAGCAGAACACAGTATTGTGCTCATCTCTTAAAGAAAGTGTGAAAGTAATTTATAAAGTCTCCTGAATTGACCTGCTAGCTAAGCCTATGGCAGTGGAAGACAACTTCATATAGCTTTATATATACATATATTATTGCATGACAGCAGTCCCTGATTTCAAGAAGACCATTTAAAGCAAAGCTTAGATGTAAGGAAGAGCACTTTTGATTACACTGATGTCTTTGTTAGACAATACTATCAGGACTCTGCTCCCAGATAACGGGACACAAAACTACTGTTCTGCAATATTACACATGGTGACATCAAATGGTTAATTAATGTCAGGGGAATCATAGGACAGAGTGTGAGTTCATTCAGTCATTAAAGAAGGCGTTTTATAAGCTGCTGCCTAGGAGGACTGGTGACAAACCAGACACGACAGCCACATATTGTGGGAAAGCAGCAATGCCATAAAAACATCAAAGACCAGACCCACTCTGGCTCTCATGGAGAAAAAGGGGAACAAAAAGAAGGGCTGTGAGAAAGCAGCACAAACAGATCTGCAATAGAAAGCAGAAGATGATGAAGCCTGGGGCGAGGAGAGCAGCATCTAACACATGTAGAGATCCCTAAACTGAGAGCTTCTATCCTACCTCTTAAGAGTCAAAATACCATCTTACACAGTATATTTGGGCATCTTGGAGAGGCCAGACTCCCTGCAATGTCCTTTTCATACCCTGAGTGATATTGGTAGGTAGAATTAGCTGGCTACAGACAAGGAAACCCACCACATTGCTTTATGAACAAATATGAAAACGGTCTGTTTTCTTCCCCTTGAGGGCCACGGAAATGGCAGTTTTGCCATTAAAAACCTTCAGGGACAATTTCACCTTTTACAAACTGCCTTATGCCACGGGTACCGCTGAACACAAAGCCGAGCGACTGCAAGTGCTGTGGCTGCAGGCAAGTGAGTTTATCTCTCAGCTTCCCACCCTGTCAAGGTTTCCTTCACACACTGATAGATGCAACTCTGATACCTAAAATATCATTGTGCTAATCTGGAGAAATGTTGACTATACAGCTACAAATCACACAAAACTGTGAACGCCTTGGTTAGAAGCCATGGGAGAAGGTTTCTTTGCCTTACCTGCACACTCAGCTGCGCTCCCTTCAGTGAGGTTATATGCAAAAGTTGCAAAGAGCAGAGCTCACATCATTTTAGTAAACCATATCAAGGCAATAGCAGTCCAGTGCCTGAAGGTAATTTGTTTCAATTAACAAATTCCCTGCCACATTTTAATCCAAAACTAGAATCCTTGGATTATTCTATGGTTTGGGGGGATTATTTGGGTTGTTTTGACTGTCATTTGGACACTACTCCCTAAACTTCCCTTCCTGCGAGTACTAGCCTAGAAATTAACGACTGCACTTTCTCGTCAACACTTTTCGCACACACAGATCTTGACTGTCTGTGGGAACCTGCCCCACTGAGCCTGCTACTGCCAGCTCCCTACCTTCCCCCTCCACCGCTTTCCTATGAGGTTACATGGCTACATGCGAATTCCAGACTTTGGAGCAGTGGGGTGCCCTTAGACCGGAAGGAGAAGAGGAAGGAGCAGGTGGGAAAACCACAGCTGCATAAGCCCTCCAGCAGCCTCCTGGGAGATGCTACAGTAGCTGTACCACACAATGAGGTGCAGGCCAAATGCATTTGGTGAGCAGAAGCACAGGTCTTGCAGGACAGCTGCTAAGCCAGCAAGCACAGAGCACCTCGCTGCAGTGAACAAGGGTGGCCAGACCACACTAGGACAAACTGGGATGAACAATGTGGCAAGGGTCACCCTGTGCCAGCCTGCCAGGAAAAACGGGGCATCCCTGCAACAGACCTTGACAGATCTTGGGGAAGAACACAGGCATGAGCAATATCTTCTGTAACATCCCTTCTCCCCTACAAATCCTACTCAACAGCTCCAAGGCAGCTTTCTGCAGAAGTATGATTTGCTATGCCTGGTTTACAGATCAGATGAGGGCTACAAAATCTTACCAGCAGGGAAATACCAGCCACTGGCTTAGACTATAAAGCTTTATTTAGTTTGTGTTTGGTTTTGTGTTGTTTGGTTTTTGGGTTTTTGTTTGTTTGGCTTGGGTTTTTTTGTTGTTTGTTTGGTTTTTTGTTTGTTTGGTTGGTTTTAAGAGTAAAGTTCCCACTGTTTTCTTTTTTTTTTTCCTAAGAAAACTGTTAAAACTACCCATTCATTCACATAGCAATATGCTATGGCCCATGAACTATATAGATGCACTGGTAAGTCTAACAAAGGGGAAAAAAAAACATCTCTGAGGTGTGAGTTGAAACCCTAGAATAAGACCAAAGTCCAGAAGCAGGAGGAGAGCCTGCTGTCACGATTAGGACACTCCTGCAGGAGCATCTCTAATTAAAATGCTTCTCCCCACTTCTCATATGCAGGTCTGGCATTTCCTGGCTGGTATAGAAATACTTAAAAGAAGTGCTAATTCTGGCAGGTTTTCTGGGCAAGCATTAGGAAAGAAAAGCCATCCCCGCAGGTGGGAAGACCCTGCAGGCAGGAACCAGGAGATGCCAGCTAGCTCCCTGCTTTGTCAGAAGTTTCTAGTACCTGAACAGGCCTGGCATTACCTTCATTCCTCTCAGCTAGCACACCCCTGCCTTACGTGCTGCACCAGCTGGCTATGTGGCAAGCAAAAAGACCTCCGAGTCTCAGTTTCCCTCACCTGCAGACAGACGCCACAAGTCCTCACTGATGTCAGCAAGGATGCACTGAGGATACACTCATCAACAGGAACGGAGTCATCCTGGATGAAGCAAAATCAGTAGTCCTAAGGTGAAGTTTAAATTGAATAGCCACATATAATTCAGAAAGTTTTGAGTTTACTAACACTAAGGTGCTGATCTGAAGTTTATGCCTCTAGTAACTACAAATATTTTTTACAAGTTTAGAGGAAATAATCACTACAACCTGAACTAACTCTCCCTTATGAAGTGTGTTACAGGAAGATCATCCAAAGAAGAAGCAGTGAGGGTCCATTAAGAAATTAACTTCCTCTTTACAATGCAGCCAGGGATCAAGATCCTACATCTTAATCATGATGATGAATTAAAATGGAGCAGAGAGATCTCTAAAACGAAAAGCTCCAAAGATTGTTTCAGTGCTAAAAGTAGAAGGAATTGCTCTTACATCAAAAGAAGCAGTGTTTACTACAGAAAGGAAAGAGTGAAAGTAAACTCTGAAAGTTTTTGCGCTACACACAAATTTAGACTTTAATCCAGCACATTGTGAAGCCAACTCTGCCTCTCTTTCATTTTACTTTTTTGTAGACTAACTAAAAATAAACCACCTTACTGAGATTAACTTTCCATTCTCAAGGTGGCAAATTAGATCTGTCATGTGTGCGGTGGTGACCATATAAACACAGAGTATGTTTGCTTAAACACAAGCTGCTACTGGGAGGAATGGGCACGTTCCCTTACCAGCTCTGCTTCATCCTCAGTCACTGCTACTTAATCCCTGCAACGGAGGCCCTGCAGATTAAAATGTTCTTTCACTAGCAGGAAAACTGCTTGACTTTTACTTGACTGCTGACACGTTCCTTGCCTGTCCACTTGTTTCTTTGAAGTCTTCCTTGCTGTTCATTTAAGGCAGGAAACATGACACTAATTCAGCAAAAGCAGCAGCCACAGACATGGAGAAAGTTTTAAGTTTCATTACAGAAGCCAAACGGCTACAGAAATAAAAATTGAAAGTTCCATCATTTTCCACCAAAAACAGTGCTTGACCAGCAGAAAGGTATTTATTTCTATCATAGCAGCCTGGCCTTGAAATAAGCTGACACAGAACAAGAGAAACTCCATCACTTTCTCTCTGCACTTTTAAAGCTTTTAAGATGAACACTGTTAGGAAGGAAAGAAACAGAAAGCATGTTTTAACAACTTCCTTACCATGCATTTAGGAAGTTAAGCAAACAGGACAGAGTGAAGTCAGCCAAAGTCAAGTGATCCTTTCCAGGAGTCATTTTCACATCTGCTGCCCAGTGATGGAAATACCAGGTCTGTGATCCATGGACACTGCATAACCCCTCTGCCAATGGCCCCACAGGTAGGGGATGCTCTCTCCTGGGAAGGGGAGAGGAGCTTGAGAGTGCATGAGCTGTGCAGTGCTGCAAGTGCATGGATCCTCAGAGATGGTGGGCAGAGATGCTGCTCATCACTGGCAGATTGGTAACCACTAAGGCAGTAGACTGGTCCCTCTATATATTGCTGATAAGCTAAAATCAAGGCTGTTGCAGCTCTATAGATTGGACCAGGGTGCATGGGATGGTAGCCACAGTTGTAGAAACATACTTGCCTAGACCAGAAGTCACTGCTACAACTTACTTACTATTTTGGTCGCCCACGATAGCAAGAACAACTCCTCTCCAGGCCTCTCCTCCATCTTTCTTCCTTCCTTTTCCCATGGCAAAGGCAACCCAGTCCTTCCTTCCTAGGGCAACCCAATCCTTCCTTCCTAGAGCAACGAAACTTGAGAAAGAGACTGAAGTACATCTCCTGTGGCAAAAATGCCATTTCTCAGTAGTTTTATTTGCCATAGAAAGGCAATGATTTCCCATTACTGTCCATAACACCTTCTTCCCCACCATCACTTTGTCACAGTACCTAGCGAAAGCCCTTTCATATTAGTACCACTCTTTCCACTGACTTCAGTACACTTCAGATCAACCTCAACACAGCAGCTTTGAAGAGACAAGGCCTATGTCTTCTTTTGTCTTCACATGTATTATAGATACTTACATGCCAATATTAGTTTGGTCTTATGTAGATGTTTCAATAGTTACTCATTTCAACTCAACAAGGGAGGTGACAATGATTCAACAAGAGGATAAATAAAAACTTTTCAGGGAAAAAAAAATGTTTACTTTCCATGGAAAACTGAAGATTTCCATGAAGAAAAACCACAAACTGGCTGACTGCTAAATCTTCTACAAGGAACTAATATTTTTCATGACCATTAATTATTTATGTATTTTAACCTACACAGCAGGTCAGCTAGGCACCCTCCAAGCCTCTACTGCCTGCTTTTGTACAAACAGTCATTTCCTACCACAGTAAATAAAGGTCATATCACTGTTTCTCCCACTCCAGGAACTTCTCTCTGAAAGTAGCTAAGAGTTCAGTCTGCCAGAGGGATGATGTTGCTCTCTTTGTTCCAATCACTTTCTAACAGCAGATCTAAAATTAGATGGTAAACTGTTCATGGATGGATTAAGTGGGTTTTGTGATTTATTTTGTCATGAATCTAGTTAATTATCAGGTAGTAAAAATAACCTAAAACAATTAGATCCAACCAGAACTTTTTAAAACATCAAAACAAAGGGCGAGAAGAGAAGAATTTTCTTACGGTTTTCCTTAACATTGTTCATTCATATGTTTTAGCTGTTTTCCCTATGTTCCCACGACTGGAGACAGAGATCTGAATGATCATAGTAGTAAACCCTATAAAGCAAGTGAGCCAGCAAAATGTTGAAACAAAATCTCAACTCAAACATTTAACACTGGAAGATGAGAACAAACATTTCATCAAGACCTTATTTCTTGAGGGGCTAAGAAAGCATAATGCAACTTTCTGGAGATACAGGTAATCACACAGCAATGGAGACACAAGGATAAATCTATTCCTTAGCTCTCAAAGCCATATTAGGTATTACAATCCCAAACACCATGTGCCTGTTTTCACCCCTTGGTTAAGCCTTACATTACAGATAGACAAAAGTAACCCAAACAAAAAAAACACAAACAAACGACAACACAAAAGGTTTTATTCCTATCCAGGAAGGAAAAGGGTTTTCACAGAAGAATAAAAGAAATTTATTCCTCTCCATACCAAGCTGGAAGCACCTCTGAATGCTTAGAGCAGAAGTAATGCCTGAATTTACTGTGCCTGCCCTCCTACAGGTTTGTTTGCAAAAGTGTTTGATACAGCTGTGGACATTGCTAAGAAGAAAAAGCTGATGGCACTTGATTCTGGCAGAGTCCAAACACAAAACTCAGCTAGCCCCTTTCATTAACATTTCTACACCACACCATCTGCCTTCTACGCTCCACAATCTGTTCTCCAAACTATTAAGTGATGACAAAAATTGAGAGGTGTACTATTGGATTAACTTACATCTAATTTCCAACAAAGCAGATCTTACCCTTATCCCCACTCAATTTTCAAAAGATGAGGTGTAAAATAAGACTGACTTCAAACACAAGGTAACTTTACAGGCATTTCAAACACGAAAAAGAAGTAGACCATAACAATGCTACCACTAAGCTCTTCCGTGAGAGTAATATAAACTATTTAAAACCATTTAGCTAACATCTTTCGCAGATGTTGGGTTGTTCGTCAGGGCTCTGATCCAACTACTACTAGAAAGGCTATGACGAGCTTCCACATGCATTGGTTCCCATTTTAAAAGCAAGGTGGGATACTCAGCTGTAATACAGGAATACAAATTTGCTGATTATGGATAGCCATCACATTTCAGTGAAGCCAAATAAAATTAGTGGGATTTGAATGTATAAAAGACTCCTATAATCTTTTACCCTGTGACCAGCAGACAGAAAAGACAGGAACACAGGACAGCAGTTGTGCTCTGTTCACTTTCATTTCTTTTCACTCAACTAAAACTTGTCTGTCCCATGTTGAGTTCAGATTTATAGCTGAAAAGCTTGATTTTTTTTTTTCCCCCCTGTTATTTGACTGCAGGGGGTAGGGGGGTGGAAAGTGTTTTTTTGACTGTACCACTTCTCTATTTCACTCCTTTGGCTAAAATTCAGTCTGATGCACTTAATAAACAGAATACTGGAAACAGATCAGTGCACCATGACCAAGTGAGCATTTTTTCTTTTCAGCTTGAAATAATGTCCGACAACACTGGATTGGATTGAGTGGGATTCATTTGGCTAAATGTAGACATCTGCAATACAGATGTCTACCTCCAACAAGTCGCCCTTGGCTTTTCTTGTGAGCCTGTGGAGACCTAGTCAATGGCGTCTGACTTATCTCACCCTAAAACACACATGTGGAGTAGGCCAAGTGAATTGTGCCCTAAAAATGCTTATTTCTTATTATTAATTGTAAGGGCAACCAAAGGTAAATAGCTACGGACATGGAAAGTATGATGAGATGAGTATCACCCAGTCATGCATGTCAGCCTCATTTACGCCACTTTTTCTTTCAGATGAGCACTGGTGGCATGTTCTTACAGACAAACTCCTCAAAAATGTCTGAAGTCATGCTACCCTCCCCTGCAGCAGAATCATTTATTCCTTCCAGAAAGCCTAAAGGGCTATGACGTAACAAGCTTTAATGACTAAGCTGAATGAAATATGCTCAACATCATAGCTTAGTCCCTTTGCACTATCTGGGAAAGAGATTACACAGGGAAAAAAAAAAAAAACCAACACTTTCTTGTATACAAAAAAAAAAGGGAAAACTGCATCTGTTTTCAGTGCTTCTACAAAAACCTGAAGATTGTCAACTGAAAAGATCCACCTGCAAATGCAACATTAAAACATCAATACATCTTTTTTTAAGTCACAAATAAAAACACACAAAATGTAACAAAGTTTCAATTGGCTGTAGGTATTGACTTAACTAATTAAACTAAATTCATCCATGTGTATTATCCAGCTACAACGGGCTACATAGTAAACTCCACACATGCCCTCTCCCTGAAGGGCAGTGCTGACTCACCTTCTTGCTCACCACTGCTTCCATAGGAAAGGGCTTGGTACACTGATTTTGTACGTGGTGGTAAATGCTTCTACGGGGTATGGCTTAGCGCTACAGTCCCCCAACCACTGGCTAGTAAAAACCATGGATATTTATCCCTTTACCCCTTGCAATTGTGTTCATAAAATCCAGGCTTGAAAGAGATCTATCTGAGACAAGTACGGACTACAACACAGTGTATGCAAGAGCCGCAACCATCTCTCATCCCCTACAGTCACTTCTCCTTCCTTGGATTATCCAGGGGAGATTCTCAAGCAAAGAAGGTAAGAGTGGTTCTGACAGACTATCACATCTGAAAGGTAAAGGACTGTTCCTAAATGTCCTTTTGTTCATGACTAGCACAGTAAAAGTTCACGTCTTGTTAAGACTTTTTAGATGCTACTACAATATATCCTTACTGTTTTTCTTTTCCTAGAGAAGATATCTTGTAAGCTTCCTTCTAAACAGGCTTTCTTTTTCAAATTGATTTTGATTAGAGGTGGTTTCTGTAAATGCAATTAACAAACAGCATCACTCCCTCCCTCTTCACATGGGCAAGACTGCTTCAAAGTAAGAGAAAACGGGAAGAGCAGAAGGCTTGATTATGCAAATGACTGGAGTTTATTCAAGCTTATTACTCAGAAATGTATGGTCTGTACAAAATGAAGGATAAGCTGAAAATGTATACTTAAAAGTTGTAAATATTAGTCAAAATATTAGTAAATTACGGGTAATAATAGTAAAACAAAAATAAAGATTTGTTTCTATAGACACTTTATGACATAAGGGCCTTTACTAAGGGAATGAAATAAACTTGCATATTTTGAGTTAGTTTCATCCATCTGTCTGGTGAAGCAATCTTGTGGGTCAAGACTTCCATCATCTGTGTTTACTGTACACATAAGATAATAATTTGCAGCCCACGGTTTGATGTAGTCCTGTCTTTCATATTCAGATTCAGAGTACGCGTCCACAAAAAATAACTTCTTGCAACACCTCAAAAGGGAAAACCTTTTTGAGGATGGAGTACAGATCAAATGGTGGGGATAAAGCTGAAGAGGAATATTCCACCTGTTCAAAATTGCAAGTGGTACACAAATGAGCAAAATCTGATCATACCTCTCCTTAACTGTGTTACTACCAACTAAATATGCATTGAAGAAATTAGCACACTCATCTGAAACACTGCAACCTGTAGTTACAGATGCACAGTTTTAACAGTTGTCAGCTGATAAAAAGGTGTTAAAAGAGAAGAAGTGACTTGCAGGAGAGGTACACTAAATTCCTCTGACAAAGCCTAGAGTCAGCTGAAGGTCCAGCACAGACCAATGAGCTTCTAGGTGGAATGTAAGTTTGGCATTACACTTCTTGGCAATCTAAGCTAATATACATGCCATGCTGTCCAGCAATCATAAATTAAGCTCTTTTTGGATAATGCTGAGCTGTTAGCAAACAAAAACTGCTACACAATGCTTGTCTCGTGGCCAGCACCTATCATCCAGCCTGGCACAGGAGGAACGTGTTCAGCAGAACAAGAAGAGATTTAGTAGTAGGAAAACCAACATGCTAAATGACATCCATTTTATTGTGAAGAAGATTCCCAGGTATCAATCTATTATATTTTGTAACAAGTCCTTTGCAATGTAAGCATTTATCTGGCTAATTACAATTCCCTTCACCTCACATGTAACACAAATCTCTAAGAAGTTCCCCAAACCTACACACAGAAAGTTTGGGGAGAACAAAATTTTCAGCTGAAGATGAAGATGAGAGAAGTATGACAATGAGAAACACATAATCATATCCTAAATTCATGTAAATAGTCCTCGCATATTGACAACAAAAATATATTTTATATATATATCTAAATATATACATCACTGATGCTCTTCATTTCTTTTTCATACTTCTTTATTTCATTTCCTGCTTCTCAGCCACCAGCAGAATACTGTACTGTTCAGATGGCAAAGACTACAGCTATGTCAAAAATAAAACACATATACAAAGCTTTACATGAGCCTTTTCAAGCTTTTAATTTTTTTTTTCTTAATAAGACAATAGTTACTTCTGACTTTTCTTTCTGGTTCCAACTGGAACTGGAAGGATGAGAGTGTTAAGCTGGCTGCCCACCACGCAGCTCTCCAAAGCTCCAATCAGGAGTATTCCTTTCAAGATGAAAAGGACACTGTTAAGACCAAAAGCAAGACACATACAGATTAGGCAGTCAGAAACATTAGATTTTAGATAGTTGTCTTGATGGGTAGGAGCAGGACATGGCAGAAGACCCGTAAATACACTCTGCTTGTTCGCTGAAGCAACCAACCTTGTGTTGAACCCACCAGCCTTCAGTCAACACAGGACATTAGGTTATTTTCTTACAGAAGGGGAGAGAGAACCAATGTCAAAAAAGACTAAGAGAAACAACGTAGGGTAAAATTAAGACTGTTCCCAAAATAGCAAGGAAAGAAAAATGAGCCATCACAAATATTTCAGTCGCTTATATAAAGTTTAAAAATAAATTTTGGCATTTGTCCAAGCTCTTGGAAGGGAAAAATGAAAACCAGCATTTTGGATAATATTTATTGCTTGCAATGGCTATGGTGTCACAGCACACTTCCATGTAGTATCTCCATTTCAGAGATGCATTTTGCCACAATTGACTAAATATGTATTGGTCAAGCAGAGATCCAGTGTTGTCTCAGCACTGATTGTGGACTGAGTTCCCAAACCTGGCTGTGCTCCAGGGCTCAGCCTCTCAAAGCCAGCTCATGATTTTCGCTCTGCAGTTCCTGAGCAGACAGGGGCAGCTCTCATGGGAACAATACTACGGGTAACACAAGAAAATGGAAACCACCTCTTCCAGCTCCCTTGCTGCAATCAAGCAGTGGATGGGCTGAACACTCACGTGTGCCAGGGCCCCCACTGACACCTCCAAATCACAGGGAGGTCATAGGTTGCCAATTACAGCTGGAGGGCTCAAGCCTCCTCTTCACTGAGAGCTGCAGAGCTCACAGAATGGAGGCAAACCAGCAGCCTTTCCTGGGCAAGGTGCTTCTGGGATGAGGGGGTCGTGCACCACAAATGGGAACTGGACTCACTCACTTTCACGGGGGTAATAATTTTCATACAAAGCTGAGTTTGTTAGCATGTGAATTTGTCAGGCTTTTGTCCTTTACCAGGGCATGAAAGCAATCATTTCTCTCTGTGGCACATAACCAAGAGGGTTTCAGAACCACTCAGCAATCTGCTCAACGATTTAAAACGAGTAGTTTATAGGTGTTACAGTTGCATGAAATCACTTGTTTTCTCTGAATAAAGAAAATCCTTATGAGAAAACAATTATAAAAAAAGGTTCCACTTCACAATTTTTCATTCTGGTCTCAAAGGTTTTGTACCTGAAAGACAGAGCAGAGCTTGAAAAGAAAAAAAAAAAAAAGACTTTTTTTCAAAGTTTACAGGTCGTGCTCCAACACTGTTGCTGCTTCTGCACTTGTAGGAACACTTGTCACACTTTTTATTTTTTATTATTTAAGGACTGAGAACCTCAACACTTCCTAAAAACATTTGAGATATCTTACAGACAACCCCAGCTATCTAATCAGTTCTCAAAGCATCCCTGATCCACTGCCTATCCCCAGTGAAAGGGGGAGATGCAAGAGGGTAAAAACTTTACATATATTTCAATACCATTTTTTTAAACTTATTGGAACACGATAAAGTTTCTGTCTTTTTAGTTTTCACATCTTTTCTAGCTCCCAGAGCACAGAAGCCAAATCTGCACGAAGAGTGATAAAGCTTAGTCTCTTACACAGAAGGGATTTTAAAAGCCTTCCCACCAGACCGTTGTCCCTACACACTTGGGCTTCACCAAAACCACTTTTTCATGGCTAATGGTATGTTTCACTTGGTGCTTTCTACATTCTAGCAGGTCAAAAATATGTGTAAGAAGGTATAAATTTATACAAGACATACCATTTTAACTGACATTCTTTGTTAGTTGTTTCTATTTTTATACTCTTCTTCTCACCAAGGTGGCATTAATGTCAGTTCCCTTATAGTCAATCTGGCCAAACGAGAAGCTGTGTGTCTGCTAATAGGATGAAAGTTACTAAGTCATGACAAGTTTAACCGATTGTATTTCTAACATATTTTGTCATCTAAGGAAGTCTTAAGTGATGCAGTGTGTGTGCCAAAAGAAGGAAGTAGTAAATTTACTTTACCCTCACATTAGATTCCCTTAGATTTACAGCTCACGCTTCACATTTCAGTCTAGAATTTAACACAAGACCTGAGTCTTCTCCCGGGGCGGGGGGGGGGAGAAGGCAAAAAAAACCAACCCAAACAAAACAAAACAAAAAAAACAACCAACCCCACCCAACAACATAAACTATTTCAGGATTCTCTTCCTGTTCATTTTTATTTGTTTATTACAGTCAGGCTATCACCCAGTCCTAGCCTTACGGTATTAGGCACATTCACATATCACAGTGAAAAATATTCAGTGCCTTTAAACCTAGGCATAAATACTGATTAAAAATAGCTAAAACAACAAGATGGCAATAATCTAACTTGCATCAAAAGCATGTAAAAGCCATTCATTATTAAGTATTTTTAGGTTTTTTTCACTGAAAAGATAAAGGTTCACAAATAACTTAAAGGAAGACTTGACTTACAGGAAACTGATCACATAACATATGAGAAATCATGAACATCAAATAGGTGCAACTTAGGTAGAAAAAGTGGTCAATAACTTGACAATAAAGGCAGACTAGAAAATCCTCTGGTTAAATTTTCTGTGAAACATTGAAGTTGCTACATTCTTGTTGGAATTTAATCAGAGAAACCTCTCTGGTGCACTAACACTGAGTTTTTGCTTAAGAATCAATCAGTTATTTGTGTTATATGCAGCCTTTACAACATGCCCATCTGCAAATTGTTCTTTTAAAGTTGTGCAATTCACATGCAGCAATACAAATTTTAACACCAGATGAAAACAAATGGTACTGACTGTAAGTCAGTCAGAGGACACCAATGGAAGAAATAAATCCTCAAAATTTGATTGAACATATTCCTAAAATTTGACTACTTCACTGCTTTCAAAACTATGCTTCTTTTCAAAGATGGTATTTTTTTTAAAACAAAAATAAGCACTGACAGCAAGCACAATGGCCACAAACATTTGATGGGAGAAAAGGCCATTGTAAAATCACGACACACCGAAGTGGAGAAGCACAGGCTAATTTGCCTAATGCATCCAATCCATAAGAACATCTTTTATATAAAGTCAGGAAACAAGCTTAGGCATGAGCCATTCAGTCAAAGACATTGTGGGCAAGCGGAAAACATTTGAACTCCTGAATAATTACCTATTTCAGATCTCTAGAGGAGCACAGCTAGCATAGGTCAACATGCAGGATCAACGTACAGAATACTAAACATTCCCTAAAATAAATGGGACTCCAAGAGAGCTCATGGAGCTCTACAAGGGGAATTGATAATTAAAATTATGCAATAAACTGGAAGCCTACAACCATAGGGACATAACTTTTGATCACCAGCACAACCATACCATTTGTAACTACCCCATTGCATACGGACATGCTGGTGGGTGTGTGGGGGTGAGGGTAGTGGCACATGGTATGGGGCTTTCTTCAACTGTTTCTGGACCTCAGCAGTTCAAGATTAATTCAGTTCCACAACTGAAGTTACATAGTGAGGAAGAAAGGGAGAAAAGGCATTTTCTGCCAAAAAAAAAAAAAAAAAAAAGCTCTATGCCTGCAACCTATTACTCCCACATTTCTTCAAACATATTGTCATGCATTTTCGGTATGAATTAGGGCACTGGATTAACATTACACGTTGCCATCCAAACCAAACCAAACACAGCATCTGTAAGAGTCTCCCAGGAGACCTCGTAGTCAGAACAGACTTGGGAGGTTATACGTTTGGAACATACCCAGAAGCCACAGCCAGTAACATTAATTGTTTTCTTTTTAGCCTAGAGAGGAGTTTTCTCTTGGAAGTTGCCTCCAATGTTTCCCAATTAAGTGCCTTGCTCATTCCTTCCTAAGGGTAACAACATGAAAGGGTGATAATTTTAGGTACTCCTCAGTTTGGACAGGATAGGCTGACCGTGTACATGTGTGTGTCTGAGATTACCCCACAAACTGATATTCCTCCATATGTTATAAACAGGAAAACCACTAAGACAAACAAGCTGTTCCCTATTGTAATTTTCTGCAGCAAGACTCTAGCATTAAGCGTATTCCCCTTAAGTGTAAATTTGTCCCAAAGAAGTACTAATAAACTTTTATGGCACAGTTTGCCATCATGTGTTTAGTTTATAATCACTCTGTACAAAAAAAAACAAGCTTTGAAAGTTTCTAAAATAGTAGTGTTGCCTTCTTTGTTGCTTCTTTCCACCTGAGAAAACAAGCTCTTTGGTTAACCAGGAGTGCCAGAGAAAGCAAAAATATTCCTATCTATTATTACCTGTCTTTTGAAATTACTTTTTCTAGCACAAAGTGCACCACCTCTTTTATCTTTGTTTGGCCATTCACTTCCTAAAAGTGCTGTCACTGGGAAATACAGTGACTCCTCTCAGACAAAAGCCTCTCCGAACTGTGGGCTCTGGTATCCTCCTCCCGAAAAGAGTCATGTTCTGCCCCTCCTGGGTCTCCAAATGGTTTAATCTGGAATTTAAATCTCTTTTTGAGGAACTATAGTATCGGATAAAAATGCATCAGCGGGCAGACAGCAAAACCAGGCATATGCCTGCTACTGAACGTCTAAGAGCAGCAATGAAGTGTCATGCTTCATTAAGAGTTTACATGCAATTCTCAACTCCATTAAAACTTAACAAATATGTATTTTTGAGAGACTACTTTAAAAAAAAAAGTTTTTTTTTTTCCCCATTACAGAATATATCAAAGGGACAAATTTATCAAAGGGCTCAAGTTTATAGATTTGGATTCCTTTAGGGTTTAGCAGGGAACAATGCAGTTAAAAAAAACGCAGGTAAAAAGAAATATAAGGCAGGCAAAGCAGAATTTCAGCAGCTGCTGTGCTGTAAGTCTACTGACTGAGCCTCATTGAAGATGATATTTATTTCATTTGAGGAACATAAAATCTCTCTACTTGGATTCATGAATGTGATTGACCAGGCACTTTGTCTGACTGCAGCTCCACCAGAGCAACCAAGTTTCTGCCTGGGCCATAAACAGCATACTTGGCCTTTTTCATACACACTGGCAAAAGTCGAAAAGCAACAGTGAATTAAAGTAAAAAATCTTGCTAAATCTTGAAATGGAATGGAGTTTTTTTGTTTAGTTGGTTTTGTTTTTTTTTTTTTTGGGGGGGGGGGGGTGTTTTGGTTTTTTTTTTCTTTTTTGTAATGCACAAGCCTCATACAGAGCAGAAAATACTCAAAGACACTCTCCAACCAGAAAGGAGACATTTGGCATCCAGTTATGTCATCTACCAGTGTGAGTGGAATAAAAGTAATTTCTTTTAAAACCTGGGAAGATGGGCAGGGGAAGGCATCCAGGCAAAACCTCTGCCTTCAGTTCACAGCTGAAAACCTCCCACTGGCCTCAGGACACGAAGGCCTTTTGGTCTACCAAACAGTCCTACTAGCTACACTACCCAGTAGGGCAAAGCACCAAAACGTTTAATAGCACAATATCTGCCACAAGTTGCTCTCCTATGGAGCTGCACTACCAGCCATGTCAGATCTTACAACACTTAACCACTTGCAGCATGGGTCCCCTCTGAAAGGATGCTGGTGCCAGGCATATTTGGCAGCTTCATTTTGGCCGCAGGACAGTTTCAAACTTGAGTATAAGCTCACCCTTGAAAGACAACCCTACTTGCTCTTGGTGAACCTTGCAAAAACCTTTGGAAAAGCCAAAAACAACTCTATGGTCAGTAACAGTATTTAAATCTTTATATAGTTAATGCTCAGCTCAGATGTCACTCTTCCCACCAACTACTAATACTCTTTCTGGTACCTCTAAACCCCTGTACTTAAGAGGCAATGAAAAGGAACCCAGAGTTATGCAGCTAACAACTGTTCATCCATTGCTCATATGAGCTGACCTTGGAAAAAATGCAGCTTCTCTTCCCTCTGGCTTATTTGTCAAGGTGAGACAACAGCTCTACATAGTGCTGGCCAAAGCGTATCCAAAAAGAGAGGGCTGATCACTTTACAACATGGTAAGGCAACAGAACACACTATATTTGTTTTGCTAAAATTGTATTTATTTGCTCTGCTGGGTGGGAGGCAGGCTGTGCTAATAGATTATGAGTATACTTTGCGCAGTTTTGTAAAACAGAATTGTTCCGGAAAGTATGCTTCTGTAAATAAACCTCTGCGCTTCTTGATCACCCAACCTACCCCACAGCCCTTTAAGACTGAACACATGCTATGACTGCATCTGGCTCGGCCTGACAGTTTCTCCAGTTGGCTCAGCAAAAGGAGGGGGGGGAAGAAAAAAAAGTATATAAAACAACAAAAAGGAACAAACCCAAAGATATCAACTCTGCTCTTGGTCTTAGCACTGAATCTCACTGCAGTCATCGTTCCTGGCAAAACTACACAGCAGCTTTCGTCTTTCTTGCAGCAACGATAAACTTCCTGCTGCAGGCTGGAATAGGTCATCGCTCCCTTTGTCTGCCCAGTGGTCCAAATCTTGTGAAATCCTAGATAAACGTGGCTAAGCTTTCATAGCTGTTGCTGCTGTGAAAGCAGTCTCTGGTTCAAGTGTTATCCCCCAAGTTGCTCTGATTTCTTCCCTCTCCCAGGGAAAGGTGAGTAGGACTAGATGAGTCACTGCTGAGAGGAGCTGCACTCACTGAGGGACTGGTTTTCACCTCTTCCTCCTCAAAGCAGTAGTTATCATCCACGTCCAATACACAATCCATCACTTGCAGCACCAGCAATGTAGGAAAGGCCTCTCCAAATGTGAGCAATCAGGCTCAGCCTGGATCTATCAAACCTACTTTGAATGCTTCAGCTTGCTGATAAATCCCCCCTCCAAAAGGCTCTGTGTTGATAGTATGGGAGAAACCAGCCCCATTAAAAAAACAAAAACAAAAAAACCAAAACAAAAAACCACACACACCCGAAAAAAAAAACAAAAACAAACACCCAACAACTCACCAAAAACTTTCAAAATAAACTCTTGAGTGTCTCTGGCTGTCTCTGTACCCTGTAACACCACCAGCCAAACCTTAACATAGAGAAGCTAATTCACAGGCAGACAATTTTCAGAAGAAAGCTCATCTTGCAAATGATCAAAATGATACACTCTCTACATCACATATGATGGTGAGACTGAATGCTTTACTACTCAGACTCCAGGGGAAAAAAAAAAAAAGATTACTACAGATTAAGAATAAAAGACTTCAATACACACATCCCCCTCAGATGACATCAAACAGCTACAGAGGGAGAATAATCATAATCACAAACAGTGACTAAAATTGGTGAGCACTAAAGATGAAGTTGTGTGAGATGAGCAGCCCAGAGTATCTTTAGAGATCCAAGGTAACAGTGATGCATGGCAGATGAAGGCCAGAAACCTAAAACCATAAGATCTAGTGATAGAATTCAGCAGTGAACAAAACATAGCTGTACAATTTCTGCTGAAAAGGCAGCATTTTATTCCAGACCTACCCATGCCAACAAAGCACAAGCTCCTCACCTCACATACCATTATGAAAAGCCTTTGGTATCACTGCTGCTCTGTTGCTTCTCAGTCCCATCCTCCCCATGAGCTACAACCAGATCCAATAAGAGTTAATACAATGAGCAACATGAGACTGCCTAAAACAACCAGACAGTCACCAAGATAAAGATCTCTGGAAAATATAAATGCTGTGTCTAGTTTAATCATGTGCCAGGACTGCTGATGGTGTTTGAAGCTACTACAACGTTCACTCTGCACACAGACAGCAGTAACTGGTAGCAACATGTAGCCCAGCTAGCTGGCCCATGGTGGGGTAAGAAACCAGACGATGTTTCTTTCATAAATGCAGGAATCGTACAAGGGGCTTTCATCATGATCACCACTACACCTTTGTGATAAATCAAGGAAAACAAGATTTGACTCTATAAATCTGCAAGTATAACCTGCTTTGCTGTCTGTGTCAAATTCTCTTGTCCTATTCACAGGCAAATCTACCCAAAATATTAGGGGAACCTACATAAGCAGGAAAAAAACAGGGCAGATACTGGAAACGGGAAACAATGTTTCCTCAGAGCTGATGCCCTGATCACAGCCCGTCTTAAACACACAGCTGAAGCCTTCTGAGCACCATCAAGCAAGTGCAGTTCCCAAGACAAAACTTTACATTTCAGCTGCGGCCCCAGATATTAAGATTAAGAAGACACTTGTAAAGCCTCCAAACCCATTTATTTTCTTCATCTTTTTTTGTTTCTATGCACTTCTGCATCTCTGCTCCCTCTCCTCTTAACACCACTTTTCATTTTCTCACATTTATGTTTGCCATTCCTTCTACCAAAAAACAAATCCATTAAAAAAAAAAACAACCACATTTAAACTTTTACTTTATTTTCCTCCATGAAACTTGATGGAAGGTTACCATGTAATACATTTATCTCCTGTTACTAGTTTTACCACCACTGAAGGAGACTGGCAGCAGCATCATTCCCAGGTGGCCCGAGAAGGAACTGTCCAGCAGTGGAGCAGCTTCCCAGAGACAGTGAGGATCAGCTACACACCGACACAAGAAAATCAGCAATGCTCCTGAACTTCTCAATTAATGGCCACTTGCACCAGCTATTCATTTTCTACTGAACATATCAGTCAAAACTCCAAAGGTTGTTTAAATCAAAATGAAGGCAAGTTTTGCAGATGACACCTGAGGTGCTGCAAGTATTGGAATTACTGTCTAGGTATACTAAAGAATTAAAATTTCTTAATGAGAAATAATCAAATGGGTTCCAATGGAGGCGGGGGGGGAGAGAAAAAAAAACGACCAGACACTGCATCTCTTCTCTACTTCCCTATACTCACTACAAAACCAAACAAAGCATTTCCATTTAATTTTCTGTTCTCAACCAGAAAAATATATTTTCTCATGAATTACCATAATTCTAGAAACTTGAACTGTAATTCAGTAGCCCACCTTGTACAAGATCAAGTTCTGAGCTAAGCATATCCTACAAACTTTCTGAGATCTGTGTCTCTCATTCATGCAGCTATGAGGAAAGACAGACTTTAATACTCAAATTCATTAGCAGCAATAAGAACAGGAGTAGCTCCTGTCCTGACAGGGGACCACAAACAGGAAAGCTCAAGCTCAAAACATTGAGACCTATCAATTGCAAAACAATTTAATTATTATCCTTGTCAGTTTATTTGCAGCCTGCAACTCTTCCAGTGCTCAGTTTCACTGCAGTCTCTTGAGATCAAATCTGTCAAAAGAAATCGTGGTATGCTTGTACAGGTAGTTTTTCCACAACTTTCCCCAGTCCTCTTGGTTTTATGCTTCTAATATGCTAGAACTTCAATTTGGTAAGACAGTGTCATCCAGCAAGGGCTGGCATAGGCTTTCATTTAACAAATGTAACCTTACAGAGCTGTGCTGCGTGCCATTTGGACTGGACACCTTGTTTCCTAGTAGGCTTTATCAAGCTAGCATGTGAGGTCACACACAAGTCCAAACAGCTTCTCTATCCTTGATCACAGACAGTCCAGAATTCACATTCTCATGTTACCATATAAACTTATTTGCCACTGGAGATTCAAATGAACAATAATTAAGTGAACAGATTAAGGATGCAACTGCAAACAACCCAATTTGCCATGGAGGCAAATTCATCAGGCATGCAGTAAGGTAAAATGAAGGAGGAAAACCTAAGTGAAATACTTCATATATTTTAAGTCCACATCTTTTATCACCCATTCCATCACAAAACTATGCAATCAAGGAGATTTCTGATTGGAGTTTGGGAAGGTTTTTTTGTTTTTCAGAGTTTTTGTTTTACTATCTGTTACTTAAGGACAGCAGTGAAAGATCATGACCCCATTTCCACTCCTCCAGAGTCTGCAGGGCTCTCTTTGATGTTTCTAATGTCATGTAGCTTTGTGGATCATATCACCTTTCCCATTAAAGCACAGGGATTTTCTTTCTCCACTACTTCGCATTCTCCCTTACATGAACAAACGACACTTCCTGCTATTCTTCCAACCGTGAAAAATAGCTGTTTATATCATATAGAAAGCCAGTAGTCTTATTTGTTAACCAGCTGTTCTACTTTAAGTTGTTGGTGTTTCTAAACATGTTTAAAAGTTTATCTTGCCTATAAAAGTCAAATTTCCCAGGAACTCTCCAGAAAAATAGTTCTTACCTTTGCATTTCCAACATCAGCTAGAAATGTTACAATAAATAAAATAGTTTCCTGGGCATATGTTGCCATTTAACAAATTCTGTGCAGTACCTAAAAACTACAACAGGACTAATGTGAAATAAATTGTTATTGGGTTAAGATAGATGGGGACATGATCCATTTCATCTGAACTCAGTACATTAAAGCCTAACCAGAGGTGCTCATTTGAGAAAGATCAGAATTAGTAAACTCACAGCCACATTTTCTAAGTAATGGTTACATCATATGTCTACATTTTACTTAATGAGCTTTTCCACAGCAGAAAGTAAAGGTTGTTCCAGAAACAAAAAACCACAGAAGATATCTAGTCTCTTCCCAGAGATCCACACAACTTAATAGGAAATTGTTTTCTCTTTGGTGGCCCCTTTATTTATTTTATTTTCTTTCAACAGCCATGCACAAAATGTTGATAAAGTCAAAGGATAAATTTTATCTCCCGTTCTCACAGTTTTTAGGTACAAAAAAGCTTCCTGGAAAAGTTTATACATTTAGAGATGTCTGGACCTTCTGGATTCTCAAAACAAGACAGTGCCAAGTGATATCCACTGAATTTATGTCATACTATGGGACTGTGTCCTTCAGTAAGGAGGATATGCAACTCAGCCACACAACCATATTGCCTCATACTGCCCTCTAGGCTACTGATACAGATTAATGCTTGTAACACAAGCAGTTTAAAAGATAAATCTCCTTCCTATATAATTTTCAAACCCATTCCATACATTTCTCAGCTGAGAAGATTTGCAAACAGAATGGCACCTGGGTGAGATTTCTTCAACAACAGCTGCCAAGTGAAGACGACTAGAGTTCTAGCATAACCTGGACAAAGAGTTTGTTACAGGAAGAACAGAACCTCTCTATCTCCCAGCATGCCTGGAAAGTGCTCTCTGTATCCCTAGGACCACAGCACTTGTGAAATGAAGTTATCTCACTGCTACTTTCCAGCTCAGATGAGATCTAGGGTGCTTTTCAAACTCAAGAGCCCAATTGCTTCAGGATGGATCCCATGTTATCCTGCCATTCCCACGCAGATTGCATCACCGGCCCCTTCCACAGTCAGACCTTACACAAAATTAAACACTAAACCTGCTGCCAAAACAAAACATTTCCTCCTTATTTTGAGTGTAACAAGTGTAGCAACAAACCAAACCAAAAGAAGAAAGACATTCCCCGCAAATGCACCTGATCAAAAGTATATAAAATACTCCTGGCACTAGGCCTTGAATGCCCAGTGGTGCTTAGACTGACAAACCATGCCAAGCAAGAAGTTCTGAGCTTCCACCCAAAAAGCTTCATCCATCTGTCAGGAAAATAAAGAATATCTGAAGCCAAGCAGCACTACTATAATTGATTGACTATTTAAAAAAAAAAAAAAAAAAAAAAAAGAGTGAAATTGAGTGAGGCCAACGTAAGTAAGGACAGGAATGAACTGACCTTGACATACGCTAGGTAATGCTCACACTTTTCCTGCATGTACAACAGTTGTAACTTCTCTGTGATCTGCCCCACTGTCTCTCCAGAAGTCACAAAGTAAACTCTGGGTTGCTGGCTCTTTTCCTTCTTTGCCACATCAGCAGTCAAGTTATAATTCAAACCTGTTTTAAAAAGGAAGAAGAAGAATAAAACAAAGGATGTCAGTGAACAATAGTTATTTTCTAGCCACCTATCAATGGATCCTGTTGACCGCGGGCCATGTGTGTTTGAAGAAAGGTCAGTCCTTGCAGGCCCTCCATCAATCACTAAGTTTCCTGTGGATGCACAAAGCCAAATCCAATTACTAACATACTCCCAGGTTTTGTGTCACTACGTTTACCAGCCCATCCGTTCCTGTAGGAAATCATGTGTAAAAATACACCTAGACACGCACACTTAATAATAAAATAAAAAAAAGAGAAACAAAAGATGCTTAAACTATGCTGCTAACAGAAAAAGCAAAAACACAACACAAACAACAGTAGCAGCCTCAAGCTTTCTTTTCCTTCTAGAACAGCACAAACCATGTAAATGTCAACCAGGATGTGGCACTTCCTGACAACTACTTTTGTTGACTTGCAGTCATCTTAGCATTTAGACCTTAACTATAGGTTGTTGCCTTGCACTCAGTATCTCCCTTTTAGATGTTACACATCCCTGGCAGTTTATAGAAGACATACCCAGAGACTAATGAGCTGTAATCTCTGTAAATCTAGTTTCCTGCTGTTCTACAGGATAGGTAGCTTAACACAATCAGTTGGTTTGCAACTGGTTTTATTTGTGTTCAAAAGAAAACTTATTTGTTACCTGAAGTAGTTATACAGTGATTGAATAATCCAAGCTGCCCATACCTTTCCTGTTGGTAAATGCAACAACAGGAGCAACGAAACTGCAACAGAAGCATGAGTGAGTGTTCTGCTGCTGTCTACAGGCAAGGGCAACACTGGCTGTGAGATTGTTCCACTCATCACAGACCACAGCCTGTACTGACTTCAGCTGCTATCAAGGCAATAATGAGAATACCATGAGATTGGCTCGTTATAAATGGCTTAATTAGTTTATATGACAGCCAGCATCAGCTCCCTTACTGATTCATTACATATGTAGGGCGCTTGCCAAATTACTGCTTTGGTTTTATGTTTTAAGTCCTAAATGATTGATGCCAGATAATACATGCCCCATAAATGTAAACTTTTCTAAAGCCAGAATTTTATAAACAATCAATGTAAATATAACACATTTCTGGACTGAGGTACTCTATACTAAATCTCAGCAAGTGGTCTTTGCTGGCTTTTGTTATGGCTTTATTTGGTTTTGTGGTAGTGGTCTTTTTACAATCAATGAAAATTCTGATCTCTTTAAATCAACACAGCTGCTAATGCTATCACCTCTAATCATGTCTCCACTGAAATTTCACTACTTTGAAGAGTTTATTTAAAAATGTTGTAAAACTTGGTGCAAATAGTCTGTGAACATCTGCAATTCACATAATTCAAACTGACCTCACTTCCATTTGCAGTGTGTTGCATTCTGATGAAAAGCTAATTCACAAGTTCACGTAAAGCAACCAGAGACATACTCTAGGTAGTAAAAAAAAGCCACAGCTGAGGAATCAGCATAACTACCATCACAGGGCTCCACCTGAACTTTTTTTTTTGCTTGCTTTCAGCAGAAAAACTTGCTTAGAAGGATAACGCCTTGAAAGTGTTTCAAACTCTGACAAGCTCAGCACCAAAAACTCACTGAAGTCGTGATTGCTCAGTCTCACTGAAGAGCACCACCTAACCAGAAACACAAGTTTTAGCTTGTTTAAAATCCCAGCAGTCTGTTTCTTGGATTTATTTTCTTTTTTTAAAGTGTGCGCATCCCACAACCATCCCCAATTGTCTCCCTTCCGCTTTCAAGACTTTACATGTGCGCATGCATGCTGAGATCTGCACCGCCATCCCAAGAATAAAGACAAGAAAACTCTGTTAGCAAACCTAGGTCCTGCATAGGCAGAGGCAGAAAGCCTCACAGGGAGATGAAGCCCTCTTCGAAGGAGGAGCACCAAAGGAAGGCAGGGCTGCAGAGCTTGGAGGGTCTCCTGGGGAGGCCTGGAGGCTCTCAGAAGGAAGCACAACGTACTACTGATACTGAACAATTTATCTCTGCAGGCACGGAGACACATCCCAATGCGAGCCCTGTACCAGGCCTCCAAGCAAAGCGATCACAGCTACTGTCTCTCCGAAGCAGCAGTGGATGTTTTCAATCAAGCAGCACAGTTCCCATCCTCCCCCCCGCCTCCCCTTTATTTTGACAACTTGTTTCTATGTTATATCCAATGATGTCACATCAGTGGAAAAACTGAAATACCATGAGTAATAAGGTGTTTTGGTTTTTTTTTCCCCCAGCTTCATTGCTTCCAAAAAGCAACCAGGCTGGGGAGATAACTGGCTAAACTTAGAACTGCTGGTGGTGTAAATTCTTCCTGCTCAATCTAGTAGGAAGGAGGCAAGTTTTCACTAGTAAATTAACTCTTGCAGGCAATGCCCTCAAATATTTGTCCAGCAGCTTTAAGCATATCTGGTTAGAAATGTTTCTGGGGATCTGCCCACCCAACTTCACATGATCAAAATAAAACTCTGGCATGGATTTGATGAGCTCAGATGAAGGGCTTGATTTGTCTAATGACTATTACTTTTCCATAACTAAAGTTAAATGCCTAAAAGCTTTGATAACAGCTCCCTCTGAGAAATTTTTGATCACTCTTGCGACTGGGCGAGTTACTCCAGCCAGTAACAGACACATCAAGTAAATAGCAGCAGGCATTTATAATGGAGTTTTATCCTAACTGGCACATACATAGTCAAGATACAAGAGTAGTTCCCTCACAGGGCTGAAGGCAGCCCTAAAGTAGATAGGAGTGCGATGGGATTGAAATTGGGCAGCAGTATCCCATAAGCTAAAACGGGAATCACAGCTGGTGTGCTAATGCGGAGTTACACACCCTGAGCCACCCAGCACATCCCTTCATCACCCACTCAGATGATGCTACAGCACATAAAAAGCAGGCGGCAAAATGCTCAGCAGGAATAAGCACATCTGTAACTGCTTGTTAAACTACTAGCTATAGTTCTGATTAGTGGTGGGAAGTCGGGGGAAGGCACCACATGGAGAAAATTAAGAACTTACTAAATAATAACAAAAAGCCATTGGAAGAGGAATGTGTTTCTTTGCCTTCTTTACCGGTAATTACAAGGAGAAAATGATTCATGAACTTTGCTTGCAAAGAAAATTCTTAAGCAACGAAAGTATATAAAAAAAATTGCCCTAGCAAATGACAACTTACATAGGACATTCTCCCCATCCTCTTCCAAAAAGCTTTCCTTTTCTGCTTACTTCAAACTTTGTTTAAAATTCTTTCTCATAGTGTTGTCCCTAGCTTCTAAGCAGGGGGCCATCCTCACTGCTCCAGGCATACACTGAACAATGCACCCCTACAGCATCCCAGCTTTTGAGACATTCAGAGGGTAGGACTGTCTTAAGCCCACATCCAAGGAGACTGGAAAAATGAGGGTCAGGCAGAAATAATACTCCTGCACCAAACAACAGCAGGATACAGGGAAGAAGAGGAGCATCCACTTCCATCAGGCTTTGGATCAAGCTTGTTTCTTTAGTCCTAGAAATGTATCCAAACAGAGTGATAGCAGTCAAGCAACCTGTTATCCCACACTAAATCTCACACCAGTCTTTCAGGCAAAGGTATTTGGGACATGAAGACTACCCTAGAAATGGAACAACACACAAGCAATCACCTCCGAAGTGAACAGTACAAGAGAAACTTCGAAGAAGTTTCTAACACATCTGCCTAACTCTAGCCAAATGCCTAAAAGCATTCATTTCACAGCCACTTAAAATTCACCTAATTCTTACACTGGCACTATAATTAGTATTATTGTTACTGTTGTCATTGAGGAAATTATCCAGACTGTGGGCACAAGTTTCTTTCCATTCTCCTGCAGATATGAATGCAGTAACAGCACTTGATGTACAGAGATGCCAGCAGCCTCTGTTTTCTTGTCCTCGTCACCCAGAAGTGCATGGTCCAAACAGGATGAAGCCTGCTCATCCAGACTAGGAAAGTCCTTTCTCTCATCCTTGCCTTTTCTGCAGATACAGAGACCTCAGAGGAGACAAAGCAATGGCCCCTCAGGTGAGGGAGGAACAGCCTGAGTGAGATTCTGAGGTTAAAGACCAACAACTTGAAATGCCATATTTCTCACACATCCAAGATGTACCAGAGGCTGTCTCTGTTGGTGGGTGAACAACTAAACACTCAATTCTCCAGCAAGCGCAGAGGCAGAGCGAAGGGTCAGACAATGCCTGGCACGCAGTGCAGAGCACATGCTTCACTTGGGCATGGCTTATTGTTCAGACAAAACCATTTCAGCAATAAATTCCTACTTCTGAAGACTGTAGTCTGCAACTGGTATCCACAAAACAAGCAGTACCGATAAATAAAGATCCTCAAATAGCTGTTACATGACCAGTAGTATTGCAACTACCACTGGAAAAAAAAAATTAAAAAAAAAAAGGCACTAGGGAACATTTATATGCAAGTGTGAGGCAGTATTAGATGAAGATAGCTTTCCTTCACATGCTAGTTAATGAAGTAACTACACGTTCAAATAAACATTGAAGACACACATTTGCCACAGAAGAATGCTGCCTGTGTGTTCAGCTTGACTTTCTAAACATTGTGTAGTAGGTGACCAACTTCAGCTGCCCAAAAGCATGAGCAACACCCAGCTTTTCACCAGTAAGCAGCAGTCTTGAGTGTCCGCGCTGACAAGCCTTAGGGGAGTGACGTTCCCAGAGAGCACTGTGTTCTCGCCATCTGACTTAACAGACCACCCCTAGACATCCAAAGATGAGACAATCCCAATACTTTTAGCCACAAAATTTTGACATATCATTTTAACACTTCCATATGCCTTTCCAAGTCCAAACTGGATGCCAATGTACCTACAGGGATATTCCATTTTTTCCCCCACATTTAAAAATGCAGGAGAGGAATCATTGCAGCATTTCCATTAATTGTTCCACCTTTTGTTAACTGGTACTCTTCAACTGCAACATAATTAAAATGGCCTGACTGTTAGATTACAAACCAAAAGCTTATTTGAGGTATTTTATCCAGATCATTCCCCCAAGGGGTTTTATACAGTCAGATAGTTCTGGCTGCAATGTTTTCAAGACAAATCACTTTGCTAGAAGCATTGTATAAAAGGACAATAGTTGGAAGTTTTATAATAATCTACTTAATAGTAAAAAAATTCCTTGTAATGAGACGGATGTTACTCGCCAAAGAAGATGGACATGTGCTTTCACCACTATAAATCATGGTGAGTGCAGTTTGTATGACAACACAGAGGAATTCAGCTGGCTTTTACAAGACATGATGAAGCAGGAAGATGGGTCTTTTGCAAACAAGGGGAATAGACATTTAGATTGCAAAACAAGGCAGCTCACAGCTCACTTTTTAGCCACAGGTCTGGTGATATGAAGTTAAAGCAAAGGAAACATTTTAAACACTACCTCTACGAATATAAGAAAACATAGATATTCAGAAAAATCTATTCAGTGATTTTCAGAAAGGAATTAACACCCCTGGAGCACTCACAGATAAGTGTTTTCTTAACAAAGTAGCAGCCAGTACAAAAAAACCACTTTATCAAAGTATGTATTTGTCTGCTGAGAGTCATCATTTACAGGGAAGGAGAAAGTGCAAAAATAGAAACTGAAGTCTCAGTTGCACCAATACATTAGAATCCAGAGGAATCTTAAATTTAGTAACTCCACTCTTTTGAGCTGTTCAGGTGACAAAGTGACAATCTGCAGAGAGCAACTTCAACAAGCAGCCTGTAGTTCTCACTACATGTGAATGGCAGCAGAAGTAGCAAGAAGCCCTTTTCTTCTCAGACTCATTTAAGATCCAAATACTACAGCAAGTTCTGCATACTGGGATGCACGGATGCAACTCTAGCCCTTCTCGATTAACGGCTCAGAAAGGCTGGAGCACAAAGCAGAAGGAGGCACTGCTTCTCCCAGCTCCTCACCAGACCCACGGCAGAGATGCAGCACACTGAGGCTGAGATATCTTCCCTGAGCAGCGCAATGCAAGCCCTCTGCCATTCCTAAAGCATGGCAAAGGTAAAACATCATGGCTGAACTAGATAAACCCAGACCTTACAATATTTAGAAATGCAATGCTGTATCTATCCCATACCACTTCACACAATATCTAAGACTCGTAAACATTGGGATGTAAAAGACATAAATAATATTTTAATGCAGCCAAGATGTAAAGGCTTTCACAATTACACACCTTATACAATTCCATTCACTGAGAAACTCCATGTGTTTTACAGAGACTAATTAACCTGGAAGATATTTTTGCATTCAGTAAAATACTGGGCTATTTATAATCATTTTACAGACAAGTAAGCTGATGCACAGAAAAGGATTTGCTCATGTCTGGTAGGAATTCAGATTTATAGTGCTCTGTTTCAAGAGTTCCTTGTAGATTTTCAAAAGCTATTAATACGGAGCAAATCACACTTTTTTCTGATAACATTGATAGAGGATATGGATACAGAAATGTGTTATTAAAAGGTAAACAGGGAATATGAACTTACAAAGCATCAGCTGCTTCTTTGTTCTCCGTCCTTGCAGTAAGCCCAAGGACACATTTTTTGTCCTTTCATTGAGAACGAAACTGCCCCAGTATTATGTCAGCCTCATTGGAAGGTAAAAACATGCCCAGGAAAGTTCCAAGGGAGCCTCTAACTTTCTGGAATTGTATAGCTCAGCTCACTTCAAAACCGCTTATTTCACATAAAAGCTCTGTTACTGACTCCAAAGGGAGCGCTCGACTCCAGGTCAACCTGCCAACAGGTACCTTACCTATTTCTCCAGGAACACGCTTGCCACTGAAGCGAAAGCATGCTGTGACATTGAGGCAGTTCACTGGCTGCAAGCCATCATGACACTGAGGAGCTGTGATATTGATGGACGCGGGCAGGAAAATGGAGATGTCCATGGTAATGACAGGCCTGGATCTGGAGATCAACAGAGAAGTGGGATTGAGTGATCATTCAAAGGGAAGTTTCTCAGCCAAAGGAAAATAAATTAAATTTGGTAAATAGCACAATTTCAAGCAGACACAAAAAATAAGAGAGCACTTTTGAACTGTAAGATAAATTAGCACTTAAACTAGCTGGCAACAAGTACTAGTGTCTGAATGAACACCACAACACCATCTTGAAGTTCAGTGCTCAGATACAGTCTGCAGGCAGGCAGCTAGAGAAACTGATAATATATAATATTAATCGTCTGCAGCAAATTTGCATAAATGATGACTGAAAAGGATAACAAAATTAGCGCATCAGCAACCACGGACAACAAGCTCATGCAAGTGAGACTGCTTGCTGAACAGCCCAGATGGTCAGGAAAGGGTAGGCAGAGACCTTTGGTTTCCAGAGAATGGTCTACAATCAAATTTGTGCCCTGAAAGTCAATGAAGGAGTATAGGGGTAGGAGATGGATTCATACATATTTTTTCTGACAGCATAAGAGATAAGAGGGACAACAGACACCACATTCATGTTTTCTAGAGGAGGGAACATTTGGCTAAATCCTTTTCGGCACATGGTAAGGACTGACTGCTCTTTTCACATTGCTGAACTCTGTTTCAGGAGTTACATGGTGCACTGTGAGTGAAAGCTTTCCACCCTCGCAACTCTGGCGCCACGTTATTCCTATGACTATTCCCAGCTGAAGAAGACCTCAGCCAGAATTGGAGAGCAAGCCGAGTACCATCAGGGCCCAGGTGAGTCTCCTCTCTCACACAACCCAGAAGCTCCATCAGCTTGGTTGGGAAAAGCAGCTCAGAAACCCAGGCTTTCTGAGCCATTCCCAGCACAGGACTTAAGCCCAAAAACTCACTGAGTGTTATTCTTCATGGTTTCAATTCTGTGTATGTTCAACATGAATGTGTTATTCCAAAACCAACTCCAGTAGTAAAAAAAAAAAAAAAAAAAAAAAAAGAGTGCAGCAACCAGCAGACTCACTTCTAAGGTACTCCCAGCAGCCATGCAAAGCCAGACCATGTAAACAAACCACTTCAGGACTCTCACTCAGCAAGCCACTTAATTTAGAGGCTGGGGAAAGTGGGGAGAAGCGAGCAGGAATCGTAGTTACACCTAATTCATATCAACTGGAACAAGATTCACATCAACCTCCGAGACAGCCGCTCAGATTCTTTTACCACAGCCTGAAATAACAGTGCAAGTTCACTTTTTGAGATGGAGGATGGAGATAAATGCTAGCCCTAGAAATACATACAGTAATAGGGGGGAAGGAAAAAGAAGGAAAAAGAGTAAGCTTCCTAGGATCATTTCACACCTTGGAGAACAACTCTTTCCAAATACTTGAGGAAACATAAAAGAATAAATACTATAATTGATCTAGAAAAATATTTCTCCTACTAAAATATATTTTTCCAGCCATGATGCACTGTGTGATTTTTTCTTAACATTAGCGTACTCACTGGGAAAAAAAAAAAACAACAATGCATCTGTCAAACGGCCATACACACATGTGAGCAATACGACAGTGATCTGCCCCAAGTCACCGCGGCTTCCACCAAAGCCTTTAATATCACTTGCAAAAGATTTGTTGGTTTTGGCCAAAGGACTTCACAAAAGCTTCTGGAGGAGTGAGGAAAAAAAAGGAAAGCTGATTTCTTTATCCTAATCTGAATCTAGACAGCAAGAGTGACACACTCTAAATTGGCAATAGCAACAATTAATCAGACTGCCTACAAAGTCAGTCAGTAATGTGCTAAACTCCTCTGAAACACACAGGCAGTGACTGAACGTGTGGACAGAAGTCACCATGCTGTTGTAATGTATGTTGTTTTAAACATCACAGCAGGCCTTTCAGATTGTCTTCTCCTTCCTGCTAGTAACAACAATGTAGGAGGAAAATGCAGTTTTCTTTCTAGTGGTTTCAGAGATGTGGGGCTGCAAGACCGCATTTGAGCATGGCACACCTTTTCATAGAAGCAGCAATTGGCTTCCTCTGCATGCATGATGAAGGAAAAGAAAATGCTACAGAAGACTTGATCACCTCCCATGCTGATCATCAAGAGCATTTCTTGCCCCCTCTTCTTTTTCTTTTTGTTTTGTTTAATTGCTTCAAATGAAAACAGAGTCAAGTTTTTCCTGCCTTGAAGAGGAAGCAGGCTGGCACATCTGTTTTGCAGCTCCAGCATTTGTCTTGCCAGTCTCATCACATTCCTGTACCTTCCATTAAGATGCAGGAGTCCCTAGTGACTTCTAATGACATCTAGGTATTGACAGGATTTTTCTATTAAATAGTAACGAGTGTAACAACAGTGCTACTGGCAAAATTCAAACTTTCTATTCTCTTGGTCAGGTCTGTGCATCTCAGGTTTGCTCCTACTCTAACTCTCCACCTCCATAATTTGGTGAATCACGCTGTCACACCTCTCTCCAGCAGATGAAACAAGCAATTGCACTTAACTCATACACTCAAAACAGCAGCCCAAATCCTACATGCATTGCAAACATGTTCGTATCTCATTTCCCCAAAGACTCTTATTTCGTTCTGTGTCCCATTATAACTTGCACAATTACATCCTGGCATCATACACAGCTGGCTTTTTGCTCAACTGTGTTCCCTTAAATCATAATTTATTTACTTTATGCAAATATAAGAACAATAAAAAGCCTTCTCACAAATTCAGAGCAACCTTTCTAAACAGGCACTGAGATGCAACACATCTCCTTCCAGCTCTAACTCTTCGTTTTCTTTATAGCCCTGGGAGTCCTGTGTATTGTCAACTCTTACTACACTGTTTATAATAGACTGTGCATTCTTAAACACCATCCATGTCTAAGGTTCTGCTTAAAAAGTAATCCAGCTTGTTTCTTCTGATCACAATAAACTAGGGAGAAAATTGGAGTGGTGGAGGACTTAGACCAAATAAGATATAAACAGAAAACCGACACAAAAAGAAGGCAATAGAGGATGAAAAAGACATTGATCTCACCTCAGAAGTACCACATTGTCTGACAAGAAGGCTCCAACAGTCACATCTGAAATTTTTGTAACATTGACACAGTTACAAAGGAGGTACAGAATTCAGTTCTCTCAAGTCAGCTGGTAAATTCTGGAGCATATATCTAAAAAAAGCATTTTTCTAACTTAAATAAGCCAGTTGGTCCCTTCAAATATTATTATGTCATAAGTATTATAACTGGAGGATTATGTCTGTGATGTTACTTCACTTCTACTTCATTGTTTGGTTTTTATTATTACTATTATGTTATTGTCTACTTTTTTTTTTCCTAAGTTTGTCATCATGACTGAGGAGCTTCCAAGAAACTTAAAACCTTGGCCACATACTGAAATCCTCTGCTTTAATATCTCAATCCTTTGTCATGACTGCCTAAACTATCTGAATCACGTAATCAGGTCAGATTCTTATCACAAGCTTCGAATAACAGAGGGGAAAGGAAAGAAAATGCTTAGCTTCACCAGCTTCCCACAATGGCAGGAACCAGGAACCCAGAAACTACCAGCTCTGCTGTTTTCTCAGCCTGGTGCTGCATTTCCCCAGTGCTCTCATTGCCAGAGTAGAGGACGTACCTGGATAACCATTGCCATCCATATCGACTCCCCCTGATATGGACTGGCCAAACATCCGCAGCATTGGGTTTACTGTTTGCCCAGACAGCTTCTGCAGCGGAAAACATGAGTGAAATCAGTCAGTAACACAAAGAAACCTCTAAAAAAAAAACCAACCCCAAAACAAAAACACAAACAAAAAAAAACAACCCCAAAAAAGCCTTCAAGCCTGATTCTCATGGTCACCAGGGCTCTTTTCCGTGGGCTGGGAGTACCGCACATCTGCAGCCTCACACTTCACCCACGCAGCCCTGAGCAGGAAGGCTGCTGACTGCAGGAAGCCCTTCTGCTCTGGGCTAGGAGGAGGCCAGTGTTGACTTGGATTAAAAAACACACCTGCACTACAACCCTCATGCAGACCCAAGCAAAATAAAGAACACACCAAACAGATTTCTTGGCTGGGAAGGAAAACTAATTACACCCTAGAGATTTTTCTTTCCCTTTTTTTTTTTTTTTTTTGCATTACCTTTATTTCTGTAAATAAAAGCCTTAAGGGGCATCTTAACAAAACTAATGATTAATTAAAACAGAAAATCCTGCACAACCATTCCTTTTCAGAAAGTTTGCCAGCATACTCAAAGTAAAAATGATTATTTTCATTGCATTAGGAAATTCTGGTTTCCATCAGCTATTATGCAGTATTGTCTGTCAGTTTGGAAGTTGTATCTCATTTCTGCCTCCCCAATGCAAAGATTCATTAACTTCTAACATAACTTCTTTTTTTTAATTACTAACACAAAAAAAAAATCTCTAAACATTTTGAATTGTAAATGTCTTTATCTGAAGCAAATGAATATACCAAAATCTCATTTTCTAAGAAGGCAATCAGATGTCTCCCAGCTCTCATTCATTCTGCTGGGCCACCAATGCAAGACCTGAACTCAAACCAACCTCTGACTGCAGAAGTTACAGAGGAAATTACCCCTTGAAGTAACTTCAAGGCCGTTGATGGTGTTTCACAGCTCGTGACATGAGACCAGTTTTTCCTGGTCTTCCATAAAAGGACATAATATTGAACAAAAGGTCAGACAGGAAATTCATGGAAAAAAAGACAAGTTGAGGGAAAGAAAGATATCCTGCAGTCCTGACAGCACCTTTAAAGGGAAATCAGTGCTCTGCCGTATACAGATCTCCTTTTCCTACTCATGGGCAGATAAGATTAAGACAACTGGAAGTAACTTCCTCCCCACGCTACATTTGCATCACATTTTTGCAGGGCCCCAGTTAGGGTGGTAAATCCCGCCTGCAAACATCCCAGCAGACATCTGTAGGCTATTACAGCCTAGAAGGCAGAGGCCTAACGCTGCTCTGCTTTTAAGAGCAGTGACTGAAAACAGCAGGCCACAAAGCCAATTAAGCTGCTCCTGCTCACAGCCACCACTAAAGCTGCTGAAGGGACACGAGGGAATGACACTGATCAGCAATTTAAATGAAGAAAAGTAGAGGGAGGGGGGACACTAACAAAATGAAAAAGATGAACACAGATACCCTGCAGGTCCCCCCTCCATCTCTCTTAGCTTATTTACAAAAGCAAATTCAGGGTATTAAGATGGCTCAGGGGTATAGTAATAAGATACAAAATGCCTTTCACCTCTGGGTTCATATCCAGGGCAGGTAGATAAAGAGCTGAAGTTGTTACACAGCCTTTTTGGTTGCACCTAGGAGATGAACCAGTGATGTGTCTGGTGCCCTGCAGCAAACACTGGGAAATGGCACAGAAGACACTGCCCATAAGTTATGCCCCCTCAGCTGCCCCAGGACACAAGACTATGACTGGAACGGTATCAAGAGTCAAGAACCACGGTACCCTTACCCTGCCACCCTCTTGAGCTGGGCTTTGTCCCACTGACCAAGCAGAGAGGCATATACTGCTGGCCTTGCTGGGGAGGGAGAGATGGCAAGCAGGATGTTTCACTTCCCACCCTGCCGATCTGGTCTCTTTCAAAAACATTAGATTTTTCTCATGAGTGACAAAAAAATTAAAAAAAAAAAAATCTGATCCTTTCCAGGAAGAGTTGGAAAGCTCCAAGCTTCGGAACAGCCAGAGAGGAACCTCCCAACCAGTAGCTCTCGGCAAGAAACATGCCACATACCACACATCAGTGCATTTTAGAAGTATCCATAAAGAGTCATTTAACTTCCTTTTTTCTAAAAAGCCGCACATGGCATATACATGGTAAAAGGAAGAAGAATTACTCTTCTACAATCTGTTAGAAGAGCCTCCAATATAACCACTAACCTCTTTAATTCTGCTTAAACTGATTTACTGTGAAGGATCCCACCCAGCAACAAAAAAAACCCAGACAGAACTTCAAACACACAGAGGGAGGGAAGATTCAGGCACTCTGAAAAAAGAAATGCGCTAGACAGAGACTAGGGGACACATGTTGGGCAGCATGAGCATAAATTTATCATCTCTACTGCCTGGCTACAGTAGCTAAATCGCAGTGTGTCATCTCTGCTCAAAACACTATAGCATATCCCAGCTGAGTTGTTACTTCATAATAATGGTCAGGAGAATGGCACCCAAAAACAGTCTTGTGATTTATTGTCACATCACAAGAAGATGGCCAACAAGATGATTAAAGAAGCTCCCAATCCAACCTCCTAACTCTAAACTGGCCTCTCCATAATTTGTACACTCCACCTCTCCAAGGTTTTAATTTCTCCCCTACAGCACTACTATCTCTAAAAAAATGACATTTAAACCTAGCACTTCGTTTGCTTCAAGAAGTAAGCTACAGCTGATAACTCTAACAAAAGACAGTGAAAAATATCTCCTTATTACTACAGTTTTACCCTACAGCATAGATATGCACAAACTTTGCAAGAACCCATTTTCAAACCATGACTGAGAAAAGGATGTAGAGCTATAACGAGGCTACCTTTAAAGGGATCCCTAAGCACAGTTTATTTCTGCAGGACCCAGGAAGGTCACTTCAGATAAGTATCATAAACAATAGTGCCACATACCATAGAGTACTGAGGTACAATACCATTGGCATCCCCATGATAAATGTACACTGCTCCTACATAGTTATCCTCCTTGGGTGCCCCAATGGCAACATCTGTAAAACAGTACAAATTATAAACATTTCAGAGTCCATTCCATTAATCCAGCTTTTTCATAATTTTAGAAGCCAGCTACGTGTAGGAAAACAGCTCCCCATGATGAAAATGACCAGCAGTTCGTGTCAGCCTGGATAGAAGAACTTGTTTGATTTAATGAAGAGCTCATGTTAAGATAAACTTTAAAAAATACACAAATGTATATGAATTTGCACACGCATGTGGCTATGCTGTGCCTAATCAGAAACATGTGTTTGTTATGAAAATGTGTGTTTATTAGCCAGCAATCATGCTCAAAAAGTTAATTTAGAATGCTTTCATATCAAAATCTCCAACCTAGTGGAACATCAGCTTTGTGAACCAAGACAGCACTGTCAAAACATTTACTATAGCACTATGTTACATTTCCTTGAAAATGCAAGGCTCTAAAATGAGGCTGGGTATATTAAATGGATAGGCAGGAAGAAAAAAAGGCTGCCAAGGACTCACCTTCAAATTACATTTGATCGAATTTAACTGCAAACTCCTGCAGAAAGAGTGATCCCACCCCTCATTCTGCTCTCCTAGTTGAATCTAGTGACTATACAGCTGCTAAAATTAAACTCTTCCCGATGACTTTATACCCACAGACTGATCCAATTCATTCTTCCACCTCTCCTTCACCACATCTGACCAACAAGCAGCAGCAAGAACACAAAAATGCATGTCCAAGCACAGAAGAAGAACATGCCCACCATTTGTGAGAGCAACCTGCAAAGATGTTGGGTTAGGCTTAATGGGATACCATGCCCTGAGTGGCCTGGAAGAAATAAATCCAGGCACACACTGAATAAGTCAGCCTTTGTTTGGAAGTCTTTAATTTGCACTGCCAGAAATTAGAGCAGAAAAGGTGCTAGTATCAACACATTTCTCTCATGTATTGCTGTCACAGCATGAGGCCTCCCACTGAGCAGCCCGTGAAAGTAGCAGGGGTAGAATAAAGCAAAGGAAAGAAATTATTGATAAAAGTACATGCTATCAAGGAGTGAGAAGCTACTTCTTAACTACACTTCATGATAAGAAATGCAATTATGTCAACAAAACTGTAAAGTCCTGAAGACATAAGGAAATGGGAAAGAAGAAAGAAGTCAAACACAGGTTTCTGTTTTGTTCAGGGCATGGGTATCTAAAGCATTTTATAAACCACAGGGAAGAAGAAAATGCAACAAGGAAGGCAAAGCAACATTAATGAGACTGGGGTGAGAGTTGCATGGTACCAGACTAAACTGACATCAAGGACAATCAGCTACAAAAGGCTTTAGCAGACAAATCCTATGCAAGCATATTTATCCTTAGCACGAGCCCAAGTGCTGGTTGAGTCCAAAGGAGCAACAGATGCCATGCAGCACCCAGCTGTGGAACTAGACTGGCAGTGTCACCAGCCCTGCATTTCCAGAGGAATGGTCTAGGAGGAAATCACACCTACCTGGGAAACCATCATCATCAATGTCGCCGAGGGTGGCCATGCTCTCCCCAAAGTGTGCGTTGTAGGCACCATCACCATCCAGGACGAGCTGCTCTTCCAGCACTCCCTAGGAAGCAGGAAATAAAACAGGGAAACGATGCAAGCCCTGGACGAAGTGAGCCTTCCCCACCGGAGCCACCCATGCACTGTGGGAAGCACCTGGGTCAGGGCTGCAGCCTGACTTTTGCCCTCACCACACACAGATCACCTGGGAAATAGAAATATAATTTATTTGGGTTTTTAGCCTTCTGTCTTCTAGTTTTAAGGGAGGTGAAAAAAAAAAAGGAGTGCATGAGTGATGTAACTAAAATGCTAAATTAACTAAACAATAAGTCAGTGATATAACTAAATGCAGTCATAGGGCTTGGTGAGCTCCTGAAAGTTTCCAGATGCCTAGAACGTAACAGCCCAGGGCTTGCTTTCCTGGCAGATTACATCCAAGGAGTGAAATCTTCACTCCAGGCTTATTCAGCTAAACTCCAGTGAGTTAAGGAGAATTTTCCCCTAAGCAAAGAACATTTGGCAATTGGATTTGAGAACTTTTAAAGTATTAGACAGAAGGATTAAAGCAGAGTCCCCAAAAAGCCTTCTGAAATGAAGAATAAGGAAAGAGATTTAATTAAATAAAGAGACAGAGGAAAGTTCAGAATAAAGTAGCTTTGTACTCCTATGCCATGAGAAGCCTTATATGGATCTGGTATTTCTTGCCCACCCACTTTCTGGTCAGATACATAAGCCGGAGCTTCTTGCAGTCTTCCCTCAAGGGAAAAGGAACATTTCCACAAGAAAACAAAATTTAGTTATGCAACCCAACTCTGTACCCACCTCAAGGGCTGTTTTGTTTTGTTTTTGCTTCCTTTGTGAATGAGAGTAAACTGCCCTCTGGAACATGTAATAAAATCTTTTTCTTGGCTGCAGGGAGTTGCTGACTTTAAGAAAATCCCACAGAATGAAATTGAAACACAACAGAGAGGACACAGACAGGCCCGTATCTGTGACTCATCCCTTTGCAGTCCTCACAGGAAAAGGTAAAAATATAAGCATTAACTCTAGTATTACTATGCATGCTTGTACGATAATGCAGTTTTTTCTGATCCGCTGCAATGACCTAAGCAACGGTGCTTGCAGAATGAAACAGAGTTTAAAATGACCGAACCCCAAAATAAAACCCACAATCCTGCAAGCCATTGCTCCTGCAAGTAATTCTTGCTTCAGGAGTATAAGAAACTCCTACTAGTTTCTTGCCTGTTTTATAAAAACATTAAAATGAAGGCATGTATGCTCTCACTAGTGAGTAGGAAATTATATTATCTCCTTGGCGTTCTGGACCCTACCCTGAGGACCCAGCAGCAACACTGCAATGTAAGAAGTGGGACGGCTTGTGGATTAAATGGAAAAAGTAAAGCTCATTTAAAGGAAGAGTGATAATAGAAAATAAAATTACACAAAAAGCAATTCTGAAGTGCCCCAAATGCTGCCTATAGGACTTGTGGTGAATGTTAAGTCTTGCATAAACAAACTCCATACATTAGAGTTCACAAAATACTGATGAAGCAAATCAATTTCATTTTAGTCCATAAGAACTCCTGCTTTGAGACAGCAGGTTTGGGACCTGAATATTAAATACATAACAACAGATAAATAATCATTGTTTTTCTATAAGTACAACATAAGAATGATCTTGTTTTGCTGATGCAAGAAAGTTCAGACTTTTCCAAGACTGTTGCTGAGTCATGTGAAATCCAACAGGACCAACTGATAAGAACTTCCAAATAAAGGCAATATATGGGGCATAACGTAAAGATAAAGTGAATTCAACCTTTTCTTCACAAGGAGCCCTAAATCTCCTCACAGTTTTGTTCTGATGTGTAGGTTTCAGTGACCACCCAAAACACAAAGGAAAACTCAGTCACAGCTGCTGACTCTTACTTGGTTTTGGCATCAAATCCATGTAAAGCCACAAATACCACCAAGTTTCAACATAGAAACAGAAGCTTTCCCAGACCTCCTCGAAAGATTCACAGTTCTATGATGAATGTGGGCTGGTGTCTGGGAAATCATGATACCAGATGAGTTTTCCATGACTTCATGCTCTGCTAGAGACATCCAGAACCCCACTATTTGAGACATCAAGTTTCACCATGCAGTGCTGGAAGGACATAAGTGTTACCCTGCCCCAACCCATGCCCTCATCCCTTATCAAGTCACCTCCTGTACATACTCACGTTTCCTCTGTTGATATAGACCATGACTTGACCCTCATCTCTGATCTCAGAAAACATAGGTGCTCCGACCAGCAGGTCTGACAACCCGTCAGAGTTCAGATCAACTGCACATAAGGAGGAGCCAAAGTAAGAGCCCATCTGTAACCAAGCCGAGTCACAACAAAGCATTCAGTATCTGCCCACACACAGGAGGAAATCATTTAGGTGTGTTTTGTTTTTTTTTTAATTTCAGATGATGACTTGCGGCTTTAGCACTCACAAGCACTCCTACAGAGAAAGCTTAGGGGATAATTCTGGCAGGAATTAAACATGTTACTGTAACAGTGCATCAGCTTGGATATTTTACCAACAGAATAAAATTTATACTCTGGACATGCTTAAGTCAGACACTTAAAAGAGCTTTTTTAGACAAGCTTGCAATTGGTAAATGCTTAAAACCAGGAAGAGGTGAAATAAGTTTCCCAAATCAAGACTTGGCTAGTGATTATTCATGCCCAGTGCCAGACTTCCTAAAGAGATTTAAGTTAGGTAACACAGATCTTCTGGGGATGCTTTAAAGAAATAAATAAAAGAAAATAAGAAAAACAGGCAAGGGGTAGGGTAGTCATGAAAAGAGGCATCTAAAATTACCTCTTGATTATGGACTATTTTCCCCTGCTCTACTTGTATCTACTTGTATCAGTCACCTTCAAATAGCAGTACTAGTTGTGGGTTTTGATCATAGCCTTTCCTCTCATGTACAGGCAAGTGAGTTGACACAGAAGACGACTTTCAGTAAAAGCTTTTCAGCTGATACACAAAAAAAAAATCTAAGCCACTTTCAATCTCCAGTTATTGTTGCTTGATAAAAGGTAATTGCTTAAATTTAAGAAATACATTAATTTAACTACATGATTTTTTATATGGATTAACACAAAATGCTAACAGTCTCCCAAGTGGCACCCACATTATGAATTTCAAAACACATTTAAACACAAAAAGGAAACCAAAACCAAGAATTATATTTCATCCACTTCTGCTAAGCTACCACAAGGCATACTCTTTGAGGCCAACTACAAACCATAGTCTCAAAATTAAAAGCAACTTCCATGGGAAAATTGGAAAGATACCACTTTTTATTTGAAATTGAGAGCTGTTTACCTAGTAGGAAAAATTGAGGTTACAGAAATAATTATTTAGGTTAAAAAGATTGCATCACATTTCTTGCACATTTTTACATTCCTCATTGCAGATCTCTGACCCACTGCCTTCCATGCCTGCTAAGTTTAGACACACGAGCCAGAGCTATTGAGCATGCTAGGAGATGGGCAGCAGCAACTCTATTCTATGCAGCCCGTAAGATTTAAAAGCAGCTAAAAATATATAGTGGGGTGAGTTAAGGATAGAGTTTCAGGCTGTAATTCAGATTTTTGTGTTTGTGTGGGTTTAAGGTCAGACCTCAAACATCATTTGATTCCAGTTATTTTGTAGCTTAGGTTCCCTTGGGAATTTTTTATTTGTTTATTTTTTTTTAATCCATTAAGGTTTTAAAACAAATTTCTCATGGGTAAGGAGCAAAAGTTATGAAAAGCATTTCACTATGTATTCAAGCAGTTTTCATGGAAAGGCTATTATTTACTTAACTGCAAGATGGTACGTCTGCAGTGTGGGTGAGTTCATGGTGCTGTGAGAACTTGAAGTTTGTGCACTTCACATTTGTAACAAGGCACTGCATTTTCTTTTTGCTTGTCTGTATTTGATTTCCTAGTTCAGCCTCCACCAATAAAGTGGGAAGGAAGAAATTGGCCTGCTTTTAACATCTGTCTAACAAGAATGTCAGAGCAATGAACTTTCACACTACTGGGAAGGATGCAGCATTTTGTGAGAGCTCATTTCCAGGCAGTGCTCATTGCTGAGCAAGTCTGGTTATATTTCAGTCACAAAACAAAGAAAGAGTGATTTAGGAGGGCTTTCTCTTTAAAATAAAATTCTCATTTGTATTTTAGAAAATTTGTAGAAGACGGATACTAATGGGGAAAGAGGAGATGACAGCCTAGAAGCTTTTGAAGGATGTAAATACTTAATTAGTTAAGTTACATATAAGAATAACAAAATTAAAATGAAAAAAATGAAAGTTTTTGGCTGCAACCTGGAAACTTCCTGATAGGTCTGTTTATTAGGCTGAGGAATAGTTCTCCAGGAGCACATTGTTAGGGACATTTAAAAGTCAACAGGGAAAGAAATTAACAGGAAGCAATCAAACACAGGAGATGCCCTGGATGAACTGGGAGGTCTTTTCCTTTCAAGATGTCTGCAATTCTGCTAGTGCAGAGAAAGACAAATTTTGGAGAGGCCCTAAAATACAAGTCACACCATCCACCTACACATCTTTGCAGTGTTCTCCTATTCCAGGCATGTTTTTAAAGACTGCAACTGTGTTTTGTTGGGGAAAAAATAACAAAACATGCTAACACTCCCAACTTGATGATGCAGTCAAACACTTTAGATCCTTCTGAGGGTGGCAGGTCTTCCTAAAGCCAGAAGCCACCAATAACCTTTTCTTCTGTATTTCCTCTCCTTCCAGGAAAACACAGGCAACCCCAGGTAAGGGGTATTGTTTCTTCACTGCGTTATTCCTAAATAAGACATCTTTTTGTTGTTACCTATAGTTAGACATACAATTCACTTCATTCCCTGTGCGACACATCTCCAGCAAGTCCCCAGTGAAGAACATAAGCTGTTCCCTACTCAAACACAACATCACACAGAGAGAGCTGGATCTCCCTAGCATTCACTAAATTTCATGGGGCAGGGGTGTCAGCTCTAAGACAGCACTCCTAAGAGCAAAATGCAGGACTGATTCATGGCAGGAGGGGGAAAATCCTCAGCTCTTGAAGCAACAAAGCTGTTCCTCCACAAAACAGCATAACTCTAATATCTGCCCTGTCACAGTAGGACACAGAAAAATAGGTTGGGGCTTTGTGTATTTGAGCTCCAGGCTACCCACATCTCCCAGTAACATCTACTAAGAGGAAATCTCTGCATCTAGGCTTACCTGGAGCCCCATGTCCCATGTCTCAGAATGCAACAGCAGAAGGTGCTGCTACATTTGTGTAAGACTAAAGAGGACCACTAGTACAATTTTCAACAAGACATTTAATTTCAGTCACACGGGCATTAAGCAGACATTGCAGTCATGACCGTTACATATGGGCATATGGCCAGTCTGCACAATAGGCTTAGCTCTTCTGGAAGGATGAGAACAGAATTTACTTGACAACTCATGAAGCAGTGGAATGAAAATAATGCTCCAAGATGACTCTACCATTATTTCCCCCTTCTTTACCCCTTAAAAAATTACACACGTACATAAGCACTCACCTTTTTTCCTGAAGCCTGAAAAATCTTTATTAGAGAGCCTGATCGTCTGTCTGTTCTGAAAATATAAACCTGAAAAGTGAAAAAAGAAAAAAATTAACTGATGCTAACTATGAAACACGTAATAGTATGGCATTGGTGCTTTCTCAGTATATCAAAATCATGATCACGGCCATGGCTATTGCCAAGGTCCAATTTCAAGACCACTTTATTGCTCAGTCTTCTTTTAGAAGATAAAACACAGTTCCTCATTTTCCTGATGAATCACAAGCCTTTTATCACCAGAAATGCTTGAATAGTATCTTGTTGCCTATTTTTTTGGTGTGCATGTATGTATGTGCAGATGTGAACATTTAAAAGCAGCTGGCAAAAGAACTTTCCAACTTTCAAATAAGTGGCATCCAGAGACTGCCTGGAAACAAGCGAGGCAAAAGGCTGAGAAGGCATAACCCTGCTCCCCTTCCCTTATCCAGCCTTCCCTTCTCAGGGACACATGCCTGCACATACTGCACTGCAAATTTTACGATGCTTTAGCAACGGTCAGTGTAGAAATCCAAATGAGACCACCCAAGGCATTTGTGCCATTTTTGTCTGAAACAATCTGTAAACCAGAAAACTATTAAAACATAGTCCACTCATTGCTTGTTTCCAAAGGAGAAACTGTTTTACCAAGAACTCTTGGGGCTAATAGTATTGATGCAAGTTCAGTAACAGATCTTGTACCAAAATTTAAGACCTAAAACACATGGCTTGTAGAAAGAGTCTCTCTGACAGGAAGGCTGGCTCAGTCAGCGTTTGAGATTTCTCCAGCGTTTGTCAGGCTCCCTCCCAGCAGGTGCTCACGCACTTTGCAGGACAGAAGATCCCCTACTTCCAAGGCCACGTGGCGGAGCCATGCACTTGACATAGTTGAGTATGTGGCAAGTTATTAATAGGTGGTGAGACAGAGTTCAAAGCTGTTTCCAGCTAAGAACACAGCATAGATTTACTGTGGAGAATTGCCCTAGATACGAAGGACTCGCCAGGTCTTGCAGTGGCACATTTAGCAGCGATAGCACATTGCCAGGAGTCACAACTCCAAACTCAGTCTTACTAATGACACTTCTGGTGACTTTGGAAAAATGATTCAGTTTCATTAAGTGTCTTGGCTTTACCTTCAGTGAAGAGTGCAACAATGCTAATCACTTTCTACGAGGGAAGTGGGAAGGATTAGCTTATTAGAGAGTGTGGAAAGCACAACAGGACTACTCAGCATAATGTCCTCTTACCACCCCTTTGCCATGCATTTCTGATACACACATCACATGCCAGGGGAGAATAACGGGAGCTTTTACAACTAAAGCAAGAGTCTTTAAATTACAGGGCCAGCTGCTTTCTCATGGATCTCACGTTAGCAGCTGGTTTTTTTACTTCTTTGTACAGAAACTAAATCTGTTCCACAAAGAAAACAGGTTGAAAGGAAGGTGCATTGGAGCAGCCGCAACACAGTACATGGGATAACAAAACTATGGCTTTCCCATATACATCTTCTCAGAAGCAACTACGCTGCTGCTATATCCCATATGTCCTAGTCACACCAGACACACACTTGGAATGTGTTGATCCTCTACTTCTGTTTTCACTATTTGCACCGCTACTCCCTGGGACACTGTTACTGCCAGAAATAATCTGCTTTAACTGACGTTGTAGCAGAAGAGCCAGAGGGAGGAAGATGGAAGGAGGCTGCAGGACATCTCTGCTTAAGGACATGGTGGCAGCAGGTCCCAAAAGGACCAGAGATTGAAGAAAGAGGGGCAAAAGCAGATCCTTTACATCTCTTTCCTCCCTCTCACCACTCCCACTCCTCCACCTTTGGTTCAGAAGTCACCAAGCTCACCCACACCCTGCTCATTACAGCAGCTAGGTACTCGACACAGAAACAAGCAGGCACACCTAACTCACCAGCCATTGCCACCCTAGCCGCTCATTTGGCTTACATCTTTCAGACATTAAACATATGCACGCTTACAGGAAAACCGTATTTTTTTCTTTTTTGCTTCTTGAGACTCTGTCACCAAGATTTTTAAGTACAGTTGGTAGAAACCCAGATTCCAATCCACTGAACATCAGTATATTATGAAGTTTTAAAAGAGACATCAAATCACCTAGTAAATGGCATTTCATGCTATTAGAGAGGCTACCCTGAAGTAAACACTGAAAAAGTCCACATGCAAAATATTGTCAAATGTATGAAGAAAAAAAAGCAGAAGATAAATCTCTTTTCCAAGTTTTTTTTCATTTCCAGGCAAAGTTTAAGTGAAACCTACAGGTTACAAATCCTAAACAGAAGTGGTGTGAAATAAACGTTGGCAGTGTCTTGTTAAAATAACTCTTTTAAGGATTCAGTGGGAGACAGAGGAAAGTGAGAGATGAGGAATGTGAGGCACCAGGAGGAAGTGGAGAAAATTTGACGACTTCAGACTACGTCACCTCTCCCCTGCACAGCTCTCCAGAACTACCCCATAAGCAAAAATCTCTTGGCTTCTCAGACATGTGGGAACTGCATCAACACTAGTTTTTTTTCCCTGTTACATCCTACCACATTATTATTTGACAAAAAGCCACACCTTTCCGATGCCTCCATCCTGGGGAGCTCCTCCTACAATATCCGTGGTAGTTGGCTGAGAGAAATGACCTGCAGTCACCGCATATCCTGAGCGGGGGATGGGGTGGGAGAGGAGAGAGTAAATAAATAAACAATTAAATAAATAAAATATAATGAAATGAAAAAGTCTGAGAAACAGGGTCGGCGAGACGAATCACCTCATTGGGTTTCACCACTCCTCCTGGGCATTCAGCAACCGTTCTGCCCACGATGCGCTAATATTCAGCTCAAGAGCTCGTGGAGGTGGGAAATAACAGTAGACCCTCCAATACTCTTCCAAAAGATGAGAGAAGGAAGTTGTGTGTGAAGCTTGGCAAGGGACACATGAAATAGGTATGGGGAGCAGTTCAGTAACCGCAAGACCAAGGGAAGCGGTAAAACAGGAACAGGCACACACAAAATAAAGCAAAGAAACCACATCATCACAGAGAAGGTATCACATCAGACAGTGACAGTCCCACATTGACCGGACAGAAGTATCCTCCTTTGGCTAAAATCACTGCCCAGGAAGGCTTGGAAAATCATGTGCCTTTTTGGTTGGGAGGGAGGGAGGAGGACAGTAGGCAAAGAGGTCAGAGAAGTTAATGGCTTAAAAAGATTTTTGTTTAGGCAAGTAAAAAAAAATGGGAAGACTGATCAAAGGAAGAAAGAGTGTATTTGAAAGAAGGAGACCAAGGATTAATTCTTATTTGATATATTAAAATGATATGTAATAACTAAAGAGGAGTAGAGTGCTTTCCTTCTAAGGTTGTCTTGTATTTGCCTGGCTCTTCTGCTGTAAATTATGAGACTCTTGTCTACATGGTAGACACTATAATTCAGGTCTATCAGTGGAAAATCCTATTTATGTCCTTAAATATGTATATATACACTCCTCATTTAGCTATCGCCAAGCAGCATGTTCCAAGTGGTATTTTTTTAAAGACTAAACATTGAGGGAAAAAAGAAAGGTCAGTACCAAGACAATTAGCTGGTTTTAGAGCAAGTAAAACCAATTGAGTTAAAGATACACTCAAACCTACAGACAATCCTTTCACAACCTCCTGTTGCCAATGACTCACTTACATGGTGCTATTTTTGTTGAATATTGTATCTGCAATATATATTGTGTAATGTGTTGTACCCATTTTAAAGACAGGTGTAAGCAGACATGCAGCCTAACCAATGACAGTTGTCCATCACATGGCAAAAGCAGGAATGTAGGAGGTCCACTACCATCCAACCTGCTTTTCAGACAAAATGCATTTTCTATATTAGTTAAAAAAAAAATATAGCAAAGTTTTTTTTTTTAAAACAAGCAAACAAAAATGGGATATTCTGGCTGCTTCTTTGCTTATATTTCCTTCCAGGTAGGTAACCCTTACATTCAGAAATTATTCTTTTCACACTTTTCATTAAAATACTCTATACCACCAAAAAAAAAATCAGTATCAACTTCACAGGATCAAAGCCTTGATTTATATTGTTGGACTAATCCATTCTCACAGTGAGTACCAGAGAGCTGCTTACCAAGGTATGTGTACCGCCTGGCTATCACGGCATCATCATTCAGCTTGTAATATGTGTTGTCAGTGAGATTCAGTACTTTGACAGTTCCTGTCCAATAATAAGATCCTGGTGCCCCCATGATGACCAGCTCCTACAACAGGAAAACCAGAAGGGTGTGGGAGAAACGACAGGGGGAAAAAAAAACAAACATCAAAATTGGACAAAAATTCATGCTTCACAGAGTAATGGAGAAGAGACAGGATATTACTTTAAAACACCAATTATAAGCCCATCTATAACAATCTCCTTTCTGTGTTGATGTAGAGAATATCTTTCTTCCCAAACATAGAGATCACTGGACACACCCTACAGACACGTGGTCTCCCCTTTTATGGCCTACTTCTGCTGCTTCAATAAAAGACCTTCCTCAGCCTTACTAACCAAGAAACGCTGCTAACAGAGTCCTCCCAAAAGTCTCTCTCCACCTGCTGCCTTTCCCAAACCAGAAGACCTGAAGACCTCCACCAAGTGACAGAACTGCCCCAGCCCACCCAGACCCACAACTCAGCTACAGACTGTGCCTCAATGCTGACTGACATGCTATTCTAACCAATCATGAAGGATACAGCACAAAGGATTTTGATTTTACAACTATGAAGCTAAAGAGCTGCCATGCACTCAACAAGCAGGGTGTGCATTGTGTCACAGTTGCAACATTTTGCCTTGCACTCTCCTCAGATACACTCTGCTCTTCAAGAGACAACCTAGCTATCATTCATTATAGATATCCAGTATGATTCAGGATTTCAAAAGACTAGAAGTCAGGTAAAGTTTGATCCAGAATCCAAAGGCAGATGCTCATGGATAATGCTTTTGAATCAAAATCAAAGCTACATTTGCATGCAAGAGAGATTACGAAAATGTTGCCACAAAGCATCCAGCATCCTTGTGGGGAAATTTTAGTCCTGGACGTAGTTTTAAAAACCTCCAGCAAGGGACGAAATTAAGCCTGGGAAGTCCTAAGCCTAGGTAAGTTCTCCATCCCTGGAGGAGACACAAAGACAGCTGCTTTGCCTCACATCTCCATTCCATGTAAGGGCATGGGTGAACTCCATCCTTCTGGGAAAACACTCCCACGGCCAGGATCCCTTCGGGTGACCAATTCCAGTTGTGGGGAGATGTTAAACAAGGGATTTTCCTAAGAAGATTACAAGGACTGGAGTGTAAACCCAAGCAAAGAGCAGGACGTGCTTGGCAACTGCCTTTTTCCTTGGGAGGGGCTGTGCCCTTGAGGTCAAGGGATCACTTACCAGCAGGAACGACTACCATCAACAATGCTGAATATACAGTAGGGGCTTGCCTGTTTGACCCAAAAAGGCATTTATCTGCGTTTCCTGCTGAGTGAGCTGCCATCAGACTGAAGTAAGTTCAAATATATCTTTTGAACTAGGGTAGCAAAGGAGGATTTAAAGCATGGGAACAGAAACAGGCTGGAGACAACAGACAAGCCAGGAAACAGCTGCTGCTGGCTGAACATCCAGTTATCAGACAGTGTCACTGTGGCAATGTTGTCTGCCATCCCAGTTCACAACTAAATCACCTCTGCCATTTCAGAAAGGACACCTTTATTCCGCTTGTATCAGCCCAGACAATAAATACTACAGATCAGTGCATATATAATTAGGAGTGAGTAAATACTTGACATGACAGTAACAAGGAGCCTGACACTGAAAGAGGGGTTTTTTGTTCTTAAAAAAAATAAAAAGAACAAAAAAAAAAAAAAAAAAAACAAAAAAACCCCACCACACCACCACCTCCCCACCTCTCCCCCCCCACCCAAAAAAGCCAGTCCTGAAACATTACAAAACAATATCAATACATACATAAGAGAACACAGTCATCCTTGACATAGCTAAAACATGGCTGACAGACTTCTCTCCAGGAAAGAATATGGTTTAGTATTTAGAACAGCTCTGGACCATATATTTTACCATGCTATTTTTTCTCTATCTTTTTGAAATAAAGAACTGAAGCAGAACTAAAAGAAAAAAAAGTGTTTGTCTTGTGTACGTATATGTATGTGCATGTGCATTGATACATTCACATAGATGCATATACCCACATGTACATAAACAAAGCTGTTCAGGGAGGACTACTTTACATCATCATTTAACGTAAAGAGTTAACATTAGACACAGAGATATCTACACAAGTTTTGGGATGTACACAAAAGAAATATTCTCTAAGGACAATTCCCGGAGTCAACTCATTCATTCTTGTCCATGGACGTGGCACATACATCTACATACAAACCACTGGCCAGGCGTCGTGCAAGATGCAGACACTTGGGAAGCAAGCTGAGGCAGGAGGGTGTTTTCTGGCAGGAAGAGATCATGCTCAGTGCTCAGCCTACTGTCCAAGCTGCGTTCAGGGCTGCCCTCCTGGACCATGCAGCAGGACAGCCGCCCACCAATCTCATCCCTTCCATGCATGCACCCCTGCTCACCTCAGTAAAGAAGCCTGCAATCCCTGCCTGGCACGAGCCGTGCTCCTCCCCGTACTTCTTCTTGTACTCTGGATGAGAGAAGGGAACAAAAGAAACCATGGTCATCCCGGGCATGGCACATGCTCTCCATCTGATGTCTGCACTGCTGCATGTGCAGCCTTGAGGGACACCAAGACACAGAGCTCCCAGGTTTTACTGATGGATCTGCCACTGATGTGGCACTATGGCACCATCCTCTCCCACATCAGGGAGAAAGCAAGGGGCCCGAAACTGGGGAGAGACATCCAGTATGCTACCTAGGGAGCTGCTAAATGAGCAGTATCACAGTAATGTGATGATAACAGCAGAAGCATCACCCTGATAAAGCTGCGTCAGTAGATGCCCCTGCCTCCAGGGGCTAGACCCACACAGCTGGGAAGGAGGGGAGCAAAAGGCAATGCCCATGGCTGCATGTCACCGACCCTGCACCAGGAAATTTAAACCTCAGGCCTGTCACTACCTCAGAGAAATAAGTGATTCTGCACTATAACAGTCACCAAAGACCCTGTAAACATTTCTGGTAGTGGGATGCTTCAAGACACCAGCCCAAGGAAGGAGGTGGTGAGCAAGGAGAAGGCACTGCATTCTATATGATCAGACAACAGTCTCATTTGAGGGATGCTCAGGTCTGCTGCTTTTCATGGCCACCTCCTCAAAGCTCCCAGTTCACAGGGGACCCAACCAGCACCATTATAGCTTTTGTTTCTGTATTTTATGTAGCAATTATTTCTCTCATCAAATCTCAATAATTTTTACTTCATTTCTTTTTGCAGAAGAGGAAAAAAAATATTTTTAGAAATACACTAAGTTCAGGGTGGGAGGAGGAGAAAGGAAGAAAGAAAAAAAAAAAAATCACTAAAATCACTTTCCACTCTGCCTTAATCCAAACATTTTGAGCTTAAGAGCATTTGAAACTTAGACCTGGATCAGAACCTTTGCAGATTTTTTCAAGAGCATTATTTTCAAACATTTACCATACTAACGAGCACCCAGCTTCAGCATATTGCCACTTCCTGTATATTACAATAATTTAGGCTCCAAAAACATTCACCATATAGCCTGGCAATTTTGAATTTGCAATTTACTCTTTTTTTTCTTTTCTTTCTGCCAAGTAAGCATCATTAACTCATTGCATTTTAATGAAATCAACAAGCAAATTGTCTCTTTGGAACAAAGTAAGTTCCTTTTGAGTTGCATTTTATCTTATTGAAAACCAAAAGGAATTAATTATAAAGTGCTGCCTCTCACAGAATTTTTTCAAAACAGCGTATGTGTGTGTATATATACATATATACACACACACATACATACACACAAACAACTCCATTCCCCCTTAATAAGTTATATATAGTCTCTTCCTAACATCACAATGACGCTCAGATTTCAGGGAATTTGCTGAGGTCATACTAGTTGCACAGGGAGAGGTTAAACTGGAGAGACCATGCAGAACAGTGACTTGATCCACAAATTACAGCCCAAATGTCTACCGCCCTTGGCTGGGGCAGGGTCGTGCCAAAGCAGATGTGTGCCCCCAAAGTCCAAGAGGGCCAGAAGCACACTTGGGTTTCCTAGCAGGAATGTATAACAACAATTCCACCCAGAAATGAAGCCCATATTTGCTCACAGCTACTCAGAAAGTGCTACGGCTCTGAATCGCTAGCTCTCCACATGTAGTCTCTCACAGAGCCAGGCACTCCTTGTCTGTGAAAAAAATATTTGTTTATTGATATGAACATTTTTTTATTCAGAGAGTCAAGGAGATGAGGTTTCTCCCTCTGGCATTTCCTGAAAAATAATGCTGTGCTTGTCCTAAAGGCCCTGCCCTCGCTACGGCTGGATTCCCACCCTTGCACAGGGTGCAACGCAGCAAGTTCCACATCCGTCCCATTCAGATGGTTTTGCTTCCAGCCAAGGTTTTCCCTTTATATGACATACTGAAGACTGACCAGACCTTGCCAATTTTGCACTCAACCTACTGTAATTCCCAGGAGCTTGTAATTCAAAACAAAATGCCGCTAGCCACTGTGGCCCTGGAGGTCTGGAAGTATCCTTCTGCCTCACCTGCCAAACTTAGCAGGAGGCTTTTGTAATGCCAGAGCTTGAGGCTTTAGAGACTACCTTCTTAAATCCCACTTTACAGGATACTTTTTTTTTTTTTGATGGAGGACTAGAGGGGCTTAGGCTGATGCTCAGGCAGCGCAAGCGAGTACTGTGCCCTGCCTGAAAAGCCACCTCAGGGCTGCGCAGACATGGCTGACCCGGCCTGCCAGCCAGGCCCCCAGCCCACCATGAGACCACAGTGCCCACCATCCCTTTAAACACTACAGGCCGTGGTCCTTGCTAGATCTTGCTCATGACCGAGGCCAGGGCACGGCCTCTTAAAAGCCAAATGAGCCCCTCATTTGGGACATGAGGTGAGACGATTTCTTACGCATATATTTCTTTTAAGAGCAAGCCTCAATGGCGCTCTGCATCAGGCCCATAACTAACCCCTGCAAGTAGGCCCCGCTGACAATTTGGTGGATTTAAAGTGCTGTATTTCCCTATAAAATTGTATTACGCTTGGCTCACGCTTTCTTTAAGTGTCTCCTTCAAAAAACACACGGCTCAATTTGGTTTAAAATAAAAGAGGAAAATTACCATAGGATATTTAACTTGAGAGATTTAGGTCAGGTGAATAATAACATAACCATGGCGAATGCCTCAGGACAGGCAAATAAAACTTGTTTCTCATTTGGATTTTCAAAATTCTCCTTCTCTTCTTTTATGAACAGGTTTTCCAGAACTTTTTTCACAATTCAGTAACACGTAAAAGCCTCAGACATGATGGCAGCTTCCCTAGCTTGCCACGGACTTAGGTGAGGCCTGAACATCTCCAAACCATCACCCCGCATCACTCCAGCCACCAAGAGGCCCATCCAAAAGTGATCCAGCTCACACGAGCTGTCCCCTGAATTTGGCTGCAAAGAAAATCCAAGGGCATGCAAAACCATAGGACAGCAGAAGAAATGGTAGCAGCTTTAGCAATGGAACAAGGCAGCTTCATGTGGCTGTGTTTAACAAATATGCAAAATTGCTTCATTTCTTAGGATAAACAGAGGATTTTCTTGTGATAGAACAATACATGCACAAAAATGAAATTGTTTCTCTAACCAAGTCAAAAACTTTATTAAATTCACAACATTGTTTTATTATAATCTAATTTTGCTTACTGTAGGGGAGAAAAAAAAAGATTAAAGAAAAAAGAGACCAAATTCATATCTAGAAGTAACTTGAAACAAAAGCCCCAACATCAGAGGACACAGCACAGCTGATTTTCATCAGCAATATACGTATTAGAAAAGGAACAGAAACACACACATTACTGTTTTCATTGTCAAGCAATGAAAAAAACAATTACTTTTTAAATGAACCAAATTAATATTCACTCCAATGCATAAGGAATGGGACAAATTTGGTGGTTTAAATAGTTGTACAATAAACTGAGCTAGTACATCCACTGAAGCTCATGCTTTCACAAACATTGTTCATAGCTTTATGTGATGTTCAGTGTTTTTTAAATCATTTATATTGCCAGTACTATCTGCTCAAATGAACGGCCTACATTTCACTTAAATAACTAGTTACAGGACAGATGGGACTGCAGCATTTAAAGTAAATTCAGAGTTTGGATATAGCCAGTGCTTCTGTGAACTGAAGAATAAACACTTGGCAATACTTCTCAGGAAAAAAAAAAACCAAGAGCTTACAGAAGAAGAATAAACGGATGAATTACAGTAGCACAGCATGACACACAGCAATGATGCAAAGCAATGACCGTCCTTCCTCCCTACAGTTATCAAGACTCCATCATATAATTATGGGGTCTGAGTACATCACACACACTGATTAACCTCTTCTCCTTAACACCTCAGAGAGACAAAACAGCTTTAGTTACATTTTGCAAGAGGAAATGGAAGCACAGAGGCCCAAACACAGCAGACATTGAAGCTATTTGAGCATTTAAAGCTCCACTGACACAGAACAGAGATTAGCACCACGTTTTGGGGAGATCCAGACAGATGCAGTCCTCCACAGAGAGCCAGCAGCCCAGGGTGGACAGACACTGAGCTGCTGAATTCCAGCATAACCCTTTCAGTACAAAAGCACGCCTCCTTGTCAGCCCATCTATCTCTCATCTGGTGTACCACCTCCTCCACATCCAAGTGGTGCTTCTTTCCAAGCCATGGTCACAGCCCAGCGCAGCCCCCATTCCAGGACGGTCATGTCTCAGCCTCACAGACTTCTGCCTCTTCCCTAGAACCAGTCTGCCTCTCCAAAGAAGCAGATGAGCCCAAAAGGCATGAAAACAAAGACTGCTTATACCTCCCCTTCACTTCAGTGCACAGTAGTGACACCTGTCACTTGTACAACACTGCCATCCGTCCATCCATCCATCAACGCAGTGAAACAATCAACCAGCAGGAAATCATGCACTTACTGTCTCAGCTCACAGCTTTTGCACACCTGAATAGCAATATTTGCATGAGGTTTAGATATTGCATACAGTGGATTCAGTTGCTTCCATGTAGCTCCAGGCAATAACTGCCGTCATGAACAGATCCTTTGTTTTCACACTTCTTTAGTGTTCTTTCTTGTCTGCCCGCAGACGGCTGTGCACCCCCAACTACACAGACCACAAGCCACTAAACTAACTGCTGTGGCTACAGCTGATAGCAAAGCAGTAAGATGACACTGAGTCTGGAAGAGGTGGCTGCCTCTGCGACTTTGAAGATGTGCCATGAATAAATACATAAAGCAAAAAAGAGAAGAAAAAGATGGTAGTGTTTTGTAGCCATGATGATCTCAGGTTGTAAGAGAAGTAAGGCAGAGGAAGAAGTAACTGGATAAAACAATAGACAAGGAAAAAGGATAAGCTGTGATGTGTGATGATTCTGAAAGCAAATGCTCCTCAACCTCTTCTCTGAGTAAACCTCTCCAAAAGTCTCTAAGCAAACTTCAAGGCCATAACATAGCATAAGCTCCACAGTGCAATAAAATCCTGTATCTACCATTTTCACAGATGGAAGCAAAGCAGACAATTACAGCAAACTACCATTTGCACTGGAAGCCTCTTCCCTCCTATCTCACAGTGCTTCACCACACTAGGAAGAAACAGTAGCAATCTTTCTGACCTAACAATATGGTATTGGGTTTGCACCACAATGCAGGGATGTTTTGATGGCTCCCAGAAAACCAAATGTGGTCTGGACTCTGTGGGAAAACTTGCTTATCCTTTTGGAGACAAGGCATGTGAGCATGTGCCATTCCCCTTATTTACTAACCAAAGGGTCCATCAGTCTTCCACATCTCCACCACCAACTCCTACCACAGAGGAGTAGGAAACCATCCCAGCTCTCCCCATCAGCCAGGCTACTTCTCGCAGTAGATACAGTCACTCTTCTTCTTTGCAAACTGAATGCATCCGAGGAACGAAGAGGCAGCTCCCTTTTTTTGGAAGGCCATTAAAACTACGGGAAAAATAACCAAGTGAAAGCACTGCCTGGAAGACTCTGGCTTCATATGCCAGCTATACCACAAAGGACATCCAGCTCATATAAACAAGATCAGTTCCTACTCAGAGAGACCACGTTTAACTATTAGGCTTGCTGCTGTTCTCATTAGCTCTCAATCACTTCCAGACTTCTGTCAGCCCTTTCAGGGAAGCTGGACAAGAATAAGATGGATTGAGACTACTATGTTGTTGCACCACTACCATCTAGTCAGGAGATTTCCATTTCCTCCTTTGTCTTTAATTATTAAGCCTGCTTTACACGGAGAGAAAACATACTGAATGCATTAAGTACATCAGTCCCAAGGTCAGACTACTCTCCCTTTCTGGCACAAGACTTTTTTCACACAAGCTAATAATCCATCTCGAGGTGCACATCCACAGAAAGATGGATGGAGACTGATGTGCACTCAACTGGCCTGCACCGTTCGCCAGTTAGGCAAGAGCCAGCTCTGGTTGTGGACCGTGCAGTTGCACCAGCCTCTCACAGGGCTTATCGCCTTAGCTGTGCTAATGCCGGGGCTTCTGCAAATGAGCATGGGACTGCCTGCACCCATTTGCGCACGGCAAGTCCTGGAGAAGGACAAGACACCTCGGCCGTGGTGAGCAAAGCCATGCTCCCTGGCATAGGGCTTGCAGCTGCAGGTCTGGCAGCCTCCCGGCGATGGCCGCAAAGGCTTTCAGTGTAGCAGCACTTCAGCTGCATTACGCACCACATTTATTACCCCTATCAGAGTCCCAGCTGCTCCCCTTCAGGCTATTCCTCAGTGTCAGTGGAGAAGAATTTCTGCTGCTGCTTCCAGAAAGTGAAGGAAAAATGTTGCAAGGATGACTGCAATCTTATTTCACAGCAAACCTCAAACAGTGAATCCCTCTGCATGAGGTACCATGGCTATCTCTCTTTAAGCTTGTTTTATCAAAACATAAAACATCCAGGAGTAAACAAATGCAGTCATCCCTCATGATACTTTGTGATTTCATGTCTGACGTGGGGGAGAAAATCAGTCCCAAACCTCCAATTTTCACTCTAGCATGGAGCAAAATTAAGCCAACATCTTACTGCACCAGCCCTGCCAACTTTCCACTGGCTGCTCTGTGTGTACTAGGCCCACACATTTCTATTTTCTAGCAATTCCTGGCAAATATCCTGTCAGATTAGCAGCAATTTTACTCCGAAGACATGACGCACACAAAAACACAAGCAGTTCATCTCTTCCAGAAACCACCTCCTCGCCACAGCTTCAGGCGGGTCATCTTTAAGGTGGTGCAGGAGCCACAACACAGGTTCAGAGGGAGCACTGGCAGTGTGTCTGTGTGTGCGCGTTGACCATAAAGTTAATATCAGATTGTTCACAGTGTATTACCTTAGTTGAGGCCTTATCCTGATTTTGCTGACAGGAACAAGAGGAAAAAGAAAAAAAAGGAAGTAGTTTACTCGTATTCGGCTGCAGAGTAGCTGGCATGGCTGGGTTGAGAGACTCAAAATCCCTCACACTTCAAACAACGTGCAATTTCAGAGCTGGAAAATGCTCAATGCATGAGCGCGTGCTGTCTCCAGAAGGTGCATGCTGTCCTTTGTGGTGGTAGCTCACCAAGCAAAGCCCAGAGAGGAGAAGCTGCCTCAGAAGAAAGAGTGGGAATGGAGTGGACCCAGCTCTGTCACAGAGCTGACTTCACAGGCTGCTGAGCTGGAACATGGCCGCTTGCCAGCAGCAGAGAAACTCGCCGGGACATCCACTGCCTTATCCCTCTCCCACTTACTAATGTCAGGGTCAAGCCTGCTGCTGGGTGCCAACCTGGGAAGGGGGGGAATGAATAAAAGCTAATAAATAAATAAATAAAATGAGAGGTCTTGCCCACAATAAACCCTGGTGCATCTTGTCCTCTGAACTCCCATGCTTCCTCAGGCTCCTGCAGGTGAGAGGGGAAAGACTATGCCCAGGACAGACAGAAGAAACCAAGAAGGTGTTTCCCCTCAAGCATTTCTCTGAAGGCTGAGAAATCTTAGAAGATACCCTGTCTTCTTCCTAACAGCATACTTATGCCTCTGGTTCAGTTAATTGCTCTTGGCCGAGGAGACGCTGCCTTCCGAAGTCTTTAGGAAAGGAAATATGATACAAGAGTCTCAAATGCACCAGAGAGTTGGAAAATTAAAACACTGACACTTGGGATTTGGAGCAGAATCAACCGGCACAGCCACCTACTGCTCAGAGCTGGAGCCCTCCCTCTCCACGCCCCCTAGACCCAGACCTTTGGAGGACCCAAACAGGGACCAAGACACCTTATGGCACCTGAAACAGTTTAATATAAACTCTGATAAATCAAAACACAAAACCAAAAATATGTCCTTCAGACAGGCAAATTGGTTCCCAACTGCAACGTAATTCAGGATTTTTACTCTATGCCACAGTGAAGCATGAAAGGCCAAGCTGAGATCAATATCTACTGATTATTCACGTAAGGGAAAGAGAGCTGTTGCCTCAAAAACACAGTTCAGAAATGTATTATTCCTCTAGTAAAGTGCAATCATGCGCAGTGAGTCACAGGACCCATTCAGTCATTCTGCTGCTCTCTCGACTTCATCTAAAACCCAACCTCCACTCCAGCTGTGCTGCAAGGCAGCCGTACGTTACCAAAAAAAAAAAAAAAAAAAAGAAAAGTAGTAGTGAGGGGTACTGTGGATGGCTTTGGAAATAAAGGGAAAACACAGCAGCCATAAAAGGAGAGAGCAGCGACAGAGGTGAGCCCCACTCCTGGCCCCGACATCTCTTACCTTCGTAGCAGGGTAAGAGCTTCCTCCCGCTGGGCTGCAGATTGGGGGGAATGATGTTGCAGAAGCCATGGGGCAGGATGTACTCTGTCTCATAGTAGATGTTTTTCCAGCGGTGTGCACATGCCTGAAGAGATCATATCACATGCATTATTGACCCAGAGTCACAGGAGAGCCCTCCAACAAAGGCATAGCACACATGAACAGGACCTCTCAGCACCACCTTCCCCCTCACTGCCCCATTGTCCTCCTCTTACACTCTACTCTTTTTAGGTAAAGTATCTTCTCACTGTTATCTTCTGCAGCTCGTGACATTGCCTGACCTGGCAGCTCAGGTCTCAGCCTTCATGTGTGCACAACTAGGAAAACAGCAGGTCCCAGCAAGACAGAGCCCATGCTGGAGATTTCAAGATCTCTCACTGTGTATGAATCCTCACGGCCAGTGAAGCTTTTCTAATCTAAAGATGTACCGATAGAACCCAGTTGACCCAGACATGGGGGGAAAATGGGAATGAAGACATTGAGAATTCACATAAGAGGATCAGAAGTGATGTTAAGACTCAGAAAGTTAGTAAGACTATTAGAAGCTTATTCCACCAGAGAACGTTAGTTCTTAGTTAAAGGGACGTCTGACTGGGAAAGGTGGCTTTGTTTCTAGTGACAGAAGAGCTGGGCCTTGCTCTCTAGTAATGAATTTAAGTGAAAATGCCAGAGATTTTGTGACAACTAGAGTGGCAACATCGATCAAGGTGCAGATGAGCTGCAAAGATCAGAGTGCGTTTCCCTTGGTAGTGAAGAATAAGATCACCCTGCAAAACCAGAGCTAAACCAGCCTCACCAGGACACTTTGCTCAGTACAACTGCCACACACAGGCATGCATACAAACAATGTGGAGCCTAGTTCACACCTTCCCAGAAGCCACTTGCTCCAAACATTAACACTGCATTGCTGCCAGACAAACCACAAGTTGCCTGATGGTCAGGGGTTAGTTGGAACAAAAGGAAATGAAATGTGAAACAGCAAGGGTTTTGAACTTGAGCACATGCTGGGACATATCTCCAGCTGGTCTAAGTCACTGAAGTTAGTGTAGATGTGTCAATTTATATCATTTAAGACTTGGTCCCATGTGCACAAAGTCGCCTCTCTGCTACAAATTGTCTCCTCCACATACTTTCAACTTTTCCTGGAAACTTTGCGTCAGCTCCCTTCACGATCCCCCCATTTGACCCTATCCTCCCCAGAGGAGACACCCTCTCTCTTCCTCTCATTTGTGCCACCCAACTTTTCTGCCTCAGCACCTCAGAGCTGAGCACATTGCTGCTAGGAGGATCTCACGGTAAAATCTCCATAAACCAGGCACAGTTGTGTCACCTATCCAGTAAAGGATCTGGGAAGTGTATCAACCACTGGGACACTCAACATTCAATCCAGCAGTCAGCACAGGCCCCTTCCCATATACTTAATCCTAGAAAGACACACAGTGTAATACTACTCTCTTATTTTTAAATGAAACAGACCAAAACCAGTTGTGCAAAAGCCTGCTCTGCTATTAGCAGTGCTGCACTTGGAGTTTGATATTTATTGCTTTCCTGACTTCCAGTACCCAAGGAGAAGCACGTATCTCCTGAAGATGGCTGTCACAGAGGGATAACGAGTGATTCAGGGGGCTGTGGAAAGCTCTTCACTGCACTGCGTGTCATGAAGGATGCTTCTGATGGCATTCTGCTTGAGAGCCAAATGTATGCGGGGAGTCCTGTAAAGAGCAGCTTTGGAGACTCTTACTGGCTTTAAGGAAGCTCAGTTATAATTTTAATCTCCATGCACCACTCATTCAAAATTCAGCATAAGACAACACGTGAAATGCTTGTTTTCAGAGTCACCAGGAAATCGTTTCTCTCCTGATGGATCAGTGCTGTGAGCACAAATACACACATGGACAGCCCTTTTAAAGACAGTACCATAAAGACACATAACATTAAAGCAACAGTCAAGTCAACCCCAACTCCGGATATAAACTCAAACAGAAACAGACCAAGAGTATTTTTTAAAATTATGGAAAGATAAATAAAGGCTCCTATATTGTAAATTCCTTGACATTTTACATCTCAGAAACTGCAAGGGAATCACATAAATTAACCTACTAATCTCTCCCAGAGGAGCACAAATGACAGAGTTAGGGAGCGGAACAGCATTTCATCACAAGCAGAAGGCTTTGTGCAGGAGTGACGTGCAGAGGCCAAGAAAGATAGAACAGTATAAGGAGGAAAAAAATAGAAAAAGCAGCTGCTGCATAAGAAATGTTTTCAAAATCAATCAGAGGCTATGGGCCCAGTTCAGCAATTCTGGGCACACTTACTGAATTTGTTAGGGTTTGGGTTTTGTTTGGGTACTTTTGTTTAGTGATCACTTTTCTGTATCTTCAGCATGCTGTGTATTCAGGCACACTATGGTTTACCACTGACTGCCTGAGTCTGTGGACAGCTTGTAACCATAGCTCTAAGAGATGAGCTCTACCTCAATTATTTCAGTAGGGCCTTCCCCAGACCCCTCCACAGCCACAGCTGCAGAATTTGGCGTTTTCCCAATAGACAGGAATTCAGCAGCTCCTCTTCCTCCTCAAAACTCATTTCTCTGCAGCCAGGCAAGCAGTACATTTGTCTCCCTGCCACTGCAAAGCTCATCCACAGCTGCTTTTGGTTCTCCTGTCTTCCCAAAAATGTTCAGCTGGATTACAGTACATGGTCCCTGCATTATTCAACATTGCTGAGGCAAGGTGACATGCCACCAAAAGGTGGCTACAGCCTTCTTTCTTTGATGGCACATGTCTGAAGAGGTCTTGGGAACAGAGATGAGCCACTCGAATTTGATGCTGCAGAGAGGGTTTTTCTGTGTTGTTTCTTTTTTTTCCTAACGTGATTGCAAATAACTGACTTATCCGCTCTTTTTTAGATGCAAGCCATCTAGGTGTGCCCCTGTGCAATAAGGAGGCCATTAGCATGCTTTAGTGCTCAACACTTGCTGCCAAGACACAGGCTTTGGGTCTACTGTGAAATAGGGGAGAAAGGATACAAATCTTTGAAGCAAAATAAAAAGCTTTTGGGCAAAGCACACAGAGGTCTCTAGCGATGGCAGACACTGCATTATCACAATATAAAGAATAGCCCATTTCAGAACTTCAGACACTTTGCTCTTTTGTGTACTGAACGCCAGCTGCAGGCTTTGCACCATAGGAAAAGTAACACAAGAGACCAACGCTTCACTTGAGAGGCTGACTGCCCACAGTCTTTATAGAGCCCTCTGCTGACTCCTAAAGTCAGAGTCCAAACAAGGGACTTCTTGAATGTACCATTATCAGACCACTTCTGGTTTGGTCTTCCCTAGGAGGACTTGGCTTTGCTGCAGTGATGGGTTTTTTACAGATACACAAAACCACTAAATGTGCCAGTAAGTCAACTACTTAGAATGAAACATAGCCACACAGGATAAAAGAAAGAGTAACGACAGATGTGGCATGTATTTAGGAAGAACAAGACTGAAGGATGTGGCTTATCTCCAAATCATAATGCACTATCCCCAGTTCCTCTCCCAACAAAAGTAAAAGGAAGATTTTTGCCATTTCAGTCTGAAAAAAGCTGGCAATCTCAGCTGTGTTATTGCAGCACTTAGATCAATGCAAGCAAGTATCAACTGATAGCATAACCAAGGACAGGAAGCCACAGAACTGCAAACTCAGAGCTTTTTTTAGCTAATCTTACATCTTCATTTGTTTAAATCCTCATTGTTCAATGCTTTTCTATTTAGTCCATCACACAAACATAAAACTCTGGTTCACTAACATCCTGGCACAATACAGGCTCAAACACAATCCACTTTAGCAAACATCAGCAAAAGCCGCCCTGCACACTCCTCTCCTTACCTACTGCCCCTTTTCACTGAAGCTCCCTTTCCACTGAAGCTGGTCCTCTTATGAGGCAATTGGGGAAGGCTGATAAGACAGAAATTTAAGCCACTAAACAGTTTCAAAGCAAAAGGAACAACTTCTTCCTACAAGCCACAGTTAAATTGTAGGACTATAACACAGGATGTCAAGAGCATGAATAGTTCACATGGGTTTAAAAAGTGACTACCCATCTTTATGTGAAAAAAAAAACCAAAACCAAAAAAAAACCCATCCAGGGCTCTTGAACACAAAGACACCCCTCTGACTTAACGGAATCACTGGAAGAGATAGAGCTGTAATGCCTGACAATATAGACTGCATATACTCATAACTATAGGGCATCTCTGACAAGAGTTAGCCAGTAATTTTGTTAAAAAGCTAAAATCAGCAGATGCAGCTCTGAATACACATTCAGACATGTCTTCTCAGAACACCAGTTTCTCATACGCGCTTCGAGGACAACTGCATTTTAAAGAAGTCCTGATCTTTAAAACTAGAAGAGCATATGAATTCAATACCATCTGCTTATAGGAAAGTCATCTCAAAACAGAAAGTAACAATGCCCTGAAAATGCCAGGTATTTTCCTTCCGTTAAGGAATCCATATGCCTTAATTCCAGGCTCTGTCAACACACAGATGTGCACAGATGTTTAATTAGTAGTTTAAGACAGAGTGCTTTGGTGATAAATATCTCACTGAAATCAATGAGAATTAGACATTTAAACATCCTCAAGCATCCGGACACAATCTACACAGTGAGGGCAGTATAATCTTGTCAGAGGGCCTTAAATCAGCATAACTTGTGGAGGCATTTTACCAACTTAAGCTGCACCAGAATAAGCACACCACCAGCCGCGCATTTTACTTCAGCTACATTTTCTTTTAACCTGCTTTATACCTAAACTTTCTATCCCCTCAGCCCCAGACTAAGCCCTCACAGCCTGTCCATGCCTCTCACCCTTGTAGCCTCCCCTCAGCCAGCCCCAGTCTTGGTAGCTGCCCGGCTCTTTTCCCCACCAGCTTTCCCCTCCTTTGCCGCTTCTGTCTAGGGAGATGACACCTAAGCAGCAGCTCCAACCCACTTCTCTTTAAATCAAAATACACAAAACCATTATTCTTAAGATATCATTTTTCCAAAAATGTTATAGCGTTGCCAAAAAAAGTATATGTGCTAGTTTCTGAAAATGAGACAAGGATTTGTCTAGTTCAGCCAGATGACCGGAAAATGGAAAGGATGCTTTGTCTCAAGGCAGCATTATCCTGATCAGTGCGAGTTACCGCTCAGTTGTCACACAGGACTCTGAGCACACATGCAGATCAGGAAACATGAACACATTAATTGCGTAGACTAGGACGAATGTCTTAATTTTGTCCTCTGCTGTACATGTTTACAGTGTATTGCATTTATGCCCCTCTCTTCCCCCTCCTCCTCTAGTGCCGAACACATTTAAAACATCCAAGGAAAGTAAAGCATCAGCCAGCCTCTCTAGCACTGGCACGCGGTACAGCAAAAGAGACAATCAGATAAAATACCACAGGACTATCGCAGAAAGGTATAAAAACTACCCACCCCTGCCATGGGGAAGTTGGTGTGCAAGGACTTGGAGCGTAAGTGTTTGGACTCCAAGTGCGTATTAAGAAAAACGCCTTTGAGTGAAGCAGCTTTGTCCGCTTGCCTTACCCAGGTGGTTGGCACAGTAATCATTGAACATGATCTTTCTCACTAGCAGCTCCACGACAGTTTGGTGCCGTATACCAGGGCAATCCCCTATCTCACTGGAAAGATGGCGTCATGCTGCAAGTTTCCAACTCCCAACAGCAGTGTTTAGAATTAGATTGTTGTCAAGGTTACTCTGACAGGAGCTTGAAATTTGCTTGCCACATATACTATGCACAATATTTTGTTGCAATTTTTTTTAATTTCAGTTAACATTCCTGCAGACAGACTCACTCGGGTACACAGTAAGAACCCAATCGTGGAAGTAAACACTTGATTGTAATATACTCGTGTTTTAGAAAGGTTTTTGCCAAGCTCACTTTATTTTTTTTTTTTTTTTTTCCCAACACAGGAAAAGTTGTTTTGCAAAGATAGATTCCACATCCTAGGGATCACATCTGCTCTCCTTGACCTATCTATTTGCATGGTAGCCATATCAAAGACAACAAGGCCACCCACACACAACTCAGTCATCTCTACTCTCAACTCTTCTGCCTCATTAATGGAAAACTAATATACCTAAAGAAGAAATATCGCCACAAAGACTCATCTCACACTTTTCAAGGTAAGTTCTGACATGCAATACATACGCTAAGGGAAAATGGATGCATACATATTCCCTACATAAACACAGACAAGTGACAAGAAGAACAAACTAGCAGGTACCTCCCAGACAAAGTTCTATTTATTCTGTTCAAAGATTTAATCCCTCAGATTTAGGAGGAAGCCCCTGGGTGACGGCTTTGAAGTCCTCCCTCTATAAATAAAGCTTTCTGGCTGGGGCTCACTTTTCCCTCCGCTTGAAGGAAGGGACTACAGAATTCGCTGCCTGTAAAGCTGGACTCCGTCAGTCTCTGCTGAACACATTAATCCTGACGTTGTCTAGCATTACAGTCAGACAGCAGCAATGGTTTTAATGAGATCAAAGAAAAGAGTGGACTTACCAGCACACTTCCACCAGCCTTTGGCTGCCTAGCCAGGCTCACGCCCATCCATTCATCATCTCTGTCTTCTTTGCAGGTCTTTCCGCAGAGCGTGCCCCGAGAATTGCCTACAGAAAGAGGGCAAAGGCAGCAAGGCAAGGAGACATGACTTTCAAATACCCAGCAAAGAAACCCTACAAGTAAAGAGATTGCCCATTAAATATCTACCTGTCAGTGCTTTTCTTTTCCCTTTCATCCTGATTATTAGTTCTTGCATGCATTAATCAGGGTGATGCTCTCACTCTTACTAGGCATCACAAATACATAGTAGAGGACAGACCCTGTTGCAAACAGCCAGCAGCTATTACAGCATGTCCACAGCTCTACTTGAATAAACCATCCAACCAAAGTCAATGGGAGAGATGTGAGATTGCCTGCAGAACGCAATCAATGCAAAAACTACTCTTGAAAATGAGATCCGGGGCACTTAAAAGTAATTGAACCTAAATCTTTAGTCCTGTTAGGCAGTATTCACAAATTCATGAGAGACAGTTTACATTATGGTAGCAGGACAAGTCAAACTTAGCCAAAACACTGTTTTAAGACATATAAGCTTCATAAAAGTAAATTCTACTTGACTCAGTCATGAACAGATGAACAATACTAACACGCCTTTTTTATAGGCAGAGAAAGCAATAACACACGTCACCAAGAAAACCAAAATATTAAAAGGCTTCCATTTTCTCCACCAGAATCCAGCACAAGGTTTAGACCACAGCCTTACTTTAGGACTCCAGCTTCCCCTGATCCAGACAGTCATTAGAGAAATCAAAGCTGATCCTGATTACATGCAATAGTGTACAAGCATAGCTCTCACCAAGAAACTTATTTCCTTCAGCACAAGAAGTAAACTCAAGGAATGATTCACTGCATTATGAGGAAACCCACACATCGCCACGTTGCTAATAACGCTGCACATCATGGGCCCACCATGGCACTGCCTGGGGTCATCCCATGCACCCTTATTTCAGCACTGCCTGGAATAGGCAACAGCACTCCTGACCACTCACATAGCCACTGACATGCTGCAAAGTCACCCTGAAGCAGTGGGAGAATAGACAGCAGCCTAGGGTAAGCAGGGAAAAACCCACCTTTGCCTGCAGACTCACTGGAGAGAGCGAGCAGGGCCACTGGGAAGACATCAGCACCAGGTGCGATGCTCTTTCTTAATGCTGAAGAGAATACACCACCTTTGCTATCCATCAGGAGAGGCTAACAAATCCCTCCCAGCATCTTAGGGCCTCTTTGAAGCTGACAGGAGGATTGCTAGCCATTTAGGCTATGGTTTTTTTATGCTCCCCCTTTCTTCCTCCTAAGCCTCAGAACTACGTACCTCGACCCATATCCAGTTCTGTGCATCTTCTGTCAGGATTGGTATGGACTCGACATTTAAACACAGCTCCTGGGGACTGAACGGAGGCGCTGTATTTAGATTCTGCCTTAGGAGCACCAACCAAGACCCTGGAAACCAAAAGCAAAGGAACAAGCGGTTAATATCAGAAGAAAAGAAAAAAAGATAAATAACAGCAAAAATAACACATTGCAAGAGCTTCCTCAGCAAAAGGACTGTCTCCAGCAATGTAAATTGATGACATTGACTCACTAACTGAAAACACCACATATAGCAAAGGCATTTTGCCCCAGTGAAGCCACAAATACTTTAACAAGTTAAATTTCCATTTGGATTGTAACACATTTTAAGCACCACCCCATCTCCACCCCAAAAGCATTTAGAAAACTATTAGGACAGACGACAGCAGCTGCATCCATTTTTTCTCAGTTTTATCTACATCCCTATCAATCCAAGAACTCACAAGAGCTAACACACACACCCACAAGAGGATGAAATCTGAACCTGCATGCTTTGCTGCCAGCCGAAGATTAATAAGATTATTTAGAAATTGAAGCAGCCCATTCTCAGAACACTCCATGTAACGACAACTTTAAAAAAAAAACCCAACAAAAATACCCAACAAACAGCACAGGAGCAAAGCTCTTCCACGATGCATTGCTATCAACCAATGTTTATCACTAAGGCTGCGAAGACTATACCTGGACTTTTTATCCCACATGAGATCTAGCATCTCTGGGAAGCACCAACACACAAGTTCTGACCATAGGGTTCCTTAAAGGATGATGAGCACTTTTTAATCACTTGCATTACAATCCAGTTAACTGTTTAACAAGCTAGCAGCTGCTTGTGCCCTAAGAGATGCTTTTTTGAGGAGAATTACAGGGGAAGCACAAGTATTAAGGGAGCCCTTTTACCACCTCCTCATTAAAGGGACGATCTTTCTTACCCAGTTGTGAGCCCAGATCTGGACACATGAGGGTGAGGAGGGAGGTTAAGCAGGAGGAAGGCAGCTCCAGGGAGGGTAGTGGGGAGCACAAGGTAGTTCAGTATCAGTTCTGATGATACCCTTGCACCATGAGGCAGGCCAGAGCTTCTGCATGGAAAAAATCCTTGCTGAAGTTAAGCCCAGGGCTGGAACTAGGGATGACCATGTCTAGAAGACTGAGCTTTCCCTGTTTTAAACAACTTCTCCTTCATCCTCTAGTTCCATCCCCAACCATGACCCATGATCACCATCCCAGTAAACACAGGGAGACCTAAGGCACAAGGCGTGCGTGTGTCCAGGGTCAACCTGAGCCACCTGGAAGAGCCGCTCCTGCATCAGAGTCTGCTCTGTACCAAACAGCAGCACGTCTCCGCTCCCTGCACACTTCCCTGGATGTGACAAAATTGTCCTGTGGCACTTGGAAATACATTTACAAAAAGAAACCCCTACATTAAGTGACCGTTATCTCTGAAGTTTCACGAGCTAAGCTGTATCATTGGGAGAAGTTTGATGGGGCTGCACTCCACAACACACACCATTTTTTCACAAGTGAGGAGAATTAACATCTGAAATACTTAGGTTGCTAAAACCTACAAAGCCTGCACACGCTGGGGAGCAAGTGCAACAGAGCCTGAAATAATAGCTCCGAATGGAAATCCCACAAGGCAGGCGGCAGGCAGAAAATCAAATGTCAATCATTTCATTTACACAGGCAATGAATGCGTATCATTCACTTATTGACATTCATGAGGTCTAACAAAAATAAATACAGGGGGATATTACTAGCTTAAAGAGTTACGGGTTCAAATTGCAAACGGCAAGAAATTGTTTCTATGACCTGTTAGAACAATAAGATAATGTAGGCCACATTGACCTCCAGTTTAAAAGAAGCTTTGCTCTAACCTAAAAAAAGTAAATATGATTCAGCAATTAGTGCCCAAGATACTTCGGGCTGCAGAACCCAAGACAGAGATAAAGGAGCCTAAATCGAAGACTCTTTGGCTCTCTTTATAAAGCTGAATGGGCAAAATTGATAATTAATGATTTGAGTAGGCTACTGGCACAGATAATACTGCTGTCTTGAGCAAATACATCTTTCAAAAAGAAAATGTCTGTTGCCATTTCTTCCTGTGGACTGAGAAGAAGGAAGCAGCCAGTAAAAGCAATTGGTGACGTGTACCCAAAGCAAATCTATTTTGGATTGTCCTGAAGATCCATACATTCAAATTTGGCATTTCACCTACATAACACACTAAGTCATCTTAGAATCTTGTCTCATTCTTCCACTCTTGCACCTAGACCCCAGCAGATGAAATCTTTGCAGATCTCCTGCTCCTTCTGGCATGACCCATGCTCGCCCATGGCCTGAGACAGTTACCTTCAGGGACATGGGAGGTTTTCTGTTGGTTCATATGCTTTTTGGTTGGTCAAGTTGGTATTTGCCACATACCACTTACTTCAGTTTTATTCAAAGGTTTGTGATGGGAATATTTCCTTTGTCAAGGAAAAGAGTCCTTCACTCTTTCATTTGTTTTTGTATGTAACAGCTTAACTGTTGGAGGAAAGTCACCTATTTAACCATCATGAGATTTTTCAGCAAGCCTGGATAGAAGGCTTATTTGCATCCAAATATTTTAGGACTCTGAGCAAAACAAATGTCTGTTTTGTATCTCCTCTACATATTAAAATGCCTTTGAAATCTTTTGCAATTTCTGTGAAACAACGCTGCAACTAGAGAAGGTATTTTTCTCTGGTACCATATCGAAACAGACATACATTTCAAATCAAAGCCTTAGAGTCTAATACAGTCTTCTTGCATTTCAGTGCTGCGGAGTCTTGCCTGGCATAAAGACAGATGATACGTAAACAGCCAGCAGAAGTACGACCCTGTCCTCTTGCTATTACCAGGCAACCTTCCAACATACTCCAACTAGTTTAACCAGCTCTCATTTAAAATAGCCTAATTTTGTGGTCCAGATTTCTAGTGCTGCTATAGGACTACTTGGGTTGTCACCAAGGAAGCACCAGCAGTTCTCCAGCCTTTTGCCAAAAGGCTTACGATGTGGGCAGTACCCTTTGCAGAGATAATCAATGAGTGCTGGCTCTTATCACAACCGTAACACTCTGCAGGAAGCCCCTAGGATATTTGTGAGTAGCTGCATGAAGACACCTTGAAGGGAAAACTTCATCAAGAGAAAGGGACTACTTTTCATGGAAGAGAACCGAGGGCAATAGGAGTGCGGTTTGGGACCATTTTAGGGTCACTTTTGCTTGACAGGCACAGAAATCTAAGAATCGGCCGCATCCCACAGGCTCCATGAATGACATATTGGGATCTAAACCTACACAAGGAGCAGTAGGCAGAGAGGCTATTTAACCTTCTCTTCTTGCATTCATACTCACATGATCAAGGACAAGTGCCCTCATCTGTATGGAGACAACTACACAGCTGCATGCCCAGAAACCATCACATTGCAGGTGCTGCAACAGCCCATAGTGATGGATGACAAGAAGCTTTTTTGGCCACATGGAAATTCACATCTCCTTAAAATTACTTCCCGCAGAACAGTAACTATCACTTTGGTGGTGACTGACCCTCGGGACATACAGATTTGGAAATTAAGTGCTGCATTTAGCAGAAGGAACAGTGAACGAAAGCGTCGAGCTGACCGATGGCATGGAGAGATGCCAAGCACATTAAGCATCAGCTTGCAGCATGCCAGCAGCGATTAGGCAATCACAGTTCAAGGACTGGGGAGTGTAGGTACCTCACCTCACTGCAATGTTAAGTGGCAAAGAAAAAAAGTCTTTAAATATCCTCACATACCACAGCTGATTTCAAAAGCAGCACCAGAGCAGGGTGCACCACCAGCATATCCCAGCTGAGTTTCTTCTCATCAGAAAGGTCTCTTGCTAAGGCTCAAAATAAAAAAAAAAAAAAAAACCAGTGACTCATTCATCACGTGCAGAGTGAGAAGCAGGAGGGCTGTTATCTGGGTGGCAGATGGATGACCTGTGACCAACAACAGCAAGCCCAGGCTCCCTGAAATGCCCTGGCAGCACCTACAACATCATTACATCATTTATGCAAGACGGCATCGTTAACTCAACACCCAGCCTCCACGGGGTCAGTCTGTTCCCGCACCTTCTTTCTGGTTGCACACAAGTACATCGTGCACAAACAAACAACACGTATCCATCAGCCTGAGATGCAGAACAGCCTTCATGGTTCAGCAGCAGCGCAATCCAGTGAAGAGCGGGGCGGAAGGAATGAAGCAACAGCACAGAAACCAGACTCATTCCTTATTGTAAAACTCACAGCAGGACACCACGCAACTAAACTGACTCCATTACTTTTTCATGCCAGATCATGTTGCCAGAAAGGATAAAGTAGTTACCCTGGACTTGCTGAGGGATTTGGGGGTGTCAGCAAGAAGGGGGCATAGGGAGGGGAAAGGAGAGAGAAAAAGTAACATCTCAGTTAAAAAAAGAACGGTCAGAGATGTCACATTAGTAACAGTTTTTTATGGAGGCAAAAATTGACATTTGTTTCTTTTTAAACTGTCTGAAGGAAAGCAGAGAAAGCAACATTCTTGGTCGGTTTTTGAGTCTTTACTCCAAGCTTCAAAATTATATCCAGAGAACAGAAGCACTTCAGCTTGTCTCTGCTCCAAATGCGAGCAGCCACCTGGTTCCTTACTCGGCTGAAAATGGCAACGACGGGGAACGGAGTAAACCTTTCAAGATTTACGGCCATAAAACCCGCTTAAGGAAGGAAGAGGAGACATTGTCAGAAATACAATAACCTCAGCACATCTGTGGTGACCAACAAAAAGTGTGCAAAAACAACTCCTAAAGGAAAGCATTGTTGCCGTTAACTATTTCAGGCAGGTCAAAGGCATTGACTTACTCCACTGTCGCAGTGGAGGCTGAATATCCATATTCTGCTATAATTTCTATGTTGAGGCCAGCATGGCAGCCTGACTAGTCACATTTATCTGATGTAATATTTCAAACCCAATATCCCCCTTTTCTTTCCTCCTGCAAGAACATTTGGGTCATATAAAACCTCAAGAATCACCAAACCCTCAATCAGTTTACTGGAAACCTGCAGGCCTATGATAAGTAACACAGACAGACGCCTTTGTGGTGTCGGAAAATAAACAGCTGAAACACAGAAAACCTGGCCATTGCACATATAATTTTAATATAAATCAATGACTATATATATATATACACACACAGACACATATGTACACACACACCAGCACATGGAGAGGCTACTGAGAATAACACACTTTATCTAAGACGCTCTCATGATCAGAAGTACATCAGGTGAGTACCAGACCCTGGAGCAATAAAGAGCAAGAAGCCCTGAACTGTGACAACACTCTCAAATGCTCAAGAGCATATTTACACATTAAATAATTTTAGACAGACAGGAGCCCTATCAGCCTCAGATATGATCAATCACATAGTGCACAGCTCACCAGGCAAAGCCATGAATGCCCAAAATACCACTGAAGTTAACTTATCTACTGCCCACTGTAGTGCACTGGGCAAATGGGCATAAGAAACTGAAATCATAACTCTGATTTGGGTAAAGAAAAGCTGCAAAACTAAGGAAAAAGCTGATGCACAAAACCAAACAATAACCCTTATGACTATTAAGAGGAGCTATATACTACAATGGGATGAATAAAAACCATTTTGACTGCATATTCCCTATAACAGACTTTAGCCTTTCCCCAGAATATCACATCTGAAAGAGAAGGGAGAAAAAAAAAATTAAAAAAAATCACCCAGTCACTTCAGGAAACAGCTCTATAGCCCTGCACACAAAAACTTGACACACAAAAACCTGACAAATCTGAAAAATGTAATCACTTTACTAAGCAATTCCCTCTGCACTCATCCTATACACTGGGATTGCATCTTCTATTTCAATAACCTGCAACTGGTAATCACTTTAAACTGGAAACCAGAGACTTTTGTGCTCCAAAGTGATGTCTGAAGGCAGAAAGAAGATTCTGTACAGTAAGAATATGATTTTAAACTAGTGCTATATAATGCTGCAAGCCTTTATGCCCAGCTGAGGCAGGCATAGCTAAAGGCACTGATGAGGGCTCAGCCCTTTGATGGTCTGAATGTCAAGGAAGATGGGCCAGATCCTTTAAGCTTTCCAGAAGAAATACATTAAATGCTTAAAATTTATATTATGTTGCAGTATGTAAAATAACCTGCTTGCACTCAGAACATGCCCATCCAGTCCAGAGGATGGTATCTTCAGAAAACTGGAAGAAGGCTACACGTACTTTTAAGAGCAGAGAAATTCATTGTGGTCCCTTGACCTTCAGGCTACACGCACACATTAAGAGCACAACTGCATATAGCAAACTAGAGTCAAGGAGACTGTAAAAAACGTATCTCCCAAACTTGTAATCCCAGCCTCTGCTGGGCACTGGGTTTTGAAGTACCCGTGGAAACAAACTGCCCAGTTCCACAATGAAAAGATGAGCCTTCCCACCGGTGGTGACAACCCCACCCTCGTGATTTTTGACAGCCCAGTGCTGATGCTGACCATGTTAAGCTGCTGTTAGCCCTTCTGGGTGTTAGGGCTAGCAATTTAAAGACATTCTGTGATCTTAGATACTTTTCTTTTTTTTCTGGGTGCCACAGTCAAGGCTCCATGAAGAAGCTCCGTTTTCAGAAAACTGGAGTTTGCATAACTGGAGTTTTTACTTTTGAGCACCGCACTTCTTACAGACACCTGTTTTCAGACAGACACCTAAACTACTAACTCAGCATCGTTTCCATACAAAGTGGGATATCTGGGAGATGCTCCTCCCTGGTCCACCTCCCCTTCCAAAAAAAAAAAAAAAAATCACAGCAGCAGGTGCTATCCGAAGATAATTCATGTTATCGATCAGAACGATAGACACCTACAGAAGGAGCAACAAATGACATCATTTTCATGCCACCATACCCCATGAGATCAGCATTTCATTCATACCACTGTGAATCCCCAGCAATCTGAGTTGAACACAAGTCGCTTTCAGCCTTTCCATCCTTTGTCGGTTCCTGCCCCAAGTGAAGCATTGCTTTAAACTGAGAGCTTTTCTTCTCCCAGAGCCCTTCTTTCCTCTATGAAGCCTTCTGATAAGTGTTTAAAAATGAATGCTGCATGAAAGCCACCATGCAGAAAGGCAGAGCAATACAACCACTTGTGAACTAAAGGGTGTGAAAGAAATTCATTTTTAAAGAACTGGACGCCAGCATGAATAAATTTATTTATATCACAGTGCACCACAGTTCCAACATCAACAGCTGAGTAATCGGGCCATATCTAAGCGTAAAAGATAAAGACAAGCTTTGTGGACATTTACTGGCAGCAGTGGCACATAGTCGCATTAGAAGTGCACCAGACGACATCGACTGGGTTCGATTAAGAGAAATCAGTTTTAATTCAAACAAAGAGCCTCTGGCCCCAGACAAGAAAGAGACAGACCGTGCTCCAAGGCTCTTTTCAGTCAACGGGAAAAAGAACACCAACCAAGCTTGCCAGTTTGCATAATTTTTTTGAGATGTAGACAAACTTTCTATCATCATTCATTACTAAAAAAAAAAAAAAGAAAAAGTTACACGGACGTTTCCTCTCCGGTCCCTCGCGCCAGGAGCGGGCACACAGAGGGGACGAACGCCTCCCGATGTGTTCGGTCATCGGAGGGATTTTCTTTCTCTCAAGGCGGAGTCCGGGGAGACCGGTACTGTCCGTGCCTGCTCCCGCTGGAGGGTACCCCCCCACCTAACACGGCACGACCGACCATCCCTCGCACCCCGCGCGTTTCCCGCCGAGGAAATGAGCGGCTGGCTGTGCGCCCCACGGGCGCGGCGCCGCGCACAGCTCCGAACCCACGGACGGCTGGGTCACGCTGCCGAGCGCCAGCTGCACACCCGGGAGGGCCACTCCCGCCTCAAAACACCGCCCAAGGTGGGGGGGACCCCGCTTCGCATCGGGGTGAACCCTCCCTGCCCCTCGCTTTACCGCTCCCGGGCGCGCAGGGTCGGCGCTACTCACCACCGGGTGCTGTCGTGGTAGTGCTGCAGCACCGAGTACCCGAAAAAGGAGCCGTTGGGACCCTGGAAAACCACGGGGTGACCCACGTCCACGTTGTAGCAGCCCGCCAGGGCCACCCACAGCAGCGCCCACAGCACCCGCTCTCCGCGCCGCCGCCCCGCCACCGCCGCCGGCATCCTCCGAGCCCCGGGACAGCCGCCCGTCCCGCCGCCGCTCAGCGCTTAGCCCCCGACTCCCAGGCGGCGGGGGAGGGGGGCAGGGGGGCCGGGCGCGCCGCTTTTGTGCCCGCCCCACGCCTCAGCTCCGCTGCGCTCGGCCCAGCCCGGCCCAGCCCGGCCGCGCTGCGCCCCGCGGGAGGACAGCGCGCCCCCGCCGCTCCGCTCTGACGGCGCCCCCTGGCGGCGCCGGGCGGCACCCACCGCAAGCCGACCGCCAGCGAAGGCCGGGAACCGGCCCGACCTCTCCGTCTCGCAAGTTTGGGGCCCGTCGGTCCTGCTTGAATTTGGCGGGTGGGGTCACGTCCAGGGTGGCGGCAGAATAGCCTGATTCGCTTCGCGCTGAAACGAACGGGGAGATTTTCCTGGGGAAAAGGAGCCCCCGGGACAGGAGGCCGACAGGGAAAAAATCAGATCTGTGTTTTCCAGCAGAAGTCCTTCAGGCTTCAAAAAGAAGCAGCAACCTTCGTGGCCAAGTAAAAGCTGAAAATCATTGCTCTAAAATTTTGATAGTTGGACCATCTGAGAGCAAAAATAATCAGTCAAACACACAATAAAACATGTGCAAGAGCAAAGGCACAGAGACAATCTTTCTCTGGTGGGTAAGACAAGGGTGACAGATAACCGTGCGGGAGAAAGGGAAGCAGGTTATATGCTAGAAAATCCTTGGGCCCATAGAGCCCATCCTTTTATAAAAAAAAAAAAAACCTCTGAATTTCAGCATTCAGGGTTCATGAGAAGTCGTGTTTAGATCCCACTTGAGGATCAAGACCAGGATCTGGGAGAAGACATGCTCCCTCAGAGGTAATGGAGAGTTTCATTTGCTGTCGTTGGCTTTGGCTGTTTAATTCCAGGTACTCCTCTCATCCCTGCGGAGATGCAGTGGGAGAACCAGAGAAGATCCTGGGAAACACAAGAACAGAAGGGCCAGGAACTCTGATACGACGGGAGCTGCTTCTACTGGGAAGCAGATGGAGATTCTCAGCTAGGTCCGGTACTTCTTGCGTAGGGTGGGTGCGTCTGACACCTGATGGTTCATGGGAAATTTGCTTCTGACAATGACGGTGATCTCCAGGGAAGAGTGCTGGAGGTTGGGGCTGTTTGAAAGCCAGCGTGGGAAAACGCTAACGCAGGTTGAATTGTCTTTCAGTGCAGGAAGCTCTCAGCAAAAAGTTTCATTGCTTTGAGCAAAGGGTTTACGCTGACTGCAGCCATCAGGTTGCATGTTCGGCAAGCAGGGAATTTTATGGGAAGCTGTTTCGTGGTAGCCATGTGGCTCTTCCAAGAACATAGCCTGTTTCTGCAGGGAGCATCCTCCTCAGGTAAAAGTATTGCTTGTAAGTATCACCCTTGAGCATCACGTTCAGAGCAAGCACCCTGGTGCCATACGTATATGTTGCTGTTTAGAAACTGCCATTTTTGACATGGTCTGTGGTGCCAGAAAGTGGACATTAGCATCGGAATGTTCCCGGGACAAGTTTAACAGAGAAGTAATAACTACAGAATTTAGTGGTGAAAAATAATCAATGGAGGAAGGGAGGTTTCCAGTCATTGAGGTGTTTTATATTTGCTGTGTAAAGCCTAGTGGTATAATTATTTTAATCAGCTCTTGTTCAAGGTGGCTTGTAAAAAAGTTGGGGTAGCACGAGTCTTCTCTTCTTCATGTATGACCAGGGTTATGGAGGAGTGAACATTTTGCAGTCTTCGATCCAAATGGCACAGTGCTCAATATCAAATAAAAAGGAAAAGTCACTTGTCAGTAACTTCAGCCTTTAGTGTAGGATCAAATTGAAAGAACTGATTTACTCATTAGAGCACCAAGTGAAAACAGCGGGGCATTTACATCGTATTAGCAGGGGTATTTATAACATTTAATGAAAAGATTTTCACAGGGGTTTTATAACTGTGCAATCAATACGGATAAAAGTAATCTGATTTAGGCAGGAAGTCAATATGCTGTGATTAAGCAGATTTCACAAATGACATGCAATCCCATTAGCACTGCCAAGCCAAGTCTTCTGCCTTTTGAAGCAAAAAAAAAGTGAGGGGGCTTTTTCAATTAATTACCCAGGCACTTGAAGGATGCTTGGACAGCTCTCTGACAAGGCTAAAGGAAACGTGAGCTGACACGCTGGAGGGAGCGAGGGGTTCATCCATCTCCAGAGGGAGGAGGGAAGCAAAGCAGCTGGATGAGGCGAATGACACTTGTGTCTCACACTGTGGCGCACTCTCGGGAGGACTTACGTCGACAAGAAGTGATACAATACAGAACTGTGCCGGTCAGTAAGAAAATTTTAGCTCTCCATTCTTGGCAAGGAAGACTATCCAGAGACAGGCCAGGAACACTGCGCTTCCATCCATTTCTTTCTCTTATTGTGCATCCAAATACTGAAGTAATCTCACAACATTCCATCCAATGGGAATTTGGTCAGTCCAAGCAGAAACAGAAACTGCCTGTCTCGATGGTGTAGGTTTAGCTGATAAAATCCTGGCATGCCATTTAGGAAAGCAACGGGAATTATCCAACTGCAGCAATAAGCATAATAATAATGATGCACTGCTAAATAATACAATGGCTAAAATAAGGACCGAGAGCAAGGAATAATACATTAAATTGTACACCAAGTCTCTCTGAAGGAGCCATTCAAACTAGGAATAGCTATATCTGCACTTCTATATCCCTGTTCTTGCTGCTCGAACCTTGATGTTCACATCATCTGCAGAGGCTCCATACCTATACCATAGGGCCAGTTGGTAGTTTACACTCACCTGTATTAATTAAGCACTTAACTGGAATTTAACATGCTGTATTTTGGCAGGGCTTAGTCTCCAGATTAGTTTTTAAATTAGAAAACTTATCTGTAAATTGAGGACCATCAGCGAAACAGCACCCTTGACAATACTTTCTAATTAATAACTTTAACTGTAGAGCTTAGGGAAAAAAAAAACAACCAATGCAATAATGTTCTGACTGTGGAAAGAGAAAGAAAACCAATGCCCCACGTCTGCCTTGCTTACAGATTCAGCTGTGTACAGACCTGCTTCATCAAGACGGAGTGTTAACAGAGTTTCCCTCCTGGAGGCTTCTCCTCCAAAAATACCACTTCGCACAATAATTTTTTTTTAATAATATATATTTAATATATATATATTTTTATATATATATATAATTTTTCTTCTGCGCTGCGCTGCACGTATTGAACTCAACCTTATTTAAAGTTGAGACACTGCTTTTTGGTATGCTCATCATTTGCTTTTCCTCGTGTTAAGCTTGTTTGCCCATCTTTTTCGATCCCCACCTCTTCAGGCATGGATTTCTCTAAGCTGTCCCCAGCTCCATCCTGCTCGCTCTCAGCCACAGCTGGGAAGAGGCCGTGCTCCTGCACGGAGACACACTAACGATGGGACGGCATCCCATGAGCTCGTTAGGCTGCAGCCTCTCCCAGTCATTATCTGTATGTTTATGTCAGTACATTCCTAGCGAGGAGGTTTTAAGTGAACTTGCATTAAAGCTCTCTCATCGTGGCTGTTGATTTGCCGATTCTTCTTCAGCCACCTTTCATTGCACTCTAAGGAGAATGGAAAAGACTTCTCCTTCCCCGTCTTTTCAAGCCCTGCTGAAGCTGTCAGAGGGAAGGGTGTTGCTTTGTAATAAATACATGAAAGGACTAGCTACAAAAGACCAACAAAAGATTAATATATACGCATAAAATAGGATAGATATCACATATTTTGGATAAAGAGGGAATTCCCTACATTCACTTGCCTACCAGAGAATGAGGTAGGAAACAGCTGGATTGACAGGGACAGAGCTCTGTGTTTCCCAGATGACTACAGCCACACCGAGAGGGCCTGCCTACATTTAAACTCATATAGATGTCATATGACATCAAATAATTTGCAGCATCTAGACTTAATGGCAAATGGTACAAACTATACCTCCTTACATTGTTCCCATTAAATTAAGGAGATGTTGCCCTCAATTTTTGCATCAAATGCAAGAGGGATGACTTTTGATCAGTAACAAGTTCACTTTGAGTTCCCACCGAAAAACTGAATGAGGTGCCTGCTCTGACCTCCTCACATAATATATGCTTTTAATTCCTAAAATTCTGTTCTTCCATTTAGCTGTAGCTTGTTCTCCAGCTGAAGTAAAGAGGGAAGAAGGAAAATTATTCTTTTGCTGGTACTGTTATTTGCTGTTGTAAGCTTTTCAACCACTGTCTCCTACCTTTCCCACAGAGCTTTGCTAGAGTTTTCCAAACAGATTGAAAATCCAAAAACTTTTATCTGGGTGGAAGACAGAGCCAATGCAAATCTTAGGTGATACAGAGGCTGAGATTTAATAACAAAATAATCTTCTCATCATAATAGCTAAAAGAATAGCATAATAGCTAAAAGAATAGACTGGAAAGCCAGAATTTTCAGAGCCTCATATGCAAAAACCAGTTGCACCTTTTTAGGTATTTAAGGGTTTTCTTTTCTTGTTTCTTCTGTACTGTTTCAGTAGCAATCCGGTTTATTTGGTGATCCAGCCTTACCATTCTCCTTTCCCCTTCAAAACTATGTATTAACATTGAACCTAAACGCCTGCCCTGGCTTTCAGTATTGGGATATATTTTAGCCTGATTTACGGTTAATTTGTGCCCCAAGGAAAATACATTATATAATGTAAAACACACGGCCAAAACATTTCTCATATGCGGTATACCAGTAACTGAAGGAATTAATCTGAGCCAAGATTAAAAAAAAAAAGAAAAATCAATCAAGTAATTTTTTCCCATTTGATAATGAGTTGTTTTTTTTTTTCCTTTCTTCAATACACCTAGGTCTCTGCATTTTCATAGTCAAGCAGCAGACCTCTACTCAGCAGTCTCTGTTCAGCTATGCTATATGCTTCACTAAGTAGATGCTTAAATATGAGGAATTAAGGGGAAGTGAATGGCAGACCAGAAGCTAAGCACGTGCTTAGGATGGATCGGGGTTCAGGCTGACATACAGATACACTGCTAACAGCAAGTAGTTGTCAAGTTTTCCACCTCTCATATTTTCTGACAGCTGTCAGATGTTTGTTTGTACATAGTTAGAATTACAACCCTGTTGTATCTACTCATATAGTATATACATTAAAATGTATACACACACACTGCAAAACAAACACACGCAGGCTCCTTTTTAATTGCTTTTTGTTCGCTAGTGTTGGTGTCACCTGTAGACCCGACACTAAGCGTTTTCATTTTACACTGACATCAGTGAGATTGTGTGCTCAGTCACTCAGAGTTGATTGAGCATCATTACCACATCCCGGGGAGCAACTGATGAAAAAGCTTTTATCACCATAAGGAGAGGAGACACACTTTTATTTGGCAAAATACTATCATCAGATCCTCTATGTGCTGTTTCTTTGGATTTATGTATGTTAGAGTGGCTATAAGGAGGAGCTGTGGATAAAAATTCTTAAATCCAAAAATAAAAAGCACATGCAACATCACTCAGGTAGTTACCCCTAAAATAGATGTGCCAGGCCCACAGGGCCTCTCTTAAAGGAAAAGAAATTCTGTTTCCTTCATCTCCACTGATGGATGCTCATCAGGACCACTGTGAGGAAGGGGACAGGTTATCAAGGTATGAGAGCTATGGCGAAGGAAAAGTGAAGCTCCACCAGTGGACAATTCAGAGCACCTGGAGCTTGGCATTCAAAAATCAGGAGACAAAACCCCTCTCTCATCTGTGACTATAGAGAAACTCCAGAAACACTAACCTCACTACACCAAAGCTAGCCTTTGTCAGTATCTCCTAAACAATCACTGAAACGCAACCAAAAATACAACAAAAGCCCTGAATCATAACTCATGACAGCTGACCCTTCGCACTAGCTGCACTGTGACCACATTCAAACGGGCTAGCTGATGACAAGACCTACAAAACAAGCACAGAGTTATAAACCAAGGTCTATCCTACTTTCAAAGAGAGAGTTTTAAATCTTACTCTCAGTGGAATTAACTGGACTTAAAGATTATACCAGTTTACATACTGCTAAATTTATGTGTCTTAGTTTTCTGTAAAACTACAGCTTAAGACAAAGTTGTTAGGTATATAATTAAAAGAGACTGTTGTTTGTGTCCTTCATTTGATTTTCCCTTTTTAGTGAAACCTCCAGTGATAGAGGTCCTTTTCAAATGCCTGGACCTAACCCACTGGAACTCAGGGAAGGGTTCCCAGAAGTTTTAATGGAGCTGGACTGTTTAGATTTTTTTTTTAAGCCTAACGCAAGTGGATTTTGTCTCTTTTATCTCATGCCACACATCTAAACAAAAATCACAAGTGGGAAATGTGTACTAGATATTAGAAAGTCATTAAATACTTGCCACATGGTGGATCCTGTGATCCACCACTTTTCTACAGGATACTAAATCTCACAGATTTATACATCAAAGTGGTGTCTCCACTTTCCTTTTTAGCCTCCGTTTCTAAATCTGTTAGTCTGAGACCCTGGTGGTCACACGAGCCTTGGCCACTTGTCGAAAGGTCCAGTTTACAGCTTTCAAACATTTTGCTTGGCATTCTTGGCACATCTGCTTGCCATTAGCCGGCCACTCGATGTTTATTATTCCACATGTTAACTATCATACACTGCTTGTGTGAAAAGTTCAGGTGAACAATAACCTATTTATCATGTTTGAGAGATCCAAACCTATTCTCCCTCCACAGAAAAGACACTTTTTGCAGTTGTGTGCATGGGCAGTCAAAGCTTGAGCCCTTAACCAAATAATTTGGGATACACAGGACCCTTCTGTGACCCAGTTATTCCTAAATTGTCTACTATGCTATGGCTTCATTTGGTGTGTGCTGCACATACACAGTAGTTCAGAGAAGTAAACTGTGGGACTCCACAAGACTTGTTATCAGCATGAGATATTCCAGAAAGAGGCATAATTATCCAGCTTAGTAATGTGAAAAACACTGAATTTGAGCATCCAGATAGCAAGAAGGATGCTGTGTTGATGCCAGTGATTAAAAACCTCAGACCCCTTCACTCTCTAAAACAGAATTTTTTGCAGATGTAATTCAATTTGAATCAGTGGAATTAAGGCAAGAAATTTGCAATCCCCGGAGTGTTATTCACTACAAACGATGTGAGGAGAGAAGCACAGCCATTGCGGTAACACAGCAGGCTCTCTTGTTTATGAGCAACATTATTTACACACCTCAGTGACTGGCCCTGGTGTAAGAGAGGTTCTAGGAGGAATTTGACAAGTAATGACCCTGTCATCCCGTAGATTAGCAAGAAAATTAGACAAATTTGGAAGTCGATGTGACAGTTTTGTGGTTCACCTGCTGATTTCTACGGAGTCGCTTCTAGTATCGCTCTATTAAAACAAAGTTGCACACTCCTTGCCCTCTTGCTCGGTTAATGAGGACTGACCCAGTGGCACTAGCAATGTTAGAAAAGGCTTAGGATGGCTTCCAAAATGGAGAGAGCGACTGTCATGCCCAAGCTGCAAGACTGGGGTTTTGGTAAACTATAAGTAGTCAGCCTCATCTCTGATTTCAGAGAAAAGCAGAACCTTTGGAAAAAAATTATAGGTACATGATGCTTCCCCACCCTCCTTGCGAGTGCTCACAGACCTGCAAGTCCCAGGTGAAAGCAAGCCATGCTTCTGTCTTCAGTGACATCACCAATGAAACTGGGACCAGCCTGGTTGGGCTGATCTCAGTGAGCATGAAATCAGGTGAGATGTTTAATTACCTTGCCTTCCCCTACACATGATAAATTAGTCCAGGCATCCCAGTACGATACATTAAACAAACTATGCTCACAATTAGTTGACAGCAGCAGTGACATAAGATATAAGCAAAGTTTAATTGTCACCTTGTCAAAATGGCATGAACTGAAGTTATTTTTACCTTCTCTTGTCTACTGCATTTATTTGATTCCCTAGCTACAGTATGCCATTACTGCAGCCACAAAGGGCTTTCTGAAAACCATCAGGATCCTGCTGAAGGATGTCTACAACAATACAAAAATTGACTTCTATTTTTAGTCAATATTAGAACTTATCTAAAGTAAACGTTAATTCCAGCTTCGCTGCAGTCAGCATCCCTCCCAGAAACATGCACTCCTATTCTCAACCTAAAAATAAGTGGGTGACTTCATGCATTTGCCTTCTCTGCTCCATCTCCCCACACTATATAAAACAAGCAGTGGACCTGTGCTCTCTAGCAGCTCACTGAAAGTCACCCTCACCTTCTGCCTGCTAAAAAACTTATTTCCAAGGAGACACTGACGCACAAGCCCTGGAAACAGTCAGCGAAGACAAAATGAAACAAAGTCTTTAATGAAAAGCATTTCATGAATACTTGCACATAACCAGCGCCTAGAAGAGGAGCTGGAGAGACCACCGGTACAATCCAACACTGGCTGTTGCCCAGCAGCTCTCTGGCCTGCAGTGCTCTGACCTAGAGAAAGCCGTGGGCTCTGCCAAAACTTCTGGCTTGCCCTGCCAGTTTATCAAGGTGTCCACAAGCGCCCACCCAGAGGTGCAAGGTCAAGTCCAGCTCTGCAAGCAGAAAGGCTGTTTCTAATGACCTTTAAAGGTCCCTTCCAACTCAAACTATTCTATGATCTATGAATCTAATCACTAAACTTGCTTTCAAAAGGCCTGTGCTCAAAAGCCTAAATACAGCAGGTCCTATGCATGGCCCTGCGCAGCACAGAACAAAGCAACCACACGTCTCCTTGTAAGACCTTATTCATGCTGGCCATTGCCATTTTCCTCTCTTTCTCTATTATTGTATTAAAAAACCCACAACAATCATATTTAAAAAACAAACAAACAAACAAAAACTCTACAGATGTAGGTCAGACAAGGCCATAGGTAAAGGCACACCTGGATTCCCAGGAACTGGTACAGCAGTTTTGTGTTTATTCACTGGTTGAATAAGGAGAGAGCTGCAAGACCAGCACAACTCCCACAGTATTTTTAGGCAGCATGGGGATATCCTCGTCCAGAGGAAAACTACAGGCAGCCTGGATCTCTCCTGCTCACCTTGTATTGATAGTAACTTTTCTACTGGGCCATCCTAAAAATGAAGTCTCACCATGGCAGAACGTGCATAAAATACACAGGAACTGTGCATCACCTCAAAGAGTTTAATACCCTGAGAATCATCATGTCCCAAATGTGCTACCTGAAGCTGAAGGGAAGGGAAAAAAACCAAACCTTGAATGTTTCCAGGGATGGGGCATCTACCATTTCTCTGGGCAACCTGTTCCAGTGTTCCACCACCCTGATTAGAAATTTTTTTTCCTGATATCTGATCTAAATCTGCTTCCTTCTTATTTTAAAACCGTTACCTCTTGTCCTATCACAACAGGCCCTGCTAAAGAGTCTCTCCCTGTCTTTCCTGCAGGCTCCCTTTAGGTACTGGAAGACGGCTCTCAAGTCTCCCCTGAGCCTCTTCTTCTCCAGGCTGAACAGCCCCAACTCTCTCAGCCTGTCCTCAAAGGAGAGGTGCTCCAGCCCTCTGATCATCTTTGTGGCCCTCCTCTGGACTCAATCCAACAGGTCTGTGTCCTTCTTGTGTTGGGGACTCCAGAACTGGACACAGTACTCCAGGTGGGGTCTCACCAGGGCAGAGTAGAGGGTCAGAATCACCTCCCTCGACCTGCTGGCCACGCTTCTTTTGATGCAGCCCAGGATGCAGTTGTCTTTCTCGGCTGCAAGCACACATTGTCAGCTCATGTTGAGCTTCTCGTCCACCAGCACACCCAAGTCCTTCTCATCAGGGCTGCTCTTGATCCATTCTCTGCCCATCATGTATTTGTGCCTGAGATTGCCTCAACCGATGTGCAGGACCTTGCACTTGGCCTTGTTGAACTTCATGAGGTTCTCACAGAACCACCTTAACTAAACAGCCACCTCCTGTACTGAATTTGTGGTTGGATCAGATTTTAATTCAGTAACAGAACTGGAATCTCAGTACTGAAGCGTGCAGTGCTTTAAATAACATGCAGATAACACTCACTGTGGCTGCAGGGCTTGAAGACGAGGACAGTTAGTTTCTATGTGGAAACACTTTTCGGGGAAGTTGAAGCTAGTGTTCAGTGTGGGAAAGGAAAATATTTGCTCTCTGAAGATAACTCAGTCTAATTATTATTTTCATTACTGTGTGGCAAGACCCTAGGCTTTCACCTCATAGCTCCTTTTTTTTTCCTTTTTTTTTTTTCCTTCTACCTGCTCCACAACAGCTGGATGGCTGCGAGAACAGCTGGAGTGTTGTCAGAAACATGGCAAACTCAAAATTTCTACACAAAACCAGTAATACATGTAATGCTTCTCATCTGATCTGCCATGATGAATCTTGCATCTCAAATAACTTTACTCTGTACCTACTTCTCTCTTCCTCATTCAGATACTCATTCTCAGTTTTCCATTTCAGCTGTTTCTCCAGAGCTTGTGGCTTGAGTGAGAAAGGCTGGCAAGACTCAGCAGAAGCAGCAGCTTACAGCTGAAGAATCACAGAGGGTAAGTCATGTTGGCTGCACAGGGAGATGCCTGTTCTAAATTTGTACATACTGTTTGTTTGATCATTTTGATTCGTTTGCAAAAGATACACTACTGCTTCATCCAAGTCAGAAAACTTTTAAGTGCTTCCCTTACTCCAATAAAACTGGACAATGAGTAACGCTGCTAAATGCCACAGCTATTTTTCTTGCAGACGTAAGCACTGTAACAAGTTGGAATCATAGATCTAAATAAGAACACTACATACTTTCTTGGATCACTGAAGTTTCCAAAATATAAACAGTGGCAAAGATTACAGCATTTACCCTGCTATTCAGCCCTTTTCTTTTCGGTGGAGTTAAATGCTTACAGAAATGCTGGAGGTTCAAGCCGTCCAGCCACAAAGAGAGGCTGGTACAGCTCAGCAGGCAAGGGCGTCTCTGCTGCAGGCATGCTCATCTGCTTTGGCATCAGCCCCCAGGGTGCCCTCCAGGCCTTGAACCTGCTCAGCCCCTGGTGCCACACAGGTCTTGGTCTCTGGAAAAGCTACCTGCCAAATCAAAGTGGCTTTAGTTACGGCAGCACACCTAATTAGAGAACAACTACCTCGTTCATTTGCCCAGTGGCCTCCAGGTGATGAGGTGACCTGAGCTGCTCCAGAAGCTGCAACCAAGAGGAGTGAGTCATGTGTCACAGCAGATGCCTGCACCACACCTAACTCCTCCATCGTCATCCACTGCTGCACCATGATGTGCTAGCACAGCCACAAGATAACACGTAACTACCATGGGCTTAACTACCACTTCTCTGAAATGTCACATGGTATTAAGTGGCAACTGTAGGAGATAAAGCTGTCACTGTTCTACAATGAAGGAAATCTGAAAAGATGTGCCTACTCTGAGCCAACGTGCCTTTAAAATGACTCTAATACACACAGAAAACTGATTCAGTGTCAACAGAGGAAGACTAGAATCAGTGTAAATGAGAGCCTCGGAGAGAAGAGAAAATTAAAAGTGGCAACTCCTAGATCATAGATGCAGCGTAGAATAACATGCCAGTTACTGCTTACTTCTGTTCTAGCATCTCTAATTTGCAACATTATAAATAAACACAACCAAACAGAATTTGAAAAATCCCATGCTAGCAATGCTTTTGAGGACCAGGATCTAGGAACAGCCACGAGGATTCACATATAGCTGGGTCTGGATATCCCACATTGGGAGAGGCTGCCAGTTTCTGCTCATCTTTTTCCATAATGAATCAGTAATGGTGTTGCAAAAGAGCTGTCTTCTTGAAAAAAAAAACAAATAATAAACAAATTTCTCAATTTAACAAACTCCATAGAGGAAAAGAATGTTTTTCGTAGCACGAAACCAATCTTCTCAGCAGTCAGCCTACTTTTCAAGAGAGTCTGGAATCCTCATTTCAGAGAAGAGAACCAGCTATCACGTACTATGCAGGAAAAGAAAATAAATTTTAGTACGGCTCACAGAAAAAAAAAGGGACTCTAAATGGCAGAACTGGAAGTTGGATGGATTTATGTATAACGTTTCATGAAATGTTTGGAATAGTATGTTGTCAATAAATATCAGCCTAGGCACTGAAATAATACAGGAATAAAAACCCTGGCATTTTTCATCTAAATCAACAATTTTTAATCCTTAGGACAGTAGAGGATGCTTGGTAAACATTTTAAGTCTTATTTTTACAAATAGATCTAGACATTTTTTGTTTTCTATGTACATGTCTACGGGTCCATAAAATTATACAATACACTGTACATTGACTGAATGTAAAACTGGAGGAAAGTTCAACATAAAACAATCCAAATACATTCTCTTGCAGCTTCATCTTTTAACAATTCAGTTTGAACAAGCTTGGGATCCTCTAACCTTTACTAAAAAGGCAGCCAAAACTTTGACACTGTCTTTGGCTTTTCGCTACATGTGTCCAAACAAGGATATTTTATAATCAGAAGTATTTGTGGCCTGGAGTATATTAGTTTATAGATGCAGTGGCACTACTAGCAGTATTTTATGACACTCCAGGAACAACAACAACAAAAAAAAACACTAGGCAAGGTGAAGCTTTCATTTTCATGCTTTCACTCTAACTAATTTCCTTTATTTAAATTCTAAAGCAATGCCTTATTCATATAATCTCTTTAAAAAAAAAATGTAGCAGCAGTTAAAACTTCACTCTGTTAAGAACTAACACATCTTTCCAATTATGTTAAGGAAAAGTTCTTTAGAGAAGGGGAAAAAAACTCTTCAATTTTTTTTTTTAAAGATAGTTTGGGGAGTGATTTTCTGATTTTCTTCTTTTTTTTTTTTAAAAAAAAAAGAATCACCAAGGATAACTCTGTAATCGTTTTTATGTTCTTTAATTAGGTCACTTAAAGGAAAAAAACTATTTGCTCTATCCAATGTTGTATGAATATCATACAGACTATTTCACTTCGCTTCACTGCACTTAGGTCATGCTTGACAAAGTACAGTACATAACTAGAACCTTTCATGAAAAGAACAGAAACAGAAAACGTGAAAAATAGCCTATTTGTGAGCACAGGAGAACTGTGAGGAATCATAGCGATACTCACTGTCAGAGTAACACATTCCTGCATTTCATTTCCCAAAGCCTAACAAAACATATACCTTACATGGAAACTTGAAACTCAAAATCTATGTTTTAGATTGCTGTAACGATAGCGATAGCAAAATTCTAGAAATCCTCAGCCAGCTACAAGAGGAATATGCATTTTTCACAGCCAGACGTATCTATGTCAAGTCTGGTCCAGGATGCTGCTGTGTCAGGCAAAGCACTGGAGGCTGCCATTCTGCTATGCAACAGAAGGAAAGAGAAGCTCTTATAATTAAAACCATTACAAAGAATATGAGGTTTTAAACCAAATTTGATCCATTTCACATTTGATAAAAGGCAAAAGTTCAAAAAAACCCACCTCCAAAAGTCCCAGAAGCTACAAATAATAAAGCAGCATGAAAATGACGAGATTTTGCCAGACACAAGGCAGTAGGAAACAGAGATGGAACTCTAAGTCCTTAACTATCAAAGGCAAGCCAATGTTATTTAGACCGTAAACAGTAATTTTAAACCAGATGTGTTCTTTAGACAGCTGGTGGCTGTCTACATGACAGTAGACCTTGGAGCACTCAAATTGTTCTACTTTTCCCAGTTTCCTTAAGATACAAAACTGTGCAAATAAACTCAGCTTCTTCATTTCTTTTCCTGCAGATGACAATAAAAGGTGAATCCCAGAGCATTTGCAAAAAAAAAAAAAAAAAAAAAAAACCAACAAAAAAAAAAACAACCCACAAAAGAAAACAAAACAAAAAACAAAACAAACCAAAAACCCACACCAAAACAAACCCCAACTGTATCCAATATCCTACATGTAATTGGTCTGTACTTATTTTTGAGAGCCATGCACAACGGCTGCTTTCTGTGTTCTGGTCTGAGGGTAAGCTAACTGGACAGAAGACCTGCTTATGCTCAGCGATGATCTATCTAGAGGACTGTTGCTCCTATAAACACTTGTTAAAAATAATCTTCATGGAGGACTGATCACCTTGAACCATCTTGGCAAACCAGCACACAGTACAGATGACTGTTATTGATATGCTAAGTATCAAAGTAGCTGGAGAACAAGTTTATCCATACCAGCATATCGCTTCAAAGGATCACAACTCATACGCCAAAATGATCAGAGAGGCATTACTTTAAAAGAACAAAAATACATAATTTAAAACTTCTACAAAACAAACGTCCCTACTTGTTATGTTCTCATGCCAGCTTTTCAGCTCATCATGCTCTGTTTCACAGGTTGTGATCTCTTGAAACTCTGAAGGTCTCCACTGACTTCTTACAGTTCAATATTCTTGAATAGCTCTTCGTATGAGAGGGACTTCAGCCTGCAAATCTCTCAGCTAAGGATGTCTCAAACAGGAATAAGAACAAAACTGGTGGATCTTCTCAAAAGAAAAAACATATCAAAAAAGTTCCAAAATTATACAGTAAATAAACTTTATTTCATCTCAGCTCTTCTCAGATTAGTGCTGTCAGTCACAGATCAACATATGATACAGTTATGCATTAACTATTTACAATTTACAGTAGCATACTTTTTCTCCAGAAAATATAAGTACAAAAGCTAGGAGTAAACAAATGAGGTACTGCAATTTGGATTTATTGTAGGCAAAAGCATATAGAAGTGACCTTTAGCAAACAACCATAAGATCAAATTGGGAGAGAGTAGTCATCAAGTGTGCCTAGTTCATCAGGAAAATCACCTCAACCACTACCCATCCAAAAATGTATTGCACAATTCATTCAAAAATAAAAAAATAAATAGAAGAAACAAACCATTTATTTAATCTCTTAAAAAACACCCAGTAAAGCCTGTATAGAGATACAGTAGTGGGCAATTCATTCCTAGGATAGTCTTTTCTCTCCTTTAAAAAAATAAGCTTTAACACAAAATAGAAGACAGTGTTCAATACAAGAGAAAAAAAGATTCATCACCAGATAACCCCTGATTAGCATTTCTTTCAAGGCAGTTTTAATTATATTCATGGTCCAAAGATGGTGCTGAGTTTTGGTTCTTGCTGTTCCATTTGTGACCTTGGATCATAGCTTTTTCTTCTTGCCTCTTCTCCAGGAACAACAGAGATATGAACGTATTTCTAAGCAGCAGTGTCATGAAACATTCTCATCACAATTTCTTCAAGAGAGTTGGAGCCATGACTAGAAGAATGAAAAAGTTAGAACAAATTAACAAATATTACATTACTGAAAGCAACTTAGGAGCACGTAATATTAAAATAATAATGACATTGTCATTTATTGATAGGAACAAGAGATGTAAGAATATCAGATAAGTCAAATTGCCAAATTATTAACTGATTTCCAGCAAGGAATTCCATTCTAGTATCTGCAAAACAGTTGAGAAACTATGATGAAAACAAAATAACCTGTAGCAAAAGAGTCAGGAGTCTCGCTGGAAACAGGTAGTCTACTACACTGTTGCATCTTAATCCAACTAAAACCAAAGTTGTCCTCTCTGCATAAGGCCCGTCATGAAATGATGAAGTAAAATTTCGGGGCTAGCAAAAAATTCTACTCTACCAGGAAAATATTTATTGCTTTCACAGTTAAGTCAGCATCATCTTAATTTCCAAGTTTTATACATGCAAGAATATTATCCCACTTGCTGGCTATCTACTGACATAAATCAGAAAAATACTTGACATAAAGTAAGAAAGTACAATCCAATAATGAGGTCTGAACAGTTTCCATACATATTGCTTAAGTTACGAAAGTACAACAGGTAATTGCTGAAATTAAGGTCAAAATCAAGTCCTTCTGTGATATGCTTCAATTGCAGCTCAGATAAGAACGTCTGAACTTTTTACACCAGTATTACAGACAGCATTATAAGAATTTAAGTTTCAAACATGCTTTTTGCAATACCATTGTAAATAGCTTTGTCCTATCATTACCAACAATTCAATTATTTTCAACAGAGCTAGAAAAAACAGTTGCTGATTTTGTCAAGTAGCAATCAAGGCTAGGAGGCAAACAGTCCAAACTCTGTTGCGTTTTAAGTGCCATAAAGTGCATCCACTTTCGTATTCAAAAGTTTAAAAGAACACCAAATAGTATAAACCATGATTGTTTGCTCAGATGAATAGATTTTTTCCTTTGAAACAGATATTATTTTGTACTGAAGGCTATATTTGCATGATTACAAGAGGGGAAGATAGCTTGTCAACTGCATTGTAATAACGGGCAATGGAAAGCAGCTGAAGTGAATCCATTTTGCTCCAGCAGCCGCACAGGTCAACCACTGCATTTCAGCCCACTGACAGCAATTGCTTCACATGCACTGAATTAATTCCTGGCAACTGTCTGTGGTGGTTTAGCCCCCGTCACCACACAGTTTTGTTTTTTTTTCCTACATCTGAGATTTCTGTAGTTCAATCAACATTTCAAGTTTTGCTTATAACTCAGAAAGACTGGTTTCAAATCAATATTTATCATTTTCAGACTTAGCTTTGTAAAGCAAAACACGATTAAGAGTTGAATAAAGTTTATCATACACATATAGAACAAAAAAATTGACAATTTTTAAACTAAGAAAAGCAAGCAAGCAAGAAAAGCAGAAGAATGATTCATTTACAGGTTTCATCTTTAAATAAAACAAGTATGTATTAGGCTTCACTCACCCACATGCTAACTAAGCACAGAGTGATGGGATATTCAGAAAATACCACTGCGAGGTGAGGCAAACTACAAAAAGCCAGGAAGAAAACAGTTTATTGGACTACTTTGTTAGTAACGTAGGTAAGAACTCTGTGGACATCTACTGCTTACACACGAGATTGCTGCAGTTAGATCACAATAACTACATAGATAAAGCCAGATTAGTAAAGGAGATACATTGATCTACCATACATGTTTATTGACCTAGGAATTTGTTAAAAGTTTTCAAAAACATTAAAAATATGCTCATTAAGAGGGTAAATAATAACTCACAGATACTACACAATTATTCTTTTCCAGTACCACAGTTAATTAACAATTTACTCATTAGTTATAGATCTTTTAGCCATAAACTAAAATACAGAAACAGCCAGGCTTAATGTGCATTAAAAATGTACATTTATGTTGCAATTCAGAACTTTATTGCTTATGAGATCTAAATACTGGATATTTTCAAATACCAGCATCACTCCAATATTACATGTGGAGAAACACTAGTGTCGTGTTAGTAATTGTAAATAGATAAAAAACAAAAAAAGCAAGCATTTTTCTTGACAGAATAATTTATGAATAGTCCTCCAACTTTTTAGTCTTAAACAGAATTACAAAAGACTCATCAGAAATATTTATTTGTGCTCCAGTAAACACACTTAGTCACTCTGAAAGTGAAGAAAAAAATTACTACATCCTCCATAATAGACATAACATGCCTTAACATTTGAGTTTCCACTAGATCTCTAATTTAATCTGTTTGTGGATTTGGAAAGAAGAAAATTCATAGGCTAGATCTGACCCAAGAAGGGACTGCTATGTGAAACCCAAGAAGATTTTGATCAAGACATGAAGATCTTGGAACTACAATATCCTTAAAAACCAAAGCTCTTACAGTCTGCAAAAAAAAACCCAAACAAAACTCTCTAGCCATAATTTAATACCAAGGACCAAAATTTGTTGGATGAATCAAAGTCAAAAGTTTTATTTAGTAACAGAAGTTGTGAATGTCTGTTTTAGGAAGACCAGGTTTCAAGTATTAAAAAGCTGAAGGGACTGCAAAAAAGGTCCATCTCTCTCTAACCTCACTTTTGGCCAGAGAACTCAAAATGTTACCTAAATATTACTCAAACTTGCTAAAACAACAACAGAAAAAAATGCCAGCTTTCTACATGAAGGTTAGAGAGAGGTAACATAAAGAAAGTAATAACCACACCTTGTCATATTGTTTCTGAAGCAAGCATAGTGTCAATAATTTCAAACAACGTTGCAAGGATAAGAAAGGAATCTTTTTTGTTTAAACAAGTAAGACAAAAAAAAAAAAATGTTTGGGATGTACGATACTTATTGGAGCTGCAGTATTGTCAGCATTTGTATGATTCTAAAAGTATTTTAAATATTTAAGATTGCAAGACACTCCCCAAACCTACTAAGTGTACAGAAAAATGTTAAAATACTAAACACTTTCCTCATATTTAATACTTCAAGCAGATCAAATACTAGAACTTTTTATTTGTTTCAATGGATCAACAGGACTTCAACGTAATTACTTCAATTGAAATGTAAAAACGTTCAAAATTTTATCTTATTCTGTTTCTGCTGGTCTTAAATAAATACATATGTAAGGCCAGTGAGAGAAACAAAATGCAATTTTTTCCTCTCACTTTAACTCCTAAGCATTTTACTAAGCCGACACACAAAGAGAAGTGTTGACTTCAGATACAATATAAAGAAAACTACTGCTGCAGTTTTTATCTTAATTTTAAAAATTGCTCCAATACATAAAACAATATCAGTGATACCAAATACATGTTTATGCTCATATATTCTTTTTTGGGTCTGCTTCTCAAACCCAAATTCATCTTTCTGGTAAACAGATCATCTTGTAAATACCAAGCAACTGTCACATAATAAGAAGTGTATTTAAACTGGAAAAAAACAACCAAACAAAACCAAAGTTATATGAAGACTCTTATTTTTGACCTGTCCTGACCCAGAGTTAACTTGACACATTTTGATGGTTTTTCACTACAAAAATAATAATCTTGTTAGGACACTTACTTAAGGTAAGAATGACCTAAATGTACACATCTCACTTCAAACACACATATCCCAGGTGATTGAGCTAATCAGTTTTCTATTCTACAAGTAAAATGGTTCTTATTTTTTGCCAGAGATTTTATCCCAAGGCTGCAAAATCTCTCATATTTTTCATGAAAACTGGTATGACTCCGCAGAAACTTCTGAATTTAAAGAAACACGTTTTCTATCAGATTACTTTTTTTTAATTAGAACATTCATCTGCAGAATAGCAGTGATGACTGAACTTGCTTTGTTCTTTTGTACCCACAGCCATCAGAAATATGGCTTAACCTATGATGAGAAATATCTGTTAAGAAAATCCGCTTGCTTTTTTTTCTCACTTTTGCTATAAATTCAAACCTACAGCTAGAATTTGACATTCCACTGAAGAAAAGGGAAGGAGGAAGAAAAGGAGTTTTCTTGAATGCAGACAAAGGGAAAAAGGAAGGAGACTTAAAAGAAAGTTTCTCATTCCTTATTCTTGCAACCTGATCTCCACAACCTTTTGGTTTACTTAACTTACCAATGGTCGAGCGTCTTCTCGTTCTAGTATCTTCTGAGCCTGATCTGCTGGGAACTTCAGCACCGTTGTTATAACCCTGGCCATTGTCTAAAAAGAAGTATGTCATCATTAAGTAATTTTATATGCACTAAATGCTTTGTAATATTTTTAAATGCATTTAAGAATATTGGATACTATTTTTAGTAATGTCAATGGAAAATATAGTGAAACCAGTACGATATAACTACTTGTTTCACATCACATATGCATGACATTATGTGAATTATATGAAAACCATGAAGAGTCTTCATTTCACATTGTTACAAACTGAAGCTACTGTAACACAATGTAAGCTCTATGGTATCTACACTTAAATATTTGAAGTCTATTAATAAGACAGCATAATGTTACAAATATTTTGAGTGGGTATATAGTAACCTCATATTTAAATACCAAATAATTTAGACATCCTCAGATAGAAGATGTAAGAATATCAAAGCTTTGTGCAAAACAGGCAATGATTATTTCCATTTTATAAACAGATGAGTGGGAAGAAAAAAAACTCCAAAGGGCACAAAACAAGGTTCAGGTGACTTTTACAAGAAACGTCAAAGTAAGAGTTGTAGTGCAGCTCAAAGAGAAGGTGATTGCTACAAAACCAGTAATTGCTACTCTTAAAGAATGTGGATGAGATAAGACTGCTGCTCTCAATGTCTACTCTTTATTACCAGTCTCACCTGTGGAATGAGGAGTGAGGCTGTAGCAACAAAGCAGCTGCAGGACAAAAATGACTGCAGCTAAAAGTGAGAGGAAAAGCTCTAATTTGCAACAATTGTTTCAGTATATATATTGACTAGGGGTAAAAATGAAAAGAACACAAAACAAACCAAGCCCTGGTGAATCCTTTCACCTGCTATATTATAGTTTGCATTCCCATTTCTTTTTATGAGATTGATATATTCACATATGTCACCCCTGAATATAATACTTTTACAATGATACCGATCAGTCCCTTGTGTAATTTAAGAGCTGCTGGTCAAAGGTAGAACTTTCAAAATCAAAGTTTTACAGAAATACCCCTTGTCTTTCTGCCATGCACAAGAGCATGTCGAGGTGCAGAAAAAGATCTGCATAAATGTACTATCTCCAAAGCATAGGTAATCCATTACATTCTTCCATGCACCTAATTGCTATCACCACACACATCTACTACAGACATACAAACCTCAGACTGATTTTTTGGCCTCAGAACAGACTCCAAACACCATAATGAATTTACAAGTACAGCATCTAGGATTTCTGCAAGACTTAATATTTAGTGTGCAGTACAGCTGGACAGTGCAACTGTTCTCATGCTTGTAGAAAATATTGTTTTATTAGACCTAGTGGTGTATGCCATGTATTTCCTGATTCAGATATTCTGAACAAGGTGCATGCTTAGAAAAAGCTGGCAATTTATTTCATATATCCTGCCAAGGAAGAGGCAAAAGTAAAGCTGGACTGTGACTGCAGAGCAAGACAGTAAAATCTCCTAGTAAAGACATGTGCAGTTTACAAAAAATGTCATAGGTTACAGGTTACATGTTACGACCATAATCCTCCACTCTTAGATACTGAGCCACTATCAACCCTCAACATTTCGCTTAAGCCTCCAGCACTATAACACAACTGATGCATTCATTAATGTCTCTGTGTAGTATCATTACGGGACCATTTACCAAGCTGCATAAATGGCAATCCATCCTAGCCAGTTTGCACAGATTCTCTTGAACTCCTTTCAATAAAAAGGAAATAACATCTATAGAGATTATCAATTCCAATGCTGAACCACCTTTGAGACATGGCATATTTATTTGCACTATAAAAGGAGACTCTATACAGAGAAAGGCCACCAGAATTATCTTAAAAGAGAAAATTAGAAAAAAAAAAATTGCCTCATCTGGTCCAGGAAAACAAAAGCTAAGAGAAAGGTATGTCTGTACCAAGGAGGCAAATCTGAGTACAGATCTTTCAGCTCAAGGACTGTGCTGGGGAAAAAAGTGCATGTTAATACTTTACTAACACACTTAGACCTTGTATTAAAAGATATTATCCATCACATTGGCATTGCTCATGGTTCTCCAGTCAGCACAGCAGAATGAAAACAGATTTAAAGACACAGTTCAGTAGATTTAAGGTTATATGACACAGCCCCTATGATAAGTAGACACTAAGCTTAGTGTCTTTCAGCAACACATCTAATGGTTGAAAAAAACAACAGATGAAATACGCTTGAAAACACTTCTGAAGTAAAAGTGAAGAGACTTAAGTATCTTCATATTTAAATTAATAAAAATGCTAACTTTCATTCAATTTTAATTTTCCATTAGTGAATGCCAGTACAGATACAATCTTGATCAGCTAATAACAGAGAACTAGACAATACCAGAAATTCTTCCCTTCTTGCAATACATTAAGACATTTACCCTCAATAAAAAATTGCTAAGAGGTAATCAAATGGGTATGAACACACAATAGAGAAGAATACAATCACATTCAATTTTAAGAACTCTGTCATTCTGCCTTACATATCTGCATCTAATTTCCCAAAACTAAAAATTGTAGTGCTTTGAAAATTATGCCTGCTGGTTGTTTGCTCTAAATATACTCCCCCTTTCAATCATATCAACTTATAAACAATGCTCTCTCAACTTATTGTGGGAACTTGACGTCTATCTTATCTGATTTCTTTTTTTCTCCTCCCAATATTCATCTGCTTTTAGGAGCCAGTGTGCTGGCAATGCTGTAATGGCATCTTCTGGTTAAATAAAAAATACTCTCTATGGCAAATAAATACGTATGTATGTATACAAATGTATAAATGTATACATACATACAAATGTATACATACATAAATTTATTATTCATATAGCTTTTAATTAAAGCAATTGAAAGAAAGACAGAAGAGAGATCTAAAGTCAATTTACTTTAGCACTGATTATTGTTTGTTGCTGTTAGTGAAGAAGTCAACTGCAAGTTTTAGTACATCTGTTAAAAAGGAAAAAAAACCCTCACAATTTTATATTCCAAAGTTCTGAGGCACTTATAGCAATGTTTTGAAGACCAGTAAGAAACAGCCTTAATGAGTGACAAAAGAGGATTCACACTACGTTTTCCTGAATGCAAATTTGCTACATGCATCAGCTATTTGCAATAATCATCTACTGCTGTCTCGAGACTTGTTTGAAGCTAAAACATTGCTGACAATGATTTTTAGCATTTTCTCTTGTCTAAGTTTCTCACAACTCAAAATCATAAAATCATTTTTTAATTATTTCAGTTGTTTGTTATTAAAGTAGCAGAGCCATCCAATGAGTCATAGGCTTCTGAACAGAGGCTAACTAGCAATTCTGGGGTTTTTTGGATAAGGGATTTGTATTTTTAATAAAAAAAAAAATTAATATCAAACTGAAAAATGGCATAAAAATAGAGAAAGAGGAATCCCATAAGGACAAGATGTCCTGTACAGACCAAGTTTTATTCTATACAGAGTACAATGACAACAAAGCTAATTAACATAGAAAGCCACATAAAACCTCTCTGCTTAATAGTAGTCCAAGTTGAAAACAGTGCAACAAAGAATGGAAAAACACCAAGGAGGAGAAAAAAAACAAAGACACACACAAAAAAATCACCCACATAGCATTTATCATCCAAGAAAAATGTCTGTGTTATGACATACCTCTTTTGAACCTGGTCTATCTCTAAGCATCAGTATTGTTGCAAGCTAGTAAGATTCCAATGTAAGAATGATTTCACAAGCTTGCAGCATACAAGAAGCTGCCTACTGTGCAATTTTTTTTTACTTTTAGGAGTAAATTAATACTATGCAGAGAAAGCATATACATTTGGGAATACTATAAAACATCTTTAAGAAACAATCAAAAAGAGATATTTCACCATCTTCAGAGCTACTAACAACCTATTATTTAATCCGCTAATTATCATGTTTGCATCAAGGTGACATCAAAAGAGCACTTTGCTAATATTGTGCGTGCCAGTTTTCACAGTATATTAAGCCTGACTGACAACAGGACTTTTGCTAGTAAAACCATGCCTGCCTACAAAGGCATTTGTCTCCATAGGTAAACTGGCGAGAGATGTGATAACCCCCCTCCCCTCGCCAGTCATCTTGGCATGCTGACAAAGTTTTTAAAGGTAGGGATCATGCCTCTCTGGAAAAAAACCTGGAAGTCTGTTGAATCCTGTGTCAGTAATAAACAGCATGTAACGAATCACAACATGGTACTTCAAATCTATACAGCAAGGATAATAAACTGCATTCTAACCTGAATCGCATGTCATCCTATACAACTTTCCATACCTTTGTCTCACGACCCATCATATACTCAAAGAGCACTTTCCTCAAGTATTCAAACTCAGTAGGCTCCCCAAAGAGGGAAACGTCAGTACGGTGAAGGTTTCCATCTGTGTAAACAAAAATAAGATAATATTTATACAGAGAGTCACTTATATGAATCTAAGTTTCAGCAATGGCATAAAACTGAACAAGAACAGATGCCGGATTCTGCACCTAGGACAAAGTACAACTGCACACAAGTCTAGACTTGGGGAGGAGCAGCTGGAGAGCAAACTTACAGAAAGGGATCTGGGGGTGCTGGTTGATGGGAAGCTCAACAGGAGTCAGTAATGTGGGCTCTGGCAGCCAAGAGGGTAAACCCGATCCTGATGTAAATCAAACACACCATACCCAGCTGGTCAAAAGAGGTGATTATCCCACTTTATTTAGCAATTGTGCACCCTCACTTTGAGTATTGTGTGCAGTTCCGGGTCCCACCATTTAAAAAGAATATTAAGGTCCTTGAACGCATCCCAAGGAGGGCACAAAAGGTGGTGAAGGGGCTGGCAGGCGTGCCCTCTGGGGACCAGCTGAGGACTCTGGGTTTGTCCAGTTTGGAGTGCAGGAGGCTGAGAGGCGACCTCCTTGCTCTCTCTAGCTTCCTGAGGAGGAGAAGTGGAGAGGGAGGTGCTGATCTCTCCTCCCTGCCGCCCAGTGCCAGGGTGCATGGGAATGGCTCCAAGCTGTGTCCATCAGGGGAGATTCAAGCTTGACAGGAGGAAGCATTTCTTTACCGAGAGGGTGCTCAACCACTGGAACAGGCTTCCTGAAGAGGCGGTGGATGCCCCTTGCCTGTCACTGTTTAACAGGCATTTGGATAACGCCCTTAACAACATGCTTTAATTTCTGGTCAGCCCTGAAGTGGTCAGACAGTTGGACGTGATGATTGTAGTAGGTCCCTTCCATCTTAACTATGCTATTCTGTTCTTCTTTCTACGTCCTCCTTTCCCTAGCAGTACATGCTGAGGAAATCTCTGACGTAATTTCTTCCCAGCCTTGCAGTAGTAGAAGCCATTTAATACCCATAACTATGTCCCAGCCTAGGCACTGTCTCCATCACCTTGTGGGAAGGAGGCATGTTCCTTCTGCTGGGAGTGAGAGCTGTGGATCATCTCAAGAAAACTGGACTATCTGAATAAATTTGCAAAAAAACCACGTGAAGTGTGGTTTTTAGAAGTCTTCTGTGTTCATCCAGTTGAGCTGCATTTCCACAGGAAGGCAAAACCCCCACATACCTGACACTAGTGAGGCTCAAAGAACAAGCTCTCACTCTGAAGCAGGACGTGCTCCTCAAGTAAATGGTTGCAAATCTTTTGGAGGTGAGCAACACCTGTTCATTTCCCCATGGATTTCTTTTTTTTTTTTTTCCACTCCTTGTACTCATTTTTAGAAATGCCTGAGCTGGTTGCCTTGGAAAAACATGCTAAACCAAAAGAGCCTGAGAACAAAAGTACTCCCTGATAGAGAAGGTCCATCTGGGCCAGTACTCATTTCCAAAGTGGCCAACCATAAATGTCTAAAGGAGAGCATATGAGTAGTGCAGGTCTGCTTCTGTCAGGGTCCTAAGTTGCTCATAGGCCTCAGTGGCTGGGACCAGCCCTTCCCTGGGACCCCCAGCCACACTGTGTCCTGCCAACGGCCATGGGGACATGTCTCAGCTCAGCCTGGGGCCTGGGACCAGCACTCCAGAGAGCTGCTCTCCTGGATGGACCCTGCAGACCTAGATCAGAGCTTGTCAGGCACAACACTAGTCATAATGGAGCATAACTATGCTATCCTATGTGATGCAATGCTATTCTACCTTATCTGCTCACAATGAGTCAAATAATGATGAGATTATTTGTCTGAAATACCAGGGGGGTTTTAGCTCCATAAACACTTTCAAGGACACATAACACAAAGAATACAAGTGGAAATAGGATTTTGATTTATTTTGTGTTATGATATTTTACAATATGTTATTTAATTTTGTTTTATTTTCTTCTTTTTTTCTGACTCTGTTTCAGAGTCGATGCTCACAAGCATTTCCACAACGTGCAATGTGTAGCCAGGAGCAGGCTAATGCGTTCTTCACTTCAGCTTGAAAAAGAAATCCCTTGCAGTCTGGCAAAAGCAAGCCACAGAGCTCCAGAAAGCAGGAACACAGGCCAGTAGTCCCCGTGTCCTGAAGAGCCAGAATGTGAAGGATCTGTGAAAAGCGCTCTCGTGCCTGCCCGGCGCTGGTATTGCGCGCAGGCAGAGCTGAAAAGTGGCTGCTCGTGATGGTGCAGCAAGGCTGCAGCCCTCCCAAGCACAGGCTGTTTTGCAGAGGCAAGAAGCCCTGAGGAAGTGGAGGCAAGGGAAGAGCAGAGCTTGCTCCTGCTGCCAAGCGGCTAGGGGCAAGAGAGGCTGAAAGAAGCAGGGCACGAGTGGCACCTTGGAGGGGCCAGAGGCCAGAAGAGCAGGCAAGAAGTGGGCAGCAAGGGCTCAGAGGAGCCCTGAGAAGGGGCTGTGCTGAGTGCTCCAAGGGCCAAGAAGCAACCCCCGGGGGGCACTTACAGGGTTGTCAAGGAATATGAACAACTGTAGTACATAGGACAAAGAGAAAAATTTTATGAGTCTTCCAGACAACGCGTAAGACAGGAGATGGAGCATACAAAAAGTACAAAGTAAAACAAGGCAACACTGGTGAATATGATAGGCAGTGGTATACCAAACTACAACTATAGTAATTGAGTTTTGAACAGACAACAGTGAAGGAAAATTTTAAGAAGGAATACCTATGGAGACTGAAGTTTTGATTATTCTTTACCAAGCAGAAAGATGCATCGTTTAATAAAAGGCCAGTATCATGGGCTAACAGCAAATTAAATTAGGTCTTACATTAATATAGAGAATAAGGCCTTGAAATTAAGAGGTAGTCTGCAGAGAATTTAAAAGTAATAAGAACAATGAAGTGACCTGGTTAAAGTAACATGGTGTAAAAATGGATGGAGTGTTCTTAAAAGATATGAATACAGCATTTACTAAATCAAGAAAAGTAATATTACTGTTACGAAAATGTCACAGCAGGACATCTTGCAAAGGAAATCTAGTCACAAGAAGAGTAAAAGCACAGACATGTAACACAAGAAAGACCTGTAAAATCTATAATTTTAATCTAATTGTGTTAAGAATGTTAAAGTCATAAAAATGTACATTTAATTAGCCAAGATAAATGGATAATTCTTCCCCTCCCGCTTTCTAGTGCACTCGCTCTGTGGACACAGAAAGCTTAAGAACTCTAACACAGAGCTCTTTTAACTGTATGGCATAAAATCAAACATCAAACAAAACGCTGTGTGATCTGCTCATCTGAAATCACACATCAGGCTCTATTATAACAGACAAGACAGAACAAGGATAAGATATCATAAAAATATTATATGAGTGTTTTAAAGAGACGGACATTTTAATAAATTGTCTAAACCAAAGCATATCTTCGAACAAAGAAAAAAAATATTTGTGATGAAAACTGTGTACTTACCTCTGTACGGTGTTCCAACTGATGTGACATATATATTCTTCTCATAATTTTTCAGCCGGTCTTCCAGGACATGAATCTAAATAGAGAATAGTCAAAATGATAAACGGTGTTCACAAGCAGCTAAAATAAGCACAATTGTAACAGTTTTCAGCTAAACATCATCACCTTCTATGAAAGCAAAATACATTTGCCTTTTAAGGACGGAAAACATTAAAAATTGTCTCTAATCTACTCAATGTGTACATGTGTATATACATATAACTATAGCGAATGTTATGCATATATATATTTATATACATATATACACACGTCTATTTCATACACATAAGCATACATTAAAAAAATGAAAAAATTGTACTTAATATCCAAAAAGACTTAGTTTAGAAAAATAAGAGATCCATATTTTCATGAAGTGCATTGTTCCATTTTTCACTGTGCAAATGTTCTGCTAACCTCTATCACAAGCATGTGGTATTTTCATTCTCAGAGGATAGAGGAGTACATTGAAAAGCGCAAAGATCTCCTGAGAGCAAGTATGAGTCAAAACTATTTTACATGCATATTATTTCCATAGTACCTGCAGCATGGAGATGTGCTACATTTGAAAATAACAAAGCTTGTAATACTGTAAACACAAAGTATCAAAAAAGAGTTATTTTTAATTGTTCAAGCAGCACCTTTACCTGCTCTTTGAACTCCTGCTCTTTCAGTTTTGAATCATTGATTAGTGTTGTCTTCTGTGCAAGCTGTGCCTGAAAGAACAGTTACATATGGAAATCATCAAGAAACTGCTGAAGATATAGCACAGGTACATTTTCAATAAACTTCTTTCTCCCTTTTAACACGCACAAACTTACAAGCAGTATTTCTGGTTTCAAACTGCTGTGAAACGGAATTATCTAGAGAGCAAAATCAATAAAACTTAAGATTTACCTGAAGTTCTGTTATTGTGACCTAGAAAAACAACAACAAAAAAAGTGGATTAAAATGTATGTAAAACACTGAAGACATCAAGCACTGGACATGGGTAAAAAAAAAAGAAAGAAGTATCAATCACCTAGTTCTGCTAAAAGTGTGTTTATTGAGGATGATAAAAATTGAAATGACCAAATCACATGTACACTTATAAAAATACGTAGTCCCATAAATGCAGTTTAACTTATTTGTACTGACAGTACATAAAGCTTATGCACTGTTTATTATTTGATTCTATAAGACAATTATCATAAATATAACTTGAAGAACCGAGTATTTCCAAATCTTTACAAAATGCACATTGGAGATGAATGATAATTGAACGAGTATGAAGCACATCCCAGAAAATCCTAACTACTATTAATACTATTCATAATATTGTCTCTTTTTCCTTTCTTCTCCAGGTTCTAAAGATAAAGTAGTATTTATACCGTTCAGAATCATGTTTTAGGGTTTAGGAGTTTCTCAGAAAGAATCTTCCTCCAGATAACAAGATCATGTAAGATTATCATCAGTGGGTGGACAAGAGTTGATTAAGAATACAAGGCAGTCTGATACAAATATTTCTGCTTTTTCTGTTATGAAAACACTACTTACGTCATGGAACAGTTAATAAAAGTAATATAAAGGGTGTTGTAAGCAAGTGCAAGGCAGAAGGGACAAACACTGGACAATGAAATAATTTGGACTGTAAGTCTGTAGTGTCAAATAAATATATTTTGTATCCCCATTGTCAAAATGAAAAGTTTAAAAGTAAGATTAATATTAATTCTCATCAATTACACTGAGAAAAGGAAAAGTAACTAGTAACATTTTCATCAAAGAATTCCTCAAACTAAAATGTGGTCTCAGAAAGAAAAAAGCATGCACTCGGTCTTCTTTCAATGAAGACCCCTCTGTCCAGAATTGATACATTCAAGGCACTATTTCAGAGCCCTTTGGAATCTGAATTTAAAAAAACCAACCAACCAACCAAACAAACAAAAAAACCCAACGCTAAAAATGATCTAATGCGATTTACTTTCCTTCTAAAGGGCTTCTAGTAAAACCAACATAAAAGACACATGTAGAGGCCAAAAAACTCACCTTAATAATCACAACACAACTGGACTTTTTAACATATAATTTAAAAAGGTAGTATCAAATACTGCAGATTCTAAAGAAACTGACTTTTGAAGTTAACATCTAAAGGAATAGAAACTGTATGGAAAAGTGAAGTCCAGATAAATAAATAAAATCCAATTACGAGCAAACGACAGAATTTTATGAAGACTAAGTATTTCACATCTAAAGATATGAAAATAAATGTTAGTTACAGCTTACTTTTTCACTGTTCCAACGCTCCTCTTCTGCCATCCTTTGTTTGTACTCCTTTTGCAAGTCTTCTATCTGTGCCTGCAACTCATGAACTTTCGCTGTCATCTCTTCCTCACGAGCCTTCAAAATACAGGAAAAAAATTACTTATACAATTAATCATCTAACCACTCTAAACCTTAACTACAGTGGACACAATGCAATCAACAAAAGAGTTACGCTACACACAGAAAGAATAGGGTTAAAATTCAGTATAAAGGCTAGCTACACTACAGGACTACAGAAAAGAGCAACAAACAAACATAGGGGCTTAACAAGATTTTGCAGGCTTTCGATAATCAAGACAACATAGTTAGGATAACAGTGAATTACAAAGAAAGAGATATTTCTATTGGCACTAAATCAGCATTTGAGTATAATCCAGTAGGTGTATTACTGGAGAGATTGTTCCTGCTTACACAACCTTCATGAAAAGGACACGTTATGACACAGAGTCACTTCCTATACTCTGGAAGTTTTCTCACTCACTCTCACAAGGATGTTTCTAAAGCAGTTTTAAGCACATTTTCAGAAACAACCACTTCCCTTTCACAAAGGCACTAAGCAGCATGGAGCAAAGCAGCAGCAGCAAGAATGGCAGGGAGGAAATGAACTTTCCCCGGATATTTTAAGACAGTGTGCAGAGTACATTTATAGGAGAAAAACACTATGACCTAAATCCTAGCAAGTTAATCAACCTAAATGGCACTTTGCCAAAAGAGTGTTTTTTAAAATTCTGTCCCCTCTGGCCTTTTTCTGAGATAACATGTTAGGGAGCTTTAAAACAGCACTCCAATTCAAACTGCATGTCTCTACCACTGAACCAAACTAAAACGCCAGTTTCACTCACGCTAAGCATTCAGGGCAGTAAGTAGTCCGCTCTGCGATGCAATAGTACTTCAGATTAAATTAGTACAATTAATCTGCTGTTATCTAGAACAGAACTGCTAATAAAAATGTAGTTCTATTCAAAATCTCATGAGTTCAAACTATAGTGATATAGAATATTCACTGGAAAACTAAGTGCAGAACTAGAAAGCTGGTCCAGACAAGAAATTTAGGGTATGCCATAAGTAAAAGAAGAATGATTTCCCTGTAAGGCCACTTTTAAATGTGTTCCTTGCACCCTACTTAAGAATAAAACACCCTCCCAACGCAGCCTCTCGGCCCAAAAACCACCACCAAAAAGAAACAAAGCACCTGCCTGTTCCCAAAAGCTGGTGAATGGGAAGACACAGTACCTGAGCAAGTTTTACAACCCAGAAGTTTTAAGAATATCCATCTTCCATAAAAACTTTGCTCAAACATCATGACCTCCAAACAGTGTTATTTTTTATTCATTCATATGATTTTTCTATGCCCTCAAAAATACATAACTGATTAACCTTTTTCTAAGATGTTTTTTAGAGATGGTTATACTACTCTAGTTGAAACTCCTCAATACCTGGCATATTCAGTTCCTTCTGTTTCCCTTGTTTGAGGGTTTTGGTTTGGTTTTTTTGTTTTTTTTTTTGTTTGTTTGTTTTTGTTTGTTTGTTTGTTTTGGGTTTTTTTTTGGGCAGGGGTAGGGAGGTGGTGGTGGTTGGGTTTGGATTTTTTTTTTTACATCAAGAATATAAAATCTTATGATTTCTAGACTACTGTTCACTGAAATAAAACCTGCATGCACATCATTCTCAGTCATAAAAGGCAGCTGAAATGCAGAAAAGAAATTAAACTCAAAATTATGAATGACACTTCTGTAAAAAGGGACCTACTTGTGAGCCCTTATTTTTATAAATCACTGAATAGAGATTCTAATTTAAAATTTGAAATAATTAGAGATCATGTGAGGTTCCAACATGCTACAGAATCTGTACATACAATAAGAACTTATTGTTCTATACAGCGTCTGGCATACTCTGAAAATAAACAGCATGCTATTCAGATTCAATTACAGTTACAGACTAAGACTTCAATAAAGCTGTAACTTCTCAAATCTTAACCACAAGGCCTATCCCTGTATTCACATGGGAGGCATTAGGACAATGAAAGAATACACATCTGAAGTTAGGTATTTTACTTTTAGCTCACTGATAGGCTTAAAATAAGGTAGCAGGAGCACAACATTCAATTTTTCTCTACATACTTCAGTTGAAGAAAAAAGACTTAGGCCTCAAATTACAGGCTATGCTGATTTACAAGTCCTTTAATTACAGAGATGTGAGGAAAGTTTTTATGAAAGATAAGCAAACATCACATAAAGCAGGAGAAGTACCAGGGGAGCACTTCACAAATAAATCATATTAACAGACTGAATGATTCCTGCTTGTCTTTAAGGATATATACTCAAATCAAGTTAGACTAATTTTTAGCATCATTAACCATGTTTAAAATGCAACAAACAGCTACAAAGTTATATGAGCAAAACTCATTTTTGCAATGGGCATTATTTTTGCTTCATCTTCTTACCATTTATGTCAGAGAAATCTCTCTGCACAAATGTCTTGATGCGAAATTTCTCAAACCTATAATGAGCCAAGTCAGGTATAAGTGGGGCAATAACTGGTAACTTTAGGCTAATTTGAGAAACCTATAGATCTGCTGATACACATGCTCCTATTTCTATCAGAGATCTCAATATGATACACACTCAATTTAACATAAATATTTCTTAACTTTTGAAATGCTTGCAATACTTTTTCAAGAAAAAAAGGTAAGAAATTATCTGAATTTTTTTCTCTCATCTATGGTAACAGAAACACACACTCACACACATACCATTACCTAAAAAAGAAACATGTACTCTGAAATTTCAAATATCAAGCCACAGCTTATTGCACTTCCAGGCAACTGTCACTGCCATCATCAATGACATGCAAAAAATAATATTGTTCATGTCCTCCAATTGCACAGAAGTCAAATTAGCCTAAACCTTCAAGATCATACACCGAGTAAAGCATGCATGTTTCTGACATAGACACAGACTTGAATGCATCAGAAAACAGAGAGGAATTACATCTGCATGACTTCAAATTACAACCTATTCGGGCCTGTAAAGTAAGGAACTGAATGGCAACACACTGCACATTCAGGTAAGGGAAATATATATCCTCCAGAAATGCAGAATTTAGATCTAGGGTACAAAAAAACAAAAAAAAAACCAAACCAAAAACAACCCAAACCAAAACACCTCAACTCAACTGTTTTATATAATGCATTTTTTCTAAATTAGGAAACAAAAGAAGAGGACTCTAAATTTATAATCCTGTCATCTCCATCCTACTTGCTTAAAGTTCAAAAATAAGAGTGGAACACACCAACCTGCCTACAAGATGGAAATTTTTAGTATTAAACAGTCATGCTCAGTACACAACTCTTTGGGCTAGTAACTGAGCACAAACAAACAGAAATTCACTTACATTTATTACTACTGGCTCTACTCAAGGGACATTCTTTTTTTATTAAACTATTTGTACAAACAGGACTAAGATCAGCAAAATTAAAGCCTGCATCCCAATGTGATGTACAGTCGAGCACTGAAAACCATTCAACATTTTGTTGCCATAAATGTGGGGCTGGTACAATTTACTTGACTAAAACAGAGGGTCTCCTTAGATGGTAAAGTATCTTTAGACGAAAGCTGGCTGCTAACTTCTGGTTGAAATCTTACTGGAGCAAAACTGTGCCTATCTGCAAATAATATGCAGATAAACTGTTCACTTACAAGTAAAAGCTAAAGCTTTACTAGTATAAAAATTATGCAAACAGACTGTACCCTGCGTAGAACAGAACTTTATTTGAAGGGCTATGGTGCCAATCCAGACAGGGCATCAGAGAAAGGAGCTAGACAGTGAGGCTGACTCATAAACACTGTATTTATATCCTTAAAACAAACAACACACCACCACCACAACTCTAGTAAAGCTTAAAGTTAACTCACTCACTTTCCTCATTTCAACCTGGAACACAAACTGCTTGTGAACATAAGGACTTAACTGTATAACTTTTACTGAATGACCACAGTGGGAGCTTAATTTCTGGTGTTCCTTCAAGTTCAAAAAATACAGAATCAAACATTTCAATTGCAAGCTAGGTCACCACATATATGAAGTGTAATTCAATAAGTAAGACCTTTACTAGAAAGAATGAGTTTTTCTGTCTAGTTATGCAATTAAAAAAGGGGAAGAGTTATTTTGAAATGTGTGTAGCCATATAACTTTTCAGAAAGATACCTCAAGGATTTCTTCATATTTCTGCACAGTTCTTTTTAGATCGTCATCTTTTTCAGCAATTTTTTTATGCAACTGTGTTGTCTCTATGTGATGATTTTCTATCAATTCCCTTTCTACCTCCTGGGCTTTACCTATTAAAAAAAAAAAAAAAAAAAGTCAAGCAATATAAAAAAGCATATTTATTTTGTGAAATTATGTCACAACAGTATTAAAAAAGCTGAAAAGACAACTGTGGAAGGCACCTATAAGGAAAACTTGTCAAGAAAAATAATTTTTCAGTCAGTGACAATTATGTCAGTTGATCCTAATATGTATGAACTTTGTTGTCTGCAACTTGGTATCCACAGCAATTTTTTCTACCTGATGCTGGAACTTATCTTCAGAAATTCCTCACTTGTAGGGGTACTTCCAGTAACTGTGGAGTCAAAAGACACTTTCTGCTCGCTTTTCCAACCTCCAGCTTACTCTATGGTGGCAAAAGATGGACAGAGAAGCTTAAATACACTGTACTCTAGTTATAGCCATAGGGTACAGCAATTAGACATGATATCCAGTTGGCACCTGTTAGTGGTTACAGTGCAAGTCTGCAAGAAGTAGCTAAAAAAAATGTAATGCAAGTCTGATTCCCAGATGGATCTATGTTTCTCTAAAAGCCACCCTTCAGTGCCATACATTCAACTACGGTGTGTTAAATGCTTGTATTGCTGAAGCCAAAGTAGTCTTACAGTGAAAACTTACCAATGTGCTTTCACCTCTAAGACACTACTCTCTTTTTTTTTTTCTTTTGTACATATGATAAAAAGGTGTTATCTATGGCTATCATGGGTAACTCTTGCCATAACCAATGCAAACAGGCAGAATGCTAGACCAAAGATCGACCCTATAGGGTAAGAAAGACAGCTACATATGTGTTTTCCTAATTGTGCTACAATTAACATTTATATGCTATTTCCTGAGCAAGAGAAGTTCTTTCCCTGAGTTCTCCAGGCAGTCATAAAACACATTTTGTCTTTATCCGAGTCCCAGGTAAAACTCCTTCCCCAGAATATGTGAAGATTTGGTTTTCTGGCTATTTTATTGATTACAGTTATACTAGTATTTCACTTACCGATTGTCTCTTTTACTGCTGTTTCCAATTCTCTTTCTTTTTGAGCCAGCTGAGTATTGAACTCTCTCATTAACTGCTTTAAGGTGGAGTTGTGCTTTAGCTCAATGTCTTCTTGTTCACTCCTACACAAAAATGTCAAAAAAATATAGTGAGGAAATAAAATGCTTAAAGAGAGTGTGAGAACAGTTTAGCAAGGTAGGAATTCAGGGAATTTCTCCAAAACTATTTTAGAATGGGATAGTTTTGAATTATATGAATTCTATGTGATTCATGGAGGCTTTTTGTTCCCCTCTCATTGAATTCACCTGGAAGGCATAGGTGTTTCATTTAAAAAACAATCCAGAACTGAACCCTTCCAAAAGATATGGAGGTTTTGCTGAGGAAGATGAAGAACTGGAGGTAAAGAATGTGCTGCATAAAAGCAGAATTTTTAGGAAATTTCTTGCTTGAGAAACTATTAAGAGTGCTGAGCAGTATACTATATTTCGGTGCAGTACATATGAAGAACTATCGATATCATCTGAACATGAATCATAGAATCACAGAATCATAGAATGGTTAGGGTTGGAAGGGACCTTCAAAGGTCATCTAGTCCAACCCCCCTGCAAGCAGCAGGGACATCCCCAACTAAAGCAGGTTGCTCAGAGCCTCATCCAGCCTGGCCTTGAACGTTTCCAGGGATGGGGCCTCCACCACCTTTCTGGGCAACCTGTTCCAGTGTTCTATAACTCGCATCATAAAAAATTTTTTCCTAATTTCTAATCTAGATCTACCCCCCCTCTATTTTAAAACCATTACCTCTCGTCCTATCGCAACAGGCCCTACTAAACAGCCTTTCCCCATCTTTCTTGTAGGCCCCCTTGAGGTACTGGAAGACCGCTATAAGGTCTCCCCAGAGCCTCCTCTTCTCCAGGCTGAACAGCCCCAACTCTCTCAGCCTGTCCTCATAAGAGAGGTGCTCCAGCCCTTTTATCATCTTTGTGGCCCTCCTCTGGACCTTCTCCAACTGGTCCATGTCCTTCTTGTGTTGGGGGCTCCAGAACTGGACACAGTACTCCAGGTGGGGTCTCACCAGGGCAGAGTAGAGGGGCAGAATCACCTCCCTCGACCTGCTGGTCACGCTCCTCTTGATGCAGCCCAGGATGCGGTTGGCCTTCTGGGCCGCAAGGGCGCATTGCCTGTTCATGTTAAGCTTCTCATCCACCAGCACTCCCAAGTCCTTCTCCTCAGGGCTGCTCTCAATCCATTCTCTGCCCAGCCTGTATTTGTGCCTGGGATTGCCATGACCCAGGTGCAGGACCTTGCACTTGGCCTGGTTGAACTTCATGAGGTTGGCACGGGCCCACCTCTCCAGCCTGTCAAGGTCCCTCTGGATGGCATCCCTCCCTTCCAGCGTGGCGACGGCACCACACAACTTGGTGTCGTTGGCGAACTTGCTGAGGGTGCACTCTATCCCACTGTCCATTTCCCCGACAAAGATGTTGAACAGGGCCGGGCCCAACACGGACCCCTGAGGGACGCCACTCGTGACCGGTCTCCACATGGAGATTGAGCCGTTGACCACCACTCTCTGAGTGCGGCCATCCAGCCAACTCCTTATCCACCGAGTGGTCCGTCCATCAAACCCATGTCTCTCTAGTTTAGAGAGGATGTCGTGCGGGACAGTGTCAAAAGCTTTGCACAAGTCCAGGTAGATGATGTCAGTTGCTCGTCCCTTGTCCACCGATGCCGTCAACCCGTCATAGAAGGCCACCAAATTGGTCAGGCACGATCTGCCCTTGGTGAAGCCATGTTGGCTGTCTCCAACCACCTCCTTACTCTCCATGTGCCTTAGCATGGTTTCCAGGAGAATCTGCTCCATGACCTTGCCAGGCACGGAGGTGAGGCTGACCGGCCTGTAGTTACCTGGGTCTTCCTTATTCCCCTTTTTAAAAATTGGGGTTATGTTCCCTCTCTTCCAGTCATCGGGGACCTCACCAGACCACCACGACTTCTCAAATACGATAGCCAGTGGCTTGGCAACTTCATCCGCCAGTTCCCTCAGGACCCGCGGATGGATCTCATCAGGACCCATGGACTTGTGCACCTTCAGGTTCCTCAGATGATCCCGAACCTGTTCTTCGAGTACAATGGGCAGTTCTTCATTCTCGCAGTCCCTGCTTGCACCTTCTACAGCTTGGGCGGTGGGACAGGAACTCTTGTCGGTGAAGACTGAGGCAAAAAAGTCATTGAGAACCTCAGCCTTCTCCATGTCCTGGGTAACCAGGACACCAGTTCCCTTCTGGAGGGGGCCTACATTTACCCTGGACTTTCTTTTGTCCCCTACGTACCTATAAAAGCTCTTCTTGTTGTATTTTATATCCCTGGCCAGATTCAGTTCTGCCAGGGCTTTGGCCTTCCTTACCTTATCCCTGGCCACTCGTGCAGCCTCTTTGTAGTCCTCCCAGGCTACCTGTCCCCACTTCCACCCTCTATAGGCTTCCTTTTTCACTTTCAGTTGGTCCAGGAGCTCCTTGCTCATCCACGCCGGCCTCCTGGCCATTTTGCCTGACTTGTTCTTCATTGGGATGCATCTCTGCTGAGCTTGGAGGAGGTGCTCCTTGAATATGGACCAACTTTCCTGGGCCCCTCTTCCCTCCAGGGCCGCCTCCCATGGCACTTGGCCCATCAGGTCCCTGAAGAGGCCGAAGTCCGCCTTCCTGAAGTCTAGGGCAGAGAGCTTGCCATGTAGTTTCCTTGCTGCCCCGTGGATCTTGAACTCCACCATGTCATGGTCGCTGCAGCCAAAGCTGTCCTTTAGTTTCACATCCCCCACCAGCCCCTCCCTGTTGGTGAGCACAAGGTCGAGCATGGCACCCCTCCTTGTCGGCTCCTCTATCGCCTGCAGGAGGAAGTTGTCATCTACGCATTCCAGGAACCTCCTGGACTGCCTGTGCCCTGCCATGTTGTCTCTCCAACAGATGTCAAGGTGGTTGAAGTCCCCCATGAGGACCAGGGCCTGTGACCGTGAGGCTGCTCCTATCTGCCTATAGAGCACTTCATCTGCTCTGTCCTCCTGGCCAGGCGGCCTGTAACAGACCGCCACTGTAATGTCCCCTGTCCGTCCCCGTCCTCTAATCTTGATCCATAAGCTCTCAGTATTAAGTTTTAATAAACTTTGTTTCATGTTCAAGGAAAATAGAACTATATTTTATGTTCTGGCAATGCTGAAAATTGACCACCACTGAACCAAATCAAAAGTGCTATTACTTTGCAAAAAGATAAAACACTTTTTAAACTGATGACTCAAATAGTGCTTTCTGTGTTCATTAAGTGCTACTTTCAAGTAGCTCTTTTCATGCTGTTTCTCTCAGCCTATTTAGAAAAAATGACCGAAAAATACCTGTCATTATTTCATTGTTACAAATTGAGCTTCAAAAAGGTATTATTGAGGTTTTGGTGATTAAAGATAAAGCAGAGAAATGGTATCAAGACCAAGAACAAAGAATTTACCTGATTTTCTGCTCCATTTCTTCTAAGGACTCCTTTTTTAATACATCAAGCTCCTGCTGATGTTCTTTTCGCAGAGTACGTAAGTCTTTTTGAAGATTATTCACTTCTTTGCGTAGTTTCTGCTTCTCCCTTTCAGTCTCTTCCAGTTTAATCTGCAAGTCCTTCTGTTGGTTCTGCATATCACCTACTAACGTCTGCAACTCCAAATCAGATTTAGCCTTTTCTTCAGCATTCTCCTCAAAAGTCTTGAGACGGTAATTTCTTTCATCCAACTGTTGCTGTAAACTTCTCAGCTTTTCTTCATATCTTGAATTCTTCTCTTCCAACTCTTTTATCTTCTGTTCTAAAGACTGACTGACTGCCTCCTTCTCCTGCAGTTTGTTCTGGAAGTCTGCAATTACATTCTCCAGATCGAGATGTTTTTCTTCTTTAGCTTTTAATTCTTCCCTAGCATGTGCTAAATCACTACCACAATGAGCATGCTCATCCACTAACAACAAGTATTTTTTAGTTTGCTCCTCAAGTTCTTTCCTGAGGCTTTCAGTCCTACTCCACCCCTCTTGATGGCTCTTCTCAACACATTCTAATTTTTTAAGGAGTTCTTCCTGTTTGTTTTGCAGTTCTAGACGACAGCCATTACTCTCTTGTTGTTCTTTTTCATATTTCTGCAATAATTCATCTTTTTCCCTTAAGCTCTTCTGTAACACATGCATTTTATCTTCATATGTCTGCTGGACACTCTCAAGCATTTTATTTTTTTCTTGCTCTACAGCAGCTTTTACACCCTCTACTTTTTGCAGCATCTCTTTCTCTAATTCTGTGGAATCTCTTGTTGACCTAATTTTTTCTTCCAAGGACTCAATTTTGGCCTCTCTCTCCTGCACTCTTTGTTCCAAGTCTCTTAACTCGTTTTCTCGGTCCTGCTTAAATTGCTGCTCTCTTTTTTCCATCTGAGACATCAATTGCTTTTTAATAGAACTTATTTTTTGCTCTGCCTTCTTTTTCAGATCTGCCAGCTTAGTGCTGTTCTCTGCATTTAGTTTCTCCTCTAATTCTTTCAGTGCTTCCTCTTTGCTTTTAAGTATCACTGATTTAATTTGATCAAATTCCCTCTCCTTTGCTTCCAATTCAGCTTTCAGTGATCCTATTTGCTTCTCAAGATTAAGCACTTTTTCTTCAGCCTCCTTAAACCTACTGTCCTTTTCAAAAGCCACCTTCTCTGCCTGCTGGAGTTGCCAAGCTATCTCTTTTTGTTCTGTGTCTTTTTGTTCATTATACTTTCTAAGTTCCTCCATCAAAGAATCATTTTCAGAGGTTTTTTGAGCAATGTGTTCTTCTAATTCAGCAATTCTTTCTGCTTGTTTTTTTAACTTTGCAGTTAATTCACTTTCTTGCTTTTCCCTCCTGTTCTGGTTTTGTTCCAATTCACTTTTTAAACTATCTAGATTCTTGCTTTGATTAGCCAGTTGCTCCTTCAGTTTATTTAGCTCATCATCTTTTTTACTTGTTTCAGTATTGCTTGATTCAAGTTTGCTCTGCAAATCTTTAACAGTATCACGATTCTGCGTAAACTTGATTTGTGCTTTCATCTTCCACTCTGACAGCTTGGCCGTGCAATGATCTACCTGCTCAAGAGCTGATGCTTTTTCTTGACTCAGTGTCTCAACTCTGGACGATAAGTCCTGTACCTGGTTTAACAACTGCAACTGATCCTCTTGGTGTTGCTTGCTTAACAGAGACACGGCTGCTTCCTTCTCTGTTAAACTTATGGTGCTTTCAAGTCTAACATTAAGGTCGTTAATTGTTTTGTTGAGAGCGGAGATCTCAGATTCTTTTTCCTGGAGTTCCTCCCTCATTGAGGTGACAGCATTGATATTTTCTGATAACTCTTTCCTCAGCTGTGTTATGCAAGTTTCTTTTTCTGATGCTGCTTGTTGCTGATGTCCTCCCTCTTTTTGCAACTGCTCCTTTTCTGTTACAAGTCCTTCAATGTCAGCTCTCATGGACATAATTAAATTCTCCTTCTCTTGTAGCCTTTGCATTGACTTCTGCAAAGAAGTACTTGCAGCAGAATGATGCTCTGTTACTTCTCTAAGTTGAGCTTCTAGCTCAGGAATCTTCTTCATTTTAATTAATACTACTTCTTTAACTTTTGCAGTTCGGTGCTCACAATCCGCTATTTTGCATGCCACTATGCCAATTTTTTCATTACATTTTTCAATTAATTCATTGCTTTTTGTTTGCAATAAAGCTTCAGTGTTCTTCCAATAAGCCTGTAACTGGGCTGCAAGTTCTCCTGATCGCCTTTTACACTCAGTTTCTTCTAGCTGAATTGCCTCTACTTTTTTCTCATAATTTTCATCACCTTTAAACTGAGAAGACTGCACAGTTTGGAATTTCTCTTCAAGTGTTTTCAGCATATCAGCCAGCTCAGTAATTTTGGCTTTGTCCTTTTCTTCAACTGCTTTCTGTTTACTGAGCTGTTCCTGAAGTCCTGACTGCTCTTTCAGGGACTGATTAAGATCACTTTCCAATTTTTTCAACTGTGTTTTCAGATCACTTTCCTGATCTGTCAAAGTGTTCACCTTAGCCACTGACTGCCTTAGTTGGTCTTGCAATTCCTTCAGGGACTCCTCCGTTTTCACCTGCTCTTCCTTCAGTCGGGTTATTTCTGCTCTGGAGTCCTCCTTCTCAGCACTGAAGGTGGCAAGTTTCTGTTTCAGGTCTCCAACTTCCTGCTCTTTCTCTTGTAGTTCCATTTCATGTTTTTCCTGGAGCTCTTTAACCTGCTGATTGAGTTTTTTTTCCCAATTCTGGGTAATTTCTTCCAACTCCCTCCTATGAGCCTCAGCAAGACTCTCTAGTTGCTCTTTCCCATTAGATTCCAGCTTTGATACAGTATCACTGATTCCGGTTGAGCTGGCATGTGCCATTTCCAACATTTTAGCATTGAATTCGCTCTCTTTCTGAGTGAACTCCAACTGTTTGTTTTCAAGCTCTTTTTTTAGTTTAGCTTCCTGCTCAGCAAGTGTCTGTTTGAAAGCTTCCTGCATATATTTTGATTTCTGTTTAATTTTCTCCATTTTGTTCTCCTGACATTTCATTTTACTTTCATATTCTCCTTGTAAAGCACTAATTCTTTCCTCTGCTGCTAACAGTTTGTGTTCAAGCTCTTCCACCTTCTTGTTCTGTAACTCCTTCATGTGTTCAATTTCATTTTCCTTCTCAGTTTTACTTCTCTTTGTCTCATCAGCCTCTCTTTGTAGATCCTTCAGTTGACATTCATATTGTTGTGTCAGAAAGGTTACTTTTTGGGTATTTTCATTGCTTTGCTCTTGCAAATGCTGCTTCAGGTCATGTACCTGAGAGATGTATGCCTCTAAGTCATTCTTGACTTCATTCAGCTGGGATTCAGTTCTTTCCAGCTGCTCACTAAGTTGCAATTTTTCACCTTCAAGATCTGTCAGCTTTTGCTGCAGCTTTGCCAATTCCTCTTCATAAATCTTTGCCTGCTCATCAGAAGTACTTCGGTAAGATTCTGAAAGCTGCTCTAGCTTTGTAGACACTTGGACAAGTTCAGCTTTAGACCTTTCTGCAGATTCCTTTAGTTCCTGTTCATGTGCTTTTAGGTCCTGGAGATGTCTGTCCTTCTCCTCAAATGATTGCTTGAGTTGGCTGAGTTCCTCTTTGAGTACCTTCTCAGCTCCTTTAATAGAGATTTCATGCTCTTTTAACATCACTTCAACAACTTCTTTGTGCCGTTTCCTCTCTTCTTCCAACTTCGCTTCCCATTCTTGCTTCGTTTCACACACTTTACTATTCAATTCTGAGAGCTGTTGTTCTAAATCATGACGCATTTTTAGTGCTTCTGATAACTCAGAAGACAGTGCTTCTAATTCTGTTTGTTTCACATCAAGTTTTTCTAACGTTTTTTCATTCATCTCTTCTATATGTGCACGGAAAACTGTTTCTTTCTCTTTCAAAATGGCATCTATCTCTTGTTCCTGTTTCTCTCTAATCTTTTCTATTTCAGTTACTTGTTGCTGCTTTAAGATCTGAAGTTCTTCTGTCCAAAGCTTTTCCTGCTGCTGTTTCATGTTCTCCAATTCCTTCTCGTGTTTTTCAATCATATCACTGATTTCCTTATTGTGTTGCTTTTTTTCAGACTCCAGAGTACTTAATTCCTCTGACTGCTTTCTATCATCTTGTGAATACTTTGCAAGAGAGCTTTCCAGTTCAAGAATCCTCTGTTAGAGAATATAATTTCAAAATAATATTAATACTCAAAAGGTAACAAGTTGATCATAATTTTAAAAGTCCCACCAGGTTCACGTAACTACAAGTCATTTATTCCACTATTTTTAGTCAAACCTTATATATGTCTTTCATTCATGGAGTTTGTTCTCAACTTTGCTTCTGTTATAGTGAGTTAGTTAATTAATAAACAGACTTTCTATTTCACTGCAGTGAAAAGAGATACAATAAAAACTTGTAAAAAAATTAACTAATTCAAATAAAATAATTCACATTATATTTATGAGAGATACGTTCACTTTTTCTTATTAAGCTAAAGTGCTAATACATAGGATGAAAGGTATTGGGAGCCTACAAGAGTCTTATGGAGTATGGAGCTTTGTACATATTTACTGATCTACCTTAATTCCACCTCTCATTGAAATGCTGCTGTAAAGTAAAAATGCTTCTATAGGCACAACTTCCAAACTAATGTTTGGGAGTTTTGGAATAACGTACAAACTTAGAGTAGCAGATAGTCCAATTTTACCCATTACATAAAGCAAAGGACACATAAAAAATTAAGCAATTTTTTTACTTACTCAAGACTCCTTATTAGTGTAAGTACAGCAGTAGTACCCAGAAGTTAAACAGTTTAAAGCTTAACTCTCCTACATAATGTTCATAAAAAATATGCAGATGTATACAAATTCATACCCTGTGCCATGGTATGAATTGAATTCTATATTTTGCCATCTAATCTTGTAAAACACTAGGAGCTGCATCATACCACAGCAGTACATTACATTTCTGTCACTACAAGAAGCACTGTGAAATTAAAACAAATCAAATCACAATAAATCTACAGTATTTGTAAACCTGTCACAGTTAAATATATACTGAAAGGAATTCTTGTAAACATCTACCCTTTTGGAATCTCTACTCACAGTTCTAAAAGTCTCTACTACTTGATGCATCTTCTGAACTTTCTTGTCACATTCTGATTGTATCGCTTTCTTCTGCAGCTCTAATTCTTCTAAGGCTAGGGATTCTTGCTGCTTTTGTTCTTGAAGGGCTTTTAAACACTCGCTCTGATTTCTTTCCTGTATCAAAAATTATGATTAAAACAATAAACTGTGTAGTCATGACACCTTCCAAAACAGTATAACAGGATATTTACAAACCCATTACTAAGCTCTACTCTGCTCTTGTGAGACCCCACCTGCAGTACTGCATCCAGCTCTGGAGGCCCCAACATAAGGAGAACATGGACCAGTTGGAGAGGCTTCAGAGGAGGGCCATGAAGATGATAAGAGGGCTGCAGCCCCTCTCCTATGAAGACAGGCTGAGAGAGTTGGGGCTGTTCAGCCTGGAAAAGAGAAGGCTCCGGGCTGACCTTATAGCAGCCTTCCAGTACCTAAAGGGGGCTTGTAAGAAAGATGGGGAGAGACTCTTCAACAGAGCCTGTTGTGATAGGACTAGGGTTAACGGTTTTAAAATAGCGGGAGGTAGATTCAGACATGATATAAGGAAATAAAAATTTATGCTGAGGGTGATGGAACATTGGTTGCCCAGAGGTGGTGGATGCCCACTTCCTGGAAACATTCAAGGTCAGGTTGGATGGGGCTCTAAGAAACCTGATCTGGTTGGAGCTGTCCCTGCTCCTTGCAGGGCGGTTGCACCAGATGACCTTTAAAGGTCCCTTCCAACTCAAACTATTCTATGACTTTAAGATTCATACACTAATCACCTGTATTTTTTACACATATACACATAGTTGGTATTTCATCTGTGAAAACAAAATTGTTAGAAATCACTTTCATTTTCTCTTCTTGGCAACCATTTGTCTTCTACTACTCTTTGTTTGATCAATGTAATACATTTCAGTCTTTCATTTTGGTTTGTTTACCACAATTAATTGAGAGTAACAGTTTAAAGGAACAAAGATTTGTCCTCACTTAATTCCACTGCTAATGTATTTTTAAGTTTCTATTAATTATGATTAAAAAATAACCTGAGAAATAGGTAGAAAAATATAGTCAGGAAGGGACTGTCAAAGTCCCTTAGTCCTAGTTACCAACCATCATGGAGGAACATAAAAGAGAATCTACTATTTGTTAGGTGGAATTACACAATGATCTAAAGTGGATTATAGCTTATGAAAAAGAGCAAAGAATCCCAATGATTACTCCCAGCCTGACGCAGAAGAAAGTTCTTTTTTGGAGGTCAAACACTACAAATACTTAACCCTGCTCACATAATACAATAAAAGCAGATATAATGATACCAACACTTTTCAAGTAACACTGTCATTCTTTGTATCTTTTTTACTCTAGTTGCTGTGTCTAATCTCCAATGATCCAGAGAAAGAAATTTAAAAAAAAAAAAGTCTATTGAAAACAGTTTTTTTAAAAAAAAAGTATTTCCCACAAGATTCAGCTGTTAGCGAGCAATGCTTTCCTTTCACGTTGCTGAAGTCTCTCAGCTCTTTGACTTTTGGAAGACACTCATACCTTTGAGTACAGAAGGACTCTCACTGTGGAATAGGGTCAGATTAAGACTTCCAGTCTCACCTCACGCTTGGAGAAATGTCTTTCTGCACATTTTAGGGACACTTACAAGAGCCATCTTGATCTTCTTCTCGAACTTCTTTTCTTGGGCCTGTAATCTCTCATTTAGCTCCTGATCTTTGGCAGCTAGTTCTTTTTTATGGAATTTTTCTAGTTCAGCAACACGATCCTCTGAAGACTTCTGCGAATCAAAGTAAAAAAAAACGAATTTCAAAATATTAAATGACAAAACACTTTGTATTAGCTCTTAATACGAAAAGCAGTGCAACAGAGAGAGGAAACCAGAACTATCTCTTTGCTCCCCTTGAATAAGTAACAATCACTTGGAACACTTAATATCAAGTCCTGACAGCTGTTATTTTCAAGCTTGAAGTTATCCATGTTCTTTAAGTTTTTCACAGTTGTACTAGAAGAAATGCCACATTTTCTAAAGACTCTTTACCAAGGCAAACTTAGTGTTTTCAGTTTCAGTTCATATGTGATAATAAATTGGAAAAGGAATTTGTCTGTAGCTTTCCCTGCATTCCTGTTATTTCATGAGCCAGAAGTCAAATGGTGATACTCTATGTAGACGGCTATCTACAACCTAAATATGTGTTCTATTCGAGAAAAATGTAATGCAAGTAAGTCATCCCCCTAAAGCATCATTGTATTCTCTTAGAAAAATTAGTAACATAACTGTCAACACAAGAACTGCAATTTAGAGATGTTCAAAGTTACAGCTTTGCAAGGCATGTGCAGTACTCCTGCAACCCCTACCTGCATATCCCAGCTGAAGCAAATCTTAGCAACTCTTAACTAGCAAACAGTTTAGCGACAAGTTCTTAAACATTCACACATAATGGCCTAGGATAATAATTAAAAGCAGTTAGTATTAACATCCAAAATCCTGGTGGAGATGTGTGAGCTGACTGCCATTAGTTTCTTCTTCTTGACTCCCTTTGAAGTCTCAAGTGTAATTCTAGTAAATAATTTTATTAAATACTGTGAAACAAAGAGTAATACTGGTCATTCTTACATGCACATAGCATACTGATTTTGAATTGTTAGAGGAAAGAAATCTATACAGGGAGTTTTCTATTCTGTCTTTAATACCAGAAATTAATTGTTATAGAATTTATTAAATTAAAAAAAACCAATAAAGTTCTGATACAATAATGTATTTTAAACTGTAGTTTAATTGTAATTGAATGATTAGATTAAAAGCAAACAATACAGGGTGAGTTTCAGCTTTTACCTTCATAATCTCAACCACCTCTTGTTTAACTCTGGTTAACTCCCGTTGAAGATTTACCCTTTCTTCCTCATTTGCCTTTTCTATTGCTTTTATTTTTTCATCCATTTCTGCCTGTAATTTTTTCCGGGCTTCCTCTGTCTTTTGGGCAAGACTCAGAGCCTTCTCAAGCTCTTCAAAAGCTGCAAAGAAAAAAAGCATATGATAGTCAAGAAATATCTATGTCCCTTGATAGAAGAACAGAGTTCTCAGTAACTGTAAATTACACAAGAACTGTAAATCACAGAAGAATGAACTTAGTAGTCCATCAAGAATTCACATGGGTTTACTATTTAGAAAGTGAAGAGAACTGACAAATAGCTGTGAATGTCTTCCAATACAATATTCTATTTCTTCCCCTAGAATCACTACAAAATACAGAAACCATATAAATAAACTATGTCTCCTCTTCTGGCAATATGTGCTGAATAACTTTGAAGAAGAGGAAAAAAGCTGCACGAAGAAAGGCTGTTCACAAGTTGTTCTTCCACTTAAACAAATGGAAGGAAGCATAAACCAGAAATGATTGCTATGCAACTCAGTCTTTACTGAATAATGAAAGAGTTCTTCCTGAATAGAATACTGAAGTATAATACCAGGGACTTTATTTACTTAAGAGTTGTTAATTTCAAACTGCACAACGTAGATAATCTTATCTTTCAACTGTGGGTTTGGTGGAAACCATATAGATGGCTTTTGCTAATTTCATTATTTCTCTATTTACATTTAATGTAAACTACTATCAAAGTAATTCAGAAAAACTGGTAAAATGCTTGTGTGTTATGAAGACTGTCCTATGCTTCTAAACCTTGCAAGTAAAATGTAAGAAAAATTAAGAAAAAAATCTGCTCCCAGAAAACTTGAACATGTATAAGATGTTTCAAAAGAACACTCAAGATGCAGTGATGAAATGTATTTACATTTGTGTAAAATATGCTGAAACATATTTTCATTTACGAACTGGAAGCGGTAATTCCACAGCTTCTTCCCATGCTGAGCAGAAGTATTCTAATATACTTTATTCACTTCATAGATGATCGTTGAGATATAAAAAAAAAAAAGCAAATAATCTCCTGTGTTGTAAAATGTTTTTTTTTATTATTATTCAATACTAGTATCTGAGTTCCTCATTGAAACAGATTGCAAAATCTACATAGATTTACAAAAGACTAGAATTTGATCACTATTAGGGAAAACTCTCTTCCTGAATAGATCATGAATGTGGAAAACCCCTACTGCGTATCATAGAATCACAGAATCTTTAAGGTTGGAAAAGACCTCCAAGATCATAAAGTCCAACTGTCAACCAACACCACCATACCTACTAAATCATGCCCAGAATAAAAAGGAAAATTCAGTCTCAGAACAGTCTGTGTGGTTCATTTTTTTGCACAAAAGTACTTTCGCAGAACACCTCTGTAAAATTCAAAACCACAGTGCCAATATCAAGACTATAATTTATCAGAGCACAAGAAACCTAAAAGTATATTATTCTACTGTACCTTGGACTACTTGAATACTATTCTGGGAGCAGATAGAACAAAGTAATTTTTAAAGTGTTTAGCATGCTAACCTTTCTTCCACTTAGTTCTATCCCAAAAATAAAATCATAATAGACACACACATCTCTAGTTTCCTTGATTCACCATTACTTAGTAGGTATTCACAACAATTCTTGTAATCTCTGGTTTTTTTTAAACTATCTTTAATAACATTCAAGCATGAGTTTGAAAAGTGAATAATGATTTTCATTCCACATCTTCTCACAACATTCAAAACTGAAGCTTTTTAACCACAACCTACACTTTTGAGGCAACGCTGCAAATATGTTTTAAAGTAATTTAATTCTATAAAATTGCATTCACCCAAATTCTAACTTTTTGCAGAATTTTCTTCTGTTTTCTGACGAAGCCTTTATCTGACTCCTCACAACAATAACTATGTTTTAGAGTGTTGTTATTGACCCTGGCAATACCAAAGCACATTACTGTATCTAATTTTTCACTCCCAGTTCTACTTAAATAATAAATACTGGAACTCATTACAAAAAATTGAGAGCATTAGAGATTATGCCAAAGAGCAAAACAGTCTAAAACATAATACAAGCATGCACAAGGCTTACAGCTCCTTACTTTCCAAGCACAGTTGTTCACAGTTCCCATCAAGGCATTTGCCACCTGGGACTTGCAGGATTCAAGTCTCCCCCTGCTCACACCTCCCTGGCACAACTCAGTCATGAACACAGCCTGCATTTGGAGAATGGCACCGACTTCCCTGGTGCTCCTTACTGCCCTAACAAAACTATGCACAATCAGCAAAAATGGCCAAATCCTTCAGTATTACAGTATCATAAATGGCTTTTAAAAAAAGCAACCCTACAAACCTTCACAAAGTACAGCTTGAAAATGAAGCCTGTGAGTAAAGGATGAAGTTATTTCACTTCTTCTGAGCAACATACACCTCGTTTTGTTTTGCAAAACCCATTACTTCTGAGAAAGGAAAGAGAATGCATTTGCCACAGCCCACAAATCCACTAAAGAGAAGACCCAGGTTCACACTAGGATTGACTATTGATATGTAATAGCTAAGCATCATGCAGTATGACAGCTGCATCACCGTAATGGCAAGCAGGATGCTAATACAAAAGCTAGACAAAAGCTGATGGATAAAACATTAAGACAGTATGAAAGCACAAAGAAGCAACACTTCACAGAAACACACTTAGCTCTCTAAAAGTTAAATTATATGTATCTCAGGCACTTTTAGCACATAAGCAAAACAGAACATTTTACTCGAAGTAGTTAATTCTAGAGTAGTAAGACACAACCGAGTTTCAAACAGCAGAGGGCTAAACCATCATCAGATAGACAGCATATGGTCTGAAAGGAATTGAAGCCACTCCAGTCAGCCAGTTGACTTCATGAGGGGCCCAACTTAAACGCCTCTATGCAAACGCACACAGCATGGGGAATACACAAGAGGAGTTAGAGACATGTACATGCCTGCAGGGCTATGATCTTATTGGCACCATGGAGACGTGGTGGGATGGCTCCTATGACTGGAGTGTTGGAATGGAGGAATACAGGCTCTTTAGGAAGGACAGGCAGGGGAGATGAGGACTGGGTATCCTGCTTTGTGTCAAGGACCAGCTGGAGTGCATGGAGCTCTGCCTGGGGATGGACGAGGAGCTGACGAGAGCTCTTGGGCCAGGATTAAAAGGAGGGCAGTGGCAGGCAACATTATAGTGGAATTCTGCTACAGACCACTTGACCAGGAAGACCAAGCAGATGAGGCCCTTTCTAGATAGAAGCAGCCTCACAGTCACAAGCCCTAGTCCTCATGGGGGACTTCAACCACCCTGATATCTGTTGGAAGGACAACACAGCAGCACACAAGCAATCCAGGAGATTCCTGTGAGAAGGAAGTTATCATCCACGCATTCAAGTGATAGAGGAGCCAATGAGGAGAGGTGCTATACTGGACCTTGCTCTCACCAACAAGGAGGGCCTCATGGGAAATATGGAGCTCAAGACAGCCTTGGCTGCAGTGACCATGAGACGATGGAGTTCAAGATCCCTAGTGAAGTGAGGAGGGTGCACAGACATCTCTCTACCCCAGACCTTAGGAGAGCAGACTTTGGCCTCTTCAGGGATCTGCTCTGCTGAGTACCATGGGATAAAGCCCTGGAGGGAAGTGGGGCCCAAGAAAGCTAGTTAACAGTCAAGGATCACCTCCTCCAAGTTCAGGAGTGATGCATCCCACCAAAGAGGAAACCAGGCAAAAAAAAAAAACAGACAGCCTGCATAGATGAATAAGGAGCTCCTGGACCAACTGAAAAACAAAAAAGAAACCTACAGAAGGTGGAAGCAAGGTCAGGTAGCCAGGAGGAATACAGAGAGATTGTCTGAGCAGACAGGGATCAGATTAGGAAGGCTAAAGACTTGACAGAATTAAAACTGGCCAGGGACATCAAGGGCAACAAGAAAAGCTTTTATAGGCACATTTGGGATAAAAACAAGACCAGGGAGAATGATGCCGTCTCGAGAAGGAAATAGAAGACCTGGTTACCTAGGATACGGGCTGAAGTACTCAATGACTTTTTTCCCTCAGTCTTCACCAGCAATGGCTCTAGCCACATCACCTAAGTTGCAGAAGGCAAAGGCAGGGACTAGGAGAATGAAGAACTGCCCACTGTAGCAGAAGAGAAGGTTCAAGACCATCTAAGGAACCTGAAGGTGCACAAGTCCATGGGACCCAATGACATGCATCGGCAGATCCTGAGAGAAATGACAGATGAAGTGGCCAAGCCACTGTCCACATCGTATTTGAGAAGTTATGGCAGTCTGGTGAGGTCCCCACTGACTGGAAGAGGGGCAACATAACTCCGATTTTTAAAAAAGGGAAACAAGGAAGACCCAGGGAACTACTAGCCAGTCAGTTTCACCTCTGTGCCTGGCAAGACCATGGAGCAGATTCTCCTGGAAACTATTCTAAGGCACATGGAATATAAGGAGGTGACTGGTGACAGCCAGCATAACTTCACTAGCGGCAAATTGCGCTGGACAAATTTGAGGGCCTTCTACAATGGCGTTACAGCCTTGGTGGATAAGGGACGACCAGCTGACATCATCTACCTGGACTCGTGCAAAGCATCTGACACTGTCCCACATGACATCCTTCTCTCTAAACTGGAGAGACATGGACTTGATTGATGGACCACTTGGTGGATAAGGAATTGACTGGATGGCTGCACCCAAAGAGTTGTGGCCAACAGCTCAATGCCCAAGTGGAGATTAGTGATGAGTGGTGTTCCTCAGGGGTCGCTGTTGGGACCAGCCCTGTTTAACATCTTTGTCAGTAACATGGACAGTGGGATAGAGTGCACCCTCAGCAAGTTTGCCAATTACACCAAGCTGCTGTGTGGTGTGGTCGACACGCTGGAGGGAAGGGATGCCATCCAGAGGGACCTTGACAGGCTGGAGAGGTGGGCCCGTGCCAACCTCATGAAGTTCAACAAGGCCAAGTGCAAGGTACTCCACATGGGTTGGGGCAATCCCAGGCACAAATACAGGCTGGGCAGAGAATGGATCAAGAGCAGCCCTGAGGAGAAGGACTTGGCAATGTGCACTTGTAGCTCAGAAAGCCAACTGTATCCTGGGCTGCATCAAAAGAAGCATGGCCAGCAGGTCAAGGGAGGTGATCCTGCTCCTCTGCTCTTGTGAGACCTCACCCACAGGTACGGTGTCCGGTTCTGGAGCCCCCAACACAAGAAGGACAAGGACCTGTTGGAGCGAGTCCAGAGGCCCTAGAAGAGGCCCACAAAGATGATTAGAGGGCTGGAGCACCTCTCCCAAGAGGACAGGCTGAGAGAGTTGAAGCTGTTCAGCCTCAAGAAGAGGAGGCTCCAGGAGACCTTATTGTGGCCTTTCAAAACTTAAAGTGGCCTTGTAAGAAGGATGGGGAGAAACTTTTTAGCAGGGCCTGTTGTGATAGAACGAGAGGTAATGGTTTTAAAATAGAAGGAAGCAGATTCAGACTGGACATAAGAAGACATTTTTTACAATGAGGGTGGTAGAACACTGGAACAGGTTGTCCAGAGAGGTGGTGGATGCCCCACGCCTGGAAGCATTCAAGGCCAGGTTGGATGAGGCTCTGAGCAACCTGATCTACTGGAAGATGTCCCTACTCCTTGCAGGGGAGGGGACTGGACCAGATGACCTTTAAAGGTCTCTTCCAACTCAAAGTATTCTATGATACCATGATTTTAAATTACTATTTTTAATCTACAGGAGATTTTAATTCTACTGTGGATAAAAGCCTGGAATAAAAGTCTGTGTTTTTATCTGAATAGACCTATTCTGAATTGAAAGAGTAAAGGCACTGCCTGTGTTCTTCCCCAACAGCAGAGGTACTGTAGAGGGAAGGTCTTTTAACCAAGGTACTGGTTAAGTGAAGTCTCACAAAGACACAGTAGCAAATCAGAAACAGTACCAAGCACACCAACAGAGTCTCAGATGAGACTTGCAAAATCCCATTCAGGTGACCAAGCCAGACCAATGGGAAACCTTCCTGTGAAGTATATAAATTACACAAAAAGAGCCTGAGCAGAGTTTAAGAAGTGCAAGGTGGCAAAATTGATTTTTATAAAACATGTGCTAGAAAGTCGACTGCTTTACATACGCTACTCAAAAATACCAGTCTCGGTTCCCTTTGCCTCGCCTCTCATATCCAGCGTAACATCAGCTCGTACTGCGAAGACTTCTTGCTTACTCTCCTAGCACCACAGATGTATTATCTTCAACTACAGTGCCATCTGCCGCTGAAAATTGTGAAGAAAGCACTAAACAGGACAGCAAAGAAGGGATTTACATGTTTTCTTACTGAAGGCTAAGAGTAGGCATCTTGTAAGAAGTTTGAGAAATAAAGGTTGAATTCATTTCCTATAGCTAATTTGTGCATTTAGGCAGGATTTTAAGTTCACAGTCCAAGATTTTTGTTTCTCTGTAGAAAGATGCAAATCGTAAGTTTACAAAGCTTGCAAAAGAAATGTCACCTACAATGCAGAACGTCAAAGTAAAGCAAACTGAATTTGCTTTCTAAAGACTTTTCTTTTGTTGTTCACTGAGCAGAATACAAATATGCCAATAATCTGCATCCTGAAGTCAGAAAGGACTTACGCCAAGTATTCTCAGGACAAACAAACTTCAGTTTACCAGTAAATTTATAAATACTATAAATAACTTTGTTGAAGTAAAATGTAAATAATCTATGTACATTTAAAGCATTTAAAAAAAAAAAATCAGTTGCAGTTACTTCAAGTAAAAGTGCCTGAGAAGCACAGAATTTACTTTTTAGAGCCCACTTCAAGCACCCAACGTGTGATGTAAGAAAAAAGAGCCCTTACCCCAGTCCTGTTCATACAAGGCTTGGGAAAGGCACCATGATTCACTTATTGGCATGTGTGGATGCACAAAAACAAGATGCTCTGTGAGATTTCAACATAATGTACCTCTAACTACAAAAAAAATGAACTTCAACTGGGGAGACCAAGTTACAGATTACACAATACGCACAAAATAAGCACACCTATCTTTTCACTATTTCAATACACAAAAATGCATGAACATTGAATCAAACACTGGAGCATTTCACTAAAGTCACTCAATTACAAAGAAAAAAGCCAGACATGTAACTCTAAGCAAGTTAAAAACATAAAGGGGAAAATATACCACTTTTTAGTCTACAATATATCATGGTGAAAGTAAATGCCAACTATTATGATTATCTTTATTCTGCCACAACATAAATTAACATTTTTTACAAGTACAACATCCCATGAAGTCAACTCTTCACTAAATAACAATACAAAAAAAAAGAGGTCCAGAATTTAAAGTCGTCTCACATTAACTATCCAAGAAACATAACTTTAAACACATTGACCTCAAATACATGAAACTGCCAAATTCTTAAAACTGGCACAACTCAAAGGTTGTGACCTAGAAGTAATTGCAGGCTGTCCCAATATTAACGGTGGTTTTCTCAAATGCCTGAACAATTTAGTTCAACTGTATTGAACTACACTTCCATTGTACATCACAATATTTTTGGAATGCGTAAAGCCCAGGAAGTAATAGGAAAACCTAATAAAGGTCACCTTATGATTTTGTCTGTCTTAGAAGCAACTGATTTTCCAAGGGTTCCAACATTTATATATCCATGCTTAACAGAGTACAAAAATAAATGCATTCAAAGGCAAAGCGGATGCTTATGCACCATAAAAGTTACCAAAAGTACTTGAAAATTTTATTTAAAAGAAAGTACATTTAACACACAAATATCCCCCTAGAAAGGGCAGTGTACTCAACATGTTATTCATAAGTGAAATTACTTCTCACTAAAATAGTTACGTTTTCCAGGTATCCAGACCATCATCTGTAACACATTTTCAGCTTCTGGCTATGCAAATCTGAGGAAACGACTGTATTAATCAGAGCGTATAGATATTAGTTCATAATTAGAGGTTTCTACTGTTTAAAAAACTGCTGTGTTTGAAACAACTATGACAATAATTTTGTATCTACATAAGTGTTAAAATATTCTTCGGGTTTTTTTTTTTTTAATCATGAAGAAAAGCTTCCTACTCTCCAAGAGCTCAATAAAATCCAACTTTAGCAGGATTGACTTACTTCTGAAATACAAATTTCCAAAGCTAAATTTCCATCCTAATTTCCATCAAAAGCAAACTACAGCGTGTAATAATTACATAATTGCTAGGTTCCAAGCCTGAAGCAAAAGGAATAATCACTGCTCTTTGACTAAAAGGAAAACAGAAATGCTTATTGAAAGAAACTGCTTGCTACGGTTGTAACACATCCTCTTGTTTCTACTTCTTCCCAAGCTCTTATGCACTCACTGCCATGTTTTTTATGTAAAATACTGGTGGCATTATAATGATAACTTACAGACAGATTCAAGTTTCCCTACTGAAGTTACACCAGCACAAAAGCCTATAAATCTTTTCTCCTATACACAGGAAAGTACAGGTGCCCTTCAGCCACTTCACTCCTATCTCCAGCTGAACTGATAACAGAGACAAACCAGTCAAAAACATCCCTAAACTCTGCTGACCAAAAGTGAAGTTAGTAATGATGCTAGCAGAGGTGATATGTAGAACATTAGGAAAAAGAGCATTTCTTAATATCCATTCCAAACAACAACTGATGAAAGAGTGCAAAAAGACCACGCTGAAGCTTTTTCATGTTCAAATGTGAAAGCTAATAATCCCTAGAATTTCTTACCAGCTTTTTCAGATTTTTCTTTCTGTTCTTTTAATTCCTCGCCTCTTGTAGTTATTTGTTTGATTCGAGCATGCAGCTGGGCTATCTCCTCCTCCTTCATTTCCAATGTTTCATGCATTTGTCGTTTTGCCTCTGCAATTACCATGCCCTACGGAAAAGGTCCTTGTGATAAAACGCTAGCAAATAAATAAATCGTGTATCTAAAATAATTTCAAGCCAGGACACAATTCTTGTCAGGAATAAACCTTAGTCTATTACTACAATAACAGAGATCATGGTATTTTTCTATGTAAGAAAACAGAAAATGCTAACAAAAAGAAGGTAAGAATAGGGATTATTTTGAAGAGTAGCCAAAATTTATCCGGTGGTGAAAAGAACTCCTCCAGCAACCAAGGACCATGCAAAAAACTTTCTCCTCCTGGTACAGATACTTTTCTGTAAAATAGACATTCTGTAAACAAACAAAAACTAAAAGCGTGTGTGCGTGTGTAGTGTCCGAGCTTCTCTTTAGAGAACACGCACATATAATGAGCGTAAGTCATGTTGCTTATTAAACCACCAGAAGTTACTCAAAGTACCAAGACTATGATTAAAAAAAAAAAAAACAAACAAAACAACTTTAAGGAACAAAAACTAAGAAATTCCTCATATTCCTAAGAACCTACAGTTACTTTTACTTCATTGGTAATTTTAAAATTAATTTATATTGTATCTCATCTTCATTAGTGTTGAGGGGGTTTGTTTGGGGAGGGGGTGTGGGGGGTTTTTTTTGTTGGTTGTTTTTGTTTGTTTTTGCTGGGGTTTGTTTTTTGGTTTTTTGTCTTTTTTTTTTTAGAGTGGGCATTGAGGAGGGTATTCAGCATAATTGCTCCATCCTGAATAACATCATATTGCAGTATTAGGATAACCTAACAGATAAATATCTTAAAGTATCTACATAACAAAATTCTCAAGTAGCTTAAATTATTTGCTCATTAAAACATAAACCAAACCACATCACACAACTAAGAACAGTTTCTAATACCAAGAGGCCAGATATTTTGAGTTTTAAACTCTCTTCTTCAAAAACTACACAGAGTTTAAAGAAAATTTTTGTTTACCTTGTCTTGTTCTAGCTGCTCAATCAAATTCTTTGCGTCACGCAGCTGCGTAATCAATTTAGTCTTCTCAGCCATGTGAAGGTCCTAAACAAAGATCCCAACCACAAGTTTAAAGCACTGTCATCTGTAATAAAATACCCTCTTCAGACAAACAGCTTAGGTTTGGCTCTTTTAAAGAATCATTCCTAGATTAGCACATGACCAACAAGGTTGTCATTACATTAAAAACGTGAAACAGGCTAGGAATGAGACCCTGAACTAGGAATGAGACCCTGAACTATGCCTTGAAGGAAGAGCACAGAACAGAATCCACGGAAATTAAAGTAGGCAGCTTTAAATTACTTTTAAATCCAGAGCCAGGCTGCCTCATGGCTTCCATAGTAATTCAGATATCCGAAGGTTTTGTTTCAGCCTTCACAGGTTCCCTCACGGATGTCAGAGCTGCTATAGTAAAATGGGCAAGACACATGCCTAAGGCATCTCTATTACCTGCATCTCGGCTTACAAGAGGATCTCAGCACTGCAACATTACAATTGCTCATTACTGGCCTTGTTCTTGTAAAGGTCTCTAAAATACTTTAGTCTTTCAGAGCTCTTTCAAACCAGGCTAATGCTTAGAGACTGAGACAGAGAAAAGAATCTGATCTCCAGAACTGAAGTTAAGTACAGCTATACTTATATTTTCATGTTTCCATTACTACTAGTAATTTTTCTTTTACTGCACACTCAGCATTAATTGCCTTAAAAAGAAAACTGAGCAAAACGTTAATTTAGCCTTGGGACTGCACTTATATGATCTTCACTATATTGCGCTCTCCACTGCCCTGCCTTGCTGTTTTTTCTGTTCATTTACATAACTGACACTTCTTCCACTATGTCTTAAAGGTTTAGCTCTGCTCCACTTTTCTCACTTTACCTCCTGTCTTCTGTGCTAGGGTAGTGTTTTCCTCATCCCAGCTTCCCACAGCTACTTTATTTCTGATATCTTTTTGAAGGTTATTCATACAGGAAGGTTTCATACCCTTCTTTACAGCTTTTTGAGTAACTGCTCAATGTGTTCATTCCAGGTGGGTTTTGCACCTTCAACTCCAAAAAAAGGTACACGGATAAGGCAGACCATTAAACAAACTATTAAGAGATTGTAGAAACACTGCAGTTCTTACTGTGTTTTAGTAGCTACCTATAAAGTTATACAGCATTTTCCATACCTTCATTTTCTCCAGCTCCTGAAGCCTCTCTTCTAATTGCTCTTGAAGCGTCTCTTTCTCGTTGGTTAACTGAGCGCAGCGCTCCTTATGTAACCGAATCATCTCCTTAGAATGTTGCAGCAAGTTCTCTCGGTGCTTCGCGCTCTGATTAAGAGTTGCCAGTATTTCAGCAGAATCTCCATCACCTTCTACAAGACAACATACCAATATTATCATACACACATAATTTCCAAAATGTAGATCTCCATTCAGCATTCACATCGCAGGCGACTTACAACTCTACAAGTTGTGCAAAGTGTGCAAAATTTCCTAGTGACTACTATAACTGTCAGAAACATGCTACACACATACAGAATAGCAAATACAGTCTTTCACTTCAAATTAATTTACAAAACTTCAGTTACTATACAAGCTTCAAAACCAAACTATTATTCAACAAGATCTTCTATGCAATTAAAAAAGTTATCATGATTTATAAACCTGACTGCTGCTACTAACAGAATATCCACAAGCAGGAAAAAGTGCAAAGCAAAGCAAATCACATCTCTGAAGTGTTAACCACACAGATAGATTCCTGCTTTCCCAGGGCTGGGTATGACGTTAATTCTAAAATATCCAGGTTGGTAATACCACATTCAGCAGGATAAAAGCCATGTTTAGTATCTTTCCGAGCTGTACCCCTCCCTGTATATGTAGCATGTTGGGTAATATTTTACTCTGTGTTCTGCTCAGATCCTCTGGAGGCTGTAAGAGTATTTGGCATGAAAACATGATCAGACAAATTCACAAAGGTCCAGTTCATGACTATAAGTTTTACACACTATAGTCCAGAAGCAGACTTCACTACAGGAAACATCTTGAACCCTGACTTTTAGGGACTGGGTACTTATGTTATTTCCTAAGTACTACAAAAGACACGATGTTAGATAAGAAAATCTCTGACCTAACCCTTCATAGTATTCTAACATATGAAAATCATGGCAGATACTGAACAAAGATCATTTCAAGATGCATCTTCACCTCTGTCTGAACTCTACCTTCTATGAAGGATGCCAATGAACGACCCTTTCACTACGTATCAGCATTATAATGTCCCTTGGTCAGTATAATCAAATCTACACAACAGTGATAGTCCCATAACTCAAACAACCTCCCAATGAGAGGAACACTTAGATTACTCAATAGCTTGAATACAAAATTTATCTTTGCATTTACATTTTCCTGAGAACGCAAAAAAAAAAGATGAGAAACTGGAAACCAGTCTCTTCCCTAAACTCCAGGGATAGGTTCCTTGCCTACAGGGGACAGAATCTCTTAATCATATTAAGCGTGGATAGTGACAACCCCTACAGACAATAGTTACAATACTATCATCATTATTGACAAGGGCAAGACGGATCAGATTTTAATTCTTATTCAAATATCAAGTATCTTAGAAGAGTTATCCTATCCCCTAGTTGCTGCACTGTTTCCAAAACAATTGTCTCCTCCTAGAAAATATATCCTCACATGCTGAGCCCTAGGTATTGTTACTCCATCATAAAAACCAGCAGGCTTACTCCTCAAAATTCAAGTCCTCTTGAAAAAGCCACAATACCTACCATTGCTTCCTAGTTTCACAGTATGTTCTGTAATGACTTCTTCTGTTGGACTTTGAACTTGTGGTCCAGACTGGATATTTAGATCAGGCAATTCAGTGTCTATCGGACCATTCTGTAACCTCTGTTTCAGCAGTGATACCTAAACAAAAGGTTCTTTTTGTTAAAAAAATCCAAGGATTTTAAGTAGACCGTGTTTTCATCTTCAAAACTAGAAAGAGTTAAATAAGACTGATTACCAGCAAGTAGAGAAAGGAAAAATCTGTCTGAAGTTTTTAGCATTTTTAAAAATCAGAACTATGTTTCTAATTAACAAAAATACCATTATGAGTGGAGAAACAAAGACCAATTAAGCAAAACTCAGAAATTGTGCCAAAGCAATTTTAGCTCAAACATCTGCTAATGTTTGGTTCTTGATAACAAAGACATTGCAAAGGTATTGCAAAGGACATTTAAGTGCAGATCAACCACATTTAGCATGAATGAGATTTTACAAAAGTATCCTCTACCACAAAGATGCACTTAATTTCTAGACAATCATAATTCTCAAGACACTTTACAACACCACAGTAATTATAATAAAACATGGACATGCATTATAAGAAATATAGAACTTAAAAAAAAAAAAGTAGCAAGAGCAGTTTTAAAGTGCATCTCTTGGGCAAGGTATCTTACCTGAGTTTGCAGGACAGTAATAAGTTGATTCTTTTCTTCTAAGGAAGCATCAAATTCCTCTTGAAGATGTTTCTTAGCTTGTTGATCCATCTGGAGCTCCTGAAAATCATAAATAAATGCCTCTCAAAACTGAAATGTCAATTTAAAAGGTTATCAGAATATTATGAAATAATATTAAAAATCCCTCTTTAGAGTTGCGAGCCCAGAATACAACCATAAAGTGGACATATATTTCACTATAAAACACTCCACAAAACATAAATAAGAACATCCCATTATAATACCAGCATTAAAACAGTAAGACTCTATATTTGATTCAAAATTATGAAGGATTCTTTCTTCCTTAAAATAAGTTTATGTAGGGGTCACTTCAAGCCTGCTTCTGAAAACCGTTTCTATGCACACATTTCTCTTGGGAGTTGAAGACTGCATTTTGATAAACTAGATTAAGTCAACATAAACAGCAGAAATGCAAATTTATCTTATGCTCAATATGCTAGCATTCTAGTATGACAAAGGCCATTTATAAGCGCAGAAAGTTGTTCCCCGCCCCCCCCGCTCAAATGAGAAAGACAGAGAATGCCAAAGAACTTAACTATTATGGAATCACAGAATCATAGACTCTTAAGGTTGGAAGAGACCTCCAAGATCATCAAGTTCAACCGTCAATCCAACACCACCATGCCTACTAAACTATGCCCTGAAGTGCCACATCTACACATTTTTTTAACACCTCCAGGGGTGGTGACTCTACCACTGCCTTGGGCAGCCTGTTCCAGTGACTGACCACTCTTCAGTAAAGAAGTGTTTCCTAATATCCAATCTAAACCTCCCCTGACACAACTTGAGGCCATTTCCTCTCGTCCTATCACTAGTTACTTGTAAGAGACCAATGCCCGCCTGCCTACAACCTCCTTTCAGGTAGCTGTAGAGAGCGATGAGGTCTCCCCTCAGCCTCCTCTTCTCCAGACTCAACAATCCCAGTTCCCTCAGCTGCTCCTCATCAGACCTGTTCTCTAGACCCTTCACCAGCTTTGTTGCCCTTCTCTGGACACGCTCCAGCAACTCAATGTCCTTCTTGTACTGAGGGGCCCAAAACTGCACACAGTATTTGAGGTGTGGCCTCACCAGTGCTGAGTACAGGGGCACAATCACTTCCCTACTCCTGCTGGCCACACTGTTCCTGATACAAGCCAGAAGGCCACCTGGGCACACTGCTGGCTCATGTTCAGTTGGCTGTCTACCAGCACCCCCAGGTCCCTTTCGGCCCAGCAGCTTTCCAGCCACTCTTGCCCAAGCCTGTAGCATTGCATGAGGTTGTTGTGACACAAGTGCAGGACCCAGCACTTGGCCTTGTTGAACCTCATACAGTTCACCTCAGCCCATTGGTCCAGCCTGTCCAGATCTCTCTGCACAGACTTCCTACCCACAAGCAGATTGACAGTCCAGCCCAGTTTGGTGTCATCTGCAGGCTTACTGAGGGAGCACTCAAATCCCCTTATCCAGATCAATGACAAAGATATTAAACAGAACCAGCCCCAGCACTGAGCCCTGGGGAACACTGTTTGTGACCAATCACCAACTGGATTTAACTTTCTTCACCACAACAACTCTCTGGGCTTGGCCATCCAGCCAGTTTTTAACCCATTGCAGGCTACACCTGTCCAAGCTATGAGTTACCAGCTTCTCCAGGAGAATGCTGTGGGAGACTGTATCAAAGGCTTTGCTAAAGTCCAGGCAGATCACACCCTTCCTGTCATCCACTAGGTGGGTCACCTGGTCATAGAAGGAGATCAGGTTGGTCAAGCAGGACCTGCCCTTAATGAACCCATTCTGACTGGGCCTGATCCCCTGGTTGTCCTGCATGTGCCAGATGAACTGCTCCGTAACCTTCCCTGGCACTGAGGCCAGGCTGACAGGCCTGTAGTTCCCTGGATCCTCCTTCTGGCCCTTCCTGTAGAAGGCTATATGGCTTTACTTGCTATTTACTTGCACTCATTTGGATGAACACCTTTAGAAACTTGTAGATGTTGCCTAAATGTATTCATAGGCATAATCTTATAAAATATTGCCTTAGGGATGTTTCTTTTATTTACTTCCTATGCTTTTAAAGTTTAAATTTTTTAATTTCTTTAAATAATTTCTGCTCTAATAGAAAATGAATGTATTTAAAGTTAAGTTAATTCACATCTAGTTGCTTATTGAGAGAATCAGAAACACACTCGTTTCATGCTTGCACTGTAAATAATAATAAAAAAAAATTACAAGTTTGGGATGTTATTTATGTATTTACTTCATCTAGACATATTTTCTCAGTGATTTACCCCAGGAAACTAATGCTTCTCTGACCATTATTCTGCAAAGATCGCTTGTATAAAAGCAAGCACTGCCCATAAACATAGAATCATAGAATGGTTAGGGTTGGAAGGGACCTTCAAAGGTCATCTAGTCCAACCCCCCTGCAAGGAGCACGGACATCCCCAACTAGATCAGGTTGCTCAGAGCCTCATCCGGCCTGGCCTTGAACGTTTCCAGGGATGCGGCCTCCACCACCTTTCTGGGCAACCTGTTCCAGTGTTCTATAACTCGCATCATAAAAAATTTTTTCCTAATTTCTAATCTAAATCTACCCCCCTCTATTTTAAAACCATTACCCCTCGGATAGATTCTGTTAGCCAGAAGATGACAGAAAGAAAGGATGAAACAGCAAACAAAAGACAAAATACAGGGCACTAGATATTTCCTGCATGCCTCTCCTCCAACTCTGAATCCTGCTTTTATGCTCTCTTGCTGGCTATCCCTAACTTCTAACAGTGAATCACAGCTGCCATAGCTGACCCTGATACCAGCTTTGAGAACTGCAGCTGTGTGAGCTAATCCTGCTCAACCATGCACAGGCAGGACAGTGCTGGAAGGCACCAGTGGGAAAACTATTCCTCCCTCTTCCCAAGAAATATATCCATTTTTTAACTGTCCATTGCCTCAGGTTCTCACTTGCTACTTGATCACACTTCTGCCTTGTGCTTCTGAGCTTTAGAAGTAATTCCTTCCAAGTGCAAGAAAAAGTGCCAAAGAGACTGACTGAAACCAACAGAGAAATAGAACTCTCTTGATCCCAAATTCCCTTTAGATTCTTGCCTTGAGAAGGAGAACACTGAAGACTAGTTGAAGACTGCTGTTGAGGAACTACTCTTAACAAGTACCTTAACTAAGGTAAGCAAAAGACATATTGATTTCCAGGGACTATTTCACAACTTGGCTCCAAATGAGACTTAGTTTATTCTTACGTGGCTCTCTTAGAAGAAACTTGTCTGATTCAACATATTCATTGGAAAAATGGACCGTATGATTAAGAAAATAATTTTTTTAAACTAATTTCTGACAACAAATTATTACATCAATGAATGACCTATTTTGTACCATTCTGGCTTCTACAATGGAAACGTACCATTTTATTTGTAATTTTTCTTTTAAGACTGTTTTACCTAAATCTATAACACTTTCCCTTCCAAAAGGCCAAAAAACTACACTTTGAACTTTTTGAATTAAGAGAAAAGAATTTCAGTGTTACAAGATTTATAAGAAACAAATTAAATTTTATTCCATGTATATACACACATACATACATATTTTAAAAATCACTGGTGAAGCCACACCTCGAATACTGTGTGCAGTTTTGGGCCCCTCAGTACAAGAAGGATATTGAGTTGCTGGAGCATGTCCAAAGAAGGGCAACAAAGCTGGTGAAGGGTCTAGAGCACAGGTCTGATGAGGAGCAGCTGAGGGAACTGGGATTGTTGAGTCTGGAGAAGAGGAGGCTGAGGGGAGACCTCATCGCTCTCTACAACTACCTGAAAGGAGGTTGTAGGCAGGCGGGCATTGGTCTCTTACAAGTAACTAGTGATAGGACGAGAGGAAATGGCCTCAAGTTGTGTCAGGGGAGGTTTAGATTGGATATTAGGAAACACTTCTTTACTGAAGAGTGGTCAGTCACTGGAACAGGCTGCCCAAGGCAGTGGTGGAGTCATCATCCCTGGAGGTGTTCAAAAAACATGTAGACGTGGCACTTCAGGGCATGTGTCGTAGTTCAGCCCCGACTACGACCAGACTACACAGTCTCTCTCTCACTCCCCCCACCCTCTGAGAGAATAGGGAGAAATCACATAAGAAAAATGGCTCAAGGTTTGAGATAAGGACAGGGAGAAATCCTTAAAGTTACTGTTACGGGCAAAACAGACTCGACTTGGAGAAAACTATTCATTTATTACTACAAACAGCAGGATAATGAGACAGAGAGGAAGATAACCTCCCCCCCACCCCTCCCTCTTCCCAGGCTTAACATTATCTCTACTACCTTCCCCTCCGAGCGGCACAGCGGGGAAAAGGGAATGGGGGTTGCAGTCAGTTCATCACGTGTTGTTTTACGACGCTGCTTCATGGTTGGGGGAAGAACTCCTCGAATTCCTCCCCTGCTCCGTTGTGGGGTCCCACCCCTACGCCACAGTCCTTCGTGGAACTGCTCCGGCATGGGTCATCTCTTCCACGGGTGCAGTCCCTCTAGAACAGCTGCCCCAGCGCGCCCTCCATGGGCCACAGCTGCCTTCAGGCATCCGCCTGCCCCGGCGTGGAGTCCTCCACCGGCTGCAGGTGGACCTTTACTTCTCCATGGACCTCCATGGGCTGCAGGGGGACAACCTGCTCCACCATGGTCATCACCACAGGCTGCAGGGGAATCTTGGCCAGGAGCCGCATTACTCCTTCCCCTCCTTCTTCACTGACCTTGGCGTCTGCAGCTGTTCCTCTCACAATAAAAATTCTTAACAGGCTGGCAGACACCTCTCAGGATCCTTTTTACATCTTATTCACATCTCATCACATCTCCACTTCTTGCAGCCAGGCCAGGCCCAGTCGGCTGCCTGGCGAGAGGCCAGAGGGTGAGGGCCTGCAAGGCCCATGAGGCTCACGCCTCCCCCTCTCTGCCCCTGCTCAGCTTCTTCCCACCTTCCCTCCTCTTTTTTTTTCCTGTTTTCCCCTTCTTAAATACATTATCACAGAGGCGTTATCATGGAACATTCTGCTACCAATCGGCTTGGCCTTGGCCAGCAGCGGGTCCGCCCTAGGCCCGGCCAAGTCCACTGAACAAAGGGGAGCGACTTCTAGCAGTTTCCTACAGAAGCTACCACCTTAGGCCCCCCCTCACTAAACAAAACCAGAACAACATGGTTTAGTGGACATGGTGGTGTTAGCTTGACAGTTGGACTTGATGACCTTGGAGGTCTTTTCCAACCTTAAAGATTCTATTCTATTCTATATATACACAAGAATCAGAAAGACTATGACAGAAGACGTTAAAAACAAGTATGGATGCATGCAACCCTTTTTCATAACCTAAAGCTTTAACTCGGGTATACATATGCCTTCCAAACTTTACCAACTACCAGTAAGCAGGAGAAGTGAAACCGACTTAATATAGAATGTGCTTCCTTCATTCGACCTTGTAGTGAACTGGAAAAAAATACTGACAAGCCACTTTTGTCACTAATGCTGTGGGTCTTCCCCACCTACGGACCGCAGTTTAGCTTAGGACAGGGTAACAGCCCAGGCAGAGGCTCCAGCTCAGATGAGCACGGCACACCCAGAGCTCTGGCCCGCTGCTCTCAGCTGCTGGGGCAGAAGCAGCACAGATTCAAACCGAAATGCTACCCTGTGGCATGCACAATTCAAAACCTGTTTACCTGGATTACAGCCCGCATAGCTGAAGAATAGTGCCTGTAATTTGTCAGTGACTTCCTTTGAAATGACTAGGTGCCCAAATGGTCGCACGCGGGCAGCCCTGTGTGGGTGACCATGAGCCTTGGGTACATGCACGTCCAGATGCTCGCAGTCGCTGTCCCTCGCCCTCAAGTGATGGATCCTGGCCCCTCTTTGTGGGCAAGATGCTCAACTGTCTGGAGCTAGTCTGCCTTCAGGCAAAGGTGGGACCTCGCCATGGTCCGATAGTTCTTGCAACCTCCACGCCAGCGCTGCTGCTCAGCAGAGCACATGCCAGAAATACGAGTGCAGCCATAAAGAAAGCCTGTGGCTTTGAGCGAGCTGGTATCCAGCTCCCAAGCAAGGTAAGAGCATAGACAGATAGGTCCTTGCACACTCATCTCCCAATCTGATGCTGCACTGGCTCTTGGATCAGTAACAAGGCTTCAGTTTCACATTCTGCTTCAGTAGGGCTTGACAATATGGCTTCTGTAAACGTGCCCTTTTAATCTGCTCTGCCCAATAATTTGTACATGTCTTTTCATTAAGCCTAACATGTTTATTATCAATACCAAATACATTAGAGCTTCTCCTTTTAATTTCACTATAACCTCAGGAGACAATAGTCATAACACAACCTACCTGATCTTATGACTGAAACCAAACTGTACTACAAATCCATAAAAACAATGTAAATATTATAATTGAGATGAAGATTAGTATTTTTTAAATTTTATCCTAAATTTTTAACTGATAGTAATTAAAATCTTTATTAAAAACTGCCTATTATTTGTATTTGCCTAACATCAGTATTTCTCAATACTAGAAGAGCAACAAATTCCATAGAGACATGTACTGCTGGGCCCAACATACTGCAAGAACCACACATATTTCTACCTATTTCATAATGAATAGAAAAGCAGTTCAGTCAGTGCGATGAACTGCTCTGTCTTAGAGTATGAAAATAAGCTGCTGAATGGGAAGCAGGCCAGAGAAATAACCCCATATTATAAAATTAAAACAAGCAGTAAAAAAAACGCTGCTGTGCGATAGAAAATATTTTGTAAAGTGAACAAAAAAAAAGTTAGGCAGAGAAAGATCCTACATGTGCAGTATACAGTATTCAATCAACAAAATAAATTACCTCTCTCAGCTCTCCAATTCTGCGAAGTGCTTTATCCTGACTTTGACTCAGAATGCCCTTAAAAAAAAAAGGAAGAATAAACATCTAGTGTATTGAATGTAACTTTATATATAAAGTACAAATAAATTCATAGAATTGTATTTCAGCAGAAGAATTAGTGATTGTATTTCTCTTTAAAGTCAAGGTTGATGTGTAAGAATAACATAAACCACCAGCTGTGGGTTGGCAATCTACCACCTGAATTCAGCTGATGCAACAAAGAAGGCTGTAGTACAATAGTTTCAGTTATTCTGACAAACCAAATCCTAGCTAAAAAGGTATTTTGTTATACACATACACACATATATAGACACAATGTATTTGTGTAAGCACACATACACCCACAATGCACTGAAAACTACATCTGTGTTTGTACTACACTTTTAGGATTCAGGAAAGCATTCAGGTAAAAGAGGATGAAAAGTAATCCTTACCTGTAGCTTCTTCTTCTCCCGCTGGATAACTTGATAAGCAGACACTAGCTAAAATACAGAAATCACATGTAATTATGATAAAGCATCCACTTCATCCAGAAAAATGATAGTGGATGATAAAGCATCCACTTCATCCAGAGGGACCTTGACAGGCTGGAGAGGCGGGCCCATGCCAACCTCATGAAGTTCAACCAGGCCAAGTGCAAGGTCCTGCACCTGGGTCATGGCAATCCCAGGCACAAATACAGCCTGGGCAGAGAATGGATTGAGAGCAGCCCTGAGGAGAAGGACTTGGGAGTGCTGGTGGATGAGAAGCTTAACATGAACAGGCAATGCGCCCTTGCGGCCCAGAAGGCCAACCACATCCTGGGCTGCATCAAGAGAAGCGTGGCCAGCAGGTCGAGGGAGGTGATTCTGCCCCTCTACTCTGCCCTGGTGAGACCCCACCTGGAGTACTGTGTCCAGTTCTGGAGCCCTCAACACAAGAAGGACATGGACCAGTTGGAGAAGGTCCAGAGGAGGGCCACAAAGATGATAAAAGGGCTGGAGCACCTCTCTTATGAGGACAGGCTGAGAGAGTTGGGGCTGTTCAGCCTGGAGAAGAGGAGGCTCTGGGGAGACCTGATAGCGGTCTTCCAGTACCTCAAGGGGGCCTACAAGAAAGATGGGGAAAGGCTGTTTAGTAGGGCCTGTTGCGATAGGATGAGAGGTAATGGTTTTAAAATAGAGGGGGGTAGATTTAGATTAGAAATTAGGAAAAATTTTTTTATGATGCGAGTTATAGAACACTGGAACAGGTTGCCCAGAAAGGTGGTGGAGGCCCCATCCCTGGAAACGTTCAAGGCCAGGCCGGATGAGGCTCTGAGCAACCTGATCTAGTTGGGGATGTCCGTGCTCCTTGCAGGGAGGCTGGACTAGATGACCTTTGAAGGTCCCTTCCAACCCTAACCATTCTATGATTCTATAGCCATCGAAATAATTTGCTTATTTGTATCACTATCTGCATTTTCAAACTCTTCACTTTACTTGAGAAAGCTCTTCTGACAGAAACAAACTTTCTCAGTGTTTCCTTTTTCCATTTATACAATATCTCCAATGTGTTAAAAAAAAGCCTACATGACAAAATAATGAGATTACTCAGCATTCATGCAGTTTTCCCTTCACTGAAAAGCCCTCTAAGAACAGTCATGCTTCAACACAGGTGGTCAAAACACAACTGTATCAGAAAGTTACATCCCAGACAGCTACCCCACAAGGATGTACATTTTTTAAGGCTATATATCCCAGAGAGCTTAACTAAAACAAATTTTACCATGAGTATGCATGAAAAAAATACAATTACAAACCTAGGAAAAAAAGGTCTCTGTAAAACTGAATGTTCTCATCCCATGTGCTTTGCATATACCCAGCAGACAAAGAAAGACTGGAAGTGGACAACATTTCTCATTGTAAGCTGACAAAAGGACTTCATGAGTAACTGCACAATTTAGTTCCATTAAAAATTTGATCACAATTGCCTAAGCTGTCCAAAGCTGAAGTACATAATGGCACTTGGAACTAGAATATTTCGTTTTAAAACTGCTGAAAAATTAAAGGAAAACAAATCCAAACCCAGAAATCTTTAAGTCAAAAGATACCTTCAAATTCTTATTGAAAATAAATTAGGTTTTATAAGAATTCAAAGCTACTTTTAATTTCCAAGTCATACTTATTTTGCACTTAAAAGAAAACTAAAACTACTATTGATCGTCTTCCCTATCATATTTTTGAGATGCTAATTTTGCATCCCATTTTAAGTGAGGGGAAAAAAAATCTAACATTTTAAATAGTCTTTACATATTGAAACTACTTTCTTCCAAGCTCCAGAAAAAAACCCAGTTTTTTTACAACCGAACTACAGAAACACAAAGAAAAAAAAGCCACAAGTCTTTGATAGACAAAATTAAGACTTCCTGGACAGACTACATTAAAAAACAAAACAAAACAAAAAAAAATAACCCAAACTAAACCTACAAACTGAAGAATTTTAATTTTGGCAACACTGTTTATGTAAACTTTAAAAAACTATATCACCTTATACTATCTGGAAGAGAATGAAAAATTAATGTGAGATAACACTTACTGAATTAATAGAAGACAATTGCTTTTTCAGGCATATGCTGAAAACTGTAATTGTCATATGCATTTTTTAGATTCTGGGAATTTTGAGAATAATAACCAAAAGTCTACACAGGAATTTTTGTATTTCAGGGCAGCAAACATTTAAAGAACTGTAAAAAGCAGTGCAAATGGCCAGTTTTAAATGCAAACCAGACACATACTTTAAAAAAAAAAAAAAAAAAAAAAAGAAAAAGAAAAATCTAACACCATTGCTTGGAAAGCTTCACTTTTCCCAACAATTTGGAAAATGAGTAGCAAAACTACTTATACTATTGGTTTTCACTAAAATAGCAAAATAAATAGTTCTTGAATGGATTCCTTCCAGGGAATATTGGGAAATTATAGGGAGTATAACTAATTGAAAACAAAACACTTGCCCATTGCACATATATGGAATATACATTGTGTATCTCAAGAACAATTTTTGTAAGAAAAGTAAATTTGCTGTCATACGAGCACAAGCCATGCTCACTTCTGTTCTGAAGTCCAGCCTTGCTATGGGCTTTCAGCAGAAACCATCACAGGCCTACTTTTGTGAGTAGCTACTAATTAATCTGATAGCATGGACTTATTTACAAACAGGGGAAGAAAAGGACTTCCACATTTCATTACCAGAAAAGTATTTGGCCTGTCTAGGCAAAAAATAAGCTACAACAATAACTTAACTTCCATGTTAGCTGTAAGTTGATCCATTTGCTCCAAACAGGAAAACAAAAAGATTATCCACTCCTACAGTATCTGTTAGCCTCATCTTTTTCCCCTCTCCACCCAGGTAAGTTAGTAACAGTGCCTACCTCTGAGTATTTTCCTCTATAGCTGCCCAAACTACGCTCCATTCTGCGCAGCCGCTGCAGCAACTGCTCTTTGCTGAGGCTGTCTTTATTTCTCAGGGGCTCTTCTGTTTCACTTTCAATGTCGGAAGCTGGATCAAAGGTGGGACCAGCTGAATCCAAGTCCACTTGAGTCAATGAATCTCTTGAAGAAGTTCGTACCGGGGACTCCTTAGAAGAAGAGTGGAACAGGGACTCTTTTACAGGGCTTTGAAACAAAGACTCCATGGAGGGAACTCGAAGCCTCTGGGTAAAAGACTGTGTGTGACTCAGCTGCAAGAATTCAAAGCAAGTAATTACTTCTCCACTGCTTAAGCAGACAGACACTAAAGCCCAGGAAACAGAGACCTGACCTGGGCAAAGGAACAACTGTAGTCTAACACATGCATGACACCAAATATTGACCGCTCCCTTAGAAGAATCATCTCCTTGTGCGAAAAAATCAACCATGCAACTACCAGATGTGGGTAATTTCACACAGAAACTAAATACAATAAACTATAGCTCTGATTTAAACTTCTAATATAATATATTTCTGTGTAATCCCTTCAAAAAGTGAAGAATATGTAACTAAAGTAGTTGCATTTACTGCTGTCCCAAATTAAAAAAAAAAAGTGTGACTCACTTCTTGATGTATTAAACAGAAGACTGTATTTATCTCAAAGACACAAAGATATTTTCCTATGATTAAGAAAACAAATTTATTGTAAAGTCCTTGTATGACAGTCCTTGCATGATAGTTCTAGTATGCCATCTTAAACTGGCCTTTTCTTTTTTTTAATTTTATTTTAAATGGCTATATGATTTTTACATGAAACAGAATTACTGATTTATTCAGCTAAAGTACTGCTGTTCTAAAACAAAAGGTTTTGTCCTATGATACCCTATACTGCTGGTGCTACAGAAGTAATTTGAAAGTATTACTGCATGATGTTGCACCCACAATCAAATGCTGGGACACACATGCCAGGAACCACTGCTAATCCCACTCCAGCAAACTAAACTTTTTCTGAGACATATTAAAGAATGACCTCCACCTTCCTCACCAGTGACAACTTTTCAAGCCTATAAATTCTTTTCCTTCAGCTAGAAATTAGTTTTCTAGCTGTGCAATATGTCCTCTACTTTTGCAAGTGAGGTTAACACTCTTATCCCCATGCTGGCTGCGTCCATGAGCAATGAGATGTACCTCAACGTAGACAGCCTGCAGCATGCCGTCAGATACTGCTAACCTGTTACTACAAAGAAAGCTCCATGCATCAGTGACACACTTAATACCAGCTAACAGGAACAGACACAAACAAAACACCCTGGTGCATCTCGACAGGCAAGTACTTGTCATCCCCACTGCAGTACAAAGATGTATACTGGGCACTTAAGCCAACATAACAGAAAGAAAACACAGCAGGAAAGAGGAAACAAACCCCTCATATCTTCTCCATACCTTTGGGGAGGCTGGTCCACTTTCATTTTTTTCTGTGGATTTGGGAGGCAGTTGGTTATTTAAGTCCTACAGGAGGAAAAAACAACTGTTAGAAGGAATAGACTACAAGGACTGTAATTCACCGATTCCTACAAATAGCATTTGTGCTTTTTCCTTGCCTGTGTTTTTAGTACTTTCTTTTGAATATTTATTAAGAAGCCTTCATGCAAACAAGCTAGTTTGTTAAATTCAAAACAGATTGCTGCAATATATAGAACTACAAAGCAGCTACATGTGCATGGATTAGTATGAGACATCTGCAAACACTGACATCTCCAATTAAATTATTCATAATGATTATTTATGTAACATTTATGCACAAATCAAAGAAACACCAAAAAGACAAAATGATAGCAGGAAAAATCTAATTAATGACCAGTGTTGTTTACAGCCAACAAGTAACAGTGGAATCACAGTCTCTGTTTAAGTATATTTTAGGCAGGAGGTAGTAGGAAACTACCTGGGAAAAAAGTGCTGGTTACAAGCTGTTTAACACTCCAAACAAGCACAGGAAAAAAAAATTAGACTTTCTCAAAAAACATCCTCAGCAAAACTTCATACATACATTCCTCTGTACTCCAAAAGAAAAAAAAAAAAGGCAAAAAAAAAAAAAAGAAGCCACCTCATACCCCAAAATCAACACAAGAAGAAAAAAATAGTTTTTCTTTGTTTGTGTTTCTTGGTTTTGTTTTGGGGTTTTTTTTCTTTGTTTGTTGCAGTTTTTTTGCTTGTTTTTTTTTTTTTTTTTAAGAGTTCAGACATTTCTGTTCCTAGTCTGTCCATCCTGCTTTTCCATACAAGAAGTCTGTTTGGATTTCAAAGTTGCACTTCAACTGGCTTGAACAGAACCGGCATTCTCCTTCAGAGCACTATCCTGTTGCAGTGGATTTATTCCCAGTGGATTAAGAGTTCTTATGGGGTTTTAAACTAAAGCACTCCTAGATTTTATTCTTGACTCCACTGCCTGTTCTTTTTCAGTTTCTAATTGGAAAGTTAATAATAAAGGTAATCCAAATAAAAGTTTATTTTTTGCTTTATAATTTACAAAGCATCTACCATGCTAGCACTGGACTGAAAACAAGAAGACAATTTACCAAGAATTTCAAACGAACTACAAAAACTTCTGTAAAAAGTCATATATTCTGATCTCTATAAAAAGAATTAAAGGAAACTATGAAGGGTTTGTACATCTAATCCACACAAATAAGTTAATAATATTTAAGACCTATTTTAAAACACAAGACTAAGTACAGTTATTAAATATATTAAGGTGTTTATGAATAGATAAACCAAGAATGCTGTTCTTTTCTGTTAAGATCCTTAGAAAGCTGCCATTTAAGGATCTCTGAAGATCCTTAAAAAACATCATTTCAAAACTAAAACTAATGTCATCAGTTTTAAAATTTTCCTCTTCATTGTGCCTTCATCTTTGTATTCAATCTGCATGGACAAAAGTATAACCTATATTTGGGATTACATTTTCTATTGGCATAAATAATAAAAAGGGATACACTGGTAATATTTTATATAAAAACGGGACCACCACAGGTATCTAGCTCTTGCCAATTCTAAGTCGCCGCACTCTAGGGCAAAGGGTCATATTCTGGTTTCCACACAGTGAAAGGTAATTATGAATGGAAGCAGCTAAATATAAACACAGATTCAACAGGCTCTGGAGAGCTTATAAGCCTTAGTCTTTCATAAGCCTTAAGAGATGTTTCAGCAAAACTAGAATCACAGAGCACTGGCCGGCACTTTGAAAGTCTTAAAACCAGCAGAGTTATGTCAGGTTTTCTGGAGACAAACTCAATTCCTTCCTTTACTAATCCATAAAATGTAACAACTATATCTGTACCCAAATTATAATCTCTTAATAAAAAGGTTGCTTTTTGTTATTATGACATATAAACCCGAGCTCAGTTTTAAATGGAGCACATTACGGTATTCTAGTGACACGTCACTAGAGAAAGGAAGAAGAGTTTAGTATATATCATCTTCCCCGATTTTGTTTTAATTTTTCTTAAAAAAAAAAAAAAAATCAGTCCTCTCCACCCAAGAATATTTAAACTGTTTCTTCATGCAACAAAACCCATGCAGTTTAATTACTAAAAGTTTATACTAACTTCATCCATGCCAAAAACAGCCCACAATTACAGACACTTCTCTGTTACATCCACTCTCTAGGATCACACATCATCTACACACACACAGTTACAATACTGGTCTGTTTTAGCAGAGTTTATTCATGCACGTTCATGTGAGCTGATGAAACTTTCCCTCTCCTGCATCTTTAGTTTACCTAGGTTTCCCAAATTTATACTTTTTTTTTTAATATTGGTATATAATTGGTCCTCCTCCCTGAAAACTTTTGTACCACTGTTTCCCCCTGCCCCCTCCACTTCACAATTCTTACTGTGGGAGCATAGCTGTAGAGTTTTCAAAAAGTTCAGAGAACAAAAACAGTTTTACAGGTAACATATTATTAATACACACTGACAATAACTCCTACATCAAAATTATTTGCTATGTACACAGCCTTGCATATAACTATGCAAGTCAGTGATTCCTGCCGCAGAAGTATATACTAAAGCGAATATAAAGGCAACATTTGAGCATTCGCAGAAGTGTATTTTTTGAAAGGCAATGAGGGATATTCCACAGTGAAAAATAGCCCAAAACTGGTTACCACTTTAAGTGTAGAAAAGCTTAATTGTATCTGCAGTGAAACTTTAAGTAGTCATCACTGGATCTGGAACATGGTCAAAATACTTACAGCTAAAAAAAATAATAATGTAGTAGCTATTTCAAAACTACAGGTTTCAGTACAGCCTGAATGTCCTCCTTGTCCTCCTCTGTAAGTCCTTCCATCAAAAAGCTCAATCTTGACAACACTGTGACTGAGCGAGTAACAAACCCGTGCTCTAAGGGCATGCTCTAAATAAGCATAACCCTTTAGCACAAACGAAGATTTTCCACAGATCACCTTTCTAATTACTGTTTCTGTCCAATCTTGCTTAGCTTGATAGAGACAAGTCCAACACAACATGGTGTGCTGATCTCATTATCAAATTTCTATCCTGTTGTAGCATTCAGTGACTTACCATTTTCAGCCTCTGCATGAAGTAGCAAAAAAGCACTGGCTAAACTGGAAAAGCAAAGTAATAATGAAGCATAAAGATGAACTGGGACTCTAAAGATCACTCTGTTTTAAATCACTATGGACTCAGGAATGCCATGCCTCTGAGGAATGTGAAAGATGCCATTCCAGTCCTGTGACAATAATGAGAAGAATATAGCTGTGCATTTACATGTGTTAGAAAGTAGAAGGTTGCTTTCCTCCCTATACCTCCTCTTTCTCTGCTCCTTGTTCTCTTCCGAGCTACTCGACCTGTATACTATGAAAACAGTATTACCAGGTAAAGAAACATACATTTAAAATAAAATCTGCTTATTAAAAGACTACTTATGCTTACAACAATAGCTGCCAGGTTACTAACTAGAAGTAGCTGAATTTCAGTGTCTATGTGAGACAATTATTTCCTGCTATCATTAGTAGTAAGTGACATTGTAAGGCTTTCACTGTACACAGCAAAAAGCATGTAATTTTTAGACAAAAACAATCTCAATGTTTATCATATCCATTTATCTTGACATACATACAAGCATACATAAAACTGAAGGGGAAGACTTTTGATGGCATTAATTAATTCTCAGCAACAAATGTATAAACTTGTGCAACGATTATTTAAAAGTTATGTAGAGTACGGTTACCTGTGTAACAGAAAATGTGTTAATTTTTTTACATTACAATAAAAATTCACATCATATAGCACACCAGCCAGGAGCTACTGGGTACTACCTCTGTGAAATTTAGTGCAGGGTTAGCAACAGGGCAATTAAGATAGATGCCTTAGTGAGAAGAAGCCACAAGCAACACTAGGTTTGCCTTCTAGTACTCTCCTCCCCCTACTAAAGGCATCACTTAGAGGAGTGGGAGGACTCACCACACCATCACTCTGTGGCTTAGGTTGTTTGGTGGGATCCAAAGCAAAGATAGTATACTCAGAGAGAAAAGCAGGTTCTGCTATCATCCCGGCTAGCAGCTGTCATTCAATGCAAAAAGTAGGAAAATTAAAATAAATCAAGTAATAATGTAAAGAACCTTGTATGATTTTACTCAAATTTTCCATGCTATTGAAAACATCATATAACAACACAGGGGTTTGAGACAATAGATATATATAAAGGCAGGACATAACCAGAAAATATAAATTAGATCATTTCAAAACAGCCAAAACACAATTTCGATCACTTAGAAGTAAAGAAACACACACACACAAAAGATTGGAGTTTAGCCAAAGATTAAGACAATATTTCAGGCACTGATACTGTAATTTTTTTTGAAACTTCTGTGGATGACTGATCTTCAGATACCACTGAGCCTTCTTGCTCTCAGCTATGTGTGGAAAAAATCATTATTCTAAAAATTCTATCAGTATTTCTGTTACAAACAATATAAATTGCATGCTTTTGACTATCTTCTAATGCTCTTATACACTAGAATTCTAACTACATTTAAAAGAAATCCTTAGAAAATATTTCAAACTACTAGCGGACTATTTTGTAAAAACACCACAAGTTGAATTAACCATTTTATGAAGTCAGTATCAAAGAGAGATTTAAATTCGTACAGACTAAAACATGAAGAGAAAGAGACTGGAATTTGAATTCAAATTGGATATATAAATGTAATGTAATGCAATCTAATGCCATCAGGATGCTGTACCAGATTTTTTAAAAATATTCCTCATTCGATTTTACTCACAAAAATTCAAGGTTCAACTTTCTCAAGGCCTGAGATTTCAGAACTGTGCTGTCTGCTGACTGAACCAAAACCTTATATGGTTTTTCTTTCTATTTCAGAATAGTTTGTTTTATTTCAACTTACTAAATAGTATTTTTAAGAATCAAATCTATTACAATGTAAGTTTGAGGTTTTTTTTTTTTATTATTTTTTTTTTTTTGGTGACTGTTACACTGACTCCAGTGCTCCAGTAGATGAATTGCATAAATTCAAAACAAGCGAGGAAAAATATTTTAATGTGTAAGATCTGGAATGCTACATGACTTGCAATTTGTGTCCACAAAACTCTTTCAGAAAATGTATGGAGCCCTTAATGTTAAGTGATAGCTATATACGATAGCCTCTGAATGTTGGTACTGACTCCCTATGTCTTTTCTGTAATGTATTTCTATGCTGAAAAAAACCCAAGTAGTTACTTAAAAATCTGAGTAACTGAGACCTAAATTACCAATCTTGCAGAAAATAAAGCAAAATAAAAACTTAAAGAATATGCTTTTATTGCCTCCATTTGATTCACTGTACTATATACATACATATATACACACACATATACGCACCCCTAGAACAAATATCTGTTGCTGGAGAATCCTGCTAGTCATATCAGACCTTCTAGAGCTACAAAGGGAAAGCAGCTTTGGTTCATGGTTTTAAAAAAGAAAAAAACAAAAAACAAAAAACAAAACCAAAAACATACACAAAACACTACAAAGTAATTAGGAACTGTCTTTACAGACAGGGTATCTGCAGAGCACTAATTTTAAAACTTACACCCACCTTTTACTTCTCAGACTGGTAAGTTCAGTGACAATTAATTCTGACTTCTATTATTCAGCTGCCCTTGTCACAGCATTCCCAAAGCTGTCACGGGACAAGAGTTCCAGTATTTTACTTAATTTGCCAAGAACTAGCTAGGTCCAAGAAACTCAGGTGAAACTTCTCACTTTAAACCTATTACAAACACAAACTGCTAACAAAAGAGATGGTCCCATTTCTCCTGCTCCCAATCTTCTTCCCCTTAACCTGAACGCACTTGCCCAGTGCATCCACTCTGGTTGGAACCACTTGCTGAGTTTGGTTAGACTGGTCATCAGTCCCCCTCTCTCAGCCTGTTAGAAGTATAATTCCTAAGAGGAAGCTGTGTTAAAGCTCCTGCTATATATTTATTCAAGTTTGTAAAACCCACGTAAATGGCTTTCCTCATCTGAGTTTTTAGGGAAAACAAAAATAAGAAGTGTTAATGATTCCCAAAAATCTTTGTTAAGTGGTGATTATTGTAGAAGTTCATAGCCTTGGCCGTGCTATGCATTTTGTACACATACCTCTTGAAAAGGTATATACCAGAAAAAGACATGGCAAATACTATGTATGCACAAGTGGACAAACATAGCAGCAGCAGTACTACCAGCAAGCCTTCAAATAGCTACCAAAGACAGAATATACTCAGTCATGGTCCAAGAGGGGAATTTCCTTAGCATATTTAGAACTGGCTGCATTTTCTCACTAGTAAGTTCATCCTCCATTCCTGGATCTTGGGTGTCCAGCATTGAAAATATTTAGGTACTTGCTCACAGTATTTTCGTTAATCCAGTAGCTCATTACCTGCTACATTTTTACAGCTATATTATAAATAAAGATGTCTAATATAATTACACTACCTAACGCTTTTCATTGTGGTTTTATCTGCACTTTTAATTTTTTTTTAATCAACTACTCAGTATGGCTTTAAAACTAGCTGTCTAGTTAGCTGGGCTGGGGGTGAGGGAAGGGGTATTAAAAGTCACTAAAAATGATTCACCTATCCCTGGAAAAAAGTCAAGGAACAACCCACTAGTCTGCCAAAATTAAACAGATATAAATATTTCCACAATGGATTTTTGCACTTCAAGATCTGGCCCAAAACCCAATCTAATTTATCTTCATAGTGCCAGAGACATTAAACGTATCTGGTGCTATACTATCTGATGTATCACTGGCACCACGTTAGTGCTACGCCAGTAATGTGATCAATAAACCTGGACAAGCAGAGAATCCAGCTGGGCTGAAGCATACTGGAAACAGACAGAATGTGCAAAGATGTAAATAATCCTTTATCTAACCTTTTCTCGTCCTCCGAGTGCCACCAAATCACACTTGAAGCTTGTTATAGAAATTCTACTAAGATCTTCCAACATTCTGTTTCAAACATACTCCAGGATAAATGAACTCCCTACCTCACACTGACCTTAATCTCAGACACCAAATTAAGGCCACAATATTGCTGATTTTTTTGTCATAATATTTAACTCCTATTCTTTTTTTTTTGTTTCAAGTAAAATCTTACTAAAACAAGAAACATTTCTATTTTGGAGAGGGAGTTACAAATAAGGTAAACTAGGTGATGAAGCTAGAAACCAGATGACGCTCTGTTTCCTTTAGTGTTAACAAAGAACAATAAGTAAAGTTGTTTGTTTTTTTTTAAATAACCTTTGCATTTCCAAAATTCTGAACAGTTTTTGTAGCCCTCAAGGGTGGCCTAAGTTAAGCAGTCTTACTTGTTCTTTATGGACTTTCTGAAGTTCAGAACCAAATGTGTTCATATTATTCTTGCTATTCTTCCTCTGGAGAACTACCGTGCTCAAATCTTCCTTTGCTAAGATTCTGATGAGTGGGGCACAAAGGCCAAAGTACACGTGATCCCTAGACCAAAGGGCTTCCTTAACATGCTGTGAAACAAAAATCAGAATTTAACAGAGATTAGAGTTTGACCTAAGTCTCATTGCTTTGGAGATGGCAGTAGTTGAATCAATCCATGTTACATACATATAATACATGTTTGACTGCCAAAGGCACTCATTCTTTCTTCTCAGAAAAAAAGAATTGGTGGTTCCAAATTTCAGATTAACCTGTTATCAAGCATATCTGAAAATTCATACATTTTGTTAGCAAAGTGCACCATGATATAAGTGCATTTGAGGTATGCTAATGCTTAAAAGGTTTTATAGTTGAACACAGACAGTTTTGCTATGTAGTATACAACCACAGTAAGAAAGAGGGAAAGGGATCAGACCATAACCTTGTCTGAGAGACAAGCCACTAGTTGTTCATCTAGTTCAAGGAGGTGGGGAATGTCAGCTGTCAGGCTAAATGCTTATAGAGTTTCAACTCTTCCTGACAAGTAACTCATTCCCCACAGTAAAATAAATAAATAAATAAATAGATTTGGTTATTTGTCCAAGTTGAGGAATGCCAGAAAAAAAAAAAAGTTGTGAATAATTCAGTAATTTGCTGATTTACACAAATATTTATTTATAGAAGGCCCGTGCAATTTGCAACATAACTTTTTATGCCTCATCCGTACTGTGATCAGGGAATAAGAAAAACTGAAGAGCTGGAAGTTCAAGGTTTAATTGCATCACTGCAATTAAAAAAGCGCTAGAATGTAAGAGTGCAGAACTGCATTTTCAGAAAGAGGTAGTATAGAAATCAAACATAACTCTCTTCTGGTTTGTTTTTCATTCTGATGAGTAATCTAAACATGTTGGTGTATGCATCAGGAGTTGTAAAATCCAGGCTTAAGATACAAACTAGGTTACATAGCCTCCAAAATTTAGTTCTAAATTTGCATGTCAGAAAGGAAAAAAAAGAATATATATCTACATATCTCAACCACTACCATCTTTCCATGGCAATGTCTATTTAGAAGCACTTAATTTTAAGTATATGAATACAGGAAAGATGCAGCATTAACAAAGGTACTGTAGGAATATTATTTCGGCCTACTTGTCCTGCTTTATTAATAGCCCACACTAGATAAAACATTTCAACTAATTTAAAAACATAGTCATTACAGCACTAAAGTGAGACTGAAAAGTACCCTGGCTAGTTTATCTTTAGCTCTAAGAAGAGCTATATATACACTGTGCTCTGCTGTCACTTCCATAGCACTTATGAGGTATGTGAGTGATACTTGGATCTGCGTGACTGGCAGGTCATCCACAGCAAGCTATCAGCTGTCTCCTCTCAACCTATGGCTCCAAATTAGCTTTGTTATCTTCTACAGGTGGGTCTGACTTGTAAATAAGTATATTACAGAACAGAAAGAAAATTTTGAACTTGTAGGAACTCTACTGAATGATTCACGTATTTCACCTCAACTTCTGTTCAAGAGCCAGCGCAGTAACAGTTTGAAAACCAAACACTATTCTTCCTTAGAAAAGACTGGCAGGGCTAAGTAAACATGTTTTAATCATCCAGGGCTGTTTCAAATGACACCAAGACCAACTCAGAAAGCATCTGATATGCAAATTATCTGAAGTTCTATGGAAGTACTCATATATGCTTTTACCTCACACTGTAGTCATATTTTATGGGATACTTGTAAGAACAGAATACAGCACTAGACAAACTTCTGCTTTTTCCTTATACATGAAAAAACTGCATGCTTCTCTGTAACACTGCCTCTGGAGATTCACAGCTCCACAAAAATAGAAGCTGAAGAAGAAAGTGGGCATGAAAAAGAAACTTACCTAGTACTCCACAAATGGAGTATACAAGGTGGCTTTTTTTTTTTTTTTTTTTTTAACTGAGAATGTTTTGGAATTTTGAAAAATTAAAAAAACTTCTAACTGCAGATTATAAAGCAAGAATGTTTGCCTGTATGCTATACTATAATTCTTTGATCACAACAATGCTGTCACTTACAACTGTAATTCACTCTGAAGTTGTTTTTATTCTAGAAATATTCAGAGTTTAAATCAAAGCTTTCACATGTAATACCTGCAACTTTGATACTACAGCACTGAAAATCCAAACCCATGATCTATCAAAGACATACTAAAACATAATAGCCCAGAGGGAGGACAGATAACATAAAAAAGAACTATGAGACACTAATTTCGCTTAGTTTTCAGTACCAAAAGGGTTAGCAATTATGCATGTACTGCAAGAATGTTTTAGCATATGATACCCTTCAAAACCCGAACATTTTCAGTGTATTAAATGTCGTCCAACTTTAGTTCATTTTAATGCCATTGCCATTGACACCTGTAGACAAAAAGTCTGCCTGATCAAATGAGAATGCTGCAAAAAATGCCCCCAAAAGACATAACGCACCCACATAATCAGGCCATATACTTTCAGAGATAGTATGCAATATCTGCACTTTTTTTTAGACATAGCAGTACTGCTGCTGAACTGAATTTTATGAAAATCTAATCTAACAAGTTTCAAAGACAAAGACAATTTGCTTTTAATCATTCTGGAACACTTATAAATATTTGGAGAAAGGAGATTTGATGTCTTGATAATTTAAATTTAAAATTTTCAATTTGACAGAAAACCAGTCTTTACAAAAAAAAAAAAGGAAGATATTTTCATTCCCTTAGCAGTCTCACTACTTTCTGAAGTTCTAACTACAGGATATGTTTCACAAGTAAAATTCTCACAGCAAATGCCTGAGCCCAAGGATAACTGTAAATGTGAGGTCACTTCAATACTGTTTCCGTTCTTAATCTTATTTCTCCTTCTGCCTCTCTGATCATTCCAGTATAACCACTGTATTTAGAGTATAATGTTATTCCAACATAACCTGGCATGTCCTGTGGGGAATTCTTTGCTTCTGTTTGTTTGGAAAAGCAGTCCAAAAAAAAAAGAGTATGCTGAGGGGCAGCATGTATCTAGTGAAGCAACACAAGACAAAATGTAGTTCTCCATAGAAATGATGAACACTATAGAAAGTATTGATACGTACAGGTGATATATCAGTAGCACTCAACAACATTTGGAAATGTATTTGTTTTTCAAATTATGTTATCCAAATTGTGAAGAGAGATAGTATTTTTTTACTAAATCAATTGATAAAACTGAAAAAGAAGATATGCCTTCAGGCTCACAAACCTGTTTCAAATCTGGAATAAAAGGAGATATCCTCAAAAATTAATACAAGTTAAGGAAAAGTATTCTGCCTTTCACTCAATATGTGAGCTACAGTGTTTGAGCAGAAAAACAGTTGATAAAGGGATGAGCAGTGTTACTACTTCATCTTTCCCTTTATTTCCTACTGAAAAGAGAGAGGAAGATTTCTTCCTTTTGTGTAGGCAGCACCAAGTTAATGATCAACAAAAAACAGTGAATCAGTCGCACAGACAAATATCAGTGTGTCTAATGGCTTCAATATCTCATATTCCACTAAGCTTTTGCTTCTTAAAAGAGCTGAAAACCTTGAACAAATCAGTTCTTTAACCTCTAGCACACATTCTACAATAGATACATATAATCATTATTTTTTTTTAAAGGGGAATCTTTATGTTTGCACTGGTCATTGATGACACCAACTCTCAGCACCAACTCATTCCTCATTCTTTCTAGGCCACAGTGGTAGTTCTCATGCAACATTATGGCACTTCTACACTCTGCATTAAGAAGAGAAATGCAGGCTGCTTTTCTGGAGGAAGGGAAAAAAAAAAAAGAAAGAAAAAAAAAGAAACCACACCACACAAAACTAAAATCCAAAAAACCCCTGCAAACTCCCCTCACTGAAACACTTAATTTATCCTGGGTGACACTGCTTGCTGACATTTTGGAGCATCAGTCAACAGAAAACCTCTCTGCATGAACAGAAGGAAGTCATTAAATACTCATATAATATATATATACAACAGTAGAGAAAATCAGCATTTCCTAGAAAACTCAATACTGTATTTCCAAAATACAAAACAAAATCATGAGGTACTCCTCCTTTCACTTCTATTATCACTGCAGGAAGTAAACTGTCAGGCTGTAATTACTGGTAGCATTCATAATGAAATCTAAGACAAATTTCAGGTGTAGGTTTTCTTCTCCTGAAGAAAATATGGTGTTAAAAATTGAAGTGGATTGTCCCACTGCAAGAAAACATATCTTTTCTGTAGCAAAACCCAGCAACTGAATTTCCTGGCTAGGAACTCAACCTTTCCTCTCACAAAGTTCACAGAATCACAGAAGTTCCCTGCTTTACTCCACTGGCCTATTTTCACGCTCACTAAGTCAGGGCTTTTTTTGTTTGCTTGTTTTTTCTTTTTTAATCAAGCTAATTCAAAAAAGCTATACGACTCAATACAAAAAAAGATGAGTGTACATTATCACCTCTGCTCTATTATGCAAGTCATGGTTACTCATCATCCTGACAGTGAAATTTTAAAGACATTTTATGATTGATAATTTAGACTCAGTTCGGTTTGTTGTCTATTTTACTAATATTAAACACTTCACTATTTAATCTAAAACTGAGACTATTCACATCTATAAGTGCACAGAAAACAGTGAGATTGAGGAATCAAAAAAAAAGTTAATCAAGGATATAGATTTTTTTTTTTAAGTCGAAAAATAAAGAAAAACAGTTCTCAACTGACCTCTTCATCTGATGCTGAAGTGCACTCATCATTCTGATCTGTAAATGAAGATTTCTTCGTTCTGTTGCCAGTTGGTGGAGGGGATTTGCAAGAGACCTACATAGAGATCACATATATCAGTAAGTAATAATATTAAGTCTAAAACTAATTATCTCGTATCACAATTTACTTCAACAGTTACTAACTATAACATCTCAGTAAAGCCTAGTTTGAATCTTCCTTTTAAAGAAAACAACCAGTTCCACATACTGTCTGAGACAGGTTCTACCTTATTACAAAGTCTCCGGAGTACAGTATGTCACAAATCAGCCATGAGAGCATGTAACAAAAATAGTTATTTTGATTATTTCTGACCATGGTCCTTAGACCATATTTAAAACTCAAGCCTCCCAATACTTTAGCAACACAGTACATTTTCTTAAGTTTTAAAAGTTCTGCAAACTGCCAGGGATTCTATGATTTACATATGGAATAACATTCGATTCCTTTCAAGAAATTAACAAAAAAAAAAAAAACCTGACAAAAGGAGGGGAAAAAAAAGCCCACTTATAAAATTGAATCTAAACAAAGAAAAAGGACAGAAGAAAATGACACGTTTTATCATGTCAAAATGAACTTCTTGTCCCTGTCGGCACTGAACACCTATTCAAAAAAATTTCAGTTTCACACTAAGTGAGGCTGCAACAAGCCACGCCAACCCAACCCAAACATACCTTGCCAGCCTCATACTTCAAAATTCAAATATAAAATTACAGTATAAATGTAATGAACATTAAAATATCAACAAGCTTTTATGTACGAAGAAACCAATTAGCAAGTTCTCTCATTACACAGATTCTACAATATAACCAGAAAGAACAAAGTGTTGCAAAAAAAACCCAAACCAAACCAAAACAAAACAAAAATACTGCAAATTCTTTAACACTTTGTTGCAGCATCATCACTGAGGTTGCACACATAAATTCTGCCTTGCAAAATGCCTGTCTCACAAGATGGAGTTGGATGTTCTAAATCATGGCTGACAGGCTGACAGACCGCTGAAAAGATATTACCAAAACCTAAAGTTTTCCAGAGAACTACACTCATTCTATAGCCCAAGTCTATGGGTACATTTAGTAAAATTTGGATACTAATGAATTAACTCCAATATCATACAAAACACAAAATTATTCCAAAATCAGTCATAGTTACAGGTCTGATCAAGTCAACTCAATGTTCCCACTTGAAAATACACCCCAAAAGTCAAAACCTTCACCCAGTACCAAATAACCATTCACTTTGAAAGCCCTATGTCCTGCTGAAAAAATTCACACTAAAAGTATCCATAGGGTTTGAAAAACAACAATGATCTATTCATACCAAAGTCGACCCTCCTTTCAGACCTACTCCCTAGTCTGAAGCCAGTGATTTAAAGAAACAGCTTCTGGCCCTCACCACACACAAGGAAAACAGTTTCCAAAAGCTCATCATCACTTTGCTGCTGTTTAGAAGGTGTGTGAAGATCTCTCTCTTCACTGGGCCCTTCACGATTCTAGAGTTTTCACTGCTGCACTCAGACTTCTTCTCAGTTTACAGCTATTTCAGTGGCACTAAGCTCTGCAGCAATGAGCAAAAAAACCCAACGTAAATGAAGTTGGCTAGAACAGAGGATGCTGTGGATGGCCACCAAGGGCAAAAACAGCCTCCCAGGCTAGAGACTGCCTCACGACCAGCACCCCAAAGGCCTTTGTGTGCAGGATGCTGAGTGAAGAGGTAGTGGGCAAGGCTGCGCATGTCACTGTGTCACCCCTGTGTCACAGTGCCAGCATCTGGCAATGCAGCAGTAAGAATGTCCTGGGGCAGGAGGAAGGCGAGCATTTTCCTGTGTTCCGCTGCCAGAGCTGGCCCAGAAATGAATTCAAGAGGAGGTCCTTGAGGACTTGGTGAAATTACTTGGAGGAGGCTGACAGAGGAAGAGTGGAAGCTGGACAAGTCTGCTGGAGGTTCTCTGCTGAAAGGCCAGCTCCCAGTGGGGCCAACTTCAATGCTCATCTGACAGAAATCCTGTTCAAGCTGTATAGCCATGGCAAGAGCAAGGGAACGCTTTCTTGAGGAGCACCGCAAAGCTCGCCATCCTCATCCCCCATGGAGCCGGGGCAGCAGCCGTAAGGAATGGGATGCAGGGACGTTTCAAGGGGTCGTAGTGCTTTGGAACAGATACTCGTGTCCCAGCAGGTGCCAGGAAGGATTCTTGCCCCCAAGGTCCATCAGGCCGGGGCCGTTTGGTCACTCTGGGAAGCCCCTGAGATGGCTTCAGGCTGAGGGAGAAGTGGGCTTGGGCATCATCTCCTGGGAGGCGTGAGCAGCCTGAGGGAGGAGGGGGCAGGTCTTGCTCAGGTGCTCAGGGAATAGCCGATCGCCAGTGCTGGGGTCAGGAAGGAATTTTCCCCCAGATTGGCAGTGGTCCCCAGGGGTTTTTTGCCTTCCTCTGCAGCACTGAGCATGACCACCTGTCAGGGCTCCTCTGCTCCCTCCATTTGGCCTGGCTTACCACCTGCTGCTCGTGCACCACACAGATGGCCTCTCGGGCCCTGCAGCTGCGGGGAGAAAGGCTTTTTTTCCCCCACGCTGGGCTAGCACATGTCTCCGGGGGTTTTTTGCCTTCCTCTGCAGCACTCAGCACAGCCCCTTCTCAGGGCTCCTCTGAGCCCTTGCTGCCCACTTCTTGCCTGCTCTTCTGGCCTCTGGCCCCTCCAAGGTGCCACTCGTGCCCTGCTTCTCTCAGCCTCTCTTGCCCCTAGCCGCTTGGCAGCAGGAGCAAGCTCTGCTCTTCCCTTGCCTCCACTTCCTCAGGGCTTCTTGCCTCTGCAAAACAGCCCGTGCTTGGGAGGGCTGCAGCCTTGCTGCACCATCACAAGCAGCCACTTTTCAGCTCTGCCTGCGCGCAATACCAGCGCCGGGCAGGCACGAGAGCGCTTTTCATGCATCACTGGCCAAGAAGCACAGCCATGGAGCAAGTTTTGGAAGGCAAAGAGGATGCTTGTCATCACTGTGTGGCGTTCTTTGGAAAATACCCCCACGCTACCACACACCTCTTCTTCTTTTGTGCGTGGTGGGTCCTGATCCTTCACGTTCTGGCTCTTCAGGACACAGGGACTGCTGGGCCTGTGTTCCTGCGGCTGCTTTCTGGAGCTCTGTGGCTTGCCTTTGCCAGACTGCAAGGGATGTTTTTTCAAGCTGAAGTGAAGAATGCATCAGCCTGCTCCTGGTTACACATGGGCACTGTGTTAATGCTTGTGAGCATCAGCTCCAAAACAGAGTCAGAAAAACAAAAATAATATCCTGTTTCAACTTGTAATCTTTGAATGATGTGTCCTTGAAAGTGCTTTTAGAGATTAAAAACCCCTGGTATTTCAGGAAAATAACAATCTCATAATTATTTGACTAACGGTGAGCACAGGGAATAGAACAGAATAGAATAGTTCAGCTGGAAGGGAACTACAACCATCATCTAGTCCAACTGCCTCAGCACTTCAGGGCTGACCAAAAGTTAGAGCATAGTGCTAAGGGCATTATCCAAATGCCTGCTGAACAGTGACAGGCATGGAGCATCCACTGCCTCTCCAGGAAGCCTGTTCCAGTAGTTGAGCATCCTCTCAATAAAGAAATGCTTCCTCCTGTCAAGCCTGATGGACACAGCTTGGAGCCCTTACCATGCACCCTGGCACTGGGCAGCACGGAGGAGAGATCAGCACCTCCCTCTCCACTTCCCCTCCTCAGGAAGCTGGAGAGAGAGCAAGGAGGCCGCCTCTCAGCCTCCTGCACTCCAAACTAGACAAACCCAGAGTCCTCAGCTGGTCCCCAGAGGGCACGCCTGCCAGCCCCTTCACCAGCTTTGGTGCCCTCCTTGGGATGTGTTCAAGGATCTTAACAGCCTTTTTAAGTGGTGGGACCCAGAAGTGCACACAATACTCAAGGTGAGGCCACATCAGCACATAAACCGGCTGTTTTTGCTGTGTTCGATGCACCTCAGGATGCAGTTTGCCCTCTTGACTGCGAGGGCACATTGCTGATTCCAGTCGAGCCTCCTTGTCAACCAGCCCTCCCAAACTCCTTTCTGCAGGTTTGCTCTCCAGCCACTCCTCTCCCAATTTACCCTTGTGTCCAGTGTTACTCCATCCCAGGTGGAGAATCCAGCATTTGTTCTTGTTCAGTTTCATGCCATTGATGATGCCCAGTGTATCAGTCTATCCAGATCCCTCTGTAAGGCCTCTTGTCCCTCAAGACAGTCAACAGCACCTCCCAGTTCAGTATCATCAGCAAACCTGCCATGGGCGCATTCAACTCCCGCCTACGGATCACTGATAAAAATATTGAACAGAACTGGCCCTAGGATTGAGCCCTGAGGAACACCCCTCGTGACTAGTCACCAGGCAGCTCTAGCCAGAAGTATGCTGTGAGGGACAGTATCAAAAGCCTTACTAAAATCCAGAAAAACCACATCCACTGCCTTCCCTTTAGCCACTATGTGGGTGACCTTATCCTAGGAGTATATCAAATTAGTTAAAACAGGACTTTCCATTTGTGAATCCATGTTGGCTGCACCTGATGATCGCATTGTTCTTTAAATGCCTTTCAGTAGCACCCAGTATGATCTTCTGCATATTTTTTCCAGATCCTGAGATTAGACTAACAGTTCTGTAGTTTCCTAGGTCTTCTCTCACATCCTTTTTGTAAACTGGAATAACGTTGTCCAGCTTCCAGTCAGCTGAGACCTCCCCAGACTCCTAAGATGATTCAGAGGGGCCCCACAATAACATCTGCTATCTCCTTCAGTACTCCAGGATGAATCCCATGAGGCCTCACGGACTTGAGAACATTCAGCTGATACAGCTGGTCCCTTACAATTTCAGTGTCCACAAATGGAAAGCCACTGTTCCCACAGTTGCGGTCCTCCGACTCAGTGGACTCCAAGATGTAGCAATATTATTAAAAGACTGAGGCAAAAAAAAAATTACACTGAATGCCTCTCCTTTTTCTTCATCTCTATTTGTTAGGTGACCATCTTCAACAAGTATAGGACCAAGAGACACCTGGAATTGCAATAGCACTTTTTTTCCCTCCCTGTCAGCAGTTATAAACAGATGTGTTCTTCAGCTAGTGAGAGGCAGAGCACAGGTATTCTGAAACCGACAGATGCCATCAGTTAGCTAACTATTCATATGAAAGAGGGAAGCCTAAAAGCCTCCTCAGCAAAAGTGTTACACTTGAGGAATTTTACCTCCAGATTTAATCAGTCCTAGGTCAGTAAATTTAGTCTCAGACACTACAAACCAGAGTAAATATGACATGATCTAGGTCTCAAAGTAGAAGATATCAACAGAGTAGAGAGGGTACGGTGAGTGACATCTCCCTACAACAGGCTACAGGTAAGAAAAGAGCAAAAATGAATGCAAAGGAAGTCTGGAAAAAGTTTGGAAAATTTGGTTTGAAAACGTATTGATAGAAAGTAGCTGATAAACCATATGATGACAGAGTACCCAATAAGTAGAATGCATTTTAAGGATCTGAATTACTTTAGCAAAATATAATTTAGCTGCGGCTTATTGAAAACAGCAAGCTTTGCAGCTCAATCTCTTGGCATTGTACTGAAAGTTCACCACATATGCCAATTCAGGACAGCACTCTGAACTGTCACTGACAAAAACTTCACTAGAGAAGACACAGAGTTAATAACTATGAAATGGCTTAAAATAAAACTCAATAAGTTACATAAAGCTTTACAGTAGATCCATTTCCAAAAATACTGCCCCTATTTGACAAATGAGTGATTTAAAGAATACTATATAGCTGAGTGTCAGCAGTTTTGAAACCATAGTCTAACACTGAGACTATGCAGTGTCAGATCTTCCAGTGGTTCAAATTACATTCAGATCAAGCCCATACAACTGATTGCCTATTTGTACAATTAACCAAACTATCTGCCTCTAGCTTAACATTCACAGAATATAGAGTTTATATCAGTTTTATTCTTTTAGATTCCAAGATGCAAATGATACTTGAACTAGCAAAAAGCCAAAGATACATAGGCAGACATTATCTTTTTCAACACAGAGTTTGCCAATACAAAGTTAACTTCTCAAGGTACTTCTACCGAAATTTGAACTAGTAGAAACATAGAATACTTTGGGTTGGAAGGGACCTTGAAAGGCCATCGAGTCCAAGGCCCCTGCAAGAAGCAGGGACACCTTAAACTAGATTAGGTTGCTCAGGGCCCTGTCCAACCTGGCCTCGAACCTGGCCTAGCAGAGAGAGTTTATTTTCTTTGACACATGCAGGAAATCATTAGAACATTTTTTTTGGTCACTGACACTGTCAGAAATACTCTGCACCCATATCATATCTAATGTGCACTACAACACAGTAGTTGCTACAACCCAATACTAATCATAATTTTATGAAAGTACACAGAAGAGAAAAATGGCCAATTAAATTATGAATAAAAAGAAAGATGCCTTGCTCTCAGCTTTATACTATATTCTCAATTTTTCCACAGTTAAAAAAAAATAATAATAAGGTTAAAGTAAGCAGAACAGCCCTCCAAACGATGAAAACAGAAGGGACGTAAAGAACAAACATTAAGAGGAGAGAAAAAAATTCAATGCCGAATTTTCATCCAGTGCACACGGAAGCGTCGTTCCTTTAAACGCCAAAGAACAAACTCCCTTCTGTTTCATTCTGTTCGACGCTGAAGTAAGAGACTGCTTTCGCCTTCCTCCAAAAGATAGCCTTCGTCGGATGGTCAAAGGGAGGAGCAGTCGCGGAAGCCTCTGGAGAGGCTACCGGGACAAAGTTGGCTTTCCAAATCCGAGCGCAGCGACGCCGGGACGCCAAGGCCCGCGCTGCGCGACCCTCCCCACGGCCGGGGCGGTGGCGGGACCGGTCCGACCCGCGGTGAGCGAGACACCGAGACTTTCGCAGCGGGGCCCTGCCCCGCCACTGACGCCCGGCCGGACACCGCAAAGTCGCCGAGGGATCCGTTCCGGCCTCCCCGCTGCGACCCGAGGGACGCCTCCCCCCCCGCCCCCGCCCAAGGCCCGCGGTACCTGCGGCGGGAGCGGGGCCGCGCATCCCCCCGGCCCGCGCGGCGGCTTCTGCTCCTCGCTGATTTTCTGCTTCAACTTCTTGAACATGGTGGCGAGCGGGAAGGAGGAAGGAGGGGTGGGGGGCGGCGGCGAAGGGAGCGGGGCACGACGCCCCGGCCGGTCAGGCAGGGCCTCCCGCGCAGCGGGCGAGGGGCGCCGGTGGGAGAAGGGTGGCGGTGGTGGGACCGAACTCCGGTCACCCCAGCCCCACCGAGCCGCCGCCGCCGCTGCCCTCTCCTTCCTAGGCCGTCCCTCCCCCACCACGGAGCAGGTGAACGCCGCAGCTACTGCGCTTGCGCAGCCAACATAGAGCCCCAGCGCTCGGCACAGTACAGGGTGCGGCGAGGCACAAACTTGCCGACGGAATTCCCGGCGCCATCCCTCCCCCCCGCTCCAGGGGCGGGCCGTGTGCCGCCCCGCCGGGACTGGGCGGCGAGGCGGCGGCCGGGCGGTGCCCTCGCAGCCTCCTCCTGCCGTTCGATTCCCTCCCGGGGGCCGCGGGGCAGGAGGCGGCGCCGTGTTTAGCAATTGCAGGGGCGGGGAGCGGGAGGCCGTGTGGCGTCAGCGGGTGTGGTTTGCTTCCGCAGCGGCCGCTGTCTGAGTGGGTGGATAAGCGAGTGCAAATAAATCCTTTTCATCTTGCGGGGGTTATGGCAAATCAGTGCAAAGACTTCATTTGCGAGAAGGCACATAACGGGGTGTGTAAGGCCTTATGTGACGCAGTCGCTCTGTGTCGGTTCGTGACAGTCTCACGCACAAGCTCCCACAAGGCCGAGGAATCGGGCACCTGGTTATTACAAGGGCTTATGGAAGCTTCTGACTTAAAAAAAAAAAATGCTCAAAAGTTGCTTTTTGAAACTGTCTGAAAACCTATCTGCTCATAAGAAAGTCGCGCTGTTTCTATTTACTCCACACCCTGTAAAACCTTTGGAGTACTCTTCTATTTGTAAACCTGAACTACACCGTCCACAAATAGAGTACCATTAAAGGTGGAAAGGCAGTGTTTGCCACTGTTGTTTTTATCATTATCGCTTTGAAACTAGGGGGGAAATGTTCTTGGCCACTTTACGTTAAAATCTATGCCTTTAGAGCCCTTGTTGGATGAGATTTGTGTGTGTGTGCGTGTGTGTGTGTTCAGTCCTGTCAGTGTAGACGCAGAGAGCTGTCAGCAGTCACTGGCATTCATTTTCCAACAATGGGACTATTTTGAAACTTGCTGTGTTGACAGTGATGTTGTATGAAGGCTAGAAATACATTATGCTATTTGCAAGAAATGCTGAACCATGTGGTCTTCCGTACAGCAGCATACTGCTGCTGCGGTAATCGCAAACGTCCAGAAATGTTTTCTCTGAAATACACTCCTGTCATCTTCAAGTAATTTGAGAAAAAATGTGGATAGGAAATGGATTGCTTGCTGTACACTGACCAAAAAAAAAAATAACTGAGGTACATCTACAGCAAACATAAACTGTTGTAAGTTTTTCCTAATTTTTTGCTACATTAAAAAAAAAAAAAATCAGCAGTCTGTTTAGCTACAGATACCTGAGACTGGTAGTGATCCTTTTCTTTTGTGTTCCCCCTAAGACTACTATGTATTAATTGAATGGCTGCAATGACTTGCACACTCTACTGATTTCTACTGAGAACAACTGTTGATTTGGAACACTGTCAAAAAAAGCTAGTCCGAACTACAAGCAGTAATAGATAAGTATTTCCCTCTAAATATGACATGCAGCAGCATGGCTGCACAATTCTGAGCTTAGCATGCAAGAGGGGCAAAGCTGGATGAATGCTTCAGAAAACCCTCCTAACAACCTTCAGTTCCCTAATAAATCCATGATTCTCTCACATCTATGTGCTCTATTACAAATGCTAGCTCACATTCTCTTCTTCTCTTCAGCACCTACAGATTACACTCCAATTTTAAACCTAAGTCACTAAATGTAGTATGTGAGTTTGATGGATAGATACATAATTGAAAGGACACTAGCTCCTACGGCTATCAAATAGAAAAGCAGAACTTCAATTATTTCATAAAATGTATCCAACACAAAAAGAGAGCTCTGTACTATTTCCTTGGAAAATTTAGAGCTTGAGATAGATAGTATTTTCTGTTTCCCATACTGCAGATGTTTTCATAGGACTAAAGGCTATGCAGAAGAGAATAAGTACAAGACAAGAAACTATGATAAAAGATGTTAATTTTTCCTATACTAGTCTTAGTTACTACAGAAAATAGTAAGGGGATTAATTAATTTGAACTCTGTTAATGGGTTGCAATAATACTGACCCAACTTGGTAATGATATGGCAGTTAGATATTTTCCAGGGGATTTTTTTTTACTACAGCAAGGTCTTCTGTTGTGTAAATCTCAATGTACGTAATCACCTCCTGTTCTCCACAGGAGATGCCAGATCTGGGTTTTAGAAAGAGGTGAAGTAATATTTTAATCATAGATAGATTGGTGGCATTTAAAAAAATCAAGGACAATGTGAATTTCTGTGCTTTTGAATTGGCACAAAACAGCAATATTTTGTGATACACGGCTATGTGTGTGGTGTTGCTCAGGTAATACAAAGTGGTATCCCACACTAAGTGGTAGTATGCAAATTCTGAAGATATATATGATAACTCTGCAAAATACTATCATAAGCTTCTAAAAGGGCTTTAAGTGTTTTAGCGCCTGGGCAACTTAGATTAAAATAAATAAAGCATTTACTCTAAAACCCATGGAAGTTCTAGGGGAAATGTCTGGAACTATATTCTCTCACACACACACAGACACAGTGTCAAAATCCCTTAATTACCGAATAGTACGTTATTTCTAGAGGGTCAATCTCATCTTAGTAGATTTCTTTGTGAAGTTTCAAGTAGTAGTTGAAAGCAAAGATTTGCCCCTTCATTTTTATCTTCCTTCAGTACACCAGTTAACATAGGCTAAACAAGATAAATAATGACATTACTGCACTGCCTGTGAAAGATAAATATATTTCTGCAAACAGCACTGGTTATGGTAGATAATTAAGGTCTGTTCCAAATTAAATCTATAGCAGTCATTAATGTTTTTCCATGGGAAAGGGAATAGAGCATAAACCTAAAAGACTGTTTTCATAGCAGTCTCGACTTCCCTAACTGTCAGGGACAGTTGCCCACACATCCCTGCAGTCCCATTCCTTGCCTTGTATTGGCTCCAGTGCTTGTCAGACCTTTCCCTTAGTCATTCCTGCATGTTGAGTCTGCAGAAAACAAACCCGACAAAGAGCAAATAATTTTCTGCTGACTTACTGTGCTGAGTCCCCTGAGTACAGGAGCTGCTGTAAGAGAGACAGAGGGAGGCAGGAGCTGGATAGCTTTCCGTTGCCAGAGTTCTTTCGGATTGCTCAGGAACAGTCTTTGCTGAGCAACTGAAGTAATCCCACGAAGTGCTACTTCAAGTTCAGCTAACAAGCAACTCTGTTACTGAAAGAACTGATGCTATCTCAACCAGTAACCATCTCAGTTGCTAATAATGGTTGAAGTATTCATGCCTATGGCCTCCAACCAGTCTAATCTCATTTTTAAAATGCTCTCTTTAAGTTACTACAGCTTTCTGGAGGTCACAAAAAAGCCATGGCCATGAATTATGAATATGGCTTTCAATACTCTTTTCCACACCTACAACTCCCATTACTTTGTGAAAAAAATGTATGAATTTGCTAGCAGCTAGTTCTTTCAATCCAGTCATCCATCACAAATATGAAAAGACATAAAAGAAAGCAACACAACGTATGTAGCATTTCTGATAACTTTTTAATGTTGGTTCAAATTTTTTTGGAAAGGAGGCTTGCCACGTTTGAAATTTTCCTTACATCATCATGATGCTGTTAAAATAATGTCTAATACAAAATATTCCTATTATTCCTGCTGGATAATATTTGACATTGAGGGAATTACTTTAAAAATAAACAGACATGAACTGGTAATGGAGTAAACAAACCTAAGCAGAAGAGAGCACTAATCATATAACAGGAGTTACTGTCCAGAGCTTCTGTACACACCACTGTTCTTCACAAACTAGTTTACGGAAAGCTGCATTCAGTAATAATAGCAGTTTTTACTCCTACTCATAAAATTCAAAATACTAATGTTGATGTTAAAGCAGTCACTGTACAGCAGACTGTACCATACATACCTAGGTGCACAGGTAATCCAGTTAGGAAGTATTTTGATCTTTACTTCAGCACAAAGGTTATAAACAACAGCACATCATCTGATAGCCCAGTGAAAACTGTGACAACTCATTGTACCTGCAGGTGACAACTCATTGTACCTGCAGCCTATGTAATGAGGAGAAATAGTTGTGCGAGGTAAATCCTTTATAAGCGCTGTTATTAGAAGCCTAAAAGCTTTAATATGAATAAAATGGATAATCAGAGCCCTTGTCTAGCCTGATTTGATTGTCATTTTTACTTTCGTATCTAAATGTTGTGACTTAAAACCACCAGCCGATGGCAGTGTTCTAGAAGGTTATGACTACGCCTCTACTGCGTCATTGTCAGCATTACAAAGACAAAACTATACCAACAGTGGGAGGAGAGTTTAAAAACATTCAGGTCAGGGAATTTCTGCACCAGCTGTATAATCCTTCCGTGTACAAAGTATGGGCTGCTCTAAGTGACTTGCTGGATATCAAATACTAAATTTCCTTACCAAGTGGCTGACTGCATGGTTGCTTGGCAAACAAACAGTCTATTTGCTGTCTGTTTGTGGATTCTTATATTCACCGGTGGTACCCAGATATTGGTCTGATCTCAGTGAAGGTAAAACTGAGCAAAAAAGTTCATTAATAGCCATTTGAATAAAGATAGTGAGTGACTTGAGAGAAAAGTCAGAGTTGCGAGCTTGTTCAAAATGCACAAGGCTATGTAAAGAGCAAGGGCAGTGTCTGAGAAAGCTGAAAGGTAGCCTAAAGGAAAAAGACAGGAAAAGAGGAATTAACTCACTTCAGAGTGAGGAAAAGATGACAGGCATTGCTGCTCTGCTCTTTCGGAGGGAAAGGAAGCTCTCTGCTCTAGTGGAACAGTTATTGAGAGATCACATTTCAAGCCACACACCACTGTTTCCAAAAGTACAAAGTGCAAGCTCAGGCACTGAAGACTACTGAGAAACTGCAGTAAACTGGCTCACTAGTTAGGACTGCAGGAGGAGGAAAATTATTTGGATTTACTCAGCTGAAAGACCATGAGTCATCTTTTTGTGAACGGGAATATATGACATGGAGAGATTTAAAAGCGAGGGGCAGGATTCAATCCTGTTAGTGTCTTACTTTCCTAAAACAAATCTTCATTTTATCACTATCTTGTTAAGTGGCATTTCCTTTCTGCTTTGTCTAGAGCATGAAAACCTTTCTTCTAACTTCCATTTCACTTTAATTGTACTTTAAAAGCTCTATATGAAACAGCAGATCCTTTATATCAAGAGTGATGCTTGTCAGGAGTTTGATTTTAAATTAGCTGACAACAGACTCTCACTTGAGAGAAAAAAACCACTTTCATTCTTATTTCTGTAATCGTAATATAAAAAAAAAACAAACACAAATGCACCAACAAATCTATTCTCAGACTTCCCAGTGCCCTGCTTACCCACCCTAGGCAAGCTATTTTGCATCTCAGTGCTTCTATTGGTATTTTAATCAAGAACAGTGATGCTACCCAATTTCCAGCAAACACAGTTCATTTTCCTCTTTGCTTACCCAGATGCTGATAGAAAGGTTAAAGCAATGACTGCTTATTTAGACGCTTTTTAAGAATACAGAGATACACATTCGTAAAACACAATTATCTCCCTGCTGAGATTTTTCTGATTCTATAGTAATATTTTTTCCCTTAAGCACTGTCCCTAAGAAACAGCAAATTATCTTGCTTAATAATTTCTAGTCAGCAGGGCTAAGAATACACGCAAAGATCTTGAGACACTGAAGTTTTTCAGTTGGGAAGGGCTAAAAAAAAGAATTTAATTTCTGTGATCCCTTTAACTAAGGTGCAGAACATCTAAAACCACATCACTGGAGATGCTACACCCAGCAGAATTCACTGCTGAGGAAAGTCACTGAGTCACAGCATGACAGATTCTTAAAGAGGCATACTGAATAACATTTCAGCTATCAAGGTGAGCACCTACTTCAAGGAGAATCAGGAGTATTTTTCTCTATTACAATACCGTATAATTTGTCATTAAGAAAAACATTCATCTTTCTGCAACATCACATTTATGAAACTGATGGATTCAGTATACAGAAAAATAGTGATTTAGGAATAATTATACTACTTCCCTGCATCACAGTTTCTAGAATCTACAAAACAGAACAAATACCCATTTTTGTTCTGTTATTACATATAAAAGCACAAAGACAATAGTGGTACGTGGCTAGATCGATCAATTAGTGCTTGAATTCAGGACATGTGAAGGCTATGAATTTAACAGGTCTCTAACAACACTCAACCAATTTCAGATTAGGAGTCTGTCAGCATTTAAGATAATATCCTGGATACTGCTATACTGTTGCTTGAGTATTGTTGTACTCTAAATTCCTTACTACTCTTATTTTTCAAATGTTTTGGAAGGAAGAGTTTCTCATCCTCCTTAACTCCTTTTTCTAGCTCCCAGGATTTACTATAAGCTTTGCCACCCACTGAGTACAGTGGAATTTCTGGTTGAAGAGACCCGAGGGCTTTAGGCCTGAAATTCCTTTCATGTCTGACTTACTTCTCAATGACAGGCCCATAGGGCACTTCTACATAAGAAGAACTTATCTCTCAGTTGAAAATAGTGAGTACTGCTTCACTTCTGCTGAACTACTATAGGAGCAGAGTTATTATTCAGTATTGATTTGCATACATGATACCTGACTTTCTTGAAGTGCTTTAGAAGCAAAGGCTTGGTAGGTCTGATGGTATGCTCACAAAATAAACACAAGTCATTTTACAGCCGAGTAAAGTGAGTTCTGGAAAACTCAAGATGCTGCACAGCAACACAGTGGTGGATATGGGATGGAAAGATGGACATGGACTGTTTGATACTGTTCCCAGATTTATCATTTAAAATATTTTTAACCCTGTGGTCTAGAGGACATCTTTACTTAACTGCATACACACATAATAAAAACAGATGCTTCCCCTGTAGTATTCTCGTGCTTTTTTCAATGTCTGTGGGAGCTCACCTGTATGTAAGGATGACATGCAGACATGCTTCCTGTTTAACATCCCTCCTTGTCTGCACAGAAATGTTGCCAATGCAGAATCTTGAGATGTGAACCACTTCTTTGACTTGAGAAAACTATTATTTAAAAGGAAGCAATTACCAAACTGCTCAGAATGATCCAACTAAATGTGTGATTTTGCATCTTCATCTGTTAACATGTATTATTTCAAATTAAAACAAATTCTAATCATCAAATTGTTCTCTCTCAGACTTTACTCACCTTATTTTGTCACTTTGATTCAACATACACCTCTCACACACACAACGTTCTTCCCTGCTTATTTCAAAAAGGCCAGAGACATTGGGTTTGGCTTAGCAAATAGCAGGTACAGCTCACAGAATAGTTAATTATTAATATAAAGTATACCTTCTTGATTTACTAATATAAAATAGTCCTTTTTGAATTTTTAATATAAAATATTCCTTATTGATGAGTGTGTGTGTTAAAATGGATCACTTAACCTCTAAATGGCAAAATACCAGTTTTCCAACTATCCAAAATAAACTCTGATACCTGTAATTGAAGTATTACAATGTTACATTTACAGAGGGAAAAAAAATGCTTAAAATAAAACCTATCACCACAAAACAGTGACAGGTCTCCACACAAGTACTTCCTCTGGTGATTTGCTTCAAACTACCTGGACTTTCCTGTGGCTCTGAAAGAGGAGGGGGTGTTAACCTAAGGGTTGCAATTATGCAGTTCAATTTATAGTAAACGTAATATGAACTCAAGTATTTTATCAGGAAAACTAAGCTGCCCTCAACTTGTCCTCCAGCACCTGAAGCTTCCTTTGGAATAACCCGTGGGAGATAAAACAAAAGACATGCTGAGCTGGTGGGGACTGCCTCAGTATTAAACTGCATTCAGCGTCTTTGGGTCAGACAGAGGTCATAATCTGAAAGTTCTGCTCTAGAAAGATATGAGCAATTTTACAAGTTTGTTTGGTACTGCAACATAAAGCAAACTAGCTTGGCATAAGAAGAGCAAGACAACCATATCATTTATTACTCTGGCTAAATTAAAGGATTTCAGGCAATTTTATTATTATTTGCCACACTGCCAGATCCTTCTTTTGAAACTAGAAGCCATATTGGAACCTTCTTATTCTGATTTCGCAGTAATTTGCATGTAACTGAAGAAACTCAGAGTTACGATGCAAGTCACTGTTTACTAAAGAATTTACAGTATGATTTTTACTCTGTGAATCTTTTACATTAAACACATATGATAATGCTTATTCACAGAAGTCCTACACTGAATTATTTACCAGAGATGAAGTCCACACCTTGTGCTTAAGTTGGGGTGCCTGCTGTAGATACTTGGGTCAGAATACACAGGACTCATGGAAACACTGAGACGTAATTCTATCTCCTACCAGTAATGACTAGAAGAGAGAGATGTTACTTAGTCTTTGATTTCCAAGCATAAAGTGTCATGTACTGTTCTTCTAGTATTCTATCTTAGTCAGTTCATCCCTGTAACTATCCAAAATAGCAAGAAATGTTATCCCTACATCATGTAGCTCCCTAGACCTCTGTTCAAGTAATTCTTCAATATAAACTGCCACAATCCAAAGCACCAAGATAATCTTGCAGTTAGGCCACTGAGAGAAAAGAAAAACCCCATTACGGTCAGAAAAAGTGTTGCAAACAGTTAAAATTTCATAATTATACTATAAATATGCACACAGATACTTAGAAGGAAGGCGCAATTTCCTTTTGGCTCTGTTCAGATACTGTAAGAAAGATAACTTTTCACTTGCTGTCATAATGCATTAACCATCATCATGCTATTATATAATTCTTGTTCAAAGCGTACTCCAAATCTAACAGTTTGCACTGAAAATGTTTCATACAGTATTTTCTCCTCTTCCTCCATGTACTGAAAATGGCTTTAAGTTAGTCTAATTAAGCATAATATGAAAGTTCATACATTCATTAATGTTATTATTTGAAATATTTTTCTAGATATTTATAGTCTAGTGGTTCAAACTTTTTCTAGTCCATTAGGGACGATACTAAGCAAGAAACACACTGCAGGTAAGATCGAATTTTGTTCTTGCTTACCTCTGTTACAACCTTTTAATTTCTTATAGCTATGAACAATACCAGAAAGTCTTATTGGGTAATATACTGCCCACAAGACACGTAGGGTTTGGGATCTTCTGGTGTACTCCATTTAGCCTGTGCTCAAGCAGGAGCCACACAGGAAGGTTAAGTACAGGGAGATAACTGTGGACTATTATGAAATAACAAGCCACCATAAATGAGGCTGCTTTAGCTTCTGCGGTGTTGGTAATCTAAAGTACACAGTGCATACTTATAAAACATTCTCTTATTTCATGTACCTTACATGCTGCAAAACAGCCATGAAGCTATCGAGCAGTTTTGGAAGTGACTTCTCTTACCTAAGAAGCCTGAAATACTTCAGAATCAAGGTGGTACGTCTCTGGAGTTCAAAGGAGAAATTGCTCCTTCAGGAGAATACCTAGTCTCCAAAACCAAAACTGGAAAAGCAGACATCATACAGGTAAAGAGAGCGGTTGCTCAACACGAGCCTCAGAGGAAAGAGAACAGATAGCTGGTAGACTGCAAACACAATCCAGAGCAGAGAGATGAGTATATGAACAGTCTTCAAATCACTGTTTGTCCGAAAGTGAATAAAATTTCTGCATTTTAAGTTCAATGACTTGTACTTTTTGAATGCAGTTTTGTCTTTTTTTAGCACTGATCTACATAAAAATAAACCCAGTTGCATCATTCATGTAGAGAAACCCTAAGAAGACAAAAGCAGAAAGGATCAAGTCAAAAGCTTTATTACATAGTACAAAGAAAATAAGGGGAAGAGAGTTCCCTTATGCTTATTTGAGAAGCTTACCACTGCAGACAAGAAATTTAACTCCTATGAATTAAACTGCTAATGACACTTGTAATTTCATTTTTAGTTAGTGAAACTAATTTAATTTTTGCTGTAGTGGAAGAAAGTTGTTGTTTTAATTTAATTTAATTTTAATTTAGTCTAACACTAAGACTGCTCAAAGACAAAGGCCACTCAAAGATAGAAATACTGAAAGCATAGAAAACTGAGGTTTGCCTCCAGTATTTCCAGAAAAGATGCTTTCTAGGAGGGGAGAAGAATGTTAATACTGAATACACTTAAAAAGATTGCTGACTGAAATAAACGCTTTCTTTAAGAATGGGAAACGTATCAGGTACGTGAGTTAGGACAGAAAATATTTCTAGTTTTTAAATCAAAACCAGTAATTGTTTGCTTTTTAACATCATCTTACTGTCTGTTATATTTCAAATACCTAAGTATATTTTTGTTTGTAGACATATTTGGAGATAGAGGACAGTATAAATACTGAAAATATAAACTTTAACAGAATTTGAAACATGGGGCTCAAAATCAGACTTCACAGTGCAAATACAGAAGAGACAAAGGATCAGAAAATGGCATAACTGTAGAGATAACAGCTCAGTATTCAGAAACAAGAGCAGTGGTACTCCCTAATGTTAAGGATACAAGTATCAGCTCTTCAGTGCAATAACCTTCACATCTTTGTGATCCTGACCTTTTGAGCGCTTTTATTATAGCAACCTGCAGCAAGAGCCTACAGCCCGCCAACGAGAGGCTGCAAACAGCACCAGCTTTCATCAGCTGATCGTGGATAACAGCTTATACTTTTGCACCTACCTCTCTCTCTTCTTACCTTTACTATACTCCTGCATGCTCCACTCCTTTGTCTTCTCTGTGCTAAACCAGGGAGTTCTCAGTCCTGGGTTTCGGCCAGCTGCCTGGTTTGGGGTGGAGAGTAGCTGCTTCCCAGCTGGCTGGCCAGTAACCACTGCCTTGCACCCTCACGCTCGCCTCGCTGGCTGCTGGGGCATCTGGCAGCCCACAGTGCCTCCCACGAACCGTTGACCTTGTACAGACTTAGCACTGTGCCAGTCATGGGCTGGCGTCAGGACGGCTGGGTCAGCCACCCGTGTTACTTTCCAGGCTGTGTGTTAGGCTTTAAACTTTTATTTGTCATTATAAAGGGAATAGTTTCAAATTAAAAGCCTCTGGATTTTTAACAAAAATCTCAGAGCGAAACTCTAACAATTTCTCATCTTAACCTAGCATGCTCAAGGGCAGCTGTAAAATACTTTCATTCAGTTTGCTCTTTCACTTTATAATAAGTTGCCAAAAACAGAGCCAGCAAGTAAAATAATTGCATATAAGAAAAGGTTACATCAATTTCACTTGGTCTGTACATACTGATAAATGTATTCATTACACTAGTAGTGTACAAGTGATATACTAGTAGTTTACAAGCAGTGTCTTCCTTAACTTCTGGAGTAACATTTTACAAAACATCTCTTAGTAGCCTTCCTGGATGCCCTTCCTTTAAATCTGACAAACATGAACAAGTACAACCCTCAAACAGCTACTCTGATATAATTCCGTTGTTGTTTTTTTCTGTTTCATGTGAGGAAAAGGTGTGCATGTTTTAACAGTAACAGTATACTACACTTAGCAAGCCACCTTTTTTCCCTGTTCTAGGTTATATTCCAGACATTACTTCTACACTTATTGATGACAAATAATAAGGAACACAATAACTATTACGTACTTTCAAGCAACTAAATTTTAGTTGTATCAACCTATACTTTTAGGTTTAGATAGCACTTATCATCCTACTGGTTATGTTTGATATCTTCTTTTACAAGCAACCCAGCCAAATGTCCTCTCCATAATATAAAAAAAGTACATAACCGCAGATGCAGAAGTGGTTGTTCTAAAAATGAACATAGCTGTCTCGCTTACCAGGAATTGAGAACTGTGGTATTTCTCTCAGGAAACAGGCAAAGCTTGAAAAGTCAGCATACATCTTTCTTACACTGGTTTGGTGACTATTTAAATTTCTTCTCAAAGGTTTTGAAGTAAAGCAGACATGAAGAGTTAGGAGAATACTGTGATACCTTTGGTGAAGGACTAATCTCACAGCATGAAACGGTTATTTAAATAATTGCTTGTCATTAGACACTGCAACCTGTTTGAGATTCTATTTACCTTGGTTTTAATATTTAATTTATTAGTACATGGTATTCTGGTTTATACACATTGCATCTATGTATATTTTGTATATATAAACAAAACTTACGATTTCTGTTGGTGATTTGAAGGATTCTTAAATTGGTGGATTAACTTGTTCTATTTTCATTACTAAATCCTAAAAATATTTGTTTTCAGACTTAAGTGATTAAAGAATCCAATGTCTACAACAAAGTAGCAAACTAAGTTGTTGCATAAAAGCTTGAGGTGTGGTTCAAAGTATAGCTTTGCTCTGAAAAATTACTGTAAAAACAGTATGAAAAAAAATCTGTATTTTTGTGCCTTGGTTCTGACATCAGCTATGCTTTTTGTAGTCATGTAGAGAGTTGGGGGTGGTGGGATTTTTGTTTGTTCCCCCCACCCCCAAAGTTGCCAGGCCCACAAACCCAACCTTGGCTCCTGTAGTCACCCAGTGTTATTTCTTGCTCATGTCTCACTTCTTGTAACAAAAGTTCTCCCTGCCAAACAGTGTCCTCATTACAGTTGTGTAATCCTGTTTTTTAAAAGTGATGCCCTTGGTGACACCTGTGCAAGCTGAGCTGAGGTTGCATAAGTAACCAACTAGCTCTCTTGACTGGATCCTAATAAACAAGTCTGCACAAGAACCTATAATCCAGTTTGTGTGTGCGCTCTCTCTCTTTTTTAGCTGAGCTGGTCAGATAGTTACTAAGTGTACAAAATATTCAGGCATGAATCATCACTAAAGTTACTGGATCTCCTTTCAAATGATACAGAAATGTTGAGCAAGACTGTTGTGTCAGTCTTCAGAATTAAATCATGCCTGGAAGTAGAATTGCCCAGGCTATATTTAGAGTGACATCTGCTTGCTTTTGTATTGCTTTTACATTTGTCAGCCCAGAAACAGTCGAAAGACAGATTGTCTCTCTTACATCATCTATAGGTTTGTTTACTCTTTTCAATTGGTTTGACTTTCACTAATATAATTCAAGAAGTCTCACAGAGTTGCACAGGTAACATGCATAGGTGTAATTTAGGACGTCCCTTAATAACCATGATTATTTGTATGATCATCTTAAAAACCCCTGAAAAGGCAAAACAAAACCTTAGAAATTATCTTTTCTTGTTCATGTATCAAATACAGAATTCTACAATGTTTAAGGTTTTTTAGATCAGAACTGCACATTACATAGAGAAACATAAATACTTCTTTTTACTCCTTCCAGGTCACAAAGGTTGAGCTGCCATAACCCTCAGAAGATTCAACATGAAGGACAAGTAGAGATAAATTTGCTACAAAATCTAGGTAATCCTATGCTCAAACTCTAAAATGCAATGTACATTTAAAGGAATATTATCGATTTCATTTAGTTTAATTAATTTGTTTAAACATTTTCAAATTATATATCCACTTTTCAGTTCGGTCAGTTCTAGTGTTACAATTAGACATTTCAAATATTCCTGTACCTTCACTCTCTAGCTGAATAAAAGAATCACATATTGTCCTAAGAAAGACTGAAGAGTGATATGCTAGATTAAAATCCTGTATAAAGTAAATGATTAAAGACAAACGTCAACAGGTTAGACTTTACAGACAAGTAAGACATGGTTTAAACTGTATTTAATTTAAATGAATTAAGTATTATGAACATTTCTGTAAACTTTTCACATCTTTCTTCTTCCTCATTTTCTAGTGTTTGAATGCCATTAACATCGTATTTCTCTAATATGTTAAGAAAAGGAACTTACCTTTAAAAAAAAAAAATGCATGTATGATAGTCCTAAAATGTCAAGCATTGGAGCTACTATCTGCTCTAATTATGATAATGGCAAAGCTGGTTTTGCTCTAGATCTAGGGTGCATGTACCTTATAGACAAATATTACTTAATTCCCAGTCTTCTGATTTTCAGTTCAGTAAATGGAATTATTAAACCAAATCTGCTTAATTTCAATGGGCTGCTTCTCTCAGGAGTGCTGAGCATCCATAGCTGCCATTGATGGAAGTGGCAGTGTCTACTCAGGAGCTGTTAAAAAACTGGACCAGAAGCAATAGTGATTAAGTCTAAAGATACAAAGTCACCATGGACTGGCTTCTGTAAGCATATAGATATTTGACAATCTCCGAAGTAAAACGTAGTTCAGAGTTTGACATTTAAAATTTACATTTCAGTGTGCTTTTGTTTCTCCAATTTAACAGTACTTGTTTGAAGGAAACATCCACCTTCACCTTCGAGTAGTGATGTACATTAATGTCAGACATACACCAACAGAGAAGTGCACTGAAGCAGCAAGCAGCAGCATGCAGCATAGAGGCTCAATACTGACAGAAAAGAAGCATCTCTCTTAGTTTGGCTCTCAGTTTTTCTATTCAGTTGTTTTTTAAATACGTTAGAGAGTCAACTTTATTGCTGAAGAAAATTACATGAAGGCTCAGTGAAAGCTATTATTGTTATATGGAGAATCTGTGCACTTGAGATTTTGAAGAGAATCGTAAAGAAGGGGTTCCTTCAGGTAGAAAGCAAAACTAAGAGAGTATTTTAATTTTTATTCTATTTTTCAAAGAAGACAAAAAATCATAGTA